>NC_090447.1:1404251493-1405588723 GCF_031143425.1 Pleurodeles waltl | reverse complement strand
TGAGGAGCTACAAATTTCCATCCACCCAGCGTTCCCCTAAGTCTCCCGATAAAAATGATACCTCACTTGCGTGGGTAGGCCTAGCGCTGGCGACAGGAAACACCCCAAAGCGCAAACGTGGACACATCCTAAATTTTGGAAAAAAACAGAGGTGTTTTTTGCGAAGTGCCTACCTGTAGATTTTGGCCTCTAGCTCAGCCGGCACCTAGGGAAACCTACCAAACCTGTGCATTTCTGAAAACTAGAGACCTAGGGGAATCCAAGGAGGGGTGACTTGCGGGGGCTCGGACCAGGTTCTGTTACCCAGAATCCTTTGCAAACCTCAAAATTTGGCTAAAAAAACACATGTTCCTCACATTTCTGTGGCAGAAAGTTCTGGAATCTAAGAGGAGCCACAAATTTCCTTCCACCCAGCGTTCCCCCAAGTCTCCCGATAAAAATGATACCTCACTTGCGTGGGTAGGACTAGCGCTGGCGACAGGAAACACCCCAAAGCGCAACGTGGACACATCCTAAATTTGGAAAAAAACAGAGGTGTTTTTTGCGAAGTGCCTACCTGTAGATTTTGGCCTCTAGCTCAGCCGGCACCTAGGGAAACCTACCAAACCTGTGCATTTCTGAAAACTAGAGACCTAGGGAAATCCAAGGAGGGGTGACTTGCGGGGCTCGGACCAGGTTCTGTTACCCAGAATCCTTTGCAAACCTCAAAATTTGGCTAAAAAAACACATGTCCCTCACATTTTTGTGGCAGAAAGTTCTGGAATCTGAGAGGAGCTACAAATTTCCATCCACCCAGCGTTCCCCCAAGTCTCCCGATAAAAATGATACCTCACTTGCGTGGGTAGGCCTAGCGCTGGCGACAGGAAACCCCCCAAATCGCAACGTGGACACATCCTAAATTTTGGAAAAAAACACAGGCGTTTTTTGCGAAGTGCCTACCTGTAGATTTTGACCTCTAGCTCAGCCGGCACCTAGGGAAACCTACCAAACCTGTGCATTTCTGAAAACTAGAGACCTAGGGGAATCCAAGGAGGGGTGACTTGCGGGGCTCGGACCAGGTTCTGTTACCCAGAATCCTTTGCAAACCTCAAAATTTGGCTAAAAAAACACATGTTCCTCACATTTGTGTGGCAGAAAGTTCTGGAATCTGAGAGGAGCTACAAATTACCTTCCACCCAGCGTTCCCCCAAGTCTCCCGATAAAAATGATACCTCACTTGCGTGGGTAGGCCTAGCGCCGGCGACAGGAAACACCCCAAAGCGCAACGTGGACACATCCTAAATTTTGGAGAAAACATAGGTGTTTTTTGCGAAGTGCCTACCTGTAGATTTTGACCTCTAGCTCAGCCGGCACCTAGGGAAACCTACCAAACCTGTGCATTTCTGAAAACTAGAGACCTAGGGGAATCCAAGGAGGGGTGACTTGCGGGGCTCGGACCAGGTTCTGTTACCCAGAATCCTTTGCAAACCTCAAATTTGGCTAAAAAAACACATGTTCCTCACATTTCTGTGGCAGAAAGTTCTGAAATCTGAGAGGAGCTACACATTTCCTTCCACCCAGCGTTCCCCCAAGTCTCCCGATAAAAATGATACCTCACTTGCGTGTGTAGGCCTAGCGCTGGCGACAGGAAACACCCCAAAGCGCAACGTGGACACATCCTAAATTTTGGAAAAAAACAGAGGTGTTTTTTGCGAAGTGCCTACCTGTAGATTTTGGCCTCTAGCTCAGCCGGCACCTAGGGAAACCTACCAAACCTGTTGCATTTCTGAAAACTAGAGACCTAGGGGAATCCAAGGAGGGGTGACTTGCGGGGCTCGGACCAGGTTCTGTTACCCAGAATCCTTTTGCAAACCTCAAAATTTGGCTAAAAAAACACATGTTCCTCACATTTTTGTGGCAGAAAGTTCTGGAATCTGAGAGGAGCTACAAATTTCCATCCACCAGCGTTCCCCCAAGTCTTCCGATAAAAATGATACCTCACTTGCGTGGGTAGGCCTAGCGCTGGCGACAGGAAACGCCCCAAAGCGCAACGTGGACACATCCTAAATTTTGGAAAAAACAGAGGTGTTTTTTGCGAAGTGCCTACCTGTAGATTTTGGCCTCTAGCTCAGCCGGCACCTAGGGAAACCTACCAAACCTGTGCATTTCTGAAAACTAGAGACCTAGGGGAATCCAAGGAGGGGTGACTGGCGGGGCTCGGACCAGGTTCTGTTACCCAGAATCCTTTGCAAACCTCAAAATTTGGCTAAAAAAACACATGTTCCTCACATTTCTGTGGCAGAAAGTTCTGGAATCTGAGAGGAGCCACAAATTTCCTTCCACCAGCGTTCCCACAAGTCTCCCGATAAAAATGATACCTCACTTGCGTGGGTAGGCCTAGCGCTGGCGACAGGAAACACCCCAAAGCGCAACGTGGACACATCCTAAATTTTGGAAAAAAACAGAGGTGTTTTTTGCGAAGTGCCTACCTGTAGATTTTGGCCTCTAGCTCAGCCGGCAGCTAGGGAAACCTACCAAACCTGTGCATTTCTGAAAACTAGAGACCTAGGGGAAATCCAAGGAGGGGTGACTTGCGGGGCTCGGACCAGGTTCTGTTACCCAGAATCCTTTGCAAACCTCAAATTTTGGCTAAAAAAACACATGTCCCTCACATTTTTGTGGCAGAAAGTTCTGGAATCTGAGAGGAGCTACAAATTCCATCCACCCAGCGTTCCCCTAAGTCTCCCGATAAAAATGATACCTCACTTGCGTGGGTAGGCCTAGCGCTGGCGACAGGAAACACCCCAAAGCGCAACGTGGACACATCCTAAATTTTGGAAAAAAAACAGAGGCTGTTTTTTGCGAAGTGCCCTACCTGTAGATTTTGGCCTCTAGCTCAGCCGGCACCTAGGGAAACCTACCAAACCTGTGCATTTCTGAAAACTAGAGACCCTAGGGGAATCCAAGGAGGGGTGACTTGCGGGGCTCGGACCAGGTTCTGTTACCCAGAATCCTTTGCAAACCTCAAAATTTGGCTAAAAAAAACACATGTTCCCTCACATTTCTGTGGCAGAAAGTTCTGGAATCTGAGAGGAGCTACAAATTTCCTTCCACCCAGCGTTCCCCCAAGTCTCCCGATAAAAATGATACCTCACTTGCGTGGGTAGGCCTAGCGCCGGCGACAGGAAACACCCCAAAGCGCAACGTGGACACATCCTAAATTTTGGAGAAAACAGAGGTGTTTTTTTGCGAAGTGCCTACCTGTAGATTTTGGCCTCTAGCTCAGCCGGCAGCTAGGGAAACTACCAAAACCTGTGCATTTCTGAAAACTAGAGACCTAGGGGAAATCCAAGGAGGGGTGACTTGCGGGGCTCGGACCAGGTTCTGTTACCCAGAATCCTTTGCAAACCTCAAAATTTGGCTAAAAAAACACATGTTCCTCACATTTTTGTGGCAGAAAGTTCTGGAATCTGAGAGGAGCTACAAATTTCCTTCCACCCAGCGTTCCCCCAAGTCTCCCGATAAAAATGATACCTCACTTGCGTGGGTAGGCCTAGCGCCGGCGACAGGAAACACCCCAAAGCGCAACGTGGACACATCCTAAATTTTGGAGAAAACAGAGGTGTTTTTTGCGAAGTGCCTACCTGTAGATTTTGGCCTCTAGCTCAGCCGGCACCTAGGGAAACCTACCAAACCTGTGCATTTCTGAAAACTAGAGACCTAGGGGAATCCAAGAGGGGTGACTTGCGGGGCTCGGACCAGGTTCTGTTACCCAGAATCCTTTGCAAACCTCAAAATTTGGCTAAAAAAACACATGTTCCTCACATTTCTGTGGCAGAAAGTTCTGGAATCTGAGAGGAGCCACAAATTTCCTTCCACCCAGCGTTCCCCCAAGTCTCCCGATAAAAATGATACCTCACTTGCGTGGGTAGGCCTAGCGCTGGCGACAGGAAACACCCCAAAGCGCAACGTGGACACATCCTAAATTTTGGAAAAAAACAGAGGTGTTTTTTGCGAAGTGCCTACCTGTAGATTTTGGCCTCTAGCTCAGCCGGCACCTAGGGAAACCTACCAAACCTGTGCATTTCTGAAAACTAGAGACCTAGGGAAATCCAAGGAGGGGTGACTTGCGGGCTCGGACCAGGTTCTGTTACCCAGAATCCTTTGCAAACCTCAAAATTTGGCTAAAAAAACACATGTCCCTCACATTTTTGTGGCAGAAAGTTCTGGAATCTGAGGGGAGCTACAAATTTCCATCCACCCAGCGTTCCCCCAAGTCACCCGATAAAAATGATACCTCACTTGCGTGGGTAGGCCTAGCGCTGGCGACAGGAAACACCCCAAAGCGCAACGTGGACACATCCTAAATTTTGGAAAAAAACAGAGGTGTTTTTTGCGAAGTGCCTACCTGTAGATTTTGGCCTCTAGCTCAGCCGGCACCTAGGGAAACCTACCAAACCTGTGCATTTCTGAAAACTAGAGACCTAGGAGAAATCCAAGGAGGGGTGACTTGGGGGCTCGGACCAGGTTCTGTTACCCCAGAATCCTTTGCAAACCTCAAAATTTGGCTAAAAAAACACATGTCCCTCACATTTTTGTGGCAGAAAGTTCTGGAATCTGAGAGGAGCTACAAATTTCCATCCACCCAGCGTTCCCCCAAGTCTCCCGATAAAAATGATACCTCACTTGCGTGGGTAGGCCTAGCGCTGGCGACAGGAAACACCCCAAAGCGCAACGTGGACACATCCTAAATTTTGGAAAAAAACAGCAGGCGTTTTTTGCGAAGTGCCTACCTGTAGATTTTGGCCTCTAGCTCAGGCCGGCACCTAGGGAAACCTACCAAACCTGTGCATTTCTGAAAACTAGAGACCTAGGGGAATCCAAGGAGGGGTGACTTGCGGGCTCGGACCAGGTTCTGTTACCCAGAATCCTTTGCAAACCTCAAAATTTGGCTAAAAAAACACATGTTCCCTCACATTTTTGTGGCAGAAAGTTCTGGAATCTGAGAGGAGCTACAAATTTCCTTCCACCCAGCGTTCCCCCAAGTCTCCCGATAAAAATGATACCTCACTTGCGTGGGTAGGCCTAGCGCCTGGCGACAGGAAACACCCCAAAGCGCAACGTGGACACATCCTAAATTTTGGGAGAAAACAGAGGTGTTTTTTGCGAAGTGCCTACCTGTAGATTTTGGCCTCTAGCTCAGCCGGCACCTAGGGAAACCTACCAAACCTGTGCATTTCTGAAAACTAGAGACCTAGGGGAATCCAAGGAGGGGTGACTTGCGGGGCTCGGACCAGGTTCTGTTACCCAGAATCCTTTGCAAACCTCAAAATTTGGCTAAAAAAAACACATGTTCCTCACATTTCTGTGGCAGAAAGTTCTGGAATCTGAGAGGAGCCACAAATTTCCTTCCACCCAGCGTTCCCCCAAGTCTCCCGATAAAAATGATACCTCACTTGCGTGGGTAGGCCTAGCGCTGGCGACAGGAAACACCCCAAAGCGCAACGTGGACACATCCTAAATTTTGGAAAAAAACAGAGGTGTTTTTGCGAAGTGCCTACCTGTAGATTTTGGCCTCTAGCTCAGCCGGCACCTAGGGAAACCTACCAAACCTGTGCATTTCTGAAAACTAGAGACCTAGGGAAATCCAAGGAGGGGTGACTTGCGGGCTCGGACCAGGTTCTGTTACCCAGAATCCTTTGCAAACCTCAAAATTTGGCTAAAAAAACACATGTCCCTCACATTTTTGTGGCAGAAAGTTCTGGAATCTGAGAGGAGCTACAAATTTCCATCCACCCAGCGTTCCCCCAAGTCACCCGATAAAAATGATACCTCACTTGCGTGGGTAGGCCTAGCGCTGGCGACAGGAAACACCCCAAAGCGCAACGTGGACACATCCTAAATTTTGGAAAAAAACAGAGGTGTTTTTTGCGAAGTGCCTACCTGTAGATTTTGGCCTCTAGCTCAGCCGGCACCTAGGGAAACCTACCAAACCTGTGCATTTCTGAAAACTAGAGACCTAGGGAAAATCCAAGGAGGGGTGACTTGGGGGCTCGGACCAGGTTCTGTTACCCAGAATCCTTTGCAAACCTCAAAATTTGGCTAAAAAAACACATGTCCCTCACATTTTTGTGGCCAGAAAGTTCTGGAATCTGAGAGGAGCTACAAATTTCCATCCACCCAGCGTTCCCCCAAGTCTCCCGATAAAATGATACCTCACTTGCGTGGGTAGGCCCTAGCGCTGGCGACAGGAAACACCCCAAAGCGCAACGTGGACACATCCTAAATTTTGGAAAAAAACAGAGGTGTTTTTTGCGAAGTGCCTACCTGTAGATTTTGGCCTCTAGCTCAGCCGGCACCTAGGGAAACCTACCAACCTGTGCATTTCTGAAAACTAGAGACCTAGGGGAATCCAAGGAGGGGTGACTTGCGGGGCTCGGACCAGGTTCTGTTACCCAGAATCCTTTGCAAACCTCAAAATTTGGCTAAAAAAACACATGTTCCTCACATTTCTGTGGCAGAAAGTTCTGGAATCTGAGAGGAGCCACAAATTTCCTTCCACCCAGCGTTCCTCCCCCAAGTCTCCCGATAAAAATGATACCTCACTTGCGTAGGTAGGCCTAGCGCTGGCGACAGGAAACACCCCAAAGCGCAACGTGGACACATCCTAAATTTTGGGAAAAAAACAGAGGTGTTTTTTGCGAAGTGCCTACCTGTAGATATTGGCCTCTAGCTCAGCTGGCAACTGGGGAAACCTACCAAAACCTGTGCATTTCTGAAAACTAGAGACCTAGGGAAATCAAGGAGGGGTGACTTGCGGGCTCGGACCAGGTTCTGTTACCCAGAATCCTTTGCAAACCTCAAATTTGGCTAAAAAAACACATGTCCCTCACATTTTTGTAGCAGAAAGTTCTGGAATCTGAGAGGAGCTACAAATTTCCATCCACCCAGCGTTCCCCTAAGTCTCCCGATAAAAATGATACCTCACTTGCGTGGGTAGGCCTAGCGCTGGCGACAGGAAACACCCCAAAGCGCAACGTGGACACATCCTAAATTTTGGAAAAAAACAGAGGTGTTTTTTGCGAAGTGCCTACCTGTAGATTTTGGCCTCTAGCTCAGCCGGCACCTAGGGAAACCTACCAAACCTGTGCATTTCTGAAAACTAGAGACCTAGGGGAATCCAAGGAGGGGTGACTTGCGGGGCTCGGACCAGGTTCTGTTACCCAGAATCCTTTGCAAACCTCAAAATTTGGCTAAAAAAACACATGTTCCTCACATTTTTGTGGCAGAAAGTTCTGGAATCTGAGAGGAGCTACAAATTTCCTTCCACCCAGCGTTCCCCAAGTCTCCCGATAAAAATGATACCTCACTTGCGTGGGTAGGCCTAGCGCCGGCGACAGGAAACACCCCAAAGCGCAACGTGGACACATCCTAAATTTTGGGAGAAAACAGAGGTGTTTTTTGCGAAGTGCCTACCTGTAGATTTTGGCCTCTAGCTCAGCCGGCACCTAGGGAAACCTACCAAACCTGTGCATTTCTGAAAACTAGAGACCTAGGGGAATCCAAGGAGGGGTGACTTGCGGGGCTCGGACCAGGTTCTGTTACCCAGAATCCTTTGCAAACCTCAAATTTGGCTAAAAAAACACATGTTCCTCACATTTCTGTGGCAGAAAGTTCTGGAATCTGAGAGGAGCCACAAATTTCCTTCCACCCAGCGTTCCCCCAAGTCTCCCGATAAAAATGATACCTCACTTGCGTGGGTAGGCCTAGCGCTGGCGACAGGAAAACACCCCCAAAGCGCAACGTGGACACATCCTAAATTTTGGAAAAAAACAGAGGTGTTTTTTGCGAAGTGCCTACCTGTAGATTTTGGCCTCTTAGCTCAGCCGGCACCTAGGGAAACCTACCAAACCTGTGCATTTCTGAAAACTAGAGACCTAGGGAAATCCAAGGAGGGGTGACTTGCGGGGCTCGGACCCAGGTTCTGTTACCCAGAATCCTTTGCAAACCTCAAAATTTCGCTAAAAAAACACGTGTCCCTCAACATTTTTGTGGGCAGAAAGTTCTGGAATCTGAGAGGAGCTACAAATTTCCATCCACCCAGCGTTCCCCCAAGTCACCCGATAAAAATGATACCTCACTTGCGTGGGTAGGCCTAGCGCTGGCGACAGGAAACACCCCAAAGCGCAACGTGGACACATCCTAAATTTTGGAAAAAAACAGAGGTGTTTTTTGCGAAGTGCCTACCTGTAGATTTTGGCCTCTAGCTCAGCCAGCCGCACCTAGGGAAACCTACCAAACCTGTGCATTTCTGAAAACTAGAGACCTAGGAAAATCCAAGGAGGGGTGACTTGGGGGGCTCGGACCAGGGTTCTGTTACCCAGAATCCTTTGCAAACCTCAAAATTTGGCTAAAAAAACACATGTCCCTCACATTTTTGTGGCAGAAAGTTCTGGAATCTGAGAGGAGCTACAAATTTCCATCCACCCAGCGTTCCCCCAAGTCTCCCGATAAAAATGATACCTCACTTGCGTGGGTAGGCCTAGTGCTGGCGACAGGAAACACCCCAAAGCGCAACGTGGACACATCCTAAATTTTGGAAAAAAACAGAGGTGTTTTTTGCGAAGTGCCTACCTGTAGATTTTGGCCTCTAGCTCAGCCGGCACCTAGGGAAACCTACCAAACCTGTGCATTTCTGAAAACTAGAGACCTAGGGGAATCCAAGGAGGGGTGACTTGCGGGGCTCGGACCAGGTTCTGTTACCCAGAATCCTTTGCAAACCTCAAAATTTGGCTAAAAAAACACATGTTCCTCACATTTCTGTGGCAGAAAGTTCTGGAATCTGAGAGGAGCCACAAATTTCCTTCCACCCAGCGTTCCCCCAAGTCTCCCGATAAAAATGATACCTCACTTGCGTAGGTAGGCCTAGCGCTGGCAACAGGAAACACCCCAAAGCGCAACGTGGACACATCCTAAATTTTGGAAAAAAACAGAGGTGTTTTTTGCGAAGTGCCTACCTGTAGATTTTGGCCTATAGCTCAAGTGGCACCTGGGGAAACCTACCAAACCTGTGCATTTCTGAAAACTAGAGACCTAGGGAAATCCAAGGAGGGGTGACTTGCGGGGCTCGGACCAGGTTCTGTTACCCAGAATCCTTTGCAAACCTCAAAATTTGGCTAAAAAAACACATGTCCCTCACATTTTTGTAGCAGAAAGTTCTGGAATCTGAGAGGAGCTACAAATTTCCATCCACCCAGCGTTCCCCTAAGTCTCCCGATAAAAATGATACCTCACTTGCGTGGGTAGGCCTAGCGCTGGCGACAGGAAACACCCCAAAGCGCAACGTGGACACATCCTAAATTTTGGAAAAAAACAGAGGTGTTTTTTGCGAAGTGCCTACCTGTAGATTTTGGCCTCTAGCTCAGCCGGCACCTAGGGAAACCTACCAAACCTGTGCATTTCTGAAAACTAGAGACCTAGGGGAATCCAAGGAGGGGTGACTTGCGGGGCTCGGACCAGGTTCTGTTACCCCAGAATCCTTTGCAAACCTCAAAATTTGGCTAAAAAAACACATGTTCCTCACATTTCTGTGGCAGAAAGTTCTGGAATCTAAGAGGAGCCACAAATTTCCTTCCACCCAGCGTTCCCCCCAAGTCTCCCGATAAAAATGATACCTCACTTGCGTGGGTAGGACTAGCGCTGGCGACAGGAAACACCCCAAAGCGCAACGTGGACACATCCTAAATTTTGGAAAAAAACAGAGGTGTTTTTTGCGAAGTGCCTACCTGTAGATTTTGGCCTCTAGCTCAGCCGGCACCTAGGGAAACCTACCAAACCTGTGCATTTCTGAAAACTAGAGACCCTAGGGAAATCCAAGGAGGGGTGACTTGCGGGGCTCGACCAGGTTCTGTTACCCAGAATCCTTTGCAAACCTCAAAATTTGGCTAAAAAAAACACATGTCCCTCACATTTTTGTGGCAGAAAGTTCTGGAATCTGAGAGGAGCTACAAATTTCCATCCACCCAGCGTTCCCCCAAGTCTCCCGATAAAAATGATACCTCACTTGCGTGGGTAGGCCTAGCGCTGGCGACAGGAAACCCCCCAAATCGCAACGTGGACACATCCTAAATTTTGGAAAAAAACACAGGCGTTTTTTGCGAAGTGCCTACCTGTAGATTTTGACCTCTAGCTCAGCCGGCACCTAGGGAAACCTACCAAACCTGTGCATTTCTGAAAACTAGAGACCTAGGGGAATCCAAGGAGGGGTGACTTGCGGGGCTCGGACCAGGTTCTGTTACCCAGAATCCTTTGCAAACCTCAAAATTTGGCTAAAAAAACACATGTTCCTCACATTTGTGTGGCAGAAAGTTCTGGAATCTGAGAGGAGCTACAAATTACCTTCCTCCCAGCGTTCCCCCAAGTCTCCCGATAAAAATGATACCTCACTTGCGTGGGTAGGCCTAGCGCCGGCGACAGGAAACACCCCAAAGCGCAACGTGGACACATCCTAAATTTTGGAAAAAAACAGAGGTGTTTTTTGCGAAGTGCCTACCTGTAGATTTTGGCCTCTAGCTCAGCCGGCACCTAGGGAAACCTACCAAACCTGTGCATTTCTGAAAACTAGAGACCTAGGGGAATCCAAGGAGGGGTGACTTGCGGGGCTCGGACCAGGTTCTGTTACCCAGAATCCTTTGCAAACCTCAAAATTTGGCTAAAAAAAACACATGTTCCTCACATTTTTGTGGCAGAAAGTTCTGGAATCTGAGAGGAGCTACAAATTCCATCCACCCAGCGTTCCCCCAAGTCTTCCGATAAAAATGATACCTCACTTGCGTGGGTAGGCCTAGCGCTGGCGACAGGAAACGCCCCAAAGCGCAACGTGGACACATCCTAAATTTTGGGAAAAAACAGAGGTGTTTTTTGCGAAGTGCCTACCTGTAGATTTTGGCCTCTAGCTCAGCCGGCACCTAGGGAAACCTACCAAACCTGTGCATTTCTGAAAACTAGAGACCTAGGGGAATCCAAGGAGGGGTGACTGGCGGGGCTCGGACCAGGTTCTGTTACCCAGAATCCTTTGCAAACCTCAAAATTTGGCTAAAAAAACACATGTTCCTCACATTTCTGTGGCAGAAAGTTCTGGAATCTGAGAGGAGCCACAAATTTCCTTCCACTCAGCGTTCCCACAAGTCTCCCGATAAAAATGATACCTCACTTGCGTGGGTAGGCCTAGCGCTGGCGACAGGAAACACCCCAAAGCGCAACGTGGACACATCCTAAATTTTGGAAAAAAACAGAGGTGTTTTTTGCGAAGTGCCTACCTGTAGATTTTGGCCTCTAGCTCAGCCGGCAGCTAGGGAAACCTACCAAACCTGTGCATTTCTGAAAACTAGAGACCTAGGGAAATCCAAGGAGGGGTGACTTGCGGGGCTCGGACCAGGTTCTGTTACCCAGAATCCTTTGCAAACCTCAAATTTTGGCTAAAAAAACACATGTTCCTCACATTTCTGTGGCAGAAAGTTCTGGAATCTGAGAGGAGCTACAAATTTCCTTCCACCCAGCGTTCCCCCAAGTCTCCCGATAAAAATGATACCTCACTTGCGTGGGTAGGCCTAGCGCCGGCGACAGGAAACACCCCAAAGCGCAACGTGGACACATCCTAAATTTTGGGAGAAAACAGAGGTGTTTTTTGCGAAGTGCCTACCTGTAGATTTTGGCCTCTAGCTCAGCCGGCAGCTAGGGAAACCTACCAAACCTGTGCATTTCTGAAAACTAGAGACCTAGGGAAATCCAAGGAGGGGTGACTTGCGGGGCTCGGACCAGGTTCTGTTACCCAGAATCCTTTGCAAACCTCAAAATTTGGCTAAAAAAACACATGTTCCTCACATTTTTGTGGCAGAAAGTTCTGGAATCTGAGAGGAGCTACAAATTTCCTTCCACCCAGCGTTCCCCCAAGTCTCCCGATAAAAATGATACCTCACTTGCGTGGGTAGGCCTAGCGCCGGCGACAGGAAACACCCCAAAGCGCAACGTGGACACATCCTAAATTTTGGGAGAAAACAGAGGTGTTTTTTGCGAAGTGCCTACCTGTAGATTTTGGCCTCTAGCTCAGCCGGCACCTAGGGAAACCTACCAAACCTGTGCATTTCTGAAAACTAGAGACCTAGGGGAATCCAAGGAGGGGTGACTTGCGGGGCTCGGACCAGGTTCTGTTACCCAGAATCCTTTGCAAACCTCAAAATTTGGCTAAAAAAACACATGTTCCTCACATTTCTGTGGCAGAAAGTTCTGGAATCTGAGAGGAGCCACAAATTTCCTTCCACCCAGCGTTCCCCCAAGTCTCCCGATAAAAATGATACCTCACTTGCGTGGGTAGGCCTAGCGCTGGCGACAGGAAACACCCCAAAGCGCAACGTGGACACATCCTAAATTTTGGAAAAAAACAGAGGTGTTTTTTGCGAAGTGCCTACCTGTAGATTTTGGCCTCTAGCTCAGCCGGCAGCTAGGGAAACCTACCAAACCTGTGCATTTCTGAAAACTAGAGACCTAGGGAAATCCAAGGAGGGGTGACTTGCGGGGCTCGGACCAGGTTCTGTTACCCAGAATCCTTTGCAAACCTCAAAATTTGCCTAAAAAAACACATGTCCCTCACATTTTTGTGGCAGAAAGTTCTGGAATCTGAGGGGAGCTACAAATTTCCATCCACCCAGCGTTCCCCCAAGTCACCCGATAAAAATGATACCTCACTTGCGTGGGTAGGCCTAGCGCTGGCGACAGGAAACACCCCAAAGCGCAACGTGGACACATCCTAAATTTTGGAAAAAAACAGAGGTGTTTTTTGCGAAGTGCCTACCTGTAGATTTTGGCCTCTAGCTCAGCCGGCACCTAGGGAAACCTACCAAACCTGTGCATTTCTGAAAACTAGAGACCTAGGAAAATCCAAGGAGGGGTGACTTGGGGGCTCGGACCAGGTTCTGTTACCCAGAATCCTTTGCAAACCTCAAAATTTGGCTAAAAAAACACATGTCCCTCACATTTTTGTGGCAGAAAGTTCTGGAATCTGAGAGGAGCTACAAATTTCCATCCACCCAGCGTTCCCCCAAGTCTCCCGATAAAAATGATACCTCACTTGCGTGGGTAGGCCTAGCGCTGGCGACAGGAAACACCCCAAAGCGCAACGTGGACACATCCTAAATTTTGGAAAAAAACAGAGGTGTTTTTTGCGAAGTGCCTACCTGTAGATTTTGGCCTCTAGCTCAGCTGGCACCTGGGGAAACCTACCAAACCTGTGCATTTCTGAAAACTAGAGACCTAGGGAAATCCAAGGAGGGGTGACTTGCGGGGCTCGGACCAGGTTCTGTTACCCAGAATCCTTTGCAAACCTCAAAATTTGGCTAAAAAAACACATGTCCCTCACATTTTTGTAGCAGAAAGTTCTGGAATCTGAGAGGAGCTACAAATTTCCATCCACCCAGCGTTCCCCTAAGTCTCCCGATAAAAATGATACCTCACTTGCGTGGGTAGGCCTAGCGCTGGCGACAGGAAACACCCCAAAGCGCAACGTGGACACATCCTAAATTTTGGAAAAAAACAGAGGTGTTTTTTGCGAAGTGCCTACCTGTAGATTTTGGCCTCTAGCTCAGCCGGCACCTAGGGAAACCTACCAAACCTGTGCATTTCTGAAAACTAGAGACCTAGGGGAATCCAAGGAGGGGTGACTTGCGGGGCTCGGACCAGGTTCTGTTACCCAGAATCCTTTGCAAACCTCAAAATTTGGCTAAAAAAACACATGTTCCTCACATTTCTGTGGCAGAAAGTTCTGGAATCTAAGAGGAGCCACAAATTTCCTTCCACCCAGCGTTCCCCCAAGTCTCCCGATAAAAATGATACCTCACTTGCGTGGGTAGGACTAGCGCTGGCGACAGGAAACACCCCAAAGCGCAACGTGGACACATCCTAAATTTTGGAAAAAAACAGAGGTGTTTTTTGCGAAGTGCCTACCTGTAGATTTTGGCCTCTAGCTCAGCCGGCACCTAGGGAAACCTACCAAACCTGTGCATTTCTGAAAACTAGAGACCTAGGGAAATCCAAGGAGGGGTGACTTGCGGGGCTCGGACCAGGTTCTGTTACCCAGAATCCTTTGCAAACCTCAAAATTTGGCTAAAAAAACACATGTCCCTCACATTTTTGTGGCAGAAAGTTCTGGAATCTGAGAGGAGCTACAAATTTCCATCCACCCAGCGTTCCCCCAAGTCTCCCGATAAAAATGATACCTCACTTGCGTGGGTAGGCCTAGCGCTGGCGACAGGAAACCCCCCAAATCGCAACGTGGACACATCCTAAATTTTGGAAAAAAACACAGGCGTTTTTTGCGAAGTGCCTACCTGTAGATTTTGTCCTCTAGCTCAGCCGGCACCTAGGGAAACCTTCCAAACCTGTGCATTTCTGAAAACTAGAGACCTAGGGGAATCCAAGGAGGGGTGACTTGCGGGGCTCGGACCAGGTTCTGTTACCCAGAATCCTTTGCAAACCTCAAAATTTGGCTAAAAAAACACATGTTCCTCACATTTGTGTGGCAGAAAGTTCTGGAATCTGAGAGGAGCTACAAATTACCTTCCACCCAGCGTTCCCCCAAGTCTCCCGATAAAAATGATACCTCACTTGCGTGGGTAGGCCTAGCGCCGGCGACAGGAAACACCCCAAAGCGCAACGTGGACACATCCTAAATTTTGGGAGAAAACATAGGTGTTTTTTGCGAAGTGCCTACCTGTAGATTTTGACCTCTAGCTCAGCCGGCACCTAGGGAAACCTACCAAACCTGTGCATTTCTGAAAACTAGAGACCTAGGGGAATCCAAGGAGGGGTGACTTGCGGGGCTCGGACCAGGTTCTGTTACCCAGAATCCTTTGCAAACCTCAAAATTTGGCTAAAAAAACACATGTTCCTCACATTTCTGTGGCAGAAAGTTCTGAAATCTGAGAGGAGCTACACATTTCCTTCCACCCAGCGTTCCCCCAAGTCTCCCGATAAAAATGATACCTCACTTGCGTGTGTAGGCCTAGCGCCGGCGACAGGAAACACCCCAAAGCGCAACGTGGACACATCCTAAATTTTGGAAAAAAACAGAGGTGTTTTTTGCGAAGTGCCTACCTGTAGATTTTGGCCTCTAGCTCAGCCGGCACCTAGGGAAACCTACCAAACCTGTGCATTTCTGAAAACTAGAGACCTAGGGGAATCCAAGGAGGGGTAACTTGCGGGGCTCGGACCAGGTTCTGTTACCCAGAATCCTTTGCAAACCTCAAAATTTGGCTAAAAAAACACATGTTCCTCACATTTTTGTGGCAGAAAGTTCTGGAATCTGAGAGGAGCTACAAATTTCCATCCACCCAGCGTTCCCCCAAGTCTCCCGATAAAAATGATACCTCACTTGCGTGGGTAGGCCTAGCGCTGGCGACAGGAAACACCCCAAAGCGCAACGTGGACACATCCTAAATTTTGGGAAAAAACAGAGGTGTTTTTTGCGAAGTGCCTACCTGTAGATTTTGGCCTCTAGCTCAGCCGGCACCTAGGGAAACCTACCAAACCTGTGTATTTCTGAAAACTAGAGACCTAGGGGAATCCAAGGAGGGGTGACTGGCGGGGCTCGGACCAGGTTCTGTTACCCAGAATCCTTTGCAAACCTCAAAATTTGGCTAAAAAAACACATGTTCCTCACATTTCTGTGGCAGAAAGTTCTGGAATCTGAGAGGAGCCACAAATTTCCTTCCACTCAGCGTTCCCACAAGTCTCCCGATAAAAATGATACCTCACTTGCGTGGGTAGGCCTAGCGCTGGCGACAGGAAACACCCCAAAGCGCAACGTGGACACATCCTAAATTTTGGAAAAAAACAGAGGTGTTTTTTGCGAAGTGCCTACCTGTAGATTTTGGCCTCTAGCTCAGCCGGCAGCTAGGGAAACCTACCAAACCTGTGCATTTCTGAAAACTAGAGACCTAGGGAAATCCAAGGAGGGGTGACTTGCGGGGCTCGGACCAGGTTCTGTTACCCAGAATCCTTTGCAAACCTCAAATTTTGGCTAAAAAAACACATGTCCCTCACATTTTTGTGGCAGAAAGTTCTGGAATCTGAGAGGAGCTACAAATTTCCATCCACCCAGCGTTCCCCTAAGTCTCCCGATAAAAATGATACCTCACTTGCGTGGGTAGGCCTAGCGCTGGCGACAGGAAACACCCCAAAGCGCAACGTGGACACATCCTAAATTTTGGAAAAAAACAGAGGCGTTTTTTGCGAAGTGCCTACCTGTAGATTTTGGCCTCTAGCTCAGCCGGCACCTAGGGAAACCTACCAAACCTGTGCATTTCTGAAAACTAGAGACCTAGGGGAATCCAAGGAGGGGTGACTTGCGGGGCTCGGACCAGGTTCTGTTACCCAGAATCCTTTGCAAACCTCAAAATTTGGCTAAAAAAACACATGTTCCTCACATTTCTGTGGCAGAAAGTTCTGGAATCTGAGAGGAGCTACAAATTTCCTTCCACCCAGCGTTCCCCCAAGTCTCCCGATAAAAATGATACCTCACTTGCGTGGGTAGGCCTAGCGCCGGCGACAGGAAACACCCCAAAGCGCAACGTGGACACATCCTAAATTTTGGGAGAAAACAGAGGTGTTTTTTGCGAAGTGCCTACCTGTAGATTTTGGCCTCTAGCTCAGCCGGCACCTAGGGAAACCTACCAAACCTGTGCATTTCTGAAAACTAGAGACCTAGGGGAATCCAAGGAGGGGTGACTTGCGGGGCTCGGACCAGGTTCTGTTACCCAGAATCCTTTGCAAACCTCAAAATTTGGCTAAAAAAACACATGTTCCTCACATTTCTGTGGCAGAAAGTTCTGGAATCTGAGAGGAGCTACAAATTTCCTTCCAACCAGCGTTCCCCCAAGTCTCCCGATAAAAATGATACCTCACTTGCGTGTGTAGGCCTAGCGCCGGCGACAGGAAACACCCCAAAGCGCAACGTGGACACATCCTAAATTTTGGAAAAAAACAGAGGTGTTTTTTGCGAAGTGCCTACCTGTAGATTTTCGCCTCTAGCTCAGCCGGCACCTAGGGAAACCTACCAAACCTGTGCACTTCTGAAAACTAGAGACCTAGGGGAATCCAAGGAGGGGTGACTTGCGGGGCTCGGACCAGGTTCTGTTACCCAGAATCCTTTGCAAACCTCAAAATTTGGCTAAAAAAACACATGTTCCTCACATTTCTGTGGCAGAAAGTTCTGGAATCTGAGAGGAGCTACAAATTTCCTTCCACCCAGCGTTCCCCCAAGTCTCCCGATAAAAATGATACCTCACTTGCGTGGGTAGGCCTAGCGCCGGCGACAGGAAACACCCCAAAGCGCAACGTGGACACATCCTAAATTTTGGAAAAAAACAGAGGTGTATTTTGCAAAGTGCCTACCTGTAGATTTTGGCCTCTAGCTCAGCCGGCACCTAGGGAAACCTACCAAACCTGTGCATTTCTGAAAACTAGAGACCTAGGGGAATCCAAGGAGGGGTGACTTGCGGGGCTCGGACCAGGTTCTGTTACCCAGAATCCTTTGCAAACCTCAAAATTTGGCTAAAAAAACACATGTTCCTCACATTTCTGTGGCAGAAAGTTCTGGAATCTGAGAGGAGCTACAAATTTCCTTCCACCCAGCGTTCCCCCAAGTCTCCCGATAAAAATGATACCTCACTTGCGTGGGTAGGCCTAGCGCCGGCGACAGGAAACACCCCAAAGCGCAACGTGGACACATCCTAAATTTTGGGAGAAAACAGAGGTGTTTTTTGCGAAGTGCCTACCTGTAGATTTTGGCCTCTAGCTCAGCCGGCACCTAGGGAAACCTACCAAACCTCTGCATTTCTGAAAACTAGAGACCTAGGGAAATCCAAGGAGGGGTGACTTGCGGGGCTCGGACCAGTTTCTGTTACCCAGAATCCTTTGCAAACCTCAAAATTTGGCTAAAAAAACACATGTCCCTCACATTTTTGTGGCAGAAAGTTCTGGAATCTGAGAGGAGCTACAAATTTCCTTCCACCCAGCGTTCCCCCAAGTCTCCCGATAAAAATGATACCTCACTTGCGTGGGTAGGCCTAGCGCCGGCGACAGGAAACACCCCAAAGCGCAACGTGGACACATCCTAAATTTTGGGAGAAAACAGAGGTGTTTTTTGCGAAGTGCCTACCTGTAGATTTTGGCCTCTAGCTCAGCCGGCACCTAGGGAAACCTACCAAACCTGTGCATTTCTGAAAACTAGAGACCTAGGGGAATCCAAGGAGGGGTGACTTGCGGGGCTCGGACCAGGTTCTGTTACCCAGAATCCTTTGCAAACCTCAAAATTTGGCTAAAAAAACACATGTTCCTCACCTTTCTGTGGCAGAAAGTTCTGGAATCTGAGAGGAGCTACACATTTCCTTCCACCCAGCGTTCCCCCAAGTCTCCCGATAAAAATGATACCTCACTTGCGTGTGTAGGCCTAGCGCCGGCGACAGGAAACACCCCAAAGCGCAACGTGGACACATCCTAAATTTTGGAAAAAAACAGAGGTGTTTTTTGCGAAGTGCCTACCTGTAGATTTTGGACTCTAGCTCAGCCGGCACCTAGGGAAACCTACCAAACCTGTGCATTTCTGAAAACTAGAGACCTAGGGGAATCCAAGGAGGGGTGACTTGCGGGGCTCGGACCAGGTTCTGTTACCCAGAATCCTTTGCAAACCTCAAAATTTGGCTAAAAAAACACA
Organism: Pleurodeles waltl; assembly: GCF_031143425.1. Classification (NCBI taxonomy): domain Eukaryota; kingdom Metazoa; phylum Chordata; class Amphibia; order Caudata; family Salamandridae; genus Pleurodeles; species Pleurodeles waltl. Next base: position 1,405,569,978 of record NC_090447.1, on the reverse strand, counting down.
TGTTCCTCACATTTTTGTGGCAGAAAGTTCTGGAATCTGAGAGGAGCTACAAATTTCCATCCACCCTGCGTTCCCCAAAGTCTCCCGATAAAAATGATACCTCACTTGCTTGGGTAGGCCTAGCGCTGGCGACAGGAAACACCCCAAAGCGCAACGTGGACACATCCTAAATTTTGGAAAAAAACAGAGGTGTTTTTTGCGAAGTGCCTACCTGTAGATTTTGGCCTCTAGCTCAGCCGGCACCTAGGGAAACCTACCAAACTTGTGCATTTCTGAAAACTAGAGACCTAGGGGAATCCAAGGAGGGGTGACTTGTGGGGCTCGGACCAGGTTCTGTTACCCAGAATCCTTTGCAAACCTCAAAATTTGGCTAAAAAAACACATGTTCCTCACATTTCTGTGGCAGAAAGTTCTGGAATCTGAGAGGAGCCACAAATTTCCTTCCACCCAGCGTTCCCCCAAGTCTCCCGATAAAAATGATACCTCACTTGCGTGGGTAGGCCTAGCGCTGGCGACAGGAAACACCCCAAAGCGCAACGTGGACACATCCTAAATTTTGGAAAAAAACAGAGGTGTTTTTTGCGAATTGCCCACCTGTAGATTTTGGCCTCTAGCTCAGCCGGCACCTAGGGAAACTTACCAAACCTGTGCATTTCTGAAAACTAGAGACCTAGGGGAATCCAAGGAGGGGTGACTTGCGGGGCTCGGACCAGGTTCTGTTACCCAGAATCCTTTGCAAACCTCAAAATTTGGCTAAAAAAACACATGTTCCTCACATTTCTGTGGCAGAAAGTTCTGGAATCTGAGAGGAGCCACAAATTTCCTTCCACCCAGCGTTCCCCCAAGTCTCCCGATAAAAATGATACCTCACTTGCGTGGGTAGGCCTAGCGCTGGCGACAGGAAACCCCCCAAATCGCAACGTGGACACATCCTAAATTTTGGAAAAAAACACAGGCGTTTTTTGCGAAGTGCCTACCTGTAGATTTTGGCCTCTAGCTCAGCCGGCACCTAGGGAAACCTACCAAACCTGTGCATTTCTGAAAACTAGAGACCTAGGGGAATCCAAGGAGGGGTGACTTGCGGGGCTCGGACCAGGTTCTGTTACCCAGAATCCTTTGCAAACCTCAAAATTTGGCTAAAAAAACACATGTTCCTCACATTTGTGTGGCAGAAAGTTCTGGAATCTGAGAGGAGCTACAAATTACCTTCCACCCAGCGTTCCCCCAAGTCTCCCGATAAAAATGATACCTCACTTGCGTGGGTAGGCCTAGCGCCGGCGACAGGAAACACCCCAAAGCGCAATGTGGACACATCCTAAATTTTGGGAGAAAACAGAGGTGTTTTTTGCGAAGTGCCTACCTGTAGATTTTGACCTCTAGCTCAGCCGGCACCTAGGGAAACCTACCAAACCTGTGCATTTCTGAAAACTAGAGACCTAGGGGAATCCAAGGAGGGGTGACTTGCGGGGCTCGGACCAGGTTCTGTTACCCAGAATCCTTTGCAAACCTCAAAATTTGGCTAAAAAAACACATGTTCCTCACATTTCTGTGGCAGAAAGTTCTGAAATCTGAGAGGAGCTACACATTTCCTTCCACCCAGCGTTCCCCCAAGTCTCCCGATAAAAATGATACCTCACTTGCGTGTGTAGGCCTAGCGCCGGCGACAGGAAACACCCCAAAGCGCAACGTGGACACATCCTAAATTTTGGAAAAAAACAGAGGTGTTTTTTGCGAAGTGCCTACCTGTAGATTTTGCCCTCTAGCTCAGCCGGCACCTAGGGAAACCTACCAAACCTGTGCATTTCTGAAAACTAGAGACCTAGGGGAATCCAAGGAGGGGTGACTTGCGGGGCTCGTACCAGGTTCTGTTACCCAGAATCCTTTGCAAACCTCAAAATTTGGCTAAAAAAACACATGTTCCTCACATTTTTGTGGCAGAAAGTTCTGGAATCTGAGAGGAGCTACAAATTTCCATCCACCCAGCGTTCCCCCAAGTCTCCAGATAAAAATGATACCTCACTTGCGTGGGTAGGCCTAGCGCTGGCGACAGGAAACACCCCAAAGCGCAACGTGGACACATCCTAAATTTTGGAAAAAAACAGAGGTGTTTTTTGCGAAGTGCCTACCTGTAGATTTTGGCCTCTAGCTCAGCCGGCACCTAGGGAAACCTACCAAACCTGTGCATTTCTGAAAACTAGAGACCTAGGGAAATCCAAGGAGGGGTGACTTGCGGGGCTCGGACCAGGTTCTGTTACCCAGAATCCTTTGCAAACCTCAAAATTTGGCTAAAAAAACACATGTCCCTCACATTTTTGTGGCAGAAAGTTCTGGAATCTGAGAGGAGCTACAAATTTCCATCCACCCAGCGTTCCCCTAAGTCTCCCGATAAAAATGATACCTCACTTGCGTGTGTAGGCCTAGCGCCGGCGACAGGAAACACCCCAAAGCGCAACGTGGACACATCCTAAATTTTGGAAAAAAACAGAGGTGTTTTTTGCGAAGTGCCTACCTGTAGATTTTCGCCTCTAGCTCAGCCGGCACCTAGGGAAACCTACCAAACCTGTGCATTTCTGAAAACTAGAGACCTAGGGAAATCCAAGGAGGGGTGACTTGCGGGGCTCGGACCAGGTTCTGTTACCCAGAATCCTTTGCAAACCTCAAAATTTGGCTAAAAAAACACATGTCCCTCACATTTTTGTGGCAGAAAGTTCTGGAATCTGAGAGGAGCTACAAATTTCCATCCACCCAGCGTTCCCCCAAGTCTCCCGATAAAAATGATACCTCACTTGCGTGGGTAGGCCTAGCGCTGGCGACAGGAAACACCCCAAAGCGCAACGTGGACACATCCTAAATTTTGGGAAAAAACAGAGGTGTTTTTTGCGAAGTGCCTACCTGTAGATTTTGGCCTCTAGCTCAGCCGGCACCTAGGGAAACCTACCAAACCTGTGCATTTCTGAAAACTAGAGACCTAGGGGAATCCAAGGAGGGGTGACTTGCGGGGCTCGGACCAGGTTCTGTTACCCAGAATCCTTTGCAAACCTCAAATTTTGGCTAAAAAAACACATGTCCCTCACATTTTTGTGGCAGAAAGTTCTGGAATCTGAGAGGAGCTACAAATTTCCATCCACCCAGCGTTCCCCTAAGTCTCCCGATAAAAATGATACCTCACTTGCGTGGGTAGGCCTAGCGCTGGCGACAGGAAACACCCCAAAGCGCAACGTGGACACATCCTAAATTTTGGAAAAAAACAGAGGCGTTTTTTGCGAAGTGCCTACCTGTAGATTTTGGCCTCTAGCTCAGCCGGCACCTAGGGAAAACTACCAAACCTGTGCATTTCTGAAAACTAGAGACCTAGGGGAATCCAAGGAGGGGTGACTTGCGGGGCTCGGACCAGGTTCTGTTACCCAGAATCCTTTGCAAACCTCAAAATTTGGCTAAAAAAACACATGTTCCTCACATTTCTGTGGAAGAAAGTTCTGGAATCTGAGAGGAGCTACAAATTTCCTTCCACCCAGCGTTCCCCCAAGTCTCCCGATAAAAATGATACCTCACTTGCGTGGGTAGGCCTAGCGCCGGCGACAGGAAACACCCCAAAGCGCAACGTGGACACATCCTAAATTTTGGGAGAAAACAGAGGTGTTTTTTGCGAAGTGCCTACCTGTAGATTTTGGCCTCTAGCTCAGCCGGCACCTAGGGAAACCTACCAAACCTGTGCATTTCTGAAAACTAGAGACCTAGGGGAATCCAAGGAGGGGTGACTTGCGGGGCTCGGACCAGGTTCTGTTACCCAGAATCCTTTGCAAACCTCAAAATTTGGCTAAAAAAACACATGTTCCTCACATTTCTGTGGCAGAAAGTTCTGGAATCTGAGAGGAGCTACAAATTTCCTTCCACCCAGCGTTCCCCCAAGTCTCCCGATAAAAATGATACCTCACTTGCGTGTGTAGGCCTAGCGCCGGCGACAGGAAACACCCCAAAGCGCAACGTGGACACATCCTAAATTTTGGAAAAAAACAGAGGTGTTTTTTGCGAAGTGCCTACCTGTAGATTTTCGCCTCTAGCTCAGCCGGCACCTAGGGAAACCTACCAAACCTGTGCATTTCTGAAAACTAGAGACCTAGGGGAATCCAAGGAGGGGTGACTTGCGGGGCTCGGGCCAGGTTCTGTTACCCAGAATCCTTTGCAAACCTCAAAATTTGGCTAAAAAAACACATGTTCCTCACATTTCTGTGGCAGAAAGTTCTGGAATCTGAGAGGAGCTACAAATTTCCTTCCACCCAGCGTTCCCCCAAGTCTCCCGATAAAAATGATACCTCACTTGCGTGGGTAGGCCTAGCGCCGGCGACAGGAAACACCCCAAAGCGCAACGTGGACACATCCTAAATTTTGGAAAAAAACAGAGGTGTATTTTGCAAAGTGCCTACCTGTAGATTTTGGCCTCTAGCTCAGCCGGCACCTAGGGAAACCTACCAAACCTGTGCATTTCTGAAAACTAGAGACCTAGGGGAATCCAAGGAGGGGTGACTTGCGGGGCTCGGACCAGGTTCTGTTACCCAGAATCCTTTGCAAACCTCAAAATTTGGCTAAAAAAACACATGTTCCTCACATTTCTGTGGCAGAAAGTTCTGGAATCTGAGAGGAGCTACAAATTTCCTTCCACCCAGCGTTCCCCCAAGTCTCCCGATAAAAATGATACCTCACTTGCGTGGGTAGGCCTAGCGCCGGCGACAGGAAACACCCCAAAGCGCAACGTGGACACATCCTAAATTTTGGGAGAAAACAGAGGTGTTTTTTGTGAAGTTCCTACCTGTAGATTTTGGCCTCTAGCTCAGCCGGCACCTAGGGAAACCTACCAAACCTCTGCATTTCTGAAAACTAGAGACCTAGGGAAATCCAAGGAGGGGTGACTTGCGGGGCTCGGACCAGTTTCTGTTACCCAGAATCCTTTGCAAACCTCAAAATTTGGCTAAAAAAACACATGTCCCTCACATTTTTGTGGCAGAAAGTTCTGGAATCTGAGAGGAGCTACAAATTTCCTTCCACCCAGCGTTCCCCCAAGTCTCCCGATAAAAATGATACCTCACTTGCGTGGGTAGGCCTAGCGCCGGCGACAGGAAACACCCCAAAGCGCAACGTGGACACATCCTAAATTTTGGGAGAAAACAGAGGTGTTTTTTGCGAAGTGCCTACCTGTAGATTTTGGCCTCTAGCTCAGCCGGCACCTAGGGAAACCTACCAAACCTGTGCATTTCTGAAAACTAGAGACCTAGGGGAATCCAAGGAGGGGTGACTTGCGGGGCTCGGACCAGGTTCTGTTACCCAGAATCCTTTGCAAACCTCAAAATTTGGCTAAAAAAACACATGTTCCTCACATTTCTGTGGCAGAAAGTTCTGGAATCTGAGAGGAGCTACACATTTCCTTCCACCCAGCGTTCCCCCAAGTCTCCCGATAAAAATGATACCTCACTTGCGTGTGTAGGCCTAGCGCCGGCGACAGGAAACACCCCAAAGCGCAACGTGGACACATCCTAAATTTTGGAAAAAAACAGAGGTGTTTTTTGCGAAGTGCCTACCTGTAGATTTTGGCCTCTAGCTCAGCCGGCACCTAGGGAAACCTACCAAACCTGTGCATTTCTGAAAACTAGAGACCTAGGGGAATCCAAGGAGGGGTGACTTGTGGGGCTCGGACCAGGTTCTGTTACCCAGAATCCTTTGCAAACCTCAAAATTTGGCTAAAAAAACACATGTTCCTCACATTTCTGTGGCAGAAAGTTCTGGAATCTGAGAGGAGCCACAAATTTCCTTCCACCCAGCGTTCCCCTAAGTCTCCCGATAAAAATGATACCTCACTTGCGTGGGTAGGCCTAGCGCTGGCGACAGGAAACACCCCAAAGCGCAACGTGGACACATCCTAAATTTTGGAAAAAAACAGAGGTGTTTTTTGCGAAGTGCCCACCTGTAGATTTTGGCCTCTAGCTCAGCCGGCACCTAGGGAAACCTACCAAACCTGTGCATTTCTGAAAACTAGAGACCTAGGGAAATCCAAGGAGGGGTGACTTGCGGGGCTCGGACCAGGTTCTGTTACCCAGAATCCTTTGCAAACCTCAAAATTTGGCTAAAAAAACACATGTCCCTCACATTTTTGTGGCAGAAAGTTCTGGAATCTGAGAGGAGCTACAAATTTCCATCCACCCAGCGTTCCCCCAAGTCTCCCGATAAAAATGATACCTCACTTGCGTGGGTAGGCCTAGCGCTGGCGACAGGAAACACCCCAAAGCGCAACGTGGACACATCCTAAATTTTGGGAAAAAACAGAGGTGTTTTTTGCAAAGTGCCTACCTGTAGATTTTGGCCTCTAGCTCAGCCGGCACCTAGGGAAACCTACCAAACCTGTGCATTTCTGAAAACTAGAGACCTAGGGGAATCCAAGGAGGGGTGACTGGCGGGGCTCGGACCAGGTTCTGTTACCCAGAATCCTTTGCAAACCTCAAAATTTGGCTAAAAAAACACATGTTCCTCACATTTCTGTGGCAGAAAGTTCTGGAATCTGAGAGGAGCCACAAATTTCCTTCCACTCAGCGTTCCCACAAGTCTCCCGATAAAAATGATACCTCACTTGTGTGGGTAGGCCTAGCGCTGGCGACAGGAAACACCCCAAAGCGCAACGTGGACACATCCTAAATTTTGGAAAAAAACAGAGGTGTTTTTTGCGAAGTGCCTACCTGTAGATTTTGGCCTCTAGCTCAGCCGGCAGCTAGGGAAACCTACCAAACCTGTGCATTTCTGAAAACTAGAGACCTAGGGAAATCCAAGGAGGGGTGACTTGCGGGGCTCGGACCAGGTTCTGTTACCCAGAATCCTTTGCAAACCTCAAATTTTGGCTAAAAAAACACATGTCCCTCACATTTTTGTGGCAGAAAGTTCTGGAATCTGAGAGGAGCTACAAATTTCCATCCACCCAGCGTTCCCCTAAGTCTCCCGATAAAAATGATACCTCACTTGCGTGGGTAGGCCTAGCGCTGGCGACAGGAAACACCCCAAAGCGCAACGTGGACACATCCTAAATTTTGGAAAAAAACAGAGGCGTTTTTTGCGAAGTGCCTACCTGTAGATTTTGGCCTCTAGCTCAGCCGGCACCTAGGGAAAACTACCAAACCTGTGCATTTCTGAAAACTAGAGACCTAGGGGAATCCAAGGAGGGGTGACTTGCGGGGCTCGGACCAGGTTCTGTTACCCAGAATCCTTTGCAAACCTCAAAATTTGGCTAAAAAAACACATGTTCCTCACATTTCTGTGGCAGAAAGTTCTGGAATCTGAGAGGAGCTACAAATTTCCTTCCACCCAGCGTTCCCCCAAGTCTCCCGATAAAAATGATACCTCACTTGCGTGGGTAGGCCTAGCGCCGGCGACAGGAAACACCCCAAAGCGCAACGTGGACACATCCTAAATTTTGGGAGAAAACAGAGGTGTTTTTTGCGAAGTGCCTACCTGTAGATTTTGGCCTCTACCTCAGCCGGCACCTAGGGAAACCTACCAAACCTGTGCATTTCTGAAAACTAGAGACCTAGGGGAATCCAAGGAGGGGTGACTTGCGGGGCTCGGACCAGGTTCTGTTACCCAGAATCCTTTGCAAACCTCAAAATTTGGCTAAAAAAACACATGTTCCTCACATTTCTGTGGCAGAAAGTTCTAGAATCTGAGAGGAGCTACAAATTTCCTTCCACCCAGCGTTCCCCCAAGTCTCCCGATAAAAATGATACCTCACTTGCGTGTGTAGGCCTAGCGCCGGCGACAGGAAACACCCCAAAGCGCAACGTGGACACATCCTAAATTTTGGAAAAAAACAGAGGTGTTTTTTGCGAAGTGCCTACCTGTAGATTTTCGCCTCTAGCTCAGCCGGCACCTAGGGAAACCTACCAAACCTGTGCATTTCTGAAAACAAGAGACCTAGGGAAATCCAAGGAGGGGTGACTTGCGGGGCTCGGACCAGGTTCTGTTACCCAGAATCCTTTGCAAACCTCAAAATTTGGCTAAAAAAACACATGTCCCTCACATTTTTGTGGCAGAAAGTTCTGGAATCTGAGAGGAGCTACAAATTTCCATCCACCCAGCGTTCCCCCAAGTCTCCCGATAAAAATGATACCTCACTTGTGTGGGTAGGCCTAGCGCTGGCGACAGGAAACACCCCAAAGCGCAACGTGGACACATCCTAAATTTTGGGAAAAAACAGAGGTGTTTTTTGCGAAGTGCCTACCTGTAGATTTTGGCCTCTAGCTCAGCCGGCACCTAGGGAAACCTACCAAACCTGTGCATTTCTGAAAACTAGAGACCTAGGGGAATCCAAGGAGGGGTGACTGGCGGGGCTCGGACCAGGTTCTGTTACCCAGAATCCTTTGCAAACTTCAAAATTTGGCTAAAAAAACACATGTTCCTCACATTTCTGTGGCAGAAAGTTCTGGAATCTGAGAGGAGCCACAAATTTCCTTCCACTCAGCGTTCCCACAAGTCTCCCGATAAAAATTATACCTCACTTGCGTGGGTAGGCCTAGCGCTGGCGACAGGAAACACCCCAAAGCGCAACGTGGACACATCCTAAATTTTGGAAAAAAACAGAGGTGTTTTTTGCGAAGTGCCTACCTGTAGATTTTGGCCTCTAGCTCAGCCGGCAGCTAGGGAAACCTACCAAACCTGTGCATTTCTGAAAACTAGAGACCTAGGGAAATCCAAGGAGGGGTGACTTGCGGGGCTCGGACCAGGTTCTGTTACCCAGAATCCTTTGCAAACCTCAAATTTTGGCTAAAAAAACACATGTCCCTCACATTTTTGTGGCAGAAAGTTCTGGAATCTGAGAGGAGCTACAAATTTCCATCCACCCAGCGTTCCCCTAAGTCTCCCGATAAAAATGATACCTCACTTGCGTGGGTAGGCCTAGCGCTGGCGACAGGAAACACCCCAAAGCGCAACGTGGACACATCCTAAATTTTGGAAAAAAACAGAGGCGTTTTTTGCGAAGTGCCTACCTGTAGATTTTGGCCTCTAGCTCAGCCGGCACCTAGGGAAACCTACCAAACCTGTGCATTTCTGAAAACTAGAGACCTAGGGGAATCCAAGGAGGGGTGACTTGCGGGGCTCGGACCAGGTTCTGTTACCCAGAATCCTTTGCAAACCTCAAAATTTGGCTAAAAAAACACATGTTCCTCACATTTCTGTGGCAGAAAGTTCTGGAATCTGAGAGGAGCTACAAATTTCCTTCCACCCAGCGTTCCCCCAAGTCTCCCGATAAAAATGATACCTCACTTGCGTGGGTAGGCCTAGCGCCGGCGACAGGAAACACCCCAAAGCGCAACGTGGACACATCCTAAATTTTGGGAGAAAACAGAGGTGTTTTTTGCGAAGTGCCTACCTGTAGATTTTGGCCTCTAGCTCAGCCGGCACCTAGGGAAACCTACCAAACCTGTGCATTTCTGAAAACTAGAGACCTAGGGGAATCCAATGAGGGGTGACTTGCGGGGCTCGGACCAGGTTCTGTTACCCAGAATCCTTTGCAAACCTCAAAATTTGGCTAAAAAAACACATGTTCCCCACATTTCTGTGGCAGAAAGATCTGGAATCTGAGAGGAGCTACAAATTTCCTTCCACCCAGCGTTCCCCCAAGTCTCCCGATAAAAATGATACCTCACTTGCGTGTGTAGGCCTAGCGCCGGCGACAGGAAACACCCCAAAGCGCAACGTGGACACATCCTAAATTTTGGAAAAAAACAGAGGTGTTTTTTGCGAAGTGCCTACCTGTAGATTTTCGCCTCTAGCTCAGCCGGCACCTAGGGAAACCTACCAAACCTGTGCATTTCTGAAAACTAGAGACCTAGGGGAATCCAAGGAGGGGTGACTTGCGGGGCTCGGACCAGGTTCTGTTACCCAGAATCCTTTGCAAACCTCAAAATTTGGCTAAAAAAACACATGTTCCTCACATTTGTGTGGCAGAAAGTTCTGGAATCTGAGAGGAGCTACAAATTTCCTTCCACCCAGCGTTCCCCCAAGTCTCCCGATAAAAATGATACCTCACTTGCGTGGGTAGGCCTAGCGCCGGCGACAGGAAACACCCCAAAGCGCAACGTGGACACATCCTAAATTTTGGAAAAAAACAGAGGTGTATTTTGCAAAGTGCCTACCTGTAGATTTTGGCCTCTAGCTCAGCCGGCACCTAGGGAAACCTACCAAACCTGTGCATTTCTGAAAACTAGAGACCTAGGGAAATCCAAGGAGGGGTGACTTGCGGGGCTCGGACCAGGTTCTGTTACCCAGAATCCTTTGCAAACCTCACAATTTGGCTAAAAAAACACATGTTCCTCACATTTCTGTGGCAGAAAGTTCTGGAATCTGAGAGGAGCTACAAATTTCCTTCCACCCAGCGTTCCCCCAAGTCTCCCGATAAAAATGATACCTCACTTGCGTGGGTAGGCCTAGCGCCGGCGACAGGAAACACCCCAAAGCGCAACGTGGACACATCCTAAATTTTGGGAGAAAACAGAGGTGTTTTTTGCGAAGTGCCTACCTGTAGATTTTGGCCTCTAGCTCAGCCGGCACCTAGGGAAACCTACCAAACCTCTGCATTTCTGAAAACTAGAGACCTAGGGAAACCCAAGGAGGGGTGACTTGCGGGGCTCGGACCAGTTTCTGTTACCCAGAATCCTTTGCAAACCTCAAAATTTGGCTAAAAAAACACATGTTCCTCACATTTCTGTGGCAGAAAGTTCTGGAATCTGAGAGGAGCCACAAATTTCCTTCCACCCAGCGTTCCCCCAAGTCTCCCGATAAAAATGATACCTCACTTGCGTGGGTAGGCCTAGCGCCGGCGACAGGAAACACCCCAAAGCGCAACGTGGACACATCCTAAATTTTGGAAAAAACAGAGGTGTTTTTTGCGAAGTGCCTACCTGTAGATTTTGGCCTCTAGCTCAGCCGGCACCTAGGGAAACCTACCAAACCTGTGCATTTCTGAAAACTAGAGACCTAGGGGAATCCAAGGAGGGGTGACTTGCGGGGCTCGGACCAGGTTCTGTTACCCAGAATCCTTTGCAAACCTCAAAATTTGGCTAAAAAAACACATGTTCCTCACATTTCTGTGGCAGAAAGTTCTGGAATCTGAGAGGAGCTACAAATTTCCTTCCACCCAGCGTTCCCCCAAGTCTCCCGATAAAAATGATACCTCACTTGCGTGGGTAGGCCTAGCGCCGGCGACAGGAAACACCCCAAAGCGCAACGTGGACACATCCTAAATTTTGGGAGAAAACAATGGTGTTTTTTGCGAAGTGCCTACCTGTAGATTTTGGCCTCTAGCTCAGCCGGCACCTAGGGAAACCCACCAAACCTGTGCATTTCTGAAAACTAGAGACCTAGGGGAATCCAAGGAGGGCTGACTTGCGGGGCTCGGACCAGGTTCTGTTACCCAGAATCCTTGGCAAACCTCAAAATTTGGCTAAAAAAACACATGCTCCTCACATTTTTGTGGCAGAAAGTTCTGGAATCTGAGAGGAGCTACAAATTTCCTTCCACCCAGCATTCCCCCAAGTCTCCCGATAAAAATTATTCCTCACTTGCGTGGGTAGGCCTAGCGCCCGCAACAGGAAACGCCCCAAAACGCAACGTGGACACATCCCATTTTTTTAAAGAAAACAGTGCCTACCTGTGGATTTTGGCCTGTAGCTCACCCGGCACCTAGGGAAACCTACCAAACCTGTGCATTTCTGAAAACTAGAGACCTAGGGGAATCCAAGATGGGGTGACTTGCGGGGCTCGGACCAGGTTCTGTTACCCAGAATCCTTTGCAAACCTCAAAATGTGGCTAAAACAACACATGTTCCTCACATTTCTGTGGCAGAAAGTTCTGGAATCTGAGAGGAGCCACAAATTTCCTTCCACCCAGCGTTCCCCTAAGTCTCTCAATAAAAATGGTACCTCACTTCTGTGGGTAGGCCTAGCGCCCACAAAAGGAAATGGCCCAAAACACAACGTGGACAGAACATATTTTTTCACAGAAAACAGAGGTGTTTTTTGCAAAGTGCCTACCTGTGGAGTTTGGATTCTAGCTCAGCCGGCCCCGGGAGGGGGGGGGCAGAAATGCCCTAAAATAAATTTGCCCCCCCCCAGCCCCCACCCCTCCCGGGAGCGACCCTTGCCTAAGGGGTCGCTCCCCCTGCGTGACATTGGTGCCAAAAAACAAATCCCAGGTGCCTAGTGGTTTCTGCCCCCTTGGGGGCAGATTGACCTAAAATCTGCCAATCTGCCCCCAAGGGGGGCAGAACTGGCCTAAATACAATTTGCCCCCCAGGGGAACGACCCTTGCCTGATGGGTCGCTCCCCATCTCGAAAAAAACAAACAAACAAAAAAAAAAACACAACAAAAAAATTTGCCCTGGTGCCCTGAGGGTTCTGCCCCCCCCCCCCCTGGGGGCAGTTCGGCCTAAAAATAGGCCGATCTGCCCCCAGGGGGGGCAGAAATGGCCTAAAATAAATTCCCTCCCCCCCCCGGGAGCGACCCTTGCCTACGGGGTCGCTCCTCCTGCGTGACATTGGCGCCAAAAAACAAATCCCAGGTGCCTAGTGCTTTCTGCCCCCTTGGGGGCAGATTGACCTAAAATCGGCCAATCTGCCCCCAAGGGGGGCAGAAATGGCCTAAATACAATTTGCCCCCCAGGGGAGCGACCCTTGCCTGATGGGTCGCTCCCCATCTCGAAAAAAACAAACAAACAAAAAAAAAAAACACAACAAGAAATGGCCTAAAAATAAATTTGTCCCCCCCCCCAGCCCCCACCCCCCCCCGGAGCGACCCTTGCCTACGGGGTCGCTCCCCCTGCGTGACATTGGCGCCAAAAAACAAATCCCCGGTGCCTAGTGGTTTCTGCCCCCTTGGGGGCAGATTGACCTAAAATCGGCCAATCTGCCCCCAGGGGGGCAGAAATGGCCTAAATACAATTTTCCCCCCAAGGGGGGCGACCCTTGCCTGATGGGTCGCTCCCCATCTCTAAAAAAACAAACAAACAAACAAACAAAAAAATTGCCCTGGCGCCTAGAGGTTTCTGCCCCCCCCCCCGGGGGCAGATCATCCTAATATTAGGCCGATCTGCCCCCGGGGGGCAGAAATGGCCTAAAATAAATTTGCCACCCCCCAACCCCCACCCCACCCGGAAGCGACCCTTGCCTACGGGGTCGCTCCCCCTGCGTGACATTGGCGCCACAAAACAAATCCCTGGTGCCTAGTGGTTTCTGCCCCCTTGGGGGCAGATTGACCTAAAATCGGCCAATCTGCCCCCTGGGGGCAGAAATGGTCTAAATACAATATGCCCCCCAGGGGAGCGACCCTTGCCTGATGGGTCGCTCCCCATCTCTAAAAAAAGAAACAACAACAAAAAAAAAAAAAAAAAAACATTTGCCCTGGCGCCTAGAGGTTTCTGCCCCCCCAGGGGGGGCAGAAATGGCCTAAAATAAATTGCTCTCCCCCCCAGGGAGCGACCGGTGAAATTCACGCAAAGAAAAAATTCCCTGGTGTCTAGTGGTTTCTACCCCCCTTGGGGGCAGATTGGCCTCATCAAAATAGGCCAATCTGCCCCCAAGGGGGGCAGAAATGGCCAAAATATAATTTTCCCCCAAGGGGAGCGACCCTTGCCTAAGGGGTCGCTCCCCACCAAAAAAAAAAGAAATGAAACATAAAAAAAAAATGGTCCCTGGTGCCTAGAGGTTTCTGCCCCCAGGGCCTTCTCAAAAAAATGCCCCCCCTGGGAGCGACCCTTGCCCAAGGGGTCGCTCCCTTTTGTCAGTTTCAATAAAAAAAAAAAAATCCCTGGTGTCTAGTGGGGTTTCAAAGGGAAGGAAATACTTTTCCTTCCCTTTGAAGCCCCTCCGGGCCTCCCAAGTGATTGAAAAAGAAATGCTTTTGCATTTCTTTTTCAATCGCGCTGGAAGCAGAGCTTCCAGCGCGACTAGGGAGGCCCCTGTGACAAATCAGCGCGCGCTCGCGCGCTGACGTCACGGGGGGGTGGGGGGGGTCGGGGGTGGAAGGGGAAGGTCTTCCCCTTCCATCCCGACTTTGGGGGGGGAAGGGGGGTGCACGGGGGGCGCGCTAGCACGCCCCCAAGTTCCCCTGTGCCATGGACAAGATGATCTCGTCCAAGGCACAGGGGAACTGTAGCCTTGGACGAGATCATCTCGTCCAAGGCACAGAACCGGTTAAATACCTGCTGCATCCAGCCACACCCAGTCTGAGTTATAGGGAGCCACACCCAGTCTGAGTCATAGGGATGCTGGAGGCTTGTGTAACACACATTCCCAAACAAGCATTGGTCTCTAACAAGCATTAGTTCCAACACGCATTGGTCTCTGCAAACAAGCACTGGTCTCTGTAAATAAGCATTGGTCCCTGCAAAGGCAAATGATCAACTCAGAAGTGTTTCACTAAGGCATATCCAGGTTTGCAGGCCGACACTGGCAAAGGAAGAGGCTTGTCAGTGATCAACCAATAGTTGACGAGGGAATGAATGAGCATAAAACGGATTGTAAATTTTGAGTTGTGCTAGGCAGGGTGTCCCAAATTATGTTTGCTATGGGGCCTCCAAAATCCTTAATATGTCCCTGGGGATAAGGAGATGGGGGATCAATGGTAGGGTGCTATCAAATAGGACCCTTACACTTCTCCTTACCTTCATTGTCATAGGAGTAGTGAAAGCAGTGAAGCCAGCGGGACTGGGGGTGAATTCTTTATATTTCCCAACACAAGGAAATTTTTATTTTAGTCCCACTTCAGGGAGGTCTGCGGGATGCACATGATTAGCTGCATTGCAGTCCTTCCTCTTACCCATTAGCCTGGTGCTATTCAAACATGTGCATAGTTCAAAACTATTTCCCAAATCAGATTTATTGGCAGTCTTTGTTCAGGACTCAACAAAACTTGTGATAGTGCAATTAGGTAAGAAACGTTGACCCTAAGCTACGAGAAGTGGTGAGTTAGGGTGACAGTTTGTCTCTTTTTTAGTTGAATGGGTCCTTTCTGTGCCAAGTTTGATTTTACATGTTTATTTCGAATATCTTTATTACACTTTTAATTTTGTGATAAAAACAGACACCTGCAGGTAAAAAGGCCACTGAAATTATGCAGCAGAAAAGCACCACATTATGTGGCAGGGTTGACTAAATTATGCAGCAATAAAGGGCAAATTATATGGCATAATAAGGCACATTTTTTGTTACTATTACTTCATTACTCCTTTTTTCACATGGTAATAGTGTCTGGGCAAGGATTTCACCCCATTAATACCAGTTTGGCAAACAAATAGACATAAAGGCAGCCAAAAGATGACCAGTTAACCATTGCAAAGGGCCATCTCTGTGTGCGAACCCACGTCGGTACAGTTTTTGTAACTTTTGATCCCCTTGAGCTAGATATATTTTTTTTAATCTGCAGACTATGCAGCAGATGTTTGATTATGTAGCAAATGCTATAGATGTCTTTGGCACCATTTTTTGTGAGCCAGAAGCAGGCATGGACCCTGGGGTAACATTTAAGAACTATTGGGAATTTGCCTTTTCTAGGTGATCACAATGGATTTTTCACATTTTTATGGGCCTCTTTTTGCTGGTGTGATGGCTGTCTATGCAGTAACATTGCCATTCACTGCCACAGTGTGTGTGCTCTGTCTCTAAAACTGTACAGTAAAATTGTTTTTTCTGAACAGGCTCAATGAACTTTTCTGTAAAACCATTTAGGTTTTCATAGAAATTGCACGTTTGGTATGAATGTTAAATGTCAGTGTGTAGTTACACCACCCAGTGCATGATAAACATGTATCGCAGTAGAGAGCACCATTGTGCTCTGGCTGGACTGTAGTTCAAACATACTGCAGTGACACATGCAAGGAAAAATGCCTTTACCTTGAAGAAAACCCCTACTTTTATATGCTATATGTTAGCTAAGTCACCCCTAAAGTGTACCTTGTAAGCCCACAACACAGATGCGTAATATACAAATGCGGTGCACGCAATAGGCAATGATTCACAGGGATAGCCTTTTTGACTATGCAGTCAGCAGGACTAAAAACCAGTGTTAGCACTGGCAAACAGGTGGACACCTCACATTAATAGGGGAGTGTCTAACAGCAGAGACTTTGCTCCTGCAGCTCAAAGAAGGCCAGGGCCATTCTGGTGGATAGAGTCTGGGGTAATTTGCAGTAAACTGAGAAGGAATGTGCTAAAAAATAAGTGAGGACTCTGCAAGAAAGTGGCCAGGATGGGCTGTAGAGAATTCTCTAATCACTGGTTAGTGTCTAGGATAAGGCTAACACCTCAACACAACCTCCTCAGAACATTTCTTCACCAGGAAAGAAACTTTTTGAAGGAGGAAGACTCTGTCTGACCTGTAGAAGAAAGAAGGATCAAAGTTCCCAGACTCTTGCAGGTCGGTAGGGACTGTAACTGCTCTCCAAGAATCAAGTGGTTGGCATTCTGTTAACTGCATCTGGAACACAAAAAGGGAGACAAAATCCAAAACGTCTTCTGACTCTAAGAAAGCCCAGATGACCACTGTGAACTGGATAATACACATATTCTGGCTGGAGAGAGACCTACTATGTGGAGGCTTGCCCTGAGAACCTGGGGACAATAGGAATAACCAGGAAAGTACTTTCCCAGAAGCAGGAATGATTGCCAGGATCCAAGTTCCTCAGAAGTATTACCCTAAAAAAGTTCCCTTTCCCCAACTGCCAAGTCTGCACAAGGACTAACAGAGGTGCAGGGTGGTCATACGAGTGGAAGGGAATAAGTGAGGATATTGCAGGAGGAAGATCCAGAACGAGATGAGGCAAAACCAGTGAGAACCCTTCTCAATTACAACATTCCATAATTCTAATATCAATCAAGCAAGTTCACAATGATTCCCTAAAGGAGAAAAAGGTGTTAGATTAAAACTATTGTTACAGTGTTGACTTTCCTTCTTCAGGGTGTCTATAAGTCATTGGCAGATGCTTCTCTCCAATCCAAATCTTACTAAGAAAAGGTATCACTGGACTTAGTCATGACTCCTTTGTTGAGGGCACTAGTAACCATCAAAGTTCACACTCTTCCTTATTGTTAAAAGCCATTGAGATTTATTTCAGTCTTTAAACTCTAGTAAGTCAGTAATCATTGTGCGAAGCTGTGAATTTCCTGTTGTTTTTCTTAACCCCTGCACAGGTCCATAAACAAAAGCCCTCTTGTCATTTGTCCCAGATGTCAATCATAAAATGCACCTCTCGTTTAGTAAAATAAATTGTACTTTTTCTTAATTAGAATTTTAATTTTGTCTTTAGACCTTTGTGACTTTTTAGACTTTTCCCATAAAAGTATTAATGGGTCACCTTACCGTGATTCTGTAGTTTTTCTTAAAACTCTGCAGCACTTACTGTTGCTCCAATATCCTCCCAGCTGATAATATCCTGGAGGCCTGAGCAGGTGCTGTTCATTAAACACGACTAGCACTCTGTGTTCCTCTTGGATAACAAGCAGCAAGAGCGGGCGTGGCAGACTTTTATGCTTTTGCCTGCAAGTTGACCGAAGCAAGTTCCTTGCTGCTTTCGAGAATACAGACAAAACATGTATGGGAAGTTACACTGAACATATCAACTCCTTTCTAAAGAAAAGGAGCCTTATGATACAAAACAACCATGGAAATGCTACGTGCCACTCTGTTCAAGAATGTAGGCATGGTTTAGATAAATAAAGGTGAAACTAGTTTGCCTTTTGTCTGTTTATAGTTCTTTCATTGCTTTAACTTCCTATTCCAGGTGACCACTTATCAATAGTAGCGGAGGTCTGTGCCTGGTCTGAGACCGAATTGGCTTAAGCAAAGAAGTATGAGAGAGCGTGTGGATGTTCAAGGTCCTTGGTAGTAGTAGTTTGAAGGCAACGGAGTTATTTCTTTTTAGCACCGAAAGTTGGTCAATGAATAAAGGGTGAAATTTTTTTTGATGCTTTAAGTTCAGGTTCTTGGTTGACAGTCAGATCCAGTTGATAACTTGGTGTTGCTTGTTGTTTGAAATCAGCAAACGTTTTCTAACTTAATTTCGCTTTCAGGAGATGTTCCTTGATCGTACATGATAAACAAATCAGGGATTGAAGCATTTCAGTGACCCAAATTATAGGGTTATCCAATCATGGTGGGAAAATGGCAGAAGTGAGGATGAAACCCATAATTGCAACAGAAGGGTGAATGGAAGCATGCATTGCATTGTTATATGCAAGCTCTGCTACCCCAGGGTTCTGAGGATTCTTACAAAAAGCAGAGTAAGTACTGCTTCAGTGTCTGTCCACTCTTCCTATTTGCCAATTAGTCAACTGGTGGCAACTGGTGCTCGCATTGCGCCACTTAGTAAATATGGCACGGGGAAAAGGCCACCTTAGCACTGCCTTAGCATAAACAAAATGATGCTAAGGTGGTGCTAAAGTGGCACAAGGGGCTTTTAAATCTGCCCCCATGTGTTTCAAGTGGATGAAGGAAAGCCCTTGAGCAGTTGGCAAAAGGGTCATTTTGATAATTCTGTCCTCCGCCCTAAGTACAGTAGTCTTGCCATGTTCCAGTGGTAAATCTGTGATACAGTCCAATGCTATTTTTTCCCAGGTCCCTTGAGGCACTGGTAATGATTGCAGGAGAGCTCTCAGTTTTGACCGATCTGTTTTTGCTTGTTTCCAAACAACACTCTGTTCAATGAAGGTTATAGCATTTTTTCTCCAGAGAGGCTACCAAACATTTTGGGCTATCAATTCTAAAGTTCTAGTTCTTCCAGGCTGCCCTCCAAACAGGAATCACGCCACCAACATAATTCTGTTCTTCGTGATTTTGAAGTAGGGATGAACAATTGAGCATTGTGGAAAGGCAAACATTCATGAATGAATCAATCATCTTTTTCGTTTGGCCATGATATGACCTTTTTTAGAGGAATAGCCTCCTTAACTTCCCCTAGAAACATATGTGAATGGCTGCAACAATCTTTTTTTGAGCAATCATGAGTGAGAGGGTTGGTGGATGTAGCTCGACTATAGTTGTCATAACGAGATAGAGAATCTGCTTTATTGTTCTTCTCAAAGGTTCTGAAGGTGATTACAAAAGTCAGAATCTACAAAAAAGAGAGACCATCTTAATAGTCTAGGACATAAGGATCAAACACAATGTGAGAATTGCAGATTATAATGTTTAGTTAAAATATTCAATGGAAATCCGGCTTCCAAGAAATAGTGTCTTCATTCTTAAACTCTACGTGAATAGCAAGTAGCTCTTTCTCTGTAGTAGTGTCATTTTGTTCAACCTGTAAATATGTTTGTGACAAATATGCTACTTGATGAAATTGTCCTGAGTCTACATTTCATTGAGATCAGATAGCTCTCATGGTGGTAACTGAGGCATTAGCCTCTATTATGTATGGTCTGGAGCTGAAGTGAATGCTTGTTTTAAGTCCTAAACGTTTGTGCTGATTCCCTGGTCAATATGAATTTGACGCTTTGTTTTAGCAATTTAGTCAACTTGGCAGTCTTGGCTGAAAATTGGCCTATAAAATGTCAGTAACAGCTCACAAACCTCCCCAAAACATTGATGCCCTTGAAATTTTGGGGTCATGGCCAAATTAGAATTACTTGAGTTTTGAATTGTGCCATGGCTAGTTCTTGTGGGGTCAGAATAAAACCTAGAAATTCAACACTGGTGGTATGAAACTTGCATTTAGTTTAGACAGCAAGCTATTTGGACACAAGATTATCAGAATCTTTTTGGCATGAATGATGTATGCTGCATAAGAGTATAAATAATGTCTATATAGACTATGACAAATCTGTCCAGATATTCTCATAACACCTCATTGACAACATTTTGAAAACTACAGAGGCACTGCGTAAGCCAAACAGCATAACGCAGTATTCAAGTAACCAAATTTGGTTCTAAATGCATTCTCCCTCTCGTCTCCAGCCCTTATACTAACCAAACGTTAAATTCTTCAGAGGTCTAACTTTGCATACATGGAGACTGATCTCACTTGGTCTAGAAGAACTGGAAGAGGATAATGTCTTTACTGTAATGTTGTTTAATACTCAATAATTGATGCATGTTCCAGATTCCCCTTTAGATTTTAGAACAAAAAAGAGTAAAAAAGGAGCTGGTGACTTACATGGTCGAATTAATCAATTATTTTGCTATTTGTCAAGATATTTGCATAAGTTGGTGCTTATTCTCACTTTCAGTTAGGATATAAAAGTGTCTGCAAGATATTTTGGCCTCTAGAATTAGACCTAGTTGGCAATCATAAGTTTGATGCAGTAGTAGACCTTCAGCACTTTGCTCACTGAATACATACATAAAGGATTGGTTTTCCTCAGGTGCTTCTATGTCTTGTTCTACTGTTTTTGCTATTAGATGTGGAACATATTCACCTTGGCTTGTATGATAAGGTGAAACAACTTTCATTTTACCATGTGACAAAAAACGTAACTGCTGTTGCCCAGTCCAAGGTAGGATTATGCACAGTAAACCATGCATTCCAAGGATACTTTTAAATTGAAGGGCTTCAGTGAGATTGAATTGTCTATATTCCCAGTGTTGATGATCAACAGTCTCACAGCACAGATACACTTGGTTCATTTGGTGAGTGATTGGCCCGGAGATCCACATTGTTGCATCCCACCTCTGGTTTCTTTTTTGTTTCAGCTGTTCCCAGCTCTTTACAATATAAGGTATCTATAACATTTCTGGTGGTAGCTGAATAAATCCTGATGACTGCATGTAGGAACACTTGTTCACATCATAAGGTAGCATTAATTGTAAAATGTAGAGCTGCAATTTGCAAAGCGTCAGGAACCAGTGTCTCAGGATAATTGTTTGTGCTCGAGAGATTCTCCTGATTGTCTCTTGAGCAACTTAGTTTCCCACTTGTTTATTGTTGACTATGTTTGAACTAGGATTGGCTATCTTCGGTCATGTTGGACATTCCTTAACGAAGCCGCCATTCTTGCTACAATATAAGCACTGTCCATTCATTCTTCTGGATTCCTCCTTTTCATATGAATGTAGTCTTCAAAAACTCCCAGTACCCATAGGTTCCATTGAATCTGATGCAGTTGCTGTATTTTCTTTAAACCTAAATATTCCTTTGAAATCAGTTTTCGATTTATCTCCTTTGCACTGAGCTAGGCAATGATTCAATTGTAGAGTAAGACTGGTGAGAGTGGAACAGGACATAGTTGAGGGTCAGGTTGAGCCAGAACAACTTTAAGGTTGTCTTTGAATCATTGATAGTACACTGCTGCTCTTTGTTCCTTGGCCTAATTGATTACGGAAATTAAGCAACTGAATTGCATCAAGAATAAAATTAGGTTCTTGCTTCCTTGTTTCAGTGCTAATAATACTTGACCAGCAGACACAGTAACTGACCTTCTATCCAATTCTTTCTTAAATATGTTCCAATTGTAAAACACAGAATAATCACTGATTACCAGATGAACTACCCATGCTGCTGCATTTCTTACCAAATAGGAAATTAGGAAGGCCACCTTTGGCTGGTAGTTAGAAAAGGCCAAAGGTTTAACCATAAAGTGCAGCTGCACTTGTGTCAGAGATATGTGAACCTTGGTTCGTCACATTGAAACCTTTATGGTGGGGCTAAGGGAACAGGGAATGGAATGGTGACCGACAGGGTAGAGGGCTTGCTTCTACTACTAGTAGTTAAATCTGGCATCATCCTGCTTGTTACCTCAGATCTGGGGCCTGGAAAAGTTTGGCTCATCAACTGGGCTAGCTGACTGGCGAGTACAGTCATTACGAGCCAAACTGCTGGTAACTCTTTTCCCATATTATTCATCACTCTACACAAATCTTCAATTTTGGCTATCTTAGTGATAGTCTTGGGCTTTTCAAGGATCTGAGTTTCTCAGGTGCCCTCAGCGGCCCACCTTCCGGTAGCACCAACTGTGCAATGAGAATAATGAAGGTTCAGGGTAGCCAGACAAAGGGGAGGGATTTAAGAAGCCATTACAGGAGGGAGATCTGGAACAAGATGAGGCAACAGCAGTAAGCATCCTTTTCAATGACAATATTCTATTATTCTAATATCAAACAAGTAAGGTCACAATTATTACCCATGGGAGGAAAAGGTGTTGGAATAAATATTACTGTTACCGTCCTGGTTTACCTTCTCAAGGTGGCTACAAGTTGTTGGCAGATACTTCTCCCCAACTCAAGTCTTACTAAGAAAAGGTATTTCTGTACTTAGTTATGATTGCCTAGTTGATCTCGCTGGCAATCAATAATGTTCACCTACCGCTTTATTCCTTGAAAAGCCATTAAGATCTATTTCAATCTTTATACTCTGGTGATACAATCATCACTATGTTAAACTGTGAATTTCCTATTACTTCCATAACTTCTGCTTTTCTTCCAGGTGTCTCAGCTGTTAAATGCACCTCTCCTTTAGGAACATAAGTTATGCTCTTCCATAGCTGGAACTTTCATTTTGTCTTTAGACCTTCATGACTGTCATGACTTTTGTGATGTTTCCCCACCAGGGTACTAATGGGTCATCTTACTGTGATTCAGTAGTTTTCCAGCAGCAATTAGCACTTACTGTTGCTCCAATATCCTGCCAGCAGATAACCCGTTGTAAACCTAAGTGAGCGCTGCTCATTAAACTGGAGTGGAAATCCGTATTCCTCTCAACCTCTAGAACAGGTCTCTCTAAGGAGTAGCTCATGAGCTACTAGTAGTAGCTCTTGTGATGTTAGACATGCACTTCGAAGTCATAAAAATACTTTATTGTTAAAAAAAGGCCCGGGCACAACAGGGAGCTTACCATTCAGCTACTTCATGTCTTCCTAAAAGCTCTCGCCTAACATTCCCCATTACATCATAATGTACTAGAAACCATGGGGTGACATCTATTAGCTATGGGGTTAACAGTGGTGACATTGTAGACTACAGAATAATAAATGTACATCTTCTAAATACATTGCAACAGCTCTCCAACTACCTCTGAGTAGCTCTCCTGCATGCTGTCCAGCCTACTAAATTAGAAACCTTTGCTTGGGTGAATGTATATATGCATGCCAAACTGAAACCTGCATTTTCAAAATAGATAAGCTGGAGAAAAAGGGTAGAATTTCCAAGATATATTTGTAGCTGATATTTGAGTGCTAAATCGTGCCTTTGAGGTGGTTTATTTCCAATATTGCCTGGTGCCTGTGGCATTGCAGCTATGGATGTTATGTATTACCTATGTAAAAGCATTCCAAATTGACAAAGCCTTTTTTACATAACTGCTAGCAACCCTGCCTGATGCATTAAGGTAATCACAGCTGGTAATCTTGCATAATATGGGCACTAATGTAACCTTTCCTACAACACTAATTATATTAGTAGCGCAGGATGATTTTCACTGAACAAAGTTAGCTCTTAATACACAAATGTTAGGAGACCCCTGCTCTAGAACAATAAGCAGTGTGGGTTGGGTGTGGTGGCCTTTTATGCTTTTACTTGCATGTTTTCTCATGGGAGTTCCTTGCTGCTTCCAAGAATACAGTCAAAGCATTCTTTACTGGAAGTTGGCCTTGCATCAAACATATCAACTCCTTTCTAAAGAAGATATGTCTTATTCTAGAAAACAACCATGGAAATGCCTTGCACTATTCTGCTCAGGAATGTTGCCATGGTTTAGATAAATGAATGGCAGAACAAATTTGCCTTGAGTCTGGAGTTGTTTTGCTTATCATGCAGGGACATTGTATTTTTCTCTAAAAGCAGTGGGCCAATGCATCCTAGGGTGCCCTTAGCCACATGGTTTCACAGTGTGAGAGTACACAAGCACATCTAGGTTTGAGATGAGCTTTTCTTTTATTCCTGACATTGATTGAGACTTAGCCATTTTCCACCTCTGGAGTACCAAGAATACTTGCTGAAGCTTACCCAGTGAAAATGAACGCTCTTCAGGCAGGAAATCCAGGATTGTCCTGCTCTAATCTTTTTGATGCAAAAAAAGAAACTTTGGCTGGACCTCACTGCCAATGGATGAAGCCTTGTGGAGCTGTGCCAGGTCTACTGCTTCTAAATATAGTGGTGAATCTTGAGCCAAAAAAGTAAACCACGGACTGAGGCAAATCTACCCCATTGCCAAAGCAGTTTTGGCGACTGTAGAATTCAGCTCTGTCCCACTCAGAACTGTGGGAACAAATATGAAGTCTTCAGTGGTAACTCAACAACAACATATTCAACTGCAAGGGACTCTTGCCAGCTTCATTTTCTTACCTTGCCTTGCAGGATTTGAAGCCCCAAAATATCAGAAAGGTACATTTTTGACTCATGAAACCTGCTTGCTCTTCTTGACTTACATTCCATTGAAGTTACCCTAGGTCATAGTCAACCACAAACTCTGACTTGTGATTGATTCTTTGTATTTTCAAGGTTCTTTTTTGGCCTCAAAATTTTACAAAATCATTTATCTTTCAATCTTAACTGTTTGTGATCATTTTTGTGTCTATTTTGCTTATTGGCTTTTCTTGGTTTTTCCAAATCGGTTTGGGATTTTCCCATCTTTCTATGAAATTTCCTGCAGCAGCTGTCATTTCTTCCAAGGGTTGGGGAGGTTTTCTCTTAGGGCTCTTTTGTGTCTGAACCAAATCCTATAGCCCATTTTCTGACAATAACTAGAAGTAGCTCAGGAAGAAAATCAAGATTAGGCTTTATGTAAAGTAAATAAAGTGCAAGTGTAAACATAACAGTCTTACAAAAATATCAAATGCTAAAATGTATCGAACAATCCAGAAGATCCAGACCACCAACCTTGTCCTCATCAAGACATTTGGAGATAGGTGGCCTCTAATCTTGCTGAGTATCCTTAGTGCAATTTCAACAAAGTATAGTCACTCTTTGTACTCTTGGTGTTACATTGTGGTGATCCTACTTATCCATTCATAAATTCACCCGTAATTATTATCTATACAATCAGACTCTCATTCATTCATCCATTCATGCTTTCATACATCCATGCAACGGATGTCACATTCACCCATACACCGATCCAAACTACCATAAACAGCAACTTGCCAATCAACAAGGAAGGGCACTTTTAAAATAACCTGACGCATTGGCTTTGCCATCTCAAAAAGAAAAACATTGATATGTCTGACACAGGAAACTATAGGCCCATATCAAATGGACCATTCTTAGGAAAAGATTCTGAGAGAGCAGCGTTTAGTCAACTCTGTAAATTTAGAGAATATTATGGCTTACTGTCAGACCAACAGTCCAGTTACAGACCAGACAGAGGCACAGATTTAGGCATCATATCCATCTGGACTGATCTAAAACTCACAGTGGACAAAAACAGAGTAGCTGGCTTATTATCTCTGGATTTATCAGCTGCATTTGACACTGTCCACCACCACACACTACTCCAAAGACTTCACAATATCAGAATCCGTGAAAATGCTTTGAAATGGATTACTTCGTATGTCACAGACTAGCAAAATGTAGTCTACCAACCCCCTTTCACATCACCTTTTCACACATAACACTCGGGCATTCCCCAGAGGTACACCATATCCCATTTATTATTCAATAGCTACTTAACCACTAAACCCCTTACTATATCTGACCCAAATTATACAACCTCACCTATAACAAGTATCCAGATGACACCAAAATTATTTTTAAAATGCATAGCCCCAAAGACCTCTCAAATTCACAACTCAGTAACTGCCTTCGTCCCATAAACACATGAATTATGAATAGCCATCTAAAGCTCAACACCACAAAGACAGAGATTAGACCCTGCAGAAAATGGTATGTATACCAGCCTATCACCAGATGGCCTAAGGAACTTGAAGCCTGTCTAGTAACTTCAAGAGAATTTAGAAACCTAGGAGTAACCATGGATGCAGACCTATCTTTCATGCTGCATGCTGACAACATTGCAAAGAGCATCTTCTACACAATGAAAACAATACTGTGCATCTTCTCATACCTTGCACACCAACATAAACCGCAAGCCATCCTCACACTCATAATCTACAAGTTTGACTGTGCAACAGCCTATACCTTGGTGCACCTGCATTCACTATACATAAAATACAACTCATCCAAAATGATCCTTCTCAGCCTTCATTGAAGAGAACGTATAATCCCGGTTCTGCAATCGCTCCACTGGCTACCTATATCTAAAAGGGCATTGTTTAAGGCACTCTTCATTGCCCAGAGAGCTTCTGAAGGGAAAAGACCGCTGTATCTGCAAGTTAAATTCAAGCAATGTAAACCAAACAGAACACTGTGCTTTAGGCTTGCATCACTTATCATCATACCACCTTACCATAAGAAATCCATAGGAGGCACTGCTTTCTCAGTACAAGCCACCAAACTCTGGAACTCACTACCAGACAGCATTAAAAGCACTCAGGAGCATATACACTTTTAAGGACAGTTGAAAACAAGCCTGTTTCCTAGAATAACTGCACCACCAACATCTCCGCAACAGAGGACTGAAAGCAGTTTCACCCTCGAATGCAATCCTCCGATCACAACCCACAAATTGCAAACTACTCCACCAACAAACTGCTTTCAATATATGCAGGCAAGCTAAGAAGGGCTGATCTATGGCTCACTGTGGCGTTATATAGTTATATACTTCCATATGTAACAGTTATTGCCCACAATAATACTAAAACCATAGTATGCAGTGGTCAACAACAAATTGTAACTTCTACCTCTTAAATTCACATAAGCCATATCTGCAATGTGAGTTGTCGATCACCAGCACTGTACAGCCAAAACCACAGCCATCACCATATGAATAGGCATGGCATAATTGAAGAGATCTGTCACACATTGCTGGGCAATTTGGAGGACTTTAATATATTCCACCACTGCAGGTCCCAAATATCCATATAATGTGACTGCTTCTTTATATCTCATAAAAAGATGTGGGAGAAGAAAAATGCCCATCCCAATTGATCTCTCCACTTCTCTCTCCCTCCAACCATGCCAGCTGAAGACGACAACTATACACAAAATCTCAGATTGGAAAACCAAGTGTAGTAACCAGCCAATCAGATCATGCCATATGAAATACCATAAAGGGAACTGCAAGGCTGTTCAAAGCAACCTGCATACTGAAAACCATAAAACGCTCACACTTCATCATCCACCCCACTGCTATGTGCTACATCCCATAAAACCATAATCGCACCTTGGTGGTCGTTACACATTACACGGAAACGTTTCCCGTACAGGGTCAAAACAAAGACAGTATCCTTCCAACAACACAATGTAGGGCGCTACTGATGTAGGCAAGCGCTTCAGCGCCACACATAGGGTAGTAAGTGCCATATAAATGCTATAATACAATGCAATGCTTTTGTGATTTTTACTTGGGTCACGGTTTATTAGCTATGCAAACTTAACAACAGAAGCAAAACCTTTTTGAACTAACAAAACAAATCCAAATGAAGGATAGCCCATTGTCTATAATCCGTGACCTGAAAATTCAATCGGGTCATGTGGCAAAATCGTCATAGCCTTTCAGCTATCGGTCAGAGCGCAATGCTGAAGGTGTTGCCAGGCAACCAGCCGCCTGGTTCACTTATTCTTGACACAATCTTACTCCACGTAGACGTTATTGCTGTCTTCGATTAGGCATGCTAATTAGTTTGTACCAAGAAACGTGAAATGCGGTGAAATGTTTTCGGACTGGAGAATGCTGTGCTCTCAATGTGAACAGCGTCCGTGGGTGCTGTGGAATTTTCCATCCAGCCCCGTGAGCCAATCTTAATGACAAGCCGACTCATGATCATAAAGACGGATCACAATGTCCTGAGTCACCGCTGCAGCATGCATTAGCGCATCAGACCACATTTCCCAGAATTCTCACTACAAAATGATTTGTGCAGCTGCTTTTGTAAGCGTCAGTGACGTTTTTACATATTGTGCGGAGTCAACCTCGACTGGACTGCCTGAGTGGTGTTTTATTATTCATTCAATGTAGAAATAGCCCAAACTATAAGGACATTAACTGAGTTAAAGATAGTATACATGTAAACTAAGGAAAGGCAAGTAAACTACAAGGGCAATAGGCTCTGACTGGGACAGACAATAGGCACCAAAAATAAAAAATAGTCGCCATTAGTAAATTAGATCGCTAAAGAGGTGGGCTAAATTTGCAATCTGGAAGTTTTTTTTTAATTTGTAAAGACACACTGTACAGGTCTTTGCAAGGTATGGGAGACTGCGTGGATTTGTGCTTGCTGCAGGCAATGTGTGTGGTAACATCAGGGAATTTGACTGTAAAAAACGGCCCACCTGTCCATACAACAGGCCCACATACTGGCCTAACAGAGTAGCCCATTGTGCACTGTCTGATTGCCCTAAAGGCCAGTACGACCCTGGAAGCCACCCCGTCCCTTGGCCAGTTAGTAACTATGCAAGCATTTACATGGGGAAGGGGTGAGGTGCAACACATCTAGCCCAACGTCTTAGCTCGCAGGCATGTACCTATGCCCTGCAGTCATTGCTAGCTGAGGTATTTCCAGTAACATTTGTCATTTCGACTCCAACCCACTGTTATTTCAGCCAAGTGACATCTAGTAAACCTTTGAAAGTGTGTGAGGTGGGTAAAGGAGTGTAGTGTAAACAGTTTCTGCAAACTACACCAAGCAAACTTTCCCTAGCAAGGTGTGTGGAGGGAGGGGTCATCTGAAGTTCATTTGAAAAACCCAGGTCCAGATAGTGCATTTGACAGTATAGTTTTTAAATAGATGTTCTTAAATGACATTGTTTCAAGGAAGTTTTAAAGTGCCACTCACAAAATATTTCAGTACCTTCATGGTGTACCCCACAAGCCCAACCCTCTGCAAAGGTGTTGGAAGAGTCACCCTGTCCATAAAAATCGTGGAGGTAAAAGTGTATGTTTCTCAGTACAATATCCTTAGTGATTTAAATGGCCAGACACTTCTAATGGGGGGGAACCTGACCATTCCCATTTGAAGTGCCTGTCCATTTAAAGCACAGCATTTCCCTAAGAATTGTTTAAAAAACTGTAGGCTTTTTTACTTTCTATTCCTCTGTCACCACTCTTGCGACTTCTCCACCTGTCCCTTTTATTTGAAGCAGTCCCTTTCATGCTCCTTTCTCTTTCACTTGGACTGTTTCATCAAAACATTCTGTCTTCTCTTCAGTTCCTATTTCTTGCAGAGCCTGCTGATGCAAACATGAAACATTTGCAAATAGATGATGGGTACAAGGTAAGATTTGTTTTGCTTCAGATTCCAGAGCGAGCAATGGCGGAAAAGGGTGCCTTGACCAGGAAGACCCCTTCAACAGCCAACTTCTGCAAACTCCTCTAAGATTAAACATTCTTAACAACACGGGCATTCAACTAGTCACCACGTTCCACAATATCCCTCACGCCATATCTACATTCCTAGAACTATGCCAACTCTAGCACTAACCTAGACCAAAATACCTTCTAGACTCTCTAACACATTAGCTGCTAACGCTAAGTCACTTTCTTTCTAGCAGTGACATAAATTTGAGGGTGGATTCTTCTGTCAAAAGAATCAGCTCTTCTCTGCATAAGATCCCTCTGGCAAAGTTCTGCCTTCCTCGCCGCAAGATAGCCTATGCAGTATGGCATATGGAAGAACTTTACATTGCTAAACATCTGTGCTAAAGATGTGAAAGGCTTAGGAGAAAGAGAAATCCACCGGAAGACTGTCCTGCCTGCATCCCTAATCTTAAATCCTTTAAGTCCCTATTTAAAGTGCCAGGTCACTCGGAATTGTCAAAACCATGGCTCTTACGCAGATGTTGGAGAGTGCCCTGGGGAGACAGTGACTCACGTTCTAGTTGCTGTAACAGTCACACCCCTCCCCATGGAGCCGCTTTTTGATAGGCAGGTGAACAGTGTGGGAGAGGAGTTATGGGTTAAGCAGTGTGGAGGAGGAAGAAGCAGGATAAAGAAAACAGCCGGTTCCGAGGTGGCAAGGAGGAGAGGCCAACTGGCTTCTCAGGCAGCGACAGAACAAGGCAAGGTGAAAGGAGCAGCGAGGGGATGGAGACAGCGGAGGTCACTTCTTCAAGAGGTTGAGAGGTGATGCAGAGTGAGAAGGAGCACCTGCAGCAGGAAGCGGGCGGCGACGAGCATACCCCAGGAAGGGCGATCTGGTTGAGGCAGCTGTGGCTCTTGACAGGAGCCAGGGTCACAGGAAAGTGGCAGGGCCAGAGCTGACAAACCTTTTCAGGTGGGCATTCTCGAGGTACTATCTGGTGGGTCTGCGAGAGGCAAGTTGAGGAAAGAAAAAACCCCGACAATTGGCCAGGGAAGCTGCATGTTTAATCTCCAAAGCGTGCACAGTGGAAATGTGTTGAGATGCGGACTCACCCTCGATACACCTTTGGCGGTAGGTTTATGTTGGTTTATTGACTAAATCTCACGCTCCGATACAAGTGAAAGACTCAAGAGTACAGCCAACACATTCACCTTTTTGATCCTCTTCGTTTTGAGCTTGCACAAGAATGTCGGTACCCAGGTCTTGACCTAATCACAGTGGTGTTTTCGACGACAGGTTTCAAGAATGTATTAAGTGACCAGTGCCTAAGTTCTCCTCCTGTTTTCCCCGAGGGTGAAGTCCAACCATGGGAGAGTTATTCAGAAGACAGGTACCGGAGAGTGGACGCTGCATACAAGGGACTTCCAAGATCAACTTGGCATACAATAGAACCCCTACTTACGCAAAACTAATAAACCTTTCTGCATTAATATCACTCTGACTTGGAGTCATGTTTTACTTCCTGCAACACTCATATTGAGACTGCCAGCAAATCTTCCCGAGAGCTCTTTAGCATTGTGAAGGAGCTCTAATAGCCTTTGGTGAATACCAATGAGGTTTTTCTCTTTTACTATTTGAGCTTCTTCATCCACCATCTTTGCTGACAAGATTTATCATGTGTGTTCTCACTACACAGCCACTAGCATGTCGAATACTTAGGCTTCTGGTATTCACCTCTCTCACCACTGATGGCATGTCATCTTTAGCTTTCATTTTTACCCCAGGCTCCTCACTGGATACTGGACCTGTCCATGTATTCTCTACTATCTTGGACACTGACCTCCTGTCATGCACCAGTGGAGTAACTCTCTTCTATCCATTACAGTTGCTGAAGATTAGAAAACAGCAATGGTAGTACCTCTTCTTAAAAGAACTTCAGCATATCAAGCATTCTTAGTAACGTTTGCTCTATTTTGTCACCGTCATCATCTTTTATTGAAGAAGAAACACTGCTAGACCAAGTACTATCTGTTTTTCGCCACCTACAATTGATTGAAGCAACTCTTCTAGCTGTATAAAATGATTTGCGGTAGCTCTTTGATCAAATAAGCACTTTTTCGCTAGACCACAATCCCGCCTTTGACACTGTCTCTCGTGACATCCTTTCGCATAGTCTCTTTCAGCTAGCATCCAAGGTCAAGCCTTGCCTCGGATTAGTTTCTCTCCAGTAGTTCTCAAGCTAGTAATTTCCCTCCTTTTCACTCCTTGTGTAGGCCCCTGACTCATGGTGCCTCTAAATGATACAAAACGTGATGGATGTAATGCTTGAATTAATCTCAGCCACTGGTAATAACTCGGGCCACATCCCAATTTCGTTATTTTGCACACAATGCCACCTCAGTTTGGACTCAGATGTATGCTAATCAGCCTAGATCAATGGGAAAAGTACAGCCCGAACTGCCAAGCCAGGTTCTGCCTATATTTTCTTGGGGATCATCCTTTGGCTTCAGGCTCTTTTATTTTTACATTGTTTCTCTAGGTGTCCTTATCAGATCTTATGGGGTTTTCCTTATGTCATATGCTGACAAAATGATACTCAGAATATCATATCCATCTTTGAAGTCGTATGTATTGTATTATTCAGGTTTTTTTCGTGATTGATTGCTGCAGCTTCTTGGATGAGTTGGAATTCTCCTAAGTTGAATTATAATAAATCTGGGGCCCTGATCTATGCAGTCCTTCCTTCATATTGGTCATCAGCTTAGTTGTGCAAAGAGTTAAGTGACCCCACCTATTCTATCTTCCAGCCCAGTGTCATTTTTTATATGGACCTTTTGCTTCCAGATCAGATCAATAAACTGTGTGCAACTTGTGTTTTTCCTCTGCGTGTTTTGAGAAACATTATCCAACTGCTCGCTGCTATATGTTGGCAAATGGTAGCTGCGTGAAATATATTATCCCACCTAGACTATTAAATGTAACTGCAGTTCCATTCTCCTGCATCAAAGATGGCTCCTCCGACTGCCTGTAGCTAAGCGAGCAGTTTTTAAAGTATTCTTCCACCCTCCTTACCCCTCCAGGGGGCTTTCTATCGTCTCTTTCCCTATCAAGCTACCAGGGTGCTGCTACATTCGTCCTCTGAAAATCGTATAAATATTTCTAAAATACGTATACAATTTCCTTTTACTGTCTTATTACAAAGCGCTGTAATTCTCCTCTGAGGAAAATGCTCAGCCTCTCTAGTCATCTTATTTTCCATAAATCTTTTGACACTTGGCTTTTTCCAGACACTTAATTCCTCTGTTTTTTCCAGTTCATCTATTTACGTTAGCAGCAGGACAACTTGTTAGGGTAACAGTGCACTCTGCAAGCTTTCCTCGGGCTCACCAGGGTGTGGAGTTCATATACTGTTATGGGAGGAGATGGACACAGTGAGTTCCCACCGCTGATATTACAATCTGTCTGCCAATTCCATTGTAAAGGTTTTGGGGCCTTTGGGCGCTATTTGCAACGCTTATACATAATAAGCATAAGGAATTATACATCTCAGTGACATTAATACCCCGTGCAGATTCCGGGAAAGAGAATGAGGGTTCCAATCCGCAAAACCTTGTTGACTTAGGCAGTTACGGACAATGAAGAGAAACTGGAATGTCCGATGAAACAGTGGAAGGAGGGCTGCTTAAGAAGGATTACTTAGTTGGATCGAAACGTGGACCTGTATGGATCATGTTAAACATATTAAATGCTCTATATAAAGTTTTTTTCAGGTATACTGTTGAGTCTTGGGGTGTCTGTATGCATAGGGTGAATGGCCATGCTGTGGTTGCATGGAATGTGGGGGTCTATGTGCTGGACAAGCTTGGTAGTTAATTACAGTCAGAGGGAAAATGGAACCTTCTACGAGCTCTGCAGTTATGACCTATGATGACGCAGAAAAAGAAGGTCCGACATATATCCATGCACACCGCGTAATCAATACATATAATATAGAGTGATGTTAGTAAAAGAAATAATGTACGGGGGGAAAATGTGCCCTCGGGGTAGTTCGCCATCATTCTAAACGAGCTTTATTAATCATGAAGTATTAAAAATTTAGTAATCCGTCATAATCGCAAATGTATGCCATGATTTCTTGTTTGAAAACTGTTTTGCTTAGCTTAAATTTAGTACAGGCTTCGGCCTAGTTGCTTGGTTTCAAATTCTAACTGCCTGATTTTTTCCTTGAACTAATGAAACACATATTCTTGCTTGAAGTTGTATTTTTCCAGTAGAAACTGGCTGGTACACTTATCTCCAAGGTTTCGTGCTAGGCCGGTTACATCCCCTTTGATACAAGGTCAGTCTCTGCAGGTGCGGACAATGAAGGTACAGATAGTAAAATAATTGGCAAACCATGATACAATTTGTGTTCCAAGGCTCCAAGGACAGTGTATGCATAAATGGGCGCTAGTAAAAGACAATTTTTGATTGGACAATTTGAAGCCAACCTATGAACCCTCCAATGGAAGACCCCGCAGAATTTGGAATGTTTCTTACTTAAACCCACCGGACAAAGAGAAGTCAGCCATTTTCCTCGATGCCAGTTTGAAGCCTGATGCCAGACTCCATTTTGGACGACACCCTGATGCCCTCTTCTCTATCTGAAAGACAGAGACTTTAAGAATTCTCACCCTAGAGACTTTAACTTTGATTTGCCCCCGTCTTGCCCATGCAGTAACTTTGCCCCATTCTCCTTGCCGCTGCAAGGAAACTTGCCCTTAACTTTGCCCCTTTGAAATTTGCCCCATGCTGATCAACCGGTACCTGAAGGACGAAGACTTTTCTTGAATGTTGATTGTATTTGGTAAATATGAAAGGATAAATGTATTATGCATTGTGTTTTTCCTTTTAGGTACCAACTGCTATTTTGATAGGGTCCTAGCTAGAAGTTTTCCAAATTTGTGTTGACTAAATTCGTTTTGCATGAAGTCCCACATGCCAATGCTAATTAGAGGTTAGTCGAGGTATTCGTTCAATGTATCATGAAGAATTGAAATCTTGTTATGCTGACCGAATGTATGCAATTTGTCAAATACAGTTAGTCACATTGGTGATTTGCATTGCTATAACAGAGTGTATCATTATCCAGATTTTACGTAGATTGCGTTTCTTCCGCCGTTATGGACAGCTAGTAATGTTCATATACATATATCAATTGGTCTTGAGACATATATATATCGTGCTAGCTTTGTTAATAAAGGGAAATAAATTCATTAACTTCTAATAAACTGGTGTGGTTATTCATGACTGAAAGGTCATGGTGCGCCGAAATACCAACTGTTATTGATTTCTGATGTGTTATATTGATCTATTAATTGAGTACTGATTACCGAGTAAAACAGTTATTGATTATTGATCTGAGTGACTCGACTATTGAGGATGAGGAGAGCCCGACTCGGTTAAAAGATTCACCGACCTCCAACGTGTCCAGGTACAGGTAATTTATAAGGGCTGGACGCGTTATCAGTAGATGGTAGCAGAGATTGATGGTTTAGCCCTTTGGGACCCCATCCGAACAATAGACAGAGTCAGGTTAGAATTTTCTTTGATAAAACAAGTTGGAGAGATGATGATGCCCTAAGTCCCCAATGACTTTCCCGGGATCTCGGAGCTTGCGAATGAGGAACATGGAGGTATGAGAATGGTCTCAGCATTTCTAGTGACGGTATGAGTGAAGTTAGGGTTTCGCGCTTGCACAGCTTATCGCCGCAGATTAATTGAGAAGTTTGTGAGGATTTAAGGGGGTTAAGAGATATTAGAGGAGTGTTACTCCAAAGGTGTGAGAGTAGGGAAGTCGTCGAACTTCATGTGTGTGTAGCGCTTTGAGCAGAAATTTTTTCCACGTGGTTGTTGATGTTGAGACGGGCCCTGCGAGGTCAAGAGACTCCGGAGTATGTTGAAAAGTGTATGTGACACTTGTTTGATGTTGTGATCTGGTCGGTTTAATAGGTTGATCGGGCGTGGTCAACAAGTCGGTATGAATGTTGCAGAGTGAAAGAAAACTTCGACTTTGAGATTTGACGAATTCTAAAGTGCACTAGAATAGTTCATTGATCAGTTGAGAGTAAAGTTTGCGGGTCAAATTTTGCTTGCGAAAGTGGGAAACCGAGAAAGATGGAATAACTGCCGAGGCTAGTGAAAAATCCCTAAGGTTTCTGAAGCGATTGTATTACCTTTCCTGTAGTAAACCGACAGATCTGTTTTATTCTTTTGGTTAAGTGCTCGCGTTATAGTGCAGAAATTAGTTTATGAGTGAAGCCGAATGAAAAGAGGACAAGCCGTGGGACTTTGTCAGCCGCAGTGTGTGAGTGTGACGTCACTAGGAGCCGCGCTGGGATAGGTCGTTTGGTGAGAAGGGTCGCGCACGGATTGGACGCAGTCCGTGAAGCGCAATTGGAAGGGGAAAGGCAAGCGAAGAGTATTCCGGGAATTAAAGTCACTTATTGATTACATATTTTAGAAAAACAAAAGACGGAAAGATGAAATTTTTCAAAGCATTTAAGAGTGCCATGAGGGGAGATGTTTATATTAAAGCAAATGTAGGAGAAGAAACACCGCCTGAGGGTACACCAGCTTACATCGTCATTGAAGAAAAGGGTGTAGCGCCATGTCTATGGTTAAAGCAATGGTGCAAATTAACAGAGAAACATGGAAGTGTAGCGTTCCCTATCCAAGGGTCGTTTAATTTAAGGGTTTTAGAAAATCTGAGATTTGCGCTATACGACATGAAAGTACCTCCAAGGCCAGCACAGTTTGAGGCATTAGCAATTTGGGACCTAATAGCTAGAAACCAACAACAAAAGAAATTTGAGACAAGAATAAGAAAAGTAGAAAAGACACTAGCGGATGCTAGATGGGACAGCACACAAAAGGTTTGGAGATCAGACGTATTGCAGGGGATTAAATTGTTTCCAGCGATTACCGAGGAAGCGGAGACGGAAGGAAGGAAAGCCACCTGTAAGACAAACAGGAGTCAGTCCAGAGAGGGAGAGAGCAATAGAAACTCGAAAAGGGGAGACGAGTCAGATGATGAGGAATTCATTATACAATTGCTGAATGATCGCCCACCGCCATATGTGGAAAGCGAAAAAGGCTCAAGCATTAGTACTGCCCCTCCAGAACCAATACAGGGTAATGTAACACCAAATTTGAGAATATCTCAGAGGCCGAGCAGCTCTGACATGCCTTTCTCACCACGAATACCACGGATTCAGAGAATGTACCCAGACGTGCCAACATTGAAACCTGCTGATAACTATCAGCCACAGGTTCAAAGGCACTGTTGCGATGAGCATAATGTGGGAATGACTTCCGATTCAATGGCGCAGGGAGGACAAAACTATCAGAGACCGACATTGATTCAAGCTGAATCAACACAGTTCTCGATGCCCCAAAAGCAAACGCAAGAAGCGCGAGTAGTAGAAAGCCAGTTAGGTATGCCAGCAATGATGAACCACAATGTGGGGATTAACATGCCACAGAATTCGGGGAACAGACAGAATCCAGATGCAATATCTCTACCTATCACTGTAGGTCCACCAGTACCACTGTACCTACAGGCAAATTCAAGCACCAGCGAACAAGGGTTAATGATACAGAATGGGACAGGGAGAAGATGCATAGAAACCACTCCAGAGACAACTCCGATAGCGGCACTGCCAAATGGATCTGGGTCCTTGTCGGAATTTAGTCCAATTCCAATTTGTGCTCCGTCAACCGTGGTAAGGTCACATCCACCACTATTAGTACCGCTAACTTCACAGACTGAAACATTACAAAAACCGTCAATGGCAGTTGATGTAACTGCTACATTGATGGGACTGAACGCAGAGTACATCAAGCGGGAAGGGAGAAGAATACCTGAATAAAATAAGGTTGGGTATGGAGGCAGATGAACTGGTAGAGGGAACAATGGGTTTGAACAGATTAGAATCATACACAGAGGAAGAACTAAGATACATGTGCCCTAGGATTACAAGAGAAGTGAGCAACATACATAAGAAGTTACAAGAAATTGCAGACAGAAACGAGATCGATATAGGTAAGACCAAACACCTGAGCAGAAGTTACAGGTTAGACTTTGAGACAAAAGATTTTGAACACATGAGATCCGCAGGGATGAAAACACACCTTAAAGAGATACTGCAGAGTGCACAGGTTTGGAGATGTTTAGATAAGTGGGAAAGCAGGTGGGTTAAGAAAAAGGACAAAAAGAAAGAAAATACTTCAGAACGAAGTGAGAAAAAACAACAGAATGACGATCTGATAACCATGTTACCAATGAGAGAGACAGCAGGGGGAAAACTTGTACATGTACCATGGCACAGGTGCGATATTCAATCCTTTACGGATGACTTTCCCAAATTAAGAGAGAAGCCGATTGAGTGGTATCAACAAACGGATAGATTTGTGAAACTCGCGAAGTGTCTCTGGGAAGACCTGAATACCTTATTTGAAATTGTGGTTCCGGCTGATTTGTGGGAAGATTGTAAAAGGGCTGTAGGTTGGCCAACGAGTGAACCAGAGAGAGATAGGGACACAGGTGCGCCATCACCTACGGTAATGAGTTTGTACCACAAGGTGATCGAGCACTTGAAAACCAAGGTTGCGTCGAAAAATGTGGATTGGCAGAGGATTGACAGAACAGCCCAAGAGGTTAAAGAGTCTATACATGCGTACTACGAGAGATTGTTGAAGGCGTTTAAAAATTACAGTGGCACGGAAACGATTGAGCCAAAAGACATGCTCCATTTTGTGTTCAGGTTTGTGGAAGGGCTGAGACCCGAAATTAGCCAGATGATTAAATCGCATTTGATTTGTTGGCAGTCAAAGTCGATCGATGAAGTGTTGAATTATGCAAAATACTGCAGTGATGAGATTGAGACAAAACAGAAAAGATTGAAGGAAAAGGTGATGGTGATGCAGCTCAGAGCAGCTCAGACAGGTTTACAAGGTTTGCAAGGTTTTCAACAACAGATTCCGCAGCAGCAGGGAAATGCTATGTTTCAGCCGCAGATGAGAGGCAGAGGCCGAGGAGGTTTTGTGAATAATGGTCCTGATTTGAATACCGTTATGATTCCAAATGGTATACAGGCAATGAAGAAGGTGATGCCATGTCACACGTGCGGAATTGTCGGGCATTGGAAACGGGAGTGCCCAATGATGGTGCAGGAAGGTGTAGGTCAGCAAAACAATGATGTCAATGCATTTCAGACTATGAGAGGACCGAAACTGAGAGGTCCGAACCCAAATTTTCAAAACAATATGAACCAGATGCAGGGTCTACAACCCATGCAACCGCAACAGGTGCAAATGCCTCGTGTGCAAATGACACAATTGCAGCCAATGCAACAGCAGTTTCCTATGGTACCTAATCAGCAAATTCAAATACCCTTAGCACCAATGAATCAGCAGCAAGCAATGCTTCCTCAACAGGTCACGGGTCAGGGAATGAGCCAAAATGACACAGTACACCAATTCCCACTACACAGCGAGAATGGAATAAACGATGTATGGGAGAGTGGAAGTTCAGATGAGGAGGGAAATTGTGTGCTTGCAGCATCTTTGGAAGTTGATCAAAAGGGTCCGTATGTGGAGGGAAGAGTTATGGGTCATCGCGTTTCATTCTTGGTTGACACAGGAGCTACACGTTCAACTGTTAGGAGCATTGAAGTGCCAAATTTGCCACTTTCAGGGAGAACAGTTCAAGTAGTGGGAGTAGCAAACAGGTACCTGACGAACCCAATGACAGATCCAGTACAAGTCAGAATTGGTAACTATCAAGGGTCACATAATTTTGTGGTATGTGACTCAAGCCCAATATCACTGTTAGGGAGAGACCTATTGTGCAAATTGGGATGTTCGATTATGTGTTCGAACGATGGAATTAGAATTCAGACGAGCAGGGATGGGGAAGAAGAGGACAGTGTAGAAGGGGATGAGATGGAGACTGTCGATGAAGAGTATCCTCTGATTACCCTTTTTCCGATGATCACTGAAGCAGATATTCCAGCTGAATTACAGGAAACAGTCGGAAAAGAAGTGTGGGATATAACAGGAAAAGAGGTGGGATTGGTGAAAGGAGTGGAACCAGTGAAAGTGACCGTAAAACCCAATGTAACCTTTCCCCAGACCCCACAATACCATATGGCCCAAGACACCCTCATGAAAGTCGCCCAACTCATTGATGAGTTTGTAAAGCAGGGAGTACTGAAAGAAGTGTTAAGCAGTCCATGTAATTCACCAATTATGGGACTAATAAAGCCAAGTGGAAAGGTACGAATTGTGCAGGACTTGAGGAAAATAAATGACATAATAATTAAATGCTGCCCTGTAGTACCAAATCCAGCTGTGATAATGTTTCAAGTCCCTTGCGATGCCGAGTGGTTCTCAGTCATCGACTTGTCACAAGCATTCTTTTCGGTGCCTCTTCATGAGGACAGCCAATTTCTCTTTTGTTTCAAATTTTTAGACAGAGTTTACAGTTGGTGTCGAATTCCTCAAGGGTTTTCGGAGTCACCGTCAATTTTCAATCAGATTCTAAAGAAAGACTTGGAAGCGTTAGAATTGCCATTCGAGTCAACCCTAGTACAGTACATTGATGACTTACTGATTGCATCCAAGACAGAAAGTGACTGCACAGCCGACACCATTGCCCTATTGAACCATTTGGGAAGGAATGGACACAAGGTGTCTCCTTCAAAATTACAGTTCTGTTAGAAGAAAGTGAAATATTTGGGTCACCAAATAGAGAAAGGGTCACGGAGAATAATGAAGGAAAGAATAACAAGTGTACTTCAAATGAGTCCCCCAAAGACGAGGAGGGAGGTGAGGAAGTTCTTGGGAATGGTGAGTTACTGTCGCCAATGGATTCCCAACTTCTCAACCCTAGCAAAACCTTTACTGAAACTGACCCAGAATGATGCATTGGATGAAATTGAACTGAAAGGAGAAGAGATGGATGCTTTTATTGAATTGAAAGAATGCATGTGCAGGGCTCCAGCTTTAGGTATGCCTGACTACACAAAGCCTTTCACATTGTTTTGTCATGAACGTGATGCATGTTCCTTGTCTGTCTTGACCCAAGCCCATGGTGGCGTAAACAGACCAGTAGCGTATTTTTCAGCTACTTTGGATCCGGTCGCAGCAGCACTGCCAGGGTGCTTGCGCGCCGTAGCCGCAGTTGGTATCAGCCTCACTCAGAGTGAAGGAATAGTGATGGGACACCCTTTAACAGTCATGGTCCCTCACTCAGTCGAGATACTTTTGACACGTTCCTGAACACAGCACAGGACTGGTGCTAGACTCACAAGGTACGAAACAATAATTCTGGGATCACCTAATGTGCAGCTGAAAAGGTGCACTACGTTGAATCCAGCAACCTTGTTTCCCAATGAAAATGCTGAAATTGAGAACGCTGAAGACATCGAGCACGACTGTCTTCAGGTGACTGAGTTTTGCACCAAACCAAGACCTGATATCAAAGATACCCGATTGGAAGAAAATGATCAAATTATTTTTGTTGATGGTTCATGTTTAAGAGATGCACTGGGTGTATTGAAAGCAGGGTACGCTGTATGCACGGTAACAGGTGTTTTGGAAGCATCTTGGCTTCAAGGAGTTTACTCTGCACAGGTAGCAGAATTGGTAGCCCTTACTAGAGCTTGCCAACTCTCTGCATTGATGAAAGTTTCCATTTACACTGACAGCCAGTACGGGTTTGGAATAGTGCATGATTTCGGACAATTGTGGTCACAGAGAGGCTTCATGACCTCTTCAGGATCGCCAGTGAAAAATGGCGAAAGAATAAAAGAATTGTTACATGCCATCCAACTACCAGGAGAAGTAGCAGTGGTAAAATGCAGTGCACATTCGAAGGGACAAGATTATGTTTCTCTGGGAAATGGATATGCGGATCAAGTCGCAAGGTTTTGCGCATTGAACTGTATATTGCTTAGGGATGAATGGAATTTGATAAGTGAACCAGAACTCGAACCAAGCGAAATATTTGCTCTAAAGGTGATAGATACGATGGACGAATTGAAATCCTTACAGAATGATGTCAGTGAGGATGAGAAACTTTCGTGGACCAAATCACAATGTGTGAAGAGACTAGATGAATTATGGGTTTCAAGTGAAGGGAAATTCGTTCTTCCAAATAGCCTTTTGACACAGATAGCTAGATTTTACCATGGACAAGCTCATCTTGGGAGGGATGCCATGATTAGGTTGTTTAAAACCGATTGGTTTAACCCCAAATTCCGTCAAGTTGCTGAAGCAGTTTGCCACCGTTGTGTCATTTGCCAACAGAAGAACGCAGGGAAGGGAACCGTAGTAAATTTGAGCCACATTGGAAGGGCAGGGGGTCCATTCAGCAGGATGCAAATGGATTTCATTGAGATGCCTGTGCATGGAGGCTTGAAATATGTGTTGGTGGTTGTGTGCATTTTTAGTCACTGGATTGAAGCATACCCTACACGCAGAAATAATAGTCTCACGGTTGCAAAACTACTCTTGAGAGAGTTAATACCACGTTTCGGATTCCCGATCTCTTTAGAATCAGATAGGGGAAGTCACTTCAATAATGAAGTAATAAAATTGCTTTGTGCAGCACTGAACATTGAGCAAAAGCTGCATTTTAGCTACCGCCCTGAAGCATCAGGTCTAGTGGAACAAATGAATGGCACCTTGAAATCGAGAATGGCGAAAATATGTGCATCGACAAACTTGAAATGGCCTGACGCATTGCCTTTGGTACTAATGTCAATGAGAAACACCCCTGACAGAAAAACTGGACTGTCCCCACACAAGATTCTCATGGGCAGAGCTATGAGACTTCCAGCAGTTCCTGCAAATGCACTTTTGAATATTACAGATGATATGGTGTTAGACTACTGCAAAGGTCTAGCTGATGTGGTTCGATCTTTCTCTCACCAGGTGGAGGCAACCACCTTGCCACCGATCCAAGGTCCAGGACACGCCCTGAAAGCAGGTGACTGGGTCGTGATAAAGAAGCACGTGAGGAAGTCGTGTTTGGAACCCAGTTGGAAAGGACCTTTCCAAGTGATTTTGACGACTACCACCGCTGTGAAGTGTGTGGGAGTTCCCAACTGGATTCACGCCAGTCACACAAAGAGGGTGTTGTGTCCCACAGATGAGGAAGTTGAAGCGCTGAAGTTACCAGTACCTGATAACAAAGTACCAAGCGCTGAGGCAGAGCGAAACAGAACTAGAAGCGAACAGGCAGAAATAAAGGAGGGAGAAATATTCTCTGAGGACGAAGCAACTGATTCACTTGGGGAAGACCAAGGAGGAGCCTCAGACAGCGACGAAGCAGCTGAAGGTAACAAAGAGCCTGAAGCAGCTGAAAGTGACAAAGAGCCTGAAGAAAGTAACGGTGACAAAGGGCTCGAAACAGGTGAAGAAGCAGGAGAGCCTGATCAGAGGAGGGCTTTCCCAGAAGCAGACGATACAGAAAAAGAAAAGGAAAACCTGATTGACTCCCCAGAAGGAGGGAACAAGGCAGAACAGAACGAAGCTGCTCAAACTCCTTCAGAAGAGATTGCAGGTCCATCAAGTGGACACAGTGCAAAAAGAAGACCAAGTATATCGCCAGTAAAATTAAGAACTAGAGAAACGTTGAAAGACAGTGAAGGGCCAAGAGTGAAAGAGAAAAGAAAGGAAGTGTCTGTTGTAGTACCAACACCAAGTGAAGAAAAGGACTTGGCCAAAGAGGAAAGTACCAGTGAGAAAGAATCAAAGAGAGATGCAAAATTGAAAAGAAAAAGGATACCAAGCAGGAGGTATTCCGTTCCGGAGTGGGCGTACGTAGCCAATAACGATTGGTCAGACGAATTCGTATCCCTCAGTCTTGAGAACTAAGAGGCAGAACTTCATTTTGGAAGTAAAAACTTTATGGACTCTGTTGATTGAAACCATTGATCACTTGATTGATTTTTCAACCGGCTAAGACATTGCTAACTTGACATTGCTAACTTGATTGATTTTTCAACCGGCTAAGACATTGCTAACTTGATTGACTTTGAAACCGATCTTGAGACAACGCTGCTAACCGATAAGAGACTAAGCTGCTAAAGAAACTGTGTGAACATTGAACTCGTTCAGCTTTGTAAATACCTGCAAACACGCTTTGATAAAGTGTCTTCAACTTTCTGATTCTATACAGATCATGACTAGCTTCACTACACAGGGGCGTAAAATGAAGTATTGTAAATACATGTGTATAGGCTTAATAACAGCATGCATACTAATAATCGTAGCAATAGTTCTTGGAATGCATGGTAAAAGTGAGAGTGAGACGAATGATGCTTCTACTTCTAAACCTATTATCGTTACTGAACTAACAGCTCTGAAGAGACTCGAGCAAGACGAGAGACACTTGCATGATAAGAAGGAACTTTCATCTAACGTTTTCTATCGCTTACTGAGTGAGTATGTT
This sequence comes from Pleurodeles waltl, assembly GCF_031143425.1. Taxonomy (NCBI): domain Eukaryota; kingdom Metazoa; phylum Chordata; class Amphibia; order Caudata; family Salamandridae; genus Pleurodeles; species Pleurodeles waltl. Next base: position 1,405,526,168 of record NC_090447.1, on the reverse strand, counting down.
GAGACCATGGATGCGAAAGATTGTTATGTGTGTACACAAATACCTACCTCAGTAGTGGAGGGGGTAACGTATCACAGCATGCCTCTTACATATGGAATTACATGTAGTATAGTAGCTTCCAGATTTTATGCTCAAAAGGACATTCATTATTTCTATACTAATTACGATGTTACTTTCGCATATGTCCCCATAATAGGGCATTTAAGTAAGATAGCTCGAGATTATTATGCCAAATTAATGAGGGAATTCTTTGAACCGATGTCACCTTTTCACACAGCTCACGCACATAGAGAGAACCTTACATGCTTGCTTTCACCAGTAGAAATATAATTTTTAGACCGCACTGATGATAGGAAGAATGAAATGAAGGAGAAATTAGAGAGGGAATTACACGAAAGGACGTCTGTAGATAATTATGCTTTTGCTGCAATAAAGACACAAGGAAAAATAGCTTTAGATACATTGCATGTAGGTAGATTTTGTATACATAGATTTCCATCATATTATGACACAGTTTTTGTGGGAACGAATGAATGTAAACATACATATGCATTTCAATCTAAGTGGACGTTCATGCTGAATGGACAAGACCCAGTTATTCCTGGAGTCTATTATATTTGTGGACTCAACGCCTATTATCGTCTTCCTAAAGGATGGTATGGGAGGTGTTATTTGGGAATAGTGTTCCCAAAGGTTTACCAACTAGACGACTTAAAGAAATTTCCAAGGCTGTCTGAATCACATCGTGTTCAGAAAAGGGAGACAGCTTCTGGTGTGGTAGGAGATATATTTGGAGCATTGATTCCTTCAGTAGGAGTCATATTGAATTCAATAAAAATACAAAAGTTGTCTACTATTGTGGATAACATGCTGACAAAGTTTTCAGGAGCTATAATCCTGATGGATGCTGAACTCGCTGCAGAAAGAGCTATGACTCTTCAAAATCGGCTTGCCTTAGACATTCTTTTAGCAAAGGATGGCGGCGTTTGCAAAATGCTTGGCACGCGTCACTGTTGTACATATATACCAGACAACAGTGGAAAAATTAGAACAATGCTTACAAATTTAACTAAAGAAAGTGTAGATTTAAAGGAATTGAAAGAACCCGGAGTTTGGGAGAAAGTTTGGAAAGGGATTTGCTTCCGTGGGAAATTGGCTCAGCAACGTTTGGAACGGATTGTTACTAAAAATAGTAAAGGGAATATTGATAATATTAATTTGTTTATTAGGCTCTTGGGGAACATGGAAAGCTTTCAAAATGTTAAAAGCAAGGAACAAAAGAAAAAGAGAAGAGAAAATAGAGAACAAAATGGTGGAAATATATAGGGAGAAGTCAAAAGGGACTAAAAGAAAAAGGGAATTGACTGAAGTGCCAAATTACTATACAGAATTTTAATGGAATAAAATTTGTGGGTAGATTTGATGTGATGACATAATTAGTCATCAGAGGAGGGATTGATGACGCAGAAAAAGAAGGTCTGACATATATCCATGCACACCGCGTAATCAATACATATAATATAGAGCGATGTTAGTAAAAGAAATAATGTACGGAGGGGAAAATGTGCCCTCGGGGTAGTTCGCCATCATTCTAAACGAGCTTTATTAATCATGAAGTATTAAAAATGTAGTAATCCGTCATAATCGCAAATGTATGCCATGATTTCTTGTTTGAAAACTGTTTTGCTTAGCTTAAATTTAGTACAGGCTTCGGCCTAGTTGCTTGGTTTCAAATTCTAACTGCGTGATTTTTTCCTTGAACTAATGAAACACATATTCTTGCTTGAAGTTGTATTTTTCCAGTAGAAACTGGCTGGTACACTTATCTCCAAGGTTTCGTGCTAGGCCGGTTACATCCCCTTTGATACAAGGTCAGTCTCTGCAGGTGCGGACAATGAAGGTACAGATAGTAAAATAATTGGCAAACCATGATACAATTTGTGTTCCAAGGCTCCAAGGACAGTGTATGCATAAATGGGCGCTAGTAAAAGACAATTTTTGATTGGACAATTTGAAGCCAACCTATGAACCCTCCAATGGAAGACCCCGCAGAATTTGGAATGTTTCTTACTTAAATCCACCGGACAAAGAGAAGTCAGCCATTTTCCTCGATACCAGTTTGAAGCCTGATGCCAGACTCCATTTTGGACGACACCCTGATGCCCTCTTCTCTATCTGAAAGACAGAGACTTTAAGAATTCTCACCCTAGAGACTTTAACTTTGATTTGCCCCCGTCTTTCCCATGCAGTAACTTTGCCCCATTCTCCTTGCCGCTGCAAGGAAACTTGCCCTTAACTTTGCCCCTTTGAAATTTGCCCCATGCTGATCAACCGGTACCTGAAGGACGAAGACTTTTCTTGAATGCTGATTGTATTTGGTAAATATGAAAGGATAAATGTATTATGCATTGTGTTTTTCCTTTTAAGTACCAACTGCTATTTTGATAGGGTCCTAGCTAGAAGTTTTCCAAATTTGTGTTGACTAAATTCGTTTTGCATGAAGTCCCACATGCCAATGCTAATTAGAGGTTAGTCGAGGTATTCGTTCAATGTATCATGAAGAATTGAAATCTTGTTATGCTGACCGAATGTATGCAATTAGTCAAATACAGTTAGTCACATTGGTGATTTGCATTGCTATAACAGAGTGTATCATTATCCAGATTTTACGTAGATTGCGTTTCTTCCGCCGTTATGGACAGCTAGTAATGTTCATATACATATATCAATTGGTCTTGAGACATATATATATCGTGCTAGCTTTGTTAATATAGGGAAATAAATTCACTAACTTCTAATAAACTGGTGTGGTTATTCATGACTGAAAGGTCATGGTGCGCCGAAATACCAACTGTTATTGATTTCTGATGTGTTATATTGATCTATTAATTGAGTACTGATTACCGAGTACAACAGTTATTGATTATTGATCTGAGTGACTCGACTATTGAGGATGAGGAGAGCCCGACTCGGTTAAAAGATTCACCGACCTCCAACGTGTCCAGGTACAGGTAATTTATAAGGGCTGGACGCGTTATCACCTATGATCAAATAAACTACTTATCTCCCTCCTAAGTAGTGTTAAACTCAAGGATGCTGGAGAACCTGCCATCCAACTACAATATTTTGTCAACAAGATTTTAAAAGGACCTGCTTTGAAATGAAAGAGGATCCGAGTGTTAGGTCTGTTCGCTGGTCCCAGCGTGACAGTGAGTTGGGGAGAGGATGGGTCCCTGTCAGGAGCTATGAGGTTGTGGCTGTAACCAAGGGCCTACCAGTGAATAAATAACTTTCATCCTAAGTGGCTGCTGACCTATCTGTACTGAAAACCCTGTCCCCAAAAAAACAACATTAACCGAGGTTGCTTGAACACAGACATTTCTCGCTAACACAGGCTCTGACTTTAGAAAATGGAGTTATGATTTTTGCCATAGAAATCAAACACATTCAACCTTTTGCTAGAATAGTAATCTCTCAGGTTACACAGATCTTAACAAGAGCTCAAACTTCAAACAGTAAACATACCGTATAGCACTAATAGGCTCATGCAGCAATCCCTCGGGTTATTGAAAGGCTCAATGCCTCACCTGTGCAGATACTGTATAGGCTCTGACTTCAATCAGCAAAGCTGTGCCACATTACCCAGATTTCACCTTCACTTGTTCAAGCAGCAGAGGGATCCTCTAAGATGCAATTATGGCAGAGACATCCCTTAAGACAGAAGGGTGCACATCTAGAGCATGAGCATCTGATTGTGAGATGGCTGGTTATCTGATTGTTAAAGATACCAAAAGGGCAGCAGAACCACCAGCAGCTGATGTTGTTTCTCCCCTGGGACTGCCAAGTTGAATGTCCAGCAAAAGAAACCTGAAGGAAGCCTTGTGGGATTTGTTCTACAGGATTGAGAACGGCAATTACCTTCTGGACATTAAATTGGAGACACTGAACTTGCTGAGCAACCAATAGAGGTTCAAGTGACATGCCAGGGTAAGGTTATTGGCTAAGGGCTTTGAAGAGGACTCATCAAATATGCACACCTGGCAGTTCAAATACGAAGCAGATCGCCAAACAGCACTGTCAAACACAAGAGTATGTCATCAGCAGTGAGGCCATCGACCTGGTGGGCTTCAAGCGAAAGAGGATTTAAAGATACTGCAGTGAGTAACAAGAAAGAGATGCATTGAAGGGGAGGTATTTGTGGTTGCAGAAAACTCTAAGGAGGAGGGGAAATTAAATTGAGCAACTATCATCCCTATAATAGAAGAGACCCTTTTGAGTGTGCTCTATTGGTTATATATATATATTTATATATATATATATATAACGTTCAACACTCCCTTCGATATCAGGAGAGCCAGGACACCTCCAATATGAAAATTCAATTTATTTCAGCACAAAAATCCACACATATATATATATTCACTTAAAAAAGCAAAGTTACAGGGACGTTATAGTTAGGCTCACATTTCAAATGTACAAAACCATAGAAATTCACCTGTTAAAGTTATAGTTATTTCAAGTAACTATTACTCGTGCCCTAAAGTAACTATAACTCACATCCCTTCCTTGCACAGTTTTCTATGAACAATTTTACACCAAATGTTTCAGTGATATTATCAATGAGGTTTTAAAATATGTCATGCATGCGGTAATATCTGGGGTAATTAGCAGTGCATGGCGAGGGCGCGAGTTATAGTTACCTTAGGGCACGAGTTATAGTTACTTGAAATAACTATAACTATAACTGGTGAATTTCTATGGTTGTGCACGTTTAAAACGTGAGCTTAACTATAACATCCCTGTAGCCTTTGTTTTTTTAAGTGAATTTCTATGTTTTTTTAATTTTATTTCCCATCTATAACATGCCTGTAACTTTTGTTTTTTTTAGTGAATTTCTATGGGTTTCTTTCAATGTAATGGTATGTTAATTACTGTACATTAATCCAACCACCCCCAGGCCCTGCGAGCAACACCTTATAACCACCCAACCCTGCGCCATGCATGTCCTCAGGCTGTGTCCGATGAGGGGCTGGCCACAGGGCCCAACCCCTTGTAACCACCCATCCGCCTATAACCACCCAACCCTGCGGCAGGGTTTGGCCTCAGGATTTGCACCCAACACCCTTAAAACCACAGAACTCCCCTATAATGACCTAACCAAGCACCACGCACAGCCTTTGGCTGTGTGCGGCAGGGGTTGGCCGCCGAACCTGGCCTGCGGTCTGGCCCTGCAGTGAACGCCCTTTAACCACACTACACGGCTGAAGGGGTTTGAAGCTTAAAGGGTGAAACCTTAAATATATATATATGTAGAGGGCCGCACAGGCCCCCCCAAGACCCCAGGGACCACCACCTCCCTGGGGCTACCTAATGAAAATTGTTGGGAGTCCATGCAGACTCCCCTCTCCAGAACAACAATAAATAAATATATGAGGGGCCACACGGACCCCCCGGTCCACTGAGACCACCACCTCCCCAAGACAACATTAAAAAATATACATAGGTGTGTCTCAAGGACCCCTTGGGCCCCAGTGACCACCACCACCCCGGGCCTATTTTTAAATTATTTATGGGGGGGCTGCAAGGAACCCCCTGGGCCCTGGAGACAACCACCTCCCTGGGGCCATTTTAAAGTTTTGTATAGGGTGCAGCGTGGACCCCCCGGACCCTGGGGACCACCACTTTCCCTGGGCTCTTTTTAAATTATTTATAGTGGGAGCCACAAGAGCCCCCCCGGGGACCACCACCTCTCTGAGGCATTTTTAAAATTATTTGTAGAGGGAGGCCAGCAAGGACCCCCCACTCCCACAGGACTCAGGTGACCACCACCTCCCCAGTGCTGCATTAATTTTTTTTTAAACCATTAGGGAGGGTCTGTGCGGCCCCCCGGACTCCGGGGACGACCACATCCCCAGGGCTAAATACTTATTTTAAAAGGGAGGGGGGCATGTGTCCCCCCTCTCTCAGCTGTTTTTGGCCCCAGGGACCTTATCTCCGGGGCCCTGCCACATTTTAATGGGTGCCCTGGCCCCACCCATGGCACTCAGTAAACACTTATGGGGACCACGGGGAGCATTAAGGCCCCCACTGATCTCACTTACTGCTATCTCCTGCGGGAACTGGAATTGCACCTGCACATGTGGGAGCACTGTTTTTATCGCTTTCCCTGCCCGCATGTGACCAGGCAGGGAAAGAGATAAAAACTCCGCTTTTAGCAAGGGGGAGCATTTTTGTAAAGCTCCCCCTTGCTAAAAGCAAACAGCTACCTCCTGAGGGTGGGCACCTCCGGAGCTAGCAGGAGCCGGCCCAGGGCGGTGGCAGTCCCCAGGGCCATATATGGCTTCACGAGGGAGGGCACGTGCCCCCCGTCCATATTTTCAATTTGGCCCCGGGGAGGTGGTGGTGCCTGGGGCCGGGGGTCTGCAACACACCCCCTCCTCTAATGTTATTTTAGCTCCTGGGAGGTGACGTCTCTGAGGTCCGGGGGGTCCACAGGACCCCCTTTTATTTGTTTCATATGTTGCCCCGGAGAGGTGGTGGTCCACAGGCTGCGGGGGGCGTGCAGCCCCTCACATTTTTCTAACACATAGCCCGTGGTGGACCATTGGGCTGGGGGGTCCACAGGACCCTCCCTAGTACATTCATATGTTGCACTGGAGAGGTGTTGGCCCCCCACATACTTTATGACCATAGCCCCAGGGAGGTGGAGTGCGGGGGTGGTGCATTCCTCCCACATACTAATTGCGCATAGCCTCGGGGAGGAAGTGCTCCAGGGGCTTCTTTATGCCCTAGGAGGGGTCCCCCATGCTCCCCCTCCTATTTTTCCCACAATGCCCCCAGAACCTGGCCCAGCCAGGGGCAAATCATTTAGAACGCAGGAGTCTGCGTTTTTTTTTTTTATTCACCACGAACTCTGCTGATCCAACTGCAGATTTCTCTGTGACTTTAAAAAGAAAAGCTTTTAAGCCTTGGCAGTGGGTCTTGGGGGAGCCCTGGAGCAATGCTAGGGGGTAGGGTACATATACCCTACCCCCTTTTCTTTTTTTATGTTTATTTGGGGACTCAGCTGAAGCTGAGTCTCAAAATGGCTTCCAACACTTCTTGTTTGAAGTGTTGCCAGCCAATCAGATCTCAGCAGGAGATCTCTCTGGGTCCGTGGCTCTAGATATACACATTTCTTTGCCCTTTAATATTTCAAAAACTACTGAACTAATTAATACCAAATAAAAATGGTTTGATCTGTAGAACGAAAGCTTCCTTTTTGCCAAATTTGGTGTAATTCCGTCCAATTTTTCGGGCTGCTGGCGTGTCTAAAGAGTCTATAGGAATTAACATGGAAAACACACTTCTTTTTACCCCCTCCCCCCTTTTTCTCAGCCCCCACTTGACGGGTCATCCCGAAATTTTCCATGCACAACAAGACCCGACTTGACACTTATTTTTTTTAACTTTCGTGAAGTTTCGTCAAACAGTAAAAAAGATATAGGCAAGTCAAAAAACACTTTTTCTGTGGAAACTAAGTCCTAACTATAACTATGTATAGGGATATATATATATATATATATATATATATATATATATATATATATGTGCATATATATATATACGTAATAGTTAGATTCTGAATTTACTCATCAAAACCATAGAAATTCAGCAGTTATAGTTACAGTTATTTCAAGTAACTATAACTCACCCCCTAAGGTAACTATAACTCGTGCCCCCACCATGCACCGTTTTTTCTTCATTATTTTGACTGCTAATTATTCATTGATATATTTAATAACGTTATAGAAGTTGTCAGGAGTGCTGTAATATCTGGGATAATTAGCAGCACATAGCAAGGGCACGAGTTATTGGTACTTGAAATAACTCTAACTATAACTGCTGAATTTCTATGGTTTTGTGCGAAAAAAATTCAGAACCTAATTATAACATCCCTGTAACATTTTTTTTCTGTGAATTTCTATAATTTTTTTAATTCTATTTCTATTTCCTTACTATAATGTCCTTGTGACCTTTGTTTTTTCAGTGATTGTTAATCTTTTTTTAATGTAAAGTAAATTTAATTACTATACGTTAATCTAACCACTGCTGTGCATGGCCGATGCCACCCACCAAGGCCCTATACCCACCCAAACCTGTGCTGTGAACGGCAGGGTTCAGCCACAGGGCCTAGCCTGTGGCCAACTCCTATGACCACCCAACCCCACGCCGTGCACGACCTTTGACCATGTGCGGTGGGATTTGGCTGCAGGGTCTCTCTCTCTAGGTATGAGAATAGGTGTGAGAGGGTGTCTCTGGGTGTGAGGGTAGCTGTGAGAGTGTCTGTCTGGGTGTGAAAGTGGGTGTGAGAGGGTCTATGTGGGCGTGAGAGTGGGTGTAAGAGGGAGCACTTTCTACTGGTTACTTAGTAAGTGCTACCTTGTTGGGTGAATTGCCAGTGTGTGGAAGGAGGGCCTACACAGCCCACCTCCCCCCAGCCGATTTTGGCCCTCGGGACCCCTTTCCCTGGGGCCTGGACTTTATTAAATGGAGGAGGGGGGCCATGAGGGCCCCCTCCTCTGGCTGATTTTGGCCCCAGGGATCCCATCCCCTATGGTCCAGCCTTAGCATTTTCTTTTGAGGGGCGGACTGTGCAGCTCCCCTCTCTGGACCGATCTCAGCCTCAGCGTTCCTATCCCCCGGGGCCTAGCATTAACATATTTTTTTTTTAGAGAGGGTACATAAGGCTCCTTTCCCCGGGCAGATTTTGGCCCCGGGGACTCCATCTCACAGGCCTGGTCACCTGTCCTGGGTGCCCCACAGGGCACCCGGTGTGCAATGGGACCACGGGCGGAGCCTCAAGGCTCCCGCAGTACTAGCCGGCTCCCCGTCTCCTGCAGGAGCCAGCACTGCTGTCACAGATAGGGGGCTGCTAAACATGCAGCTCCCTCTCTGCGAGAGTAATTGTTTCCTCTGCAGACATGGAAACAGAGGAAACCTCTGCTTCCAGCAAGCGAGAGCTGTTTGACAGCTCCCACTTGCTGGAACCAGAGTGTTTGCTCTGACTGAGCTGTCAAAGTCCCATCAAGTCAGAACAAACAGCTATGTCCCGGCGGTGGGCACTCCGGGACATAGCAGGAGCCAGCCCTGGGGAGTGGTGATCCCCAGAGCCATCTATGGCTCCTTGAGGGGGGCCGTGCGCCACCTTTCCTATGTTGTATTTGCCCTAGGGAGGTGGTGGTTTCTAAGGTCGGGGTCAACAACAAACCCCCTTCATTCTTTCATTTTAGCCCGGGGGAGATAGTAGTCCCAGGGCTGCAGGGAGGGCACGTGCCCCCCCCATGTAGTTCAGTGTTTCTCTCAGAGAGTGGCGGTCCCTGGGGCTGCAGGGGGCCATGCAATTCAGTGTTTGCTGGGGGGAGGTAGCGGTTCCCAGGGCTGCAGGGGAGCCGCACGGCCCCACTGCATTCATTCTTTTTTTTGCCCCAGGGAGGTGGCAGTCCCCGGGGCATAAATAAGCCCAGGATGGGGACCATGTGGCCCCTTCCTTTATTTTTACATGCCCCCGTGATCTTGCCCATCCGGGGGCTTTTTTAAAACCAAGGGAGACTGCGCTTGTTTTTTTTTTGTTTTTGCTGTGGATTTGTGACCCTGTTGCAAATTTGTGGCAAAAAGTTTTTTTAATGCTTTTTTGCCCTGGCGGGGTCCTTCTGGGACCCCAGTACCAGTGCTTAGGGGTCAGGGTGTCCCTACCCTGGCCCCCTTTCTTTTTGTATCTTTTTTTCTGGGACTCAGCTGAGTCCCAAGATGGCTGCCAACACTTCCAAGTTGAAGTGTTGGCAGCCAATCAGAGCTCTGCAGATCGCTGCATGACCAACATTATTATTTACGAATCCTCCGCACCGCTAGATATCTATATTTCTTTTTCTTTTAATATCTCAAAAACTACTGAAGTGATTTACACCAAATACCAAAAAGCACTCTTTCTGGACCAAGAGCTACCTTCCTGTTAAATTTGGTGCAATTCCGTCTCATCAGAATCCTGATGAGATGATCTTTGAGCCCCAAAACACGTTATTGGAGATTGAAGGTAGGAATAGGTGTTAAAGAGGCTCTAGTTGGGTAAGAACATTGAGGCTGTCAGTCCACCTGTCCTATTACCAAATATATCCTTTCCTCCCCTACCTCATATTGGTCACTCAACCTTATCCCACCTTCTTACTCACACTCTTCCATCTCAATTTACCCCTTTGTCAATTTCCATGGTGCCTCTGATCAGCACAAAGGCACTTAGCTCACTAGATGGGGGGACCTGTGGAGCAGGTTTGCCTACAGATTACCATCTTCAAAGAACATGGAAAAAATGGAGGACATTAACTGAGGTGTTTGTGTATGACTGAGCTTGTGTTCTTCTGGTGTTTGGATACTGCACCATGAGAATGCCAAATATGCTTTTTATCTGTTGATTTGCCTCTTTTAAGAATTTGCACCTTTGGGTTCCAGACTTCTATGAGCGCCAGTATGGTGATCCATATGTGGAATGGTGGTATTCACGGGACTGATTACAGTACGCAGTCACTGATACTTTAATATCATTTTCCTTGTTTCTCTTGAGGGTTGCTCGTTCACCAAAACAGCACAATGTGTTAGTGTTATAATGTATATACTTCAAATGCATATAAAGATAAAGTTTAAAAAAATTATAAGGTGCCACACCGCCGTAATACTTAGTAAGGTAATCTGGAAGCAGGGAAACTGCGGCCATAAAAGCAGCGAAATCAAGAGGCATAATCAACCAGCGCAAAACGTGGCGCTTAAGGGGCATGGACAGACCACTTCTGAATAAAAAGCAATAAGAAGCGGAAATTGGGGGGTTACCACCCAAAAAATAAAAATTGGGGCGATACCCGAGTGTCATTTTCCTTCCTTCCGATAAAGAGGCTGACCGGTTCACTATGACAGGCACATGTTTTTGCGAAGTACATATTTATACTATAAATACTAATAAAGGTAAAGTTTAAAAAAAATACCTTTAAGGTCCCTGCTGGTTATTTCTCTACAGGGATGATACCTGAGGAATGCATACCACAGTAATCTCAAACAGGAAAAAATTCGAAATTTAAAAAAATACACAGTGGAGAGAAATGAGTGAAAGTAGGTGCCAAGGTGCCAGACAAACAAAATCAAAACATGGAGTGAGGCTGGGGGTCTGGACAGATTAACTGGGGGGAAAAAAAGAATCAGGAATATGAGGGATGCCACTTGTTGAAAAAAGAAAGTGGAGTAAGGTGAGGCAAAGGGACCTAAACATGAGGTGGGCAGCACCATGGAGACAAGCTGCAGAGCTGAGTCCATCTTGTGTACTGGGTCGTAGCCCATCTCCGTGGCTATGCGACAACCTCTGCCCCGGAGCCTACTGCTTGAACCATGCACACAAGAGAGGACGCGGTAAGTGAGGCAGAAAGAAAAATCAAAATATTACGTGTAGAGAACGCGTGGGCGAGAAATAAGGGGGCACACGGGAAGGTCAGGGCGTGAAGTGTGCCCATGCGTTGTTTGGGGGTCCTTTAACAGGCTCTTCAAATAATCTGATTTTGCTGTTTGACATCCTAAAATTGTATATAGCATATTTTTCACCCCTCCATGTTACACCTTCTCTATGGTGTATTTCTGTTCTATCCCTTGTAAACAGATTCTCCTTTTTTATATTTAGAATGACAATTAGATGGCCCAGGATGGAAAATGGAAAATGTATACCTTAAAATCGGAGGCATTAAACAGTAGAGCCATCCTCCAGTTTAGACGCACCTCACAGGCCAGATTAACGAGGCCTTACAGGTTCAGACAAAGGAGATATCATAGATAACAGAGGCCTTACAGGTTCAGACAAAAGACACATTACTCACATTACACAAATCCTACTGACTGCAGTTTATGTACCACTAATGACGATAATGTTAAAAAGCTACAAAGGCATACACGAGGGAATGCTTCTACATGAATCTTGGACTAACAGCAAATCAGCAAGTGCCCAGGGGAATGGATATCTAAAATGACCACACTCAATTTAGCATCAATTATCACTTTTAACAACTGCAAAAATATTACAGAAACACAATCCAGGTTGCACTAAACATCAGATAGCCTGTTTCTTGAAATACACACACTTTAACCTCAATACTAGCTTTTCGTTTTAGCTAAATAAACGAAACTTTCATCAGATAACAGCTTTATTTTTAATAAATAAATTCAACCCCCTAAACAAATTCTTGCTGAGGGCTACAAATTACAATCTGTGCCTCTTATGTATATATACCCATGTATCATTATCACATGAAAAATTGCCATCATATGCCATTTTCACTATTGTAACAGGGACAACATTATTACCAATGTTTCGACAACTATGTCAGTGCTGCCGTCGTGCCAGGGCTAGACCACCATTATATCAAGGGGTCCTCCTACAATATGTAAGGTCAACCACTATGATGCCAGCGGGCTGCCTTCATGTCAAAAAGGGTTCAAATGCACTATGGTTTCAATGCGTCAAAGGTGAACCACCATAATGCAAAGGAGGGCTACACAATGCAAGAACCACCATTATCTTGAGGAGGGCCACAATAATTTAGGGCCAATATTACACCAGAGAGGAGCTACAATAATGGCAAGGATGGCCACAATACCAAAAAGTTATTATTATGTGAAGCTTCAGGGTGAGGCAAAAAGCAGTTTGGGTAGCAATGACTACCCCCGTATTGTCCCACTACTATTGTCACCTTTCTCAGAGATAAATACCAGCCATTTGTGCTTGTTCTATGGGCTGTGGAAAGGCCAGCAGCTGCCACTCAAATATTAGTTTGTGTATAACATCTGTATTCTTTTTTAATACACCATTGCTCTAAAACAATTTACGTGCTTCTTGTATTTGTTGTTCTTAATTTATATTTTAAAAAGCAGAAAAATCACTGTATGCTGTTGTATGTTGGTGCATAATATAATTTCAAAGTATGAGCATAGTTTTGAAAACTACATAACTCTCGTATATTAAATGGCGAAGATAAGAAAGTACCATATGAAGCCATGGTAGGTGTTTATTTTTTGTGGGAGAGCGTTAGTTTGGAGGGACCCAGCCTTTTGTTCTCTGTCCTGGCCTCTATACACAATGTGTTATAGCCCATTGGTGCCATTTATAGGCTTGTCGATTCTGTGTCTGCACAGGTGATTCCTGTCGACCACAGTGGAGTATGACGTGTTACAGAGCTTATGACCACGGTGACCTAAGGAGAAGCACTGAGAGAATTTACCACAACCCTGTATGCAGCTTGGAGACTTCATCTGAAGAAAAGCCATTTGGTATCCTGCCTGATCTCTGCTACCCTGCACCATCCATCGCCGCCGCCTTCGCAATCACTACCCCTGATAATTCCTTGTTAAAATATATAGGCGGTGGCAGAGGTCCCATTTTGTAACAGCACCGGTTGGTGTCAGATTTCACTTCTATGCAATGTTTCAGCTTCTACATGCATTGGTGGTAATATTCTACTCACCTAATTCAGTAGAAGACTGGCAGTAACAGTGGGAATCCGGGATGTATCAATCTCTTTCATCACTGCTCAGCATTAACGCATATGAAGGAAAATTATATTTTGCAGCAAGAAGGAATAAAGGTGTATGACCAACCCAAGGCTCCTCCTAAGGAGGAACATTGCAGAGCAACACACAAATACAAATAGCCATGTCACAGTCCAGTCAGAGAGATATTTATGTGCCCTTTTCACAGGGGATGCTCTTGTTGCTCATTTCCTCAGACAGGTTAAGTAACTGTTTTTATCACGTGTGGGAAGGTTGGATGGTAGGACTTTTGCCATTTGCTGGAAGTTTTTGTCTTTCCTGTCACAGAAAAGTCAAGAAATGTGTGGTTCTTTTATTTATACGTTGACATTTGCAAGGCATTTCGGATAATAAAATGTCTCTGACTTTACACAAGGGTCACCCCCCTGGCTTTCCATCGGTTTCTAATTTTAAGAAATGTGTGGGGTTGTTTGGTTTCCCTGGATCTTGACAGACGTCCCCCCAATCTAAAACATTCCTTGGTGTCTGTTGGGCGGGTCCCTCCTCAAACCAATAGAAAACCTACGTTTCTCGTACTCTTACACTTGTGTCTCCATAGAGGATAACTGAACTGAATTACCATGTTTTGGGGGGAAAAGTGCTGAAAATCTAACACATGGCATGCACAAAAACTTCTGATGGCCGGCCAGTGAAGGTGAGAAAAACTTGACATCCAGCAGTAGAAACCTTTGTATGGGTTGAACTAGAATACATAGGGTTGTGCTGGGTTTCTGTATGACTCAGCTATGATAGCTGTGACCAAATTACTGGTACCATTAACTGGCATTTCAGTTTTAGTTGCTTTTGAAAGTCCCTGATCGCACTGCGCCCAGTTTCCTGCATGTGATTATCTCAACCCCATTGAAAACCCATATATTTGTGACACCCTAAAACTCAGGAGACACAGGGGAACACAGATGTGCGATAACTTTGGAAGGGATATGTTACTGCATGACGAAGAGTGAAGGGAATTACCTTGTGCTACACCTGCCAGCCTTAGTATGGCCTTCTTCCAAACATTTTGCCTCACTCCTCCTTTTTTGCTGATCTCGTTTTTGTTGGCCTTAGGACTCTGTGTACGTTACCACTTCTAACCAGTGCTAAAGTGCGTGTGCTCGCTTCTTTAAACATGGTAAAATTGGCTTACACCCGAATGGCACATTTAATTTACTTACAAGTACCTAGTAAATTGGTACTACAAGTACTCAGGGCCTGAAATTAAATGTTGCTAATGGGCCTGGCGCACTCATTGTGCCACACACTTAAGTAGAACCTTAAACATGTCTCAGGCCTGCAATTGCAGCCTGTATGTAGTTTATACTGCAATTTCAACCTGGCAAAATTTAACTTTTGCAGGCCTAAACCTTTTTATTACACATAAATCTTCTCTAGGGTAGGCCCTAAAGAGCCCATATGGTGAAGTGCAAAGTATGTACTTTTTAACATTTTACATGTCCTCTTTGTGAAAACCCCTTAAGTTTGTTTTTCACTACTGCAAGGTCTATCACTCTCATAGCATAACATTGGGTTACTGTAATACATTTAATAAGTGCTAACTTTTAATTGGAAGCAAGTAATACTGTTGAGTTTGGTGTCTAAAGAATTGTAAATTTAAACCCTCTTTAGTGGTAAGGTCGAATTTTAAGTTACAATTCTGAAAATGGCACTTTTTGAAAGTGGGCATTTTCTTGTGCCAACCATTTGGTGCCTGCATCCTGTATCCTAGGTCACATGACTAGGTGTAGCTGGCAGTTTGATGTTTGCAAATTGCTCCAGTCAGTGGGACAAAGGAGAATAGGTGTTGGTAGGATGGGCCATCTCTGACTTGGTGAGGGGTGGGATCTGTCCCCTACCACACTTGCACACTACAAAGGCTTTGCCTGAGGACACTCACCAAGGGTTTGATACTAGTTTTTGTGACCCCAGACAGGTAGGGGCCAGGGATGAGGTAGGAAATTCTAACCACCCCTGGGAGTGGAACCCCTCAAAACCTTCTCCTACTTCAAAGTTGGCACCAGGTATAAATAGTGGACCCTCAGACCCAACACCTTAGGTCCTGTGGAAGACTCAGAAGGACTGCTCCTGACTCCTGGTTGGCTGTCCTACTGCCCTGACTGCCTGAGTGAAAGGACCACACCTGCTTCTTGAACTCAGGAACTCCAGAGTGACTCCAAGAGCTAGCAGGCCATGCTCCTGATCGGAGCCTCAGGGACAGAAAAGGCTCCAACCACCTTGAACACAACACCTGCATTTTGTCTGGTGTAAGTACTACCTTCTAAAGAGTTGCTACCTCAGTCCTGAACCCTTGGAAGAGGACGTGAAGGTGCTCTGCCAGCCTCAGCTTTTAAGAGGCGTCGGTGAGCAGTGCATCTTCGACTCAGTACTTCACATTGCAAGCCCCTCATCGACGGCATCCTCAATGATGAAGCAGGACTCTGCATCAGAGCCCCGCCACTTCCTTGGAACTCCGGCTGTGTGATGCATCCTTGATGCAGGCATTCACAATGCCGCTGTGTGATGCTTTCTCAACGCGGGCTCTCACATGGCTCTGCAAACCAGCATTTAAGGTACTTTGTTCAGAGGGCCTAAGATGGTCCCTGTACCCGGCCTGCATTCTATCATGGTCAGCCTGCACTTGTCACTTTGTCCTGGTCCGGGGTGACCAGATGACCAAAGTTGGCGCCTTTTGTTTCAAGGCACTATTTTCACTTAATTCTATCAAAATTCTATACCTCCAGTTCCCAAATAATTTATTACATTTTCCTCTATTTTTCTAAATTGGTGTGGGATTGTTCTCGTATTATGTTTTCACTTTCTTACTGTTTGAAGTGCTGCATAAATACTTTACATATTGCCTCCAAATTAAGCTTTTGTGTCAGGCTACCAGAGGTTTAAACTCAGGTTAATTTGGGGTTGCTTGTGACTTCACCCTGACAAGAATTGTGGTTCCTGCATGAGTAGGGTTTCACCCCCTCAAACCAGTAGGCAAATTTCCAACACCTTGTTATGAGGAAGAATTTAAGAAAAATGTATGTTCAATGAATTCTCCCAGCCAATCACTCAGGGCAAGGGAGTTTAGACTTGCACCAATAGATACCTTACATTGTAAAGAATTAGAAGCATATATCTTTACTATTTCCCAGATAGTCCGGGGATTTGGTATCACTCATCAAATGAACCATCAACCATTATTAGTAATTCTGCCATAATTCAGTGATCTGAACTAATGTTACATAATTGACTGTGCAGGCACATCCTGTAGGAAAATCGTCATATATTTGGCATTTCCAAAGACCGTACATTCAGACCAACAATGTCCTCATTAACCTTTCAGAATTATTTAATTATATCTTCATGTTACAACTGCACCAATACATAGCCCTGATTGGGATAAAGAAACATGAAGGTTATGTGAGTGCACAGAACGATTAAAGAGATAAACGTGTTAGAACAACCAGCTCATGTCACAAACACAATTGTTTCAATTATTACAAATTGTATATTTTAAGGTTATCTGTGTACCCGTTGTTGCCACTGTGTTATTCATGGTCTGTACGTTGTGTCCATTGATGTTCACAGTATGTGTGTAGATTTATATAGCACGGCTTATCACCCTTGAGAGTATCCAGGCGCGCTTCCATGGGTACAGGGACATTAAGTGATCTGCCAAGAATCACAGGACGCTGCATCGACACTAAGGAACGAACCAGGATCCCCAGCTCTTGAGGCGGTCACTCTGACCGCTGTACTACATCCTGTCCCTTAATGCATCTTCTCCCTTAATGCATCTTGTCCGAAACTTCACGAGACATGCTTTGAGCTAGGCCTTGAATGCTACTCCTAGCTGCCCTTAAGGGTCAAGGAACATTTGGAGACCAGCTTTCTGCCTCGGACAAAGTGCACATCATCCTTGTCAGCAGTCGCTGACCTCTGAAGGGGCTAGGCGGGGCGGGTGCAGCATGCAGGGGTGCCCAGGGTAACATAATAAAAATTTTTAAAAACATACCTCCTACGTTCCCGCTGCGCCACTCCCTCGTTGTCACTCCAGGCTGCAGGCACAGACTCTCAGCTTGCCCTTCGGCCAATCCTGACACTGCTTAAAGCAGCATCAGGATTGGCTGAGAGCACCCAGCCAGGGTTCTCCCAGGCAGACTGGGAGCCTGTGCAGGCTCTCTCCAGCCCGGCAACACAGTGCCGGACTCGAGAGAGCCTGGTGCGCATGTGTGTTTGGCCGGCCCAAGACTGCCGGCCAAACATACATGTGCACTGAGGAGAGTTCTCTGTGTACTCCCCTCAGTGCTTGTCACCCCCAATCCACGCCCCTTTACAAGAAAATGATAATAAACACAGTTTATTATTGTTTTCTTGTAAAGGTTTTGCAGCTGCTAGCGGGGGGTGAAACTCCTCTGCCCTAATGGAGGAGCCGCCACTGCTTGTGATGAAGCAGAAAAAGAAAGACTAACAAACATTCATATATCATGTAACAAAATCGTATAAGACAATGTGATTTTAGCAAAGAAAAATAATGTATGTAGAAAATGTGCCCACGAAGTAGGTCGCCATTAGTATAAACAAGCTTAATTAATCATGAAAACCGACAATGTATTAAAAGGTCATAATTGCAGCTATATTTTATGATTTTCTTGTTAAACTGTTATATGATTAGCTTAAATTTAGCAGAGGCTTTGGCCTAGTGGCCTGGTCTCAATTTCAACTGCGTAGTTTTCACTTGTATTAACAAAGACGTGTTTTAAACCTTTAAAAGCTGTATTTTTCCAGTAGAATGACTAATACACTTATCTCAAGGTTGCGTGCTAGGCAACTTTCATCCCCTTTGAAGCAAGGTCAGTTTCTGCAGGTGCAGACAATAAAGACACTGGTGCAGAATTAATTGGCAACTTTGTTGCTACTTGTGTTCCAAAACTCCAAGGACACCTTATGCGTAGATGAGTATTAAGAGAAAAGACACTATTGATTGGTCAAAGAGATATCACCCCATGGACCCTCCAATGGAAGAACCTGAAGAATTTGGAACTTTTCTTACTTAATCCCATCGGACGAAGGGAAGCCAGCCATTTTCTTTGATGCCACTTTGAAGCCAGATTCGAGAAGCCATTTTGATGACACTTTGATGCTTTTTCTCTATCCCAGAGAGAGAGACTTTAAAATTCTCACCCTAGAGACTTTAACTTTAACTTTACTTTGCCTTGCCCATTTCAATAACTTTAGTTCCCCCATTTTCCTTGCTGCTGCAAGGAAAACTTGCCTTAAACTTTGCCCCCTTGAAGTTTGCCCCATGCTGATCGAATCGGTACCTGAAGGACGAAGACTTTCCTTGAATGCTGATTGTATTTGGTAATTATAAAAGGATAAATGTATTATTTGTTGTATTTTCCTTCTTAGGTACCAACTACTTATTTTGACAGAGCCTAAGCTAGAAGGTTTCTAAATTTATGTTGATTAAATTCATTTTTGCATAAAGCCCCACATGCCAATGCTAATCAGAGGTTAGTTGAGGTATTCATTTGATGCACCATGCTGAATTGAAATCTTGTTATGCTGACCAATGTATGCAATTAGTCAAATTCAGTTACTTTTATTAGTGATTTGCATTGCTATAGCCGAGTGCATTATCATCCAAGTTTTGCGTAGATTGCGTTTCTTCCGTCGTTACGGACAGCCAGTAACGTTCGTATATGCGTATCATTTGATTTTAAGACTTACTTATATTGTGTTACCTTTGTTAATATAGGGAAATAAACTCATTAACTTTTTATAAACAGGTGTGGTTATTCATGACTGAAAGGTCATGTTGTGTCTAATTACTGATTTTCTGTTTTACTAATTTGTTGATTGATTACTAATCGAGTATTGGTTTTTGATTATAAATGATTATTGATTATTGATTTGAGGGATCAGACAATTCTTTGGATGAGGAGAGCTCAACCCGGTCAAAAGGTTCACCGACCTCCGGCGTGTCCAAGCATAAGTAATTTATAAGGACTGGACGCGCTATCAGTAGATGGTAGCAGAGCTTGATGGTTTGGCCCTTTGGGACCCCATCCGAACAATAGAAGGATTAAAGTTAGAATTTTCTTTAATAAAACATGTTGAATAGATGATGATGCCCTAAATCCCCAATGACTTTCCTGGAATCTCGGAGCTTGCGAATGGAGGAAATGGAGGTGTGAGAATGTTTTCGGCATTTCTAGTGACGGTATGAGTGAAGTTAGGGTTTTGCGCTTGCATAGCTTATGCCGCAGATGAATTGTGAAGTTTGTGAGGATTTTAGGGGGTTACGGACTCCAATTAGAATTTTAGAGGAGTGGTACTCCAAAGTGTGAAAGTAGGAAAGTTGTCGAACTTCATATGTGTGTAGCACTTTGTGCAGGAAAAATTGTCCACGTGGTTGTTGATGTTGAGACGGGCCCTGCGAGGTCAAGAGACTCCGGAGTATGTTGAAAAGTGTATGAGACACTTGATTGATGTTGTAATTTGTTCGGTTTAATAGGTTGATCGGGCGTGGTCAACAAGTCAGTACGAATGTTGAGGAATAAAAGAAAAATTTTGACTTTGAGATTTGACGAATTCTAAGGTGCACTAGAATAGTTAATTGATCAGTTGAGAGTAAAGTTTGCAGGTCAAATTTTGCTTGCGAAAGTGGGAAACCGAGAAAGATGGAATAACTGCTGAGGCTAGTGAAAAATCCCTAAGGTTTCTGAAGCGATTGTATTACCTTTCCTGTAGTAAACCGACAGATTTGTTTTCTTTTTTTTTTTTTTGATTAGTGCTCGTGATATATTGCAGAAATTAGTTTTGAGTGAAGCTGAATGAAGGAGGACAAGCCGCGAGACTTTGTCAGCCGCAGTGTGTGAGTGTGACGTCACTAGGAGCCCCGCTGAGATAGGTTGGTTGGTGAGAAGGGTCGCGCACGGATTGGACGCAGTCCGTGAAGCGCAATTGGTGGGGAAAGGCAAGCGAAGAGTATTCTGGGAATTAAAGTCACTTATTGATAACATTTTGAGAAAATAAAGGACGGAAAGATGACATTTTTCAAAGCATTTAAGAGTGCCTTGAGGGGAGATGTATATATTAAAGCAAATGTAGGAGAAGAAACACCGCCTGAGGGTACACCAGCTTACATCGTAATTGAAGAAAAGGGTGTTGCACCATGTCTTTGGTTAAAGCAATGGTGTAAATTAACAGAAAAGCATGGAAGTGTAGTGTTTCCTATCCATGGGACGTTTAATCTAAGAGTTTTGGAGAATTTAAGATTTGCGCTATATGACATGAAAATACCTCCAAGACCAGCACAGTTTGAATCATTAGCAATTTGGGAACAAATGGCTGGAAGGCAACTGCAAAAGAAATTTGAGACAGGAGTGAGAAAAGTAGAAAAGACACTAGCGGATGCTAGATGGGATAGTGCTCAAAAGGTTTGGAGATCAGATATATTGCAGGGAGTCAAATTGTTTCCAGCAGTTACTGACGAAGCAGAGATGGAAGGAAAGAAAGCTACCCATAAAACAAACAGGAGTCAGTCCAAAGATAGAGAAAATAAGAGAACCTCGAAAAGGTCAGACGAATCAGACGATGATGAGTTCATTCTGCAATTGTTAAATGACCGTCCACCACCATATGTGGAAAACGAAAATGGCCCAAGCATTAGTACTGCCCCTCCAGAACCGATACAGGGTACTGTAACACCGAATTTGAGAAAATTGCAGAGGCAAAGTAGTCCTGATATGCCTTTTACACGAGGAAATACCACAAGTTCAGAGAATAAATCCTGACATGAGTAAACTGGAACCTGTTAATGATTATCAGCCACAGGTCCAAAGACGCTATTGTGATGAACATAATATGGAAATAACTTCTAATTTAATGGTGCAAAGAGGACAGAATTACCAAAGACCGACATTGATTCAAACCGAACCAACACAAATTTTGATGCCTCAAAAGCAGATACAAGAAATGCCAAAGTACATTCAAACAGCAGAAACACAGTTAGACATGTCAGCAATGATGAACCATATTGTGGGAATTAACATGCCACAGAATTTGGGTAACAGACAGAATCCGGATGCAATATCTTTGCCTATCACTCTAGGTCCGCCAGTACCATTATATATACAAGCAAAGCCAAGAGTATGCGATCAAGGTGTAATGACACAGAATGAGACAGGAAGGAGATACATAGAAAATACCCAAGAAATGACTCCCGTAGGAACACTGTCAAATAGATCTGGGTCTTTGTTGGAATTGAGTCCATATCCAATTTGTGTTCTGTCAACTGTGGTAAGGTCAAATCCACCACTAATAATACCGCAAACCTCAAAAACAGAAACATTACAGAAACCATCAGTAGCAGTAGACGTAGATGCTACATTAATGGGGCTAAACGCACAACAGTTAACACAATGGTTGAACAGTCTGAATACCCCACAGAGTACACCCCAGGGGAAAGGAGAAGAATATTTGAATCAAATAAGATTGGGCATGGAAGCAGGTGAACTCGTAGATGGAACGATGGGTCTGAACAGGTTAGAATCATTCACAGAAGAAGAGCTGAGATACATTTGCCCTAGAATTACAAGAGACGTGAGCAGCATACATAAGAGGTTACAAGAAATTGCAGACAGACACAAAATAGACATAAATAAAACCAAGCACTTGAGCAGAAGTTACAGGTTAGACTTTGAGGCAAAAGATTTTGAACACATGAGGTCTGCAGGAATGAAAACACACCTTAAAGAAATATTGCAAAGCGCGCAGGTTTGGAGATGTTTAGACAAGTGGGAAAGTAGGTGGGTTAAGAAAAAGGATAAGAAGAAAGAAAGTACCCCAGATCAGAATGATAAAATACAACAGGATGGTGATCTTATAACCATGTTACCAATGAGAGAAACAGCAGGAGGAAAACTTATCCATGTACCATGGCACAGGTGTGACATTCAATCTTTTACGGATGATTACCCTAAGTTAAGAGAGAAACCGACCGAATGGTATCAACAACAGATAGATTTGTGAAACTCACAAAGTGTCTTTGGGAAGACCTGAATAATTTATTCAAAATTGTAGTTCCAGCAGATTTGTGGGAAGATTGTAAAAGGGCTGTAGATTGGCCAACAAGTGAACCGGAAAGAGATAAGGACACAGGTGCACCATCGCCTAGGGTAATGAGCATATACCATAAGGTGATTGAGTATTTGAAAACAAAAGTTGCGGCGAAAAAGGTAGATTGGCAGAAAATTGACAGAACAGCACAGGAAGTTAAAGAGTCGATACATGCATACTATGAGAGATTGTTGAAAGCATTTAAAAATTACAGTGGCACGGAAACGATTGAGGCAAAGGACATGCTCCATTTTGTATTCAGATTTGTGGAAGGATTGAGACCAGAAATTAGCCAGATGATTAAAATGTATTTGATTTGTTGGCAGTCAAAATCGATCGATGAAGTGTTGAACTATGCAAAATACTGCAGTGATGAGATTGAGACAAAGCAGAAAAGGTTGAAAGAAAAAGTAATGGTGATGCAGATTAGAGCAGCTCAGACAGGTTTGCAAGGTTTCCAACAACAGTTGCCGCAGCAGCAACAGCAGGGAAATGCTATGTTTCAGCCACAGATGAGAGGCAGAGGCCGAGGAGGTTTTGTGAATAATGGTCCTGATTTAAATACTGTTGTGATTCCTAATGGTATACAGGCAATGAAGAAAGTGATGCCATGTCACACGTGCGGAATCGTCGGACATTGGAAACGGGAGTGCCCAATGTTGGTGCAGGAAGGTGTAGGTCAGCAAAACAATCATGTCAATACATTTCAGAATATGAGAGGACCAAAATTGAGAGGTCCAAACCCAAATTTCCAAAATAATGTAAATCAGATGCAGGGTCTTCAACCTATACAACAAGAGCAGGTGCAAATGCCTTGTGTACAAATGGCACAATTACAGCCAATGCAACAGCAGTTTCCTATGGTACCTAATCAGCAAATGCAAGGACCCTTAGCACCAATGAATCAGCAACAAGTAATGCTTCCTCAACAGGTCACAGGTCAAGGAATGAATCAAAGTAACACAGTACACCAATTCCCACAGTGAGAATGGAATAAACAATGAATGGGAGAGTGAAAGTTCAGATGAGGAGGGAAATTGTATGCTTGCAGCATCTTTGGAAGTTGATCAAAAGGGACCATATGTGGAAGGAAGAGTTATGGGTCACAGCGTTTCATTTTTGGTTGACACAGGAGCTACACGCTCTACAGTTAGAAGTATAGAAGTACCAAATTTGCCATTTTCAGGGAGAACAGTTCAAGTAGTGGGAGTAGCAAATAGGTATCTGACAAACCCAATTACGGATCCAGTGCAAGTCAAAATTGGTAACTTTCAAGGGTTACATAAATTTGTGGTGTGTGACTCAAGTCCAATATCCCTATTAGGAAGAGATTTATTATGCAAACTAGGATGCTCGATTATGTGCTCGCATAATGGAATTAAAATTCAGACAAACAGTGATGAGGAAGAAGAGGACAGTTTAGAAGAAGAAGAAATGGAAACTGTTGATGAAGAGTATCCCCTGATTAATCTTTATCCTATGCTCACTGAAGCAGATATTCCAGCTCATTTATAAGAAACTGTTGAAAAGGAAGTGTGGGATATGACAGGGAAAGAAGTAGGATTGATCAAAGGAGCAGAACCAGTGAAAGTGACTGTAAAACGTAATGTAAATTTTCCTCAGACTCCACAATACCAAATGCCACAAGATACTCTCATAAAAGTCGCCCAACTAATTGACGAATTTGTGAAACAGGGAGTACTGAAAGAAGTACTAAGTAGTCCATGTAATTCACCAATCATGGGACTAATAAAACCAAGTGGAAAAGTCTGAATTGTTCAAGATTTGAGAAAAATAAATGACATAATAGTCAAATGTTGTCCCGTAGTACCAAATCCAGCTGTAATAATGTTTCAAATTCCCTGTGATGCAGAGTGGTTCACAGTCATCGATTTGTCACAAGCATTCTTTTCTGTGCCTCTTCATGAGGACAGCCAATTTCTCTTTTGTTTCAAATTCCTGGACAGAGTCTACAGTTAGTGTCGAATTCCTCAAGGGTTTTCGGAGTCACCATCAATTTTCAATCAGATTCTAAAGAAAAATCTGGAATCATTGGAATGACCTTTTGAATCAACCTTAGTACAGTATATTGACGATTTACTAATTGCATCCAAAACATGACTGTATAGTTGACACTATTGCCTTACTGAACCATTTGGGAAGGAATGGACACAAAGGGGGTCATTCCGACTCCCGCCCGCCGCGGTCACCGCGCGGCCGGCGGGAGCCGCCAGAATACCGTTCCGCGGTCGAAAGACCGCGGCGGTAATTCTGACTTTCCCGCTGGGCTGGCGGGCGCCCGCCTTCAGGCCGCCCGCCAGCCCAGCGGGAAAGAGGCTTTCACGATGAAGCCGGCTCGGAATCGAGCCGGCGGAGTGGAAGCTGTGCGACGGGTGCAGTTGCACCCGTCGCGTATTTCACTGTCTGCGCAGCAGACAGTGAAATACATTTAGGGGCCCTCTTACGGGGGCCCCTGCAGTGCCCATGCTACTGGCATGGGCACTGCAGGGGCCCCCAGGGGCCCCGCGACCCCTCCTACCGCCATCCGGTTCCCGGCGGGAGAACCGCCGGGAACTGGATGGCGGTAGGGGGGGTCGGAATCCCCTCGGCGGCGCAGCTAGCTGCGCCGCCTTGGAGGATTCCAATGGGCGGCGGTACACTGGCGGGAGACCGCCAGTGTTGCCGGTCCGACCGCGGCTTTACCGCCGCGGTCGGAATGCCCATTGGAGCACCGCCGGCTTGTCGGCGGTGCTCCCGCGGTCCACCAACCCGGCGGTCATTGACCGCCGCGGTTGGAATGAGGGCCAAAGTGTCTCCTTCAAAATTGCAATACTGCCAAAAGAAAGTGAAATATTTGGGTCACCAAATAGAAAAAGGCTCGAGAAAAATAATGAAAGAAAGAATAACGAGTGTACTTCAAATGAGTCCACCCAAAACAAGTAAAGAGGTGAGAAAGTTTTTGGGAATGGTAGGCTACTGTTGCCAATGGATTCCCAATTTCTCAACTCTAGCCAAACCTTTACTGAAACTGAGCCAGAAAGATGCGCAAGATGAAATAATGTTGAAAAGAGATGAAATGGATGCCTTTATTGAATTAAGGAATGCATGTGCAGAGCTCCAGCTTTAGGTATGCCTGATTACACAAAGCCTTTCACATTGTTTTGTCATGAACGTGATGCATGTTCCTTGTCTGTCTTGACTCAAGCCCATGGTGGTGTAAACAGACCAGTAGCATATTTTTCAGCTACTTTGGATCCAGTCGCAGCAGCCTTACCAGGATGCTTGCGTGCTGTAGCAGCAGTTGGTATGAGCCTGAATCAGAGTGAAGGAATAGTGATGGGACATCCTGTAACAGTTATGGTCCCTCATTCAGTCGAAATACTTTTGACACGTTCCCGAACACAGCACATGACTGGTGCTAGGCTTACAAGGTACGAGACAATAATTTTGGGATCACCTAATGTGCAATTAAAAAGGTGCACTACATTGAATCCAGCAACTTTGTTACCCAGTGAAAATGTTGAAATTGAAAACGCAGATGATATTGAGCATGACTGTCTTCAAGTGACTGAATTTTGTACTAAACCAAGACCATCAAAGATACTCGATTGGAAGAAAATGATCAGATTATTTTTGTTGATGGTTCATGTTTGAGAGATGCAATAGGAATATTGAAAGCAGGATATGCTGTATGTACAATAACTGGTGTTCTAGAAGCATCTTGGCTTCAAGGAATTTACTCTGCACAAGTAGCGGAACTAGTAGCCCTTACTAGAGCTTGCCAACTTTCGGCATTAATGAATGTCACCATTTACACTGACAGTCAGTATGGATTTAGAATAGTGCATGATTTTGGACAATTGTGGTCACAAAGAGGCTTTATGACCTCTTCAGGATCACCAGTGAAAAATGGTGAAAGAATAAGAGAATTGTTACATGCTATCCAGTTACCAGGAGAAGTAGCAGTGGTAAAATGCAGTGCACACTCGAAATCACAAGACTTAAGGGGTCATTCCGACCCTGGCGGTAAAAACCGCCAGGTCCAGGGTCCGCGGGAGCACCGCCAACAGGCTGGCGGTGCTCCTTTGGGCATTCTGACCGCGGCGGTACAGCCGCGGCCAGAAACGGAAAGTCGGAGACTTTCCGCTGCCCATGGGAATCCTCCATGGCGGCGCAGCTTGCTGCGCCGCCATGGGGATTCCGACCCCCTCACCGCCATCCTGTTCCTGGCGGTTTCGACCGCCAGGAACAGGATGGCGGTGAGGGGTGTCGTGTGGCCCCTGGGGGCCCCTGCAGTGCCCATGCCAGTGTCATGGGCACTGCAGGGCCCCCCGTAAGAGGGCCCCACTTTGAATTTCAGTGTCTGCTCAGCAGACACTGAAATTCGCGACGGGTGCTACTGCACCCGTCGCACACCTTCCACTCCGCCGGCTCCATTCGGAGCCGGCTTCATCGTGGAAGGGTGTTTCCCACTGGGCTGGCGGGCGGCCTTTTGGCGGTCGCCCGCCAGCCCAGTGGGAAACCCAGAATGACCGCCGCGGTCTTTTGACCGCGGTACGGTTTTCTGGCGGTCCCAGCCAGGCCGGCGGCTACCGCCGCCGGCTGGGGTCAGAATGACCCCCTTAGTTTCTTTGGGAAATGGATATGCAGATCAAGTCTCAAGGTTTTGCGCATTGAACTGTATATTGCTCAGAGACGAATGGAATTTGATAAGTGAGCCAGAACTTGAACCAAATGAAGCCTCTGCTCTAAAAGTTGTAGACACAATAGAAGAATTGAAATTTCTACAAAATAATGTTAGTAAGGATGAAAAACTCTCATGGAGTACATTAGAATGCGTAAAAAACCCAGATGATTTGTGGGTTTCAAGTGAAGGGAGATTAGCTTTGCCAGACAGTCTTTTGACACAAATAGCTAGGCTATATCACGGACAAGCACACATTGGAAGAGATGCCATGATTAGATTATTCAAAATTGATTGGTTTAATCCCAAATTCCGCCAAGTTGTTGAAGCAGTTTGCCATTGTTGCGTCATTTGCCAACAAATTAACGCAGCGAAGGGAACCGTAGTAAAATTGAGCCACATTGGAAGAGCAGGTGGGCCGTTCAGCAGGATGCAAATGGATTTCATTGAGATGCCTATGCATGCAGGCTTGAAATATGTGTTGGTTATTGTGTGTATTTTTAGTCACTGGATTGAAGCATACCCTACATGCAGAAATGACAGTCTCACAGTTGCAAAACTACTCTTGAGAGAACTAGTACCATGTTTCGGATTTCCGATCTCTTTAGAATCAGATAGGGGAAGTCACTTCAATGACGAAGTAATCAAATTACTATGTGCAGCATTGAACATAGAACAAAAATTGCATTGTAGCTACCGCCCTGAAGCATCAAGACTAGTGGAGCAAATGAATGGCACGCTGAAATCAAGAATGGCGAAAATATGCGCATCTACAAACTTGAAATGGCCTGACACGTTGCCTTTGGTGTTAATGTCAATGAGAAACACACCTGATAGAAAAACTGGACTATCACCACATGAAATTCTCATGGGGAGAGCCATGAGACTTCCAGCAGTTCCTGTGAATGCCCTTGTAAATATTACAGATGATATGGTATTGGACTACTGCAAAGGTCTGGCTGATGTGGTCTGCTCTTTTTCTCACCAGGTAGAGGCAACCACCTTGCCACAGATCCAAGGTCCAGGACACATCCTGAAAGCAGGTGACTGGGTTGTGGTAAAGAAGCACGTGAGAAAGTCGTGTTTGGAACCCCGTTGGAAAGGACTTTTCCAAGTGATTCTGACAACTACCACCGCTGTGAAGTGTGCGAGAGTTCCCAACTGGATTCACGCCAGTCACACGAAAAGGGTGACGTGTCCCACAGAAGAGGAAATTGAAGCACTGAAATTACCAACAGCTAACAGGAAAGTACCACGCACTGAGACAGAACGAAGAGAGCCTGAAAGCGAACAAGAAGAAATTGAGACAGAAGAAATATTCTCTGAGGAAGACGCAGTCGATCCTTTTGAGGGCAACAGAGAAGAAGCCTCAGCACGTGACAAAGATCCTATCTCAGGTGAAGAAGTAGGAGAGCCTAATAAGAGGAGGGCTTTCTCAGAAACAGACGATACAGGAACAGAAGGAGAAAACCTGACTGACCTCCCAGGTGAAGGAGACAAGACAGAGCAAAGTGAAATTGTTCCAATTCTTCCAGAACCGGTTGCAGGTCCATCAGGTGAAAACAACGCGAAACGGAGACAAAGCATATCACCAGTGAAATCAAAGACTAAAGAAACATTAAACGAAAACAAATGGCCAAAATTTAATGAGAAAAGAAACGAAGTGTCTATCATAACCACATTGAATGAAGAAAAAGACACAGCCAAAGAACAAGACATAAGCGAAAGGGAATCGAAAGGTGATGCCAAATTGAAAAGGAAAAGAATAGCGAGCAGAAGATATTCTGGTCCAGAATGGGCATACACAGCCACTAATGATTGGTCAGACGAATTTCTATCTCTTAGTCTTGAAAATGAAGAAGCAGAACGACACTTTGGTACTTGAAAAGTGAAATTTCTTGAACATTACCGAATAAGACATTGATAACCTGATTGACTTTTTGAAACCGATTTTGAGACAAAGCTGCTAAACCGATAAGAGCCTAAGCTGCTAAAGAAAACCATGTGAACTTTGACCTCGTTGATCCTTTATATATATATCTGCAAATTTGATTTGATAAAGTATCTTCAACTTTCTGATTCTCTATAGATCATGCAGACAATACTACACAAGGACAAAAAATGAAATATTGTAAATACATGTGTATAGGTCTAATAATTGCATGTGTACTAATAATTATGGCAATAATTCTTGGAATGCATGGAGGGAATGAAAGAGACGCGAATGATGCTTCTACTTTTAAAACTACTACTGAATTAACTCCTTTGAAGAAACTCGAACAGGACGAAAAATATTTACATGATTATACTAACGACAAGAAAGAACTCTCATCTAATGTCTTCTATCGCTTGCTGAGTGAGTATGTTGAGACAATGGACGCAAAAGATTGTTATATATGTACACAAATCCCTACCTCAGTTATAGAAGGGATGGCATATCATAGCATGCCCCTTACGTATGGAATAACATGTAGTTTGTTACTAACCAGATTTTATTGCCAGGAGTATATTCAATACTTCTATTCCAATCATGATGTCGTATTTTCATGTGTCCCCATAATTGAGTACTTGAGTAAAGTAGCAAGCGATTATTATATAAAATTAGTTAGGGGTTTCTTGGAACCATTATCACCTTTTTCCACAGTTCACGCTCATAAAGAAAACCTTACATGCTTACTTTCACCCGTAGAGAAAAGCTTTTTAGATCACACTGAAGACAGAAGGAAAATGATAAAGGAAAAATTAGAAAAAGAAGTACATAAAAGGACATCTGTAGATAACTATGCTTTTGCCGCAATAAAGACACAAGGGAAATTACCTTTAGATGCATTACACATAGGGAAACTTTGTATATATAGACCTAAATCATACTATGACACAATCTTTGTAGGAACGAGTGAATGTAAACACGTGTTTTTATTCCAGAGTAAATGGACGTTCATGTTAAATGGACTAGATCCAGCTACTCCAGGGGTATATCATATTTGTGGACTTAATGCCTATTATCGTCTTCCAAAAGGATGGTATGGGAGATGTTATTTGGGAATATTATTTCCAAAGATTTATCAACTAGATGACTTAAAGAAATTTCCAAAGCTGTCTGAATTACATCGTATTCAGAAAAGGGAGACAGCTTCTGGTGTGGTAGGAGACATATTTGGAGCAATAATTCCTTCAGTAGGAGTTATATTGAATTCAATCAAAATACGAAAGTTGTCTACTATTGTGGATAACATGCTGACAAATTTCTCAGGAGCAATGATCCTGATGGATACTGAACTTGAATCTATGACTCTTCAAAACCGGCTTGCTTTAGACATTCTTTTAGCAAAGAACGGCGGCGTTTGCAAAATGCTTAGTGCACGTCACTGTTGCTCATATATACCAGACAACAGTAAACAAATTAGAAGTATGCTTACAAATTTAACTAACGATAGTACAGATTTGAAAGAATTGAAAGAACCAGGAGTGTGGGAAAAAGTTGGAAAAGGATTTGCTTCCGTGGGAAATTGGCTCAGCAACATTTGGAACGGAATATTACTGAAAATAGTAAAAGGGATATTAATAATACTAATTTGCTTAATAGGTATTTGGGGAATATGGAAAGCTATTAAAATACTGAAATCAAGAAACAAAAGAAGAATTGAAAAGAAAGAACAAAAAGAAATGGTTAAATTATACAGGGAAAAATCAAAGGGAGTAAAAAGGAAAAGGGAAATGATTGAAATGCAAAATTATTAAAACAGAATTTTAATGAAATAAAATTTGTGATGGAAGATTTAATGTGATGACATAATTAGTCATCAGAGGAGGGATTGATGAAGCAGAAAAAGAAAGACTAACAAACATTCATATATCATGTAACAAAATCGTATAAGACAATGTGATTTTAGCAAAGAAAAATAATGTATGTAGAAAATGTGCCCACGAAGTAGGTCGCCATTAGTATAAACAAGCTTAATTAATCATGAAAACCGACAATGTATTAAAAGGTCATAATTGCAGCTATATTTTATGATTTTCTTGTTAAACTGTTATATGCTTAGCTTAAATTTAGCAGAGGCTTTGGCCTAGTGGCCTGGTCTCAATTTCAACTGCATAGTTTTCACTTGTATTAACAAAGACGTGTTTTAAACCTTTAAAAGCTGTATTTTTCCAGTAGAATGACTAATACACTTATCTCAAGGTTGCATGCTAGGCAACTTTCATCCCCTTTGCAGCAAGGTCAGTTTCTGCAGGTGCAGGCAATAAAGACACTGATGCAGAATTAATTGGCAACTTTGTTGCTACTTGTGTTCCAAAACTCCAAGGACACCTTATGCGTAGATGAGTATTAAGAGAAAAGACACTATTCATTGGTCAAAGAGAAATCACCCCATGGACCCTCCAATGGAAGAACCTGAAGAATTTGGAACTTTTCTTACTTAATCCCATCGGACGAAGGGAAGCCAGCCATTTTCTTTGATGCCACTTTGAAGCCAGATTCGAGAAGCCATTTTGATGATACTTTGATGCTTTTTCTCTATCCCAGAGAGAGAGACTTTAAAATTCTCACCCTAGAGACTTTAACTTTAACTTTACTTTGCCTTGCCCATTTCAATAACTTTTGTTCCCCCATTTTCCTTGCTGCTGCAAGGAAAACTTGTCTTAAACTTTGCCCCCTTGAAGTTTGCCCCATGCTGATCGAACCGGTACCTCAAGGACGAAGACTTTTCTTGAATGCTGATTGTATTTGGTAATTATAAAAGGATAAATGTATTATTTGTTGTATTTTCCTTCTTAGGTACCAACTGCTTATTTTGACAGAGCCTAAGCTAGAAGGTTTCTAAATCTATGTTGATTAAATTCATTTTTGCATGAAGCCCCACATGCCAATGCTAATCATTGATTAGTTGAGGTATTCATTTGATGCACCATGCTGAACTGAAATCTTTTTATGCTGACCAATGTATGCAATTAGTCAAATTCAGTTACTTTTATTAGTGATTTGCATTGCTATAGCCGAGTGCATTATAATCCAAGTTTTGCGTAGATTGCGTTTCTTTCGTCGGTACGGACAGCCAGTAATGTTCGTATATGTGTATCATTTGATTTTAAGACTTACTTATATTGTGTTAGTTTTGTTAATATAGGGAAATAAACTCATTAACTTTTAATAAACAGGTGTGGTTATTCATGACTGAAAGGTCATGTTGTGTCTAATTACTGATTTTCTGTTTTACTAATTTGTTGATTGATTACTAATCGAGTATTGGTTATTGATTATAAATGATTATTGTTTTGAGGGATCCGACAATTCTTTGGATGAGGAGAACTCAACCCGGTCAAAAGGTTCACCGACCTCCGGCGTGTCCAAGCATAAGTAATTTATAAGGACTGGACGCGCTATCACTTGTCAGTAGGGAACACATGTGCTCTCAATTTCGTTATCAGTAGGCGGTCTGTAAAACTTCACAGATCTGCAAAAACGT
This sequence comes from Pleurodeles waltl, assembly GCF_031143425.1. Lineage (NCBI taxonomy): Eukaryota > Metazoa > Chordata > Amphibia > Caudata > Salamandridae > Pleurodeles > Pleurodeles waltl. The sequence continues at coordinate 1,405,493,303 of NC_090447.1, read as the reverse complement.
TTGACGTGAAGTTTCCTTTGATTTCTCTCCCATACTTCTGAATTCTGTTTGTATTGTGGATATCCCATTGTTCATTAGTAAGCTTCACATGCAGAAACACTCTCTGATGTTGCCATATGTTTTGTGGGCTTTGTGTGTTTTCATTTTTGTTATCTGGAATGGATAATAGAAAAATACAATTGTTTTAAAAGGTTTATCATTTTTGAATGACCAGAAGTTAACAAAACGCTGCTAGTCATCATGGTTGTTTATTGTTTTGCCATTTATTAGCACATATTTGATGCAACGCTGTACAATAGGATGAAGGCGCTTCCTTTACGGACCAAAGGACTGGATTCTGCAATATTGTAGTGTAGGGGAAATCAGACATCTAGCGCCATACAATAAAAAATCCATGATTCAAGAAAAGTCGTTAATGTCGGCAACAGGCCAGAGGAGCCCACAAATTATGGCCATCTTTCGGTCTGACTCCTTTCTCCTGATCCTGATACGCATGAGACCACTAGGACTGGTTCTTGCTGGCTTTCTCTAAAGTTCCATTGGCTTCCTCCTACCTATGCCTTTAGTTATGAACCTACCTGTATTCAAGGAGGCAGCAGTGATCTATTAATGGCCGATCTTAGCCCCAGTTAGACAGCACAGAAAGTTTCAGGGTTCTCTGCCCCGATGTCTGAAATTTTAGCTGCACTCCGATCGGAAAAGGATCGGCAAAGTGCTTGAAAGTTATTACACATGGCTCACCACGTATATCACGTTGTTGAGAAAAATATGTAGAGGGGGCAGGAGGAAATGAAGAAAGCCTAGGGTATTTGAGGACAAATCCACACCATATTTAAGTTGATAACCCACTTCAAATGGTCCAGCAAGTAAATTACGTTGACTGTCAACTGTAACCACATGAATACATGGTCCTGGGTATAGTGCCTTATACCATGCATTTGAGCCTCTGTACGGGACAAGCCAACATGCACCTATAGGGCATGTAGTGCCAACTTGTTTTAAGATGCCCAAGGGCACAAAGATATACAGTAAACTTCCAGTGACTCTTCAAGTGGAGGAAAACTATAGGAAGTTCAGAAAACTCATAAAAACTGAACGTTCGGTAGTAGCGCTCAATCTTTTTCCTCTTCCAGAAAGCAACAGGACTTGTGTAATGTTGTGGAATAGGTGCCATGGGCCCTGCTGCATGCAAGAAAAAAATACCCCACCTCAGCCCTGATAGCGCGTCCAGCCCTTATAATTTACTTGTACTTGGACACGCTGGAGGTCGGTGAACCTTTTAACCGAGTTGGGCTCGCCTCATCCAAGAATAGTCGGATCACTCAAATCAGTAATCAATAACCATTGTAATCAATACCCAATACTTAATCAATAGACCAAGCGACACATTAGAAATCAATAACAATCAGTATTTTGACGCACCATGACCTTTCAGTCATGAAAAACCACACCAGTTTGTTAGAAGTTAATGAATTTATTTGCCTATATTAACAAAGCTAACACAATGTATGTGAGTCTCAAAATCAAATGATATATGTATACGAACATTACTAGCTGTCCATAGCGGCGGAAGAAACGCAATCTACGCAAAATCTGGATTATAATGCACTTGGTTATAGCAATACAAATCACTAGTATAATTAACTGATTTTGACTAATTGCATACATCGGTCAGCATAACAAGATTTCAATTTAGCATGGTGCATCAAGTGAATGTCTCAACTAACTTCTAATTAGCATTGGCATGTGGGGCTTCATGCAAAACGAATTTAGTCAACCCAAATTTAAAAAACTTCTAGTTTGGGCCCTATCAAAATAAGCAGTTGGTACCTAGGAAGGAAAACACAATGCATAATACAATTATCCTTTCATATTTACCAAATACAATCAGCATTCAAGAAAAGTCTTCGTCCTTCAGGTACCGGTTCGATCAGCATGGGGCAGATTTTAAAGGGGACAAAGTTAAGGGCAAGTTTCCTTGCAGCAGCAAGGAGAATGGGGCAAAAGTTACTGCATGGGCAGGACGGGGCAAAGTTAAAGTTAAAGTCTCTAGGGTGAGAATTCTTAAAAGTCTCTTTCTCTGCGACAGAGAAAAGGCGTCGGAGGGTCGTTCAAGATGGCTTCTTGAATCAGGTTTCAAAATGGCATCAAAGAAAAATGGCTGACTTCTCTTTGTCCGGTGGGTTTAAGTAAACAACATTCCAAATTCTTCAGGGTCTTCCATTGGAGGGTTCATAAGGTGGCTTCCTTTTGACCAATGAATAGTGTCTTTCTCCTAGTACTCATTTATGCATAAGGTGTCCTTGGAGTCTTGGAACACAAGTTGCAACAAAGTTTGCCAATTAATGTTATCTTAGTGCCTTTATTGTCTGCACCTTCAGGAGCTGACCTTGCATCAAAGAGGATGAAACCAGCCTAGCACGAAACTTTGAGATAAGTGTATGTGTGCCTTGACCCACGGGTAGGTCGCTCCCCCTGCCGATGCAGCTCCTCCAGCTCCTCCAGGTTCCTGAGTTCCTGAGACCCACCTCACAGTAAGTACCCCCCACCTCCCAGCCCCTCACCCTGCCCTGCGCTACTCACCCTCTCTCCTGCTCCTGCTTCTTTTCCTCCTCTCTGTCTCTTCCTCCTCGCTCCTCCTCTGCAATCTTCTTCTGTACTCTTCTCCTCCCGTCTTCTCTCTTCTTCTGTGTGCTCCTCAGCCTCTCCTGTCGCCTCTCTTCTTCCTCATCTTGCTCTGTGGTCTTCTGCCTTCTGCTCTTCGTCTTCTGTATCTTCTTTGTTGATCTTCTGTTCGTCTGATCTTCCGCTTCTTCGTCCCCTGCATCTTCCTCTGTGTTCTTCTGTTCTTCTGTGTTCTTCTCTTCTGTTCTTCTGTGTTCTTCCGGTCTTCTGTGCTCTTCTCTTCTGTTCTTCTGTGTTCTTCCGGTCTTCTGTGTTCTTCTCTTCTGTTCTTCTGTGTTCTTCCGGTCTTCTGTGTTCTTCTCTTCTGTTCTTCTGTGTTCTTCGGTTCTTCTGTGTTCTTCCGGTCTTCTGTGTTCTTCGCTTCTTCTGTTCTTCGGTACTCTCCGACTCCTGTCTCTTCCCGCCCCTGTCTCTGCCCTCCTGCTCCTGCCTCACCCCCCTCTATCTCTCAACCTATCTCTCACTATCACCCACATCTACCCTTTCGCTACCTGCCTCCCTCACTCCTCTACCTATCTCTCCACCTAACTCCCTCACTCACCCCCTCCTCCTATCTACCTATTTTTCTATCTCTCCACCTATCTCTCCATCTATCTATTTCCCTATCTCTCCCCCCGTCCCGACACCCCCTCTGTTACCTATCTCCCTATCCTCTCCCTCTACCTCTCACCCTCACCCACCTCTACCACCCCCCCTCCCCTATCTTTTCAACCCTACTCCTATCTATCTCCCTATTCTCCTAAAACTCTAACACTCACCCCCCCTCCCCCCTTAAACCCCTCTCCCCCAGCTCTTCTCACTCTACCTGTCCCCCCTCGCGCTTTCCCGCTGCGACCTCCTGCACGCCCCCGCCCCCCAGCTCCCATTCGCCCCCAGCTGACCCCTCCCCCCCCTCCCTCTTATGGCGGCCGCTGCGCAACAGTGGTAGCGACCCTTGACCCAAGGGTAGGTCGCTCCCCCTGCTGCTGCAGCTCCTCCAGCTCCTCCAGGTTCCTGAGTTCCTGAGACCCACCTCACAGTAAGTACCCCCCACCTCCCAGCCCCTCGCCCGGCCCCGCGCTACTCACCCTCTCTCCTGCTCCTGCTTCTTTTCCTCCTTTCTGTCTCTTCCTCCTCGCTCCTCCTCTGCAATCTTCTTCTGTACTCTTCTCCTCCCCGTCTTCTCTCTTCTTCTGTGTGCTCCTCAGCCTCTCCTGTCGCCTCTCTTCTTCCTCATCTTGCTCTGTGGTCTTCTGCCTTCTGCTCTTCATCTTCTGTATCTTCTTTGTTGATCTTCTGTTCGTCTGCTCTTCTGCTTCTTCGTCCCCTGCATCTTCCTCTGTGTTCTTCTGTTCTTCTGTGTTCTTCTCTTCTGTTCTTCTGTGTTCTTCCGGTCTTCTGTGTTCTTCTCTTCTGTTCTTCTGTGTTCTTCCGGTCTTCTGTGTTCTTCTCTTCTGTTCTTCCTTGTTCTTCCGGTCTTCTGTGTTCTTCTCTTCTGTTCTTCTGTGTTCTTCGGTTCTTCTGTGTTCTTCCGGTCTTCTGTGTTCTTCTCTTCTGTTCTTCTGTGTTCTTCCGGTCTTCTGTGTTCTTCTCTTCTGTTCTTCTGTGTTCTTCGGTTCTTCTGTGTTCTTCCTGTCTTCTGTGTTCTTCGCTTCTTCTGTTCTTCGGTCCTCTCCGACTCCTGTCTCTTCCCGCCCCTGTCTCTGCCCTCCTGCTCCTGCCTCACCCCCCTCTATCTCTCCACCTATCTCTCACTATCACCCACATCTACCCTTTCGCTACCTGCCTCCCTCACTCCTCTACCTATCTCTCCACCTAACTCCCTCACTCACCCCCTCCTCCTATCTACCTATTTTTCTATCTCTCCACCTATCTCTCCATCTATCTATTTCCCTATCTCTCCCCCCGTCCCGACACCCCCTCTGTTACCTATCTCCCTATCCTCTCACTCTACCTCTCACCCTCACCCACCTCTACCACCCCCCCCTCCCCTATCTTTTCAACCCTACTCCTATCTATCTCCCTATTCTCCTAAAACTCTAACACTCACCCCCTCTCCACCCTTAAACCCTCCTCCCCCAGCTCTTCTCACTCTACCTGTCCCCCCCCTCCCTCGCGCTTTCCCGCCGCAACCTCCTGCACGCCCCCGCCCCCCAGCTCCCATTCGCCCCCAGCTGACCCCTCCCCCCCCTCCCTCTTATGGCGGCCGCTGCGCAACAGTGGTAGCGACCCTTGACCCAAGGGTAGGTCGCTCCCCCTGCTGCTGCAGCTCCTCCAGCTCCTCCAGGTTCCTGAGTTCCTGAGACCCACCTCACAGTAAGTACCCCCCACCTCCCAGCCCCTCGCCCGGCCCCGCGCTACTCACCCTCTCTCCTGCTTCTTTTCCTCCTTTCTGTCTCTTCCTCCTCGCTCCTCCTCTGCAATCTTCTTCTGTACTCTTCTCCTCCCCGTCTTCTCTCTTCTTCTGTGTGCTCCTCAGCCTCTCCTGTCGCCTCTCTTCTTCCTCATCTTGCTCTGTGGTCTTCTGCCTTCTGCTCTTCATCTTCTGTATCTTCTTTGTTGATCTTCTGTTTGTCTGCTCTTCTGCTTCTTCGTCCCCTGCATCTTCCTCTGTGTTCTTCTGTTCTTCTGTGTTCTTCTCTTCTGTTCTTCTGTGTTCTTCCGTTCTTCTGTGTTCTTCTCTTCTGTTCTTCCTTGTTCTTCCGGTCTTCTGTGTTCTTCTCTTCTGTTCTTCTGTGTTCTTCGGTTCTTCTGTGTTCTTCCGGTCTTCTGTGTTCTTCTCTTCTGTTCTTCTGTGTTCTTCCGGTCTTCTGTGTTCTTCTCTTCTGTTCTTCTGTGTTCTTCGGTTCTTCTGTGTTCTTCCGGTCTTCTGTGTTCTTCTCTTCTGTTCTTCTGTGTTCTTCCGGTCTTCTGTGTTCTTCTCTTCTGTTCTTCTGTGTTCTTCGGTTCTTCTGTGTTCTTCCGGTCTTCTGTGTTCTTCGCTTCTTCTGTTCTTCGGTCCTCTCCGACTCCTGTCTCTTCCCGCCCCTGTCTCTGCCCTCCTGCTCCTGCCTCACCCCCCTCTATCTCTCCACCTATCTCTCACTATCACCCACATCTACCCTTTCGCTACCTGCCTCCCTCACTCCTCTACCTATCTCTCCACCTAACTCCCTCACTCACCCCCTCCTCCTATCTACCTATTTTTCTATCTCTCCACCTATCTCTCCATCTATCTATTTCCCTATCTCTCCCCCCGTCCCGACACCCCCCTCTGTTACCTATCTCCATATCCTCTCACTCTACCTCTCACCCTCACCCACCTCTACCACCCCCCTCCCCTATCTTTTCAACCCTACTCCTATCTATCTCCCTATTCTCCTAAAACTCTAACACTCACCCCCCTCCACCCTTAAACCACCCTCCCCCAGCTCTTCTCACTCTACCTGTCCCCCCCTCCCTCGCGCTTTCCCGCCGCGACCTCCTGCACGCCCCCGCCCCCCAGCTCCCATTCGCCCCCAGCTGACCCCTCCCCCCCTCCTCCCTCTTATGGCGGCTGCTGCGCGACTGCGCCGCTGGCGCGCCAGAGGCAAGCCCGTCTGCGCCTGTCCACGCCTGGCCCGCGCCCAGTGCCACGACCCCTGGTCCCCAGCCCTCCCCTACCCCGCTGACCCGCTACGACCCCACCACCCTCCACGCCCTCAACCCCGGGCACTCCAACACCTGCTTCCAAGCCCACCCCAAGCGCACCCATGGACCCTTCGCCTGTAACTCCTGCAAATGCATCTTCCACCACGCAACTACCACAACCACCAGCCCACGCGCCATCAACCACCTCAAGTGCATCCTGGTCAACGCTCGCTCTGTCCACAAGCACGCCGTTGAACTCTGGGACCTCCTGGACTCCACAGCTCCGGACGTCGCCTTCATCACGGAAACCTGGATGAACGCCTCATCAGCTCCAGACATCGCCACTGCCATCCCCGAAGGCTACAAGATCTCCAGAAAAGACCGCACCAACCAAGTAGGAGGAGGTATCGCCATCTTCTTCAAAGACTCCATCAGCGTCACCACCTCCACAGAAGACACCCCTCTCGCCGCTGAACATCTGCATTTTCAAATTCGCACCGACCCCAGGACCACCCTCAGAGGATCCCTCGTCTACCGTCCCCCCGGACCGCGCGCCCCTTTCAGCGACGCCATCGCCGACTTCATCTCCCCGCACGCCTTCGCCTCGCCGGACTACATCCTCCTAGGCGACCTCAACTTCCATCTGGAACAGAACAACGACCCCAACACCACCGCCCTGCTCGACAACCTCGCCAACCTCGGCCTCAAGCAACTGGTGAACACCGCCACCCACATCGCCGGACACACGCTCGACCCTATCTTCTCCGCCAGCAAACACATCTTCTTCAGCCACACCTCCGCTCTACACTGGACCACTTCACATTCCACTTCACATTCCGACGCGAGACCCGCCACCTCCGCACTCAACCCATCCCTCGTCGACAGTGGAACAAGATCCCCGAAGAGCAACTCTTCTCCGCACTCGCCGCCAACCAACCCACCCTCACCACCGACCCCAACGACGCAGCCCTCAGCCTCACAAACTGGATCTCCAACTGCGCAGACAACCTTGCTCCCCTCAAATGCACGCATCGACAGACCAACACCATAAAACCTCTCTGGTTCTCTGACACCCTCAAAGAATCAAAGAAAACTTGTGGCACCCTCGAGAAGGCCTGGCGCAAGGACCACACCGCTGACAACATGACCGCCCTCAAGAATGCTACCAGCGAACTCCACCACCTGATCCGCACTGCCAAAAGGAACTTTTTCACCGACAGACCGGACAAAAACAGCCACAACAGCAGAGAACTTTTCAGCATCGTCAAGGAGTTCTCCAACCCCAACGCCGTCACGCCCTCACAGGATTTGTGCAAATCCCTCGCCACCTTCCTCCATCGCAAGATCAGCGACCTGCACGACAGCTTCGGACACCAGACCCAACCAAACATCACCGAACCCGCATCCCCGGCCTTCACCCTCAACAACTGGACCCACATCAACACTGAAGAAACCAAATCCATCATGAACTCTATCCACTCCGGCGCCCCTTCGGACCCCTGCCCTCACTTCATCTTTAATAAAGCCGACGACACCATCGCCCCGCACCTCCAGGCCGTGATCAACTCTTCTTTTTCTTCTGCTACCTTCCCCGAATGCTGGAAACACGCCGAAGTCAACGCCCTCCTAAAGAAACCTACGGCTGACCCGAGCGACCTGAAAAACTTCCGCCCCATCTCTCTCCTGCCTTTCCCAGCCAAGGTAATAGAGAAGACCGTCAACAAACAGCTGACCACCTTCCTGGAAAACAACAACCTGCTCGACCCTTCACAAACCGGATTCTGAACCAACCACAGCACGGAAACCGCCCTCATCTCAGTCACAGACGACATCAGAACCCTGATGGACAACGGTGAAACAGTCGCCCTCATCCTCCTCGACCTCTCGGCTGCCTTCGACACCGTCTGTCACCGCACCCTAATCACCCGCCTCCGCTCCACCGGGATCCAAGGCCAGGCCCTGGACTGGATCGCCTCCTTCCTCTCAAACCGTTCCCAAAGAGTTTACCTCCCACCGTTTCGCTCCGACGTACCTCAAGGCTCATCGCTCAGCCCGACACTCTTCAATGTCTACATGAGCCCCCTCGCCAACATCGTACGCAAGCACGACATCATCATCACCTCCTACGCCGACGACACCCAACTTATACTCTCCCTCACCAAGGACCCCGCCAGCGCCAAGACCAACCTACAAGAGGGGATGAAGGACGTCGCAGACTGGATGAGGCTCAGCCGCCTAAAGCTGAACTCTGACAAAACGGAAGTCCTCATCCTCGGCAACACCCCGTCCGCCTGGGACGACTCCTGGTGGCCCACGGCCCTCGGCACCGCACCGACCCCACAGACCACGCCCGCAACCTCGGCTTCATCTTGGACCCCCTTCTCACCATGACCAAGCAAGTCAACGCGTGTCCTCCGTCTGCTTCCTCACCCTCCGCATGCTCCGCAAGATCTTCCGCTGGATCCCCGCCGACACTAGAAAAACCGTGACCCACGCCCTCATCACGAGCCGCCTGGACTACGGCAACACCCTCTACGCTGGGACCACCGCCAAACTCCAAAATCGCCTGCAACGCATTCAAAACGCCTCGGCCCGCCTCATCCTCGACTTACCCCGCAACAGCCACATCTCCGCACACCTGAGACACCTGCATTGGCTCCCAGTCAGCAAAAGGATCACCTTTGACTTCTCACCCACGCACACAAAGCCCTCCACAACAAGGGACCGGAATACCTCAACCGACGCCTCAGCTTCTACGTCCCCACCCGCCTCCTCCGTTCCTCTGGCCTCACGCTCGCTGCCGTCCCTCGCATCTGCCGCTCCACGGCGGGTGGGACGTCTTTCTCCTTCCTGGCAGCCAAGACCTGGTACTCCCTCCCCACCAGCCTCAGGACCACCCAGGACCACTCCGCATTCCGGAGACTCCTAAAAGCCTGGCTTTTCGAGCAGCAGTAACCCCCCCTTTCCCCTAGCGCCTTGAGACCCGCACGGGTGAGTAGCGTGCTTTATAAATGTTAATGATTTGATTTGATTATTAGTCATCTCTACTGGAAAATACAACCTTAAAGTAAAATAGTATGTCTTTTTTAATACAAGTAAAAACCATGCAGTTAAATTTGAGACCAGGCAACTAGGCCAAAGCCTCTGCTAAATTTAAGCTGAGCATATAACAGTTTCAACAAGAAAATCATAGAATACATTTGCAATTATAACGGATTACTACATTGTCAATTCTTCATGATTAATTAAGCCCGTTTGGAATAATGGCGAACTACCCCGTGGGCGCAATTTCCCACGTACATTATTTTTCTTTGCTAAAATCACACTACCTTATACGATTTTGGTTACATGATATATGAATATTTGTTAGTCCTTCTTTTTCTGAGTCATCAATCCCTCCTCTGATGACTAATTATGTCATCACATCAAATCTTCCCACAAATTTTATTCCATTAAAATTCTGTTTTAGTAATTTGGCACTTCAGTCAATTCCCTCTTCCTTTTTGTTCCCTTTGATTTTTCTCTGTATATTTCTATCATTTTATTTTGGTCTTTCTTTTCTCTTTTCCTTTTGTTTCTTGTTTTCAATATTTTAATAGCTTTCCATATTCCCCAAATACCTAATAAGCAAATTAATGTTATTAATATTCCTTTTACTATTTTCAGCAATAGTCCGTTCCAAATGTTGCTGAGCCAATTTCCCACAGAAGCAAATCCTTTTCCAACCTTCTCCCATACGCCTGGTTCTTTCAATTCTTTCAAATCTGTACTCTCATTAGTTAAATTTGGAAGCATTTTTCTAATTTGCCCACTGTTGTCTGGAATATAAGAACAACAGTGACGTGCACTAAGCATTTTGCAAACGCCGCCATCCTTTGCTAAAAGAATGTCTAAAGCAAGCCGATTTTGAAGAGTCATAGCGCTTTCTGCAGCAAGTTCAGCATCCATCAGGATTATAGTGTGGAATCATGTTCTCCTGGATCCATTTGGACCTAGTAGGCCCTGTGATACACAATGAAAATACAGGCCTGTTTCTGTTGAACACATTACAATGTTGAATTAACTAGGCCTTGAAGAAATGTCTATTGTGCTTGAAACGCATTATGTTGCAAGGCTTGCTAAACTGACGGCCATCACAAGACACCATCGCATCCTAGCTTGCAAAATCCTCACTGCTAAAAGTACTAACGTATGCACTTATGGTTCCTCTTTCTCCACATATAGATGTATCATGATGTATCACAAGACATTTGATTCAGAGGACATTGTGCAAGCTTCCTGTCCATGATTCTAACCCTTATATGGAGCATCACGTGTGCTATATAGAAAAAGTTTAATCATACGACATTATCAAGAACCAATGAAATATATTAATGTGTCTGCGGTTTAATGCTATAAAAGATCATGCATTACTTCTTTGTGCAGACTGTTCGAGCTGGATTTTGCCCGCTCAGTCTCCGTGTACACATATTTCTTATTGTGTCTTATTAGTTCTTATTAAAAGTAATCTAAAGAAGAGCGGCTGGTCTCGGTTTGTTTCCTGAATTGTCTGGATCTGAAATACTCTGACTTGGCTTCGACAATAGCTCCTGAGAACTTTGTCAACATGTTATCCACAATAGTAGACACCTTTCGTATTTTAATTGAATTCAATATGACTCCTTCTGAAGGAATCATTGCTCCAAATATATCTCCTACCACACCAGAAGCTGTCTCCCTTTTCTGAACATGATGTGATTCAGACAGCTTTGGAAAATTCTTTAAGTCGTCCAATTGATAAATCTTTGGAAATACTATTCCCAAATAACATCTCCCATACCATCCCTTTGGAAGACGATAATAGGCGTTAAGTCCACAAATATAATATACCCCTGGAATAACTGGGTCTAAGCCATTTAACATGAACGTCCATTTAGCTTGAAACAAAAACGTATGTTTACATTCACTCGTTCCCACAAAGATTGTGTCATAATATGATTTAGGTCTATATATACAAAGCCTCCCTACGTGTATTGCATCTAAAGCTAGTTTCCCTTGTGTCTTTATCGCGGCAAAAGCATAGTTATCTACAGATGTCCTTTTGTGTAATTCCCTTTCTAATTTCTCCTTCCCCACTTTCCTCCTATCGTCAGTGTGATCTAAAAAACTTTTCTCTATCGATGAAAGCAAGCATGTAAGGTTTTCTCTGTGAGCGTAAGCTGTGTGAAAAGGTGACAATGGCTCAAAGAAACCCCTAACTAACTTTATATAATAATCTCTTGCTATTTTACTCAGGTACTCAATTATGGGGACATATGCAAATACAACATCATGATTGGAATAAAAGTAGTGAATATACTCCTGGCCATAAAATCTGGTCATTAATAAACTACATGAAATTCCATACGTAAGAGGCATGCTATGATATGTCACTCCTTCTTTTACTGAGGTAGGTATTTGTGTGCACACATAACAATCTTTTGCATCCATTGTCTCAACCTACTCATTCAGCAAGCGATAGAAAACGTTAGAGGATAATTATTTCTTGTCGTGTAAATACTTCTCGTCTTGTTCGAGTTTCTGTAAAGGAGTTAATTCAGTAGTAGGTTTAGAAGTAGAAGCATCATTCGCGTCTCATTCTTCCCATGCATTCCAAGAACTATTGCTATAATTATTAGTACACATGCAGTTATTAGACCTATACACATGTATTTACAACACTTCATTTTATGTCCCTTTGTAGTACTGCCTGCCATGATCTATATAGAATCAGAAAGTTGAAGACACTTTATCAAATCAGGTTTGCAGATATATATAAAGCTGAACGAGTTAATGTTCACACTGTTTTCTTTTTAGCAGCTTAGTCTCTTATCGGTTTAGCAGCTTTGTCTCAAAATCGGTTTCAAAGTCAATCAGGTTGTCAATGTCTTATTCGGTAATGTTCATGGAATTTTACTTTTCAGGTACCAAAGTGTTGTTCTGATTCTTTGTTCTCAAGACTGAGGGATAGGAATTCGTCTGACCAATCGTTAGTGGCTATGTATGCCCACTCCGGACCAGAATATCTTCTGCTCAGTATTCTTTTCCTTTTCAATTTTGCATCTCCTTTCGATTCTCTCTCGCTGGTGCCTTGTTCCTTGGCTGGGTCTTTCCCTTCACTTGGTGTTGTTATTGCGACAGACACTTCTTTTTTTTTTCACTTTCAACTTTAGCCCTTCACTTTCGTTTAATATTTCTTTAGTCCTTAATTTCACTGGCGATATGCTTTGTCTCAGTTTCGCACTGTTTTCACCTGATGGACCTGCAACCGGTTCTGGAAGAGTTTGAACAATTTCACTCTGTCCTGTCTTGTCTTCTCCCCCTAGGAGGTCAATCAGGTTTTCTTTTTCTTTTCCTGTATCGTCTTCTTCTGGGAAAGGCCTCCTCTGATCAGGCTCTCCTGCTCTTTCACCTGTTGCAGGCTCTTTGTCACCTTCGGGATCTTCGTCACTTCCTGAGGCTTCTCCTCTGTCCTCCTCAAATGGATCAGCTGTTTCTTCCTCAGAAAATATTTCCCCTTCCACTATTTCTGCTTGTTCGCCTCCAGGTTCTCTTTGTCCTGTCTCGGTGCTTGGTACTCTCTTGTCAGTCGCAGGTGATTTTAGCGCTTCAACTTCCTCTTCTGTGGGCACGTCACCCTTTTCGTGTGACTGGCGTGAATCCAGTTGGGAACTCCTGCACACTTCACAGGGGTGGTAGTTGTCAGAATCACTTGAAAAGGTCCTTTCCAACGGGGTTCCAGACACGACTTCCTCACGTGTTTCTTTACCACGACCCAGTCACCTGCTTTCAGGGCGTGTCCTGGACCTTGGATCGGTGGCAAGGTGGTTGCCTCCACCTGGTGAGAAAAAGAGCGGACCACATCAGCCAGACCTCTGCAGTAGTCCAATACCATATCATTGGTAATATTTACAAGTGCATTCGCAGGGACTGCTGGGAGTCTCATGGCTCTGCCCATGAGGATCTCATGCGGCGATAGTCCAGTCTTTCTATCAGGTGTGTTTCTCATTGACATTAACACCAAGGGCAATGCGTCAGGCCATTTCAAGTTTGTTGATGCACATATTTTCGCCATCCTCGATTTCAATGTGCCATTCATTTGCTCCACCAGTCCTGATGCTTCAGGGCGGTAGCTACAATGCAATTTTTGTTCAATGTTCAATGCTGCACACAGTAATTTGATTACTTTGTTATTGAAGTGACTTCCCCCATCTGATTCTAAAGAGATCGGGAATCCGAAACGTGGTATTAGTTCTCTCAGGAGTAGTTTTGCAACTGTGAGACTGTCATTTCTGCGTGTAGGGTATGCTTCGATCCAATGACTAAAAATACACACAATCACCAACACATACTTCAAGCCTGCATGCATAGGCATCTCAATGAAATCCATTTGCATCCTGCTGAATGGCCCACCTGCTCTTCCAATGTGGTTCAAATTTACTACTGTTCCCTTCCCTGCGTTCATTTGTTGGCAAATGACGCAACAATGGCAAACTGCTTCAGCAACTTGACGGAATTTGGGATTTAACCAATCAATTTTGAATAGTCTAATCATGGCATCCCTTCTAAGGTGGGCTTGTCCATGATACAACCTGGCCAATTGTGTTAAAAGACTGTCTGGTAGAACCAATCTCCCTTCACTTGAAACCCACAAATCATCTGGTTTCTTTATGCATTGTAGTTTGCTCCATGAGAGTTTCTCATCCTTACTGACATTATTTTGTAAGAATTTCAATTATTCGATTGTATCTACAACCTTTAGAGCAATGGCTTCAATTGGTTCAAGTTCTGGCTCATTTATTAAGTTTCATTCGTCCCTGAGCAATATACAGTTCAATGCGCAAAACCTTGCGACTTGATCTGCATATCCATTTCCCAAAGAAACAAAGTCTTGTGATTTCGAATGTGCACTGCATTTTACCACTGCCACTTCTCCTGGCTACTGGATAGCGTGTAACAATTCTCTTATTCTTTTACCATTTTTCACTGGTGATCCTGAAGAGGTCATGAAGCCTCTCTGTGACCCCAATTGTCCAAAATCATGTACTATTCCAAATCCGTACTGACTGTCAGTGTAAATGGTGACTTTCATTAATGCGGAAAGTTGGCAGGCTCTAGTAAGGGCCACTAGTTCCGCTACTTGTGCAGAGTAAACTCCTTGAAGCCAAGATGCTTCCAGAACACCTATTATTGTACATACAGCATATCCTGCTTTCAATATTCATAGTGCAGCTCTTAAACATGAACCATCAACAAAAATAACTTGATCGTTTTCTTCCAATCGGGTGTCTTTGATATCAGGTCTTGGTTTTGTACAAAATTCAGTCACCTGAAGACAGTCGTGCTCGATGTCTTCAGCATTCTCAATTTCGACATTTTCACTGGGGAACAAGGTTGCTGGATTCAACGTAGTGCACCTTTTCAGCTGCACATTGGGTGAACCCAAAATTATTGTCTCATACCTTGTAAGCCTAGCACCGGTCATGTGCTGTGTTCGGGAACGTGTCAAAAGTATTTCGACTGAGTGAGGGACCATAACTGTTAAAGGATGTCCCATCACTATTCCTTCACTCTGATTTAGGCTTATACTAACTGCTGCTACAGTACGCAGGCATCCTGGCAAGGCTGCTGCGACTGGATCCAAAGTAGCTGAAAAATATGCTACTGGTCTGTTTACGCCACCATGGGCTTGAGTCAAGACGGACAAGGAACATGCATCACGTTCATTACAAAACAATGTGAAAGGCTTTGTGTAATCAGGCATACCTAAAGCTGGAGCTCTGCACATGCATTCCTTTAATTCAATAAAAGCATCCATTTCATCTCTTCTGGGTCAATTTCAATAAAGGTTTTTCTAGAGTTGAGAAATTGAGAATCCATTGGCGACAGTAGCTCACCATTCCCAAAAACTTTCTCACCTCTTTTCTCATTTTGGGTGGACTCATTTGAAGTACACTTGTTATTCTTTCTTTCATGATTCTTCTCGACCCTTTTTCTATTTGGTGACCCAACTATTTCACTTTCTTCTGGCAGAATTGTAATTTCGAAGGGGACACTTTGTGTCCATTTCTTCCCAAATGGTTCAACAGAGCAATAGTGTCAACCATACAGTCATTTTCTGTCTTGGATGCGATCAGTAAATCGTCAATATACTGTACCAAGGTTGATTCAAAGGGTAATTCCAATGATTCCAAATCTTTCTTCAGAATCTAATTGAAAATTGATGGTGACTCCGAAAACCCTTGAGGAATTCAACACCAACTGTAGATTCTATCCAGGAATTTGAAACAAAAGAGAAATTGGCTGTCCTCAAGAAGAGGCACAGAAAAGAACGCTTGTGACAAGTCGATGACTGAGAACCACTCTGCATCACATGGAATTTGAAACATTATCACAGCTGGATTTGGCACCACAGGACAGCATTTGACTATTATGTCATTTATTTTTCTCAAATCCTGAACAATTCAGACTTTTCCACTCGGTTTTATTAATCCCATGGTTGGTGAATTACATGGACTACTTAGTACTTCTTTCAGTACTCCCTGTTTTACAAACTCGTCAATGAGTTGAGCGACTTTCATGAGAGTGTCTTGTGACATATGGTATTGTGGAGTCTGAGGAAAATTTACATTGGGTTTTACAGTCACTTTCACTGGTTCTGCTCCTTTAACCAATCCTACTTCTTTCCCTGTCATATCCCATACTTCTTTTTCAACTGTTTCCTGTAACGCAGCAGGAACATCTGCTTCAGTGAGCATTGGATAAAGAGTAATCAGGGGATACTCTTCATCGACAGTTTCCACTTCGTCCCCTCCTAAACTGTCCTCTTCTTCCTCATCACTGTTTGTCTGAATTTTAATTCCATCATTTGAGCACATAATCGAGCATCCCAATTTGCACAATAAATCTCTCCCTATATCGGACTTGAGTCACACACCACAAATTTATGTGACCCTTGAAAGTTACCAATTCTGACTTGCACTGGATCTGTGATTGGGTTTGTCAGATACCTATTTGCTACTCCCACTACTTGAACTGTTCTCCATGAAAGTGGCAAATTTGTTACTTCTGACTGTAGAGCTTGTAGCTCCTGTGTCAACCAAGAATGAAACGCTGTGACCCATAACTCTTCCTTCCACATACGGTCCCTTTTGATCAACTTCCAAAGATGCTGCAAGCATACAGTTTCCCTCCTTATCTGAACTTTCACTCTCTCATACATCGTTTATTCCATTCTCACTGTGTAACGGGAATTGGTGTACTGTGTCATTTTGATTCATTCCTTGACCCATGACCTGTTGAGGAAGCATTACTTGTTGCTGATTCATTGGTGCTAAGGGTATTTGCATTTGCTGATTAGGTACCATAGGAAACTGCTGTTGCATTGGCTGCAACTGTGCCATCTGTACACGGGGCATTTGCACCTGCTGTGGTTGTATGGGTTGTAAACCCTGCATCTGATTCACATTATTTTGAAAATTTGGATTTGGACCTCTCATTTTTGGTCCTCTCATATTCTGAAATGAATTGACATCATTGTTTTGCTGACCTACACCTTCCTGCACCAACATTGGGCACTCCCGTTTCCAATGCCCGACGATTCCGCACGTGTGACATGGCATCACCTTCTTCATTGCCTGTATACCATTTGGAATCACAACAGTATTTAAATCAGGACCATTATTCACAAAACCTCCTCGGCCTCTGCCTCTCATCTGTGGCTGAAACATAGCATTTCCCTGCTGTTGCTGCTGCAGCAACTGTTGTTGAAAACCTTGCAAACCTGTCTGAGCTGCTCTAAGCTACATCACCATCACCTTTTCCTTCAACTTTTTCTGCTTCGTTTCAATCTCATCACTGCAGTATTTTGCATAATTCAACACCTCATCGATCGACTTTGACTGCCAACAAATCAAATGCATTTTAATCATCTGGCTAACCTCGGGTCTCAACCCTTCCACAAATCTGAACACAAAATGGAGCATGTCCTTTGGCTCAATCGTTTCCGTGCCACTGTAATTTTTAAATGCTTTCAACAATCTCTCATAGTACGCATGTATTGACTCTTTAACTTCTTGTGCCGTTCTGTCAATTCTCTGCCAATCCACATTTTTCGACGCAACCTTTGTTTTCAAATGCTCAATCACCTTATGGTATAAACTCATTACCAAAGGAGATGGTGCACCTGTCTCCCTATCTCTTTCTGGTTCACTTGTTGGCCAACCTACAGCCCTTTTACAATCTTCCCACAAATCTGCCAGAACCACAATTTCGAATAAGGTATTCAGGTCTTCCCAAAGACATTTTGCGAGTTTCACAAATCTATCTGTTTGTTGATACCATTCGATCGGTTTCTCTCTTAATTTAGGGAAATCATCCGTAAAGGATTAAATATCGCACCTGTGCCACGGTACATGTACAAGTTTTCCCCCTGCTGTTTCTCTCATTGGCAACATTGTTATCAGATCATCATTCTGTTGTGTTTTCTCATTCCGGTCTGAGGTACTTTCTTTCTTCTTGTCCTTTTTCTTAACCCACCTGCTCTCCCATTTGTCTAAACATCTCTAGACCTGTGCGCTTTGCAGTATCTCTTTAAGGTGTGTTTTCATCCCAGCAGATCTCATGTGTTCAAAATCTTTTGTCTCAAAGTCTAACCTGTAACTTCTGCTCAAGTGTTTGGTCTTACCTATATCGATCTTGTTTCTGTCTGCAATTTCTTGTAACTTCTTATGTATGCTGCTTACTTCTCTTGTAATTCTAGGGCACATGAATATCAGCTCTTCTTCTGTGTACGATTCTAACCTGTTCAAACCCATCGTTCCCTCTACTAGTTCGTCTGCTTCCATGCCCAATCTTATTTTATTCAAATACTCTTCTCCCTTCCCGCTGGGTGTACTCTGTTGGGAGTTCAGGCTGTTCAACCATTGTGTTAGCTGTTGCGCGTTCAGTCCCATCAATGTAGCGCTTACATCGACTGCTACTGATGGTTTCTGTAACGCTTCTCTTTTTGAAGTTAGCGGTACTATTAGTGGTGGACCTGACCTTACCACAGTTGACGGAGCACAAGCTGGAATTGGGCTGAATTCCAACAAGGACCCAGATCTATTTAGCAGTGTACCTACCGGAGTCATTTCTTGAATATTTTCTATGCATCTCCTTCCTGTCTCATTTTGTGTCATTACCCCTTGGTCACATACATTCGGCTTTGCCTGTATATATAATGGCACTGGCGGGCCTACAGTGATAGGCAAAGATATTGCATCCGGATTTTGTCTGCTCCCCGAATTCTGTGGCATGTTAATTCCCACATTATGGTTCATCATTGCTGGCATGTCTAACTGTTTTTCTGCTATATGAGAGTACCTTGGCACTTCTTATATCTGCTTTTGAGGCATCAAAATTTGTGTTGATTCCGTCTGAATCAATGTCGGTTTTTGGTAATTCTGTCCCCCCTGCACCATAAAATTAGAAGTAATTTCCAAATTATGCTCATCATAATAGCGCCTTTGAACCTGTGGCTGGTAATCATTGACAGGTTTCAATTTAGGCACGTCGGGATATATTCTCTGAACTTGTGGTATTTGTGGTGTAAAAGGCATATCGGGACTGCTCTGCCTCTGTGATATTCTCAGATTCGGTGTTACATTACCCTGTATGGGTTCCGGAGGGGCAGTACTGGTGCTTGGGCCATTTTCACTTTCCACATATGGTGGCGGGCGGTCATTTAGCAATTGCATAATGAACTCCTCATCATCTGACTCGTCTGACCTTTTCGAATTTCTGTTGTTTTCTCTATCTCTGGACTGACTCCTGTTTGTTTTATAGGTAGCTTTCCTTCCTTCCGTCCCTGCTTCGTCAGTAACTGCTGGAAACAATTTAATTCCCTGCAATACGTCTGATCTCCAAACCTTTTGAGTACTATCCCATCTAGCATCCGCTAGCGTCTTTTCTACTTTACTCACTCTTGTTTCAAATTTCTTCTGTTGTTGCCTTCTAGCTATTAGCTCCCAAATTGCTAATGCTTCAAATTGTGCTGGTCTTGGAGGTACTTTCATGTTGTATAGTGCGAATCTTAGATTCTCCAAAACTCTTAGATTAAACGACCCATGGATAGGGAACGCTACACTTCCATGCTTTTCCGTTAATTTGCACCATTGCTTTAGCCAAAGACATGGTGCAACACCCTTTTCTTACATCACGATGTAAGCTGGTGTACACTCAGGCGGTGTTTCTTCTCCTTCGTTTGCTTTAATATATACATCTCCCCTTAAGGCACTCTTAAATGCTTTGAAAATTTTCATCTTCCCGTCTTTTATTTTCTTTAAAAAATGTTAATCAATAAGTGACTTTAATTCCCGGAATACTCTTCGCTTGCCTTTCCCCACCAATTGCGCTTCACGGACTGCGTCCAATCCGTGCGTGACCCTTCTCGCCAACCAACCTATCCCAGCGCGGCTCCTAGTGACGTCACACCCACACACTGCGGCTGACAAAGTCTCGCGGCTTGTCCTCCTTCATTCAGCTTCACTCAAAACTAATTTCTGCAATATATCGCGAGAACTAACCAAAAAGAAGAAAACAAATCTGTCGGTTTACTACAGGAAGGGTAATACAATTGCTTCAGAAACCTTAGGGATTTTTCACTAGCCTCGGCAGTTATTCCATCTTTTTCGGTTTCCCACTTTCGCAAGCAAAATTTGACCCGCAAATTTTACTCTCAACTGATCAATGAACTATTCTAGCGCGCCTTAGAATTCGTCAAATCTCAAAGTCGAAATTTTTCTTTCATTCCTCAATAGTCAGACTGACTCGTTGACCACGCCCGATCAACCTATTAAACCGAACAGATTACAACATCAATCAAGTGCCTCATACACTTTTCAACATACTCCGGAGTCTCTTTACCTCGCAGGGCCCGTCTCAACATCAACAACCACGTGGACAATTTTTCTGCACAAAGCGCTACACACATGTGAAGTTCGACGACTTCCCTACTCTCACACTTTGGAGTGTCTCTCCTCTAATATTTTCCTTGGAGTTTGCAACCCCCTAAAATCCTCACAAACTTCACAATTCATCTGCGGCATAAGCTTTGCAAGCGCGAAACCCTAACTTCATTCATACCGTCACTAGAAACGTCGAAAACATTCTCACACCTCCATTTCCTCCATTCGCAAGCTCCGCGATTCCGGGAAAGTCATTGGGGATTTAGGGCATCGTCATCTCTCCAACTTGTTTTATCAAAGAAAATTCTAACTTGAATCCGCCTATTGTTCGGATGGGGTCACAAAGGGGGAAACCATCAATCTCTGCTACCATCTACTGATATCGCATCCAGCCCTTATAAATTACTTGTACTTGGACACGCTGGAGGTCGGTGAACCTTTCAACCAAGTTGGGCTCTCCTCATCCAAGAATAGTCGGATCACTCAAATCAATAATGAATAACCATTGTAATCAATACCCAATACTTTATCAATAGACCAAGTGACACATTAGAAATCAATAGCAATCAGTATTTTGACGCACCATGACCTTTCAGTCATGAATAACCACACCAGTTTGTTAGAAGTTAATGAATTTATTTCCCTATATTAACAAAGCTAACACAATATATGTGAGTCTCAAAATCAAATGATATATGTATACGAACATTACTAGCTGTCCATAGCGGCGGAAGAAACGCAACCTACGCAAAATCTGGATTATAATGCACTCGGTTATAGCAATACAAATCACTAGTATAAGTAACTGATTTTGACTAATTGCATACATCGGTCAGCATAACAAGATTTCAATTTAGCATGGTGCATCAAGTGAATGTCTCAATTAACTTCTAATTAGCATTGGCATGTGGGGCTTCATGCAAAACGAATTTAGTCAACCCAAATTTAGAAACCTTCTAGCTTGGGCCCTATCAAAATAAGCAGTTGGTACCTAGGAAGGAAAACACAATGCATAATACAATTATCCTTTCATATTTACCAAATACAATCAGCATTCAAGAAAAGTCTTCGTCCTTCAGGTACCGGTTCGATCAGCATGGGGCAGATTTTAAAGGGGGCAAAGTTAAGGGCAAGTTTCCTTGGGGCAGCAAGGAGAATGGGGCAAAAGTTACTGCATGGGCAGGACGGGGCAAAGTTAAAGTTAAAGTCTCTAGGGTGAGAATTCTTTAAAGTCTCTTCCTCTGCGACAGAGAAAAGGAGTCGGAGGGTCGTTCAAGATGGCTTCTTGAATCAGGCTTCAAAATGGCATCAAAGAAAAATGGCTGACTTCTCTTTGTCCGGTGGGTTTAAGTAAGAAACATTCCAAATTCTTCAGGGTCTTCCATTGGAGGGTTCATGAGGTGGCTTCCTTTTGACCAATGAATAGTGTCTTTCTCCTAGTACTCATTTATGCATAAGGTGTCCTTGGAGCCTTGGAACACAAGTTGCAACAAAGTTTGCCAATTAATTTTATCTTAGTGCCTTCATTGTCTGCACCTGCAGGAGCTGACCTTGAATCAAAGAGGATGAAACCAGCCTAGCACGAAACCTTGAGATAAGTGTATTAGTCATCTCTACTGGAAAATACAACCTTAAAGTAAAATAGTATGTCTTTGTTAATACAAGTAAAAACCATGCAGTTAAATTTGAGACCAGGCAACTAGGCCAAAGCCTCTGCTAAATTTAAGCTAAGCATATAACAGTTTCAACAAGAAAATCATAGAATACATTTGCAATTATGACGGATTACTACATTGTCAATTCTTCATGATTAATTAAGCCCGTTTATAATAATGGCAAACTACCCCGTGGGCGCAATTTCCCACGTACATTATTTTTCTTTGCTAAAATCACACTACCTTATACGATTTTGGTTACATGATATATGAATATTTGTTAGTCCTTCTTTTTCTGCGTCATCAGCCCCCTCCCCAGTCCGTTGGATGTGTAGCAAAATGCAGCCAGAACATGAGTTCAGTCGATCCCTAACTCTGGCCCTGGTACCACTGAACCTGTTGTACTATTGATAGCCACACCCCTCACACACGATCTGATGCAGCGGTTGGGTGCCTGTCGCGCATTGCTTGCCTTAAAGGATACACGGTAACATAACATTTTAAATGACTGCGCCTTTGCTTTCTGAAAAACCCAAACAGCCTCTCTCCACTCGGAAGAGATACACATCATTGTTCTGCGTTTGAACTCACTATTAGATATGTGAGAGCAGTGCCAAATACCCCCGAAAAACCCCTAAAACTATTAGGACAACTGGCTTCCTTAGTGGAAGTAAGAACCTCCCACAGGTTTTTAACTTTTCCATGTTTTCAAATAAATGGAATTTGAAGAATTGAATGTCGACTGCCAAAGCAAGTAGTTTTCTTTGAAAACGTACAATAAATATTGTTCCAAGTTCCCCTTTTGCAATGATAAACGTTTAATATAGTTACAACAATTGAATAACATACTTGAAGTTTATTTTAGATAACTGATATCACATGAGCCTTGAAATATGTTTGTTGGCATACCAAGGCAAAGTTCATGAATGGAGATGAGGAAAATCACACCTAAATAACCTTTTAACTTCCCTCATCACATCATGTTCTGCAGAAGAAACACATTGATGAATTTGTGTTACATGCCACCTTGTGTCTGTAAAGAAGACTGCAAGTCCTAGTTATTGTTTTTTGTTTGGATATGGATATATCCAACCATTTTAAGTTCAGGTAATCACCTGATAATCAGAGAGAATGTGGGCTTTTGATCAGCGCATTTCAGAAACTGCTTGTCTGAAGTTATCCACAGGAGTATTGTGCAATTAAACATATTGCGGCAGTGGATGGAAAAGGGAGTCTGTGGCTCCCATTGAATGTGTGAAACGAAGTGAAACTAATTAGCAAATGAGCAGTGTAATGTTTCAAGCTCAGTTGTCGGGACAGGAAGGTCGTCTGAATGGTGTAGGGTTCTGTAACCTTGCCCTGCGTGGCATGGCTGCACGTAAAACTGGTACCTCGGCCTTCTTGTTGTCATAGGTAGGACGCTAATCTAGTATGCGTGTTGAGGTTTAGGCCTGTCCATGGCAAAGCCAGGTGCCAGAACCTGTCCTGTGACCTAGAGGTGTGCTCCAAGCAAATCTTCCTTAATAACATGGGTTTGCTGCCCATGTCCTGAGTTGCTAAAATTGGTGGTGGCAGAATACTAATTATTTCATAGTCCAGTGCAGCCCTTTCATCGGTTCTAGGAAAGAGTGCAACCTACTGTTTACACACACATGAAGCTTGAGTGTGTGTCGAGCGCAGGTGTACATAGTATATGTGTCACTAACACACAACATGGGGGCTGTGTGCACTGTGAGTATGTTTGCTGGGACCAGCAGGATCCAGTTCGGCTGGCCCCTGGTTTATATGGGAATCTTGGCTGGCCCCTAGGCTTGTATTGACTGCATTCTTATAGCCAAAGGATGGCCACCTAGATACTAAGATGAGGAAGGATGGAGATATGGCTGTCCGTATAAATTCGATGAGGACCTGTTAGCAACAACTTTGCTGATTAGATTTTCCTGAGCACTGCCATTTAGTGGCTGGTAGGGGAGAGGGCTGAGACAACAGATTCTGCTATTCAAGGTGAGGAGGATTGTAGGAAAGGTCTGTCCTTTTGTATTTCTCTGACTGCTACTTCAAAAAGACTGATGCTAGCCAGGTGCAGAATCTCCACACTTCATTGTGCTCATTTTATAGATACTTTTGCTTGGAGCCAAAATCCTCAGCAAGAGCATTACCTTGCAAAAAGGCTGTCAGACAGAAAAGTACATTTAAAAGGGAACCGCAATAGTGATTCTAGTACTTTAGACAGTGGATGAATATACCTCGTCTGAAAAATTAGTGTAAAAGCGGGTCTCAAACCACCCAACTTTGTTCCAGTTGCAGGCTGCTTCACTGAGCAAGGAAAGTAGTTCTGTGCTCCACAGAGTACTCAAAACACTGCTGAGAGACTGGAGCTTGTGTCTGCATGATAGCTAGTCTCTGAGAGCTCTGTGGATATCACCTGAAGTCTGCACAGCTTGCTGGAGATGCTGAGATGCTGCCTAGCACCCAGAAGCCTGCCTGTTCAGAGAGAGGTGGTGTGTTCCTGGCCTTAAAGGAGGAGGGACAGTCCATGAGAAAAAGCCCAGCCATGTTCCAAGGGTTTCAGAACACCCAGAAGAAGCTTACTACTATGGGGAGTGCAACCACCGCTTACCTAGATGTGTGAAGTCACCCCCAATCTCCCAGTTTAGGAGACGAATCATGAAAAGATAACTTGCAACTCAAGAACGCTGTGTGATATTCGGCCCAACTGCAGAGCACTAAGAGGGACAAGCGCTACAGCTGCTCACCTTGTAGTAAGCCAACGAGGATTGCAGTCATTGCCGAAGCAAGGGACCTACACCCTCAAACTAATGTTGATAATTAGTAACAACACTTTACATTGTGCAACAAGACAAAGAGGATTGACATCACCACAGAAAGGAGAGCCTAATCCTTCAACACAATGGCTGCAACCACCAAGGACACATCCTTCGACAACCTGCTAGGTATCCTTTGCATCCAAGTGTTGCCAGTGACGAGTGAGCCCACCTTCTGCGGTAGTGCACCATTTTCAAGAATCCTTCTGCCCCGGAACAGATGTGCGATGGCGGGAGCTGCTACAGCCACATTGCTGCAAACAAGTAACTATATTTTAAACTGTAAATAATCTCTTGCCCTAGTGGCTTAGTGATATCAATATGAACTCTTTTTAATACAAGATTATACAAACTGACCTACAGGTTAACTGAGCGTCACGATTGCTGAGCTTAGAGATTCCTGTCATTCCGTTGAGATAGTCCAGGGCTGGGGAAGCTCCAAAGAAATGGGGAAGTGAACGCTTTATGTGATGGAGCACCTTCTGATTAATAACACGTGGTAGTAATGATCCCTGTATTTACCCCATTGATGTGTGCAGTATTTTAAGGGGCTTCTGTGTCATCAAAGGCAAGCACTGGTCTGGACAATTAATTATTGTGACAGTTGATTGATTATTAAGTTCTGAGTCTTTGTCCCCCACACTACTTCCTTGGAGGCCCCTGGCTGCTCACCCTTGCTGCATTGAAATTAACTGCAGAAGGGGCTTTCCTAGGGCAGTTTTTAGAGCCATAGTATGATGGACACCAGGACACTGGAGGCTCAGAAACCACAGTTACTGCCCAGTAGCCTCTCTCTGTCCTGTGGTCGCCCAAGTGGGGTCCGACATCTATTCTCAAAATATTTAAAAGAGTGGTACGGATCACATTTTGAAATACTTAAATTGTGGGGATAAATAAACTGGATCGAAAGGAAGGAAATAGCCTCGCTCTAAGACCAGACCCCAGATCGCACCGGCTATGCAAGTGAAGCCTGGCATGGCACTTGCAAAACTGCACAGGAAAAGTGGGCACACCAATATCCGCAAAAACCTGTGCAATGTACATTCAATCTACATAAATAGTTGTTTTGGCTCATGTAAGTGCAATACCTTTGGATAATATTGATGGATGGCAATCTTAGTGCATTATACAGGAGGAAGTCGATAGTACTGCAATCTCAATGGACTCCCTGGCCTCAGCGGTATCAAAAAAGGATAGTAACCTTTTTTGGGCAGCCGCGAGGAACATGAAGTGTTTAAGTCACGTCGCGCCTCCCGTTAGCTATCATGTTTCTAGTGGGGCATGGGAGTCTCATTTTGCTAATTTTCTTGCTGCTCCCCAAGCCTCTAGAGGGTTTAAGATTGCGCGTAATTTGGGATGTCCTGAAATAATCCTGGAGGAGGTACATGAGGCAATTGCCCAGAGTTTAGGGGGTAAGGTCCCTGGGTCCGATGGTGTCCCATTCGACGTGATAAAGGTTATCCCTGTGTTTAGGACCCCTCTATTGGTAAATATTTTTAAAAGTTTAACTCACAGCCACCTATCAAGCTCTTGGACAACTTCTATAATAATCCCAATTTTTAAAAATAGGGATTGTTCACAGCCGAGCTGCTAAAGGGCCATCTTTATGATTGAGACAACCATATAAGATCTTGGGTAGAGTTTTGTTTAATAAGATAAGGGAGTGGGCTGAAGATAAGTCTATATTTTACCCCTTCCAGTATGGTTTTAGGAGTCATGTTGGGACTACAGAGCAGTGTTTAAGCCTGTCCTGGGTGATTGGGAAGTATACAGTTGCCAAACGTTCCCCTTTGTTTCTGGCTTTTATGGATTTGACCTCAACATTTGATTGCGTAAACCTTCCAAGCTGTGGTCAAATCTTTTAATTTGTAGGCTGGACATAGCATTGGCCCACTTTTGGCCTACCTGCATATGGATATGAAGGCCAGAATTAGATTAAATATGAATGGTGAGGTCACAAATGATATAGAGGTTCTCCGTGGTGTGAGGCAACCGCTTCTATTTATTGTATATATAAATAATCCTTATCCTTTTTTAAAAGACTTGGGGACATATGTACGAACACATTTTCCCATAGACACAGAATGGGCAAAACTGCTTGATACATCTGGCCCTTAAGCCCTGATGTTCCATTTATTAATGGTTCACCATTGCCTTTGTTGTTATCAGCAGATGACGCTGTCTTGATAGCTCGTACTCCCAGAGCACTGCGCCTTTTAATTAATGGATTTGTTGATTTCATTTGAGATTTAAATTTATTAACTAATTTTGACAACTCCTATTTCATGGCTTGTGGTTTTAAGACAAGTCATCCGCCCACTATGACTGTTGGCTCCAACATTTTGAAATACACCAGCACTTTACCTTACCTAGGGGTGTTATTTGCAAATACGGGCTAGAGAAGGCATTTCCCTCCCTGTCCAGCTTACCTCAACCCATGGACACAGGTGCTCTTGTCCCTCTTTTAGAAATTTATGACACACAATGCTGGGGTGTGGGGTCTTCAGAAATGTGAGGAGATTCAACTTGAGGAGAATAGGCTTTGCAGGAGGGTTATGGCTGCCTCCATCTCCTCCCCTAATGTGATTTGTAACAGCGAACTGGGCCTTCAATTTGTGGAGGAGTATATTGCCACTCATCCGCCCCTGTTATGGCTGGCAGTCTGGAAGAACAAAGATGCAAGTCTTACAGGGGACATTATAAAGGATTACCTTTGTTGTGACAAGGGAGGTTCCCTGGTTATCTTATGTGGCTTCAATTTTGCGTAAATCAGGCTTTTATGATGTTGTTAAGCACCCTGAGGCTGCTCTAATATTTACAAAAAGCAATGTCAGGCCTTTATGATGTTTTTAAGCACCCTGAGGCTGCCTCTATTATTAACAAAAAGCAATTATATCAGGCATTATTTAATCTGAGGGATGCTGAGAGGCTCAGAGAAGAAAAGCCTGGAGTGGCCACCTGTATTGACTCCCATATGGCGAATCAGTAAGCAGGGTACATGAAAACACCGATGGCCCATTGGGGGCGGAGTCTGTTGTTCCAATTTAGAGCAGGGATGATGAAATGCAATGCCAGTCTTGTTCATATACCTTGCCCGTGTTATGGGATGTCTGGACAAACTATGATGCACTTTACGTTTTACAGAAAATACTATTCTATATATTCCAGGCTTTTATTGATACCTTTCATTAAGAGATGTTAGATTAATAATTTTAGTAGCTTTTAAGATTCTTTCTGAGCTGGCTGATGATGAGGTAATCGCTCATGTTGGGGCCTTTTTGATAGCAGCAGCACGTGCCCGTCACTCTATGTACACGGACTAAGGGTCTCATTAGGAGTTCGGCTGACGGTGCAAACCGTCCGCGGAACTTCTGACGGGGAGGTTGCTCCCACACTGGCTACTTCCCCGCCGGAATCCATGAAGAGTTTCCCGCCAGGCTGTCGGGCGGAAAACGAGGTTCCCGCCCACCAGCCTAGTGGGAAACAGGCTGAAGCATTGTCTCTGGCTCAGACAGTGAACATTCGCAGTGAACATTGCGACAGTGCTGGGCAGTGGGGCCCCTGCACTGCACCTGTTCTCCCCCAGCCTCTTCATGGCGGTGTTACCGCCATGAAAGCATTGGTGGAGAACGAGGTCCTAATCCGCAGGGCAGCGCTGCATGCAGTGCCGCTCTGGTGGATTAGATTCTTTGCCACCACCAGACCGCTGGGATCGAAGATCCTGGTGGAGCTGGCGGTTCCCTGGCGGTGGGACTGCCAAGGTAGTTATGTGTCGGTCGTGCGGCGGTCCAGAACGCCACTTCGTGTGTGGCGGTCATAAGACCGCCACACTCCTACTGAGGCCCTAAGGGTTTCTATAGCATTACATTTGTATAGTAATTGATCATTGTTTATTTTAAATTGTCTATTTTATACTCTGACCTATTTTTAATGATGATATTTATTGTGTTGTATTTTTATGATACTTTTATGAATACATTTTGTATTCAAAGAAAGTAATCAAATCAAATCAAAATTGTAGTTTTGGCTCATGTAAGTGCAATACCTTTAGACAATATTGATGAATGGCAATCTTAGTGCATTATACAAAAAAAGTAGATTTTTTAGATAACACAGTTAAAAATATATCTGTAATAAACTTGCCTAAACCTCTAAATAAGGGGATGACAGTCAGAAAAGATAAAACTTCTGCATCTTATGTATTTGTTTATTAGGCAAATTCACATACTGATTCAATGCAGGCTGCTATAGATTCTGACACAGATGACACAGCTCAGTGCCAAAACGTGCAAACATGGAAACAATATGAAGACAATACCTCACAGTGAAAAACTCAATGTTGCAATTTTTTGGTCAAAACAGGCTGTAGATGATAAGGAAATATCAAGGTCTCTATGTCATCCCAATGAGAGACAAAAAGGCAAACCAGAGAGGGTTATATGCCAATGTTTCGACCTCCAGATGTCACTTAAATGGGATCTGTTAGACTTGGCATCTTTTGGCGTGTTTCCCCTGTCTTTTTGCCTTCTGACCTCCTGTTTTTATGGTATGCTGGACTCTGTTTTTGCTTGTTTATTGTCTCTTCGCACTTTACCACTGCTTATCAGTGCTAAAGTGCAAGTGCTCCCTATGTAAATTGTATTGATGAATGGTTTTATCCATGATTGGCATGTTTGATTTACTAATTAGTCCCTAGTAAAGTACTCGATGTGTGCCCAGGCCTGTAAATCAAATGCTACTCGTGGGCCTGTAGCACTGATTGTCCCACCCACATGAGTAGCCCTGTAAATATATCTCAGACCTGCCACTGCAGTGTCTGTGTGTGCAGTTTTAAACTGCCAATTCGACCTGGCAGGTGTACCCACTTGCCAGGCCTAGACTTTCCTTTTTTATACATGTAAGGCATGGTGCAGTGTATGCTGAAGGTGGGACATGTACTTATGTGTCTTAGATGTCCTGACAGTGAAATACTTCCAAATTTGTATTTCAGTGTTGCAAGGCCTATCTCTCTCATAGGTTAACATGGGGGTGGCCTTTAAATATTATTAAAGCACAGATTCCCTTTGGGAGCAGATAGACGTAATTTATTCTTGACAAAAAAAAGTAATCATAAGACAGTCAAGAGGAAATTATTCCTACGCTTCATACAACCACGATTGACTCTTAACTATATATAAATATATATATATATAGCAACCATTCAAAATAATTGAGAACGAGTAGACAAACAAACTCAAAATTTAAATATCATCATAATGGTTGAGAAGCAAACTAATCTTCTTGTTAAACTGAGAACAATTTCTAAGAAACTGATTTACCTATTACTCAATATCAAACATGTACACAGAAAGAGAGAGGCAATTCCTCAGGGAACTCAGGGTAAGTGAGTGTGATATTTTTGTCAGTGAAATTAATTGTTAGTCAATGAGAAAGAATAATATAATTCAATAGTGTGCTCCTAGTAATTGTAATTGTGATCTTTCAGGTGCCGTTATCCAGTCAAACAAGAAGTGTGGCGGCAAACTGAGTATTCGACGAAACACCTTCTCTAAGGCAGTCTCTCTAAATTCCATCCCTCTTTCCCCTTCCAGGGTGCTTAATTGGGAGAATCTATTTCTTTGCGAATAGTCTGGGTTGGGACTGAGGATTTATCTTTTGCTCTTCAGGGAATCAAATTAAGGTACTCTGACAATAAACTTGTCATACTGTCACCAGCTTGTTTGTAAAGAGAGTGAAAGTGTCACAAAGCATCAGACTGGCTCACGCAGAGGCCTTGCAACTATCAAATGCCAAGTACGCCTTTGAAGGAGTCGCTCTAAAGATATTCAGCATTCCAGCTGGTACACAATTAACCCATTAGCAAAATGTATTTCTGGGACAGCTACTGAAACTTATTATCATAGGTTTTGTGGCCAAGACAGCTTTTAGCGGCCTATATACAACAAACCCTTTAAATTTCAAACACTGTGAAATCAACTACACGGCGCTGGTACACAAGGGGGCTGTGATTCCTGCAAAGCCGTACACACCAAGTTTTGGAACAGCTAACTTTATTAGGGAATATCTTGGGCTGTTGTTGATAACAGAGAAACATCTGAGGGACTTTGGAGTCGTCATATCAAGAGAAGGATATGGGGCAGGCTACACATTGATTGCTTTCGATCTGATGTCTGACATGGAAGACAGCGATCACTATAATTTGATAAAAAACGGAAATCTAAAAGCTGAAATACATTTTAGTCAGTCCCTGGCTACCAATGTGAACATGATTGTATTCTCTGAGTTTGACAGTGTCATTCAGGTCAACCACATCTGCCAGATTTTGTTTGACTATCTTTAAAATATTGTAAAATGGACACTGTTCAGATACGCGAATTCTTAAGCCATCATAAATACGCTAAGAAATACTTTTTAGGTGTTTTTCTGAGAGACGGACTACCCGCGGAACTAGGTGTAGAAATACCATGCTTGCTCGTCTTTAACACAGATCCGCATTACAAGGGTGGAACACACTGGGTGGGTTTGTTTTTGGATATCAACAAGGTTACAGTGTTTGACCGTTCACCGGCGTTCCCTGAACATAGCATCTATACAAGATCTCTATTCAAGTATATAAAAAAAGCTGCTGCTAGGGTAGAGTATAACAAGATGAGAGTGCAGGATTCTCTAGCCATCATATGTGGGGAGCACTGTGTATATGTTATTAGTAAAATGACTGAGGGTATGACATTTAGAAATTTTCTAAATCTATATTCGAGTGATCTAGTAAACAACAATAGTATTTTTGTGGAATATGTAAAAGAAAATGCCAGGTCTACGACAAGCTCTGTTCACACAGAATACGGTGTTTGTCAAAAGTGTAAGGCCTTGTAATGCACATATGCGTGTAAAGATAAATGTCTACAATAAAATCATTTAGACTTAAAATCAGACTATACATTTTCATTCTGCCCCTAGGACATATTTAAAAAAAAAAAAAGCTTTAAAAGATGACATAAGCATGTTGAAACAGTTAAAAAATGTTTATTACAAATAATTTTAGTACAAGCAGTAAAACAATACACATCAAGAGTGTAACACATATATCTAGGATCAAAAGTCAGAAGAAGTATCACACATTTAACTACATGTTCCTTTTGGACGAGGTCTTTTTTTTAAGGTTCCAAAGGCAGAGACGAGGTGTTCCAAAAGGGAGATAACTAGGGAATAAATGGGGGCATTGGCTTCCCGGGGTGGGTTTAAAAACAACAGGTGTTGGAGCTCTTGAGGGGCTGTAAGTCGGATCTTTTAAACTTTCAAACAACGGCCTGTGTTCAGCATTACTGACGATCATAGAAGGAACATTGAGTTCTGCAGCAGCCTGTAGAAACTGGTCCCAACCTCTAGGCACTTTCTGGGACGATGGAATTTTGGGGTGCGTGAAACCTTTAAATAGGTCATACATGTGGGACCCTACAACCAGCTGACCTTTGTAGAGCAATTCACCTCGCTCATTCCATGAGGTCAGATCTTTAGAAGCAGCCATTTTACTTAGCAACATTTGCGCTGCCCCTCTGTACCCTTGACTTATATTTTTTAAAAGTTCTTTAAAAAAAACGTCTGAGGATGGGGGTGTTGGTGTCACTGGGTGTGGGGGCTGCTGATCTTGAGGTGTTGCATGGGTTGGTGGAGGTGGATCAGAGTCAGGGGTATATAGAGTAAGCTTGTTTGTTTCAGAGTACCCTTGTTTGTAATATTGTAAAACGTTTTGAAGAGCTCTGGAGTAAAGATCTGCTTTGTCGTGAGGTTTTAAATCAGTACGGTTCAAAATGTTTTTAATCTCAGCATCTAGACGTAGTGTTTCATTTTTCCATATATCCCAGGCATCCCCCGTAGATGGGCCCAACTGCTCCAGCTGCTGACGCCATCTTTTGGGTGTAA
The DNA here is from genome assembly GCF_031143425.1 of Pleurodeles waltl. Taxonomy (NCBI): domain Eukaryota; kingdom Metazoa; phylum Chordata; class Amphibia; order Caudata; family Salamandridae; genus Pleurodeles; species Pleurodeles waltl. Next base: position 1,405,460,666 of record NC_090447.1, on the reverse strand, counting down.
TCCATCACCCTGGCTAGGAGGCTTGTAATTAAAGGTATCGGAATGCCCAGTAGCAAACCTAGAAAACTACCCGACAGCTTTACCAGTTTCTTCATAGAAATGAGGGAGGCCCTTTTATTAGTAAGCTTTTTGATCAATGTGGTGCTTCTTCTTCAACACACAGAACTGGTTCTCTGATATAGTGACATTGCATTTTAGGGTGTTTATGGCAATTTCTGAAATGACAGCCACTAAGCCGTCCAAAGCAGCACACAAGATGGCCTTTCTTTACTGGGGGCTAGCGGTCACTAGCATTTTAAGGAGGGCTAAATTACGGTGTACCCGCACAGACATGGTCAACACCTTATATCAGTGGTTCCCAAACTTTTTTGAGCCGCGACTCCCTTGACCTATTAGCCGTGGCTCCCCATTATGTAAAATTTTGGAATTATGACCATGGCGGTTACCGCCATGGTCATCCGCCACTTCTCCGATCCGACCGCCAGGGCGGAGACGACTGCTGGGCTGGAGACCAGGGTCTCCAGCCCGGCGGTCGTCACAATACGGCCGGCGGTATCATGACCTGGCTGACCGCCATGGATTTCATGGGGTTAGGAACCGCCATGAAATCCATGGCGGTGAGCACTATCAGTGCCAGGGAATTCTTTCCCTGGCACTGATAGGGGTCTCCCCCACCCCCACCCGAGTCCTTCCCCTACACCCCCAACACCCCTGCCATGCCCAAAGGTGGCAGGACCCCCCCTCCCACCCCTACCCCCAACATTACATTACACATTCACACCCGACACGCACGCAGGCACCACCAACACACATACCCGCACACACACCAACATACATGCCAACAGCCACACACAGTCATACGCACACACCCACATTCAGACATACACGCACACATCCATACAGACACGCACACCCTCATGCACCCACACATCACACAACACCCCCCACCCCCCCTCCCCTAACGGACGATCAACTTACCTGGTCCGTTGATCCTCCGGGAGGGGACGGGATCCATGGGGGCAGTTCCGCCGCCAGCACCCCATCAACAGAACACCGCCACGCCGAATCACATGATGTGATTCGGTGGGCGGTGTTCTGTTGACGGGGCGGTGGAGGTGGAGCTACCTCCACTTCCCCGCTGTCCGCCAGTATGGCTGCTGGCGGCTCTCCGTCTGGAAAAGGACGGAGGGCTGCCAGCGGTCATAATGCGCCAAGCGGAAAACCGCCTGCACTGGCGGTCTTCAACACGGCGGTCCCTCGGCAGTCTTGTAAAAAGACCGCTGAGGTTGTGATGCCTACCCAGGTGAAGGGGGAGATTGGCGACGGAACAAAATAAATAATTCTCATTGGCACCTTTCGTGCAATTGCATACAGAGCAGGCCATTTTAGTTGTTAAGGAGCCACTTTTGTTATACAAGAGTGAAAGAACTAAGGTTGTGGTCACACAGGTTACATAAGCAGCTCTTAAACAAGGTTGCGAATATACACAGGGAATATAAAAGGCTGCAGTCGGAGCATAGAGGTCAGGGAGAAATACAACTGATTAATAAGTTTTGACTGCAATAAAAACGCATACACTTAGACCAGTGGTTCCCAAACTTTTTTGACCCGCGACTCCCTTGACCTATTGGCCGTGGCTCCCCATTATGTTACTTTTTTTGGCGGGTGGAGGGACGTAAACCCAGCCTCAGGAGTACATAAATTTCCTCCTGAAAATAATTGGGATAAAGCTGATGAAGGTATCATAATGATAGATGTAACAAAATAAAAAATGTAACAATTGTTTAAGAAAAAAAAACCTTTAATTGATAAAGTCAGAAACAATACTGTTCATCACATGGGTGTACATATGGAATTTTTTTCAACTATTTTTTTTAAATTGCCTCTAGGCTAGGGGCTTACTCCTGAGAACCAAGGCCCTCATTACAACCCTGGCGGTTGGCGGAGAAGCGGCGGTCTTACCGCAAACAGGCTGGCGGTAAAAATTTTGGAATTATGACCATGGCGGTTACCGCCATGGTCATCCGCCACTTCTCCGCTCCGACAGCCAGGGCGGAGACGACTGCTGGGCTGGAGACCAGGGTCTCCAGCCCGGCGGTCGTCACAATACGGCCGGCGGTATCATGACCTGGCTGACCGCCATGGATTTCATGGGGTTAGGAACCGCCATGAAATCCATGGCGGTGAGCACTATCAGTGCCAGGGAATTCTTTCCCTGGCACTGATAGGGGTCTCCCCCACCCCGAGTCCTTCCCCTACACCCCCAACACCCCTGCCATGCCCAAAGGTGGCAGGACCCCCCCTCCCACCCCTACCCCCAACATTACATTACACATTCACACCCGACACGCACGCAGGCACCACCAACACACATACCCGCACACACACCAACATACATGCCAACAGCCACACACAGTCATACGCACACACCCACATTCAGACATACACGCACACATCCATACAGACATACATACATAGACACGCACACCCCCATGCACCCACACATCACACAACACCCCCCACCCACCCTCCCCTAACGGACGATCAACTTACCTGGTCCGTTGATCCTCCGGGAGGGGACGCGATCCATGGGGGCAGCTCCGCCGCCAGCACCCCATCAACAGAACACCGCCACGCCGAATCACAGGACGTGATTCGGTGGGTGGTGTTCTGTTGACGGGGCGGTGGAGGTGGAGCTACCTCCACTTCCCCGCCGTCCGCCAGTATGGCTGCTGGCGGCTCTCCGTCCGGAAAAGGACGGAGGGCTGCCAGCGATCATAATGCGCCAAGCGGAAAACCGCCTGCACTGGCGGTCTTCAGCACGGTGGTCCCTCTGCGGTCTTGTAAAAAGACCGCCGAGGTTGTAATGACCACCCAAGTGAAGGGGGAGATTGGCGAGGGAACAAAATAAATAATTCTCATTGGCACCTTTCGTGCAATTGCATACAGAGCAGGCAATTTTAGTTGTTAAGGAGCCACTTTTGTTATACAAGAGTGAAAGAACTAAGGTTGTGGTCACACAGGTTACATAAGCAGCAGCTCTTAAACAAGGTTGCGAATATACACAGGGAATATATAAGGCTGCAGTCAGAGCTTAGAGGTCAGGGAGAAATACAACTAATTAATAAGTTTTGACTGCAACAAAAACGCATACACTTAGACCATCTTCCAAGTTTCAAGAATGGTGGTGGAGATTGCTGGAAAATGACAAGTGGAAGTACAGAGGCATCTGTACAATGCGAAAGTCTCAATCTTTGTAAAAGTTGGTGGCAGTCAAACAAATCATACAATCAACAAATAAAAATATAACCAAGTAAGCTGGCAATCCCAAAATGGTGCTACAGGCTACATATAGCTATGCTAGTTTTACGCGGTTACCTGTGAGCATGTGGTGACAGCAAGCTTGAAGACAGTCTTTTCTACATGGTCCTTAGCAGGCAGGGCTGATCAGGACTTGCGTCTGAATCCAAGCAGGACTGCTTACAAGCTAAAATAAGAGCCACAACAGGATCCGCAACCTATTTTTGCTTCATCAAAGTACAGCTTGAAAGACAGGTAGCATGGTAACACTCTCCATGAATCTCTACTGGAGCGCCTCTCTGTGTCTATTTAATTCTATGTACGAGCCAGGTAGTTGGGCCCGGTGTTATCATGGGATTGCCATACAGAAGTAAAAGCAGGACTAGTAGGAAGGCTCCACTACATCTGACCTGGGCTGCTCGTTTCAGTGCAAACTTTCTTAAAAAATAAATACTTTTGTACTATTTAAGGTCTCCACTAGTCAACGTGTCTCAATAAAAAGACATTTGGGGTATGTATTCCCATACAAACCCTTTAGGAGGCACCTACATAGAGTTGCAGTGAGGGAGAAAAAAACAACATGAGACATATTCTTGCATGATATTTCTGCTCCAAAACAAGTTTTGCAAGAAAACATTACGTAATCGTTATAGGCATGAGAAAAATGGGAAACCATGCATACTACAGATAGCAGATAGCTGATTTATGCGAATCAAAGTAAGATTACATTTGCATTGTAAACCTTATGCACACCAATAATGAAGCAATCTAATCCTTTTTCCAGATCGGTGCAACTGTATAGGCAAGCCAGGCTGTTCCAGAAAGTCTTCACAATGTTGATGGTGCACTGAATGCAGATGTGCACAGAATATTTACTCTCCATACACAAGTATCCGAGATTAGGAGAGTAAGCAGGAGGTAGCATTACATGCACTGCTTGAAGCCAGTGTGCTGTGACATAAATTAACCTATCTGAAGGAAAAATATTGGAGAAAATCAGAAAAAAAATAGACCCAAATGGGGCCTAGGAATGGTGGTTAACTTGACAGAGGAATTTTCTGAGATGAGAAAAGCAGATTGTTTTCCACACCAATGTGCAGAAAAAAAGGAAAACTGCATTGTGTGGGCAGGAATGAATTTGCTCAAATAAAAACATAAAGATGCTTACACGCCACCAGTGGGCAACACTCTATATTGAATCAATGTAAGCAGTTTCCCCCTCAACTAGCAGGTAGCCCACGTGTTGAACCCTGGAATAACCGAGGACATTAGATAGCCATGTTAGATATATTGTACAGGAATAATGGAGTCCTTTCACTTGAAATATATTCAATTCCTTTCCAGTAGGTGGCATCAGAGCCTGTGAAATACTGTCTATGTGACAAGCGTAATCCTCGACGAAAACCCCAAATTAGGGCTTTGGTCACTCTTTGTATGTTTTAATTATGTGACTGTTGTGCAACTTATTAAGTTCCAGTAAGAGAGGAATGAACAAAAAGACCAATTATTATGTCAAGTTTCAGTGTTGAAACTTGATATCCTTTGAAGTCATAAGATGTATTATCACCATCAGAACATAATTGTTTCATAAAGTGAATCTGTCCACGGCGCCCCTGGCTAGCTTCGATGGCGCACCCAGGTGCCGCGGCGCACAGTTTGGGAACCACTGACTTAGACCATCTTCCAAGTCTCAAGAATGGTGGTGGAGATTGCTGGAAAATGACAAGTGGAAGTACAGAGGCATCTGTACAATGCAAAAGTCTCAATCTTTGTACAAGTTGGTGACAGTCAAACAAATCATACAATCAACAAATAAAAATATAACCAAGTAAGCTGGCAATCCCAAAATGGTGCTACAGGCTACATATAGCTATGCTAGTTTTACGCGGTTACCTGTGAGCATGTGGTGACAGCAAGCTTGAAGACAGTCTTTTCTACATGGTCCTTAGCAGGCAGGGCTGATCAGGACTTGCGTCTGAATCCAAGCAGGACTGCTTACAAGCTAAAATAAGAGCCTCAACAGGATCCGCAACCTATTTTTGCTTCATCAAAGTACAGCTTGAAAGACAGGTAGCATGGTAACACTCTCCATGAATCTCTACTGGAGCGCCTCTCTGTGTCTATTTAATTCTATGTACGAGCCAGGTAGTTGGGCCCGGTGTTATCATGGGATTGCCATACAGAAGTAAAAGCAGGACTAGTCGGAAGGCTCCACTACATCTGACCTGGGCTGCTCGTTTCAGTGCAAACTTTCTTAAAAAATAAATACTTTTGTACTATTTAAGGTCTCCACTAGTCAACGTGTCTCAATAAAAAGACATTTGGGGTATGTATTCCCATACAAACCCTTTAGGAGGCACCTACATAGAGTTGCAGTGAGGGAGAAAAGAACAACATGAGACATATTCTTGCATGATATTTCTGCTCCAAAACAAGTTTTGCAAGAAAACATTACGTAATCGTTATAGGCATGAGAAAAATGGGAAACCATGCATACTACAGATAGCAGATAGCTGATTTATGCGGATCAAAGTAAGATTACATTTGCATTGTAAACCTTATGCACACCAATAATGAAGCAATCTAATCCTTTTTCCAGATCGGTGCAACTGTATAGGCAAGCCAGGCTGTTCCAGAAAGTCTTCACAATGTTGATGGTGCACTGAATGCAGATGTGCACAGAATATTTACTCTCCATACACAAGTATCCGAGATTAGGAGAGTAAGCAGGAGGTAGCATTACATGCACTGCTTGAAGCCAGTGTGCTGTGACATAAATTAACCTATCTGAAGGAAAAATATTGGAGAAAATCAGAAAAGAAATAGACCCAAATGGGGCCTAGGAATGGTGGTTAACTTGACAGAGGAATTTCCTGAGATGAGAAAAGCAGATTGTTTTCCACACCAATGTGCAGAAAAAAAGGAAAACTGCATTGTGTGGGCAGGAATGAATTTGCTCAAATAAAAACATAAAGATGCTTACACGCTACCAGTGGGCAACACTCTATATTGAATCAATGTAAGCAGTTTCCCCCTCAACTAGCAGGTAGCCCACGTGTTGAACCCTGGAATAACCGAGGACATTAGATAGCCATGTTAGATATATTGTACAGGAATAATGGAGTCCTTTCACTTGAAATATATTCAATTCCTTTCCAGTAGGTGGCATCAGAGCCTGTGAAATACTGTCTATGTGACAAGCGTAATCCTCAACGAAAACCCCAAATTAGGGCTTTGGTCACTCTTTGTATGTTTTAATTATGTGACTGTTGTGCAACTTATTAAGTTCCAGTAAGAGAGGAATGAACAAAAAGACCAATTATTATGTCAAGTTTCAGTGTTGAAACTTGATATCCTTTGAAGTCATAAGATGTATTATCACCATCAGAACATAATTGTTTCATAAAGTGAATCTGTCCACGGCGCCCCTGGCTAGCTTCGATGGCGCACCCAGGTGCCGTGGCGCACAGTTTGGGAACCACTGACTTAGACCATCTTCCAAGTCTCAAGAATGGTGGTGGAGATTGCTGGAAAATGACAAGTGGAAGTACAGAGGCATCTGTACAATGCAAAAGTCTCAATCTTTGTACAAGTTGGTGACAGTCAAACAAATCATACAATCAACAAATAAAAATATAACCAAGTAAGCTGGCAATCCAAAAATGGTTCTACAGGCTACATATAGCTATGCTAGTTTTACGCGGTTACCTGTGAGCATGTGGTGACAGCAAGCTTGAAGACAGTCTTTTCTACATGGTCCTTAGCAGGCAGGGCTGATCAGGACTTGCGTCTGAATCCAAGCAGGACTGCTTACAAGCTAAAATAAGAGCCTCAACAGGGTCCACAAGCTATTTTTGCTTCATCAAAGTACAGCTTGAAAGACAGGTAGCACGGTAACACTCTCCATGAATCTCTACTGGAGCGCCTCTCTGTGTCTATTTAATTCTATGTACGAGCCAGGCAGTTGGGCCCGGTGTTATCATGGGATTGCCATACAGAAGCAAAAGCAGGACTAGTAGGAAGGCTCCACTACATCTGACCTGGGCTGCTCGTTTCAGTGCAAACTTTCTTAAAAATTAAATACTTTTGTACTATTTAAGGTCTCCACTAGTCAACGTGTCTCAATAAAAAGACATTTGGGGTATGTATTCCCATACAAACCCTTTAGGAGGCACCTACATAGAGTTGCAGTGAGGGAGAAAAAAACAACATGAGACATATTCTTGCATGATATTTCTGCTCCAAAACAAGTTTTGCAAGAAAACATTACGTAATCGTTATAGGCATGAGAAAAATGGGAAACCATATATACTACAGATAGCAGATAGCTGATTTATGCGGATCAAAGTGAGATTACATTTGCATTGTAAACCTTATGCACACCAATAATGAAGCAATCTAATCCTTTTTCCAGATCGGTGCAACTGTATAGGCAAGCCAGGCTGTTCCAGAAAGTCTTCACAATGTTGATGGTGCACCGAATGCAGATGTGCACAGAATATTTACTCTCCATACACAAGTATCCGAGATTAGGAGAGTAAGCAGGAGGTAGCATTACATGCACTGCTTGAAGCCAGTGTGCTGTGACATAAATTAACCTATCTGAAGGAAAAATATTAGAGAAAATCAGAAAAAAAAATAGACCCAAATGGGGCCTAGGAATGGTGGTTAACTTGACAGAGGAATTTTCTGAGATGAGAAAAGCAGATTGTTTTCCACACCAATGTGCAGAAAAAAAGGAAAACTGCATTGTGTGGGCAGGAATGAATTTGCTCAAATAAAAACTTAAAGATGCTTACAGGCTACCAGTGGGCAACACTCAATATTGAATTAATGTAAGCAGTTTCCCCCTTAACTAGCAGGTAGCCCACGTGTTGAACCCTGGAATAACCGAGGACATTAGATAACCATGTTAGATATATTGTACAGGAATAAATGGAGTCCTTTCACTTGAAATATATTCAATTCCTTTCCAGTAGGTGGCATCAGAGCCTGTGAAATACTGTCTATGTGACAAGCGTAATCCTCGACGAAAACCCCAAATTAGGGCTTTGGTCACTCTTTGTATGTTTTAATTATGTGACTGTTGTGCAACTTATTAAGTTCCAGTAAGAGAGGAATGAACAAAAAGACCAATTATTATGTCAAGTTTCAGTGTTGAAACTTGATATCCTTTGAAGTCATAAGATGTATTATCATCATCAGAAAATAATTGTTTCATAAAGTGAATCTGTCCACGGCGCCCCTGGCTAGCTTCGATGGCGCACCCAGGTGCCGCGGCGCACAGTTTGGGAACCACTGACTTAGACCATCTTCCAAGTCTCAAGAATGGTGGTGGAGATTGCTGGAAAATGACAAGTGGAAGTACAGAGGCATCTGTACAATGCAAAAGTCTCAATCTTTGTACAAGTTGGTGACAGTCAAACAAATCATACAATCAACAAATAAAAATATAACCAAGTAAGCTGGCAATCCCAAAATGGTGCTACAGGCTACATATAGCTATGCTAGTTTTACGCGGTTACCTGTGAGCATGTGGTGACAGCAAGCTTGAAGACAGTCTTTTCTACATGGTCCTTAGCAGGCAGGGCTGATCAGGACTTGCGTCTGAATCCAAGCAGGACTGCTTACAAGCTAAAATAAGAGCCTCAACAGGATCCGCAACCTATTTTTGCTTCATCAAAGTACAGCTTGAAAGACAGGTAGCATGGTAACACTCTCCATGAATCTCTACTGGAGCGCCTCTCTGTGTCTATTTAATTCTATGTACGAGCCAGGTAGTTGGGCCCGGTGTTATCATGGGATTGCCATACAGAAGTAAAAGCAGGACTAGTCGGAAGGCTCCACTACATCTGACCTGGGCTGCTCGTTTCAGTGCAAACTTTCTTAAAAAATAAATACTTTTGTACTATTTAAGGTCTCCACTAGTCAACGTGTCTCAATAAAAAGACATTTGGGGTATGTATTCCCATACAAACCCTTTAGGAGGCACCTACATAGAGTTGCAGTGAGGGAGAAAAGAACAACATGAGACATATTCTTGCATGATATTTCTGCTCCAAAACAAGTTTTGCAAGAAAACATTACGTAATCGTTATAGGCATGAGAAAAATGGGAAACCATGCATACTACAGATAGCAGATAGCTGATTTATGCGGATCAAAGTAAGATTACATTTGCATTGTAAACCTTATGCACACCAATAATGAAGCAATCTAATCCTTTTTCCAGATCGGTGCAACTGTATAGGCAAGCCAGGCTGTTCCAGAAAGTCTTCACAATGTTGATGGTGCACTGAATGCAGATGTGCACAGAATATTTACTCTCCATACACAAGTATCCGAGATTAGGAGAGTAAGCAGGAGGTAGCATTACATGCACTGCTTGAAGCCAGTGTGCTGTGACATAAATTAACCTACCTGAAGGAAAAATATTGGAGAAAATCAGAAAAAAAATAGACCCAAATGGGGCCTAGGAATGGTGGTTAACTTGACAGAGGAATTTCCTGAGATGAGAAAAGCAGATTGTTTTCCACACCAATGTGCAGAAAAAAAGGAAAACTGCATTGTGTGGGCAGGAATGAATTTGCCCAAATAAAAACATAAAGATGCTTACACGCTACCAGTGGGCAACACTCTATATTGAATCAATGTAAGCAGTTTCCCCCTCAACTAGCAGGTAGCCCACGTGTTGAACCCTGGAATAACCGAGGACATTAGATAGCCATGTTAGATATATTGCACAGGAATAATGGAGTCCTTTCACTTGAAATATATTCAATTCCTTTCCAGTAGGTGGCATCAGAGCCTGTGAAATACTGTCTATGTGACAAGCGTAATCCTCGACGAAAACCCCAAATTAGGGCTTTGGTCACTCTTTGTATGTTTTAATTATGTGACTGTTGTGCAACTTATTAAGTTCCAGTAAGAGAGGAATGAACAAAAAGACCAATTATTATGTCAAGTTTCAGTGTTGAAACTTGATATCCTTTGAAGTCATAAGATGTATTATCACCATCAGAACATAATTGTTTCATAAAGTGAATCTGTCCACGGCGCCCCTGGCTAGCTTCGATGGCGCACCCAGGTGCCGCGGCGCACAGTTTGGGAACCACTGACTTAGACCATCTTCCAAGTCTCAAGAATGGTGGTGGAGATTGCTGGAAAATGACAAGTGGAAGTACAGAGGCATCTGTACAATGCAAAAGTCTCAATCTTTGTACAAGTTGGTGACAGTCAAACAAATCATACAATCAACAAATAAAAATATAACCAAGTAAGCTGGCAATCCCAAAATGGTGCTACAGGCTACATATAGCTATGCTAGTTTTACGCGGTTACCTGTGAGCATGTGGTGACAGCAAGCTTGAAGACAGTCTTTTCTACATGGTCCTTAGCAGGCAGGGCTGATCAGGACTTGCGTCTGAATCCAAGCAGGACTGCTTACAAGTTAAATAAGAGCCTCAACAGGGTCCACAAGCTATTTTTGCTTCATCAAAGTACAGCTTGAAAGACAGGTAGCACGGTAACACTCTCCATGAATCTCTACTGGAGCGCCTCTCTGTGTCTATTTAATTCTATGTACGAGCCAGGCAGTTGGGCCCGGTGTTATCATGGGATTGCCATACAGAAGCAAAAGCAGGACTAGTAGGAAGGCTCCACTACATCTGACCTGGGCTGCTCGTTTCAGTGCAAACTTTCTTAAAAATTAAATACTTTTGTACTATTTAAGGTCTCCACTAGTCAACGTGTCTCAATAAAAAGACATTTGGGGTATGTATTCCCATACAAACCCTTTAGGAGGCACCTACATAGAGTTGCAGTGAGGGAGAAAAAACAACATGAGACATATTCTTGCATGATATTTCTGCTCCAAAACAAGTTTTGCAAGAAAACATTACGTAATCGTTATAGGCATGAGAAAAATGGGAAACCATATATACTACAGATAGCAGATAGCTGATTTATGCGGATCAAAGTGAGATTACATTTGCATTGTAAACCTTATGCACACCAATAATTAAGCAATCTAATCCTTTTTCCAGATCGGTGCAACTGTATAGGCAAGCCAGGCTGTTCCAGAAAGTCTTCACAATGTTGATGGTGCACCGAATGCAGATGTGCACAGAATATTTACTCTCCATACACAAGTATCCGAGATTAGGAGAGTAAGCAGGAGGTAGCAATACATGCACTGCTTGAAGCCAGTGTGCTGTGACATAAATTAACCTATCTGAAGGAAAAATATTAGAGAAAATCAGAAAAAAAAATAAACCCAAATGGGGCCTAGGAATGGTGGTTAACTTGACAGAGGAATTTTCTGAGATGAGAAAAGCAGATTGTTTTCCACACCAATGTGCAGAAAAAAAGGAAAACTGCATTGTGTGGGCAGGAATGAATTTGCTCAAATAAAAACATAAAGATGCTTACAGGCTACCAGTGGGCAACACTCAATATTGAATTAATGTAAGCAGTTTCCCCCTTAACTAGCAGGTAGCCCACGTGTTGAACCCTGGAATAACCGAGGACATTAGATAACCATGTTAGATATATTGTACAGGAATAAATGGAGTCCTTTCACTTGAAATATATTAAATTCCTTTCCAGTAGGTGGCATCAGAGCCTGTGAAATACTGTCTATGTGACAAGCGTAATCCTCGACGAAAACCCCAAATTAGGGCTTTGGTCACTCTTTGTATGTTTTAATTATGTGACTGTTGTGCAACTTATTAAGTTCCAGTAAGAGAGGAATGAACAAACAGACCAATTATTATGTCAAGTTACAGTGTTGAAACTTGATATCCTTTGAAGTCATAAGATGTATTATCACCATCAGAACATAATTGTTTCATAAAGTGCATCTGTCCACGGCGCCCCTGGCTAGCTTTGATGGCGCACCCAGGTGCAGCGGCGCACAGTTTGGGAACCACTGCCTTATATTATAAGGTTTAAAGTGTAAATGTTACAAAAGTCTTTTTAACAATAATTTTTATAGGTTCGGGGTCTGGTTTTAGGTGTGAAAGCTACAGGGAGCTCTAGTGGGAAAATATCAGCACGTAGTCTGTAGTTTTCTAGAGCACTAGGTTTTAAATCTACCAGCAGGTACCTGTGAGGTTTAGTGGTAGCATCGTTAAAGGCTTCCAAGAAAAACGGGGTGTTTCCAGGGTACATCTGCTTAGCAATGATAGAAATTTGCTGTTTGGCACAAGGGTTTTTAAAAAAAAACAAGGTATGAGACATTTTACAGTTATAGAACGTCAGCTCTTACCCTTGTAAAATAAGATCTCCACGATGTAGCATATGCTTAGATTACGATGGTATAAATATTGGGTAAAAGCTTTTTCTATCTTGGGGTGATCCCCGCCCTCGCGCATAAGATCATCTACAATCACCATGTTTATAAGGTGTGTAGGTAACAATGCATCGTCATTGAGATTACTAGGTATGCCTTCTATAAATCTGATGTGGCGGAACCTTAGGGATAGTTCCATATAAAGATCTTGCCAGGATGAATAAAGCCATACAACTTCTTTATAAAATAACGTTTACCACAATTTGAGGGACCTGCTAAAACGCAGAAAAGATGTTGCAAGCAGGTGTCCTTAGTTGTGGGGATTTGAGAGTCTAATGCACCTTTTATAACCGTACAGTAGGGTTTTGTAGTCCTCAGCCAGGACCTTTTTATCAAACACTACAGGTAAGGTTTTATGCAATGGTTGGGTTGTGATTTCTCAATGCTTTTTGGACCACACTATGCTAGGCTGTTGTACAACAATTGTTTTAATATTTCATGGTCATTCGAGATAGCGTATTTGTTCAGGAGATCCTTTAGGGTGTCAAAATTGATTTTGACTGTATTGCTAACATTTAAGATGATGCCTTTGACTTTTTATACACACTGCATTGTTTGATGTTTTATAAGAATAGGTTTTGGGTCCGGGTGAGGTGAACTCCACTAGGTACTCGTCCTTTTCTAGCTCACTGGTCAAATCTCCTAGATAAACACCTAACAGCGGGTCTTTATCCCTACTTTAATCACAAAAATAAGAGTCAGTATCATGATACAAGCACCTGTCCTGCAGTTTATCCAGCACTCTGTAAAGCTCAAAACGAGCGCGAGCAGTTGTGAAACTGGCTATGAAGATGTTTATATTGTTACACGTTGTGAGGTAATCTTTTGTGTACTTCCAACACAGTGCTGTGGTCTCATCATCAATAAACTCGCAACTGGACACCTCAAAACATGGGACAAAAAGGTACTTAAACAACTCGTCGGGATCTGTTATTATGGTCGTGTTTGACAAGTTTGTACGCTGTGCAAATTTTAGGGAGTTTAGGCAGAGTTTGGCTAACTGACGATGGGCAGGGTTGACCTCGATGAACTCAGGTCTCAATATTATACCCTTGTGAGCATAGAAATCATCAATGTACTTTTGCTTAGAGGTCTTATTAACACCCCATTCTGGAAACCCTGAAGCCTCCTGTTTGTCTCTTAGAAATAGGTTGATATAGTCAGAAAAGAGATTATTGTCTTTTCAAACTGCCATATTTTCACCATTTTATCAAGTCTGTATCCTTTCTCTAGGGCCTTTTGTACTTCAACGCTACACCAGGTACCGGTCAGCATCCTTTGCTCTTCACTGTGTCTGCACTCACTAGTCTCTTTACTTTCATCGCATGTACAACATAGTGGGAACATTAGCTTACCATTGACTCTGAACGGTAGCACAAGGGTGTAAAGCCGTCGGGGAGGGTAGATTTGGCATATAATGAGCCCAAAGTATTTGCCAATGGGTTTAAAGTCCCCATATATGATGGTGGGGTGGCCTACGGGGTATAACTTCTGCTTGTTCACAAACAGATACAGACTTGTGAAGTTGTAATAGTGTATTTTCTCACCCTCGCCCGCAGCACTGTACAACTGTATAACGTTTGTACCCCCCATGAATAATGCGTTGTGGGGTTCCATAGGCTCGGGTAACTGCTGGAGACTCTTGATGAAAGACACAAGTTCTGCATTCGATGTTAGCATATCTAACCACTCATGCTCCCAACGGGTTCTCATGACAAAATCACAGTTTTCAACATATTGTGCCTTCATCAGAGTACAAAGGTGTAAGTGTTCAAACTGGGTGCCCAGCAGTCTGCTAAACCTGTGGGGTTTCTAACGCTGAGGACAACCATGGTAAAAGCACCCATTGTATTTAAAAGCCATTGGCACACCTCTAATTACAGAATAACCGTCAAGATAATAAGGCCCCATTCGGTATTCACCACCCTGTAAGGCGTGTTGAATGGAGATGTTTTACTTGTCAGAGATGCACATAAACCGTTGCAGAGAGGGGGTTGAATAACACTTCTGTTTGCCGTTATAGAGGTCTGGCGGTACTAGAGCTATGCTGTTGTGTTTCAAAAACATGTGTTTGTAGATAGATATACACATGGAAGCCAGCGTAATATTTTGGAAAGCATCTCTGTATTCAACGGTCTTTGTCACTAGGGGAGTGTTGGGGTTCAAAACTTTCACCTGTTTAGTCATCTCCACCACTACGTCTCTGAAAAAGTTGCAGGCTTTTCGTAAGATCATTACATTAGCCTAACAGTCTGCTTTGAACTCGGTTTGAAAATGAAAGTTATTTTGCGGTTTTCACCGTACCACTGTAGAAAACTCTCTTTCTCAGCAGGCATCATATTTTCGACACTGTAGCTGTCGGGAAGAGGCATGGGTCTCTCATAATTCAGATTAGCCCAGGTGTTGAAAAAGTAGAAAAATAGAACGCAACTGTCACTCTGACACATTTTACAGTGCATTTCACAATGGTGAGTTGCCTGTGTGTTGTAGATATGGTCACACATACTTGGCTCCTAGAAAACCCTTCAGGTTCAAGATGCCATAGAAATTATTTTCATGATGGAGATCATAAACTGTCTTGTGTTTTGGGTGCCCCCCAGTTGTGAAGTCCTTCCAGAAACCATTGTGGTAAAGAACTTTTACCATAATGGCAAAATAGTTCTAAAAAAACTCTATGTCCCCAAACCCGACCATTCTGTTGTGCAGTATTTCAAGCACCCTATGGGCTTCAGCCGCTCTAGTCATGATATGAGCATCAGGGGTGGTGCGATCCATCAGTAACCCCGCTATGCTAGCCGCCAGACAAGTGTTGGATGCCCCGTTGTTAAAGTTAAGCAACCAGCGTTGTTTCTTATCAATGATTTTACTCTTTAATGATCTGGAAATACCCCCCTCACGGCCTGAACAACAAGGGTGATGACTCTGAAGGTCCCATATGCTACTATTTCTGCCTTACTCTAACTGGTTAGAGAGGTTTTCTAGAAATTCCATAGTGTCAAACACATTGCGGGGTGTTCGCTGGGTGAACAAGGGACTGTCAATGCCCTGCCCCTGGAAGAGCAGTTGGAAGAAATCATTAGGACCCACATTGTGTAACAACCTTTCTTTGAGTGTTTGTACGGCTTGGTTGATAGCTAAAACCCCGTGATCAGAGGAGTTTATAAACTCTAGGTTAACAAACCTTAATTCCTCCTAGTTCTCTGTAGCGCTAAACAGCTCTACAGTATGACTGTACCTTCTAACACTCTCTAAATACACAGGTTCTGAATCCTCAGCTTGAGGATCAATGTAGAATGGTGCACTCTCTGGTTATCGTCCTGGGTAGGCTGACTAAGGGTCTGCACAGGTGTATTTTTAAGCCTCCTTGTAGCACACATTCTGGCTTTCTTTAATTTCCTTTTTAAATGCCTACTCTGCCAAGCACTATTAACTCACTTCTGTTTCTTAAAGACCCAGCTGTTTTTAGACAACCTCCTTCAGCCTATTTGAACCCTTGCTGTTGTATTTGCGGGCTGTGTCCTTGCAACTTCACCTACTACAGCCATGGCAGAGGGCCCTTCAGCCTTTTCGTGGTATTCCAGTCTCTGAACTTTACCCTGTGAGGGCCTAAAATGCCCAATGCTTGTGATGTTCTCTTCTAAATTTATGTTTTGAGGCCTAGCAGGGTTTTTTTTTATGTCGCTGTATTTGGGGATTATGAACTGCTTTTGAAGGGTTCTAGCAGCTTTTTGTTTTTGAGCTAGCGTAAGAACGTAGGGCTTTAGTGAGTATATCTTGGGTTTTCTTTTTATATTTAGACCTCTGGACACCATTAATAGTAAATGCAGATCCGGCACTCTTTAGGGTGCACCACAGGCCTAGTCATGCTAGTATAATGCCTATGTCTACACCAGCCGATTCATAAGATTGTACGACCTGACTTCTAACCCTTTCCAACCTATGAATTATTTCCCTCTGGGTGCCCCTGAAGGACACGGTTTCACTTCCTGCCTTCCCCAATTTTAAGGTTTTGGAGTTCAGTTTCGATTTTAGCTTTCTAACAGCCTGCTGTATTTATTTCATATATGTCTCTAGTACCAGGTTGTGGTCCAAAACATCGTATTTTGGGGCATTTCTTGCTGCATTAGAGGAGGGGTGAATATTACCATGAAGCCTCCCTACTGCAGCTCCCCGGGTCACATCAATAACCCCATTCTGAAAGGGTGGGCCAGGATGGGTAAAAAAAACAGGGTCCCAGTGCGAACACCCAGATGCTTCGGAGGACTGTTCCATGCTAGACGGTGTTCCAAAATTCTGATTTTGCAACCCGCTACTGCCTGTACTGCTGTCAGGGTATGTTGAGGCTGGGAATGGCATTTATACACTTGATGGTGGGCTGGTAGGATCATACGCTCCTGGTGGTGTAATTGGGGACATCAGATATTGGGACGTTAAATTGTGGTCATAATAGCTCATGGCCGCAGAGGTGTAGAGAGCGCTGGGGCTGGGAACAGGTGATTGCGCCACAGGTGATTGCAACCCTTCGGGTTCTACACTAGACGGCCCACTGTGCTCGGTGGCTGTTGGTGTTTCAGAAGTCTCCACCACACACGCCAGTGCCCTGAGAAGCCCAATACATCCAGAATAAGGGTCCTCTATGGGGTGATCATTTTCCAAACTCGTGTCCAAAAGACTATGAGGGGTAGTTATACATGGAGCTGGTGCTAGGCCTCTGGAAGCATATCTGAATTAGGCTCCTCAAACGTTAAACGTTTAGACCTTTGCAGATTATGGGGACCTACCTGCGGTGTAACCCTTTTGTTAAAAATAGGTCTAAAGAAACTGTTTGTAGCTGAGGGGCATCTGCTTCTTCTTCCAGTTCTTTAAGGAAAGACGATTTATTTTAGGCTCCCCTTCAATGGTTTTACACAGTATCTGCTGATGTGTGTCTGTGGCTGTAGGTGCTCCACTGCCTGTGTGTCCAAGCCCTTGCACAAATGGAGTTACTGTAGAAGTGTTCAGTGTACTGGGCATAGCTGTTATTTGTAAAGGGGTGCAGGGACTAAGGTCTGTACCTGGTCTATGACTGTTATTTACAAAGCCAGCGCGTGGTTTGTCCTGACGCACAGCGTTGATCTTGGCTGATGCTGACATCTTTGTGTTTTGAAGGGTCCCAGTTCTGTCCTTTAAAGGCGCTGACGACCGCTTAGCCTTACGGCTGACTCCTCCAGAGATCTTTTGTGACGACTCTATGATGTAAGGATAAAAAATACATATTAGGTATTGCTATAACTGCTATATCCTAGAGGAAAAAGCTGCTTGAGAGACAAAGAAGTTAGGATTCATTTGGCTCTACAGTTTGTAAAACACACCTGATGTGTTCCTTTGTGAGGCTCGTTTCTTTCTCGGAGGTCCTTTTTAAGGCGTTGTAGACTTCCTTTTTTGACCGTCTTTTTAGCGCACCTTACCATCTTTTGTGGCGTCAGCATGCGGCCCGTGTGTGCCACCAGAGGTTCAAAAAAAAAAAAAGAAGAAATGTTACATTTGCAATATGTTACACTAACTATGCAGGCTCTCTCAGGGTCCCGTCTATAGCTTTATGGGGCTTTTTTGACCGTCAAGGTTGATGTTTACATAGGGTTTATACAAGGGCACATTTTATTTACCTGCTGCACTATGACTGTTGCGTCTTGAGCCTCTAGGATTTGCTATAGAGCGTTGACCGCCATTCAGTCAATCAATCAGTGCTTGTAAAGCACAACAACTCACCCGTTAGGGCGTCATAGACTGTAAAAAAAAAAAAGCACACAAACACAGTAAAACATTATTAGAAAATAAAAAACTAATTAACAATAAGCACTGTTGTTGAGGGTGGAGGTTGACACGGTTCTCTGAACTATAAAGCTCTAGATAGCTGTACCTTTTTGAAAGGCAGCCATTTCTTCTGGGGACAGTGTTAGCTCTTGGGGATCCTGCGTACAAAAGAGAGAAAATTTACTTTAGACCATAATTCATTTTATGCCACATTTATAGTTGCCTGTCATCAACTCATTTTCAACTATGTACTAGTCATGCATAATATTCTGTTAAAACCATAACACTACAAACTGGAAAAAGCAACCATTGCTGGAAGACACTGCTGCTAAGTACAACAAATAAAATATAAATGTAAAGGACTCTAATTACCATGATATATTTACACTATTTGTTCAAAGTTACAATCATGTAGTTTGCATAACAGTTCCACATATAAATGCACAACCCTCATAAAGATTCTTTTAACTGTGGTTTTTAATTGAGACCCTGTCTGGGCCATGCGCTGTCCTTACTTTTTCTGCTTAAGACATTTTCTGTACGCACTACATACATATTAACAAAGAGTATAAAATATACAAAAGGCTTTAAAAGCGATTACTCATATAAATAAGGTATAAATCGTCACACACTCCAAATGAACGCATTCATTATTAAATAGCAGGGACACATAATTTCAGAGATATATGCTAAGACGTTTGTCAAATTTCACCATGAATTTTTACATAAACAATTAAGAAATAAAAATCATTTAAGCATACTCTCTCAAGATGCTATCTGTTAAGTACTGTATCAGCCCACACTCATCTACGCCACTACAATGTTCTAAAAGTTCAAAAAACAAAACCTCTTGTTCACATTTCTCAAACA
Source organism: Pleurodeles waltl (assembly GCF_031143425.1). Lineage (NCBI taxonomy): Eukaryota > Metazoa > Chordata > Amphibia > Caudata > Salamandridae > Pleurodeles > Pleurodeles waltl. The sequence continues at coordinate 1,405,441,352 of NC_090447.1, read as the reverse complement.
CTAAACACTGTTTACCAAAAAGTCCACATGGGGGTGCTGCTGCACAACATGAGGTATCGGATTGTAGGATGCTGGCCTGGTGTGTGGTGGGTACCCAAGGTACTTACAACTTATACTAGGTCCAGGTATCCTCTCTTAGTGAAGTGTATGCAGTGTTTAGAAGCCAGGTTCTCTAGAGGTAGCTGTGGATGAGCAGCCAAGGCTTATCTAGGAGACATGCAAAGCTCATGCAATACCACTGTAGTCACACAGCACTTACACACATGAAAGAAAACACTCAGTTGTACTAAAATAAAGCTACTTTATTTTTGGTTACACAATACCACAAAATACAAGAGGGACAACCCTTCAATAGGAGGTAAGTAATACACTAATTATATACACGAGTAAACAGCAATAGGCATAGAGAAGGTTAGAAAACAGTACAAATGTAGATAACCAATAGTGACCCTATGGGGAGCCAAAACCATATACTAAAAAATGGAATGCAAACACAGGACCCCCGCCTACGTAAGTGGAATGTGTAGAGGGTAGCTGGGAGTAATAGAAAACCACAGAGGTAGGTAACACAGTACCCCCAGTGACCAGGAAAGCAGGAGTAAATCATTGGAACTTCCCCAAACCACCCAAAAGGAAGGAAAACAAGAAAAGAAGACACCCAGACAGGGCTCCAAGAAACCAGTGGTGGATTCCTGGAGAAGAAGAACTGTGGAGAGAGGGGACCAAATCCAAAAGTCACAGTGACGTCTAGGAGGAGTAGGAGCTACTACCCACCCAGCTGTACTTGCAGGAGATGGTCGATGGTGAGGAAGAACAGGTCAGTACTGCAGCCCTGGAGCCGGAGAAGAGTTCCTGATGGATGTAGAAGATGTCCCACGCTGGAGTGAAGATTGCAGCTGGGTGTCGGTGCAGGAATTCCACCAACAAGCCTTGGCAAAGGCAAACTCGTGGTTAGTGGAAAAGTGGTGCTGCACGGCCCAGAAGGACTCAACCCAGGAGGGGGAGTCACAAGGGACCCTCAGCAACACAGAGAACCCACAGAAGTGGAGGCAGCATCCACAGGAGTCCCACAGGACGGGGACACAGAAGTTGCAGAAGGAGCCCACACACCACTAAAGAAAAGGATCCCAGGCCACAGGAGAGCCACGCAGAGGGCTGTGTGTTGCAGGAAGGAGTGCTGGGGGCTTGAGCTACATGCCGCCTGAAGATCCCTTGGAGGAGATGCAAACAAGCCTTGGCAGCATCAAGGGACACAGTGCACAGGGGTACTGTCCTGAATGGGAAGGCAAAGGCTTACCTCCACCAAAGTTGGACAGCTATCAGAGAGGAGCAAGAGGACTACTCTGGACCACCACCTGTGATGCAGGATCCACACAGCTCAAGATGAGGGGAGATCCATGCAGCTGGTCGCCATTGCAGCAGGTGCCCGCAGATGCAGGGGAGTGACTCCTTCACTCCAAGGGAGATTCCTTCTTTCTTATAGTGCAGACTGAAGACACGCTGCCATCAGTGGATGCACAGCTGGTGGAAATGTTGCAATTGCTGACAGGAGCCCTGGAAACAATGTTGCAGAAGAGGCAGCTTGTCAGGTCCTGGAGGTTCCAGTCGCAGTTCCAGAGGCCAGAAGTCAAAGTGGAGGTTGCAGAGGAGTCCTGCTGGAATCTTGCAAGCCGAATCTGAGGACCCACCCAAGAGAGAGACCCTAAATAGCCCTGAAAGGAGGATTGGTCACCTAACCAGGTAAGCACCTATCAGGAGGGGGCTCTGATGTCACCTGCCTGGCCACTCAGATGGTCCCAGAGTTCCCTGCAAACCTTGGAAACAAGATGGCAGAACCCAGGGACCTTTTGGAGGAGCTCTGAGCACCACCCCTGCGGTGGTGATGGACAGGGGAGTGGTCACCCCTCTTTCCAGTGTCCAGTTTTGCACCAGAGCAAGGACTGGTTTATGCACAGAGGGCACCAAATGTGCCCTTCAAGGCATACCTTTGGCTTGGGGAGGCTACCTCTCCCGAACCAGTCGCACCTATTTCCAACGGGAGAGGGTGATACCTCCCTCTCCCAAAGGAAATCCTTTGTCCTGCCTTCCTGGGCTTCATCAGATCAAGCAGCAGGAGGGCATAAACCTGTCTGAGGGGTGGCAGCGGCTTGGGCTGCCTGGAAAACCCTGTAAGACTGATGGTAGCAATGCTGGGGGTCCTGTAAGGAGCCCCCAGAGAGCATGGAATAATATTCCCAATACTTGCAATACTATTGGGGTATGATTCTGACATGTTTGATACCAAACATGCCCAGGTTCAAAGTTACCATTATGTAGCTGGACATAGGTAGTGACCCATGTCCAGTACACGTGGAAAATGGTGTCCCCGCACTCACGAAGACCAGGAAAATGGAACTGGAGTTTGTGGGGGCACCTCTGCTTTTGAAGGGGTGCCCTTACACAAAGGCACCTGCACCCTGCCCTTTGGGGTGAGAGGGCCTACAATTGGGGTGACTTACAGTGACCTGGTGCAGTGACCTGTAGTGACAACGGGTGCATGCACCTGTTTCACACAGACTGCTATAGCAGGCTTGTATAACCTTTTGCATGGGCGCAGGGGGTGGCAGAATAACTGCTGCAGCTCATAGGGATACCCTGGTACTCCAATGCCCTGGGTACCTAGGTACCAAATACTAGGGACTAACATAAGGGGGCCAGTATGCCAATTGTGGGAGGGAAAAGGTACAGTTACCACAATTTACAGGAGAGAGCATAAACACTGGGGTCCTGGTTAGCAGGATCCCAGTGGACACAGTCAAACACACTGACAACAGGCAGAACATGGGGGTAACCATGTCAAGAAAGAGGGCACTTTCCTACAAGGATTCTCTCAATATTCCAGTATTTATATGGTTCCATTATCTTCACAGCATTATTTTACTTACTATAAAGTGTCACTTCTAATCCATGTAATGTTACACATGATTACACTAATTATAAACCATACAGTATAATAAACTCAAAAACATTGCAACTGTATATATATATATATATATATATATATATATATATATATATATTGTGCACACAGGGATCCTGGGATCCAGTCCTGTTTTTTTTCTCTCTCCCACATGTTCATCTGTGCAGGGAGGAGGAGTACGTGCATGGCTGGGCGGTGAGCAGGCAGGGGCCAAGCCACGAGCTTGACTCCTCGGCCCACCTGTAGCGTACAACGGAACGCGCGGTTGGATTTCATCGGGCCCACCGTCTAGAGCCCCAACTTTAATTGGAGATCACTGATACGGCCCGGTATGTAGTGCGAACTCAGGGACCCTTGAAGGGTCCTAAGATGTGGCTAAGCTTTGGAGTCCCCAACTTGTGGGGGAATATCATTGCCGCCTCCGTGGTGTTATAACTGGCCCCAAAACCTTTCAAGCTTGGGCCATCTAGAGCCCTGCAGCCCCTGCCCCTGAGGTCGGTAGGGATCAGGGGCCAATGCTCCAGCCCCACCAGGAGCCTTGGACCATAACCCCTCAGGCCTGTATGGAATGAGAGCACAGCAATTCCTACAGGCCTAAGTGTTCTCATTGTTGTTAGAGGGATCAGCCGATCTCTACAAGGAGGCGCACGGCCCCACCTAAAGTCCCCTCCTTGTCTAACTATGACTACAATGACCCCTGTATGATGCATAGGCCCCCCACCAGAAACTCCCCACACCTCAAGCTACACCCAGCCAGCCCACAACTCGGCACCAACTCAGCTGTAGTATATAAGGTAAGTGAAAGGGTGTTGGGTCTGGGGTGGGGTTCTGGGGGTGCCCCCTTCATGGTTAGATAACCTTGTTTAGAAAAACCCATCAACATAATAAAATAGTGGTTATCTCAACTACATAGCAAGGGCTTAAAATAGTAAAGAAATGTAATTAACATGTATAACACAGTTTTTTAAATTACTTTGTTTTACATTTTTTATGCTGTGTTATATTATTAGAATCTCTTCTGTAATTTGATCCTGCTGAGTCCCATCATTCTGTGTGCTTGCTTAAAGTAAAATTTTAGTCCTTATATTCTTGCCATACGACCCATGTTTTTACCTTTAAAATATTTTCCCCTCTACAAATTAAACATAGGCTTCAACAAAACATAAACGCATGTCTCAGATAACCCCGTGCAAAACATAGGCATTACGCTCAGATGGAGCATAGGTAAAGGGTTGAAAACAGTAGTAGGGAGACACTACATTGTAAATATAAAAACATGCCATAGTTACTTACCTTAAGTAGAAGCTGATTTGCATCACCAGTTTGCGCTCTGCCCTTCATAGTTTCCTCCTTGATGGTCCGGGTAGCACTGCTTTCTGTAAACTTCAAATACGTAGTTCAAAAAGAGTACTGTGAATGCAGGGTCTTTTATACTTGCTACAACATGCTAATTATGCATAGTTCTTTTGGAGGGGTTGGGCCCAGAAATAGACATCTGTGTTTTAGGTTTTCATTTCACAGATTCTGTCAGTTTGACCATTGATTCTGGGGTCACTTCATACTTTGACATCTGCTCATCACCCTTGCACCCTCTTGTGGGAAGATTGGACCAAACATCAGAGTTTAAGGTTTTCATTTCATGGCCTCTGTCTGTTTGACCATTGATTGTGTTGTCACTTTATACTTTGGCATCTGCTCATCACCTTTGAACCCTCTCCTGGGAAGTTTGGAACAAACATCTGTGTTTTAGGTTTTCATTTCTAAGTTGACTTGCTGGCTCTAACAAAAGACACTTCTCTTTTTTTCAAAGCCACTTTGACCAGCCCCCTTTTGAATTAGACATCAGTGTGGAGGTTTGGCCGTACATTTCCACTGCTCCCTCTGTGAGGAGGCACCCATCAGCCACAGGGTCCTGACTGTCTGAACATGTCCAGACTTGACTTCTTAGGTGCTGAAACATGCCACACACCTATAGGGCCACCACTTTACACAGCCCATAGATCTATATACTATGGCAAGGACCCTGGCACGTGACTATCACATGATCCACATGATGTCACAACCCACGTGACCCACCTACACCTATGTCAGTTGCAGGGCGAGCTCTCAGGGGGACCCGAAGTCCCAGTAACTGAAGTGACATCATTTCCAGGGCGGGTGGGGCGGGGAGCAGGACAACTGTCACTTTGCAGTTTGATGAGGAAAGGTATCCCCATATTCTACTAAGGCTTAAATGTACTCCAGCCCAGCCTTGGAATACGTCAAGCGCCACACACAGTTAACCACTAGAACTGCAGCACAATCCCACAGAAAGCTATTGAGACAGGTAATTCAAATAAGTTCCCACAGGAATTAATGTTAAATTAATTAAGTAATTTAATTCTATATTAAATGTATATATTTATTTTTAGTGAATAAAAATTAAATGCAATTGATTTATTTAGAACTAGGTGAAAATAAATTACAATGGTAAACTTACTTGCAAATATAAACAAACAACATTTATTAAATTATATACAACGATTATTACAAATTAAATAGAAAAAACTGTTAGTCAGGGTGGGTGATTTTATTTTGAAATTATTGTTTACAAATGAATATTTCTTCATGAAATTAATATATTTAAATGATACTAAAATGTAATACAAATATAATTTGGGGAAGCAATGTGGTGTAACATTTTATATTATCAGTTCTCTGTTAATAATAATTATTTTAAATACATTTAGGTTTGTAGTTTACAGTAAAATAATTGTATTTATTTATTTTAAATTGATAAACGTTAATTGTTTTCTTTATATTTTCCTATATAGATATCTCTGCCCTGGTGGAAGATATTTCCAAAAACAGCCAAAAAGTTATGAATCTTTAGAGGCATAAAATGGGTTGTAAAAGGCACCAACCCCTCACTGAAGGAGAAGGAGACATGTAAGTCAACACCTAGGTGTAAATTTCCACTCTGAAATGATGACAAGCAAAAACACGGAGAGTTACATCTAAGTGTAAGAGAAGATCAACACATGAGTACATGCAAAGTTACTTCTGTGAATCGAGGCCATAGTGTCCCAGGTCCTCGGTTTCCTGCTTCCACATAAGTCCCTCATGTATATACTCTCAGACATGGGGAAACACAAATATGTAAAATATGCGGGCATACAAAGGCTTCTCAAACCTCATACCCCCAAAACGAACCTTCACTGCAAATGGTCCTGTGGCTCCATCCCCGGTTCAGTTCCTGGACAGAGCAAATCAGCAGGAGGAAAAAGTTGTATGCTGTTATGATTGACAGGAATTTCTCATGATTGTCAGCTTCCAGTTGTCCTGCTCACAAAAGGGCATTAGAAGATCAAGCATAAAAAACCTAGGGTTGACCTGGATTGCAATGGAAACTACTGTCATATTAGTGGTGTAACCTTTGTTACCAATATTATAGAAACGTGTAGCTAGATTGCTAAATCAAAATATTAACCTAAAGCAAACTACTGAACAATTACAAGTCTGCTATAGGATCTGGGCATTGCATTGAGATCACTATGTTCAAAATGCATTCCACGAGGAAGTGAAGTCCTTTTCCTTTTTCAGTGAGACATAACTTTAAAAAAAGTTATTTTGTATTTATTGTGCAACCTTGCTTTATACTTTTTCTGTCCATCATATTGACACTCTACAATAAAAGAACAATAAACAAAATAACATTAATACATTCTCCTTAGACTGAAATTGTAAAGATACATATATCCCTCTGACATGTTTGTCTTGGCATACAGGTATAAGGTATTCCCTATGGAGAAAGAATGGTTACATTTAGATAGTATATTCTGACCTTTGGAATCTGAATTTCACCACGAAGAAATGCTTTCAATGGATCCTTTTTGGGAAATTCTTAATATCCACGCATATCTCAAAAGAATCTGGCTAACAGATAGGGACAGTGCTCAACCATTTATTGCACTGGAGTAACATTGGCTTGTATGTTATGCTGTTGTGTGTTGGTTAAACGCAGTATGTCTCTGCCAGGTCTTTCTGTCATATACTGGTTCCAAAAAGTCCTTGATCTCTTTGTTACTGTGTAAAAAATAAAAAAAAACACAAACAGTTGATCTAGGGGTGGTTAATTGTTATGGACTTGGGTTTCCCACATGATGTGTATTCAGTGTGGCTGCTGTCACTTCTGCTGTGTCTGATCATCAGGGCTTGGCCACATAAGGTCTATTAAAATCATACACCTTTCCCTCCCCTGTTATTTTGGTACGGTCTTTGCTTTGAGGCAGTCTACCTCACTGTCACAGGAAATGCTAGGTATCAACAAACATTTGCAAAGCCAATTGGCCTTGCTTATGTGAAAAGGAAGGGAGTGGTTTGGTAATATAGCAGTGACAAAAGTGTTTTTGATTTTTTTTTTTACAATAGTGCAATGAAAAACAGTGATATGACCATGTGATGAATTAATTATATATCATGTAAGGTAGTTAGGGGTGCCCCCAACAAATTGGTACTCAATTTATATGATGTACCAGAGAGGATTCAGGTGACTGTGAGAGCATTAAAGGGCTCTGAATACTTTGTTTCTGTACCTTCAAATATATAGAGAGCCAGCAGCCACCCTTTGTGCCAGCAGCCTGTACCATCCACATGTTCATTTTGACCCAGATCTTTCTACACTACTCTTAGCTTCCCCTACTTCAAACCACAAACCTATACCTCCTGCTTACAGCATATCGTGGTGTATTTCCCTGGGCAACCTCTGTTCTGGTTTACCACTTTTTGCAACCATAAATGTCACTGCCAGAAATGGTTTACTATACCAGACACTTCACTTTCTGAGCATACACCTCTGTGATTGGATTTCTGGTTTATTTTAAACCTTCACTCTACAAACCTGAGCTATCACTATCCAATATACAATGATCTTTTAACACAACAAAATGATATGGACAAATTTCCTTACAACCCCTTCAGAGGAGAGATGTCATACCGAGACTCGCACCCATTTTGGACAGCCTGTCTATGGATTAATATTTCCATTATACCTTTGATATATCAGTTTGAGTCAGATACTGATCTGAACTATCATGGGGGCCTGAGCAACTCTCACCAAGTTTCCTCTATGTGGGCTTCTAGATCCCCTTTGGATTTTGCTCTCTGACTTTTCTGAGTTTTCCCTGTGTGCACTGAGATCATCCTTTAATGGGTGGAGAGCAGTCTGATTGTGTTTATCTCTACCCTCCCAAATGGTGTCCCCGCCACTATTAGTAGATTAAAGGGGGACTTACCCTATTCTTCCAACTGACCAATGACCTACCATGTCATCCAGCAGCAAGAGAATTCCTCAGCTGAGGCTCCCATCAGAGGCAAGTAAAAATTCCCTACTAGCCTGTCTTGGCTCTTGATCAGGCCAAGCGTCAGGATCTAGTTCTTGAAGGCAAACCATGTAGCACTGGTGCAGTAGGATCTCCCAGAGGTTTCATCTCTAAGGGTGCCCCCATGGACAGACAAAGCTGGATTGGCTGTACCAGGCATGGGGAGTTTCCTCACGGGGCTGGAGTACCGGTTTTGTTACTGTGGGCTGGTTTTGCAGCAGTGCTGCAATATTACCCCTCAGTAACAAAATCAGCAGGCCATCTTGAAGCACTCACTCTCGTTTACAGTCTCGCCAGCACTTAACACGTGTACTCAACGTTTCTTTTGTAAACAAAACAAAAAACATAATTAACACTACGTGACCACCCCTCGTGGTGTGTTTGATTTTAGGGCTGTCAATTTGTAGCAGCGCGTGAAATCACTACCAATGACAGCCCTGGTATAATAATTTTGTCTTGTCCCCGTGCTCTCCTCTCCCTCATCCCTCCCTCCCTCCCTTATCTCGTCACACCAACTTCTTCGAGAAACTCTTGGACCTGGTGATTTCCATGCTTGGCTGGAGTCAGTGCAGACAGAAGCCAGACACATGCCAGCGGCTAACCCCGGGCCTCCAGCTAGAATCAGGAACCAACAGCCAGTGGCAGCTGACTGCCCTGGACTAAATATTTGTTCTGCCCGGCTCAAGTGCTCTCAGCCGTCGCTGTCACCCCTCCCTCACCAGCTTTGGCCAGCCATCGCCAGCTACCACATTCAGCAAACAATAGACAGGCAGCTACTGTGGTAATTGCTGCTGACATGGGCTACATTCGGGACACACTTCGGTGACACCAATCATTAGTGTAAAAGGTAATTTATTTAGGACAGGATTTAAACCAGATTACATCATTTAACTTTCAACGTATACACCCCAACTTTAACAGAGCCCCAACCCTTTAAGATTTCCTCGCTCATCTTTTTCACTTCCAAACCCGCATTTCGCTTCCACTCCCCTAGACACTCCCCTTTTCCTTTCATGCCCTACTTGCGTCGTGCATCCCCCACACTCTGATCCTTCACCTGCTTTTTTTTTCCCTTGGAAGGGTGGCCAAGCCCGCATCTGGCTCTCCACCCTCCCCCCATCTACTGTATCACCCTTTTGTCACCACCTGCCCTAACTGACACTCACCAGCCCCCACTAACCCCCCTGTCAAAGCACTGTGCGCTGCTATCTCCCCCCTCTACCTTAGCCAATTGCCGGGTGGGTGGGTGGCCAAATTCCATCCTGATTACCAGTCGGTGCGAAAAGAGGTCAATCCCACGCCTCTTTTAAACGGCCACTCCTAGTCCCTCCCCCAGTTACCTGCAGCCTATCCTGTCCAGCAGGCGCCACTTCCTGTCCTCCCAAATGCACCCGCGACTAGAGCAAGTCTCTCGCTCCGCGGGCCCCTCCATCGGGACAAACTTCAGTGACACCAATCGTTAATGTAAAAGGTCATTTATTTAGGACAGGATTTAAACCAAATTACATCATTTAACTTTCAACGTATACACCCCAACTTTAACAGAGCCCCAGCCCTTTAAGATTTCCTCGTTCTTTTTTTTCACTTCCAAACCCGCATTTCGCTTCCACTCCCCTAGACACTTCCCTTTTCCTTTCATGCCCTACTTGCTTTGTGCATCCCCACACTCTGATCCTTCACCTGCTTGTTTTTTCCCTTGGAAGGGTGGCCAAGCCCGCATCTGGCTCTCCACCCTCCTCCATCTACTGCCAACCAGCATAAACCCACCTGGCGTTTTGCTGCCCCACCCAGGGAAAAAATGGACACACTACTGCAACCTTAACATCCTACGTTTGCTCTCTGAGCCACAACTTCTCTCCCCACAACTCCCCCACCTGTAACCTCAATTCTGTTAGATAATATGCATTCCCCAACTGTGACAAGTGCACCCCGTCCGCCCTGAACAGTGCCTCATCTTGTTCTTTGATGTCCTCATGCTTCAAGACTTTTATCCCATGTGACCAACAAAATACCCTCATAGCCCGGTTCAGTTTTTTGCGAGCCCGCTCCATGGCTCCATGCTTAACTGCCACTCTCCAAGCTCGTCGAGGCACAAACTCAGTCCATACCAAACAGGTACAGTGCAACCTCTGTTTGAGGAGTTCCAGATCTCTCTGCATGTGTTGCAGTAGTGTGAGCCCTGATAGCTTCACAAGGTCATTTTCCCCCAGATGAATCAGCAGCAAGTCAGGACATCCCCAGTTCAGCAAACTAGCAGTAATAAACGGAAGCAGACTTCTCCACCTCATGCCGCTTTTACTCCACCAGAAGACTTCATGATGTCTGCTAGGGAGTCCCAGTGCCCGGCCATAAATCTGTTTTTCTGCAAACTTCACCGCCCAGTAAATAAAGGAATCGCCGACCAGCCATGTTACTATCTTGTCCTTCTGTGGGCCAGACACACACCCTACAAAGAAAAAGAACTGTAAAGGTTGTCACAGGAGCTAACACCCTCACCCCAAAAAATGAATCAACTAACTAGACAGCATGGATCCAGCACAAAAACCTTACTACGGCCTCACGTAGCGCTCACAGCATCTAGACTTCCATCTACCTATGGCTCTAATCCTTGCCCAGTCCCAACCCAAATGGGCCGCCGCAGTAGCTGCCCCGATCCTGAATGAATGAGTGCCAAACTCAAGTGGGTGACGACCCGTCCGCTTCAGTGCCATCCTTAACACTTGTAACAGCTGGAAGCTAGTAAGCTTTGCCGCCGTCCTATGCACAAAAAACCCACTCTCTCCTGTTAGGCGCTGCACACCCCTAAAACTCAACCATTCCCACACCGGGCATGCGGCCACATTACCACCTCTGTCCAGCCATACCCATTTTCCTTTCCCCAACTGATCAGTTTTAGAGCACCTAAGCCAAATCCCCAAACGGTCCCCATGCAGGCAAACCTCTTTGATCTTCACACCTACTTCCCTTCCCACCCCCAACAATTCAGATACTCGAAAAGCCCCAAAAAACATCCACACCATACACAAACGTAACAACGCCAACTCATATTCGTCAGTGCAGCATACCTGCAACACATGCAAGCGCTCTAATAGTAACTAAAAAGTGATGGGCTCTCTAGCTGTCCTACCTGAACTTGCCCTAACCCTTCCCCAGCCTTTCAGCATCTTGGCCAGCAAATCATTACGCGATGGACTCGAACCAAAAAAGAGATTCCCGTAAAAAGAGACTCCGGCCAACTTGCCACCAATGGTTGCGGGGGATAAACCTTTCCCAATCAGAAAAAGCACAAAACGCAACATGCGTGACTCAAGCTCCTCATGTCCCTGTAACCAAAAATTGCCGGAACACAACTCGAAAGCTTGAAACTCCAACCATGCCAGCCTGTAACTCCGCCGAGTGGATTCCGCTAAGGACATCCCTACCAGCCCAGTGATCATCACGCCCCCCACTCCCACATGTCTTCTGGGACCGCAGTCTTGCTCCGCTCCGCTCCTGGTGCCAATGTGCGAAAACGTTGCCACTGTGAATGAGACAGGGAATCTGCAATCTCGTTGTATATCCCAGGTATGTGCGCAGCTTTGAAGATAACATTTAATGACAAACAACAAAGAATAAACTGGCGCAACAAGCGCAAAACTCTGAGGTCCCTCACTCGCTGTCTGTTGACTAGTTCAACGACTGTCATATTGTCAACCCGAACGACCACCGTCCTGTTAGCTAGTTCATGCCCCCATACTGCCAAGGCCACCAAGAGTGGAAAACATTTGAGGAAAGCAATGCTCCTCCCTTGCTGCAGCCATTGCGTAGGCATGGTTCTGCGCACCATCTCCCATCCCAGAAAAGCCCGAAGCCAGAGGCTCCAGCCGCATCGGACAAAAATCTGTACTTGCCACACCGTATCAGTGTCGCAGAAAAACATGGATACACCGTTGAAATCTGCTAAAAAGGTTTCCCACACCTTAATGTCCTCTCTCAAGCCTACTGAGACTTGTATCCTATGGTGTGGCAGCACCGCTCCTGACATGGCTAACCCCAACCGCCTACAGAAAGTCCTTCCTCCCCTCACTACCCTGCAAGCGAAATTAAGGTAGCCAAGCAGCTTCTGAGCAGTCCGCAGATCAATTTTGCGGAGCACTCGCACAGTACCTAGAAATTCCAACATCTCCTTCACCTTAGGCGCCAGCAATCTGGCCACCAAGGAGTTCACATTCAACTCTATGCCCAAGAAGGTTAGGACTGATTGCGGCCCCTCTGTCTTCTCTGGAGCCTAGGGCACCCTCACCTGCTGAGTTAGTTCTTGAAAGGCTGTCAGTGCCCGCCCACAGGCCCCAGAAGTGGCTGTCCCTACAAACAGAAAACCATCCAAATAGTGAGTCACCGTCCGGTGCCCACTCTGTCTGACAAAAACCCACTGTAGAAAGGTACTGAAGGTCTAAAAAAGTGCGCATGAAATAGTGCAACCCATGGGAAGCACCCTGTCGACATAAATGGACACCCAACCGATCAAAATCTTCCGGGTGTATTGGCAGCAGCCTGAAGGCGGACTGAATATCGTATTTTGCCAATTCAGCACCTTGCCCACACCCCTTGACCAGCTTGATGGCATCATCCACTGATGCGTAAACCACCTTAGTGTCCTTGGGTGCAATAAAGTCATTCACAGAGGTGCCCTCCAGCCAGGACAAATGATGAATCAGGCGAAACTCGCCTGGGGCCCTTTTAGGCACCACCCCCAAAGGGGATATCATTAAATCTGCACTTGGCCAATGGTAGTAGGGCCCGCAATTCTACCTAGCGACACTTCTTTTGCCAATTTGGCCCGCACCACCTGTGGCATCGCCTTGGCAGACCGTAAATTGTCAGCCCATCTCCTCACCCGGGGACCCTGATAGCCCACCCGGAAACCTTCTTGAAAACCTGACTCTAACTTACAAGCCTCGTCAGAATCTGGATAAATGTGTAACCAGGGCAGCAGGGCCTTCAGCCTAATTGGCGTAGGGCCCTTTTGGTGCAGGAGCGCCCTGCATACCTCGTCCTTTGGATGCCCTCCATTGCTCTGCCGGGCTGGGGAGGGAAAAGCATTGAGTGAGTGGATGACGACCTTCGCACTTGGAGCAGTCATGTTTAAACCTGCAGGCTGCCGGGAACAGAAACCTTTATTGAAATTCCAGCATGCTCCTGTGGACCCATGCCCGCCCCTACCTGGGCGGGACGGGCCTGAAAAGGCTTGTAGACTACCGGCAAACCACTTGCGTAGACGGAGAGGACTGAGCAGACGCCATCCACTGCATCCACAATTCGGGGTCTACATCGCCCCATGGCTTAGCCGGATTGACGCTCACCCTAGCCCTGAATTCTTCATCATAGCTCAGCCATGCGAAACCTCCAAAATGCATCTGGGCCTTGCGTATAATTTCCATATACTTGAAAAGCGCTATTGCCCTATCTGGGAATTTCTCACAGCATGTACTGGAAAAATCAAAAAGGCTGACACCAATTATCCATCGTGATTAGAACTCTCGGCCTACGCTCTAGCTCCCACTCCTCCTCCTTGGATCCCTCTTTGGCCTGTATGTCCCTATGTAGGAGCTTAAAAACGTCCACATATTCATGCTTCCAAATTCTCGCTTTTGTTTTTTCTGCTACATGCGAGCCCAAAGGCATGGCCAAATCCATGTATGGGAGCCGCTTCTTGTGCCCCCCCCTTCTTTGTCTTCAGACCCAGTGACCTCCCCTGACTTCTGATTGCCTGTTTTCGTAGCTGTTGTAGAAATTACCTCCTTGGCTTTTGCCATGTCACCACCTTGCACTATCCCTTCCATGGCTGTCTCAAGCACCGAGCAGTCGCCCACCCCTATGGATTTACGCGTGCATGAACCACTGGAAACAGCACCATCCCCCCAAACAGACCACCATTGCCCCTTACCTCTGCCTTGTGCCCCCAAAGGCCGTGCAACCTTCCTTGACCCTCGACCACACGCCATCCTTTGGCGCACCTCCGTTGGCCCGTCAACAGACATAGGATCCTGTAAAATAGAAGCAGAAAAAGAGGTTGAGCCGCCCTTGCGCCCTCGCCCCCTCCCCTTGACACCGCTCACCTCTGCCTCACGAATCTCTCCTTCCTCCCACTCATCCACATCCTCATCATAATCAAGGTCAAACACCTCTTCGTCATCCATCTCACACCTGTTGGCGACACCACCCTTCATTCTGGAAGTAGTCGCCGAGATTTCCTCATGGCCCTCATACCATCCCTGCGAGACCCACGATCCAGCGATGTAGACAAGGCCGCAGAAGACCCCTCTAGTGCTTCAGACCAACGTGCAGGGGCCGAGTTGCGCCCCGTTGGTGTCACCTTCTTTCTGCCAGCCTCAGATGCTGACATTGTCTGACCTTTCCCAACGTGGCTGTGTGCACCACTGGGACTTCCCGCGCCAATCAGCCCTCCGGCTGCACAAGACTCGTGGCCCATCCCTGCCTCTACCTGTGGCACCCAGACCCAACTGCCAGCCCCCAAACCAGTAGGCTGGGGCCCCATCCCGTCAGTACCTTCTGCCGTCCTCTTAAACTGCCTGCCACATGCCCCTGTCTCCTCTCTGTCTCTGCACGGCTGGGCCCACCTTGCTCCAGTCTCCGCTACAATGCAGTGTTGTTCTTTGATCCTGGCCTCCAATTCTAAAGCCTCAGACAGGTCTCAACCACCCAGCACGGGTCCTCCCCGGTCTCAGGTCCCGCTGGCCCCACCCCGGCCCCTACCTTAGACTTTTTGCCCTGCCCGCTCACTGTCTTGGCCTTGGCAGGCCCGCTTTTCGCCTTTGCCGCACACTTGCCTCTTTACTGGGGGCCCGGGGCCCACAAGGGGTGCTGTGTCTCCCTTGTGACAAAACAAATCCAAAGGGGCCAATTCAGTGCTGGCCCCTGGGAAGGGCTGTTCCCCTAAGCTGTGCCCATTTCAGGCCCTCCCCAAATAGGCAGGTCCTGGTGGTCCCTTGGGGGCTCAAACCTTGAAAGCTCGGGACCTGACTCCCCCCTCCGTCTCCTCTGCTGGCTGTTCAGGGCCCTGTACCACCAGATCTTGGGGGGGGAGGGGGCCAAGATGCACCACGCGCCCGCCCCCCGGCGCCTTTTTTAATTTTGGGGGCCTCCCACTACGGTGAAGAGCACGCAGCTATAACTGCTGCTACCTGACTCGGCGCGGCCCGCGTCGGCCGCATCATGCCGACCCAGGCCTGGTCCAGGAAGCAAGGCCTGAGTAAGTTGGCTCGCCCGGCTTCGCCAATGGTGTGAAGCACGGCCCTCACTGCTTCAGCGTCATGGCTGGTTGCCATGGCGCTGGAGCAGGATAGCGGCGAAGTACCACGGTAATGATATCCGACAAGGCCGAAAGCCTCGCCAGTATAACTAAACTTGCCTGCGCAGTAAAACCCCTGCCGTGGCCAAATTCTGTCCCGATTACCAGTCGCCGCGGAAAGAGGCCAATCCCTCCCACAACACCCCTTTTAAACACCCACCCCTAGTCCCTCTCCCACTAACCTGCAGCCTATCCTGTCCTGCAGGCGCCACTTCCTGTCCTCCCGAATGCGCCAGTGGAGAGACTAGAGCGAGTCTCTCTCTCCGTGGGCCCCTCCAGTGTGACGGATTTTCAGTTTTAAATTTATGCTGATGGGCCCTGGTGGCAGTCTGGCAGTGGGGTTAAGTAAAAGAGGTCAAATTGCAATAGAGCAATTATTCCTTTGCTGGACTGTGTTTTTAAATATAAAAATATGGGTTTAAAGCTCCCTCTGCAGAGTTCTTTGTGTATCTGGCAGTTTTCAGGCAACAATAAAAGTGTCAATATATCTCTGATGATTAATATTCCTGCTAAAAAGGGATCGGAGAATTGTTTCGTGGCTGTTTCAATTCTCCTAAAGTTGCCAGAGGTTTAGTATGCCTGTTGCAAAGGACATGCACCATTCAGATCACAGGATTTTATTTCAAATGCATACATAGTGGGTTACTGCTTTTGTCGCAGAGATTCTTGTGTTACTGGCAGTCCTTAAGTTACAGTCGTCATCTAGCACATTGAGTTATGAACTGCCATCAAAGATCTACATGCAAAATGCATGGGGAAGGTTAGAAAGCTATGTTTTTTTCCAAGTCCATCATTATCATAATGTTGCTAAAAAACGGTTTGTGTAGAAATAAATTCTTATTAGTAAAGCCAACACTAACCACTGTGCTGTTTTAAATACTGAGGGCCTGATTCTGACCCTGGCGGCTGACTACCGCCAGGGCAGAGTGCCGCGGATGCACCGCCAACAGGCTGGCGGTGCATCCATGGGCATTCTGACCGCGGTGGTAGAGCCGCGGTCAGAAACGGGAAACCGGCGGTGTCCCGCCGGTTTCCCGCTGCCCTAGGGAATCCTCCACGGCGGCGCTGCAAGCATGGGCACTGCAGGGGCCCCCTAACAGGGCCCCACTAAGATTTTCAGTGTCTGCATAGCAGACACTGAAAATCGCGACGGGTGCAACTGCACCCGTCGCACCCTTCCCACTCCGCCGGCTCCATTCGGAGCCGGCATCCTCGTGGGAAGGGGTTTCCCGCTGGGCAGGCGGGCGGCCTTCTGGCGGTCGCCCGCCCGCCCAGCGGGAAACTCAGAATAACCGCGGCGGTCTTTTGACCGCGCAGCGGTATTCTGGTGGTTCCCGCTTGGCGGGCGATCACCCCCTGAGTTTGTGTTTCTCCAGACCAAGATGATACATGTACCCTGCACCTTGTAGTTCCCTTTGTCCTATGTAACATTTCGTTATCCATACACCGATTTACACATATATGATTAATTGTCTCTATATGTGTTTGTGGTGTAAAGGTCTCCAACACCATACACTGGTATGAAAAGGGCTATAAATCAAATGAAATACATGTGAGGGATGGGCTATGGAGATATGAGAGACACTGTTGGAGGGTAATAGTTATGGAATCATAGAAGGGCCCCAACAAATATTGTCTTATACTGGTGCAGGATAAGGTTACTATGCTATACAGCTAATACAATTGAATATATAGTGGAAAATGTGTTGTGGAATGCACCATTTTCTTGGGGGGAGATCCCCCTCCCCCATATCCTCCTTTTATGGGTCAGGCTTGCTTGCTGCACTCCCTCACTACACACTGTAGGGGACTGGTCTTACAAAATTTGCCAGGGCTGCTTTGGTTTCTCAGTCCGGTCCTCAGGACAGACAAATATCTCCCACAGATTCCGGGGCCTCCCTTTTGGGACCAGGATCCTCCTAAACTTGGGCACTTCCCTGGCATACGTTGCTTGCTATTTATCCCCCGCTTTTCCTGGGATGCCTGGCCTGATGTTTCAGGTTGAGAACCCTCAGAAATCCAAACAAGTGCTGTCTGGCTCCTGTTTCCACAGTACCCATCCTAGTAAGTTATACTATAGTAGCCAGTTTCTGGATTTTTATTGCTGTCCACTCTGATTGTTTCTTATCATCCCAAACAGTAATTTTACAAGTAGGGCAGGATTGAGGTATTTTGCCTTCTGAACAGTGACTCCCCACAGGCCAGCGTCAGTGCCCCAAAGGGTGGTTCGCGACCCTATTGTGTACATCTACAGCACAGAGGACTTAATTCTCCACATACTACTTTGGAGACACCAGCTTATCCTCCACTATCTTCATGCTGGCACATGAGTCTGCTAGCACAGTACTGCTAACTGACAGGCAAGCCCTATTTACAAATTCAGCCATATCACTGAGCTTAAAATCCATAGATGATTTTACAATACTAAAAACGTTTTTTAAGATGCAACCCCAGAGATCAAATTATATGAATCATCATTGGTAACAATTCTGCTTTTCAGTGAGCTTGTAAGTGGTTTTAAGTTAAATAGAAGGAAAGTAAAAGAGGTGGGGTAAGAGAGAAGATAGGATGAACCTTATGTTTAATAGGTCATTAGTTATTTTGTTGGTTTATGTCTGGGGACCAGCAACGAATTCTATTAGTCAATAAGATACCTAGATGATTTATGGATGTGTAAGAGGGTAAACAAACTTGTACAGTTTGTCTCATATATTTGCATTTGTAGTTTATTATGAGTTCAGGGAAGTATCACACATCTGATAAATTGTGTCCATTCCCATTGTGTATGTATAGAGGGTTGACTGAAGTCTTTCCACTGCAAAAGTATGGATTTCACACATCTGATCATCATAAGATCTGTAGATGTCATGTGGGGAAGCTCCAATTGCAGGGCTGGATGGGGGACCAAAAGCAGCCGTGCAAAAATGCTCAACCCAGCCCCTCTCCCTTCATCTCCTCTCAATAGCTCTCTTTCCATCCAATTTCTCCCTCTTCTTCTCCCTCCTCTCTGTATCTCTTTCTTTTTCTCTCTGGGGCCCTCTACTCGCTTTCTCTCTACCTTCTCTGTCCCTCAGCTCTCCCTCGCTCTCTTTCTCTCTTGAAGCCTTTCTGCCGGCTGCTGCAGTTAACCTTGAGGAGCTGGGGACCACCAAGGGCACCCAACGGCTTTCAAAACGGGATCCAAGGGTCCCAGCCCATTGGGGAAATGGCCAAAGGAATAAAACACCTGTTCAGCCCTGTCTAAAAGTAATAGATGGGAAAATGGGGGTCAAATTTATATTAAGTATCCTTACACATATTGGAGTTCTTTTCAGAAGATTTGGTGTAGTGACATTCCAGCAGCGTATGCCTTAAGTCTCCCTTTTCACTTTTGCAGCTCCAAAACAGGTCTGTATGTGCTAAATCAAGTTTGTGTAATCTGGATGAGATCCACAGAACATTGTGTGTTAGCCAGAAGCTGCATTGGGCGAGAGCTGGGGATATTTTCTTATTACTCAGGCTTCCCCAGATTGTGTTCCAGGCAATCTGTTAACTATTTATCTTCTGTCTTTCAGTATATGTGTTTTCTAATTTCCTCAGCATCTTGATAGTGGTTTTGGAGTGGTATGGGGAGATCATTTTGTGACTTGGTATACACACTTATTTATTTTCTAAGTTAGAACCCATGCAGACCAGATATTCTTCTGTAAGCATTTTAGCTCCCATTAATATGCACAATAAAGAAGCTTTATCTAATGCCGGTTCATGCAACGTCCCGCTTTGTTCTCACCAATTTACACACTTGATCACCCGCACACTCCAGTGAGAATTTCACAAGCGCATCAACCTAACATCACCTCATACTTTCTCAAAGACCTAGTTCTATAGCAAAACGGGCGAAAGAGTGATATTACTTTGTCAATCCTCACATACATTACCAAAAAACCTTGAAAGCATGCTACATCTCATAACCACCTTTGTGTTGATTCATGCAAACCCTAATCCTGTCATTTACAAAGTGTGGTTTGAACTCTTTTAACTTGTCAAATGAGTTTGATCATGTGGGGTACACTTCAGATTCACATTCTCCAGCCAGTCTGAATTCTTCTTTTGACTTCAGCATATGCCTTCTCCTTCACCTTCCAGGATGGTGCTCTTGTTCCCCGAAGCCTATCACCATCACAAGTATCAATAAACTCAGATAAACTGATAACTTAAACAACTCCCTGGTTGCTGCAGTACAGGCATTGTCATGGCAATCAGGTAAATTGGATATCCAAGTAGGTCCGTTACAAACATTAGACACTTGTGTTGTCCCTATTTAACTGAAGTGGACATGTCCCATAGACAACATAACCAAAAGGTGCAATTTTCTACAAACCCTGTGATATGGTGCTACAGTTATCAATAAGCTATTTACCACTTCAGAAACGCTAACATCTTTGATCAATGATTTCAAGAAAGTAGTCACCATTAATCTAAATTTTAGTGTGACCACCTATCCTATGAATGAAGTATGGAAAAAGGCTTGAGGCTCTTCTCTGACTCACCAAAACGAAAAATGAGTTCTGATTTTCAAGAAACAGTCTCTGATAAAAGATTAAGGGCATGATTTAGACCTCCACGGACAGGTTACTCCATCACAATGGTGACGGATATACCATCTGCCGAAATCTAAATCTCAGTGATGATAATGGTATTTAGATTTTGGCAGACAAGATATCTGTCACCATTGTGAGAGAGTAGCCCATCTGCTGAGTTCTAAATCAGGCCCTAAATCTCCAAACAGATATCAAACACAACAAATCCACAATTGTCAATTTTCTGTCATTGTAAAAAAACAATGTGCGCACACAGCCATAACAACAGCTATTCTAAGCATAGACTCCACAAGGGAGTCCTGCACTATCTAAAAGGAAAACCAAATAGTTTAAGAAATTAATGGAATTGAGAATACTTGACTCCGTCTAAACTTGTTACGTCCTACAGGTTTCAAAGCCAAACAAACCTTCAAAAAAATCCAACTTTTGGTACTTCCAATAAGCCTTCCACAGTAACAAATACCAGTCTGTGCAAAATCACCTTAAATCTTCAAGTCACAATTTAGGACAAATCCTTACCCTTGAAAATGGCTAGAGAGTCTCAAGACTGTACAATACACACTGGAAACTACTTGTGTGGCTGAACCATTCAGGATCAGCTCTGTCAGTAAAAGAAACATGAAAGCTATCAAAATGTGTGCATAATGTTAATGTGCTCTGGAGATAAGTACTGTACCTTAGCCGCGAGGACACATTGTAGAAAACAACTACTGTCCTGATGAAGGTTATATGGAGACTGTGCAAACAAAACATTTGTGAATTTGAAAAATGTCCACAGAAGCTAAAACCCCATATGAAGGATGTTTACCATCCCTACACAACGGCTCAACTTCTGGAAATCAAATGGATAGCATGCAGGAAAGTGCCCCTTTTTGATATGGTCACCCCCACTTTTTGCCTGATAATTGGTGCAATTGTGACAGAAAGTACACTGGGTTCCTGCTATCTAGGTCCCCTGTGTCAGAACTCTTTCCCTAAAACAGTACAATTGTTCCCCAATTGGCTATACTTTTGCCACCCCTGTAAGTCCCTACTGAATGGTACCCTTGGTAACTAGGGCACGGGCACCAAAGAGGGTCCACAAGGGCTGCAGCATGTACTGTGCCACCCTCAGGGACCCCTCACCTAGCATGTGCAGCTAAAAGTGAAAACATACAGCCTGTGTGCCATGTCCCCTAACACCTCATGCAACATATGTAAGTCACCCCTACAGCAGGCCTTACAGCTCTAAGGCAGGGTGCATTATATTATATGTAAAGGCATAACTTCAACAGCAGATATGCCCTTGCTATGCCTTTGTTGATTCTTAGACATAGTGAGTGAACAGAGAAGCCATTTTAAGTACATGTGCTGGGCACTGGTCAATACGAGTTCCCCAGCTACATGATGGCTTCACTGAAAGCATGGATGTTTGGTATCAAACATCTCATATTAATAAACCCTCACTGATGCCAGTGGTGGATTTATTAATACATGCACCCAGAGGGCACCTTAGATGTGTCCCCTGAAAAATCTACCATTTACCCGTGTGCTGATTGACTAGTTCTAACTGGCCTGCCACAGACATCTTTCTGACCCCCAGGGGTGAGAGCCTGTGCTCTCGGCCGGAAAGAAACAAAGCCTGCTCTGGCAGGGGTGTTAACAACCTCCCCTTCCCTCACCAGGATAGCCTGTGAATCTGCATTCCAAGGAAGGGGGCTTCGAAGAAGCCCACCACCCTTGATATTTAGATCTGGCTTCCCTTAAAGACGAGGATGCCGACCTACCTACCCAGGGCCCATTTGGCACCTGGACAGGCTAGAAAATTAGCAGTCAGAGATGTGTGTCCACCTCTCACGTCAGTCCCCCACGAAGGTGAGCTGCCTGATATGGACACAACCTTTGAAAGTCTGCCATCTTTGTAACGGCTGAACTAGGAACTCTGGGACGGGATTATGCCCACTTTGCACAGGAAGTGGTCATGTAAGGGGTGTAATGACCCCAAGGGTAAGCAGCCCATTGGCTACTACCCTACACTCCACAAAACATCCCCTAAATTCAGTGTTTAGAGAAGGCCTTGGCACCAGGAGATCAGATCCTGCTGACCTGGAGAAGAACACTCCAGAGACGCAAAAGGCAAGAACCGAAAAACAGTGATGGACTTGGCTCCACCCCTACTAGCCTGTCTGCTGATTTAGCCAATAGCGTGAAAGATGCCTCGTCCTCCAGCTGTGGAACTTTGCAAAAGCCTGGGAAGACTGACATCCTTCACCTCAGCACAAGGAACTCCAGTGGAGCAGTGGAGCTGCTTCCCTGCACCTTGGCAGGCACCCAAGAAACCCTGAAGAGAACTCCAGACCACCAAAATCTGACGAAGGACAGCACCACTGCACCCATGCCCCCTATCTAAGTTGAAGTGGACCAACGGTGCCAGCATTGTCCCCAGCCTCTCCAGAGACAAAGTCCATTAGTGGGTTTTCCCACTGTGACCTTCACCCTGATTCCCGCAGCCTCGTTTTGCAGGTCACCCACAACTGTGACCGCCTCTGGTGACGACAACCCGATGATCCACTGCATCTCTGCACCCGGTTGCCCTGGACCAAGGAGAAGAGGACCACTGGTGTCTCTGCGTCCTCCAGCCTCGTGCGACTTGAGCTCACTTGTTGGTTCACTTGGACTGGTCCCCCAGACCACGCCTGCAGCCTGTTTCTGTCAGCCCCCTCCACCATGACGGCCACTGCTGACAGACACCCTACGGTCCAAGAACCCTCTGCACCCGGATGCCCTGGACCAAGGAGAAGATGACCAGTGTCCCCGAGCATCGCAAGACCTGAGCCCACTTTGTGGCTCACACTGACTAGACTCCCAGTCCTAACCTGCAGCCTCTTCTCAACTGGACCGATCCCCATTGACTAATATTGGGGACCCAACGCCGTACTACAGCTCTGCACCTGGCTGTCCCAGTGTCGCCCTGTGTGACCTGTTGATGTGATCTTGACCTTTGCCCAGCACTTACCTTAAGTCCACGAGATTGGCCCCGTAAGTTGCCGTACTATACCTGTTTATCGTATTTGTTCTTCCTCCATAAATTAACATTGTATCTTCCAAGAATTGCACTGTCGACTTTTCTAAAATGTAAAGGTTTTTCTTACAAAACTTACTTACCTGATTGTAATGATTCTGGTACCAAAACATATATAAAGACACTTGTTATTTTTGTAAATTGGTGTGAATCTCCTTATTGACTTGTGTGTCTCATTTATTGACTGTGTGTGTATTCGCAGATATCTAACACTCCTTTCTGTTAAGCCTAAGGCTGCTCGACCACACTACCGCCCCCCCCTAAAAGAGCACCTTGGGATTGCTAGAGCAAGCCCTGTCCACTAGTAAGGGAACACCTGGACTCTTTGCACAGTATGCCTTATTTTGGTATGCCATATAAAGAGCCAACTTCCTACCCAGCAATGCTATGTTTGAAAGGCTATGGTATTACCAACATCGCTTGAGTATAAGTAATTGTGTAAGCTTGCACACACATTGAAATATTAAAAGAATAAACACATTTCATGTGGAAATTATTCTGTTGTTTCATGGTGTCCTCTTGGTTGCTGGCTATCTAGGCTCTTGGTCCATAGCATTTATTTTTGGAGCTGTGTCTTCCACAAGTCCATGTCTGATCTCATCCCCATTGTTTTTAATACATGAATTGACTGATGTTGGATGGTGTGCTTGTTGTCAAGAAAATGTTTGGCTATGATGGATTTCATAATCACTGTGCATATGTTGTTTTTGTGTTTGTTGAACCACATTCTAATGTTTTGTTCTTTTTTTCCAACTTTAAATCAGTCCACACGCGTATTTAACATAATAGACACCCGGTTCTGAGTATCACAATTGACATGTGCTTTGATGGGAAATCTCGTTTCGCTGTATGGCATTATTGTAATTCCCACAGTTGTGTCAAGGGTATGTTCCTTCTCTTATTTTCTCATCCTGTCCCCCCTTTTTCTTAAGCCTGATTAATATGCCCTAGGTATTTTGTGTTCTTTGGTATGCAAATAATGGTTGTCTTGGCGCTGCTTCTGTTTGAAATACCTTCCAATGCTGCATTATGGTTTTTCTGGTGTTTAAGACAACTGGTAGAATGCTTAGATACAAACACCAGTCTTTCTTTCTGCTCATTCCTGTTGGAACTCTGGAGTAGACTGTTCCTGGTCTGTTGTTTTGCAGCTCTTTCTTTTGCTAGTTCCAGTATACTTGTTGAATATATCCTCTTTTGGCAAATTTTCTGCATCATTTCTCTCTTACTGTTTAAGCAACCGGGTGAAAAATAATTCTTTTAGTTTTTATTAGTTTTGAGCACCGCATGTGTCTTTTTAATGTGTACTGGTAGAAATTTTTATAACAATGAAAAATATTCCTGTTGGTAGGTTTACTGTATATGGCTGTATTAATCTGTCCATTCTCTATGTTTAGCAATGCATCAATGGCATTTATTTGAAGTCTTAGTTTATTGTATATACACTAACACTGAAGGAAAAATATGCTGTGATATAGAACACGTAGACAATTTGAGGAAATGATTGAAAGAGCCCAAAATAAAACTAGTACAGAACAATGGCCAGTATTTCTAAATTGGTATGAAGAAGATAATAGGCGAAAGCAAGGGTCTAACGTCCGAAGACTAAAGCAGTTCCAAGAGGAACGTCAATACCAAATACTTGAGCAGCAGGGTTAACGATGTGCCCTAACTGCTCCCCCTGCAGCTTATCAATTCCCTAAATCACTGAACCACCTCAAAATGATGAAGAAAATTAGGAGGATGTTTTGAATGTTCTAAGTTTCTCCACACCAGTGGGTGACGCAAAGGTGCATTTTGGCTGCACCCACAAATGGGGTAGCATAGGCAGCATAACCAGTGAGATGGGCACAAGAAAATGATGCACAAACAAGAATGGCGAGACAAGCAGCAGACAGAGAAGTGCTTGAGGATGGTGTGCAGTGTATAAGCAGTGAGACTGACTCAAGCACACTGCACTCCTCCTCTAGGCTCTGAGACTTTTTCTTTCACATTAGTCACAGGACAGTATATCCTAACAGTAAAAAGGAACAATTGCAATCAACAGCACTGTGCAGATTCCAGCTTCTAGTAATGCAGACAAAGAGGAACCCGCCTGAGGCTCGCCCATGACCTTGACCCTTTGATAGACTAACCTGGACCAGAAGCCAGATTTAACAGTACATATTCCATCATCCATGTCAACCTGATTAACACAGAGAAATAATTCTCCAGTATATGTGACAATTCCTTAAAGTTTTGCGAAGAATTGCAAATGGTTTTTGGAGTGGATAAGCCAACCAGGTCGATGTGAAACAGTTGTTACTGGATGTGCCAAGTGAAGTGAGAGATCAGTTGATAGAAACGTGTGATTGACAACAAGTCCCTCAGGGCAGACAGCTTTAACAGCAGTGAAGAAGAGACTGTTAAATGTTGTAATTGATGTGTGTCCAATCAAGGCAGACTTGGTAAAAAATTCTAACGGTAAACAGAACAAAAAAAGGGTCAATAGCAGATTAATTAGAGATATTAAAGGATGTTTTTGAATACTACTTGAGCATAACCCACCCTATGGGGCAAGCTCTAGACGTTGTAAGCATAATCAGTGGCACACCCTTTGTACTGGGTGGCAAACTAAGAACGGAACAGAGCTGAGTTGAGCAAATCACTGTGTGGCCATAGGAGTAAGGAAACATTAGTTGAACAAATCTAATGTCTTTAAAACTGGAATTGTTTCATCAAACTGTAAAAGGGACAGGTGGGATGCCTAAATCTCCAGAGGGGAACAGGACAGCCATGGAGCATGGTGGGCAGGATAGAATAATAGAATGGGGATAGGCAAGCCAGCCCCATTAGGAGATTCATGTTTTAATTGTGGTTGATTGGGACATTGGAAAAGAGACTGCCTAATTTGCCTTCCGGTGTTCCTCCTCATGCAGGGCCTCCTGAACATACTCAGGTCACACAAAATCTGTATCCAGATTAGTAGGAAACCCCAAGAAATGCCAGCTGTGCTATGACTATCCTTCATGCCCCATTGACACCAGTGCCAGTTGATTGACGCTTAAAACTTCTGAGTTCTGTTCAATACCTTTTTGGGCTTGTTTATTGATGAAGTCGACATTTCAAGCCAATGGGTACTGCATCACATCTCTGACCCAGCTTCTGTTAACATTGGTCCCATCCCTGCAAACATGCCTTTTTTACCAAGCCCTACTTCACCTGTAAACATATCGGATAGAGATTTACTGTGTACACTAACTTGTGTTCTGCACAAGTAAAGCTGTGTTCCTAAACATCTGCAAACAAATGAAGAGGAGGTACTAGTAGTGTTGTACAAGTTGATAATCAGAATGTTGAATGTGACTCCCAAATGTCTGAATAGTTAAATAAGTTATTTGTAAAGGTTTCCTACTCTTTGTGGTCTGCCTATTCAAATACAGTTGTTTGCTTCCTCTTTATTGAGCTTGATATGTTTAAGATAAACCCCATGAAGAAATTAGAAGAGTTTCACAGTACTCTCTACGACCTGAAGCAGAAGCTCGAATCTGACCCATAATTTCCAATCTTATAAGACAAGGTGTTGCACCATAGCGACTCCAGTGGAGATAGACATGCCGGTCACCCGGTCCTTCCTGGAAGCTCTCTTTGCCTTGCTCAGGGACAAACTCCAGACTCTCAAGAAAGACCTTTCCGACGATCTCAAAGAAGTCTGCCACAACCCAGATGACCTGGAGGACAGGGTTTCTTCTCTGGAAGATCACAAAACTAGCCAAGATGAAGAGATTGAACAGTTGCAGCAAGAAATCATTCGCCTCCAAGATCAACACCCGGACCTACAAGCTAATGGTGAAGATCTGGAAAACCGCTCCTGGCGAAACAATATACAAATTAAACAAGTGCCCTCAGGAGCTGAAGGCCTGACGTGACTTGTTTAGTTGTGGAACTTTTCAGATCAATTCTGGAGTAGCCCCCTGAACTGGACATCATGATTGACAGAGCACACAGGATGGGCCCCAGGAGGCTAGATACTGCGTCTCCTGCAGAGATCTTGGTGTGTGTCCATGATTTTCAGTTAAAGAAACGCATCCTCCGAACAGCCAGACACAAACATCCGATACAATTTAACAGATTAAATTCTATGCTTTATCAAGACTTAGCAGCCTCCACGCTCCACAAATTCAGTCCCGTACTACCTACCTGAGAAAAGAAGAAATTACATATGCGTGGGATCCCCCGTTCAGACTGATCTTTCGCTGGCAGGTAAAATGGATCTGATGCACTCTCCTAAAGAAGCCTGTCAGCTCCTGGGAATAGATGATGATCCACCTGAGCCGACCCAGACCAGCCAACGAGAACGAGGATCCTGCAGGCACCAGCAATGGCAGGGCCCTGGAACATCATCCTCGGGCCCCCGTCCTGACGCAATGACCATAGTGAAAGAACGACAAGCAACCATAGAGACCCCCTCCGCAGACTCAGCCTGGTAGTGCCACGCCATGAATGAGGACACAATCCTCCAAATGTACTGCTTCGAGCTGGGGAAGGGTGTGGAGACTGGGCTTCAGAGTTGCCACACACCCCTTAAAGCCTTATTCAGTTGAGTACCACAACCTAGCCAGCAGCTGATTTGGACAATGTCACATTTGTTGTTATATATGTTGTTTACCATTTCCTTGTTTATTATTTCTTGTTTACAAAGGGGGAACCTACAAACAGCGATCTCATGTCACCATGATCATACCCTGATAGCTGGCTTTCTTTTAGTTAGCATCCCAGACCTCATGATGCCATGGCCCTTCTCCTTTAATTGAAACACAGAAAGCATCAACCTCCAACCTCATGCACCACAATTTACAGATTTGTACCCTTAATGTGAAGGGCCCCAACAATCCTATTAAGCGTCGGGCCATTCTCTTTTACCTTAAACACACTGGGGAGCATATCTGTTTACTCCAAGAGGCACATCTATTGGCCAGTAACTGGCATAGAATGCACTCTGAGGCCTTCCCCCATCAATTCTTTTCTTCAGGTTCTTCCAAGATGGCAGGGGTAGTGATTTTGGTCTCCAACTCTTTCCAGGACAGGATAGGCCCTAAACAAGCTGAAATTAAGGGCAGGCTACTTGCTTATTCAGTATCCCTGGGCAATTACACTTTCACACTAGGAACTCTATACACACCTAGTGAGGGACAGGAACCCTCTCTATGCCGGGCGGTGGGAGAAGTGATGGCAACACAAGACCGATTAGTTCTCCTGGGCAGCGATCTGAATCTCATTTTCAGTAATGAGCTGGATAGGTCAGCACAACATCAGGGCCACTCTGGAGCTCTCTCAGGGGAGGGGCTGCTCTGGCTCGATGATCTGGATTCGAGGGACCTCCGGCATACTCTGCATCCCGAGACTCGAAACTACATATTTTTCTCCCACGCACACAAAACATACTCTTGTATAGATTACTTCCTGCGCACCTCAAATATCCGATTCCTAGTTACCACTTGCACAATAGAACCTTGCTCTCTGTCAGATCACGCCACATTATCACTCGCCTTGACCTTCCCCAAACCCTGCAATCCTCACCACAAGCCTGACATCTGCGAAAAACCCTTTTATACCACCCAGAGGTCATCTCACAAATCAACAAATCACTGGCAGACTTCCTGGCAGTAAACAATATCCCCAAGGTCTTTATATACACGCTATGGGAGAACCTGAAGGCTTTAGCGGGTGATGAACTTATTGCAATATCTGTAGCCAACAATAAAATACGTAGGGACAAAAGAGAACAATTGTCTCACCAGGTTCTTCAACTCAAACATATCCACCTTCGCATGGGTGCCCCCCCGGATCTGGTGACGACTGGAAGCGGCGAGGAAGCTGGCATCGATCTTGACAGAGCTGAGTATGCTGCCCTCCGGCTACACCACTCTTTCTACATCGGCAGGAACAGTTGGAGTCGCCTTCTGACCAATAGATTACGGGCACAGACACAAGCCACAAGTGTTCAGTCCATCCTAGCTGCGGATGGCTTGGAATATACTAGTGACAGCCACAAAGCATCAGCCTTTCAAGGCTTTTTATAAAGATCTCTATGCCAAACAGGATTTACCGGAGACCGGAGCAGACCTTTTTCTTAGAGGAGCCCGAACTCCTAAACTAACATCGGCACAGGCAGCTGAGTTAGACAGCCCAATTCGTATTGAGGAGGTGATCTCTATCAACTCTAAGCAAAAACCACTCAAATCGCCGGGCCTAGATGGTTTCCCCACAATTTGTTATAAAACCTTTTGTGCAACTCTAGCTCCCCTGCTTACCACACTCTTTAACTCTATCTGAGGTCCTTTCTCAGTTTCAGCTTCTGAGTTAGAGGGCTCCGTCATTGTCGTTCCAAAACTAGCCAAAGATAAAAGCCTTTTTGCCTCTTATAGGCCGATTCCTCTGCTGAATGTTGACATCAAACTCTTCACAGACATCCTTGTGGCCCTTGTAGGCCCTCTTTTAACGAACCTTATTGCCCCAGACAAGGCAGGCTTTGTTCCTCACCGTCAGTGAAATGATAATACAAAAATAATTTTACATTTGATTGATAAGGTGCATCGTTCAGAACGGGAGCTAATGCTCTTAGAAGCTGATGCTGAGAAAGCATTCAACCGGGTCCACTGGCCATAACTCACAGCAACACGCAAACACTTTGGACTTGGCGAACGCTTCCGCTCCTAGATCCTATGTAACTATGGCCACCCAGTAGCTACTGTCAGGGTGAACGGGAAGACATCTGCTCTGTTCTCTATCTGCAGGAGTACTCGCCAGGGATGCCCTCTTTCTCCCCTGATACTCACGCTCTACATGAGGGCTCTGGCCCAGAGAATCCACAACAACGCAGACATCAGAGCCATCCCCTTTGGTGGGGAAGAGCATACCATTAGCTTGTACGCTGATGATGTCTTGGTGGTACTAGAAGAACTTCCTACATCTCTCCCGACCTTTTTAAGTGAGCTGGAGTCCTTTGGTCAGGCTGCAGGGTTCTGAGATAATGTGCACAAATCTCAAGCACTCAACCTCTCCCTTGCGTTGCATATGCAAAGGGCCCTGTCCCACCTTTACCCCATTCTGTGGGCATCCACTTCCCTCCCTTTTTAGGGGATACAGCTGGCCAATGACCCCTAAAGAGGCAGTACCTCTTAACTACAATGCATTGCATAACCAGCTTAAAACTGACTTATTTAAATGGAAAACTCTCTGCCTCTCCTGGCTAGGCTGAGTAGCTGCAATTAAAATGAGGATTCTTCCTAAAATATTTTTCATATTCCAGGCTCTGCCCACTACCTCTCTCTGGCCATTCAGGCTATGCAACAAGATCTAGACCTAGGCTTTTGTGTGAGCTGGTGGCCGTTCCCGGATGAGGAGAGAGCTGAGTTACCGACACCCGAGTGAGGGTGGCTTGGGCATTTTGAATATCCAGCAATTTTATCAAGCGGCGCAGATTCAGTTCCTCCTTGCATGATCTAGGGAGGAATATGAAAAGCATCGGCTTTTTGTGGACAGGGCAGTAGCAGGGCAACACTCCTTTATTAAATAAAGATATCCATCCACACAGCATCTACCTTTCCTCAGTTACTAGGGCTACCCTGGAGACCTGTGATCAGGTGAGCGAGAGAAGAGGCCTAACATTGTTCCCTTCCACATAGACCCCAATAATCAGTAATCTGGACTTAATTCCGGGTCTACGTCCGATGGCCTTTACACGCTGGTGACAAGCAGGATGCTGATCCGTAGGTCACTTCTTTGATGAGGAGGGCCCCTTCCCCTTTGACAAGCTTTGCTCCGACTATGCGCTACCCGAAACTGAGAGACTACATTACCTTCACATAAGGCATTGGATCATGCAGTCCATGATCTGCCCTCAGGCACAGCGCTCTCTTACTGCCTATGAGAAATGGCTGCTTACTAAGACTTCTGATAGACGTCTCCTCATTGAGCTCTACAGTATCCTTAGTACATCGGCCCCTCAAACTAAATTGACCAGTCAGAAATGCTGGAAATTGGAACTTGGCCGCTCACTGACCTCAGAGGAATGGGGAGAAATATATTACTGGCGAGGCACACGGGTCACAATACAGCCAGTATTGAGACAGCTACAAAAATTGTTATGTATTTGTATCTAATGCCAGTCCACCTATTGTATAGCTATTTTAGCCATAGTTTTATATACGTTATTTTAGCTAACTAGGCCTGCAGCTGTGCACCTTAGCCCAGTGATAATTTATTTAGCAAGCCACATTTGCGGTGAATGTTTTATTTTCCTCTATCTAGTTGTTCTTCGCCTAGGACAGCACTACGTTCTTAGCAAGTCATTTCTTTCACTCTGTGCTTTCCTCAAGGCTGCTGTAAGATAGGATTGCTGTCAAACGTGGTACGCTTTGTCTCCAATATTCACAGAAACATACACACTCTTATATGGGGATCTTTCTTACAACATCAGCTGTTTTATTATAAAAACAATTCCTTGTCCCATACAGGTTAGAGGGAGATTCCAGCCAGATGACCACAACTGCATGCTGACCACTGATTGCTTCACTACAGCTGTTGGCTTAGACTGCTGAATCCCTGGCACACGTGGGAACGGCATCTCCTTAGACTACAGGCCTCCTTGCTCAGGTATGAGGGATGATGTCTTCCCGGGGGGAAACCTGATGGGCAAATTAAAGCTTAACATGCTGTTCTCTAACAAAGCATAGGTAGGAGATAGATATACCTATATCTATTTGAGCCTTAGTGACAAGTATGGTAGGACTATTTTTGTGTTTTACTCTCCTTGTCACAATTTTGCTTCTATTATGCTTAATGGTCCTAGTTATTGCAATACATGTCTCATTAACTAAGATGCAGTTACTTCAATAAAATCTTATTGAACTATAGTCTGCCTCTGCTATCTTTGCATGTGTGATACTAATGTAACTGAGAGAAAAAGATGAGATCTGACTGACCACAATTCCCCTAAGGAGTCATGTATGTCATGTGCCCGGTTGCCATAATTGTCCCTGCTCTAGGGCAGAGATGAAGTGCTGCTAGTTAGCTGGAAAACCCGGATAAGGCCGACAGGTGTCACATGGTGTGGAAATAGACTCAGTTACCCACAATTCAGGTGATTCTGCTGCCCAAATCCAGTAACCTTATTAGGATAATGAGAACCTCCACGACATGCCTACATTGGGGCAATCCTTCCTGTAAGCCTGGTTGCTGGCTTGGGTGTGGCTTCCCGTGCACCATACTGCATCTCCTATGGGAACACCCTCACCTTACAGCTTACTGGTCCCGACTGCTAGATGAAATAGATACACATGCAATACACAGCTGGCTCATGTGGTTACATTCCTGCTTAAATCCCAGAGGGGCTGTTAGATTGGGTTGGCACTAGGAGTGACAGTGCAGAATATTTTGTCACACTGGGGTTTGGGTCAGGTTCCCACCCATCAGGGGTGGCTCCACCATCTCTGGTACATTTTGGGGTTGGAGAAGTGTAGGAGGCTGGCCTGGCTTGTAGTGGGTACCAGAGGTACTTACACCTTGTGCCAGGTCCAGTTATCCCTAATTAGTGTAGAAAAGGTGTTTCTAGCAGCTTAGGCTGATAGAAGGTAGCTATGGCAAAGCAGCTTAGGCTGAACTAAGAGACATGTAAAGCTCCTACTATAACACTGGTGTCATAAGCACAATATCATAAGAAAACACAATACACAGAAGTACTAGAAATAAAGGTACTTTATTTTTATGACAATATGCCAAAAGTATCTCAGTGAGTACCCTCAGTATGAGGATAAGTTATATACACAAGATATATGTACACAAACCAAACTTAGGTAAGTAATAGCAAGAAAAGTAAGGCAAGCAGTGTAAAATTACAGTAGATTGCAATAGGAGCACATAGGTATAGGGGCAACGCAAACCATATACTCCAAAAGTGGAATGCGAACCACGAATGGACCCCAAACCTATGTGAGCTTGTAGAGGGTCACTGGGACTGTAAGAAAACAGTGAGGGTTAGAAAAATAGCCCACCCCAAGACCCTGAAAGGTAGGTGTAAAGTGCACCTACTACCCCCAGAGAGCACAGCAGTTGTGATAGGGGGATTCTGCAGGAAGAACGAACACCAGCAATCCAACAACAGTGGATTTCCGGACCTGAGTACCTGTAAGACAAGGAGACCAAGTCCAATAGACGCGACAGTGTCGAGAGTGGGCAGGAGCCCAGGAAATGCCAGCTGAGGGTGCAAGGAAGCTGCCACCTGTTGGAAGAAGCTTGGAGTTCTGCAAGAAAGAAGAGGACTAGGAACTTCTCCTTTGGAGGATGGATGTCCTACGTTGCGATGAAGCATGCAGAGGTGTTCCCACGCAGAAAGACCGCAAACAAGCCTTGCTAGCTGCAAGGGTTGCAGTAGAGGTTTTTGGGTGCTGCTGTGGCCCAGGAGGGACCAGGATGTTACCACTTGGAGGAGGAGACAGAGGGGGTGCCCAGCAACTCAGGGAGCCCTCACAGAAGCAGACAGCACCCGCAGAAGTACCTGAACAGGTCTTAGAAGAAAAGTGAACCGGAGTCCACCCGAAGTCACAAAAGGGAGTCCCACGACCCCGGAGGACAACTCAGAAGGTTGTGCACTGCAGGAAGGAGTGTAGGGGACCCAGGCTTGGCTGTGCAGGAAGGAAATCCTGGAAGAGTGCACAGGAGCCGGAGCATCTGCAAATCATGCGGTACCCAGCAATGCAGTCTCGCGTGGGGAGGCAAGGACTTACCTCCACCAAACTTGGACTGAAGAGTCACTGGACTGTGGGAGTCACTTGGACAAAGTTGCTGAGTTCCAGGGACCACGCTCGTCGTGCTGAGAGGGGACCCAGAGGACCAGTGATGCAGTCTTTTGGTGCCTGCGGTTGCAGGGGGAAGATTCCGTCGACCCACGAGAGATTTCTTCAGAGCACCTGGTGAAGAGAGGAGGCAGGCTACCCCCAGAGCATGCACCACCTGGAAACAGTCGAGAAAGCCGGCAGGATGAAGCGATACAAGGTTGCTAGTAGTCGTCTTGCTACTTTGTTGCGGTTTTGCAGGCGTCCTGAGCAGTCAGCGGTCGATCCTTTGGCAGAAGGTGAAGAGGGAGATGCAGAGGAACTCTGGTGAGCTCTTGCATTCGTTATCTGAAGAATTCCCCAAAGCAGAGACCCTAAATAGCCAGAAAAGGAGGTTTGGCTACCAACAAAGGAGGATTGGCTACCAAGACAGGTGAGAGCCTATAAGAAGGAGTCTCTGTCGTCACCTGCTGGCACTGGCCACTCAGAGCAGTCCAGTGTGCCCCCAGCACCTCTAAATCCAAGATGGCAGAGGTCTGGGACACACTGGAGGAGCTCTGGGCACCTCCCCTGGGAGGTGCAGGTCAGGGGAGTAGTCACTCCCCTTTCCTTTGTCCAGTTTCGCGCCAGAGCAGGACTGGGGGATCCCTGAACCGGTGTAGACTGGCTTATGCAGAGATGGGCACCATCTGTGCCCATCGAAGCATTTCCAGAGGCTGGGGGAGGCTACTCCTCCCCAGCCCTCACACCTATTTCCAAAGGGAGAGGGTGTTACACCCTCTCTCAGAGGATGTCCTTTGTTCTGCCTTCCTGGGCCAGGGCTGCCTGGACCCCAGGAGGGCAGAAACCTGTCTGAGGGGTTGGCAGCAGCAGCAGCTGCAGTGGAGACCCCGGAAAGGCAGTTTGGCAGTACCCGGGTTCTGGGCTAGAGACCCGGGGGATCATGGAATTGTCCCCCAAATGCCAGAATGGTATGATCTTAGACATGTTATATGGCCATGTTCGAAGTTACCATTGTGACGCTGTACATAGGTAGTGACCTATATATGCCTAGTATATGGTACTGAGGTACCCAGGGTATGTAACTTTGCACCCAACCTTCACCACGTGGAGGTTAGACATATAGGCGACTTATAAGTTAGTTAAGTGTAGTGGTAAATGGCTGTGAAATAACGTGGACGGTATTTCACGCAGGCTGCAGTGGCAGGCCTGTGTAAGAATTGTCAGAGCTCCCTATGGGTGGCAAAAGAAATGCTGCAGCCCATAGGGATCTCCTGGAACCCCAATACCCTGGGTACCTCAGTACCATATACTAGGCAATTATATGGATGTACCAGTATGCCAATGTGGATTGGTAAATTTAGTCACTAGCCTGTTAATGACAAATTTGGAAGTAAAGAGAGAGCATAACCACTGAGGTTCTGGTTAGCAGAGCCTCAGTGAGACAGTTAGGCATCACACAGGGAACACATATAGGCCACAATCTTATGAGCACTGGGGTCCTGGCTAGCAGGGTCCCAGTAACACATAACAAACATACTGACAACACAGGGTTTTCACTATGAGCACTGGGCCCTGGCTAGCAGGATCCCAGTGAGACAGTGAAAACACCCTGACATATACTCACAAACAGGCCAAAAGTGGGGGTAACAAGACTAGAAAGAGGCTACTTTCTCACACAACCCCCCCAAACGAAGGACAATAAGGCTAACCTTGGCCAGTTGAGTCTTTATTGTCTAAGTGGTGATAAGTGGAGAGTAGCTCTGCAATAGACTGGTTACTCCCTTTATCATCCCCTATATGGTTACTTCCCTGTGGGGATGTAAACCACCCTGTTTGAAGTTTTTAAGCTAACCAACAATGTGAATATATATTGTCAGAGTTCCTATCAGTAAGTTTTAGTTTAGAACAGTGGGAATTGTCCACTGGACCTATTTCTAGTGATGAGAATGCCAGACAGGGATGCTGCCTCAGTAAAGCCATAGCTGGGCAAAAACTTTGTCCATATGGCTGTAAGAGAGAACAGGGATGCTGTTTCTCTTGAGTTGGAGCATGGCAGGGATGCTGTCATATGAGCTCCACACTAGGGCAGGGCTACTGTCCTAAGTGTTTTGAGGCAGTGCAGGGTTTCTGCACTAAAGTTTCTCTGGGAGGGTTGGAGGGATGCTCCATGTTAACTAAAATGGTGTTCTTTTCCTCACCAATATTAGTTATCCCACAGAGAGGTACTTCCACCTCAGGGAGTACAGCTGTGCCAGCTGATGGTTCCCTTGGTACAGGTGCCACCCCAGGAGAGGTTTCTCCTACCACAGGAATGGTATCCTGAATGGCAGGGTGGGTAGGGGATACTGTGATGCCCTTTTTACCTGTTGTTGGAGAAGGATCCTGAGTTTTCAGCCCTGTTCCTCTCCTTTGCTTTTTCATTTCAGTAGAAGTGAGAGGAAGCAATTCCTCAGGGATACCCAGCATGGCTGCATGGGTATAAAACTCTACCTCAGCCCAACCTGAGGTATCTAGGTCATTACCTAAGAGACAGCCTACAGGTAAGCTAGGTGACACTACCACCTGCTTAGGGCCAGTAACTCCACCCCATCTAAGCTGAACTATAGCTAAGGGAAGAAACTTAGTGGAGTTATGGACATCAATAATCTTGTACTGATGTCCAATGATGTGTTGTTCAGGAGACACTAGGTTTTCAGTCACCAAAGTGATACTGGCACCTGTGTCCCTGTAGGCCTGGGCCTCAACACCATTTATTGAAACTGTCTGTCTGTACTTATCCATTGTAAGGGGACAAGCATCCAGTGTGGCAAGGCCAATGCCACTATGTGTGACAGAAACTGTCTTGGGACTGACTACCCCAGTTTCTATGATGGACCCATAAGTGAACCCAACTACACCCTTACTTTGACTGTTGCCAGCAGTCCCACCACTATTACCACTACTGCTAGGGGCACTAGAGTTTGATGTATTAGTGGTGGTTGGCTCAGGGGGTTTACCTGGACAGGACTTAACCCCTTGCCAATGGCCTTTATTTTTACACACATAGCACCAAGGCTTTTTAATGTGTGTATGTTGTGAGGAAGAGGAAGAATTTGATTTATCCCCACCCCCTGAAGAGTGTTTAGGATTTGAAGAAGGATCTTTGGTTTTACCCTTATCCCCATGCTTATCCTGAGATTTCTCACCATCTTTCTTCTTGCCATCGTTGTCACCTCCTGTATGAACTTTTCTGTTCACTCTTGTTCTGACCCATTTGTCTGCCTTCTTTCCCAGTTCTTGGGGAGAGGTCAGATCTGAGTCTATCAAGTACTGGTGTAACAAATTAGACACACAATTGTTAAGAATATGCTCTCTCAGAATAAGATTATACAGGCTTTCATAGTCAGAAACTTTACTGCCATGTAACCACCCCTCCAAGGCCTTCACTGAACAGTCAACAAAGTCTATCCAGTCTTGTAAGGACTCTTTTCTGGTGCCTCTGAACTTAATCCTGTATTGTTCAGTGGTTAAGGCAAATCCAGCCAAGAGTGCATCCTTCAAAACTGCAAAATTGTTAGCATCACTTTCTCTAACAGTAAGGAGCCTATCCGTACCCTTTCCAGTGAAAGATAGCCACAATATAGCAGCCCACTGCCTTTGAGGGACCCCTTGTACCATACAGGCCCTCTCAACTGCAGCAAACCACTTGTTGATGTCATCCCCCTCCTTGTAAGGGGGGACTATCTTGTGCAGATTCCTAGAATCATGCTCTCTAACAGGATTACTATCAGGAATACTGTTATAGCTGCCACCATGGG
This sequence comes from Pleurodeles waltl, assembly GCF_031143425.1. NCBI lineage: Eukaryota > Metazoa > Chordata > Amphibia > Caudata > Salamandridae > Pleurodeles > Pleurodeles waltl. Next base: position 1,405,403,430 of record NC_090447.1, on the reverse strand, counting down.
GTCCAAACCCCAATCTATGTCTCTCCTTCTCCAGGTCTAAGGATTCCCTATCTAAGGCCAGCTGTTGCTGTTTAAGCTTCAGTCTGGTCTCTTCAACTCTCAACATTTTGAGTTCCCTTTCTAACATGTTGTCTTCAGGGTGGGTGGGTTGGGAATGCTTGGACACAGAAGATAAATTGGAAACAACAGAGGGGGATTTGTCCCTAACTGACTGAACCCTAGCAACGTGGCCTCTAGGAATAAAGACTTCCCTACTGTGATGGGAACCTCCATTACTACCAACATTACTGGGTGTCTTGTTAGAGGGCAAATCCTGATCAGAACCCTCCCTACCTCCCTCAAGGAGATCCCCTGCGTCAGATTTGGAACCCTCTATTAACCTCTCATTTGAAGTGCCTGCTTGGGACTCATCAATTACAATGAGCATGTTAAATAGAAATTCTTTGGTAGGGTTCTTTCCTATCAATAAACCTCTCTCTAAGCAGAGACTCCTTAGGCTCTTATCATTCAAATTGTCATAAGTAGTATTGACTAATTTAAGAGCTGACTCTAAATCAGACATGATAGTAAAAGGTTTAGAAATAGTGAGAAGGAAGAAAAGGTTTCAGAACTTTTTAAAGAACAGAGAAAAAAACTTTTTCTAACTTTTTTAGAAACTTTTAGAAGTTTTAGAATACTTTTCAGTACTTTGTAAAAGGTCCAAGAGGAGAAAAGCAAAACTTTATGGTTATGTGTACATACACTGAACTTGTTTTGTATATTATTCTCTTATGAAAAGTACACAATGACAAAGTGGTAAGTAGTTACAAGTACTTATCCCACCACTGCACAACCAATGTAGGAGGCTGGCCTGGCTTGTAGTGGGTACCAGAGGTATTTACACCTTGTGCCAGGTTCAGTTATCCCTTATTAATGTACAAGAGGTGTTTCTAGCAGCTTAGGCTGATAGAAGGTAGCTATGGCAAAGCAGCTTAGGCTGACCTAGGAGACATGTAAAGCTCCTACTATACCACTGGTGTCATATGCACAATATTATAGGAAAACACAATACACAGAAGTACTAAAAAATAAGGTACTTTATTTTGATGACAATATGCCAAAAGTATCTCAGTGAGTACCCTCAGTATGAGGATAACTTATATACACAAGATATATGTACACAAACCAAACTTAGGTAAGTAATAGCAAGAAAAGTAAGGCAAGCAGTGTAAAATTACAGTAGATTGCAATAGGAGCACATAGGTATAGGGGCAACACAAACCATATACTCCAAAAGTGGAATGCGAACCACGAATGGACCCCAAACCTATGTGAGCTTGTAGAGGGTCGCTGGGACTGTAAGAAAACAGTGAGGGTTAGAAAAATAGCCCACCCCAAGACCCTGAGAGGTAGGTGTAAAGTGCACCTACTACCCCCAGAGAGCACAGAAGTCATGATAGGGGGATTCTGCAGGAAGAACGAACACCAGCAATCCAACAACAGTGGATTTCTGGACCTGAGTACCTGTAAGACAAGGAGACCAAGTCCAATAGACGCGACAGTGTCGAGAGTGGGCAGGAGCCGAGGAAATGCCAGCTGAGGGTGCAAGGAAGCTGCCACCTGTTGGACGAAGCTTGGAGTTCTGCAAGAAAGAAGAGGACTAGGAACTTCTCCTTTGGAGGATGGATGTCCTACGTTGCGATGAAGCATGCAGAGGTGTTCCCACGCAGAAAGACCGCAAACAAGCCTTGCTAGCTGCAAGGGTTGCAGTAGAGGTTTGTGGGTGCTGCTGTGGCCCAGGAGGGACCAGGATGTCGCCACTTGGAGGAGGAGACAGAGGGGGTGCCCAGCAACTCAGGGAGCCCTCACAGAAGCAGGCAGCACCCGCAGAAGTACCTGAACAGGCCTTAGAAGAAAAGTGAACCGGAGTCCACCTGAAGTCACAAAAGGGAGTCCCACGACGCCAGAAGACAACTCAGAAGGTTGTGCACTGCAGGAAGGAGTGTAGGGGACCCAGGCTTGGCTGTGCAGGAAGGAAATCCTGGAAGAGTGCACAGGAGCCGGAGCAGCTGCAAATCACGCGGTACCCAGCAATGCAGTCTAGCGTGGGGAGGCAAGGACTTACCTCCACCAAACTTGGACTGAAGAGTCACTGGACTGTGGGAGTCACTTAGACAAAGTTGCTGAGTTCCAGGGACCGCGCTCGTCGTGCTGAGAGGGGACCCAGAGGACCAGTGATGCAGTCTTTTGGTGCCGCAGGTTGCAGGGGGAAGATTCCGTCGACCCACGGGAGATTTCTTCAGAGCGCCTGGTGAAGAGAGGAGGCAGGCTACCCCCAGAGCATGCACCACCTGGAAACAGTCGAGAAAGCTGGCAGGATGAAGCGATACAAGGTTGCTAGTAGTCGTCTTGCTACTTTGTTGCGGTTTTGCAGGCGTCCTGAGCAGTCAGCGATCGATCCTTTGGCAGAAGGTGAAGAGGGAGATGCAGAGGAACTCTGGTGAGCTCTTGCATTCGTTATCTGAAGAATTCCCCAAAGCAGAGACCCTAAATAGCCAGAAAAGGAGGTTTGGCTACCAACAAAGGAGGATTGGCTACCAAGACAGGTGAGAGCCTATAAGAAGGAGTCTCTGTCGTCACCTGCTGGCACTGGCCACTCAGAGCAGTCCAGTGTGCCCCCAGCACCTCTAAATCCAAGATGGCAGAGGTCTGGGACACACTGGAGGAGCTCTGGGCACCTCCCCTGGGAGGTGCAGGTCAGGGGAGTGGTCACTCCCCTTTCCTTTGTCCAGTTTCGCGCCAGAGCAGGACTGGGGGATCCCTGAACCGGTGTAGACTGGCTTATGCAGAGATGGGCACCATCTGTGCCCATCGAAGCATTTCCAGAGGCTGGGGGAGGCTACTCCTCCCCAGCCCTCACACCTATTTCCAAAGGGAGAGGGTGTTACACCCTCTCTCAGAGGATGTCCTTTGTTCTGCCTTCCTGGGCCAGGGCTGCCTGGACCCCAGGAGGGCAGAAACCTGTCTGAGGGGTTGGCAGCAGCAGCAGCTGCAGTGGAGACCCCGGAAAGGCAGGTTGGCAGTACTCGGGTTCTGTGCTAGAGACCCGGGGGATCATGGAATTGTCCCCCAAATGCCAGAATGGCATGGGGGTGACAGTTCCATGATCTTAGACATGTTATATGGCCATGTTCGAAGTTACCATTGTGACGCTGTACATAGGTAGTGACCTATGTACAGTGCACGTGTGTAATGGTGTGCCCGCATTCACAAAGTCCGGAGAATTTGCCCTGAACGATGTAGGGGCACCTTGGCTAGTGCCAGGGTGCCCACACACTAAGTAACTTTGCACCCAACCTTCACCACGTGGAGGTTAGACATATAGGCGACTTATAATTATATGGGTGTACCAGTATGCCAATGTGGATTGGTAAATTTAGTCACTGGCCTGTTAATGACAAATTTGGAAGTAAAGAGAGAGCATAACCACTGAGGTTCTGGTTAGCAGAGCCTCAGTTAGGCATCACACAGGGAACACATATAGGCCACAATCTTATGAGCACTGGGGTCCTGGCTAGCAGGGTCCCAGTAACACATAACAAACATACTGACAACACAGGGTTTTCACTATGAGCACTGGGCCCTGGCTAGCAGGATCCCAGTGAGACATTGAAAACACCCTGACATATACTCACAAACAGGCCAAAGGTGGGGGTAACAAGACCAGAAAGAGGCTACTTTCTCACACAACCCCCCCAAACGAAGGACAATAAGGCTAACCTTGGCCAGTTGAGTCTTTATTGTCTAAGTGGTGATAAGTGGAGAGTAGCTCTGCAATAGACTGGTTACTCCCTTTATCATCCACTATATGGTTACTTCCCTGGGGGGATGTAAACCACCCTGTTTGAAGTTTTTAAGCTAACCAACAATGTGAATATATATTGTCAGAGTTCCTATCAGTAAGTTTTAGTTTAGAACAGCGGGAATTGTCCACTGGACCTATTTCTAGTGATGAGAATGCCAGACAGGGATGCTGCCTCAGTAAAGCCATAGCTGGGCAAAAACTTTGTCCATATGGCTGTAAGAGAGAACAGGGATGCTGTTTCTCTTGAGTTGGAGCAGGGCAGGGATGCTGTCATATGAGCTCCACACTAGGGCAGGGCTGCTGTCCTAAGTGTTTTTGAGGCAGTGCAGGGTTTCTGCACTAAAGTTTCTCTGGGCGGGTTGGAGGGATGCTCCATGTTAACTAAAATGGTGCTCTTTTCCTCACCAATATTAGTTATCCCACAGAGAGGTACTTCCACCTCAGGGAGTACAGCTGTGCCACCTGATGGTTCCCTTGGTACAGGTGCCACCCCAGGAGAGGTTTCTCCTACCACAAGAATGGTATCCTGAATGGCAGGGTGGGTAGGGGATACTGTGATGCCCTTTTTACCTGTTGTTGGAGAAGAATCCTGAGTTTTCAGGCCTGTTCCTCTCCTTTCCTTTTTCATTTCAGTAGAAGTGAGAGGAAGCAATTCCTCAGGGATACCCAGCATGGCTGCATGGGTATAAAACTCTACCTCAGCCCAACCTGAGGTATCTAGGTCATTACCTAAGAGACAGTCTACAGGTAAGCTAGGTGACACTACCACCTGCTTAGGGCCAGTAACTCCACCCCATCTAAGCTGAACTATAGCTAAGGGAAAAAACTTAGTGGAGTTATGGACATCAATAATCTTGTACTGATGTCCAATGATGTGTGGTTCAGGAGACACTAGGTTTTCAGTCACCAAAGTGATACTGGCACCTGTGTCCCTGTAGGCCTGGGCCTCAACACCATTTATTGAAACTGTCTGCCTGTACTTATCCATTGTAAGGGGACAAGCAGCCAGTTTGGCAAGGCCAATGCCACTAGGTGTGACAGAAACTGTCTTGGGACTGACTACCCCAGTTTCTATGATGGACCCATAAGTGAACCCAACTACACCCTTACTTTGACTGTTGCCAGCAGTCCCACCACTATTACCACTACTGCTAGGGGCACTAGAGTTTGATGTATTAGTGGTGGTTGTCTCAGGGGGTTTACCTGGACAGGACTTATCCCCTTGCCAATGGCCTTTATTTTTACACACATAGCACCAAGGCTTTTTAATGTGTGTATGTTGTGAGGAAGAGGAAGAATTTGATTTATCCCCACCCCCTGAAGAGTGTTTAGGATTTGAAGAAGGATCTTTGGTTTTACCCTTATCCCCATGCTTATCCTGAGATTTCTCACCATCTTTCTTCTTGCCATCGTTGTCACCTCCTGTATGAACTTTTCTGTTCACTCTTGTTCTGACCCATTTGTCTGCCTTCTTTCCCAATTCTTGGGGAGATGTCAGATCTGAGTCTATCAAGTACTGGTGTAACAAATTAGACACACAATTGTTAAGAATATGCTCTCTCAGAATAAGATTATACAGGCTTTCATAGTCAGAAACTTTACTGCCATGTAACCACCCCTCCAAGGCCTTCACTGAACAGTCAACAAAGTCTATCCAGTCTTGTGAGGACTCTTTTCTGGTGCCTCTGAACTTAATCCTGTATTGTTCAGTGGTTAAGGCAAATCCATCCAAGAGTGCATCCTTCAAAACTGCAAAATTGTTAGCATCACTTTCTCTAACAGTAAGGAGCCTATCCCTACCCTTTCCAGTGAAAGATAGCCACAATATAGCAGCCCACTGCCTTTGAGGGACCCCCTGTACCATACAGGCCCTCTCAAGTGCAGCAAACCACTTGTTGATGTCATCCCCCTCCTTGTAAGGGGGGACTATCTTGTGCAGATTCCTGGAATCATGCTCTCTAACAGGATTACTATCAGGAATACTGCTATTGCTGCCACCATGGGGTCTAAACCCCAATCTATGTCTCTCCTTCTCCAGGTCTAAGGATTCCCTATCTAAGGCCAGCTGTTGCTGTTTAAGCTTCAGTCTGGTCTCTTCAGCTCTCAACATTTTGAGTTCCCTTTCTAACATGTTGTCTTCAGGGTGGGTGGGTTTGGAATGCTTGGACACAGAAGATAAATTGGAAACAACAGAGGGGGATCTGTCCCTAACTGACTGAACCCTAGCAACTTGGCCTCTAGGAATAAAGACTTCCCTACTGTGATGGGAACCTCCATTACTACCAACATTACTGGGTGTCTTGTTAGAGGGCAAATCCTGATCAAAACCCTCCCTACCTCCCTCAAGGAGATCCCCTGCGTCAGATTTGGAACCTTCTATTAACCTCTCATTTGAAGTGCCTGCTTGGGACTCATCAATTACAATAAGCATGTTAAATAGAAATTCTTTGGTAGGGTTCTTTCCTATCAATAAACCTCTCTCTAAGCAGAGACTCCTTAGGCTCTTATCATTCAAATTGTCATAAGTAGTATTGACTAATTTAAGAGCTGACTCGAAATCAGACATGATAGTAAAAGGTTTAGAAATAGTGAGAAGGAAGAAAAAGTTTCAGAACTTTTTAAAGAACAGAGAAAAAAACTTTTTCTAACTTTTTTAGAAACTTTTAGAAGTTTTAGAATACTTTTCAGTACTTTGTAAAAAGTTCAAGAGGAGAAAAGCAAAACGTTTTGGTTATGTGTACATACACTGAACTTGTTTTGTATATTATTCTCTTATGAAAAGTACACAATGACAAAGTGGTAAGTAGTTACAAGTACTTATCCCACCGCTGCACAACCAATGTAGGAGGCTGGCCTGGCTTGTAGTGGGTACCAGAGGTATTTATCCCTTGTGCCAGGTTCAGTTATCCCTTAATAGTGTAGAAGAGGTGTTTCTAGCAGCTTAGGCTGATAGAAGGTAGCTATGGCAAAGCAGCTTAGGCTGACCTAGGAGACATGTACAGCTCCTACTATACCACTGGTGTCATATGCACAATATCATAGGAAAACACAATACACAGAAGTACTAAAAAAATGGTACTTTATTTTTATGACAATATGCCAAAAGTATCTCAGTGAGTACCCTCAGTATGAGGATAAGTTATATACACAAGATATATGTACACAAACCAAACTTAGGTAAGTAATAGCAAGAAAAGTAATGCAAGCAGTGTACAATTACAGTAGATTACAATAGGAGCACATAGGTATGGGGGCAACACAAACCATATACTCCAAAAGTGGAATGCGAACGACGAATGGACCCCAAACCTATGTGAGCTTGTAGAGGGTCCCTGGGACTGTAAGAAAACAGTGAGGGTTAGAAAAATAGCCCACCCCAAGACCCTGAAAGGTAGGTGTAAAGTGCACCTACTACCCTCAGAGAGCACAGAAGTCGTGATAGGGGGATTCTGCAGGAAGAACGAACACCAGCAATGCATCAACAGTAGATTTCCGGACCTGAGTACCTGTAGGACAAAGGGACCAAGTCCAATAGTTGCGACAGTGTCGAGAGTGGGCAGGAGCCCAGGAAATGCCAGCTGAGGGTGCAAGGAAGCTGCCACCTGTTGGAAGAAGCTTGGAGTTCTGCAAAAAAGAAGAGGACTAGGAACTTCTCCTTTGGAGGATGGATGTCCCACGTCGCGATGAAGCTTGTAGAGGTGTTCCCACACAGAAAGACCACAAACAAGCCTTGCTAGCTGCAAGGGTTGCAGTTGAGGTTTTTGGGTGCTGCTGTGGCCCAGGAGGGACCAGGATGTCGCCACTTGGAGGAGAAGACAGAAGGGGCGCCCAGCAACTCAGGGAGCCCTCACAGAAGCAGGCAGCACCCACAGAAGTACCTGAACAGGCACTTAGAAGAAAAGTGAACCAGAGTCCACCCGAAGTCACAAAAGGGAGTCCCACGACACCGGAGGACAACTCAGAAGGTTGTGCACTGCAGGAAGGAGTGTCGGGGACCCAGGCTTGGCTGTGCAGGAAGGAAATCCTGGAAGAGTGCACAGGAGCTGGAGCAGCTGCAAATCATGCGGTACCCAGCAATGCAGTCTAGCGTGGGGAGGCAAGGATTTATCTCCACCAAACTTGGACTGAAGAGTCACTGGACTGTGGGAGTCACTTGGACAGAGTTGCTGAGTTCCAGGGACCACGCTCGTCGTGCTGAGAGGGGACCCAGAGGACCAGTGATGCAGTCTTTTGGTGCCTGCGGTTGCAGGGGGAAGATTCCGTTGACCCACGGGAGATTTCTTCAGAGCTCCTGGTGCAGAGAGGAGGAAGGCTACCCCCAGAGCATGCACCACCTGGAAACAGTCGAAAAAGCCGGCAGGATGAAGCGATACAAGGTTGCTAGTAGTCGTCTTGCTACTTTGTTGCGGTTTTGCAGGCGTCCTGAGCAGTCAGCGGTCGATCCTTTGGCAGAAGGTGAAGAGGGAGATGCAGAGGAACTCTGGTGAGCTCTTGCATTCATTACCTGAAGAATTCCCCAAAGCAGAGACCCTAAATAGCCAGAAAAGGAGGTTTGGCTACCAACAAAGGAGGATTGGCTACCAAGACAGGTAAGAGCCTATCAGAAGGAGTCTCTGTCGTCACCTGCTGGCACTGGCCACTCAGAGAAGTCCAGTGTGTCCCCAGCACCTCTAAATCCAAGATGGCAGAGGTCTGGGACACACTGGAGGAGCTCTGGGCACCTCCCCTGGGAGGTGCAGGTCAGGAGAGTGGTCACTCCCCTTTCCTTTGTCCAGTTTCGCACCAGAGCAGGGCTGGGGGATCCCTGAACTGGTGTAGACTGGCTAATGCAGAGATGGACACCATCTGTGCCCATCAAAGCATTTCCAGAGGCTGGAGGAGGCTACTCCTCACCAAGCCCTCACACCTATTTCCAAAGGGAAAGGGTGTTACACCCTCTCTCAGAGGATGTCCTTTGTTCTGCCTTCCTGGGCCAGGGCTGCCTGGACCCCAGGAGGGCAGAAACCTGTCTGAGGGGTTGGCAGCAGCAGCAGCTGCAGTGGAGACCCCGGAAAGGCAGTTTGGCAGTACCCGGGTTCTGTGCTAGAGACCCGGGGGATCATGGAATTGTCCCCCAATGCCAGAATGGCATGGGGGTGACAGTGCCATGATCTTAGACATGTTACATGGCCATGTTCGGAGTTACCATTGTGACGCTGTACATAGGTAGTGACCTATGTACAGTGCACGCGTGTAATGGTGTCCCCGCACTCACAAAGTCCAGGGAATTTGCCCTGAACGATGTGGGGGCACCTTGGCTAGTGCCAGGGTGCCCACACACTAAGTAACTTTGCACCCAACCTTCACCAGGTGGAGGTTAGACATATAGGTGACTTATAAGTTACTTAAGTGCAGTGGTAAATGGCTGTGAAATAACATGGACGGTATTTCACGCAGGCTGCAGTGGCAGGCCTGTGTAAGAATTGTCAGAGCTCCCTATGGGTGGCAAAAGCAATGCTGCAGCCCATAGGGATCTCCTGGAACCCCAATACCCTGGGTACCTCAGTACCATATACTAGGGAATTATATGGGTGTACCAGTATGCCAATGTGAATAGGTAAATTTAGTCACTAGCCTGTTAGTGACAACTTTGGAAGTAAAGAGAGAGCATAACCACTGAGGTTCTGCTTAGCAGAGCCTCAGTGAGACAGTTAGGCATCACACAGGGAACACATATAGGCCACAAACTTATGAGCACTGGGGTCCTGGCTAGCAGGGTCCCAGTGACACATAACAAACATACTGACAACATAGGGTTTTCACTATGATCACTGGGCCCTGGCTAGCAGGATCCCAGTGAGACAGTGAAAACACCCTGACATGTGCTCACAAACAGGCCAAAAGTGGGGGTAACAAGGCTAGAAAGAGGCTACTTTCTCACAAGAAGCTGACCCTGAGCATATCCTGATCTCTGGTGCCCATTCCTAGCCCTCCTATCATCTGAGTTCCGAGAACTTACCTGCCCCAGATATCTTCGCATTCTTCTTCTATTGGAGGTTACACAAGATCCTAACTAGAGAAACTCCTTGGAAGACATGGGATGATCGATGAGATCACTTTTCTTTATGCTTAACAGCATTGCAGTTCCCTGGAGGAGGAGGGAGTTTTTGGTTTGTTATAATGATTTTGTATACTATAGCTGGTGAGCAATGAGAGTTCATGGAATTGCAATTGTTTTCATCTGTGAAAATTTAATAAAAAGATTTGGACCATAAGAGAAGATGGTGTAATGCCTACTGTAAGTCAATGTAACATTCCTTTTCTTCCTAGATAACAAAAAACAAGCAAGACCACTGTGTACTACTTTGGCCAAGACCTCTGCACCATTAATAATATGGTGATTCCCAGTTTCCCCATAGAAAGGGTATCAAAGAGTTTAGATCCCAGTTTCCATGCAGCATGAGAATAGTTGAATTTAGATTATTTACTTGACCCACATCGGACATATGGGCCAGAGTTAAGGTGAATACCCCAGCTGCTTTGGGAAAAGAGTCTACATGCGGTAAGGAGAGGAACTACTGATTACTACTCGCACACCAATCAGGGATACTTCTTTCCACTGGTCTTTGAAGCATAGCATGTCCTTGAGCTTCGGGTTCAGTGCTGGAGAACCCCACACAGAATGGAAATCTGGTTTGGAGCATGCTTTTTAGTTTTTAAGATGTTTAGGATCAGAAGCATACATGGACCATGTACTTTACCATGCAAACACAGGAGACACAGCTCCGAATCGTACACTTGGGGAATCCATGCACAGCATAATTCAGACCCCTAGGAGATTTTTATCTGCTTCATGATTAGATTTTTCTGTGTGTTTTAAATTCATGTTGATAACAGTGAGTATTTCGTACTGTCATGCAATTAGGACACTTGAGTATGCACCAGAGACAGTTCAAACAGCTCACTGTTTGGCTCTCTTATTTATCAGAATTTTAAGCCAGTGCTCCGGAGAACCTGTGATGTAGGCTAGTTCCATCAAATCATATCAAAGGTTGCGTCAATGTGAACAGAAGTAAATAAACATTAGTTGTTATATGCAGATAAGTTAATTATACACTTATACATTCCATGAAGACAAAAGTGATTGTGCTGTAGCTACGATAAAGAAATGTTTATTGAGATGATCAGAAAAAGTTTTTTCGTTATATTTTCTGGTTTCAGATTAAGTTACCTATAATCGCTCACCTAAACAAGAACTAGGACAACCCAAAATGCTTTGGGGATCAAGGGAGTGAACAAAATTATCATATGTTTGTTGAAACAAGCATATGATCCAGATAAAATGCAAATTAATCTGCTTTTAATTCAGTATCAATTTTGGAACAAAAAGGGGCAGTTAAAAAACACAATAAACACTGATTACTGTTAAAAAAAAGACAATAAAAAGCAGGTAAAAACAGAGAAAAATACTGGATGGTACTGAGTGAGTGGCAGAAGCAGAGGGATACACAAACCAAATTAAAGTATTCCCCACAAATTGTAAGACAATATTAATATGTCTCAGAACAGAGTTTCGCACAATTCCAGCAGTTACAGCCACCACAGCACGAGTGAGCTGAAGGCAAAAAACAAGCATTGGCAGAGCAATAAGCTTCGATTTTAAAATCTATTTGACTTTCCAATGCGTTTTGGCCATGAAAATCTAATGACATGGCCTCAGCAACCATGCCATCTTGTAGGCGTATTCATGCATGATGCTATTATGCATGTTCACTATTATGCATGTGTGCTATTATGCATGTGCACCTGCAAAAGGACATAGGCACAAATGGAAATGTATGGGACATTTTTTTTAAATTTAAAAGAAGGTACTTTTAAGGTGGTGGGACTGACAGTAATTTGCTGCCTGACCTCCATTGCTCTAAAATAAATAAATATTAATATAAATGATAAAAAAGACGTTGGGCATGAGGGTGATAGATATCAAATTTTACTAATACATTAGTGGTATAGAAGTCAGCATTTTGTGACTTATAAAGCGTCATTTAAAAGCCTAACAGAGAAGTTAACATTGAATGTAAAAATTTGCACTTTTGGACTATGAAGGACATTGTGCCCTCCATGTATTTGGACATCCCGTTTTGCCATGTCAGATGTTCAGCATTTATATTTTAGTGAATTACTGACATGAATTAATGTTAAAAGTATTATTATTAGAGATACAGTAGAGATTAATTATATATCATGAGCATTGAATGGACATGTATTAACCTTACTTATACTAATGTAGATGGATTTTATGAATTTAAAGTTGTGTGCCGAGAAATAAACATACATTTCAATTGTTTCTAGCATAATTCACTAATAATGTCTGCACATAAAATGAATTTTGTTTTGCATTTATTAATTAAATGGTATGCATTAGCAGACGTGTTTAGCAATTATAAATATGTATTTAGGCTTATTTAGCTAGACTAGACCTGAAGATTCATTTTTTCTGCAATAGTGAGAAGTGCTAATTCATCATGTTTCCTTTGACCTGAATTATTTCTTAAGTTTGCTTATGTGTTGGAGAATGTCTTATTGTATTAAGAGATAGCAATTTTATGACAAGACCGGAGGCTCCTATTATGCGTTTCTTCTCTTGCTTTATTTGTACAGCAGCAGTCAAGAAGAACAACAAATCCCATGAGGCTTAAAACAAACAGCCAATGGGATTGAAAAAGTAGTATGCTAATATAACAACCAATAGGAACGACCCTATACCATTATGACGTCACTTGACTGCAAGCAGCCCTCTTTTCTTGCTGCTGCAGTCAAGATAAGTTCATACCAATGTTTCTCTCATGACTTTATGATAGTTTAACATGTTTATCTGTATTTCTTAAGGTAATTGTTTTCCGATATCATATTTTGTTGACGGCATGTTGCCGCATTGATTCTAGCGCGTTGCTGTGCGCTCGCGTCCTCTTCCCGGTTCCAGGGTGCAACGTCGTGCTGCTCCCGGGCCGCGAAACCTAACGTTTTCTCTGCGCCTCGCGCGCAACGTTCCGGAGGAGTTTCCCTCGCGTCTGGGAAGTGACCGTTATTCTGGTTTCTCCCCTGACGCGAGGAATACTTCTGAGACACCGCTCTTACCTGTCGAGTTGTTCAGACGACTCCGGCTCTTCACCAGCTTCACGCAGCCTCATACGGCTTGTCACTCGGTCCCGCCCTGAAGTAGGAGGAGTTTTTCGGCTCCAAGTCAACTTAGTTTTCTATTAACCCCCGGTTGCCTGGGTGTTAACCCTTTGTGATTATTTACATTTTCCCTTTATATTTCATTGACATTTGTTCTTTAACAATTTAATACTATATTTTCCTTTATAATGGAACCCAATTCCTCACCAACGGAACATAGTGCTTCCAGTGTAGAGGAAATAAGGAATGAACTGCGCAATTTTATTAAAACTTCTGTTAAACAGGCAATGCAGTCATCCATTCAAAAACTATCAAAGAACTTGGAATCAAATTTTGCCAACTTATTGTCTAAATCTTCGGCCCAGACTGCGGGGGAATGCAGTCAACGCCTGCCTGTCAACCCCTCGGGTTCGACTCAAACGGAGAGTGAGTTTAACTCACACATGACAGAGGACGCGGTTCCTCCCACGGCTCCTGCCAAGGAGTATAATAATATGGCTTCCAGACCATTTTTAAAGAGAAAGTCCAAACAACATAATATTCCCCCTTCTATTCCTACGACCTCTGCTCCAGACACTGATGAGGATTTGCCTGACGCTGATTCAGACTACTACGTTTCAGATAAGGATCATGATGATTCTTTCAATCCTCCCCATCCAAAGAAACCCAAAGTTTCCTCGGTTCCCCCCCTCTTGGATGCAGAAGGCTTACCTATGTTCGATCCCTCCCACATTTTACACCCCAACTCTACAGAATGGTTCCCAGCTGAACATGTGGGGGATTATGTGGCGCAAAAGTTATTTTCCCCCCCCGATAAGCAAATTAGAAACAAACTAAAATCGGAATGTCCACGTCCGGTGCTTCCACACAGGGCAACAACTACCCCTGTTATCGACCAACAGATGTTAACCTTCTTTACTAAGCAAGGCAAGGACCCCCGCAAAGGGGTAGACAAAGCGTGGTCGTCCTGCCAGGACAAACTCCTCGATACAATTGGCCCATTAACGAGAATTTTTGATATGGTGGAGTCGGCCAGACTGGAGGGAACCTTTTTGGACCCGGAAGAGCTTTCATTGTGGGTTCAACGTTCTATTTGTCTTTTAGGAAATGCGAATTCCGCTTTCATTCATGAGAGACGTAAAGGTCTTCTGATCAAATTGGACCCTAAATTAATTAATTTGGCGACTGTACATCCTCAGATCCATACTGAGGGACAACTGTTCGGGGATTCCTTCATAAAGGACCTCGGCAAGTATGTAGCCACTTTTACCTCGCTGGACAAAGCCCAACAATCTATGAGGAAGATGTTTAATCAACGGGTTTTTGCCAGGGCCGGTAGAGGCAGGGGTCGCTTTACCGGCCGTGGTTTCTCCAATCAAGGCTCCAGAGCGTATTATAATACCTACCAACAAGACTTCAGACCTCAATTCTACCCCCAACGTGGCAGAGGTTATCGTGCCAGGTCCTTCAGACATACTAGAACCTCCAACCCTACAGGTAAGCCCTCAAGTTGCTCTCCTTCCAACTGGGGGTCGTATTTCCCATTTTCTTTCAAATTGGTTAACAATTACAGCAGATGTATGGGTTCTAAACACAGTCCAAGGTTACAACATAGAGCTTTACTCTACTCCGGTGCAAACATTTCTACCCCCTTTTCCTCATTTCTCTGCGGAAATGAAAGACTTGATATCTACCGAGGTAAACGCACTCTTACAAAAACAAGCGATTTCAATCACTCGTCCTCATCCTTTGGGATTTATCAGCCCAATTTTCCTGGTTCAAAAGAAAAACAAAAAGATGCGTCCGGTCATCAATTTAAAACATTTCAATCAATTTGTGGTGTACCGACATTTCAAAATGGAGACAATTCTTCATCTCAGAGATATACTTCTCCAATACGATTGGATGGTCAGACTGGACCTTCAGGACGCTTACCTAGTGGTTCCCGTACATCCAGAGTCAAGGAAATTTCTACAATTCCTATGGTTAGATCAAACGTATCACTTTACCTCTCTACCCTTCGGTCTATCGTCTGCCCCTTGGTGTTTTACCAAGCTTCTCAAGCCCGTAGTTGCTCATCTAAGGGCTCAGGGTATAAGGCTCCTAATCTACTTAGACGACATCCTCATCATGAATCAGTCTCCCCAAACTCTACTACTCCATTTGCAGATCACTTGTTCTCTCTTAGAGGACCTCGGTTTCATAATAAACAGAGAAAAATCTCTCCTAACTCCCTCCCAAGTTCTAGAATTTCTGGGTTTCCAAATAAATTCCATTTCCGCTACTCTTCTTCTTCCTACAACGAAAATAAAATCCATAAAGTCGGAAATTCTTCAGATTCTTCGCACTTCACTCATATCTCTCAGAACTTTAGCACGAATAGTAGGTCTGCTTTCCTCTTCCATCCAAGCGATATTTCCAGGTCCCCTCCATTACCGATCACTCCAAAGGCTAAAGATCCAGCACTTAAGGAAAGGGCTGTCTTATTCCGACCTCGTACCCTTAGATCTCGAATCTCGCACAGAGCTTCAGTGGTGGATAGACCATTTAGATGCTTGGAACGGGAAAAGTATATTTCCGTCAGCCCCAGATCTTGTATTAGAATCCGATGCAAGCCATCTAGGCTGGGGGGCCCGTTGTGGTCCCATCTCGACTGGGGTACATGGTCTATCGAGGAGTCCAAATTGCACATCAATTGTTTAGAGATGCTTGCAGGCTCCTTTGCAATCAGAAGCCTGGCAAAACACAAGGTACATTGTGCAATCCTTCTCAGAATGGACAATGTATCCGCAGTCAGGTATATAAATCATCTCGGAGGTACAAGGTCCAAACCTCTGGCGGATTTGGCCAAGAGTTTTTGGGAATTTTGCCTTACAAACCATCTTTCGGTTCATGCAGAATATCTTCCAGGAGCCCTGAATTCAGTGGCAGACTGGAATTCTCGTCATCTTCGAGACTCCAGCGATTGGAAACTCCATCCTTCAGTGTTCCACAGGATACAATCCTTATGGGGTCCGCTCTCCATAGACCTTTTTGCATCCCGTCTCAACACACAGCTTCCTCGATTTTACAGTTGGCGTCCAGATCCATTAGCCTTAGCATCAGATGCTTTCTTGCAAGATTGGTCTCATGCGCTCAATTACGCCTTTCCCCCTTTTATCATGATCAACAGAGTCTTAGCACAAGCCAGACGTCAACAGGCCTCTCTTATTCTCATAGTTCCGTTTTGGCAATCCCAGGTATGGTACCCTACCTTACTGGAACTTTCAGTGGATTTTCCCCTGTTGATACAACCCTTCCCAGACTTACTCCTAGACCCTCTGCATTGTCCTCACCCCCTCATTTCGGACAGTCTCCTTGTTCTATCCGCCTGGAAGATTTCAGGAATTCCCAAACTATCCCTTTCATTTCGTCAGAAGCTTCTCAATACATCGCAAATTCCTGGGCACCTGGTACCAAGAAAGCATACAAGGCAGCCTGGTCTTTATGGAGCGGCTGGTGTTTGGGAAGGCACATTAATCCCTTTTCAACAGATATAATATTTATAGTAAATTTCCTAGCGGCAGAAGCCAGCAAAGGCAAAGCTTTCCGTACTATCAACCTTTACAGATCAGCTATTTCCTCTAACCATACACACGTCAATGGGAAACCGGTCGGCGAACACCCGCTGGTATGCAGATTACTAAAGGGAGTAAAATTTTCCAAACCTCCTCTACCAAAGTACAATAACTTGTGGGATGTTAATGTTGTTCTAAAGTATTTGAACTCTTTACCAGACAACTCAATTTTATCACTAAAAATGTTATCTGCCAAACTTACAATGTTATTATGTTTAATTTCTATTAAACGTCTTTCGGATGTCAAGGCATTGGACGTCTCCAACCGCCAATTCACTCCTTCGGGGGTGTTGTTCTCGGTTGTCCGACGTACCAAAACCAATTTATCGTCAGTTTTCTATCCTTATTTCCCTCAACATCCGAAGTTATGTGTGGGCCAATGTCTCAAAGTTTATGAACAAAGAACTGCAGAGTTGAGAACATCCTCTTCCCAACTTCTTATTTCTTTCAGGAAACCTCATAATCCGGTTTCATCAGCTACCTTAGCACGTTGGGTTAGATTGATCATGTCCTTAGCGGGCATAGATATTTCCACTTTTGGAGCTCACTCTGCCAGAGGGGCTATGGCTTCCAAGGCCTTCTGGGCAGGTTCTCGTTTGGAGGATATTCTCAAGTCTGCAGACTGGTCCAATGATAATACCTTTCGACTTTTCTATTGCAAACCTGTTGATAATATGTCGTTAAATGTAGTTAATATGCTTTAAACTCGCATAATAGGAGCCTCCGGTCTTGTCATAAAATGTAGATTTTCCTAGTTTATGACGGAAAGTCTTAATTTTATTAAAGACACGGAGGCGAGTATTATCCCACCTCTGGATTAACTTGGTGTTTTTTCCCTCCCTTCTTTCCAGCACCTGCTACAACTACGCAACCTACATCCTAATTGGACCTCCTGGCATCACGTGGAATTCCCACTCACGTCAAGTCTGGAATCATATCCCTCGGACTTCAGGAAACATCCCTATCTCTACAGAATTCTGGACTTTTGTTCTGATGTTTTTGCTTTTCTCATGGCATTGTTTATCCTTTGTTCTCTATTTCCATTATTTTTCAATGATTAACTATTCGCAAGAAAAGAGGGCTGCTTGCAGTCAAGTGACGTCATAATGGTATAGGGTCGTTCCTATTGGTTGTTATATTAGCATACTACTTTTTCAATCCCATTGGCTGTTTGTTTTAAGCCACATGGGATTTGTTGTTCTTCTTGACTGCTGCTGTATAAATAAAGCAAGAGAAGAAACGCATAATACTCGCCTCTGTGTCTTTAATAAAATTAAGACTTTCCGTCATAAACTAGGAAAATCTACATTGTGGTTCTGTTGACCTCGAAATGTAGCAATATTTGTTCTAGCTACCAGACGAACGACAAGTATTATTGAATTCACAGGAAGACTTTGGGATTGTCCCGTGGCTCATGGGAAGAAATCTCACTGTTGCAAATGTTATAAAGATTGTAATTTTTCAATGGAGCTGTACGAATTCATCGAGATAACTTTGCACCTTCCCTGAGAAAATCCAGAACAGTTGTGAACCTGATGGGTGACTATAATTCTTATGGATATTGATACATTTGCGCAAGATGGGTCAACTCTGAGGACCCATCAGAACTCCATGGACCTTTCTAATTAGGGAGAGACATTTGAAAACTTTAGAGTCTTCTTCCTTGGTGTTCATGCTGTCACCTTCTGTTCATCTCCAAGTCTTTTACCATTTCAAGCCTTTCATGTTATGAGTTTCTCTTTAATCCTATATGCCCCATTTACATATGCCATCAGTACTAATATGCCCAACAAATTCTAAACTGCTGTCTTGCCCCATGTGCAGCTCATGTTCTGCACTGTCCCTGATGCTGCCGTATATTGATGCTGAGAAGCTGTGAGCGCTCTAGACCGACAAATCTTTCCTGTCTGCTGTCCCATGAGGAGAGGTATATAACCTGCAATGTGGTTCTTCTTGTTTCCTTTTCAGCCTAGATGATTACACCAGTGTCTTTTTATAGTTAGATGATTTTCCAAAAAATGTTTGTCTCTTCTGTTTTGTCGGCATGTGTTAGCCCGGCCCCCACACATGCAAGTCCAAATTTGTAATAGGGATTAGGATAGCCCAGCTCAAAAACTGATTATTACTAATTGAATTTTGATGATTTACTGATGTCACCATCATATGCTTTGAAATCTGTTTTGACGTGCATTCTTCTGGAGTGTTTAATCGTATTGATGTTTAGTAGGCTTAATCTCTTTAGACGTTTCGGTCAGCCTATGGTTTTTCATGTATGTTTACATCTTAGTGTGGAGTACCATTTATATCACATTGGCTCTGTGGTTGTAATAAAGCTTTGAAACTTAATTCAGTTTTGAGTCTTGTCTCCGTGGCCAAATTGGCCATGGTGTTTAAATTGTCTAGACTTCTCATGTTATTGATTTGTGTTGAAAAAATCTGATTACCCACTCTTCACTGAGTCCAAAGATCCCATAGACCTCTAGTGTGGGTGAGACGACTTGTGGCGTTTCAACCGTGTGCGTTTTTGTAATCTGATTTGGGGGGAAGAGACCCCCCACCGCTACAGCAAAGGGCAACTGAGATTGCTGGGGAGCAACGGAGTCAGTAGGGTAGGTGGAAGCAGCACAGGAACAGCAACACAAGGGTTTGAGGATAAGCACACGAGAAAAAAATACAAAGTGCAGGAGAGGAAGGGAGTTTTGGAGGAGTTAGGCACATCAGTAAGCTTGCAATACGGACTGGGCATAGCAGGTATTTGAGGGGGAAGGGGGAGAACACAGGACGGAGAGAGCTGAAAAAAACAGCTTGTTTGTTTCTTACCTTGAACTGCACCCTTAGGGCAAGCAGTGGGCATGGCAGACACTGGAAGGTCAAAATTACTATTTTAACTACAGTCCTATGAAAGTACAACTTTCCCCCAAATAGTCCGGTAAGTTTATTTAGCTTTCCAACACCAGTCCTGGAATAGTTTGGGAAAAGTTATACATTCACCGAGTATTTTTAAGAATGACTGAAAAGCAGCAAGTCTGAATGGTAGGAAGTGATGCCCTGATTGCGCAGCTCGGGCCAAAACACCTAGGAATGCCAAAAACACATTCCGTTTCATGGAGTACATGACAAAGGGAACAAAGTAATTCCCAATAAGTGAGCGTGTGGCAGTATAGAAGCCAGCTAAAACACAGGAATGGTTCAGAATATGCTACAGGGGTGGAAAACACAAGTGGACAAACTGGGACGAAGACAGCAAGCAAAATAAGAAGCAAGTAAATAAGTGTGACAATAAGGTTAAATTAGACAACTACAAGTATTTTCGATGTGGCAGCCTGCGCTGTCTGACAAACTCGAGCCGACGTCAGTCAATGGTTCACCGAGCATGCGCAGACCCTTCGTACATGCTCTTGTATCTTTTCACTTAAAGTCTTTTAAATTGTGCTGCTATAATTTAATGATATTTTGCCATACTTTGCAAATCGGCCTAATAGTAGCTTTACATTATTAAATATGTTTTGATCCATATTTATGAAGATATTATAGTTTACTACACGGCCTGCATGAAAACTCCAACGAATAACACCGCTTTAATATGGCCGGCACGTTTGTGTGTGTCTTGGAAGACATAGCACGTATAGTCCGTTGTCTCTTTCTCGTGCCTCGTATGTGCAGGCGAGGGCCGGTTTGACCTTCCTATCAGCCGTGGTGGGCCGGAGTGAGAAGATGGCAGCAGCAGCAGCAGGGATCCAGCAGCAGGTAGGTTACGTCCACGTAGAGACTGTCAGTTTATTTTTCAAGCTGAAGGTAGTTTGAACTAAGCATTTCTTGGAGGAGGGCGGGCGCCCTATGCACGGGAACTGGTAAAGTAAAAAATGCAGGCCATCAAGTACAGGCAAAGGTGACCTGCTAGAATGAGTCTGTCGTGTGTGAACCGGCGTTTGTTAGTGGCGTGTTTGCGGGAGACTTTGTTTCGTGAAACTACTTCCCTGGCGCTCTGATGGCTAGGGAGCTACCCCCAAGAAGCCAGAGGCCTTTATGGAGCCAGGTCCATAAAACTATTGGTTGCCCCCGAGTCACCAGACCCAGTTTTTAGTTTACACTGGAAATAATTGCAGCCGAGCAATATGGTGGTCTTATCCACTTAGGAAATGTAAGCAATGTTGTCAATCGTAAGAGTGGACAGATCTTTTAATTCGATTTCCCAAGCTCTGCGCTTGCACCATTTGCACATTAGGACTGCTCTTGTGCACTGCCATTTCCGCTCCCTGCCATTTCTGCACACTATTGGTGGCGGATAGTGATTTGTGAAGAGATGTAATATTTAATACCTGCCAACATACCCATTTTAAAGAGAAAGATTGTTTTATTTTAATGGTCTCGTGCCTAAAATTGTCTCTGCTTAAGTGTTAGTAGGGAAAATACATTCACCCATTTTTTTTCAGTCTCCCTCTTTCCTTTCTGGAAATGTTGGCATGCATGCAATATGTCTCGAATTCCAGTAATTTGAGCGAGGTAGTCAACTTCTAAGAGTCCTTTTTTTTTTTTTTTTTGATTCTTCCCCTGAGAAAATTATAACAATTGGGTGGTATAGTGTATTTTAAAGAAAGGTTTTACATAGAAAAAATCCGAAATGGCCATTATTAAATATTCCAATACTTTCAAGCTGTGCCAGGGAATCCTGACCCTCCCCGGGAGCTCTCCAGCAGCTTTGTATCAACTGAAAATCAAGAATTGGCAAAATTTGTGACACAGGACAATTGGCTACTCAGCAGCTATGTTTCAGTTTGATTTTCAGCCTTTGTTCTTGAATGCTATCAAAGGGTATTCAATTCAGTGGTCAAGTGGCAGAGTCTGAGCATCAGCTGCAGATGTTAGGATTCCAGTGTCAGTTGGCACTCTCCTCTAAAAGGTTGGAGTTTGGAAAATCTTTACTGCCCCACCACTGTAAGAGCCCTAAAGCGTGTTGCCCATAGCTGCCAAATTTCCAGATTGCCATGTGTGACATTTTCATAATTTCAGTGTAATTATGAGTGACATTTTAACGACTATAAGTAATACTTTCTTGCAAACAAAATCAAGCATTGAAGACCAGGGAACTATATGAATATCAGAAATGACATCCACTTGAGCAATGAGAAACCCTAAGAAGTTAACCGCTGTGATTTATTATTTTTTCCCCCCCAATTTTTATCGATTTTAAAATTGATCAAAAAAAAAAAATTGATTAATGTTGGTTATCATTTTTTTCCTCAAGATGTAATCAAGTAGTGCACTGTTTGTAGCTAAATCGTGGTTCAATTGAATTAAAACAAATAACCTACCATACCGAAACACAGTAATTAGCAAAAGGAAATCATAGGAAAGGAATCGTTGTATTCTGCTGCGTTGGGGCCATTGTGACACAGCCATCAGTTTCTGAAGCCGAGTTAAACCTCCTCGCTCTGCTTTTAAATAAAGGGTGTCTCCGGGACATATGTGTTTGTTTCAAGTCATTTTGCGTGGAAGTATGCTATATTTTATAAGCTGTTGAGAGCCAATAAGCACAATATTGCGCAAATGTGTTCTGAGTATCTAAGCAATTCATTCTTCACATGACTAAAAAAAAGTATCTCCGTAAGGATTTCAGGGAGATGGGGAGTTGATTAGTAATTGAGGGCAGCGACCACTGTGTCTAACTTCATACGAGGCCTGCATGAAAGAAGACCTTATTTAAATTTTTACTAAAAGATGTGTTTTATTTTCAGGTGCGCGCTTTCAGCACTAGCATGGCCAAGAATGCTACAAAATTGGTCCGGGTATGTATTAAAATCATTTTCATTGGTTTAATTCCCTTTTCTTTCAAAATTACAGCTTACCCTTATTTAAAATGTCTGTTTTACTATTACTGTACATGCTCACTTCTTTATGTATCAATCATTATGTTACTCTTAATTAAGATACACATGTTTGCACTGCACAGAACAGACATGCTTTGTATATCATCATTGATAGGAAATTTCTAAAATGCTTAACGGCATAACTGGGTAAACCAACAAGGCAGAAGAGAACTTCGCTGCCAGTATGTTACGGAGATGTCAACACTTCCCATAATTGCATTGTTAATGAGCAGCAAAACACAGTTTGGGGCTTTCGGAACCTACAGCTAATTTAATTGTGATGTCAGTATTACAAATGCAGTGGGGAATTTAAGATGCTGGGGTTGTAAGATACACAATCATTAATTTAGTCCGCACTCATTTTTCATGAGATCGGTTGCCTAGGAACAACAGTGTGCTATAAAGAACTGCAAAGGTGACTATTCCTGCTCACTTTTTAAATACCTGAATAAGCTGTCGAACTGTGTTTTGTAAAACAGAATTCCTGATTGTGTAGACACACCTAAGAATTTTTCAAGAGTGAAGTTACTATCATCTTCGAGCTTTGACTCTTCTTTAGCCTATTGCCATCAGAGGGAAATGCAGAGCATCGTATCCTAGTACTAGTTCATAGCATCAGTTACTAACTAGATCAAAACTTCTGACTTATAATTGTTTAAGATCCTCTGATTATTTTCCCTGAAATAATCATGATTTCATAAATGATTAAATGGTTGCAAAAATCTTGGAACCCTGGCTATCAAGCTAATTGACTGCCACTTACATTCTGACAGCGAATCGAGAGCTACAGTATGTTGTGGTGTTTCTGCCATGGTTGAAGCATCCGGAGTGATCCACTAGCCCCCTAGTTGCGTAGTCTGATCATTGCATCTTGTTTTCAGTGCATCTGAGAGGTGAGATCATCGCAAGGCTGTAAGAAATATTTCTGGCTCATTAACTTATGTTTTCCTGACACAAAATAGGTCTTTCTTTGATGCAGCTGACACCACTGAATTGAGGTTGTCTTACCTTTAGTAACTTACTGCCCTTAACCTAGTGCAATTACGGAATCCACCATCTCATAAAAAAAAATCAGTCTAGGTTGTTCTTGCCTGAGATTTGTACAATCAAAGTAAAAAATATTAGAATACAGCAGGTAGACATTATTAAGAACTAGTGGTACATCAAAGAAAATTAAAGTACTATACTGCACACGTTTCTTCAGGTCTGTCACAATGCAGTTTGAGCAGGATAAGTTTATGTTGGACATGTGGTGTTTTTAGTTTAAGAAAAAAACCTCTAAATACATTTACTATACCCCAACAGTAATTTGAACTTCTTTCACTTCTTTAAGAAGCTCACTCTGACCCAGAAGAACTCCTTGATGTTGGATAGTTGTAGTATTGTGCATCTAACTACATTGGGTAGTGTAACAATTCCCTTACTGTGGAGAAAATCCCTAATCCATAACCATCTAGACCTTTTAATCAGTTTAATTCACTTGTAGAAGAAAGTGTATGCCTATTCTTTACTGTAAGAGCATTCCTATCTACTGTCCTTCACTATCTGGGTCCTCTGCACATCTGCTTGTAAGACTTTTCAATTGATCAGGTCTTGTCCTGTACAGCACCAGATTAATTCAGAGTTGTGTTGGTTACGGCACTGTTGAAAAAATACTTGTGTTTTTTTTTGGATCAAAGAACCTTCACCCCAATTCCATATGTTGCTTATCCATCAGATTATGGTGTGCAATCAGATGTGATGGTTGGTTTAAGCTAGTAGAATGTCACACCTCCCCCTGCTTGCTGCAAGCAGGTTTGAGTCGAGTGGTGGAATTGAATAGGTCCTCACATCTGTTCTTGTTGGCCTAAAGAAGGAGCTGGATGCTGCTGGGTACTGATTTTGTTAAATCTGACACCAACCTTCAACATAACTGAACGTTGTTGCCTCCTTGAGTCGCTATACTTAGCCTGATCGTAGGCAGTTGCTATTCCTCCCACTCACTTCCGTGACAGTCTGTGTAGTGAGGGGTGATACTAGACTGAGACCGTTTTATCTTTTACTTAAGCTTTGTTTGTGATCTCCTATTATACGGTTCCTACAAATATAGTAGGACTGTGTATTCGACCAACACAATAAAGAGTCTCAGTCCACATATATCGTCAGTAAGCATTGGTGAGTCTCAGCTCACAGTACCACACCCAAACCCTAAACTGACCAAGGTAAAGATGTTGGCATCCTCAAATATGACAGTCTGATTCTAAAAGAATCAGTTGGAACAGATTTAACCCTTTCATCTGGTTACTCCTGCGCACCCAAGATAAACACAAGAAAGATACAACAAAAAAGCATTTTCAAAACATTTATTGAAATTATTGTATTCTTGCATAAAATGCATGTGCCACAATTGTTAGATGAGACACTACTGTAATCCGCTTTATTAGAATGGTAATTAATATGAACAGTTGAACCATGGTAATTTTTGCTAATGTTTGTGTACTCCTATTTGTGTCAAATACTATACAAAAGAGAGCATAGCGGGAGTACCCTTTTCCCAGATCAGTTAGGATAGTCTAGCTAGTACACCTTGGTGTTAGATGTCCGGAAGCCAGTACAGGCTATCCTCCTTGGCTGGATGGAGGTCTGAGTCAGCATGGCTGCATGTCAACCACAGTTCGCAGAGGTTCTGTGATAATTCCAGCATAGAACTGCTCCTCTCACCAAACGTTAGCATGGAAGCAGCTTATATACTAAAATAGCATTCTTATCACACGGTGACAAAGGTGCAGAACAGCTCATTCATTATATCTCGCTAAATTGAAGTTTCTCCTAACGAGCACAGTAAGAAAGGAAAGCAAAGGCATTGTGTTCTGAAATGTACTACCCTGGAACTAACTTTACAAATTACAGGGCGTCAGAAATGCACATACAGCACATTCACGTGCTAGCCGTAAAATGTGCAGAAAGCCAACATGAGAAAGAGAAGTCAACCTAAAGAGTTGAATGTGAAATGTGGACTAAATGCGAGCCATGCAACATTCCAACTACAGTCATCTTTCCTTTTTGGTTTGCATTATATAATAACAGAGCTGACATCCAGATTCTGTTTTTCTATGATATAATCAGGCCTTGAGACATCTAGTCGCCCACTCACTATGGCAAGTCAAATTTTATCAGGTCGAGCTATATGCCTTATCGCCTGTTCTGGCGAGTTGACAAAGAACAGATGTTCTGTACAGTCAGAAAGTGAAGGAGTAATAAAGATGCCTTTCAGTTCTTGTTTTTATATTGTCACATTTGCTCTGTGTTCTTAGACGGAGGTCATAAGTCAGTTTACAATTACTTTTCCTTCTCTTACTGCAGAGTCTATGATTTTGTAAGGTGAACTGTCTGACCTGCTGTACGAGGTGTGAAATGAAAGGCTGTAGGGTATCAGAGTTTTCACACAAAAAATGACACAGCTGGAATCCAGAATATCTTGTGCCACCTTAATATAAACCATAATTTGGAAGCCGTCTAAATTTGCAGCATGTACGTATTTGCTTGCATTAGAATAGTTCAAAACATAACCCAAATTACTTAAAGGTCTGGGGCCTGCATCGATGGCATTTGTTAGACTGTAATTTGCCAAGGTCTACAGATGCAGATGGCCTTTTGCATCCCTTCTTTGAATGAAAGCTTTGTGTAGTACACATGACAGGGAGCACTGAAATCGTATTTCTTCTGTCTGAGGATCCCAACAAGAGCCTTCACCTCCTTAGTGTTTCTGCATACTGTGCTGGCAGCACTAGTACCACCATGTATTGCTTATGCCATTATATACTAACTATATCTGGGGCTAGCACCTTACTTTCTAAGATGCTTGCAGTGGGTCTAGAAAGTGACCGTTCTCTTTTGCTGAACATTAATTAGAGAACACTCGTGGCTATCATTGTGTTTGCCCAGTTGGCTGCCTGTCAAGCATGGCTGTTTCAGATACCTGCCCATTCATACACATTTCCCCCTACTGCTTGTCAGCAAATATAAAAGGTGCATTATGTCTCAGGAGGTCCACCTTTCTACAGCACCTCAGCTACAGGTAATTTTTCAAAGTATATTCAGCAGGCTGTTGTTTTTCACGAAGCCCTACAATTTGTGGGAAACCGCACACCTCCCAATATGAAGAAAGTGATCTGAACTTGCTCTTCACTGTCAAAGCACATTCGCCTCACTTTTAGAAAAGTGCTCAAGACCTTTTCCTTCTGTTTATAATATTTTCTCTCTGCATCAACACTTTTATCAATCTGTTTTCATTCAGTGTAGGATTTCCTTGTTCATGTAGCTCAAAGAGGCCTTTGGAGCGTTTTATGACAGATAAAAAAGCATTTTAAACTGTATGTGTTTTTGATCAAGTAGAAGTCTCTACTCACTCCAGCATTTCTCTAACCTGTCCTGATGTCTTAACAGATATGATATATTAACACAATTTCGGCCTGATAGGAACTTTAAAAAAAAGCAAGTGTTTGACATATTTGTAATGGCCCTATTACTACTATTGTATCTACGCTACCTTATCTGTTATACCGGGTCAGCTCTGGTATTCAGTATTGGCCTAGTGTAATTTGTCAGCCTTCAAAGCCAGTTCAAGGTCCCTTTGAAATTTCCAGTAGCTAGGCATAAGGTCACTATCTTTTAATAAAACCACTGTCTATTATTCTGAGCTTTTGCTTCCAATCCTGTTATCTAGTCCGAATTGGCATACCCAGAGCTTCTGCTTGTGCCTTGATTCTTCATTATAATTCCCGGATGAAGGTTTTCAGGGTAACTGAGCAGTGTAGCCTTTCTAGATAGATATATCTGTCCTACAATGTGCTTGTTGCAGTGATAGGACTCCGCTCATTTAACTTTTATTCCTGGTATCATTAAGGTGTAAATCCTTCCTGATTTGAATAAATGTCCTCGTTATTTTCAACTAGTTCTTTCTTGTCCTAAATCCTAGGGCCACTAAATGTGTGTGCTGCGCTTGGTGGTAAATAGACTCAACTTAATGTCGAGTGTTGCTGTATTACAACCGTAAGAACTTCATCGAATAATTTTGTTAATAAACATAATGGCTTGTGAGGCATGCTTAGATGCTTTAAAAATTGTTCAACTATTTCAGAGTTTGTTATAGTTTTCCACCTCATTAACCCTCTCACAACTGTAAGGTAACCGTTACTCAAATGCTAAACCTTTGAATATTGAGTGTGAAGGCAGTAGTCAAGATTGAAGTTGCATAATCATCGTACACAGCAGGATAGTACATTTCACAAAATGAAGAGGATGGTAAGCATTTAAATATTTTAATGCTTCATTTTTCCTCCTGTCCAGCCACAAGCTATAAATTGATGGCATGACCCAGTTCTGATTGCCTAATTGTGGCGCCCGAATGTTGTTTCAACCTCGTATGATTCGGAAGAATTTGAAGCATTAATAAAAAAAAAAAATCCACTAAATAAATGTAACAACCTAAATGTTTTTTTTTTTTTTTTGTTTGTTTTTGTTTGACCAGCGTGTGCTGGCTTCACTTTCTCTTTGTGCGTTTGTTCCTTCCGTGGAGCATGGCCGAAGTACTGCTTTCTTTCCAAATGAGTATCCTTCTGCTGCTCGCAGCTTCATGGGGGAGCTACTTTTTTTTTCTTCTTGTACAAACATTCCATAAGAGTGCATGTGATTGCGAGCCATCTCCTCGCCCACTCCCCTTCATACCGCTCCTCCCAATCCCCATGTTTGCAGTTTTTTTTAAATGTAGTGTGAAATCGGCCTGAGGGCATTGGTGCACTCTTCATGAGAACTAGACATTGTGACCTATTGGGTTTGTCAGCGTTTTTCAGAAAGACTCAGTGTTTTTTTTTTTTTTTGTTTCCCACCCCCAAGTGCAATGACACAGCCAGCACTGGCTACTTCTAGCGCTTTTTTTGTTTTTTTGTTACTGGCAGGGGACGAGGCAGAAGGCATCTACGTCCTCCATGTTTCACTTCTTCCGTCCCTCCAAGACACCTTCTGCCAGCAATTTGAAAAAAGGCTGTGAGCATTTTTAGGTCGCAGCTGTCTAGTTTGCTAAAGACATCTTGAGAATTTTCAGAAAGTTGACCCAGGAATGCATTCCACTCATTGGTTACGATTGGCTCTGTTGTTTACAACTCATGCTTTCTGGCTTTCCATTTACTGGCTTTATTTGCTTTAGGCTCTCTGGGTTCAGTTCATCCCTCCCGTTGCCTAACATGGGTTTTCCTTATCCTTCCACAACAAAAAGTGAGTTTAACAGGCCTTTATAGCTTGTTCTTATATTGTCATGTTTGCTTTGTATTCAAATACCGAGGTTACATTTCAGGCGCTGTCTTCCAAGGGAGCTTGTTTACTTCTCTTTCTCTGACTTCAAGATAAGAGGATTTATGTGACAATCCTGCTGGATACTGGGATTAGGAAAGAGTTTCTTTCTAGCACACAACAAAGTTTAAATGAACTGTGTAAGTCAGGATATATATGAATGATAAACGCACAAATAAAGCATATTTGTTGTTGTTTCTGAAGTGTGTTTGAAACAAATATTTTAATGTAATATGAATCATTAAACTAGGTGATGCAATTTGCACATATTGTCGTCTGTGCACTGTATAGTTATATTAGTAAAACTATATGTCTGTGCAAATGTAATGGTCATTTCAATTGAAAATGTGTTGTCTATAATGGCAGAGTGCTACCACACCATGAATACACCACTCTATTTCACTCCACTCTATGCCTCTGCCACTCTAATCTACTCTGCACCACTGCACTCTGTGTCAGTCTACACAATTGCATTCTATACTGCAACGCTCCACTCTAGGCAGTTCACTCTACTCCACTCTACTTTATGCCACTGCACCCTACGCCACTCTACTCTCAATGACTGCTCTCTATGCCAATGCATTCTAAACAACTGCATTCTATGTCACTGCACTCTGCATCATAGTATCCTACTCTGCTCTACAGCACTGCACTCTGAAGCCCTACTCTGCAACACTGCACTCTCTTTGCTGCTGAATTCTACTCCGCTTTACGCAACTGTAATCTGTGGCACTAATCTGTACTCTGCATCACTCTGCTACATTGTTCTGCACCACTCTGCCACTGTACCCTATGCCACTGCCCTATGCATCACTCTCCTCTGCTTCACTCTAATCTACTGCATTCTGACGCTGCATTGTACGTCGCTGAATTCAGTCCCACTGCACTCAATGCCACTACACTCAACGCCGCTATGCTCTGCAACACTCTACGCCAGCCCACTCTACTGTATGCTATTCCAGTGTATGACACTCTACATGACTCCACACTATACCACTACGCTTTACAGCACTACTCCACTCTTCACCATTGTACTCTTCGACACTCCACACCACTGTCCTCTTTGCCACTAACCTTTAGCCATGTTGAACAGCAGCCATGCTGGTGAACAACATGGCTGGAACACATTATCAAAGCCAATTGCTGTTGCATAGGCGCGACCTATTGGCTTTGCCAATGCTTCTTTTATTTGAAAACTTTCAACCATGCTGCACAGCAGCCTAGCTGTGCAGTGTGGCTAAACCCTGACAAAGTCAATAGCTCGTGTAGGCAAGACCTATTGGCTTTGCAAATGCTTGTTGAAGGATTCAATGGTTCTGGTAAAGTGGCATACATACATTGAATGTTGTTGTTCTCCTTAGTCTTTGATGAATACAAATAACGTTTGTTTATAGGGAGAACCATATATTTCAGGTTGCCCAGATCAGCGGAGATGAAGGGTTGTTGGGACTAGTATTTATATCATGCCTTTGTTATATCCCAACTGTGTTCCTTCTACACAGCCTCCAATCACAGTGTTTGGCCTGGAAGGTCGCTATGCAACTGCTCTTTATTCTGCTGCTTCAAAAGAAAAAAAACTGGACCAAGTGGAGAAAGATCTCACCAGAGTATCAGTGAGTAGCTAAATCACTAGGCGTACTCCTTAGTTTAAATTGTGTGATGGCTGAAATGCAAATAATTTGCGCTCATTTCTGGAACTATGTATCTTCTTTTCGGATGTTTGTTTTCCTCACCTGTGTCTCTTTACATCCCAGCTGGGTGTTCTTTTCAAGTCACTTATTATTTTCTAAACCCATCAGTGTGATTTCTCGAACTTGTGATTTCCAGCTATCCAAAATAGTAAATTGTTCCATGTATTTCTTTTTCTCCACAACTGTTTACTCAAAACCTTACTAGTTCCTTGGCAGGAAAAGTGTTTGCTTACTTTTCTTAAATTTCTTGACATGCTGGTTAAGATTCCTCTACAAATAGTGTGCAGTCACCTGGGGATTTCCAGTCAGTGTTAGTAATGAAATGAAGATTGAGCCCACGCTTTTAATCTCCCATACTCAGTGGTTTAAAACATCCGCAATCACATGTTCGGTTGCATATAGAGTATCCACTTTGGACAAATGTTTACTACTGTTACAGGCTGATAAAACCTGGAATGTAATACAAAGAAAAAATCGAATTTAACACATTAAAAACACTGTGCTAACTTAATTGGAGGCAAAAGGAAAGGAGTCACTTTAGTGAGCGTTCCGGCACAGTATGGGCATTTAGATTTACCATTTTGTTATATGGATATACTGACAACCTTTTTCCTCATCTTCTTTAAGGCTTTGGTAAAGGAATCCAAAATGTTTGCTCTCATTACCAATCCCCATGTGAAGCGTGCAGTGAAGCAGAAGAGTCTAAATGACCTTTTAGCAAAAGAGAAGCTTGCACCCCTCACTATGAACTTTGTCAGTAAGTATAGTTTTTGAAGTGTGCTGCTGAATCATTTCATATTTTTCCATGTTTCTACAGGAATGTCCACATATGCAGTAAACGTCTATTGAATATTTATAAATTGATGTTCTAAAATGAAGTTGCATACTAAAGTGATATCATTTTTCTTTCAAGCTCTCTGTGGGATGCAAGGCTATGTACTGCTGAAAAGTTGTGACCGCCATCCCATTTTGACTTCTCTTCTGCCTTGTTCCTTTTTCTCCAGTGATCTCAGCTTCCTTGATTTCACCAAGTGTTTTACATCTTCGCTTTGCTCCTTCAGCAGAGCATATGGTCTGCTCTGGCCAGGGGATGCACCCACAGTTTACCCCGTCCCAAATTAAGTCAGCGTCTTTCATTCCACCAAGAGTGTTAATCATGTTTTGCTCCTTCTGCAGAGCATAAGTATTCTCTGAGCAGGAGCTGTACCCAAAGTATAGGATGACATCTGCCTTATCATTCGGACTCTGAATGATAAATACTGGTGCAAGGGTGGCACTTT
Organism: Pleurodeles waltl; assembly: GCF_031143425.1. NCBI lineage: Eukaryota > Metazoa > Chordata > Amphibia > Caudata > Salamandridae > Pleurodeles > Pleurodeles waltl. Next base: position 1,405,371,645 of record NC_090447.1, on the reverse strand, counting down.
TTTTTTTTTTTATATAAGGAAAATTGATTTAGTTTGTGTTTGTGTCCATGTGTTGTGTATGGAGTCAACATAATTATAGCATTAGATGGAGTTTTACCTTCAGGCAGGGTGAAAATGTTGTAGTCCACCAGGGAGAATTGGAAGAATCTTGCCGGGCCGGAGTATCTGCCTTGAGCAGAACTAGTGGACAAAAGCAGGTTAGGCTAACTACCCAGAGATTGCCTGTTCCAGTGCATGCTCATGTACACATCTGTGTGGCCCTCTCCCTCTTTGTGTTATGCAAAGAACTGCATGGACATTTAGAAAGGCCATGCTAAACGTCTGCTTTGTGTCTCCAGTACACCACCTCCTGATCACATGTTGCTGTCCAGCCCCTAGCTGGAGTTATGTTTTTTTTAATATGGCATCCATACCTTGTCATTGGTTCTGACTTCTACCAGTTGCCCCAGTTTAAGATAAATGCTCAACTTCTGGTCCTGGTAAGTTGAATGCACCTGGATGTCTGAAGATCCTTTACAGCACAATCTGGGCAAATCTGACCAGGACTTCGTGCAGCTTTTATTCTCTATTTAACCTGGACTTTGTGCTGCTCTTACACTCAAGGCTGGGACTAAACCCAAGACATTGTAGAAACCTTTGCTGTGTGTGTCATGCCTAAAAGACAAGTTGCAGGATGACTGAGAGAAGAGAAAAGCTTTGATGACCTATAGGGCAAGCGCAAGGTTCTCTTGACTGTGACCTGAATGGATGGTCATTTAAGTAAGGGAGCCTGTAGGAACCCTCGAGGATCTGCAGCCCTGCTTGCTGAGCTGGAACTGTGCTGCAGTGACTACTTTAAGTGAATCTGCACTCCAGGGTTATTCAGTCTACTTCTCCACATGGAAGTGAGTTGCCTCAGTACCCCTGTGGAAGCAGAGATTGTGTCCCCTGTGGTCTAGAATGTTGACACGGAGTCTGTCTTGTAGGTACCTACTCTACCTTACGATGTCTATATCAATGACCAGAGGATCATGGTCAGTCACTTGTTTGCAGACCCCAGGAAATACTTTGGTGGGGTGGCAGCTGCTGAAAAGGGTGCAGTGGAGAACATTTTAAGTAGTCACTTACAGATGTGGGAATAACAGATTGGAAACCAAGTGACTAAGGGAGTGTGTGAGGTACAACCTCAGCATGGGCTGTCTGCTCACGGTCTGACATCTTAGAGTTCAGTATGTTCATTTTCTCAGGATAATGAGACCCATAGAACAAAACACAAACAAGCTCAAACCATATCGGACACTATTGAATCACAAGTGTGCACCTCAAAGATACCTGCCAATTCAGGGAAGGAATCGGAGTATCCTTTTGATGACCGGGTGCTATGGACAGGGAAAATGACAGTGCCTTGGAGTTGGTAACCACTGACTCATCCCTGGTGGAATGAGTTCTGCAAATCTCAGGCAGTGTGTTCCACTTCAGAGGGAACAGGGTGGATGGAAAATGAAGCCCACAGACTGGGAGTATGGGAGTTAGAGGTTGGCTGTCCTGCTATGCCAAAGGAGCTTCCTTTTGCTTCTGGCCTATAAGTCTCCTTCAGCATTGAAATATTTCAAGAGCAGCGTTATAGATTGTATTCTGCTGGCTTGGCTGAAGGTACAAGACGTATTGCCAGATAACATGTATGTCAAATAGGTGCTCCTCCAGTACGTTGCCAGTGGCTGGCTGATAGATATCGACTTTGTTAATCACCCAGAAACTCCTGGAGATTCAGGCAACTAACATACTTGTGCCACCAGAAGACAGTAAGGCCTGGCCATTGAGAAACAGTACTTCCCCTGAGAATATTTTCTCGTCTTAGGTTCCCAACCTCTGACCGTGTGAATAACCTTGTCTACTTACTTCCTTTTAAGGTCATGTGGGACAAGTAGATTAAACTATCATTTCTCAACCTCATACCACTCGACAAACCAATAAGCCGATAAAATGGTTTATCAAAAGGCAGAAAGCATGAAGGGTGGCTTGGAGGAAAGTTTGAAGAAGTGTAACATTTTATCACAATGCTTCCTCTTTCCTTATGAGATGATCCCATAGTACAGATTGGCTTCAGCGTATTTTAACTCTTTGTCCATCCTATCTATTATCATCATCTTAATGATAGAGTATTGTCAGGAAATCCGAGTTTGAGTATGTGCTTGGCTTTAGGAGAATGTGACCCAGTTAATGCACATTGAACAGGGTTGTATTGAAGCCACTTAGGCTCTAATGAAGGAGCACTGTGGTTGAAGGTCATTGTTTACTCGGTACTAGGAGAGATAGGAAATACTAGTCTTCAAGTCTAGTAGTCCTTGTAATATGGAGGACAAATGTTATTCCCCTACATTGTATTAAAGATCACCAGGAATGTCCATTACCTAATGGGTATGCCAGTGGCCCTCAGATTTTGCTGTATGGGAATATGTTATGCTGTGTACTCCTAGGACTACTCCAAATGGTGTAAGAAGTGCCGCTAAAGGGCACAGGGGCTTTCAAAGCAACCTAGTGCCTCTTAGGGCAGTCTCCTGCACTGGAACACTTTTGTACGCTGTCGTGAAGATTGACACCTGAAGCCAGACTGTACTGCATTAGAGGTTTTCACAGCCAGACACAGCCTTTCTCACTCTGAAAGGGTAGTGACGGCATTTGTGTCCAAGCGCAATTACTGAAAAGGCCCTGTGAGTCAACCTGACCTTAAGAAAGCAGTCAGTGAACTCTTCTTGACTGCTAAGTTTCTGCAGTCATTTCAGTTCCTTAATAGTCAGGACACCAACACTTATGTGGCAGTGGAGGACAAATTATGTGGCAGGGTTAACTATATTATGTGGTTTAAAAAAAAAAAAAAAGTAAATTATTACGTATTCTGCACGTTTAGTGGTGGTATTATTTTGTCATTTTTACTCATGCATGAGTGCAAAGGGTATACCTTATCAAGCACCAGTTTAACACCCAAATACTTTAATAAACATCTGAAATACGACCAGTATCAACCCTTATAAAAGGCCTTTCAATCTGTATCAAAATGTTACTGCGTTTTAGTAACTTTATCTTTGAAACTCTGTAGATTATGTTTCAGATGATGGATTATGTGGCTAAAGCTGCAAATCCATAATTATTCAGAAAATGCAGCAGACTTGTGTAATCCCAGTGACTCGGTTTATATTATAGGTGAGCTCTTCTGACATGGTAGCAGGGGCCATTCTGGCTCAACTGTAGAATAAGCAATGAATAATTGCATTTAAAGGGCACACACACTGCCTTTGCAAAGGTGTTTTGGCGTCTGCCTTAGGTAAAAATCTAAAAGAGACTTTTACAGAGCTACATTGAAGCTGTAGAATGTGAGTGAAGCATAGCCTAGATGGAAGTGAATTACATAAAATACGACTTGCAACATAGATAACTATCACTTTAAAAAAAAAAAAAATTAGCTTTCATCTGGGGGATTGCTAGGCCTTGATCGTGGCTATGTAGAGTATGAGTCTGTAATGAAAAACGCAAATTGTTTATTGAATCCGAAACTATTTAATGGTACCACTTGTACATCAAACATTCAGTTTAAATTTAATCCGTTCCTTGACGTGAAGCCTGTGCAGCAAAACTGTATCCTGGGATACTTTGTCCTGTAGCTGTGCAGCAACTGCTGTGTGTACAGGAGCAACTTTGGACGCTGCGACCACAATATGTTGTTGGCTGATAGACCTGTGAACAGGCAGGTACAATAATCATGCACATTAATCGTATCACCCACCAGTACTGCGTTATGATTTGGTGAGATTAAAGATGGAGAGGTTTTATTTTAGTCGATAGTGGAAGGTTTGCCCATCAACTTAACAAATTGAGCCATATATTTTGATCAAAATTGAAACCCATAATGTTTTATTGAGGTGTACATATTTTGGAGTTCGGTCCTGCTAAACAAGATGTCTGGTTCCTCAGGAGCCATACCCTGAGATGCCCATCTTCCAGCAGCACGGATTCTGCCTTTAGAAAAAACAGGTTAGGAGTGGCCAGACGAGGATAAAAGAATTTAGAAGTGTGATGAAAATTAACCCCCACCCCACCGTGGCATTTTCTCATGTTATGGTGAAGCTTGCACTCCATGCACTAACGTTGTGCTAGTTTGCAGGTGATGTGTGTTCTACTAACCTATTGAGTTGTAAGAAAGAGAATAATTTGAATGAAAAGTAATCTAGACATTGCTTAAGCAGTTTTTTTGGAGCAGCACATTGTGCACATTGCCTTCCTTTGTGAGCTGTGGAGTTTGGCTTGGTGCTTTGACAGCCTTCAAGGTTGTGTGACAGCTGTTGAAATGGAGCTGGTAACTCCCAAAACTGTTTTGAACCAGAACACCCACCGAGAACTGCATTATGTCATGTAGCGGTTTCTATCAGTCCAGGAAAGCTCATTACTTTTCAGACATGTACGAAATCAAAAACGTTATATCTTCTAATCTGATTTGCTAAGATCTTAAAGTGAGATAATTTTAATTGGGGATAAAGCGAATTCCTCAGAGGTGTCCATCTGTAGTTAAAGATGGTAGAAAAAAACTTTATTTTCAGAAGCTTGGGATCAGAAAATCTGGAGCCGAATCTATTGCTGCTGGATTCTACCCAGAGGAGTAAAACGAGGTGCGGTAGCCTGTAGTTTGCTTAGGTGTCCAATCTGGACTTCATTCAGCTCCTTACCTCAGAGGAGTGATGCAGTTTCTCTTATTGGATCGGGACCTCTGGAATGAAGACCAGCAGGACATGCTTGTTTTTACTTCTGCCATTACTAAGTCTTATGCATGTGTGCCTTCTAGTATCCTTAGTTTGACAGAATCACTAACAATAGGAGTAGGGTCTAGTTAGATTTGAAGTTTGTGTTCTGTGGGATAAAACAAACTATGGAAAGGTTTTGAATCTGTTGAGCAGTGTCCTCATTCCCATTTCTTTTATTTGCTTTGATATTGGCTACTGTTCTCTTAATGTTTATTATTATGCTAATTAATTGAATGATTCTATGTGTAGTGCCCAATATTCCTATTAGATGCTGCTAGTAAACATTTGTTTTTACCAATAGTGGTGTGTTCACCTACTAACAGAGTCAGTATTGGAGGTCCCTTGCATAATTACCTGCAGTGTCTTATTGGTGGTTAGAATGTCTTGTTCAAATGTGTGTACTTTCAAATGAGTGGACGTATGACAAGATAAACCTGTGAGTTTCCTTTTCCCAATCACTAGAGTTGGTTATCTTATATCATATACCTGGGCTCCTATTCTTTGGCCCAGTAATATGACCACCATGTGCCCAGCTCCCAGAGAAAGTTTGTAGAGTGAGTAATTCTTAACAAATTGACAGGTATCACAGTTCCAGAAGTTTCTTTCCAACAAGATGAATGAAAATACAATTAACATAACTAAAAGATCAATTACACAAGCTACAGATAAGGTATATAGTGCATAGTCACTTAAGGTAACTTGGAGTAAGCTTGTGAAAATCATGCACGTTTCTAGACCAGACTTTTATAATTGGTATAAGAATGAGCAATACAAATGTGAACAATACTGCATCTACTATATATGCTCTATACCAGGTTCTGTGCAAGTCTAGGAGGTGTAAAAATCACCCATTATAAAGGTGCACAATTCTGCATACTGTTATGAAGGCTGTATACTTGAGCTTAACTTAGTATAGAGCCTGTATAACTGTGAGAAAGTAGCCTCTTTCTAGCCTTGTTACCCCCACTTTTGGCATGTTTGTGAGTGTATGTCAGGGTGTTTTCACTGTCTCACTGGGATCCTGCTAGCCAGGGCCCAGTGCTCATAGTGAAAACCCTATGTTTTCAGTATGTTTATGTGTCACTGGGACCCTGCTAGTCAGGACCCCAGTGCTCATAAGTTTGTGGCCTATATGTATGTGTTCCCTGTGTGGTGCCTAACTGTCTCACTGAGGCTCTTCTAACCAGAACCTCAGTGGTTATGCTCTCTCATTTCTTTTAAATTGTCACTAACAGGCTAGTGACCAATTTACATTGGCTTACTGGAACACCCTTATAATTCCCTAGTATATGGTACTGAGGTACCCAGGGTATTGGGTTCCAGGAGATCCCTATGGGCTGCAGCATTTCTTTTGCCACCCATAGGGAGCTCTGACAATTCTTACACAGGCCTGCCACTGCAGCCTGAGTGAAATAACGTCCACGTTAATTCACAGCCATTTTACACTGCACTTAAGTAACTTATAAGTCACCTATATGTCTAACCTTTACCTGGTAAAGGTTGGGTGCTAAGTTACTTAGTGTGTGGGCACCCTGGCACTAGCCAAGGTGCCCCCACATTGTTCAGGGCCAATTCCCCGGACTTTGTGAGTGCGGGGACACCATTACACGCGTGCACTACATATAGGTCACTACCTATGTGTAGCTTCACAATGGTAACTCAGAATATGGCCATGTAACATGTCTAAGATCATGGAATTGCCCCCTCTATGCCATCCTGGCATTGTTGGCACAATCCCATGATCCCACGGGTCTGTAGCACAGACCCGGGTACTGCCAAACTGCCTTTTCAGGGGTTTCACTGCAGCTGCTGCTGCTGCTGCCAACCCCTCCGACAGGTTTCTGCCCTCCTGGGGTCCAGCCAGGCTTGGCCCAGGATGGCAGAACAAAGGACTTCCTCAGAGAGAGGGTGTTACACCCTCTCCCTTTGGAAAAAGGTGTTAAGGCAGGGGAGGAGTAGCCTCCCCCAGCCTCTGGAAATGCTTTCATGGGCACAGATGGTGCCCATTTCTGCATAAGCCAGTCTACACCGGTTCAGGGACCCCTCAGCCCTGCTCTGGCGCGAAACTGGACAAAGGAAAGGTGAGTGACCACTCCCCTGACCTGCACCTCCCCTGGGAGGTGCCCAGAGCTCCTCCAGTGTGCTCCAGACCTCTGCCATCTTGGAAACAGAGGTGCTGCTGGCACACTGGACTGCTCTGAGTGGCCAGTGCCAGCAGGTGACGTCAGAGACTCCTTCTGATAGGCTCATTCAGGTGTTGCTAGCCTATCCTCTCTCCTAAGTAGCCAAACCCTCTTTTCTGGCTATTTAGGGTCTCTGTCTTTGGGGATTCCTTAGATAACGAATGCAAGAGCTCATCCGAGTTCCTCTGCATCTCTCTCTTCACCTTCTGCCAAGGAATCAACTGCTGACCGCGCTGGAAGCCTGCAAAACTGCAACAAAGTAGCGAAGACGACTACTGCAACTCGGTAACGCTGATCCTGCCGCCTTCTCGACTGCTTTCCTGGTGGTGCATGCTGTGGGGGTAGTCTGCCTCCTCTCTGCACTAGAAGCTCCGAAGAAATCTCCCGTGGGTCGACGGAATCATCCCCCTGCAACCGCAGGCACCAAAGAACTGCATCACTGGTACCCTGGGTCTCCTCTCAGCACGACGAGCGAGGTCCCTTGAATCCAGCAACTCTGTCCAAGTGACTCCCACAGTCCAGTGACTCTTCAGTCCAAGTTTGGTGGAGGTAAGTCCTTGCCTCCCCAAGCCAGACTGCATTGCTGGGAACCGCGACTTTTACAGCTACTCCGGCCTCCGTGCACTTCCGGCGGAAATCCTTTGTGCACAGTCCAGCCTGGGTCCACGGCACTCTAACCTGCATTGCACGACCTCCTCAGTTGTCCTCCGGCGACGTGGGACTCCTTTGTGCGACTTCGGGTGAGCACTGTTTCTCTCCACTTCGTAGTGCCTGTTCCGGCACTTCTGCGGGTGCTGCCTGCTTCTGAGAGGGCTCCTTGTCTTGCTCGACACCCCCTCTGTCCCCAGACGCAATTGGCGACATCCTGGTCCCTCCTGGGCCACAGCAGCATCCAAAAACCCTAACCGCACGATTTGCAGCTAGCAAGGCTTATTGGCGGTCTTTCTTCAGGAAAACACTTCTGCACGACTCTCCACAGCGTGGGGGATCCGTCCTCCAAAGGGGAAGTTCCTAGCCCTTGTTGTTCCTGCAGAATTTTCAGCTTCTACTGTCCAGTAGCAACTTCTTTGCACCCACAGCTGGCATTTCCTGGGCATCTGCCCATCTCCGACTTGCTTGTGACTTTTGGACTTGGTCCCCTTGTTCCACAGGTACCCTCGTTTGGAAATCCATTGTTGTTGCATTGCTGATTTGTGTCTTTCCTGCAGAATTCCCCTATCACGACTTCTATGTCCTTTGGGGAACTTTAGTGCACTTTGCACTCACTTTTCAGGGTCTTGGGGTGGGCTATTTTTCTAACCCTTACTATTTTCTAATAGTCCCAGCGACCCTCTACAAGGGGTCCATTCGTGGTTCGCATTCCACTTTTGGAGTATATGGTTTGTGTTGCCCCTATCCCTATGTGTCTCCATTGCATCCTATTGTAACTATACATTGTTTGCACTGTTTTCTAATACTATTACTGCATATTTTGGTATTGTGTACATATATCTTGTGTATATTTGCTATCCTCATACTGAGGGTACTCACTGAGATACTTTTGGCATATTGTCATAAAAATAAAGTACCTTTATTTTTAGTATATCTGTGTATTGTGTTTTCTTATGATATTGTGCATATGACACTAGTGGTACTGTAGGAGCTTCACTTGTCTCCTAGTTCAGCCTAAGCTGCTCTACTAAGCTACCATTATCTATCAGCCTAAGCTGCTAGACACCCTATACACCAATAAGGGATAACTGGGCCTGGTGCAAGGTTTAAGTACCCCTTGGTACTCACTACAAGCCAGTCCAGCCTCCTACAATAACCAAATCCGCATCATGCACAGTTATGGTAGTGATTTGTACCCTATTTATTAATGTCTTGTCTGGCAACTTTCATGAACTTAACTGGCTGAGGTTCCTCATATTACCATCGTTTTCTGAACAAGAGTACTATGTAATTCTCAGCCTTGCTGTAGACCATGTTGAAATTGGCATCTTTCATGGTCAAAACCTTGACAAATGGTTGTTTGACAATTTAGAATACAGGTTGGAGTCTTTGTTGAGGAATAACATTGATGATAGCTCAATTAGTTTGAAAACAGACAAAAATGTGTTCACTTGGGCATGGTCTTCGTGCACTTTTTTCACATCTTCACTTGTCTTAGTCACATTGTATGCAGCTTATGTTGGTGACAATGTTTCATTATTTTCGTGTCATAGATTGACTTCGAGATATGTTAATAGTTGGTAATTGCATTGTTGTATTGCATTATCTGAACTGCGGATCTATTTTCATATGAAAAGTTACATATTGCGCACACATAGCAATAAGACTTTTGTCCTTCTTGTTTAATGTGCTTGAAATGTAATTTACAAATAAGCGATTGTAAGAGAAACACTGTTATATAGTTTATAACCCATGCTTAGCCCATGTTTTCTTCTGAATACCTTTTTTAAAGCTGCGTCAAAAATGGCTGCTTAGGATTGCTAAAATATGGTATGAACAAAAGCTGCAACAGGGTACTCCCAACAACCTGCCTCATCTTTAGATTCCTCACAAGGAAGTAGTGTACCTCCGCCGCCATTTTCTGGACATTTACGCTCTTCCGGAAATGCTCAGACCTCACCTTTTAACATGAGGCCTTGTGAGCACAAGATGGGCACAGCATCCCACCATCTCAAAGGGATATGTTTTACTCTTGGGTCCCCAAGGGATCTCCCTCCAAAATGAACTCTCCCCTTTTTTTTTTTTTTTTTTTTCTTTTTTCTTCTTCTTCTCTCTCTCTCCCCGAGCTGCTCAACTGAAGTTGGCTCTGGTATATCCAGCTCTTGAAGGCAACAAGAAGCTCCTTTAAAAAGCTTCGCCATGTGAGATTTAGAGACTCCGATGTATATAATTTTGTATTGTCCCCATAGATCACATTTTTAATTCGGAGCTAGTGAACAGCTGAAACAAGAGTGCCATAATATTGAGCTTATTTGGTAAAAGAGAGGTGCCCTGAGGGATGATAATTAGGGGTAGACTAGTTAATTTAGCTACAGTTTGTGAGAAGTACTTATTCTCGATTTACTATTTATCATCTCCAATTGATTTATGATCTTATCTCTCTTGAGAATGTGATATCCCCTGGCAGAGCTCCAGTCTGATGGCCACCTGCCCAGCTGGTCCAACCAGCAACTCTAGAGTTTGGTGGTTCACTAATAAATAAAATGAGGACCGGTTTAGCGTAACTAGGTGACATCCACCCCCTCCTTTTTCTATTTTAGGGAATCATCACAAAATCCTTGCAGCACACTTTGTGTACCGTTCCGTGATCTAAATCCTAACTGGAAGACGCAGAGACACTTAGATATTTAAATGTTGTTGAAGCTGGATTACTAACAGTTTTTAAACGCCAGGATGGGTATGTTATGATAGGCCTAAAATGAGGGAGAACTGTTGCATGGAGGTTCGTTTTTACAGTGAGAATTGATCTCTCCATTGCTTTAAAAAAAAAATATTTTCATTAGTAGTCTCTTGCCTAAAGAGGGACAGTAAACATCTTTCCCGGTTGTCTAAGCTTCGTGTTTGGGATGTATTTAATGCTTTAAACCACATTAAATCTCAAGAGGCCGATATTCCCAAGGTGAAAACCACATGCTTCTGGGCTGGTCTATTTGTTTTGTTAGACGTTCTTCTAAAGCACAAAGATCAGTAATTACCCACAGCTAACTGCACAGAATAGATGTTGCAGAAGAGGCTCTCAATTTGATTTGGGAATTGAGCCTTAAGTGTCTGGGATGTGCTTCCCCCTTCAAAAAAATAGAAAGTGGTGTTGTCAAGAGTTTATAACCAAGAAAACATCTCTATGGTTTGGGCTTTTTGTTATTTAATTTATAACGCCTCAGTTAAATAAATTGCCTCATCTCCACAAATGATTTGCTAAAATTTAGTGAAGTCTATAATGGGGAGTCTCTAAATCAGTACAAACATCACATTGGTTGAGCTTTACTGAATGGCATAAGGTGGATAAAATAATTATTTCCAGAGTCAAGGCATTCAAGTGCTCTGGAGCAAATATCTGGCCTTGCCTCCCTAGATTTGGTCACTTTCAGTAGAATGTTGCCATCCAAATGTGGCAAGCATCCGTTGTTCTTAGCCTGGAACAAAACATAATTTTCAGTTAGTTTTTGTCACCATCTCTTTATATTTTACACCTGTAAGAGAAGGGATTCTATATTCTATTTGATTCCTTACTTAACAGTACAGACTTGTCAGCAGGTGATTTGAGGGGTGTGTTGAGTGGGAGTTTGAGTCCCTCCTGGCATTTCCAAAAATAGTTCATGTAACAACCTTCTGAAACAACAGCAGATGCTAAATTTGAAGTGTTGCAAAGCCCACAAAAATGTCACTGCTGTACCTCAACCAAGACTTGGTGTTTTAGAGCTCCCAGTGAAATTTTAGGTTTCTTTTGTGTTACAAATGGAGCAGATTTCATTGTTAGAGTAGACAGTAAAAAAGCACAGTTTAGCCTGTGTAAGGAAATCCCTCTTTTTCCATGTTCACTCCACACATTTTGGGATTGTTGCTGCTGGTTTTTCACCTCCGCGTGCAGTGAGTCCTACTAACAAGACCGTAGTGCCAGTTGTCCAATCCTATAAAAATTGCTTGTCGAATTGGATACACCCAGTTGGCACGGACTGACTTACTTTTAAGTAATAGAGAGGTCTACTCAGGTCTGCAGCACTATTTGTGCCACCCTGTGTCTAACAAAGTGCAAAAATGACCCCCAGCCTGCCACTGTAGACTGGGAAGGACAGTGTTTACACTCCAGTTTGATTTTGACATTCATGCCAATTGCGAAGCCACCGTGTCCCTTAACTTTATTTAACTCCCCTGAAGAACCGTGTGGCAGGGAACTACATTTTGTTAATTAGGACATATATTTGTGTTATATCTTTACACAAACACTTCCAAATTGTCATTTTGCTGGTGGATAAAGTTAGTAGTTCCATTGGCTAACACAGGGTTACCTGTTGACACCCCAACCCGGCTAACTCATGAATGGGACTACCTAACTGGGTCTTTTAAGGTCGAATTTAACACCACAATTGAAGTTTTTAGCAACTTTTAGAAAGTTGCCACTCTGTACTCCAGATAGTCCAGATGCTTTACAAAGGCTGTGGCACACAGACTGCTTTCTGACCGCCTGGGGTGACATGTGAACGACTCCCATGCCCAGGAATAAAGGCAGTTGTAACAGAGTGAGGTGTCGCCTCCTCTCCCAGGATGGCCACTCTGGGTGTTTTGTGAGGTAAGTCGCTCCAACGCCCCTGAGTGTGATGCTTTTTGTTCCTGCAGACAAACTGAAGACAGGACCAAGGAGCTAACACTCACCCCCACACCAGTTTTACCATGGGCGTACAGCCTTCTGGTAGCCACACCTTCAGGGTGGACTACCAAACTCCTGATGATAGAGGAAGATTAGTGCCATCTTGAAAGGAGCAAGAATGTGGCACTATGCGGTAGCTAGATGCCACTCGTTACAGGAACTTCGTCACTCGGTAGGAGGGGACCCAGTAGCCCATTGACTAGTGACCGCATGGCCCCCTCAGGACACTTTCTTAGAATAAATATGGCAGCCCTGGAATCCTGACCCTTAGATCACACTGGAATTGGAGAGAGGCTGCTCTACTGGCCTTCAACCCACAAAAAGAGAGGCTGCACTATCAGATGGGCTGCACCTTGGGCTACCAAAGTTTGGACTGTGCCTGCAGCTCCTGGCTTGGGAAAAAGTTGATTCTTAACAATAGTGACTCCAAGGATCAGTTGTCTGATCTCCTGGAACCAGTTCCAGGGACACAAGTGCTGAAGAAGCCCAAACCAATAAATAAGTAGACACCATAGAAGTTTTGCCGCTATGAGTTCCCAGGCACCCCAGAGGACAAATCTGAGATAGCCGAAAGTTGCACCCGAGTCTTCCTGACCTGGTAGTGCTAAGTCCAGATTTGTTTAACATGAGGGACACTGGCCCCCACCTAAGGATCTCGCCCCACTATGATGCAGCCTGACCAGTAGCCTAGCATCGACTGGCCTACTACTGCAGTGTAGAGGACATTGTGGGACCCCGATGTCTGTGGCCAAGTTTGCCCCACTTGACCTGTGGACTGAGGAGCAACCCCATCAACCGCATCACAACCGGAGCATCTTTTGCCTGCAACAGAACCACTCTGTTGATGGCAGTCGTCCTGTAAAGTTTGGATCTTGCCTTAAAACACTCTGGTGGCCAAGTAACTGTCCAAAGTGTCCCCTCTGGCCCTCGAGACCAGGTGTCTTCAAACTGCGGGGCGGGCCCCCCTAGGAGGGCCTTAAGTGATCCCAGGAGGGTGGCAGGCTCTGGCCAAAAGAAGGATTATGCAAATAAAAAAATTTCTGCTTAAAACAAAGCAAATTTATTGCATTTTTTTAAAAGATAACTTAACTGCAATGTTTAAATCAGTCTAGACAGTGTTAAACATTGCCAACTTAATAGAATAGTTATGAAAAATTCTGAGGGGGGTCTGATGATTTATTTTTTCCAGCATTAACAAGTTTGAAAAACACTGCTTTGGACTTTGTCCTGCCAAAATTGGTCACCCGTCAAATTAACTGTTTCAAACTTTTCAAAAGGTTCCAAAGTTTTTGTTGACCAATGCTTCTTTGTAGTTGAATTAAAAGTGATATCTTCTAAAATCTGTATCTTCGGAGCCCTTTGGTGGATTTTGCTCATCACGGACTAAAAAATAAAAACAAATCATAAAAATATAACCTATTTTTATATATTGGTGTTTTCTTTCTTTACTGTGTTGTGACTCTCTCATTTCGTTGTTTGGTGCTCTGAAATGATTTTCGCATAGTTCCTTTGTTATAAATTACTGCGTGAAGCCACAGATAATCAGAGTTGAGTTTAATGTTAAGTAAACAAGCCTGACTGGATCCAAGACTGTATTTGTGAATGTAATGCATGATAAGGCCCCCACTGCTATCTCACACGGTACACCCAAATTCTCACACCCCTGCCCTTATTTGGATATTCTTTATGTAATGCTCACTTTTGTGGCAACCTTTTTTGAGGACCAAGAAGTGTGGAAGTTTGGGTCAGGGCATGAAATTGGTGGTTGGTTTGTGAAACCAGGCATTTGGCTGATGTTCTGGGCCAAGATGATAAACCTTTGTCTTTGATCCATTGATCTTATGACTGATATTTCTTATCAGGTCCACATCCGGTTTGAGATATGCCAACAAGCACAAAACTGTGTTGTAACAGCGTGCCTTACACGCATGGCCGTCATTTTACTCTGATGAACAGAGCTTAGGGACCACTTTTGCCATGTCATGAACCAAGGATGCTGACGGATAATACACAAGACAAGTCTTGTCCACCATCTTGAGGGCAGTAGATAGACGTATAATATGAGTATTAAGAGGAACCACCCTCAAATATGAGCTACAGTGTCATGCAGTACTTTAACCCAGAGCACTTCCCATCCTGCTTTGGCCTGAAATCAAGTTGGCAAGTTTTCTATATTTTTTTCATTTTCATAATCTCAGTGGATTCGAAATTATCTAGTGGTAGTCCTGCATGGAGATAACGGCCTTTTATATACCACAGAGAGAGCGGATTTCTGCAGCATTAAATTGCCAGATTATGCAGCATGGGTGGCTAAATTATACATAAAAATAATCTCATTTCGTAGTATAATGCAACACATTTTGTTTTTTCTATATTTCACTGTATTATCATTATAACACGATACTGCCTGGGCAAAAGATTAACCTTGTTAGTAGCACTAAAACACATGAATAGCGTTGTTGATCGGTAACTTAAAGGTAACTGAGGTTTTTTGGTTGAAATATGTAAATCATGTTTTAGATGGTGGAAATGTGACACATAGTAGATCCATAGTTATGACGCATCATTTAAGTGTTCCTAATGTATGTATACAATTTATGTGTGTGGTTCATTAAACATTGACTATTACTCTAGGGAGATCTGTATTTGCATTGTTTTTCTGTGAGGAAAAGGGTGAGTTGATGAGCTGTGACGTTCCCTTGTTTGACTGATAATTTGATTAATACTTGCATCTAGCCATGATGCTTCATTTGCTACCACTGCTGACTTGTTCAAAGACTTTTATGTTGTGTAATATATGGATAGAGACGCATCAATGTGATTTCTTTAAGGTACAAGATCATAAAGACAAGTTGAGCATGTTATACACTTCTGAGGAGCAGTGGACGGGTTTACTTATCCGATTACAATTACAATTATCCACATTCAGTCAACACTTATATCTTGACTTAATTTCTTGGGCGAGGGTTCATTTTGGTTGAGATTTGTGCTGTGCTGTACCTTTTTAAACAGCAAGATACCAACTATTATGTTTGAGTCTCCAATCTTACTTGGGTTTTCCTCCCAGTCGTAAGAAGATTTAGGGCCTGCATTAGATGTCGGCAGAGGGGGAATACTCCGTTTGTGACCGTTATCCTGTACGTCGTATTACAGTCCCATTATGTCCTATGGGGATCGTAATACAGTGGACGGGATATCTGTCATGTTTGTGACTGTGTATTCCCTCTGCCGACATCTAATGCAGGCTCTTACCAGCCAAAGAAAAAACTATTTCCCACCTGAAATGACATGCTGACAAGGTGGCTCCAAAACATAACTAATCGAGATAATATTGAATGGTCGCTCATAGGAGACTCTTGGTGTCAGAACATCAATTTCTCTACAATGCCTGGACCTTGGGTTTGTTGCAGTTGGCATTTGTGCCCCACTGGCAGTTATGATGCTGCTTTACGATGTGTTCAGTGAAATAATGATGGACTACTGAAGAGATACATTTGTTATTGTTGTTCACGTTGGACCAGAAATCATTAGGAGATATCCGTTCCTGATTGGAGGAGCAGGCAACTGTTCTGCTGTCTTTGGAGAAGCCAGAGTTGCCGCAGGATTGTATAGACTGGATTGCAGGTTCGTAGGTTGAGCCCCTAGTTTCAACTATCTACTGACCGGGAGGCTGTTAATATCGCTATTGTATCTGAAACCTTCAATTGGCATGACAAGAAAGAAAAAGTCATTCCACTTATTTCTTAAGAGGGTGATTTTATTTTTTGGGTGTAATTTAATTATGCTTGGGCCTTTTTAACCTGTTTTTATAGTTTTGACTTGCAACAAAACAAACCTGTAGAAGTTAACTTAGTCTGGTCTTTGGGCTGAAAAGCATTACACCGAGCTAGCGTAAGTACTGCCGTACCTTTGTAGGCCATACACTTGTGCATGGGGGAGTGTGAGCAGTGCTGTATATATCATTTTAGCAAATCTTTGAACTTAGGCTATGGGATCCTTTCAGTGCTGCCCGATAGAATCTTGTATCATGGATCTAAAGTAAGAAATATTACCACTGATTAAAGTAACCAGTGCTTCTGTTTCAGATTTTTTAGCGAGTAATTCTTCACAAAACTGTTCTTCTTCTACAGACTTGCTGGCAGAGAATGGGCGCCTGAACAACACTGCAGAAATCATTTCTTCCTTTAGTAAAATTATGAGCGCTCATCGTGGTGAAGTACTATGTTCTGTCACAACTGCAAGGGTTTGTTAATTAGATATTCTATAGAAAATATATATCTATATTCTTGTCTCTTAAAAGTACATTTTCATGCATTTGTATTACTCTTGAGTATGCGAGGCAGCGAGGGAAACTATGTGTAACTCATTTACTGGAAGTAAATAATCGGGTCTGTGTAATGTCATTTACTTCTCTTAGGTAAACATCTGCTTGTTGTGCTGTTGATGTGCTTTTCGTTAGATATGGACTGCTACCAATTTACCTATGTTTTTCTGTTGTCGAAAGAATCTTCCATTATAGTCAATTGTTGAGAATTGTTTTAAAGCATACCTCTCTGCCGCTCAGTTTTATTCACTGGGATTGAGGCTGCTCACAAATGTGATTGACTTTAGAAGCGAAATAACAGTGCAATAATTAAATCCAGCATTAACTTCTAACAAAATTAACATCATGCAAAATATAGGTCATAGTAGTAGAATAGTAGTTACCATTGCAAGCTTGGGGTGTTTGTGAGCAGACAGGTGCATCCCCGTGAAGGATTTTGCTTGCTGCCAGACATTAAAAGTATTTGGATATTAAGGTTTGCCCTCACTTCGAAGGATGAGAGATGTGCCAGACAGCCTCCCCTCTTGTATCCCCTGGGGGCTGGATAAAAATCTGGGCAGAGGAATACACCTGTCAGCACTCGCTCTGAACAATGTAGCATCTCCTCGACCCCCCCCCCCCCCCCCAGGACTACACATGTCTTCTCCTTTTCCTCCATGTTATGGATTACAGCCTGAGGCTGTTTGGAGAGCAAGGAGGGGATTGGAAGTGGTACCACGATTGGCGATACTATTATGAATGAAATCCCCGATGAGCTGTGGACGACTCTTGTTTGAGAACTGCAAGACAAAGGAAAGAGCAGCACAGTCTTTGTGCAATTTTTATCAAGTGTTCCACCAAATACTCATTTCTGAATTGTAAAACAGTCAGATGACGCAACCAATGATGAGCACCAAGTAGTGTACCTTTCAGAGAAGCGTGTCGATCAACCCTCTTGGTATTCTGGGATGAGCTATGTGGAAGCAGAATCCCTCACACCCATATACGACTAACCTGTTTCTCACCCAAAGCAAATACAAAATAAGAGGCATGCCTGTTTTGTACTGTCAAACATATGGTAAATTCGTTCATCTAAGAGATTTACACACTTTTCCTCAGGAATGCTAACATATGCTCACTTTGCAGAGACTTGGTTTGTGATAAGTTGAGGGAGATGGTGTTTGCAAGAAGTAGATGAGAATATGTTTGAGATTTAGTTATGTAACTAATGTTTTAAATGAGGCTGCCCCAGCATAAGGCTTGCTCAATAAGTGTCGCCTCAGAAAATGAGTCTTGAGTCCGTATTATAAGTACTTTGCCTATCCCAATTTCGGCAGAAACCGGAGTTTCACCCTGAATCCGGCATTCAGGGTGTGCAGTAATAGCATCCCCTTAGGGTTTTCCAAGCACAAATTCTGGTAGGGCAAACCCGATGACATATATCGACGGAAAGAGGCCTTGAATATGCGAAGAACATGCAGAAATAGATGCAGAAGCACCGCTTTCCACTGCAACTCTCCTTTCCTATGGGGCAGTTTCATAATGGTGTGGTAATATTACACCTAAAACGACCTCAACCTGCAGTATAGAGATTTCATGGGTAGTATTGCATCTGAAATTTTGTGATCCTTGTTAGGTGGTGCGAAATGGGTTGTGCAAGTCAAGTCTTGAAATTAGGAAATGCATGTGATGATGATCTTGCCTAGATTGTCCTGGCCATTCAAGAAAAGCTCTCCCTAAGATAGACTTAACTATCATATTTTGGTAACCTTTGAGAAGTAGAAAACCCTTTTTTTCCCCACTACTGCTTTTGATGGTCACCTATTAATTTCATCGTGACTCAAAATTAGTAAAGAAAATATGAATTTGTGTCTGCATGCATGATTTAAAAACCATTTGAATGTTAAACATCAAAATATTATTTGGAAATGATTTCACTGTAATTTCATGAGTCATTTTTTTCATTTTCGTATCGGAGACTGCAATGCTCTGTTAGCGGTTGACTACATTTTCTTTATTTTGTTTTGGTTTAGGCTTTGGATCAACCCACACTGGCTGATTTAAAAACTGCTCTGAATGGATTTCTGGCCAAAGGGCAAGTCCTGCAGCTGGAGACCAAAGTGAGTACTTGTACCCTGCACCTCTTCCAGCCTCTCTAAGCTGGAGGTTACTTGTATCTGTTCTATGAATGCATTAATCACTGCACTATAAATGGTGTACTTAAGTAGGTGCCATTCTGTTTTTTTTTGTTGTCTGTGCATGGGGTTTGGTGCAACAGGGCACACAGAGGCAACTGTGATGTAAAGAAGTGCAGGAATAAAACAAAATGACTTCCATCCTGCCTGCATACAATATTGCCACTGTAGTTGTTGAGCTGCCAGTCCGTCTTTATAAACTGTAGACAAGCCTGGGACAATGTGCGACTGGCAGTAAATGTTCTTGACACGGCTTAACGGACCAAGACTATCCTTCTCTCGCTAAATGTGAAGAAGGCCTTCGATCGAGTGGATTGGCAATTTCTTTGAGCGGTCCTCTTGGAAAAACAGGCGTGGGCCCCCTCATGACAATGTATGATTTGGCCAACTACACTGCCCCCGTTACATGAATCAAAGTTAATGGCACCCTTTCCCCTCAGTTCCTCTCAGTGGGGGTGCCATCCCACTTTATATGCACGTTAACAAAGGAACCCCTAGTCAACCACTTAGAAACCAAATCCCAAAGTCTGTGGGATCGAGTTTCATGGGGAACAGTACAAACTGGCCATGTTTGCTGATGATGTGCTGTGCTTCTTGTCCTGCCCTGACACGTCCCTCCCTTGTCTTTTACACAAATTGAGGCGACCATGTTGTTTCACATTAGCTATACGAAGTTTATAGGTATGGGTGTGGAAGATCCCACCAACATGTCTCAACGCTTTCTCTCCACCTCCGCATGTGCAGACATATCTATACTGTACCTCTGTGTCTTTCTCACCAACATTATCAGTAATTCTACAAATGCAATGTGCCACCCATTCTTGAGGTCCTGCTTTAAGCCTTTTATTGTTGGGTAAGCATGAAATTCATGGTTGGGCCGAATCAATAGCATCAAAATGAACTACCTACCCAGATTCCCATATGTAACACAAACTCTTTACCTGTGGATTCCTAAAGAAACCATCTGCCAGGTGCAAAAACAGCTACTTCAATTCGTATGGACTAACGCTGCGTTAAGAGTGCCCGGGGCAACATTAATTAAGAGAACATTTAAGTGAGGTCTCGAGTTACCTGACCTGGAGCACTAAATACATGCTACACAATTGTAGTTGGCCCTAGACTGGCACCAACTCCCTTATACTAAACCTTAGGCGCTGCAGGAACAGGGCTGCTCCTTCCTTCCCTCTTCACTACGTCCTGTGGATGAGGCCACAGGACCCCTTCCCACCTTTTCAGGCATCCCTGTATGCTAGGGCCACACGTGTGGATAAGACTTATCACCTTCATTTGGCACACGTATCCCTCCCCACTCTTCCTCGTTGAAGGAAATCCGGAGTTCCAGCGTGTACCAAACACCTTGAAGATTGGAGTTGGTATACCGCCCGCATCTGGGGGACCTCTATCGTGATGAGACCTCCTTAGATAGGCCCACTGACAAACGGATCTTCTAACTGACTGGAGCAAATGATTTCTGACTTAACTCCTCCACTGGCAAACACTCAGTGCATAAAAGATAAATGTAGCAGAGCTAAAACACTCTTGGAACAGCTTTTTCACCCAAGATTCCACAAAGAAGAGCATCACTTGTCTCTGTGTCACCTTGATCAGCCTCACACAAACACTGAGACATACCTACAGCGTTGGTTGCGAGCTGCCAAGCTATTTGCTTGCAACACAAAGCTAACTGAAAAAAAATGGTCACCTAGTGGTGTTTTACCCCTGTGAGACTCCATGCCATGTTTGCGAACACCTGACCTCTGCTGGAGTGTCTGTGGGTCCCAGGGTTCCAATTTCATTATGTTGTGGCAATGTACACAAGGAAAGCGTTCCTAGGTGGAGGTCCTACAACAGATCTGTCGAATTTGCTTGGTGGCCTAGCCACTGGACCCAATGGTGTTCTTGTTGGGTGATGCTGGGAGGATTTGATAATACCCATACACTACTCCTAGGGGCAAGTTGTTTACTACTTTCCTATTAGATACAAGACCACCGATCACCCACACGAATCCACTCCCTCCGAGCCTCCTGTTGTGGTGGTCTAAGGTCTGGCATATTTATTCTATGGAACGGCTGGCTGCTTTAATCAGTACAAAAGAGGGGAAGGGAAGCAAAAGTAACTTTGAGGCCAATGAGGATGGTCCTATATTGGCGGCACTTTAGTACATGACTAGCCGTTGCTGAGATTTGTTAGTTTTATGTATTTGAGACTGTACTGTGATGCATTGTACTATGTCCTGTATTGCCAGCACTGCAGTCCCTATAAGGGCCAAGCTATGTATATTTTTTTAATGGCAAATGCGGTGACCAGTTTTCCAATTGGCACCTGTAAAAGTAATAAAGTTGCTTAATGCAGTTTCAAGGTAAGAGCGCTGTTTTTCCAAATTTCTGTACACACTACTATTAATAACTGAGCCAATGGAATGATTGATGAATAATGAGGTTACTAAATGCAATCTGTTGCTGCTAAAGGTTTGAGAATTTTGGATGACATGATCTATAGTTGTAATATAGAAACACAATCCTGAAACAATGTATATCATAGGGTTTTTGTTTCAGTGTCAACCCTCAAGCGGTTCATACTGTAAACAAAAGGCAATTGAGCAAAAACAAGGTCTTAAAAATAGATCTCCTTGAGTGAATATGTGCTTACATGTAGGTTTAGCTGTTCTAATACGAGGCCATCTCAGACGCATACCGTTGAAATTATGATTCTGTGAAAGCCTGATAGACATGAACTTACCGTTATGACTTTACCTGAAACCTCTGTACTTAGTACAGGGCTTGGACTTTCTAATATTTGTGCAGTTTTTGTTGTATTTTATTTGTTGTGGATTTTGGTTAAGTGACAGGTGCCTGATTCAGAATTCATGAAGATGAGCCTTTTCTCATGTGCAGCATTAGGCAATTTGCTGCCTTATTCACAAACTTCAAAAATAAAATCTATTCAATTTAGATTTACAGTTTTAAAAAGTTTGTCTTTGGGAATCCAAAGAAATTCTTGGGTCCTTGTGGAAATAGTTTACCACTTAAGTAAGCATCCCATAATTGTGCTTCAGCTCTCAACATTTTAATTCTCATTTCAGGGTAATTATTTTCTCAGTGGAGAAATGTGTTCAACAGTACCCCTTGAAACACAGGGGTATTTTCTTCCCTTTCCCACCTTATAAATAGTTATTGCTGGTTTTGTTTGATTACGTTTACTTGTTTCACCAGCCTAGGCGCTACTATGAAAAGTGTTGAATACCCACAAAAAGACGACTATGAATCCTTTCACATCCCTTACCCTTTAGAAATTGCACCATACTTGTAGAGTTAATGTGGTTTGTTAGACCTGGCATCCTTGATGTGGTCTCACCTAACTTTCTGCCCCTGACTTCCAGTGTTTTTGACCTATTTTTGCTAGCTTTTGGGGATCTGGGCACTTTACCACTGCTGACCAGTGCTAAACTGCAGGTGGCTTGTCCTCTAAAACATGGTAACATTGGCTCCTCCAAAATTGGCATATTTAATTTACTGGTACTTCCATAGTAAAACATACTATCTGTGTCAGGCCTTCAAATTATATTATCTGTGTCGGGCCTTCAAATTAAATGCTGCCAGTGGGGCCTGCTGCACTGATTGTGCCACCTGCTACAGTACCCCACCCCATCCCCCCAGGACATGTCTCAGGCCTGCCCATGCAGAGCCTGGGTGTGCAGTCTTGACATGCCAGTTTGACCTGGTAAGTACACCCACTTGCCAGGCCCAAATCACCTTTATTACATGGTAGGTCCCAGTTACCCCCCAAGGGCCAGATGTAGTGTTCATAAAAGGTTGGGTATATGCTTCTTAAGTATAACATGCCCAGAAAGTGAAAAACTGGTAAACACATTTCTCACTATTGCAAGGCCTCTCTCTCCCATAGTAAAACCTTGGGGGTTGCCTGAAAACATCTCTTCAGTCTAACTTCCCAACAGGACAAGATAGAAATAGGAATTTGGTGCCCCTGGATTCACAATTTAAAATCACAACTTGGCATTTTTCATAATTTACCATCCTGTGTCTCGGCTTGTCCCTGAATACACATCTGGGGTAACTGACAGCTGTGCTCTGTGCATTCCTACTAGACAGACACACACAAAAGGAGCTTGGGTGTGGCGTTAGCATATTGATGGCCCATCACCAGGCTGATGGTTCTTCCTGGACTAGGTGGAAGGGAGGAGCTGTCACCTGCCTGTGAATAGGGCTGTGCCTCTACTCACACAAAGGGGTGCCTACCCTGTGCATAGTGTTTGTAGCCTGGGAGTTTATCCAGCCTTCTAGATTGTGGACCCTCTGGTATAAAAGTAGGACCCCCCCCCCCCCAAGCCCCACAGATTTCAATACTGTACTGGGACAATGACACGCTGTCAAGGAGAAGGACTGCCTCTTTGCTGCTGCCCTGTGTTCTGGCCTGCTGCCTAACCCTGCCAGAGAAGGTCTGACCCTTCCCAAGTAACCTGTGTCCCAAGAGACTCCACAGGCTTGTTGGCTGCCCCCAGTTCCAAGGTCTCGGACATCAAAGGCCTCTTCATGGGACTGGACACCGTAGGAGCATGACGGGCTGTGCCTGGAGGAACTTAGTGGAGTCTTGAGTGTGGCCTGGCTTATCCTACAAAAGGATAGCACAAAGGGTGGGAGCAGCATGAGGGCGACCCTATTGTTTTCTCTTCCTCTTGTGTCTGCTAACTGTCATCAGGCCCGTCTGCTTAGCCGGATACCGACAGAGGTGTGGGCTGAGCTCCATCACCCCTGACTCTGAGCGTGACCGCAGGACGTCTCCTCCCCCGCCGGCCGTATGGTGTCTAGCACTACTTCCCCTGTCGGGCTTTACCGAAACTCTAGGAGTGTTTCCTTCCCCTTATGGCCCCACCATCTATACTCCCCTTGTGAGGTCCCCGCTCTTCACTTCACTCCTCAGATCGTGGCCGCCTCCCTTACTGACTCCGGGCCTCTGGACCATAACACCAGCATGGGGGACTGCACCCAGAGGGTCAGGTGGCCCACTGGTTCCCCCTAGACGAGACGAGGCGCCTCCAACGACCATCGGCACTCTGCCAGGACCTCTCGTGGATTTTCTGCTTGCACTCTGCACCCTTGCACAACCAGAACAGCTGCAGCTTCCGTCAGTGAGCTGTCCGGGGGCTGGGCCACATACCACCTAATTGACAGACCCACAAAATTTGCGAGACACTTCATAACAGTCTTGTCACCCAGGGCACCGCGAGGCCCCAGGCATTACTAAGACACACTGCATCCCACTTCACTTGTGGAAGAAGAACATAAGAGTGGTCCTAGCTAGGCGTGCCACTTAAAGACTCATATTTTGCAACAGACACTTTTTCAACTGGCCTCACAGTATTGGCCCAGACTGGAGCAAGTAGCCCATACCGTAAACCTACTGCTAGAGGTGCCCCATTCTTCTTCCCCACGCACTATGACACCATATTCCCTGTAGTGGGGATGCCTCAATTTTTCCTGTGGATCGCCTCTCCTCATTCCCCCTGCTTGGACAACCTCACTATACCAGACCCCTATGTGCATTGATGTAATGACAGAAATAAAAGATAGTCCTTTCATGCCTTATTTAAAACAGATTAAAAAAAACTTTTTTTTCCCCTTGTATTTAACTTCGTGTTAAGTTTCTTTATTTTTTGAGGAGTGTCCAATACTGGGCTGCTGAAGTTAAGTGCTCCGCAAATACTTTACACATTGCCTTCTGATTTAAGCCTGCCTGCTCTGTGCCAGGCTACCAGAGGGTGAGTTCAGGTTGTGTATCAAGCTACCCTGACTAGGATTTGGGGTTCCTACTTGAACCGGATGCATAACCTGCCAACTAGAGACCCCAGTTTCTAACATGGCGCTATGTTCCATCTGCTGAAATGTCACATAGCTAGCTTCTGTGATTGAGTCCTTGGAATTTGCAAATACAGATTATATTTTTGGCAATTAAGTTGAACATGCATGTGCAAGAATTGTGGTGAATTGGCCCCCATTTAGTTCTGAACCTAAATTGCCAGGTGGACTGGTTTCTAACTGTTCTGTGAACTTTGCTTTGTTTGACATTTGGTAATTTCTGTCCTTAAATGTGCAGTTAAAATCTATAACTCTGCATTCCTCATCAGACATTATTGAGACCTCTTGATGAGAAACAACTGGCTCAAAAGGTATAATTGCTCACAGGGAGTTGAGGGTCCGATATTTATTTGAAAGAATGCCCAAGTCTCACTTAGGATGTGGAATTGTATGCCGAGAGCCAAGGCGCTTCAAAAAATCATTTTGTTTTCTTAAAAAAAAAAAAAAACAGTTGTCCCATCTTGGGCCATGGAATGAGGTGACAGATTATAACCGTGTTCTAATATCCAAGCTCTGATAGCCTCTCTTTTTAGGCCAAGCCTTTTAGCCAGCCTAATCATGCTACCTTTCTGATTGTACAAGGCTGTCAACAGTCCAGGACTCTACTTCTATTAACTATTTGAATATTCACAAGCTCTGTATATGCCAGCACTTTCATTATGCTTGATCTGATTTATACTTGAGCTGACTTACAGCAGAGTTTATAGAATGTATCACTGCTGTCTTACTAATTGAGAAAGTGTGAATTGCACAGAAAAATGCATTTTTTAACTTTTTGCTCCATTTCACTAAATGGTACTGTTAATAAACTTGGATTCTTCCTGTGGTCCAGTGCCTAATTTACCAAATGAGAAACAAGGAGATCACCCCTAGTCTGACATTGTCCACTTCACCACATTGTGTAATTTTTGGGCAGATCACCTTATCTCACTTTGCCACAGGTTATTGCTTCAATTGTGAGGATATGCCAAGTGCTGCATCAATGATAAGACATTTATATTTTACAACTATATAAACTCTCCAAAATCTGTCAGTTTGAAAATGCAAACTAGCTAAGCATGTAAGTTTTTGGTTTACACATGGATAAGTTTGTTTTGCAGTCCTGAAATGATTCACTTACGTGAAGGTTTTAGTGTGAGCATATCTTCTCATAGGGACTTGAAGTAGGCCAGAAGTGGTTGTACCATGACTTAAATGCCTCCAGAGGTTTTGCACACCCACAACTTACACATTTTAAGGATATTCTTGAACTTGTCTCCAACCCGTTCCCACCATGGAAAACATTGGAACTGTTCTCCCTAAGAAGGGGAAGGCAGGAGTAAAAAGTTTTCCCGGGTGGATAAGGGCTCACCAGAAAGGGTGAGGGAAACGAGTTTCGTCGTGGGGAGGGTTTGCTCTGGAGAAAATTGAAATAAACGTTTGCTAGGAGTATGCCTGGAACCGTGAATTTTTGGAGGTTTCCATGCCTACTTCTGTAAACTCTTTTGAAATCCTGAAAATATGAATTTTACATCCAGCAGGGCCATTGAGATGCAAATGGACTTTCGTGACTTTAAGATTGAGAACATTTGTTTATTTTTATAAGTGGCACATACTTGTTTTACACTAATTCTCCTTTTTAGGTTGAGCATAGCAGCGCGTAAGCGCCGCTTTTCCGACGTGTTGGTATGTATTTGGGCTTTTAACCGCACCCAAGGCACACGCATCACTATCACTCGTTCGTGGGCTTGACTTTCAAAAATGTTATTGATAAATGCTTTAGGTTTGTTCCTCCTTTGGGCAGGTTTGTTACCGTGTTGGCCATCGACCCTGTTACATGGATAATTGCACTTTTGCTGCGAGCAAACTTATTTTTCTTCTTGTGTCTCTCCTACGCGCTCATACTCATGGCGGCGGTGTTGCTTTGAATTGGCTCGCTTATGTCAACCGTTTTACTTTTTATTTTCAGTTTGTGTGGCAAGAAAAGTCCACTCAGGAATTTACAGAGCTAATAGCTCTAACTCGAGCAAACGCTGGACCCATTGTATTGCAACTGCCTGTTTGATATTGGCATTCATCAAACATGATGCCTTTGAGAATTTGTGTTTAATGTTAAACGTTCCATTGTAACTAAGCAGTTGCAAGAAGTTTTTTGTGTACATTGTTTTCTTTCAAAATAAAAGCTAGCCTTGTTTTTGGGAGCATTACGAACAGCTGCTGGTTGTTAAATTTTGCAGCAAATGTCTAAACATTTTTCTACAGATTACCACTTAGTACTAAAATCTCGCCTTACAGCTCATTCTATTTCTTTAGAGCAGTAGACGTAACAAGAAAGGCTTGCGTTAATTAAACCTATACACAAATTTGAGCATCTTCATATTTGCCTTAGCAGCAAAATGTCTTATTTCCCGTAGTCATACTCTGGCACTGTAAACTGGCACCCCCTTAAAAAAAAAAAAAAAAACCTGCGCTGCAGAGGTTTGTGCCTACTTGTCCAGGAGACAATATAAGAGCTTGTTGCTCTTGTCACCAACAATAGGTCATAGGCTTCAAGCCGTAGTTCTCCTTCCCTGCTCATTCCTCTAGAGGATAAACTCTTTCACGACTTGCTAGCAAAGATATTCTTTAAAGAAGATTCTGGGCCTAATATCAATAGGAAAAACAACAAATATGGGTGAAAAAAGAAACTGAATGTGCCTCGCAGATTATTTGGCATGCATATTTGCACAGTTCCATTGCCAATGCAAATCTGAGGCTTGTGGTGGACAACCGTAATTACAAATGCAATGTCCTTCCATTTCAACTGCTGCTCGTGTTTTTCCCAGATTCTCAGCACTTGTAGCATACCCTGTACAGAAATTGAAGATCTGTATTTGAACAGTCTGGCTTTTAAGACATGGTTGATACCAGATAATGTCCTTCAGATTTACCATACAACATTCTGAGGCTCCTCATCAAATTGAGCGTGTAGAAGGATGTTTAGTCTGGATACCATTCCAGTTTCTTGATCCTCATCTATTAGCGGATACTCACAGGAGTTTGCCGTGCAGACTAGAAATGCTGTTAATGAACGGTTGTAGCATTTACCATGTCCACCTACCATCCTTTAAGTAGATGGCCTTTAGACTGAATACCTGTAAACATGAAACATATAAATCTGCTGCTGGACTATATGAACAGAGGCCTTCACCTAGTTTTCATCCTTTCAAATGGCAGATATTTTGCATGTATAGTTTGAGCAAGATCTATATTCCACAAACAGTGCCAGCTTACTGTCTCTAGTTATGCAAATCTGGTTTTAAGTTCTCATTTATTAAAGTTCATCTGGCAGCCTTTACCATATTTTGAAAATGTTCTCAGACGACTAACTGCACCATAGAATAAGAAAGTCTTCCCTTCAGTGAGAAATTGCCTCGCCCATGGGATACAAATGTCATCATTTCTAAATTGTTGGGTATTCTATTTCCACCTGTGATCATTTAGGGATCTTTCTTCAAAGGTAACCTTAGTGGCTGTTACATCAACCACAAAGGTATGAAAAATGAATGCATGCCATGTGTGCTCATGAACCCTCCGGGGCTCCACCTTTTTTGCTTCTGATGGTAATTCTGGATTTCCACCTAAATTATTTGCATCTCTTTAGCCTGCTTCCTTGAAGTCCTCCTCTCCAGCTAAAGGACCTCATTACGAGTGTGACTGTGGCAATGCTGTTGTAATACTGCATCCAGAATTACTGGTACTGCGTGTAGCGTTACCACAACATTACACAGTTTGTCACCTATGAAATTATGAATGACCACTGGAATTGGTTTGCGTACTGATTTCTACAGTTTTTCCCTCATTACATCACATTTAACTAAGTACATCCTAGCAAAATGTGAAAGCGTAAATTGTGTGGAATTTTTCACTTTACTCGTGATACTGATTTTGCCTGTTAACGGCTTAATCAGGATTAATGGAAATCTTGTAATGAAGACCGAGTTAATTGTCTTTCTATTTCTTTGTTTTTCGGTATTCAGAAACGTTTAAAGCTTTATAGTCTCCGTTTCATTCTCTTCCTAATTAAACAGATAGGTTTTTATACGTGTTTTGTAAATAATTGTCTCACTCAACATGTCCAGGTTACAGTGGTATGTGGACCTATTCAGTACTTATGTTTACTCCCAGATTTCCCTTAAAGTATCTCCATTAAATTAATTAGTTAAACAGCAGAATTAGTTTGAGTTAGCTTTTTGCTCTATTATAGACAGGAGAGTTTTGTTTTTTTGTAGTTGTGACTTTCGTAGGTTGGGAACGCAGACACTCAATAATTCAACATTGAGGCGTGCCATTGATCATTGGCTGGCATGCCTCAATACACAAGAAAGCAGAAGTATGTTACTGTCTGCGTGAAAGGGATGGCAAGGTGCTCTCTGACTTTGATGTACAGCCCAATACAAGTGTATCACAATACTTGAATGACGACTCCTCACATTTTCACCAAGAAATATATTGCATGAAGAAAAAAAGTTTTCAATATCGAAGCAGCATGAAAGATAAAGATATTGATCATCAACTGCTGCAACATGTTCAGGAGACAGTAGCTGTAGCTCACTGTTGAGCGAAAACAGTTGCATGCATCTGAGCGTTGATATCCTTGAGGGAGTTGGTCATGGTTGACTTAGTCACCTGTAAAGTAGTACCACAGTTAGATTGACATTGTTCTGGGCTTGTACATTGAGTAATAAAATACAAAAATGGTTTTAGCCTTTGAAGCTTTGGATAACCAAAGCTTCTTGTCCTTTAATTCTGGGTAAACTCTTTTAATATGAATGGATTTGAGTTTGTTTTAACGATAAAGGTAATTGTCTAACTTCTGTAGCAGAAAACATAAAATGGTTCTCATGATTCAAACACATACAGTTTCTCTTACTAATTATTATATGTTTTCCTCTCTGTAGACTGATTCAGCTATCCTCGGCGGAATGGTTATCAGCATTGGCGATAAATACATTGATATGTCCACAAAAGCCAAAATTCAGAAACTGAGCAAAATTATGAGGGAGACTGCATAAGAAAATATTTCTGTACAAGTGGTATTTTTATCGCACTGTAACATTTCACCATGAAGCCCCTTCATGTATTGAATCAATAAATATTCCTTCTGATCATCAAGTAGTAATGGTATTTGTTATTTTGATTTTAAAAAAACGAATTACACATCTACTTACAGGGCTGTACTTGCGTTTGTCGAGTGTGAGGTGACTCATAATTTATAGCTTTCTGAATTATTTAGATAAAAAGTTAGAGAAGTACACTTAAAATAAGCACGACTGCAAAATGCTGACATTGCAGCATTTCAGAAAGGGGCAATGGAAGGCGGTAAGGTAACACCTGTCTAATGAGATTAGGTAAGAGGTAAACCTACTTTAAAGCCTACATACAAAAGGCAGTCTCTAGGAGGGACATGAACATGCAAGTTTCTGTTAGAGATATTTTGTACTTGTGCCTCAAATGGAAGTGTGTTTTTCAAAATATTTAAATTGTCTGCAAAGCTAACAACCTCTGTTGTTGTTTAATACCCGTTTCAGTGGCTCAATCTAGATACCAGATCCTATGCTACTCACAGGAAATCAACTGATTTTATTTGATATATTATTGTCAGGCACAAATCATTATTACTTCCACTGATGCTGCAATACCACCTAAGCCACAAGGAAATTACAGTATTCAAAGGTGAAATTTCAAAAAGTGAATACAAATGGTTAGATATTTTCAGTGTCTCTGCATAATACATAATTTGTAATGTTGTTGGACTGTCTGGGCTTCTACAGTTTAGTTTATTTGTCATATTGTGTAGCCAACCCATTTTACATACAATATCAATTGACATATGAAATTTGATCGTAAATCTCTTTACCTTGTGCTACAGATTTGCATGAAGAAAGGAGACTTGATAATACACAGTTATCCTAAATGCTTCTTGGATATTTGGCAGTTCATGTTCATCTTTTAATTGCTTTTTTTTTTTTTTTTTTTTTTAAACCTTGAGAAACATAAATCGCCTAAAATGCAGTGAATGATGGATTTGTGCCTTAGCATCCCAAAGCTGTATGTAGATTAGCATCCTGCAAGGTTGTGGAGAGGGCATAACGTTTGCTTATTCTTTAGGCCCACAGGCAGCCTGAGGACTGCATTTGGTAAGGATTGCTTAACTGCTAAGAAAGCACTCCAAAGTTATCCTTCAGGTTCATGGACACGCACACACTGTAGAGGATCGCGTTCTATGCCATATAACGTACTTGGGGGCAGTTTAGCATTATGCACTATTTCTGAGGACAGAACTCTGCGACAGCCCATATTGACAATAAATTACCAATTCTTTATGTGCAATTCTTGGCTTTTGGTACAAGACTTTAAGGCTAATTTGGATGGCAATGGGACTCCTAGAAAACATTAGAAGAACACTACCTATACCTCTTGGAGCACCATATAAATGAAGATGGAATTTTCCTTCCGGTAAATAGCATGGCTTTTGTCTTTGTAATAATTATTTTTAAGCCATGTTCTTCTGAGTATTTTTCTCAGTTTTAAAAGAAACATGTACAGTTCGCCTTTTTTTTAAATATTTCATGCTGTGCATGCTTAAAGCAAGTCAAGTTTCTGGTGTTGACGATGCCTGAAAAACTGGGTTTTCACTTATCATGTCAGTGAACCCAGTTTTATTAATTCTTCTAGAGGCGTTTTGCAAATATTTTTCTAGAGGCATTCGGAATGGCAGTCGAGCAGTATATGTGAAGTGACAGCGGTCTTCCTTTTTAGGTATGATGAAGCCAAATACCTCTTGTGAACAATATGCAGACTGAGTTTTGGGTTAGCCTATTTAAACATGTGCTTCTTTGGGTCAGACCCCAACCCTCGAACCCCTGATTTTAGACGTCTCAGAGGGGTATCTCCATGTAAGTGACATGTTGTTTGGTGTGTTATTACTACTACACTAGAGGTTTTTTTTTTGGGGGGGGGGGGGGGGGGGTTTGGTTTTTTTTGTGCAATACATGAGGTGCGCTATTTTCCGGTGCAGCTGGATGGGACTATTTGATGAACACAGAAGCCATCTTGAAGGCTTTCCACACTAAAAACAATACATTCAGCATGACACACAAATACTTACTTGGAGTACGATGTAAATCCACAGTAATATTTCTCAGGTATATTTTTATTCAAGAAGATGTCACTACAGCTGTTCTTGAGTTGTGTGGATCTTGAAAATAATTATTGATTCCACTGGGATCAAATGGTGATCTTCTGCACGGCTTTCACATGATCTTGTTTTACCAAGGTTAGAATCTGATTGTCTCATTCTGCCCTGTGTGAAATTTGTTAATAATTATATGATGTTTCAATAGTGTATGTTACACACAAAGGTTGTGGAGGGACAAGTTTATTTATATGTCACTATAACTTTGTAACCCCAGGATCAGTCATAATCCTTGTGACAGTGCTGTTTTAATTATCTAGCAGGTGATTCCTCCTTATGGAGAGGTGATCTTGCACACTTAGTCGTGTCATTGGCCACCTCTGTCCACCCTGGTAGGACAGTGCCACCAGGGTGGCATTCACCAGAGGAAGATCTTAGATAATAGTTATTGGATAATACTGGGATCCAGATCAGTTAAAAATCCCTAACGGACTACCAGTAGTTTTTACCTTTTGATGGTGATGTGCACAGGTATGGTTAAAAACACGTATTGACGGTGAACATGAGTATGACTCAACCCGTCTTTAAAAAGTCGACATGTTTCTGCCCTCACTGTGAGCCTACCGTGGCCTGGGGTAGTCTTCAGGGCCTAATTTATGAGAGTTGAACTACCACCTACCCTATTCTTAGAAAAGAAACCCACTCTGGTCCTACCTGAGTGGAAGGTACTCATCTAGGCACCTTCTTCTTCTTTTTTGGAGAAAGATAAAACACAATTTCTAAGGGTGCAACATCCCCTAACTCACAAGACCTGAATGCCACAAGTGCACACACGTCGTGAACGTGCAAGGTGGGGGAACACTGCAACCAATAGTGCCATTCTAGTGCTAATCAAACACAACATGCGTCCTCTAATTCATTAAACTAGGGGCTGCATTCAGGTAATTTTACTACCTAGATAAGCTAGCTCATCTTAATGAGGTCATTATTCTACTATGGCGTGACAGACACTAATTGTCATAGATTTTACATCCGTACCCCTGACTTTAGTGGTTCAGGCCTCTGGTCTGGACATGTCCCTTATCACACACTGCGGAAAAAGCAAGAAATATACATCAGAAGAAATTGTCCTATCATTCATAGATCTGGGAGCCTTCTCTGTTTTAAATATAATGAATGCCGTGATGTCTAACTATTCCGGGTACTTTGATAGGGTAAGCAGCTGCCATTTTGTTGCACAAAATCACTTGAACATCAATGTCCGTAATTGTTTCAATGCCCCTGTGTTTGCTGTGTATCTCCAGGCGAGCGCAGGACATGAAAACGGTCGCTAATAATGAGTCTGTGGGGGTGGCATTGCCTAGGAATGCAGGCCATAACTCTACTCTTGGCAGGCAGGATCATGCGGGCAGGGAAGAGATGGATACGGTCCCAACAGTTCCCCACCCCGACACTTCGTCAAAGAGAACATCATGTAGATGCACCTGGTCTCTGCCGCTCCCAGCCGCGTGTACAACACCAGGGAGACTGGTGCGGCTTTTTCAAGGCCCCCGCGGTAGTCACGGAGTGTCGGGGAGGGTGTCTACGTAGGGCGCATGAGGCGCATCAATACCGCGCGTCCACTCCCGGGTTCTCATGAGAGTCGTAGTTTACTCTACCCGTGCGGTATATGGCGGGTAGTTCGATGCATGCTTATGATATTAGCATGTTTTTGGAAAAATACGTTTTATGGGGACCCCTTAGCATTTCCAGGTCCCGGGATCAAACAAGTTTAACTGTCAAGATGCATGCGGGCCAGTCTCAGTGTGTCCACTCCCAAGTACCCACGGGAGTGGTAGTTTTCTGTTCGGGTAGTGTGAGGGTTCGAGGTATACAGGTGGTATATAAGCAATGCTTTTTTTTTTATATCTATATATGAAACTCTCTCGCAAACAGGTTAAATGCAAAAAGTAGAGACTGGCAGGGATTTTTTCTAATTCCATTTTAAACATAAATGGGTATCAAGTCAGTAATGGATGCTAGGAGATCCCAAACAAATATATAATTTTCTCAGAAAACTAGTACCATAATAGAATTATTATGTTGCCAAGAGGGCACTGTCCTTTGTTGTGTTACAATAACTATGTCCAATGTCGTATAGAGGTATTCAGTGGGAAGCACAGGAAGGTAAGGTAACTGATTAGTCAGTGAGAATTATCTCTCTATTGAGGACCAAAGGACATCCTCCTTCAGCCCGCTTCTGTCTGCATGAAGTCTCCACACACACCTTTGTTCATGCCACAGCAACAGTCACGTTTGGTCTTGTTTGAGTCCATTTTTCAATAACACACCATTCAATATTTTTTAGATAAAATGACTCGTGACATTTGTGGAGTTCCATTTACAACAGATTGTGCTCCTGTGTTCACAAATCTGCGTTCCAACCCGTTTTGTGGACATCCTTATGTACCTTAATTTGCAAGGCACGTAATCACAAAGATTATGTTTTTGATGTTGCAGTTAAACAGGGACTGCAATTCCCATGGGGTTGCGAGTCTCAGATCGAGGTTGGTTGTCCTTTTTTGTAAATCGGCAGACGCTGCACTTCTCACATGGAGAGTACCCTGATGGGGGTTGGAATGTTCCACAGAGTCTGTTGTCTGTCAGTTGCTGCCATATGTTTAGGACGTGTGCACAATCATGTCCCAGATACTCTTGGCATTTTTAAATGACTGCATGGGTTGTTCAAAAGGTAGGTCCCCTGAGACCAGGATTCTTCATTTGTCTGATGATCTTCTGCAGTTGGTTGAAGAGGGGATTAAAAGTAGATACACTGATCAGTCTTTCTTCTGTTGATTATTTTTTTTTTTTTTTTGACTCAAGTAGTTGTTCTCTATTATTATTAGCTGCGCTTTTATTCGCGCTACGTATCGGGTGCGCAGGATAGTTTTTTCTGCTAGCTTACTTGAAAGTTTCCTTGTATGTGTGGTATATTCCTTTAAACTCCAAAAACTGCGTCTTAGGCGCAAAAACTGGCCTACTGGTAAATGTTCTCTCGGGGCTTGCGGGTGGATGCTCTCAAATTGTAATGGATTGTTCCTGTCTGTGAGCTTACAGTACACTTGAGTCTAGATGCTTCCCATTTGGCCTTACTCAGGAGCTCATTTACTACTTGAAGAATTGCTTCCTGGTGGATTTAAGGACTACACATCTAGGCTAATCAGTAACTCCTTTTCACTATCAAGACATTTTCTCTAAAAGTCTTAGGACATCTTGTGTCTTGCAGGTAAGTGGGCATCTGTTTTACTAGCGGCCGAAGGAACATGTCACAAAACTGTGACTGGTTCTAAGGCTGAACCTACGCCTGAGACAATTGGTGTCACTGGGGAAAGGATTTTCCCTTTGTGAATTTTAGGAAGTATATACAAATATTGTGTTTTTGGAGTCTTCTGTACCAAAAACCCGACCTCATGTTTAGTGATCCATTCATTCTCAAGACTTCTTGAGACCAGGAAGTTGATCTCCCTGATTTCAGGAGTGGGATCCTTAGACAGACGCTTGTAGTTACAGGAGTCATTCAGTATTCTATTGTATTGTAGTATTTGTAAAGCGCATTATGGCCGTAGCATCGAAGCGCTGAGGGAGACAGTAAGTCGTAGGGGTCCTGATCCAGGAAATAAGACACTAAGGCCCATATTTATACTTTTTTAGCGCCGTATTTGCGTCATTTTTTTACGCCAAAGCGGCGCAAATTTACAGACTACAATTATATTTTGCAAGTTGCGCCGCTTTTGTGTAACTAATGACGCAAATGCGGCGCTAAAGTATAAATATGGGCCTAAGACAACAAGAAGGTGCATTCTACCTAATGTGAAAACAGCCAGGTTTTGAGTTGCTTTCTAAAGCAGAGATACGTCTCCTCCAGCCTGATTGATGGTGGAAGTGTGTTCCATAGTCTCACTGCCACCGCTGAGAAGGCTTTGTCTCCCCATCGAGCCTGATGGCAGCGGGGCACTGAGATGAGCTGGAGAGTAGCAGATCTGAGCTGGCGACAAGGCTGGTAGGGCTCTAAAACAGAGCTCAGGTAAGAGAAGCCTGCCTGGTGGTAGGCCTTATATGTAAGGCAAAGTGTCTTAAACTTAATTAATTTCTCCACTGGTAACCAATGGAGCTGTCTCAGGCTCCTGCTGGCTGATGCGGAGCGAGGTAGATCCAGGACAAGGCGGGCCACAGCGTTCTGAATAAGCTTTAGTCTATGAAGGGCAGCCTTGCTGATGTTCAACACGAGAGCAATTTAGAAAGGACTAAAGCTAGGATAACTATAGTTTTAAGTTCATCCTGAAGAAATGGGAAGATTTTCTTTAGCGTTTTTATAGACCAGTAGCAACATTTGACCGTATGGTTGACTTGTTGATCAAACGATGGAGTACTGTTGAATACAATAACAAGATTCCTGGCTGAGGATCTCGGGACTGGACACTCATTGCAAGACTTTGGCCACCAGTGTGGGCTGCATAAATTAGTGTCCATGCCAAAGAAGATAATTTCTGTCTTATTTCCATTCATTTTAAGCCAGTTATGGCTCATCCAGCTGTTGAGCTTGCTCATGCAGTCATAAAATCGGTCTGCCACCTCCTCCCAATTATGGTTCACAGGAAGAATTAACTGAGTATCATCCGTGTAAGACACCACTTGAAAGCCAAATGAACGAACCAATCTGGCCAGAGGTGCGACATAAAGGTTGAACAAAGTAGGTCTGAGCGAGGACCCTTGTGGGACACCACAAGGAAGTCGAAACTGAGTGGCTTTAAAGTCGCCATAAGTCACTGTGATAGATCTGTCCATCAGGAAAGATATCAGAATATCAAGGGCCTTTCCTCTTACACCGGCCTGGTAAAGCCACTGGATCAAAAGTTGAGGGGATATGGTGTCAAACACTGCGGAAAGATCCAGTAAAACAAGAATGGCTCCCCTCCCCCTGATCCACTCTTCTCCGAATGATATCTCCCGAAGATAACAGAGTGGATTCTGTAATATGAGCTTGGCGGAACCCATGTTGAGAGGGGTCTAGTCCGCCACTGGCCTGAAGAAAATCAACCAGTTCAGTTCTTGGCAGTGGTGAAAGAGAAATGGGACGTACATTTGTCAAGTCATTAGGTTCACTGCTAGGCTTCTTTATAAGAGGGATCACAGTGGATTCCTTCCAGGCGAGAGGGAAGCACCCTTCCCTTAATATGTCAGAGTAGACCTGTTCCAAAGCAGCCGAAACCAGGTCAGGCACGAACTTTTAGTATCCTTGGGGGGCAAGTGTCATTAGGTGACCCTGAATTTACACCTTCCAGCAATTCTGGTGGCTAATAGCGATATAAAATTGGTCGGCTCAGCACTGGAATCTAAGGGCGGAGTGCTCTCTGGGTCTCCTCCATCCCCTTCTGGAGCGAGCTGTGCAAAATACGCATGCAGCTGAATAATTTTATTCTTAAAGAAGTCAGCGACTCTTTGGCAAAAAGTAGGAAAGTTCTCAAGCCAGGAAGTGGCCGGCGGATGGGTCAGGGTGCGGACCACTTTAAAAAGTTCCTTAGCTCCATTCTGTGCTTCCCTGATTTTACGAGAGAAGTATTCTGGGTTAGCTTTTTTAATTGCTGATTTATAGTCCTCAAGAGAGGCCCTGAGCTTGACTCTCTCCGCTACAGTCTTATGGGCCTTCCATCTGCATTCCTGATGTAGGTTCTTAAGATCCTCTGAGTACTATGAAGAGGAAGGGGTCCGCCCCTTCCTGGGACTTTACAACACCAAGGGTGCAAGCATATTGATGGCAGCCCTGAGCCCCGAATCAAAGCCCTCCAATTTAGAGAGGCCCGCTCTCGTGCGTAATCCCATCCAGACTTAAGGGCCTTGGCCAGGCTCTGATCCTCCACCTTATGCCATTTCCTGCCTAATCTAGGGGCAGTGGGCAATTTAAGACCAGCCGTGGAATAGGCTACCTTAAAAGTCAACAAATGGTGATCTGTCCAATCCAAGACTGTTATCTAGGCTAGTCAAACTATCATGTTGGATGAATATGCCTTCCAGCGTATGTCCTGCGTGGTGTGACGCAGCCCTGTCAGTGAGAGACCAGTCAAGGCTTGACATCAGATCAAGAAACTCCCTTGTTGCTGGGTCCTGTTCATCCTCTAGGTGGAAATTGAAATCTCCTAGTACAACGACCTTGGGGGTCAAGGCACTCCCTGGAAGAACCAAGAGGATCCACCTCTCACCTCCGGACCCAAGGGGATCACCTACAGTGTCCCCCAGGGCTCATCCTGCAGCCCCACACTCTTCAATGCATATATGACCCAACTGGCAACCATCGTCCGATCCCATGGTCTCAACATAATTTTCTATTCAGACTACACCAAACTCATCCTCTCATCCTGCAACGACCCCTCCACCAACAGAACCAATTTCCACAGATACATGATGAGTGTCGCTGACTGGATTAAGAACAACTGCCTGCAGCTGAACACAGTCAAGATGGAAGTACTGATCCTTGGCAACAGCAGCAACACATGGAACAACTCCTGGTGGCTATCAGACCTAGGGCCCGTAACCACTGCCACCAACCATGCCAGAAACCTCAGAATTATCATTGACAACAAGCTCACCATGAAATCACAGATCAATGACGTCTCCTCCGCCTGCTTCCTCACTTTGCGCATGCTACATAAGAACCTGGTTACCCCTGTGTAAGGAAATGCCTCCTTGGCATGATTACCCCCTAACATTTTGCCTTTGCTGATGCTAAGTTATGATTTGAAAGTGTGCTGGGACCCTGCTAACCAGGGCCCAGCACCAGTGTTCTTTCCCTAAACTGTACTTTTGTCTCCACAATTGGCACAACCCTGGCACTCAGGTAAGTCCCCTGTAACTGGTACCCCTGGTACCAAGGGCCCTGATGCCAGGGAAGGTCTCTAAGGGCTGCAGCATGTCTTATGCCACCCTGGGGACCCCTCACTCAGCACAGGCACACTGCCTCACAGCTTGTGTGTGCTGGTGGGGAGAAAATGACTACGTTGACATGGCACTCCCCTCCGAGTACCATGCCAACCTCACACTGCCTGTGGCATAGGTAAGTCACCCCTCTAGCAGGCCTTACAGCCCTAAGTCAGGGTGCACTCTACCACAGGTGAGGGCATATGTGCATGAGCACTATGCCCCTATAGTATCTAAGCAAAACCTTAGACATTGTAAGTGCAGGGAAGCCCTAAGAGTATATGTCAAACACGAACTCCACAGTTCCATAATGGCTACACTGAAAACTGGGAAGTTTGCCATCAAACTTAGCACAATAAATGCACACTGATGCCATTGTGCAATTTATTGTAAAGTACACCCAGAGGGCATCTTAGAGATGCCCCCTGAAAACATACCCGACTTCCAGTGTAGGCTGACCAGTTCCTGCCAACCTGCCACACACCAGACATGTTGCTGGCCACATGGGGAGAGTGCCTTTGTCACTCTGTGGCCAGGAACAAAGTCTGTACTGGGTGGAGGTGCTTCTCACCTCCCCCTGCAGGAACTGTTACACCTGGAGGTGAGCCTCAAAGGCTCACCCCTTTTGTTACAGTGCCCCAGGGCATCCCAGCTAGTGGAGATGCCCGCCCCTCCGGCCACTGCCCCCCCACTTTTGGCAGCAAGGCTGGAGGAGATCATGAGAAAAACAAGGAGGAGTCACCCACCAATCAGGACAGCCCCTAAGGTGTCCTGAGCTGAGGTGACCCCTGCCTTGAGAAATCCTCCATCTTGAGTTTGGAGGATTCCCCCAATAGGATTAGGGATGTGCCCACCCTCCCCCACAGGGAGGAGGCACAAAGAGAGTGTAGCCACCCTCAAGGACAGTAGCCATTGGCTACTGCCCTCCCAGACCTAAACACACCCCTAAATTTAGTATTTAGGGGCTACCCAGGTCCAAGGAAATCAGATTCCTGCAACCTGAAGAAAGAAGGACTGCTGACCTACAAGCCTGCAGAGAAGGAGGAAGACAACTGCTTTGGCCCCAGCCCTACCGGCCTGTCTCCAACTTCGAAAACCTGCTCCAGCGATGCATCCGACCGGGACCAGCGACCTCTGAAGCCTCAGAGGACTGCCCTGGACTACAGGACTTGGGGCCATATGTACGAACACTTTTTCCCATAGACACAGAATGGGTAAAAACCTTTGCTACATCTGGCCCCAAGAAACTCCCATGAACAGCGGCCCTGTTCAAAACCAGCTACTTTCTTTACAACAAAGAAGCAACTTCCAAGGACTTTACATTTCCCGCCGTAAGCGTGAGACTTCACACTCTTCACCCGACGCCCCAGGCTCGACCTGCAGAAAACCAACACCTCAGGGAGGACTCCCTGGCGACTGTGAGCCCGTGAATAACCAGAGGCGACCTCCCTGAGCCCCCACAGTGACACCTGCAGAGAGAATCCAGAGGCTACCCCTGACCGCGACTTCCTGTAACAAGGGACCCGACGCCTGGAACCAGCACTGCACCCGCAGCCCCCAGGACCTGAAGGAACCGCATCTCAGTGCAGGAGTGGCCCCCAGTCGACCCTCTGCCTTGCCCAGGTGGTGGCTATCTCGAGAAGCCCCATCTGTGCCTGCCTGTACCGCTAGAATGACCCCCGGGTCCCTCACATTGTTTCCTACCTGAAACCCGACGCCTGTTTTGCACACTGCACCCGGCCGCCCCTGTGCCGCTGAGGGTGTGTTTTGTGTGCCTACTTGTGTCCCCTCCCCCCCCAGTGCTCAACAAATCCCCCCTGGTCTGCCCCCTGAGGACGCAGGTACTTACCTGCTTGCAGACTGGAACCGGAGCACCCCTGTTCTCCATAGGCACCTATGTGTTTTGGGCACCTCTTTGACCTCTACACCTGACCGACCCAGAGCTGCTGGTGTGGTAACTTTGGGGTTGCCTTGAACCCCCCCCCCCCCCCCCCAACAGTGGGCTGCCTATGCCTCAGGACTGAGACTTTTAAGTGTTTTACTTACCTCCTAATCTAACCTACTTACCTCCCCCAGGAACTGTTGATTTTCGCACTGTGTTCACTTTAAAAATAGCTTATTGCCATTTTTACAAAGACTGTACATGATATTGTTTTCATTCAAAATTCTTAAAGTATCTAAGTGAAATACCTTACATTTAAAGTGTTTAATGTAAATCTTGAACCTGTTGTTCTTAAAATAAACTAAGAAAATATATTTTTCTATATAAAAACCTATTGGCCTGGAGTTAAGTCTTGCAGTGTGTGTTCCTCAATTATTGCCTGTGTGTGTATAACAAATGCTTAACACTACCCTCTGATAAGCCTACTGCTCGACCACACTACCACAAAATAGAGCATTGGAATTATCTACTTTTGCCACTATCTTACCTCTAAGGGGAACCATTGGACTCTGTGCACACTATTTCTCACTTTGAAATAGTATATACAGAGCCAACTTCCTACACACAAGATGCACCGTGACACAGGCCCTTTATCACCAGCCGACTGGACTATGGCAATGCTCTCTACGTAGGGATTGTCACACACCTCCTACAGAGACTTCAAACAATACAGAACGCCGCAACCAGACTCATTCTCAGCCTTCTCCAATGAACCCACATCACACCCCACTTAAGGCAACTCTACAGGCCCCCCATACATAAGAGATGCCAATTCAAGCTGCTGACCCATGCACACAAGGCTCTACACAATCAAGGACCCGCGTACATTAACCACCGCCTGAACTTCTACCAACTGTCGAGGAAACAGTGCTCTGCCTTCCTTTCACTTGCCCATACTCCCCACATCTACTGAAGCAGAAGTGGAGGACACTCCTTCTCTCACATCACAGCAAAAATCTGGAACAGCCTCCCCATGAACCTCCGGACCATCACCTCAGTTCTGGAATTCTGAATGGCCCTCAAGACCTGGCTGTTTGAAAAAGCCTCCGGGACCTGCGAACACCTGGTAATAATCCTTGCTATATAACTCCTGATTGATGGAGGACTTGAATGGTGCTGCTCCACCACACAATTCAAAGGGTCTGTAGATACTGGGAGAGTCCTCCTTCTATGAGATTTAAAATTTTAGGGCCAATGAAGCTTTCTTTCATCTCTTGGTGCTGTAGGCCTTTTCGTAATGTTTGGGTATCTACCCAAGTTGTTCTCCAGACCAATGAGAATCTATCATCTGCATACATTTGGAAATGGACTTTCTAGTTACTCTAAATTATCTAGTTGGCAAAATGTATAATAGGAAACAGTAATGGCAAAAGACAAGATTTGCGGCACGTTGAAAGCTGCCTTACATATCACAAAACCTACCGATCCAACCTGTACCTCTTGACTGAGCTCTGAACGAAAGGACAGTATCCATTTCAAGGCTGTGACGGTAATGAGGAGAATGGTGTAGTCTCCTGCCAAGGGGTCTAGGAGTTTGCGAGCTGGTTGTTCATCCTGATCAAGGTGAGTGATTTTTTCAAGGTTGGCAAGAGCGGTTACATTTCCTGTAATTGGCCCGAATCCAGATTGTTAGTCATGAAGGATGATGTTTTGTACAGGTTGTGTCTGAAGTGGTTTTATGCTTTTTCTGTAGAATTTTGCTAAGATGAGGGAGCTCTGAAATAGGACTGTTCTTCTATAGGACACCTGGGTCTGCTGTTGATCTTTTGAGAAAAGGTATAATGACTGCATGTTTGAGTGAACCTGGAACATTCATCTAGAAGTGATTGACTAGGTTTGTGATGTCAGAAGCCAGTGTTAAGATGCAGTACAAGGTTCCATTGGTTAATTGAAAGCTTTGATTTTGTTTTTGTTTCTTTTTTTGTTGGCTCCCACTTAAGACATCTACATTCATTGCAATGAAAGATGTGAGCTTGTCTAACACTTGATAAGGAGCAGTGAAGTTGGATGATGTGATCTCATATTCAGCCAGAATAGCTTTTTGGATTTTTGATGCGAAGAATAGGAGACCTTTGCAGTGTTGTTGGGTAGAAGTGGGTTGGTTAATTCTCTGAAAGTACTAAAGACATTCTTAGTCTGATATGGAGCTTCAATGATGCTTCTGGCAAAGAAGGCATTGTGTTACTTTTTTCAGTGGCCTTATGGTATCCCCTTCTACATATTTTGCACTGTATCTTATCAGATGCAAACCACATTTTTATTCATATTAATTCCAGTACACTACTGAATATGTTAAGTTTTGCCAAATCCTCACTGAAAAATGTTTTCCTGGCTTTTGTGCCTGATTTAATTTAACAGGTGCCAGAACGTCCAACATTGTTGTATGGTTACAGCGCATATGTTTCTCGTCTGGCCTGACCTGACCTGACCTGACAGACAAGGGCTCCACCCACATGTTGGGGATCCAGGACTACATGTTTTGATTGGGTAGACGTTGTGTGCTTCCACAAAAACAGTGCCCTTCACACAACTGTGATCATCTTCTTAATTTATCC
This sequence comes from Pleurodeles waltl, assembly GCF_031143425.1. Classification (NCBI taxonomy): domain Eukaryota; kingdom Metazoa; phylum Chordata; class Amphibia; order Caudata; family Salamandridae; genus Pleurodeles; species Pleurodeles waltl. The sequence continues at coordinate 1,405,328,358 of NC_090447.1, read as the reverse complement.
ATCTGCCTGAGCTTAAACATTCATGAGCATAGTTTATGTTTTTTGTTTTTTTTCTGGCATCAGCACAGATGACTGGAGGGCAGTGATTAACCTACATGGAATATTTAGGTCTGGCTTGATAGTGCGACTGTCACTTGGTTTTTGTAACCTATACCAATATTATTCCACAGTGCTTCCACACAACACATATCCATTCCCATGCTATTTACTGGTAATGCTTAACGTTACCATACAGTAATGCCAACGCTTGTTTAAAACTTTGACTCTTGAATTTAAGATTCTTCTAGAAACAAAAGAAATAACAGTTTGAATTGTTCTCTAGCCTGATTGCAACAGTCTTTGAATGGACGTTGATGCAAGGTTTAAGATGACATTAGAATAAATATATTTGCTTGTGCTTGCAATGTTTTGGAAGGATATCGGATTTATGGTGTGGTTGGCAAGAGTGTATGAGTAGGGTATGTCACTATTTGAGTAAACAAGAGTATTTACATGTTATAGAGTAGTCTATTTACAGGTGTGGATTAGTCGCAAACCGAAGTCCTGCAAAAGAGAATATAAGTGTAAGGCATCCAATTTCATTTTGAGGGAGGTTGCTCATCCAGTCTTTGAGTGCCTCTAATTTTGGTCACAAGCATTGATAAAGCCGATAAATATTTTGTATGCGAGAGCTATTGGCTTTGCCAGTGTGTTTTGGCCATGTACACCAGAATGGCTGCTGTTCAGCATGGCTAAAAGTTAGTGGTGTAGAGGAGAGTGTAGTGGCATACAGTGGAGTCGCGTAGTTTCATTGTATAGTGGTATAGAACTCAGAGGCGTAGATTAGAGTGTTGTAGAGTAAAGTGCAGAGTATAGTGCCATGGAGTGCAGTAGATTAGAGTGATGTAGAGTGCATTGGCATAGAACGTAGTAGTGCAGAATAGAATAGAGTAGTGTAGAGTAGAGTTCAGTGGCATACAGTAAAGTTGTATAAAGTGCAGTGGTGTAGAGTCTTGCAGAGTAGAATGCAGCAGCATAGAAAACAGTGGTGTAGAGTGGTGCATAGGATGGTGCAATGCGGAGTGCAGTGATGTAGAGTAGCATCAAGTGTTATTCATGTAGTGCACAGTAGAGGTCAGTGGCGTAGAGTGCAGTGGCATAAAGTAGATTGTTTCAGTTTAGAGTGAATTAGGGTACACTGCTTTGGAGTATAATGGCGTAGAGCGTAGTGGTGCAGAGTAGCATACACTGGATTGGCGTAGAGTGGAGTTGTGTAAAGAGGAGTGGTCTAGCTTCGATTCATGTAGAGTGCAGTGGTGAAGAGTGCAATGGTGTAGAATGCATTGGCATAAAATAGAGTGGTGCAGAGCAGAGAGGCTTGTAGTGGAATATGCATGGTGTGGTAGCACACTGTCATTACAGAAAAAAGTTTTCAATTGAAATGACCATTACGTTTGTACAGGCATAGGCCCGTATTTATTGAACCTTAGTGCCCTTTATTTTGGCGCTAACATTACTCCATATTTGAATTTTGAAGCTAGAGCAGTCTAGCGGCAAAATATTGGCGTTAGCGCCATTTGTAGGATGCGTAAACCCACCTTACGTCATTGAGATGCAAGGTAGGCGTTCCCATCCTAAAAATTACGCTAGCTCCAGCGCTTTGCTCCATTATTTAATGCCTGGGTCAGACCTCATGTTAGAGTGCAGATAGGTCCATTTCCATGGCTAAACACCATGGAATGGGCACAGAGATGCCCACCCCAGCCCCTAGCACACCGCCACCCACACCAACGGGACACTACAGGAGGAGGGAGCCCATCCCAGGAAAGTAGAAGATAAGTGTATGTGTGTGGTGTGCCACTGGGGGCCTCCTGCCTGGCACTGGGTATATAGGGCTTGTCCGGGGGACACTGGTCCCCTGTGGTGGGCATTAGGTTGGTGGTCATGGCTCCTGTCTATACTTAGACAGGAGTCATGTTTTTGCCAGCTTGTGTGTCAAAAATGACGCTTGGCTGATTAGCAGCAGAAATGTTGCTGCTAACCAGCCTAACGTAATTTCTGACCCCCTAGCGCCATTTCCCCTTAATTCCATCCTCTCCCAACTAGCATCCTTTGTGGTTTTACTCTAGCCATTTCTTAGCGCCATCATGTGTCATTTCATAAATATGGTGCTGAATGAATGGCGTTAAAAAAAAAAAAAAAGGCACAACTGAGTTAGCACAGTTGTGCGCCATTTTTCTTAAATATGAACCATAGAGTTTTACTAATAAAACCATACAATGCACACATGAAAATGTGTGGAAATGGCATCACCTAGTGTTTTGATAATCTTGAAGTATTTGTTTCCACCACACTTCAGAATTAACAAGAATGTGCTTCACTTGTGTAAGGAAATGCCTCCTTGGCATGGTTACCCCCCTAACGTTTTGCCTTTGCTGATGCTAAGTTTTGATTGAAAGAGTGCTGGGACCCTGCTAACCAGGCCATAGCACCAGTGTTCTTTCCCTAAACTGTACCTTTGTCTCCACAATTGGCACAACCCTGGCATTCATGTAAGTCCCTTGTAACTGGTACCCCTGGTGCCAAGGGCCCTGATGCCAGGGAAGGTCTCTAAGGGCTGCAGCATGTCTTATGCCACCCTTGGGACCCCTCACTCAGCCCATGCACACTGCCTCACAGCTTGTGTGTGCTGGTGGGAAGAAAATGACTAAGTCGACATGGCACTCCCCTCAGAGTGCCATGCAAACCTCACACTGCCTGTGGCGTAGGTAAATCACCCCTCTAGCAGGCCTTACAGCCATAAGGCAGGGTGCACTATACCACCGGTGAGGGCATATGTGCATGTGCACTATGCCCCTACAGTTTCTAAGCAAAACCTCAGACATTGTAAGTGCAGGGTAGCCATAAAGAGTATAAGGTCTGGGAGTTTGTCAAACACAAACTCCACAGTTCCATAATGGCTATACTGAAAACTGGGAAGTTTGGTATCAAACTTCTCAGCACAATAAATGCACACTGATGCCAGTATGCAATTTATTTTAACATACACCCAGAGGGAATCTTAGAGATGCCCCCTGAATACCTACCCAACTTCTAGTGTAGGCTGACCAGTTCCTGCCAGCCTGCCACACACCAGACATGTTGCAGGCCACATGGGGAGAGTGCCTTTGTCACTCTGTGGCCAGGAACAAAGCCTGTATTGGGTGGAGGTGCTTCTCACCTCCCCCTGCAGGAACTGTAACACCTGGCGGTGAGCCTCAAAGGCTCACCCCTTTTGTTACAGCACCCCAAGGCATTCCAGCTAGTGGAGATGCCCACCCCTCCGGCCACTGCCCCCACTTTTGGCGGCAAGGCTGGAGGAGATAATGAGAAAAACAAGGAGGAGTCACCCACCAGTCAGGACAGCCCCTAAGGTGTCCTGAGCTGAGGTGACCCCTGCCTTGAGAAATCCTCCATCTTGAGTTTGGAGGGTTCCCCCAATAGGATTAGGGATGTGCCCTCCCTCCCCACAGGGAGGAGGCACAAAGAGGGTGTAGCCACCCTCAAGGACAGTAGCCATTGGCTACTGCCCTCCCAGACCTAAACACACCCCTAAATTCAGTATTTAGGGGCTCCCCAGATACCAGGAAATCAGATTCCTGCAACCTGAAGAAATAAGAAGGACTGCTGACCTACAAGCCTGCAGAGGAGGAGGAGGAAGACGACAACTGCTTTGGCCCTAACCCTACCGGCCTGTCTCCAACTTTGAAAACCTGCTCCAGCGACGCATCCGACAGGGACCCGTTCAAAACCAGCTACTTCTTTGCAACTTCCAAGCATTTCACGTTTCCCACCGGAAGCGTGAGACTCTACACTCTGCACCCGACACCCCCGGCTCGACCTGCAGAAAACCAACACCTCAGGGAGGACTCCCCGGCGACAGAGTCCGTGAGTAACCAGAGATGACCCCCCTGAGCCCCCACAGCGACACCTGCAGAGAGAATCCATAGGCTCTCCCTGACCGTAACTGCCTGTAACAAGGGACCCGACGCCTGGAACCAACACTGCACCCACAGCTCCCAGGACCTGAAGGAACCGAACTTCGACGCAGGAGTGACCCCCAGGCAACCCTCTGCCTTGCCCAGGTGGTGGCTGTCCCGAGAAGGCCCCCCTGTGCCTGCCTGCACCGCTAATGACCCCCGCATCCCTCCATTGAAACCTATACAAAACCCGACGCCTGCTTTGTACACTGCACCCGGCCGCCCCTGTGCCACTGAGGGTGTGTTTTGTGTGCCTACATGTGTCCTCCCCCCAGTGCTCTACAACACCCTCCTGGTCTGCCCCCTGAGGATGCATGTACTTACCTGCTGGCAGACTGGAACCGGAGTATCCCTGTTCTCCATAGGCGCCTATGTGTTTTGGGCACCTCTTTGACCTCTGCACCTGACAGGCCCTGAGCTGCTGGTGTGGTAACTTTGGGGTTGCCTTGAACCCCCCCAACAGTGGGCTGCCTATGCCCCAGGACTGAGACTTGTAAGTGTTTTACTTACCTCCTAATTGAAACCTTTACTTACCTCCCCCAGGAACTGTTGATTTTTTCCCTGTGTCCACTTTGAAAATAGCTTATTGCCATTTTTACAAAGACTGTACATGATATTGTTTTCATTCAAAGTTCCTAAAGTATCTAAGTGAAGTACCTTACATTTAAAGTGTTTGATGTAAATCTTGAACCTGTGGTTCTTAAAATAAACTAAGAAAAGATATTTTTCAATACGCGTAGGAACACCATGCAGTGTAACACAAGGCAAGGACTTGCCATGCTTTGTGTTACACCAGATTTTCCAAGCCATGCAGGGTGGCCTTTGTAAATCCGAATCTAGGTTTTGTGAGACACTATTAAAGGGTGATGCAAAACAATGATAAATTGGCCTTCTAGTGTCTTAAGTACTTCCTTTCCCAGAATTGACAGCAAAGAGCCCTGTGGGATGCCACAGTCCAGTGGTGTGGTAGATGTATAGAGTTTGAAAGGAAACTCTTTATTCTCCTTCCCTCCACCTTAACCCCACCTCCTTCCCCTCCACTTTGCACTGCTGAATATGCTGGAAGGATTTAAAGAAGGCTTTGGGTTGTCTTTGTTGGATAAGTCAGATTGTAAACTCTTGCCTCCCTTCAGTCGGCCTCAAAGACTCTGGCCCGTATTTATACTTTTTTTAGCGCCGCATTTGCGCCGCTTTTTGACGCAAAACGGCGCAAACCTACAAAATTCAATGGCATTTTGCAAGTTTGCGCCGTTTTTGCGTCAAAAAATGACGCAAATGCGGCGCAAATAAAGTATAAATACGGGCCTCTGAGCGAGAGATCCACTGAACCTTTGGCAACCACCAGTCTCTCATCCCAAGATGTGTTGTAGGCCATAAATACAGGCTTTGCCTGAAATGCTGGAGGGGCCACATTGTGAAGTCTAACCAAAGTGCTTCACTGAAGGTACCCTTCAGGATATAACAGGATCTGTCCTAAGCACCCTTGTGGGCAATGCAACAACTGGCTATAGCACTCATGTTATTCTTGCTGTGCCCCGTATGAAGGTTGGAACACTTCTCTTTGAGACTTTCTACCAGTTCCACCTGGATGACCTTTCAAGAACTGCTAGCAATATGACCTCCCAAGAAGAATGATTTGGGGCTCTGTCTGATGCACAGCAGGATAGTGATATTGGTTTTTGTCTAAGGAACCTTTGAAGGCCTTCTTCAAGGGGTCTGCATGGTGTCCCATTTTCAGTTCTGGATTCACCAATGGTTCCTAGTATCCCATTATGTCTATTTTGTTTTTACCACTCCCTTGAGCTTTTGTAATTGGGTTTCATCCCTTAACTGTGTGCAAGCATAGGTGTTCCTCCACCAAAGGCAAATTCTTCAGATGAAACCTAATTTGTACTATTGTTTATTTTACTTTTTAAAAAAATGTATTTATAAGACTGGTGCTCTGCTAGTTCATGGCATAAAAAATGCCTTACAAATTGCACCACTTAGGTCACAGCTACTGTTAAAAAAAAAAGTGATTGTTGATTGGTATACATTGAATGAAAGAGGAACTATGACATCTGTGTAAGGCATTCATTTAAAATACCACAAATGTTGGCTTCCCCCAAGAGTCTCCAGCTGCAAACACATACAGTCATCATAAAGTATAAGAGAAATATCTGAGTCACATGAACAAGAGCGTTGTGAGCAACAGGCTAAGTCGGTCATCGGAAGTCAGTAGACATGTAGATCTGGGCTGCATACACCTAACAAACTGAACTAACTTGTCAGGAACAATAACTCACAGATAATAGTGGTACCCACAAGAAACAATCTCAAATAAACCAAGCTAAAACTCTTCCTTTTGGCTCTATAGGCCAAAGAGGGTCAAATCCACCCAAGTAGTGCAACAGGTCTCACATCAAAAGGAGATATGTCTGTCACCAGATTAGCTCCTATGCAAATATCAGACTGAAGTACAGAAATGGCATTTTTAAAATAAAATGTTGTACAGCAAAGCCCTGCTCTGCCTAAACCCTGAAACTAGGTAGGTCACTGATAAACAAGTTACTTACCTTTGGTAACGCCTTATTTGGTAGAGATGTATTCTAGTTGCAGATTCCTTACCTTTGAATTTTCCCCAAGCGTCAGACTGGATGTGGAGAATTTTCTGAGCAGTACCCCTGTGTGCCATTGTCCACACCAGACATTACTTTGCAGGACTTATATAGGCACCACACTGGTGCACTGACCCCCCCCCCCCACCACGACTTTTCATGCCAGAAGCTCAGAGCCATGAAGAACACTGCCACTTTTGCGTCAAAAAACAGCGCAAATGTGGCGCTAAAAAAGTATAAATATGGGCCTAAGGCCCTTAAGGGGCAGTCCCTGTCCCTAGAAATCAGTTTGCAGAGCGGGGAGGATGGGTGGGTGGGTGTTAAGGAATCTGCAACTAGAATATGTCTCTACCAGATAGTACCTTACTGAAGGTATGTAACGTGATTATCTGAATGAGACTTCTAGTTGCAGGTTCTGTACCTTAGAAGAGATACCCAAGCAATACCATCCCCAGAGGTGGGTCTGTGAACCAAGACCACACATACAACAAGCTTTATTCGGTCATAAAACCATCAAAGCAACCAGCAAAAAGCACATGAAAAATACAGTGAATAAATGCCAAGATACAACACATGGGAAGAAAATAAGACCATATCCAACCCCAAGCCCAGGGAGCTAAGCATTCATAGTTCTGTACTTAACAACATGATTCACCGGGATTAAAAAACAAAACTGGCATGTGCACCACTGTTCATATACAGTCTTTTAAGATGCGGGTGCGAATATGCCATGAAGCCACAAGGAATTTGCCAACTGCCAGCACCACAACAGAAAAAGAGTCACATTTTAGGATCCTAAAAGCAGTAACATATTGTTTGAGTGCCCATGTTCCAGCAGATGGGTTTTATCCATTTGTGTCGATGGAGAACATAAGCTGTGCAGAAGAGAAAAAAATTTTCAACGGTCTCAGGATCTACACTACAAGCCGGGCAAGTATTTGATACAGGTGTTGCCCTCCAGCTACTTGTCAAGGACATTAATGGCAAACACCTGCAACGAAAACAAATATCTAAGCTCTTGGCAAGGGGATCAAGGATAATATCTAGGAAGGGCTTGTGTCGAGGATACCACTTATGGTCAAGAAATTGATTGGTCAGTCGCCTATGAGTTGTAATAGAAAGATGTTTGCGCTAACATAAGTCCAATAAACTGATTTCAAAGATACCATTTGGGCTTTCCTTAATCCCTGAGAATTCTCCTAAAAGCTCCAACGACCTAAGATATGAAACCAGTTTGACACATGCTTAAACCATGGGATAGAAGCTACATTAGGTTCATTTAAAAAGGCAGTAAGTGAATTTCTATAGGTACTAAATTCCGGTGGTTGTCCATATCCTTATCCAATATAGTAAGGGTTTAAAAACTATTATATCTAAAATCTGATTAAGACCAAGATCAAGGTAAATGGGAACTAAAGGAGTGCTGTGTGGGAATGCAAGTAATCCTCTAGCAAAATTGTTCTTGCAAACACACAATCTATGAGCATCACAATAACCCCAAACCTCTGCACTATAGGTAGCAGCATTCTGCGCTTTAGCTGTATAAATCTTCAAGGCCGGGGATACAGCTCTTGAACGGGTGCTCCTATGCAACCGCAGAATAGCAACTGACCTATGTTACAGGATAAGAGCACTTTTAATTATCTGATCCTCTCATTTGAAATTATTAGAAATCTTAACACCAAGGTAGTCTATGGAACCAACCCTGTCCAGAGGGACACCATCTATAGAAATTGTGCATCTCTAAGGTGGCCCAGGACTAAGCACCATCAATTTAGTTTTGCTAACATTTAATTCGAGTCCATGATCTATATGAAAAGTTGTAAACCTATCCATCAGGATCTGTAGCCCTTTCCGAGTTTTAGAAATGAGGGAATCATCCAAAAAGAGTAATATAGGATTTTTTTGGGGCATTTAAAGTGGAGCATCGTTCTGGCAAGAAGACAAGGCTTGCACCACCCCATTTATGTACAAGATGAATAGCAATGGTGCCAGGACGCAACCTTGTGGAACCTCTTGCTGGATGGGGATGTGATCAGTTAATTCCCCCCCATTTGTCCCATCTCACCTGGGCATATGTATCTTCATGGAGCCTCACTAGAAGGTGAATTAAGTTCCTCATTATACCCACTTTATCTAAAGCCTCCCATAGTTTCCGTCTGGGAATCAAATCAAAAGCAGACCGAAGGTCCACAAAAGCAACATACAGACTTTGTTTAGCAAGTGTTACATATTTCCAATTTAGAAGAGCCAGCAAGAAGACATGGGGCCATATTTATACTTTTTGACGCAAAACTGCGCTAACGCAGTTTTGCGTCAAAACAATTAGCGCCGGCTAACGCCATTCTGAAGCGCCATGCGGGCGCCGTATTTATTCAATGACGTTAGCTGGCGTTAGCCGGCGGCGCTGCCTGGTGTGCGTGAAAAAAAACGACGTACACCAGGCAGCGCCGGCGTAGGGGGATATGGAGCTTGGGCGCCAAAAAATGGGGCAAGTCAGGCTGAGGCAAATTATTCGCCTCAACCCGATTTGCGCCATTTGTTTCGACTCCCAACCCCCATAGAAATGACTCCTGTCTTAGCAAAGACAGGAGTCATGCCCCCTTGCCCAATGGCCATGCCCAGGGCACTTGTGTCCCCTGGGCATGGTCATTGGGCATAGTGGCATGTAGGGGGGCCCAAATCAGGCCCCCCTATGCCACAAAAAAAACAACAAAAAAAACACTTACCTGAACTTACCTTAATGTCCCTGGGATGGGTCCCTCCATCCTTAGGCGTCCTCCTGGGGTGGGCAAGGGTGACAGGGGGGTCCCTGGGGGCATGGGAGGGCACCTCTGGGCTCCTTCCGAGCCTACAGGTCCCTTAACGCCTGCCCTGACCAGGACCTAAAAAACGGCGCAAAAGCGGCCGTACGTCATTTTTTTTAACCCGCCCACTCCCGGGCGTGAATTTTGCCCGGGAGTGTAAATACGGCACACATGCCTCGGAGTCAATTTTTTAGACGGGAACGCCTACCTTGCATATCATTAACGCAAAGTAGGTGTCCACGCTAAAAAATGACGCAAACTCCATGGACTTTGGCGCTAGACGCGTCTAACGCCAAAGTATAAATATGGAGTTAGTTTTGCGTCGGAATTGCGTCAAAAAAAATGACGCAATTCCGGCGCAAACAGAGTATAAATATGCCCCTTGGTCTACAATACTTGTCTTTGGTCTGAAACTCACCTGGAGATTGGGGGGAACAGCACATGATTATCATCTACCCACTCTAAAGCCTATTCAAAACCTGTTTTGCAAGCATTTTTTGTAGATTGTCAATAAGACTGATCAGTCTATAGTTGGCAGGGGAGCTCCCTTTTTGTAGATAGGTATAATTTCAGCACCCTTCCAGGTAGCAGGGATAGGGCCCCCTGCTGCTATGGCATTGGATAACATATTTATATAACTACACCAGGTTTTTGGTTCAGATTTATATAAATCCCAGGTATTTTATCAGGGCCAGGGGCTTTGGAGGATGTCAGGGAAGCAATTGCAGTACTAGTTTCTCCCAAGGAGAAAACAATGTGGTCATCAGGACTACTATGGCTCACCTCAAGCTCATCTGATACAAGGTTCGGTTTGATCTGCCTCAAGAAAGGAATCGCTACTGATTTCGCCGTCGTGCCACTCATAAAGATTGGAAAAATGGTCAACCCAACTCTGGTTGGATGTATTAATGAGAGTAGCTTCCAGAAAGACCTCTTGTCATTGAGTTGGTTCTGCCAAACAGTGTCACCCCAGTTTTTCCTCACCTGCGCTAGCACTTTATTAAAGGTAGCTCTAGCTGACCTAATCCACCCCTGTGAACGAGTCACAACCGCTTTCTTGAGTGCCGATTTAGCACTTAAACAGTCTTTGTTGAACCGCTTGTTATTGTTTATAGCTTGGTAGTAATCTTATTGTAAAAAATACCCTGTAGTTTAAGAACCAGGGTCTCATGAAGAGAATTGGAATATTTTCAACTTCAAAGTCCTCATAGTAGGGTAATGCATCAATAACAATTTTAGATCTCCTTGTGCAGAAAGGGGTTTGCCATCACCTTCAGCCAGGTAACACGTTTATAATCATTGGTCAATAATGGCTCAGGCACCAGGGTGGAATAGTTATTTTGTGTTCTCATAAATACGACACTATGAAGAGTAAGAAGTAAGGAATTATGATCACTATCATGGCAAAAGTCAACCTTCATGTCCTCCAACATGGAGCACAATCTAACATCAACTAAAAAGTAATCAATAGTGCTGGTCTGCTGGCCGCGCTAAAAGGTAAAAGCGCTGTGCTTGTCAGACAGCGTACGGCCATTACAGGCCCTAACCCCTTGCTTAAGACACAGTGCTGTTAGCTGAAGGGCGGCACATGAATGGGTAGGTAGTCATTTACTCATCAATCGCGGAATACCCCAGTGCTCATACTCGTCTGCAGTAAAATCGCTACTATAAGGGCAGGGTTCAAAGGAGCAATTAACATCACCAGCGACCACTAGATTAATAGAGTGGTGTAATGTATCTACAAAATCAATCAGTTGAGCCAAGACCTGGAACTCTACACCCCGTGGCACTGATCTAGCATGCACGTTGATTATAGCTAGCTTGAAACCTCGCTTAAAGTCAAGCTGAATGCCTGGCAGGTCTGGTGAGTCTATTTTTAAAGCTGAGTGAGTACACTGCTAAGTTTTACTTATTAATATCAAAAGGCCACCCTTGGCCTGACCGCTGCCAGCAGCAGCAGATTGGGACTCTACATGGTAGGATAAAAAACATTCAAGGTGACTGGGAACAATGCCCAGGTCTCCTGAAAATGCATATATCTTGCTTATTAACATAAGCCACCCACTCGGGGTCCATTAATTTACTACTCGGCCCTGCCAATTTCCAAGGCATAGTAGATTGTCTAGAACAATTCTCCAGAGTGTTAGACCTGGTACTCTGAACTGCCTCCCCTATCCCACAATCAGCAGACCCTACCAGCACATCATTAACCACAATGGCTTCTGTTGGAATTTCAATGTTTAGTCAATCGAGAGCATTCAAATTAAATGGGTTACTATCTGCCAAAGCTGGTGCATGTGGTTGGCTAGGAACAGCCTTCTCATCCGCTATTTTACTGGGGGGTCTGGGTGTAGTAATAACAGTCGGAGATACCCACCCCACAGGGCTTTCTAAGGTGACAAGTGTGCAGCTCAAAGTCTATAAGGTTAGTCACTAACAGCTTATCATTAAAAAGAATAGAGATAAAATCAAAATGTGACCCCCTGCGGACTATGTCTTGTAACTTCTACAATGTCTGCTCTGATAACAAAGAGACATTTGCACTTTACTCTAAACCAATAGATAACCTTTTGTTTCTGGGAATCCTGATGAAATCTTTGGCACCCCAACCATAAAAATAGTTCTCCCTAACTTCCCCTCACCCTGGGTCTGTTGCTGCATTATTGAAGGTCTTGTATCAGGCAGATGCTGGGAGTGCCCAAATGGTCTTCCCTGTAGCACCCTAGATGTAGCGTCCCCAACAGTGACCTGGGCTTGGGCGCACTTTAAGTGGGCAGCGTGAAAAGGCTCAGCAAAGTTACTTTGCTTGGTGGAAGTGCTCCCCTTTGCATCTGAGTCATACTTACACCTTCTCGCCCGAGAGGAGGACTTTATTCCCTCAGCAAGAGGAGCAAATTGGCTAATAGGGGGCGGGTTAGTGGTCATGTTAGTCCACAGGGGCTGAACGTCGGAACCCTCCAGAAAGTCGATGCCAGGGGTCCCTCCTCCTAAGGTGGAAAATGCCCAGTCCACACTCCATACAACTACAACTAGAAGGCAGGCCAGGTGCCCGTAGTACTTTATCTAGCAACAACAGTACCAAATTCTTGACTTCCTCAAGTTTCGAGTGGACAGATGTCAAAACAGGACAGCAGCAGGGTCTTGAGTGGCTTCCTTAGCCCAAGAATATGCTGGCTGGGAGTTTGCCTCTGTCGGATTTCCCATTAACGCACAGAAGAGGCATCATCCTGGGGTCCTCAACAGGCTTCCCAGCATCACCATCTGGGCCCCCAACATCCGGGAGTGGGTCATACCGATTAGAGTACAAGATATTTGGAACCACCACAACCTCAGGACTTAAGGGATGGCAAGGGACCAGCTCCCCTACAGCAGAACCTTCCTTATTGCACTGAGAGGCCATGAGGCCATCACATTGGTAGGTAGTTGGCGTGTGAGTTAATGAGGCACTTGCATGTTGGGCTACCATCTTTGATCCAGGCTTACTTGTAGCATTAGATACCCGAGCCCTTTTTTTTTTAAACATACCAGTGATTTTATTTTCCTGGGGGCCTCAATTTACAGGAGGTTTAATTACATTGTTTCTCAGAATGGCCTCTACTTCCTCTAGCAAGGTGAGTGTCCTCTAGTGTATTAATCTCCTTCCTGGCTTTATTAGTTAGGTGTTGCTTAGATTTTTTTGAGCCACGTACATAACCAGGAGCATCTGCAGCTTTCCGCTTGCCCATGGTCACTAACATAGAACTCAAACTACACAAATGAAGTCCCACCCCAGTGTGGCCAAAAGCAACAAGGTTCCCCTCTGTTGAAAAGCGCGTCCCCCAAAGTTGTTTGATACAATTATATATTTGTAACAATATGGGCAGCCAAGGGTGCTAATAGTGATGGTGCTAATGCCATGAAAAACGAAAAATGACTCACCCTACAGTCAAGGAGCTAGGCCTGTAACTGTCCAAGAATCGGGTACAGTACAGCAGTGATGAAGCTTTATTGTTGTAGGAGCTGAGAGGCCCATGCTATCGGGTGTCAGCTTGGATATGCCCTTGCTATCAGTTTGGCAGCTTGGATATGTCTTCTTGATATATCACTATCGGGCTCCTGCCCCAACCAGCCGCGCCACACTCCTGCCCCAGCCAGCCCCACCTCACCCTGATGTTGGAACTCGCACGCGGCGGGGCCTCTCCCGGGCCGGCACCTCCTTGGGGACACTCACCTCTACAAGGACACCTTTATGAGGATTGCTGCAGCACACCCTGCTCCACGGTCATACCCGGCCGCAGTAGGCAGGTAGGTGGTGCAAAGGAGGTGTGAGGAAGACTGGGAATAACTCTGCGTGAGAGGGTGGGGCAGTGAAGAGTAGCCACCGATGGAAAGAAAGAAAACAAGCATTTGCAATGCAACGGGTCTCGCGTTTGCTCATGTTAGAGCTGATCGCGTTGTAAACGCCTAACCCGACTTTACATCTACTGGCAAAAGTGCTTTTATGTACGTAAAAAAGTGAAATTAACTGTGTAAGTGCTTGACTTCTCCCAAGCGAAATCGTGCTAGGAAAATAGAGAAAAAGTAGTCCACGATCCGACAGAAAACAGCGAGCCTCGCATTTTTTCTGTACTTGGTCGTTGCTCTGGAGGAGGGCTAACCACCGGAAAAGGCATGACGTGTGCATGCCTTCCACTAATGAAAGCAAGCAGATTTTACTGGGCAAGCCCACGAACCAATCAAACACACTGACGTGACGTCAACAGGTCTCCGAGCCCTTTTCTAATAACTAAATCGTCTTGCTGCGATACGCATGCGCCAGCACATGCAACGCAGGCTCAAACCTAAAAAATGTGCAGCAGCGCCAGTAATGCCGCCTTCTTTGCAGCAGCGCCGGGCCACGGGTGTATTTCTCCACTTTGTCCACTAATGGACAGCAGCGAAAAGCCGGGAACACTTGCCCACCCCCACTGCTGGGGACCAAGAGCCGACAATGCCAGCCCAGGTGAGCCGCTGGTGCCGCTAATGGTGGCCCCCATTGGCAGGCAACAGGCCGTGTACTCTAGGCCCACGAGGTACGGCCAGGGCAAGCCACATGTGCTTCCTCCACACAGTGGGCTGCGACAGCCTCACACACTCCTGGCAGTGCCTTTTGAGCTGCCTTCACCAAGTGTAATGTTCATTTCATCTCCGAGAAAGTTTTTTTTTTCTCCTTCCCCCTTTAGCTCCTTGGGGGTGTACTCACAGCGGCTGCTCTGGGCCCAGATCCCTCGTCATGGGGCGGGTGCGGAATTGGTAAAAGTTTTTAAAAAAAGTAATTTGTCTCATACTCTCCCAGCAGCGCCTGAGTCCCGGGTCCCAGGTCCATGGTCCACCGCACTTCCAGGGGGTCCCTTCTCACAGCTCCGCAGCCATGGGCAAAGCTTCCACTTGAGAGAGATGGCGGCTGCTGCAGGTAGATCGTGGCTCCTACTGCTCACCGGCAGGAGCCACACACAAGGGGGTGGTGCAGCACTGTTGGGGGCCGGCTGGACGTCAGGCAGTGAGTGCCTCTCCTCGCAATCAGTTGTATCTCGGGAGTAATATATATCTACCGCTCATGTAAGATTGGCGTATCTCGCTTTCAGTGCCATGGATTTTAGGCTGCACACTCGGCTTGTGACCCTCTTCTTGTGTCTTTTGTTTCGGGACCCCTTCCTGCTGCCCTTTTCTAACGTTACTTGCTATTTCAGTTTTTCGGTTCTGTCTCTCTTAGGTAATGCATTGGCGTGATCGGAGCCACCAAGATCATACTAGGAAGTCCTGCCAGACTGAACGGGCAAAGTTCCAGTCCTTACAGACTGGTTAGGTAAATTCTCCAGATCCAGTCTGACATCTGGGGGACTTTCAGATGTAAGGAATCTGCAACTAGAAGTCTCTATCAGATCACTAGGTACAGAACAACAGAACAGACTGAGGAACTTGCACTCAGATCTTAGTTCTAGAACTAACGCAGACCTCCCCCTTTCCTTAATACCAGAAAATAAGTGAAATAACCTTTTCCTTTTTATAATGCTTCCTTGCCACCATTAGGGCACCTATTTGAGGGTGGTTGAGGACTCTCTTCAAGAAAAGGAGAGACTAATCCAAATCACAATCTGCAGGACTCATTGGTCTGAAGTAAGTCCCTGCCACTTTTGCAAAAAAAAAAAAAAAAAGGTAGACTCCCGTCTTTACACCGAAGACCTGTGAGCAGAAAGTGTCAAGGACTCAGTAGGGTTTGGAGTGGTTTAGGAGGAAGAAGGCTGAGCTCATCAGCCTCTTTCTGACCTTGTGCCTCTCAATTGGCAAAAACGTGTTAGTGAAGTAGTTGCTGTTTCCACTTTGATATTCTACATTGGTGGGTATACCACTTGAACTTCCAATACTGCTAATGGAATTGTTTTGCAGAGCAGGTCAACCCAGGAGCACATAAAGTGGAGTGGTTTTGTTTCAAAACTTGCAGGGTGTTACCTGCATTCATCCCAAAATGTTGTTGCTCATAAACCAGCATCTTTGCCAGAGGAGTATGCCATCCTTTTCAAGCATACCATATAGCAAAACAGGACCTGTGCAGCAAGAAAGCACACCAAGCATATGAAGGCCTATTTGCACAGCCTTCTTGAAAGCATCAATGCCATCCTGTAAGCGGTCAGAAAATATTTCCTTATGGATTCTAGCAAGCCAGGGAATGGTAAGGCAGTCGTCTCCTATATGGTGTGGCAATATCTGTCAAGGAGGTTCTCAACACCAACCTACCTATGTGAAAAACGTGCCCCTAAGTGCATCAAGTCTAAGCTTTCAGCATGAGGCTTGTATCACCAACACTTCAGAGTAGGGTGACCTCATTAGCATGGTGGGTTCAATGGATTTAGTCTGCTTTTCTTGGATGCTAATTTAAAGCTGCTAGGTCAACATGCAGTTACAACATGGCTTCTTGTACTAGTTCTAACAAGCATTGGCAAAGCCAATAGGTCCTGCCTATGTGAGAGCTATTGGCTTTACCAATGCTTTTTAGCCACTTTGTACCCACACCAGCGTGGCTACTGCTCAGCATTGATAAAAGCTAGTGCCTTAGAATAGAGTGTGTGGTGTAGACTAGAGTGTCAGACTGGAATGGAGTATTGTGGAATGGAGTGTCGTGGAGTAGAATGGAGTGTCAGAGTGAGATGTCAGAGTAGAGTGACATACAGTGGAGTGCTGCTGGCCGAGTGGCATAAAGCGGTGTGGAGCAGAGTGGCATAGAATGTTGTTGAGTGGGACAGAGTTGAGTGGAGGGGCGTCTTAGAGTGGTATGGAGCAAAGTGGTGTGAAGCAGACTGTCGTACAGTACAATGTCAGAGTATGCAGGTGTGGTAGTGCACTGCCATTACAGACAACACATTTTCAACTGAAATGACCAATACATTTGCAAAATCACAGTTTTACTGAAAAACTATACAGCCCACAAAAGATAATGTGTGGAAATCGGTATCACCTTGTGTACTGATTTGTTTTGATCGTGTTGAAATGTACCATCACAAACATTATTTTAAAAATGTGCATGATTTGTGCTTTCCTAATTCTGATATATTCTGAAATATGTGTGCAGTTCATTTACTGGCATTTCATATTTTGTGTGCTAGAAAAAAATAACTTCCTTCAGCCTTTCCTTTCACACCCCCAGTACACAGCAAGATTGTCACATAAATCCTCTTTGCAGTCAGAGAAAGAAAAGTAAACACCAAGCTCTCTTGGAAGGCAGGACATCCAGCGCCTATGGCATGTGTGTGAAATTGAAGAAGAGGACTAATTAAGTTATATCATTGGTAAAGAGCAATGACCAAAATAAACAAGCCTGCAGAACATTGTTCCTCAGACGCATACAAGATTGATAAATTGATAGTGGCAGAAATAAGTAAAATCAATTAAGCAGAAAGATAGTAAGCATGTAGCCTTTCTAGAAATAAAGCACGTTTACTGCTCCCTGGACCAGCATCAGCTCCCTGAACAGCAAAAAGATCTTCTTGATGAGCTAGGAGCTCCAAGTCATCTGAGATAGAGGTAAAAATGTGCTGGCACTAGCAGAAGTTCAGCTCAGATTTGGCATTATTGTCAAAAACAAAACACATCCGAAGTCCAAAAGCCTGTCATAGAATTGTGACTGCATGAGAGCTTCCCATCAAGCCTTTCTCAACCTCAAGAATCCGTCGAGCAGACTGCACGAGGCCGCAGCTTCAACAACTCTTTTTACAAACTGCGCATCGTTGGAAGAACCTCGCTTCACAAAAGCTTTAAAGGAAATGATTGGGATGTACTGCTTTTTTCCTAAAGTATTGTATGCTCGTACCTAGAGCTTTTTCTTTACGTAAGAATGCTTAGGTTGTGGAACAATCTAAGATGCAACTTGCAACCTGTTCCCTCCTTTGGGAGCTGAACGGCTAAAATTATATCTTTGTTTAGGAGTTTTTCACTCCTCTGCATTAATGCATGAGCCAACTTAGTATTAGACATCTGTACCACTAAATAACATAATTATATTTTTTCTTGAACATTTTCAGGTGAAATAGACTCTTCCTCTTTCCAGAAACTGCAGCATCTGGTAGAAATCTGACTTTTGGTTTCATCCACACTAATACTGACTAGCTTAGGTGGGACCACCGACATTTATGGCTAACGATCCCCCAACAACCTCATAATGAGGATCCTACAAAGGCAAGCCAAAGGTGGTTTAAGGCTTTCTCTTGTTGAGGGTTTAGGAGCTGTACAACGGAAGTAACTAACAGTCAACTCAACAAGAATGGTGAGATCTTGCCTCCAAGAGGGCGACTGTGCTCCACTAAGTGTACTCTAAAGGGGTTTGACAGGCGAGAGTGGGAGAAGGGCATTTGGGGTGTGAGTGGCTTGCTAGCCCTGACAATGGGGGGTTGTAGGTACCATGGCCATGAAAATGCTGTGCACCTTGCCGGGGTTGAATTGGCTAACGCTATGGGGCACCTTTGCTGAAGCTGCAAATGTAATGCTAGGGCTGATACAGCCCAGAGTGCAAACAGTGGCCCTGTGCTCCTAGAACAGTTCCACAGCAGTCCACTTTGTCTTCAAACAGATGAGTTCCACCAAAGGGCATGTCCACAAGGGACGATTGGACATTTCCTGAAAAACTGGAGTGCAGCCAGGCATGGAAGTGAACCACAGTGCAGGAGCCAATGGCTCACCAGATGGATTCAGTGATGTCCAACCAACAATGAATTGTGAATTTGGCCCAATCATGACTGTCTTGTATGGCCGGGTTAGGACACTCACGCCTTATAACACACAGGGCCTGATTACGACCTTGGCGGAGGGGATTACTATGTCCCAAATGTGACAGATATCCATTATATCCTATGGAACTTGAAACATGGTGGACGGGATAACTGTCACATTTGGGACAGAGTAATCCCCTCTGCCAAGGTCGTAATCAGGCCGATAGTGTCCCAGTGGCACAATGGGCATGTACATTCACTTTTTGCAGCCCTGGAACACTATGGTATTAAAGAAGAGGCTGCAGCCTCTTGTGCCGCATGTTTCATAATATTGATAACGCACGTAGCACCTACGCTATCTTCCGATGGCATTCCCTCATTTGCGTGAGGGTGTAGCCCCAAGCAAATGAGAGAATCAATTTGCCTCTACACCTGCAATGTATTACGGTAGTGGGTGTAGAGACAAACAAACCCTTAGGAGACACACTGACAGAGCGCCACAAAAAGGTGCACACTGTCAGTGTGCCTCCTTACGGCAGACCTCTGAAGGGTTCAGAGAGGGATCTATGGGCCTCCAGACATCCCCATGCAGGAGGGTGCAGCCACTCACCGCACCCATGAGCATGGGGCTCTCTCTACAAAGTGCAAGCAGGTTTCTGCCTGCACAGAGAAAAACTGAGTGGCTTTAAAACAGCCGCTCCATTTTTCACCCTATGTCGTGCCATGAGGGCAGTGTAACTTTGCGTCTGTCCTGGGGAAATACATTCATCATAACAGGTTGCACTGTCCCGATCTGCACCAGACACATATTTTGAAAAGTGCAAGGGACACAAACAGGGAACTGTGTGGCAATAGCAGCGCAGAAGGCAGCTGAAATTTATAGAGCTGAGGGCCAAGCTGGTGGAAGAAAAGGCCCTCTTACCAAAGGTTTCCAATCATTTGGACTCCCTATCGGGAAGAGTAGTTGAAAAGGTATTCAGGTTTATCCAACGACTTCTGCACCACCAAGGTGTTTAGGAGTGGGGCTGAGACAATAATGCAGGGTTGCAAGGGCAGTGACATCTCACAATCTGGTGATTGACTGGGGCCAGGGCAAAGTTTGGCCCAAGCCCCCAAAAAGTATCTAAAAAAGTATGTGTGAGGACCTCAGTGAAAGACAAGACGCATTAAGTAGATGTCTGCCCTGGCTGGAGAACTTCCTTTTAGACATTGGTTTTGATATTTAAAGTGGGGAGCTGGAGGTCAAGAACTTTGGCTGCCCTATGCATTACCATGGTGAAAGAATCCGTCTCCTCAGTGGCAGGACCAAGGGGTAAGAGGAGTCCCAACTCACAGAAAGACTCAAGGTCACGGGTTTATTGATCATCATACCAATTTTCATTGTGGTATGTGTGAGGCAATGGGATGTATTAAATGGTGTGGGTGTGTGACCACGACATGTGATACACTTACCAACCCCTTTAGGATCAGCACATTTTGTTTGTTAAACCCTTAGCTCAACCCTGGGCAGCTGTTGCTCTGAGCATTTAGGCTTACACAAAAGAACAAGTCATGAGCATTTAAACGGGACTAAAACAATTAAAGAAGAAATAACTGAGACACTCAAGAAATCATCAATTTATAAAAAATAAAGCAGATTTTTATATACTTCTAGACACCAAGATGAAAAATATCTAATAGAGGGTTCCGAAGATAACAGAATTTACAAGGTGCAGTCAATAAGCACTTTTTACCTAACTGTGAACAAGCACTTGCAAATTCAACAAATTTAACACAAACATTTTGAGGCTAAACTTTGGTTAGTTGTATTGTTTCGTGGGTCCATTTTAGTTTTGCCCGGGTACAGGAGCTAGCTTAGCTTCGGCTTGCAGGCCTGTGCCCTTTTACCTAAATAACATGCTCTGTTTTTATTATTCATTTTTAGTCATTTTAGCACTGCTTACATCTTAGAAGAAATGTTTTTATTTTATAATCAGTTGCCATTCCATGAAACTGTCACTATCAGTAATGTATTTATTGGATTGTCATCATGTTCTTTTGCTTTACGTTTGACAAAGAACAGAATGTGACTATGTCAGGTATTTTGTTGTGATATTGCCAATACAAGTTTGTGCACACAATCTTACGTTTTGGAACATAACCACGTCAAGATGCCTTCACGAACAATAACATGTGCCTTATAAAAAACACCTTGTGAGACCAAGACCATTAGAGGGGGTTCCACCCAGGATATTCCACCTATACTGCACGTCACTTTGCAGAAGACCTCAACCTTTGTGTCTCTACGAAGCTTGATTTGGAGATTTGAGGCCGACCTTGTCCTAAGGTAACAGGGGTTGGGGCACTTCTCAAGGACATGGTTTGGGCAGATTAGGATTATCACGTTTTGGTTGCTTTAGGGTAGAAAATACACTTTAGGGAGGAATTTGCATATTCACGTGTATTGCAATATGTTGGGGTTGTTAATATTTACATCATTTATTTTCACTATCCTGATTTTGTTGCTTGCCATTCCTAATCATTGCAGCTCATGCATTTTTTACACAGATTTCAGTCTTTTCAATGAATGTATCAAAAACTATCCTGCATCTTCTTTCTTGGCTTTGTGTGTGTAAGAGGCTCATTGCTAATGGGAGAAAAGCGTCAGACTTGTTCCACTGCGACTCCCTTGAGAGGTTTTCAGAGTCCATGCGCTACTGCCAGAAATCACCTTTACTATTTGGGTTCTGGTGAGGTGCTGCTAGAGCGTCAGAAGGATTGGGCCGACAGCTACCAACTGATGTAGGAATGACAATCGCCGACAAGCAAAGGTGCTGCCACCACTAATCTAACAGTCTCGTAGAGATACCAGAGTCCTTACGACATGGCGTCACCAATGATGGTGTAGGCACTTATTTACGAGCCTCCTAAGTATCTCTGTCTCACACACACTAAGGTACCCTAAAGTACCATTATACAGAGATGTCATTGGAGCAATCCTCCTCAGCTGAATAGGGTGTACCTATCTAGACTGTAGGTTATTTAACCTTGAACATTAAAAAAGATTTATTCCTCCGTTGGTGTGCCCAACTCTGAGACCTCCTTCTTAACATGGCAAACGCCATAAACATCCCCGGAAACTGCAGGCAAGCACTTATGCAGTTTCTTCTAGCCAATGGCTTGACAGATGAGGGCAGGGAATTCACATTTGTTGTGAAAGCTCATGAAGCATACCAAGCAGAAACATTTTATTCTTGGGTCACTTTTACTGAAGTAAATGGCAAATCAAATATATTTCACATCTACAGAATGGCGAATGTACCTCAGCCGTACCGAGCTTACCAACACCTAGAAATACCACTTTTTTATCAAGACTACTAAAACTAGTTCAATGACACCCTTCCAAATGTAATACAACCCATGAGATTAGGTCCTTTAAGTTTAAGTAATGATGAACCAACGTGGCCTATGTTTGCCACGTACACACCACACCCTAATGAGCAGGCTATGCAAGTAGCTGACATACGCACACTTTCCAATGAGCTAGTAGCAATATATAGACTACTAATACAGTTCATAGTGAGGACCTTGAATGCCGCCCCAGCAAGGACTGCTCCAGCTGTTCATCAATTGCCCCTTAAAGGAATTAATCCTCAAAAAACGCATTCAATAATGGGCAAAGCACCCACAGAATGGGAGAAAATTAAGTTCTGGAAAGCACAAAAAACAAATCCGCTGCAAGCAGTGTTTCCCCATACGGGACTCCAAGATAAACGGAGAATTCTCACAATGCGCTTGTGATTCAAAATGTTTCCCTCAATGAAGTACTGCACCACTTCGGGTACAATCTTCGCTGTGATACACACTACCACACATGGTACCCCAATACTCGCCACTGGAAATGTTAAAACAAATTCAAATGAACACGTGGCAGGCCAGACCCTGGGGGATGAAACTGATGCATAATTTCGACACAGTTTTTGTAGGAAAGTAGCATCTTTCTGCTAATCAGGACCCCAGTGTCTGTGCTCTCTCCTCTAAATTTGGTTGGTGGTAAACATTTACACCCACAATTGGCATACTGGTTCACCCAGGAAAGTCCCTAGTATATGGTACCTGGGTACCCAGGGCATTGGTACACCAGGGGCTGCAGCATGTATTTTGTCACCCATGAGAGCCCATGTAAACTGTGTCTGCAGGCCTGCCATCACAATCTGCATGAGATGGTGTATGCACCTTTCACTTTGGATATAGGGCTTGCCTTATATAGCTGTCACTGCACTTGGACAGTGTAAGTCACGCCTCTGGTAGGCCCTTCAGCCCAAGGGGAGGGTGCATGTTCCTGAGCGTGAGGGTACCCTCTGCATGAGCAGAACTACCCCTACCAACCTCAGACTCCATTCCCTGGTCTTTGTAAGTGCAGGGAAGCCATCTTAAGGTATATAGTGGACATTGGTCAACACGAGTGGTCCAACTACATAATGGCTTATCCGAACCTAGGTATGTTTGGTATAAACATGTTATAATCATGCAACTACACCGATTCTAGTATTAGTTGCATGATACCATGTACTCTGGGGGTTCCTTAGAGGATCCCCAATTCTGCCTGTATAGCCTCATGGGGTCTGGCTGCCAGCCTGTGCTGCTGCCGACCCCAGACACTGTTTTGCCCTCCTGCTGATGAGCCTAACTCAAGCAGGGGATGGCAGAACAAAGGATTTCATGCAAGAGAGAGCTGTGACCACCTTTCCCTTTGTAATGGGTGTCTCTGGGATGGAAAGGGGTGGCCTCTGAGCGCCACCAGACTGCTTTGAAGGGCACATTTGGTGCCCTACTTGCATAAACCAGTTTGCACCAGTGCAGGAACCCCTGATTCTCGCTCTGGAGCGAAACCACACAAAGGACAGGGGAGTGACCACCCTCCTGTTTAGCTCCTCCCCGAGGGAGGTGCACCGAGCTCTGCCAGGTGACTGGTTGATTCTGCCATCTTCAAATGAAGGTAGGCAGAGGCACATGGAAGCATCTGACTGGTTAGTCCAGGTAGTTGACATCATTGACCCCATCTGGTAGGTGGATCACTACAGAGAGCGACCAACTCCCTCTTAGGGTTACTTAAGGGCTCCCCCAAGGGTTGGTCCTCAGATTCATCGAGCAAGACTCTACAAGGAACTCTCTCTGCAAGACACCTTTGCTGTTGGCCTCTGGAAACACTGCTGGTCTGCCTTAGGAACCGAACAAGACTGTAACCAGTTTGGAAGGGCTCCCACTGCAACATTGTTTCTACAGCTCCTACAAGAGCATCCTCCAGGGTCACAAGGACTCTGTTTGCACCAAGAAGGAATCTCTCTTGGAGTGAATGAGTCACTCCTCTGCATCCGCAGGCACATCAAGACGACAACGACCGGCTGGTAGATCCTGCTGTCCCATGGACAACAAAAAGGTTCTGCACACAGGTGGTGGTCTGTGGTCCTCTCCGGTCCCAACTTGTCTTCTGACCAACATGAGAGACGGTGGGCCCTTGCTGCAGCCACTGAAACGGAACCCCTGTGCACCGTGACTGTTGCTCTTACCATGGTTCGTTGACTTTTACTCCAGGAGATGTTCAGGCTCCAAGAAGCCCCAGCCTCCAGAACTCTGCAACTCCAAGTTCAGCTTCCACTATGCAGCTCCTGCGAATGGGGTTTCACGTTTTGTTGTGCTGCTGAGGCCTCTCTGCGACCCCTTGTGCCTGCTGCCAGTGGGTCACTTGTGGGGGCTCCTCAGACTCCGGCTGGCTTTCCTTGCTGCTGATGGCCTGCCCTGACTCCCCCAAGGATCGAGTCACTAGGACCTTGCTGGTCTTCAGAAATCTGCAATATTCCTTGCAACAACTATTTGCCAAGGCCTGCTGGTGGTCCTGCTGGTCACTGACCCTCCTGCAATGAGGAGAACAATGTGGGGCAGCTCGTGGACAACTCCAAGGATCCCCTGCATCCCCTGGACTCCGCAGCTGAACTTCTTCGTTCACCATTCTGTAATAACTTTACCCTCTAGAGGGTGGGCATTGCCTACCTGCATCGCCTGGACATCTTCGAGTGGTCTGGACACTGAGCCTTTCTTTTTTTGGTTCTTCATGACCGAAATCCACCCTTGGGTTCCA
The DNA here is from genome assembly GCF_031143425.1 of Pleurodeles waltl. NCBI lineage: Eukaryota > Metazoa > Chordata > Amphibia > Caudata > Salamandridae > Pleurodeles > Pleurodeles waltl. Next base: position 1,405,303,620 of record NC_090447.1, on the reverse strand, counting down.
CTGACCTGGTCAACGGGTCACAACAGCAGCTGGAAAATCGAGTCTTCCAATGAAGGTTTCCAACGTCACTTCACCCCTATGCACCTGGGCTCCCTGGTGTAGATACTCCAATCTTCTGGGTATCCATGGGTGGGGGTACTATCCAACCTTCCTTGTGCCAATGTGTTTCCTCAGGGTCCACTGGGAATGGTCCTGACTTCATAAAAATCCAACTGTGATGGTCCTGTGTTAGCCTATGTGACACCTGCTTCAATAACCACTCTGCACCTAGGTGCCTGTGGGATTTCTAGTACTTGCCTCTGGTCATTTCTTACTCCCCCAGCCCCTAGGATCCTAACACACTTACCTTGGTTGGGCGCCTCCATTTTTATACCACTTTCGTAATATATGGTTTTGTCATGAATGACTCTCGCCTCTCAGCAAGACTGCTGAATTAGGGGCGGCAACCCTTTTGTTTGCAGGTGACTGAGTCACTCCTATGCCAGTTAGAAGCTATCTGCCCAAACCTCCCGGCTCTCTAGCAGAACCTCTCCCAAACTCTAAGTAGTAAAGTTGATTTCTGTCAGCCTAGTACATGCACCCTGGAGACATCTAAGGGAAGTTGTGGTGTAAGAAATAGTACCCCTTTTCTCTTGTTAGAAATAAGTCTCTTACACACACACAGGCAATGAAGAAGATGCAGGATAGTTTTCAATATATTTATTGAAAAGTATGCAATCTACGATAAAATGCATGTGCTGAAATGATTATGACAATGACTAATAACAGAAGTAGAAAAGGGAGGATGAAAGTGACAAATAGGAAAACCACCAACATATTGCAATAAACATAAAATATGCAATTCCTAGTAGGCCTAAAACCCTACCTTGATGCAAGAGCTGGGCATGATAAGCCTAAAGTGTCAGTACAGTGTCCCTGAGAAACGCCCCAACCCCGTTACCTTGGGATGAGATCAGCGCCTTAGTCTCCTGATCTGGAATCACAGAGACACAAGCTTGAGATGCGCTGCAAAGTTGCATGGAGTCTAGATGGTGTAACCTGATGGAACCCCCCTTTAACAACCTTGGTCTTGTGAGGTGTTTTTATAAGGCACATGTTATTGTTTGTGCAGGACTCCTGATGTGAGTATGTACCTAAACATCAGATTGTGCACGCTAACGTCTGTTGGCAATTACACAACAATTACCTGACATGTTTGCATCCTGTTCTTGTCAACGTAAAACAAAAGGAGCATGATGACATTACCTACATACATTATTGATAATGACGCTTTCTCAGAATGACACTGATTAGGAAAATGAAAACATTTCTCTAAAATGCATGTATCTGCAAACAGTGCTAAAAGGAAATAATTAATCAAATAGAATAAAAGAGAGCATGATAAATAGGTCAAAGGGGATTAGGTAAAAAGGGCAACAAGGTCCGCCAGCTAAAAGCTGTTATCTCCTGTGCCCAGGCAGGAAACTAAAATGGACCCACGACAGTCCCTTGACCCCCTATAGGGCTCCATGTATTTCTATGCCTTTTCTGATTGTTACTAAGTGTATATTTTGTGTGGGGATATATCAATGCTAGTATAATCTTAGTGTTGTAATAAAGAATACTTTATTTCTGCAACACCTGGTGTGGTTCTTTGTTGTGTACTAGTTACTGACTGACTACTGTGGTATTGTAAGTGCTTTACACTCCTCCAAGGTAAGCCTGAGCTGCTCTCCACAGCTACCCCTAGATAGCTTTGGTTATCTAGGTACCAAAACACTATCACTAAGATTTGCCTGGACTCCGCATAGGGTTCTACACCATGGGTGTACACTTTAAACTGAGGCAGCCTCCTAAAGTGTCCTCAGTCATCTTAAGCAATATTAAAGGGGAAGCAGCAGTATTGGCCATTCGCCAACAGCTCTGGGAGATTCCTCAACAGACCTAGGAGTGTGAGCTGCCAAAGATTATCTCAGAAACTTATACTAGGATAGGTTGGGATCGTCTGTAGGCCAAACCAACTAAACCACAAATTCAGAGTACCACTACATAAGAAAGGTACTAAACATGCACAAGAAGGTTCTAAAAACCACTGGAATAAACAAAAACAAAATAAAGACAAAAGAAGTCAGAAAGGAGAATCTCCACAGCCGGAGACCTCAGAAAGAAGATATAATCTCTGAACTAGAGAACATTTAAAATCTCCTGATAGATACCAAGATACTGATACACGTCCCTCTTGTTCCTTTCAGGACATGCTGGATACACAGTGAGAGAGTGGGCCGGTCAGAACCACCGCTCTGACTACACGAAACAGAAGAAGTACTCACAACGTTCCTCAGAAGCTTATGTTAAAAAGGAGTACAAATATTTTTAACAAAAGCTCCAATTTAAAAGGACAAAGGTGGCAACAAATTCCCTTAAGCATGCCAGCAACGTGGAGAACATTTTTGAAGAGCAGAACATGGGCAGTGACTCTGCTAGACAGCACTGCAGAAGTCACAATTTGTCTACAGAATATTATAGATCATCTGGATGTGACAGTAACTAATGACTTTCTGGTCATAGAGACAGTGGATAGGTGCGTCTCCCCATTTGACAGGGTTTATGAATTAAATATCCAAATTGAGGGGACAAAGAGTGCACTAGTGAAGTTATATTCTGGGAAGCACTTAACTGTGGTATTTTATTGGCAGAAAAAGAGTGCCCACCTGTTTTTGTCCACAAGCTCCCACATGGGGAAGAGGTCATTTTGCCTTCTTTCTCAGTCCTGGTTCCAGGAGCGGTAAAGGAAGCATATGCTACTGATTAGGCTCTAGTGCAGGCTCCCGCACTGTACCGCAACCATGTAGGGTAGAATAAAGATTACCCCTCCCATGTAATACCTATTAGGTCCACACCCCAGTCTTAACCTGTATATTCCATTAAACATGAGGCTAAAGCCCCAGAGAGAGAGATTCTCACACAACTTGAGTAACAGGGAGTAATTGAACCCTGTGTCTCTGGAATGAATAACCTGTTATTCCCTGTTGCAAAACCAGACCATTCATATAGAATAGCCTTGGACTACAGACACTTAAACGGTCATACATTCCCTATGAAATACAAAACGCAAAGAGCACAGCATTACTTAACAATATACTGCCCAAAAAATAAAAAACAACCTTGGATATTTCCAGTGGTGTTTTCTGGCAAAATCTAGCGTCTGAAAGTCGTGATCTAAGTGCTTTTAGCTCATTAGGCTACAGTGTCGCTTTTGCTGATTACCTCTGGGGTATAAGAACAGCACATGGTTGTTTTCAGCCCGTGTATCATCAATATTACATGATATTGACCATGAGACACTGTCCTATGTGGTTGACATTTATCTCATAGAAAACAACCTTGACATTCATCTAGCCAGGGTAGATCGGATCGAGTTTCAGTTTGCTGCCAAGGCCTATAAAATCAATTTCAAGAAAATAACAATTGCTTTTCCCAGTGTCCTATTCCTGGGATATAAGCCTGGCCCCACACTTTCTAGAAAAATGCACACAACTTAACCACCACATACTGTCAAGAAACTACAGTCATTACTGTGTTTCTTCAATTTTGGCAGAACATACATACCTGATTACGCACAACACATAAAACCACTTTATGATTCAATGCGCCTAGACTTCTCAAACAAACACTGGGCACCAGAACATACATGGATTCTCAGAGACCTTTAGCAGGACATGCTAGAAGCAAAACACCTACACACCCGCAACAAACAAAAAAAAACTTGGTCATCAGAATTGCTGGTGCCATAGGATTCACCAATTTCACTTTCAATAGGGGTGACACAGTACCCATAGCATACAAATCCCATTTGCATTTAAATGCAGAACAACATTTTGCACCCACAGAAAAGATACTGACTGTTGTACAGATGGCTGTCATTAAGGAGAGGCCACTGGCCCAAGGGAAACACATTATTGCTGTTACCAAAGTAAGCATTCCTAACGCTTAAGCATTACATCCACGCTGGATTCAATGGGTAACCTCCCTGACTGCCACCGATGTTGATTACATTTTTGACCCAAAATTACAAACACAATTTCTCCAATATGAGCAGGAGTACCCTGTATCTACTAACATATTACCACTGGATCAATAACAAGCTATCATTTACACTGATGATTCAGCATAACCAGCTGTAGGCATAACACATAAATATTTAGCTACTTGTGCAACTGTAAGCAGGGTAAGACAGATGGTGCATTCCACCCTCAAGATACCTACACGCAGACCTTAGAGGACTGCACTGCTGGCAGAGCCTAAGGCTCTTATTTTGGCACTGGAACATACAGATGCAGAACAGCCCACACTAACTGTGTACTATTCCTATTATTGTGTCCAGTCTTAAAGTGATGATCTTATTCACTGGCGTTTGAATGGGTTGAGAGACTACAAGAGGAACACCATTAAACACAGAACATTGTGGGGGAGGGTAGTTAACCTACAGGACAGACTACCAAAAGCTCATGTAGTACTTACATTGGGCCATCAGCGTGTAGGAGTACACGTTGTAGGAAATACTTAGGCTGCCAAATCCACAGTTGCTAAGGTTTCTGCTGCCGCAATAACTCATTCTCATATGATATTGGATAATGAGATGTTGGCTGCAGTGGAAGCTTTGGCTGACGCCCAGCCCTTACCAAAAGCATATCCTGAAAAATACTCTTATCACGTTAGTGCTCAAAATGTTGCATATGCAACCATTCCAGTGGTGGAGATCGGGTGATCCCCAACCAAGATCAGAGACTAGATCTCATCAAAGCAGCACATGAGGGTGACGCTTCTGTTCACGCAGGTGTGGCGGCAACAATTTCTCTACTGCTTCTGATGGCCAGGTCTATATAAAAAGACCAATCATTATGTCCTTTGTTGTGACATTTGCCACAAACAAAAGGATCCACCATTAAATGCCCACCGCAGACATCCCTCTTATTGTCAAACAGACCACTACATTGTTTGTAACTGGACCATTGTGGTCCCTTACAACCTCATGATGCATACAAATACATCTTAGTTGCTGTTGAGTCCTGTTCTAGATTCCTGTGGGTATGGCCACAACGGTCAGCTGACGCTCAAACTGTTATTGAATATTTGCAGGTCTTCGTCTGTACATATGCGTTTGCAGCATTGCATTTGGACCACAGCCCTGCTTGTGATCTAGGGTAGTGGTTCCCAACCTGTGGTCCGGGGACTCCTGGGGGTCCACGAAACCTCCTCAGGGGGTCTGTGACTGCTTAGAAAATTTAATATTATTAACAAATTAGGTCCCCAGCTTCTAGTAATGACTCAGTGGGGGGGTCCCCGGATTGCAATTATGATTTAGTGGGTGGTCCCCAGGTTCCAGTAATGATAAAGTGGGGGTCCACAGAAGTCAAAGGTTTGGGGACCACTGATCTAGGGCACTCAGGGACACCATGAGGACGATGTGTGTTGAGCTCCATTATCTTCCCCCTACCATCCTGAGGGTAATTCGTTTGTGGAGACGAGGAATTGAGACTTAAGGCAATCCTTAACAGCAAGAATATCAGATTCAGGCCATAGTTGGCTTCATCACCCATATGGGGTCCAAAGAGCATTAAATAATCTGCCCAGAAGGTCTTTGGGAGGTCACACCCCTTATGAGGTTTTATTTGGATACCCAGGTATCTTGATGTGGTGATGGTGGCAGACACACCATTTGACATCAATGAACAGGTCACTATTTTACAGGAGCTACAACAATTTAGAGATGACAATTCATCCTCCTGTACCACCACCTAGGGAATAAGGGATTTACCAACAACATCTACAGGCTGGATTACTAAAGTTGAGGATCTGGTTTGTGAAAAGAATGCTGTGAAGGAGTTTGGCCCATCCTGCAGAGCACCAGTTCCAGTCCTGGAAATACATGGTACCAGAAGTGTCATCCTACTACCGATGCCTGGTTACAAAAGGAATAGATTTGTCTCCATTGACAATGCCAAATTGCATCATGTGGCTGATTCTGCACAGTAGACCACAAGGTCCCTTGGGCAGTACCAACTCCCCTCTCACTATCCAATACGACACACTTCTGCAAGCAACAAACAACATTTCTGCAAGCACCAATGGGTATAACAATGCTACAATTGCCTCCTCGAGAATGGTGAGGGTGGACAATAAGATTCTGCTGATTCCAGTCACCACTTCACTGACAAGACACACCCAAGATGTGGAACTATATTACTCCAATTGAACACAAACAGACGGCATAGTTTACTATGAACCTCCACACGAAGTGGATTCATCCATCAGCTCTGCACTGGCTCCTTGTTTTCATAGACTGCTTCTGGTTACCTTGTCGATATTGATCATTTTTCCTCAAACTTATCTGCTTCAGCAACAGAAACTGTTTCAAAGACACGCAAGCTGTACATAATGCTTAAAAATAACTATTTGGTTTATCAGTGGTATTACCTGGGGCTACCATTGGCATTGCTTGCCTTTCTGATTTGGACTGATTTTGCCTTTGTTTTCTTTCTCTTGATAAAAGGTCATTATCTTTCAAAACCCTCTGTTGTTGAGCTGGAGGATGAGGATTTAACATCTTACTTATCTTCCTGTAGAAATCGAAGAGACTTGTCCTTTGTGAACATTTCAACAGTTCCGATTGGAGATAAGATTGTTTGGCCCTTTGATATATATGGTCCTACTGAGGTCATTCAGATTCCATATGTGTTTAAAATATAAATAACTGATGTTATCACACCTGGTGTTGTTTCCGATGACTGGGATGTTAAAACAGTTGATGCTATGCTTTCTTAGCTTGATTACTAACTGCATTTGAAAGGGAAGATGTGTGTATGAACACAGCAAATTATGGGGAAATGTTCTGTTATAATCATGGGGGACATTACTTTCTGCACCGAGCTAGTAAAGCCAGATCAGTTTTCAATTACACACAATGGTACAATGGTCTGACTCCACCTGTGGGGAGCTCCAAAACATATATAAAAAGTTTGCATTTTTTACTGGGCATGACACTAGAAATGCGGAGTCATATGATTTCAAATTACCGCCTTCCAAAATTAGGAAATTACTGCTGACGCAAAACTGATTTATTCAGATTCCTTTGTTTCCCAACTTGCTGTTGAAGGTTATGAGCTCTGGAAAAACACTATTGATATGAAGAGTGTATGGGGAACAAAAATTTGGCAGATATGGGGTAGGGAAACTTTGTTTAGAGCATGCCTTATTCCCTTACTAATGATATTTTTTAATTAAACTGCCCAGCAACATCTTGCTTTGGGTTAGCAAAAATAAAAGTGATGAATGCGCCTAGCATCCCTACACCAGCTAAATTTGACAATTGGCCAAAGTTTTTAAATGTCACTGAACATCAACAAACGGCTTGGGTTCAGAATGGTACCTTTAATTCCCCACTTTCTAGTCCCGGCAGGTGTCTATTTGGGCTAAATGGTTAAAAGCATGCTTTGTTAATTCCTCAGGTGTTTCAAAGCAAGCCAGCCACACCCTAGCTATGTCTTGGCCCAGCACTCTGGTACTGTCACTACACACAGTGTGGGTTAACTGTGCCAACATTGGTTATGTTTTTCCTCCTTAGCAGCGGTAAAAGAACATCTTAGTCTCCTGTCTGAGGCAATAGACTTTTTTGTTAGGACCTAGGGAGCCATGCTCAAAATGTTTCCTGTATGCCATATATAACGAGATTTGGAAACTTTCTGAAAAGGAAGCTGCTGTAAGTTTGAGGCAGATAGATAAGAAAAACATGGAAAAAGCATTAGCTGTTGTTGATAACGGCATGAACACTTTGTCCAACAGAATTTACACCTTTAATAATATTGTGTCATCTGCGATTGACATCATTCAGAATGACATATCCTTTTTACAAAAGGACAAAGTCAGCTGCGTTCCATCATGCAGTTAGGTTGGACACTGCAGGTTCTGAAAAATGACAGTGCGCCCTGGAAACACAAAGATAGTAGCAAATTATTTGACGTTTTTAATTTGCCCAGGCAACAACAGATAATGCTAAAAAAGAAGCTAGTTACATCATGGGTAATATTGAAAAACTAGAAAAAATGCCTTTTACTGTGGCAGAAATTCCCTCAGCAGTATGGTTAATGCATGGAGTTATAAATCTGCCCATTTTCATCTTTCGTTTCACAAACTGTTTCAAATATTTTGCTGTAGGCAGATATGACAGGCTCGGAGACAGTTATATACACGAAGTGTGGGAGTTGCCTTTCGATTTCAAATGTCTAAAAGGCGAAACAGAGGAAGTGAATGTGAGACTACTGTTAGTCATTCTATGATTTGTAAGCAGGATGAATGTGAGACTACTGTTAGTCATTCTATGATTTGTAAGCAGGTGTCCTTGCACAGCCTTTGCAATGCTGAGATCGTGAACTTGGCAGGCCATCTGAAGGGTCCTCCCGCCCTTTTGATTTGTCCAGTATTTTAGATACTTTAGAATGGAAGTTATGTAATTCTGAAAGATGAAAGCTGGTGTGGTATGAAGGTTGTAATTTCTTAGGTCATTTTGGTTTCTCAAATGGTAACTTGTTACAGTCATGTTTTATTCCCCCCACACAAGAGATAAGAGTAGCAGACTTGTGGCTCCACATTGCTACTTCTAATGTAAACTTTGACAGGCTGAGCAGACTAAAGACGCTATTGTTTCAAAGAGTAGTGGCCTTGACATCGGCCAGAGAGATGTACGATCTCCAGATAGTGAGGTCATCAGCTGAGATACAATCCTGATTAAATACCAATTTCCCCAGACATTTTGGAGCATTGGAGAGCAGAATTTTCAGCGCTTCCAGCACTAGTGGGATTGTGCACTTTTTTAAGGCTGTCAATTCTGGATTTGTTGCCACCTTCCAGACTGTGTTTGGAGTCACACCTTCAGCCATACATTCACTCTTTTCAAGTGTCTTTGGCGGATTCCCAATCACTTTGGCATTAATTGGCAGAATGCTACTGCTGCTATTTTTGCTACGCAGTGGCTGCCCTACCTCAGCAAAACAAAGTGATGAAGCTACCATCAAGCACAGCTGTGTCGTGATCACATGATGTAGTACTCCGGAGCCTCCTTGCTGTAAGAGTTGGAGCATGATTGGTCGTTGACATTCTGACCTGTCCTAACATGTGTGCAGACAGTTTTTCACTGCATTTGGTGCTCCTGCGAATGTGCACCAATAGTCTCTCTTGGCATGCAGCCTGTGCCTCCTGTAGACAAGGATCTGTTAATGTTCTCAATGAGGGTTAATTCACAGACATGCCCCTTGAGATTGAGGTTGATTCACTTGTGGATTTCCTGGCATCAACAACTTCTGGCACAATGGACAGTGCCACCTCCACAGGTCATCCTGCGTTTGAGGTTTTGGCACACTACTGCTCCGTGAATCCCTCTGCTAATAATTTGATCCATCTATTGTCTGCCTAAGTGAAGTCCTTTCTGGTCTCAATTTCCATTGATGACATCAGAGACCTTTTACAAGACCATGATTATTGCTAATTTGACCACTGGCTTTTTCTCAAAGTGTAAAATGTGACACCATTTTGCCTTTAAATTCAGCCTGTCTGGCGGCCTGCTTTGCTTGTCGTTTTTTACATTTTGGTGGTCATTTTGACTTTGGCGGTATAAAATGCCTACCGCTGCCAAAATACCACCACCGCGGCTACCATCCGTCCGCCATATTGCACTGCCGGACTTCCGCCACAAGAAGGGCGGAAATTTTGCAGTGTTCATGGTGGTGGACAGTGGTAAGGTGGCGCTGCTACCACCAGCACCTCCACACCAGTAGAACGCTGTCAGCCATATCATGACCTGTGATACGGCCTGGCAGTGTTCTGCTGGTGGGGCGCTGTTGGCAGTAGCACTGCCCCTTCCAGTTCCCTGCTGGAAGAGCTCCTCGACAAAGGTAAGTCGTGCTTCGGACAGGGGAGTGGGAGGATGATGGGGGTGTTGTGTGTGTGTGTGTGTGTGTCTGTGTCTGAGTGTGTGCATGAATGTGTGAGTGAGGGTGTAAATTCATCTGTGTGTGTTGTGTTGTTTGCGTGGTTGTCTGCGTGTCAGTGAATGTGGGTAAGAATGGTGAAGTGAGTGCGTGTCTGCATGTCAGCATGATTGTGTGAAGAATGTGTGCAAGCATGTCTGGAAGTATGCATGTATGAATGCATGTATGCCAGTGTATGAATGCATGTATGCCAGTGTGTGTATGAATGTGTGTATGCGTGGTGCGTGTCTGCGCATGTGTGCGTGTATTGGAGGCGAGTGAGAGGATCGGAGGGGGTGTGGGTGTGTGTTTGGATCGGAGGGGGTGGGAGGGTGTGTATTTGGATCGGAGGGGGTGAGGGTGTGTGTTTGGATCGGGGGTGGGGGTGTTTGTGTTTGGATTGGGGTGGGGGCTTAGTGTGTGTATTGGGGTGGGGCTTTGGGCGGAGGAAGGTTGGGGGTGTCAGGTGTGTGTTGGGGGGTGGGGGAGCCGCCTACCAGTGACAGGGATGGAATTTTCTGTCACCGGTAGACCCTACTGCCATGGTTTTCATGGTGTTGCTAACGCCACGAAAATCATGGTGGTAGGCAGGCTCATAATGCCGCCGACGGTACTGTGCCGGCCGCAGGGCTGGAGATTGATATCTCCGGCACAGCGGCTCATACCGCCATGGCGGTATGAGTGGAGAAGTGGCGGGTTGGCTGCAGCCAACCCTCCATCCTAATAATCTGGTGGTATGTACCACCAGCCTGTTGGCAGTACTACTGCCACATTTACACTCACCGCCGGGGTCATAATGACCCCCTTTGTCTCTTATGTATGATTTTACCTTTGCTTTTAGGTTTTTAGTTTAGAGCATTTTGAGTCTTTGGGCTTAGCACCCTTGTTTCGGCAATAGGGGAGGGCGTTGTGGATCCATTTTAGTTTTGCCCCGATACAGGAATTAGCTTAGGTTCGGCTTGCGGGCCTGAGCCCTTTAACCTAAGTAACATGCTCTGTTTTTATTCATTTTAGCACTGCTTGCATTTTAGAAGAAATTGTTTTATTTTATAATCTGTTGCCATTCCATGAAAGCGTCATTATCAGTAACGTATGTATTAGATTGTCATCATGTTCTTTCGCTTTATGTTTGACAAAGAACAGAATGTGAACATGTCAGGCATTTTGTTATGATATTGATCATACACGTTTGCGCACACAATCTAACGGTTAGGTGAATACACAAGTCAGGATCTCTGCATGAACAATCACATGTGCCTTATAAAAACACCTTGTGAGACCAAGGCCATAAGAGGAGGTTCCACCCAGAATATTCCATCTATACTACATGTCACTTTGCAGCAGACCTCAGCCTTTTTATCTCTACTAAGCCCTATTTGTAGACTGGAGGCCGTTCTTGTCCAAAGGTAACAGGAGTTGGGGAACTTCTCATAGACATGGCATCGGCAGATTAGGTTTATCATGCCTTGCTCTCTTTAGCATAGAAAATACGCTTCAGGGAGGAATTTGCATATTCATGTTTACTGCAGTATGTTGGGGTTGTTCATATTTACATTGCTTATTTTCACAATCCTGATTTTGTTACGTGTCATTATCCTAATCATGGCAGCTCATGTATTTTATCATAGATTATAGTCTTTTCAATAAATGTTTTGAAAACTATCCTGCATCTTCTTTCTTGCCTGTGTATGTGTAAGAGACTCATTGCTAACGAGAGAAAAGGGTAAGATTTGTTCCACGCGACTTCCCATGGAGGTTTTCACAGTCCATGCACTCGGCTGCCAGAAATCACCTTTACTATTTGGGTTCTGGTGAGCTCCTGCTAAGAGCCAGAAGAATTGGGCTGACAGCTACCAACTGGTGTAGGATTCAGTTGTCTACAAGCAGAGGTGCTGCTGCCCCTAATCCAGCATAGATATCTGATATTCCTTATGACAAATGTGGGCACCTAGAGTTACTTTGGGCAACTAACTCTGGCAGAGAGCCAGCCAGGGGGGCAGCAAGGGCCTCAAAAACAGTTACCTTAAGAACAAAAGCAAGCTTCAGTTCAGTTCCAGCGTCAGTGACTCCTTGCCATTGAATTATATGTAATGGTCCTGATGGAAAGGATACAGGGTGCTCAAGAATGCTGAAAAGGCCGTGGTCGACGTGGGGAGGGGTCTTCTTCAGACTACTCCTCTGTACACAGGCTTGGTGAAGTGATCCTGATCTTAGGGGTTGATGTTCCTCAAAGTCCTCTTGAGCTAGGCACAAGTCCAGGCGCATGGTACAGCAGTTTCAGCGGTTCCCTTCTTTTAGAGGTACATTGCCTTCTGGGCAACCAAGCTGCACTCCAACGACTCTGCTGGGTCCAGCAGACTTGGGAGCAACCTTTGAGCATCAGGTCCTGGTCCTGGGTGGTGCACAGTGGCGAGTAGTGGTGATCCAGTGATCTAGGTGAACAATTTGCCCCAGCAGGTTTCTTCAGCTTATGTGGGCCTGTGCTGCGAACTGGAGATCAGCCAACTTACCTTTGCACTTTCTTGCTTTGACTGGGCTCAGGAGCTGACTTCTACATGAGCAGGACACAGCAGGCACTGTCCCTTTGCTAGCCACAAGGTTCAGCAAGTGCAGTCTTTGTCAATGAAGCCTCTCTTCACTGGGTCCTTGGTGCAGTCCATCAGTCCTTTGTCTCTCTAATGAGATCTGAGTTCTGGGTGCCATTTTTATGCCCATAAAATGCTCTTGGGGTAGCACATGGTCAGTAACCAATGGGTTACTAGGTTCCCTCCCTCACTTCCTGCAAAGTGTGGCATGTAGCTATCCCAGAATTCAACATTCTGCCAACTTTCTACATGGCAGAACCCCTCTCTTGGCGTGCAGAGCTCCCTAGCCCAACTCAGAGGTGTGATTACCAAGGGGCTACACGCCCCTGGAAAGCCTGTTTGGCAACGGGCTTCCTCTCCCTGTCCCTAGTGCAAGCCTGTCTACCTAAACAATCGAACAGCCCCTCTCACAAGTGTTGGCCAAATGCCCTTCAAAGGTGGCTCCTTCTTTGAAGCTTGCCTATGGGCTAACACCCATTTGGCTTCCTACTAGAGAGAGAGGTAACCCTTCTCCCTCTTGCAGGCTACTATTGTGTCCTTTCCTGGGAGTCACTTGCATGCTTCCCCAGGGTGGCAGATAGCTGTCTTGGGGACAGACCCTGTGTGCAACAATGAAGGGACACAGGAGACTTTGGGCAACAAATTAGCAACCTTATAAAAGTTGTGTGATACAACAGTTACCTTAATTTTTGAGTATTAAGTCTGGTTTAATGCAACAAGTTGTTTGACGCACTGGAGTATCAACTTTGGTAGTAGCATTCATGACTTGGCACAGCTGATTACTGGCTTTTAAATGGTAAAATCAGGCAAGCAGTTTGAAACTGTTCTTCCAGTCTGCAGTGGCAGACTGGGAGCCCTATTTTACCACTGTCACTTCCAGGGTGGCACAAACAGTGCTGCAATCCCTGGGGGTGACTCTCTAGCGTACAGGCCTGGGTACCATAGACAAGGGACTGACAAGTAAATTAGCTTATGCCAACTTGGTATAAGTGTAGGAAAGTACCATCTTTCCTGGCATGTTACATGTATGTCAGTATGTTTTTGCCTGTCTCACTGGGATCCTGCTAGCCAGGTCTCCAGTGCTCATAGTTTGTGGCCTGAATGTGTATACCTGTGTAGTGCCTAACTGTGCCACTGAGGCTCTGCTAATGATAACCTCAGTGCTCATGCTCTCTCTGCCTTTACATTTTTAACTATAGGCTAGTGACTACTTTTACCAATTTCAACTGGCATACTAGAACACCCTTATAATTCCCTAGTAGATGGTACCTAGGTACCCAGGGTATTGGGGTTCCAGGAGATCCATATGAGCTGCAGCATTTCTTTTGCCACCCATAGGGAGTTATTTCACAGCCATTTTCACTGCAATTAAGTAACTTATAAGTCACCTATATGTCTAACCTTCAGTTGCTGAAGGTTAGGTGCAAAGTTACTTAGTGTGAGGGCACCCTTGCACTAGCAAAGGTGCTCCCACATAGTTCAGGGCCATTTCCTCGGACTTTGGGAGTGCTGGCACACCATTACACGTGTGCACTACATATAGGCCAAAACCTATATGTAGCTTCACAATGGTAACTCCGAATGTGGCCATGTAACATGTCTATCATGGAATTGTCCCCCCCATGCCAAATCTGGAATTGGGGAGCCAATTCCATGCATCCTTGGGGCTCCACTATGGACCCCCACTACTGCCAAACCAGCCCTGTGGGGTTTTCTCTGCAGCTACAGCTGCTGCCACTCCACAGACAGGGTTCTGCCCTCCTGGGGTCTGGGCAGCCCAGTCCCAGGAAGGCAGAACAAAACATTTCCTCTGAGAGCAGGGTGTTACACCCTCTCTCTTTGGAAATAGGTGTTAAAGGCTGGGGACGGGTAGCCTCTCCCGGCCTCTGGAAATGCTTTGAAGGGCACAGATGGTGCCCTCCTTGCATAAGCCAGTCTACACCGGTTCAGGGAACCCCCAGTCCCTGCAATGGCGCGAAACTGAACAAAGGAAAGGGGAGTGACCACTCCCCTGTCCATCACCACCCCAGGGGTGGTGTCCAGAGCTCCTCCAGAGTGTCTCAGACCTCTGCCATCTTGTTTCTAGAGGTGTGGGGACACTCTGGAGGCCTCTGAGTGGCCAGTGCCAGCAGGTGACATCAGAGACCCCTCCTGATAGGTGCATACCTGACTAGGTGGCTAATCCTCCTCCAAGGGCTATTTAGGATCTCTACAGTGGGCTTTTCCTCAGATTACGACTTTCAAGAATTCATCAGGGTTCCTCTGCACTTCTCTCTTCGACTTCTGCCAAGGATCGACCGCTGACTGCTCCAGAAAGCCTGCGAAACAGCAACAAAGTAGCCAGAAGACTACCAGTGACATTGTAGCGCCTAATCCTGCCGGCTTTCTCAACTGTTTACTGGTGGTGCATGCTCTGGGGGCTGTCTGCCTTCACCCTGCCCTGGAAGCCACAAAGGAATCTTCTCCCCGCTCCAGCAGGCACCAAACTTCATCAGCGTCAACAGTACTCTGGGCCCCCTCTCATCCTGGCGAGCGTGGCCCCTGGAACGCAGGTGGTGGACCCAAGTGACCCAGACTGTCCAGTGGTCCAACTGTCTAAATTTGGAGGAGGGAAGACCTTGCCTTCCCTCCCCAGACAGTAATCCTGTGCACTGCGTGATCTGCAGCTAAAAGGGCTTCTGTGGACATTTCCAAGAAATCCTGCATGCACAGCCGAGCCTAGTTCCCAGCACCCCGTCCTGTGATGCTCAGCTCCCTGAGTTGTCTCCGGTGTCGTGGGACCTCCCTTTGCAGTGTTGAGACGACCGCTGTGTTCAGACGTCTTGAATCAGTTTTAAAGGACTTCTGTGGGTGCTTCCTTCCTGTCCGAGGGCTCTCTACGTTGCTGAGGGCCCCCTCTGTCTCCTCTCCCAAGTGGCGACATCCTGGTCTTTCCTGGTCCTGGGCAGCACTCTTTTTCTCCAACCCTGACTCTTGCAGCTAGCAAAGCTTGTTCGCTGTATTGTGCCAAGGAAACAACTCTGTATCCTCCAGCACGCCGTGGGACATCTTCTTCATGAAGAAGAACTTCCTACCTCCTTCCGTTGTTGCAAAACCTGCAGCTTCTTCCAACCGGAGGCAGACATTTTGCACCTTCATCTGGGGTTTATTGGGCTCCTGCCCCCCCCGGACACTTTAGCGACTCTTGGACTTGGTCCCCTTCCTTTGCTGGTCTTCAGGTCCAGGAATCCGTCTTCAGTTCTTTGCAGTCTGTTGTGGTCCTTGCAAAATCCTTTATTACGACTTTAGTGTGTTTCTGGGGAAATAGTAGTACTTTACTACTACTTTCCAGGGTCTTGGGGTGGGGTCTTCTTTACACCCTTAGTGTTTTCTTACACTCCCAGCAACCCTCTATACACTACACTAGCCTAGGGGTCCATTCGTGGTTAGCATTCCACTTTCTTAGTATATGGTTTGTGTTGCCCCTTTGCCTATTGCATCCTATTGTGTTCTACAGTGTTTGCGCTACTTTGACTGTTTTACTTACCTGATTAGGTTAGCTGTATATATTTTGAGTATATTACTTACCTCCTAAGGGAGTATATCCTCTGAGTTATATTTGGCACATTGGCACTAAACTAAAGTACTTTTATTTTTAGTAACTATGAATATTGTCTTTCTTATGATATAGTACCTATATGATATAAGTGGTATTGCATGAACTTTGCATGTCTCCTAGTTCAGCCTTGGTTCCTCTGCTATAGCTACCTCTATTAGCCTAAGCTGCTAGAACACTACTACACTCTACTAATAAGGGATAACTGCACCTGGCATAAGGTGTAAGTACTAATGGAAGCCAGTCAAGCCTCCTACAATAAGTCAATCTAAAATACACAGTTTGAGGTCATGGCACTGATACTAGGGTCTTGTTAGCAGGCCTCAGTGCACTCTCGGAGTTAAAAATCCAGCAGCATCATTCCAAAAATTGGGGTTGACCATACAAAAAGTGGCATTTCCGTACAGTGTGGTTAGCCCCATCTCATCACCCACATCGTAATCACTTTCCAAATCCATGCCAAATAAGGATGCAACTTATGTGTCCTTGCTTGCTGGGGTGGCAAGTCAAGTGGGGGAAGTGGCACTTCAAACAGAAGTTAGAGCACTGCAGACTCGGAGTCAGAGCACAATGAACATCTTCTCCAGCACCAATGGAGTTGGCATCAGCGGTGAGGCTCTAGGAACAGGCGTGGAGCATAGCACTGGAGACAGAATCTAAATAGGAGTCAGAGTGGGCCCAATGGTGGATTCAGAGGGTCCAACCGGAGGTACTCCATAAGGGGTTACTCCAGACAGAGAACCTCTTGGCTCATTGGGCCCCGAAGGTATGCCAGAAGTAGTTAGTAAGGATCCAAAGAGACAGAGCATGTCTCAGTTTTGTATTTGGCCCTAAAAACTCAGGTTGTGCTAGGACAGATTGCAAGATAGTCTCCAATGTCGCTTGTCTTTGGGAGTGAGACAGGGTGGCATGGCGACGCTCTATTGTTTTCGCAAGAGTATGTAATTGGTGGGTAGGGTCTGAGTCCTGCTTGGATTTTTTTGTGTTTTTTCTTTGATTTACATGAAGACTTGGGAAAAGACCTCAAAAGCGACTTTTGGAACCAGAATGGGACAAACTCTTTGACTAGGACTGGTCTCATCAAAGAGTGTTACAGTGCTTGGACACATAGGTTTTGATTGCAGTCTCGTACGGCCTTTGGGTTAATTGATATGCAGTCACTGCAGGCCTTAGAGTCACAGCTCAACCTCCAGACACCACGTGCAAACCTGAAGAGGATCACAGACATTTGTTTGGGCCAGTCCTTAAAGAGTTTAAAACCTGTTGTTATAGGAGGTGACATTTCCCTTGCACACTGCGTATGGGAATTTCTGAAATAAACATTTCTGGTGCTATGAAAAGAAAGTAACTGACATCAGCACGTGGGAGTGATGTCTATATAGTCACACATCTTATTTTCAGAATGGTGTCACTGTGGAGGAGCACAGCACAACCTACCGGCGTACGGAGGTACTGCTCAAAAGATTCCAGATACAGTCTGACGCCTGAAAAATATTCAAAAGGCGAAGAATATGCAGTTGGAAGAGTCTATTGGAAAGCCTCAGTATACCATAAACAGTTACACGTCAGTGGGTGAAATCAGGTACCTTGAAAGATACACACTTGTTGTCTGTTCTTATGTTGGATGCTTTCTCATGCTTTCTGCAGGCAGCTTGCTCAAAGAGCTAATTCCTGTCAGCTGATATTTGCTATGTCCTGAAAGTCACAACTTTTATTCCAGTAACTGAGTCTTTCCATCGTTCAGAGGTTGGCAAATTGAGTACCACTGGACAGGAGTAAGCCATGTTACCTATAGAGCTTAGAAGCTATGGTATGAAGTTTTATATTATAAAAGTTAATAGTATGATTTATTTATAGATATCTAACACTTATCCTGTTATCTCTTGGAGTTCATGAACATTTTAAGCAGTTTTGTTCTACTCCTTGGTGCACATATTCACTGCTATCCCGAGTCTGTGGATGAATTATTGCACTACGAACAAGTAGCAAAAATACTGCAGGCAACCCTCATGTATGACACATTGAACTGAGTTTCAAAGTCCTTGTGTACCATCAGTTTCTAAGTACCAATGTGAGCATCTGGCTTGATGCACTGCAAAGCATTATTACTCAGTGATACAAACATCCAGAGAAGCGGCAATGACATATTGTTCTGAATACTGCATTTCAGACTATTCATAACCAGATGGAGGATGTGGTCTCCCTTACTGAATGCTGTCTAGAATAAATTAGATATTTCATGGATATCAGAAGTCACACGTTCAATCAGGTGAACATTTCAAGAAGCTTCTTTCCTAAAAATAACTTATACTGTGTTCACACGATTTGGTAATCCCATAGCCATATGACGATATCATAAAGTCAACTTGTGTTTGAAAGCCTTTAAAGGTGTTGCTTGAAAACCCAGCATTTCAGAGTATTCTGATGATGAAGCCTTTATAAAATGTGTGGACAAAGCATGTGTTAACGGGATGGTATTATTGTTATATATTATGACTTAGACGTTCTAAATGTATTAATATTATAATGCTGTTTTATTTTATTAACAAATTGGCTCGAAAGGGTCTCCTGATTCAGCACATCCCCTAGCATCTATTGGCTAAGCCCTCTATAAGGCCGTCAGACAGCTTTCCAACCACATCTCAGAACCCACTACCACCATCAGCCCACAGATACAAAGCTAATCAACTTCTGTGAAGGAAAAATTATCAAAGTCAAATCTAACATTCCAAATTCATCATTTTTCATCTATGACATCCCCTATACAAAGCTGCCACACCACTACCTGGTCAACCTTCAATATATATCTCTCACAGACCTCTTCAACATTCTGGATTCACTCACAGCCACCTCTTGCGATGAGGGTGTGCTTCCCTCTTCTATCAACCCACCTCCCATTTCTTGGAAAAAGTATTGAGAAGGAATTGGCCAGCCAGCGATATGAGCACAACAGCAAGAATAATCTCCTTGAAGACTATCAACTGGGACTCAGACCATGCTGCGGTACTGCAGCAGTCACTCTGCAAGTAGTCGAAGACACCTTCTTTCTCAAATACAAAAACAACCATTGCTCCTGGTCCTGCTGGATATAATCAACTGATTTTGATATCCAGCATTAAACTACAGACTCCCAAACTCACAAGGGCTTCACTGGCACAATCCTACAATGGTTCACATCCCAAGTCACCAACCATCAGCAATTAGTCTCTCCCCTTTAACTGTGGATTACATCCAGGACTCCCGTCCTATCGCCCATCATTTTCAACCTTTATATGGAACTACTGGGCGCTATCCATGCCAAAAGCAACATCAAGATCCACCAGTATGCTGACAATGCCCAACTCTATCTCAAAATCTCATCATCCAATGCCATACAGAGATTGAAAACCTGTCTTGAACTTATCCGAACTCAACCAATACCATACAGAGATTTAAAGCCTGTCTTGAACTTGAAATGTCAACAACCTACCTGATACTTAAACCCATAAAGACTGAATCCCTCTCATTTTCCAACAATGCCACATTTTCTCTGATTCAATCATGACTCCCCAACTTAAACCTAACAGGCTTCACCCACCAACTGACAAAACAGGCCAAATCCCTCAAATTCACACAGGCTTGAACCGCTCACTCAAATAACACATTGCCTACAAGATAAAAACAGACTAGTTCCTACTCCACTTCTAAAAAAATAAAAGTGAAATCAGTTCTCCCAGGACCTGGCTTCAGAATGGTGGGTCAAGTCCTTGTATTCTCCCACCTAGATAGAGGCCGCTCCCCGCTCAATGGCATCTACACTGGCTCCTGCTGCAAGACTGGACTATCATCAAGATCAGCTGCATCACTTACAAGGCCCTTCTGTACCAAGACCCCAGTTCACCTGGGTAACAAACTAACAATATCTGAAAGTAAAGGTCAATCTAAGAACTCCAACATATCCGAGCTAGAGGCAAAACATTGCAGGAAGAAGAAAACAAGCTTTCTCAGCCTCCGTTCCCACGATTTACAACAACATCCCTCCGAAGCTAGAACAGCACCAACCCTCCTAAAATTAAGGACGAAAATGAAAACTCACTCCTTAAAGGAACAGTGCCTCAGAGATAGGCTAGCTTCTCATCCCTTCCATTAGCTTTACTTCATCCTTCTGATCCTCTCCCTTGTGCATACCCACTGGGGATTGCCCCCTGTACAACACTCCTTTGTTAGCCAGATAGGTTCCAGCTATAGAAATACCAAAATACACACACATACAAAACATATATCAATTGCAGGTCAATGAACTGTACTGGAACAATACGGTCTCTAGTTTTCATTACCTGATACAGTACCTATGGACAATAATGAAGTAGTCGATATGTGATATGTAGTATGATATATTAAAAAACACAAAAAACTCAAAATAACTCTAAATTAATAATTTGGTCATTGCAACTGGAAAGATTTTGGTGTTGGAATAAGAGTTGGACATTAGTTTTTTTGTAATGGTGAAGCACGGATGAAACGTACAATTATCTCAAGAAATGAAAAAACAGTATTTTACAGTCTTATCTATATGGGTCTTCTTAACCCCATCAAGGCAATACAGACATGACACAACCACCCAGTCAATAGACTGCACATGCAACCTTTCAAAGAACACAGACAGAAGAGCAACATGTAATGTGCTTCACTAATATATTTAATCAACATTTTTCCCTACCATAACACAAACTTTCATGTACAGTATATTCCATAAAATGTATTTATATTTGCCATGGGACAGACAGTACCTTTTATTAATGACATTAAAAAAATCGGAATACTTTTCGGCTTTGGCCAGGGCGTGAAAACAAAACACATTCTTAGCGTTTATTAGAAATCATATTAAAAGTTTGGCCCCATCGAGCATTCGAAACTAAAATTAAAAGGGCGAATTTAAGAAGACTTTACACGTCAGGTAAACAAGGTAGGACACTGGTACAAAATGCTAGAAATTGTTTATGGTGCCAACAGACGCTGCCCATCTTTGCTCCATCCCTTCCTCAGAAGATATTTGCACGCACTAGGCAGAATGCCTGCCAACACCATCCCAGCCATTGCAACCTCGTGGAAAAAAGAACCGTATCTCCTTGCCCTTGCTGGTCTCTCATACAAAATTGAAAACTACCCTTTATAAATTAATAGTTAAGCGGTTAAGTATGAAATGTAAACGTTTTCTCACTCATACAAATATAGTAGAACAGTGGTTGTTATGAAAACACACAGGTACAGATTCAATTTCCCACCGGCGACTCTAAACTTGCACAACATAATCTGGCCTCTTGTGCAGAATTCCAAGCCAAAAAATATCAAACACACCAGATATACACAGAGTTATGTGCTGATGAGAGGAAAAAGTTAGTACTGTGGCAGAACATGCCAATAAATAATACATTTAAAACAAAGATTAATGGAAACGTTTCAACTGACGGGACAAAACAACATTTTTACAAAATTATTACATAAATATGGCAGTGAATGGATAACAGTCAGGCAATGAGCTAATGAGATAAAATAGGCTTTTGAAAGAACCAGAGTAGATGCATTAGCTGTTCATGTTTGCATCTTGTAAGAGCAGGAATAAAAAGTAATTACAAAATTGTGAAAGACATGGTAGAAATTACACACTGATAGTAATTATGAAAATTGCATTGCTACAACCCATTTAAGCAATGTGTCCTGCATGTGCCCTATTTCATAATAAAATTATCACTGCATTCCTGTCTGATCCTCACAAGCCATTGCTATAGTTGCAGAATTAATTAAAAGGAATGTTAGACTAACTTAGACAATTCAACAGACCTGTTATTGCCCGTGGTCTTATTCTACTCTGAGGTTTGGAAATAAAGTGCTTGAAAATTCTGGAACCGTCTGCAGCATAATGGGTTGTTGTGAGTGAGCAGCTTTCAACACCAAGGGTCAGTTTATTGTGTGCCTACCGACAACAGAGGGGTTTGTTCTTATTGTAGCAAAAGAAGAATCCTAACTTATTCGTACGTTTGTGGACAAAACATGGGTATCGATAGTAACTCAGGGATAAATCATGGATAGTTGTGTCAAATATCGCTAACCACGGTATCTCAGTGATCAACCACAGGCAGCTGTGGAATCTCTGCAATAAACCATAATACCTGTGCAACCTCAGCTATTCACAATGGACAAGCGTTGGATCACAGTGATCACTAATGAACTTATTCTCTGAGATCAACCATGGATGTCCGTGGTATCTCAATGATCGACCATGGATATCTGTGTTGACAAAGCATTGATAACCAAGGTCTTTCAACAATAAACAATGCATATCTGTGATATCTCAGCTATCAGTGATGGACAACCGTGGTATCTCAGGAATCAACCTTGGATATTTTTGGTACTTCAGAGATCTATCTTGTGTATCCAAGCTATCTTAGCCATAAACCATGGATAGAGCTGGCTTGGCCTTATTATGTTTTTTTACTATGGTATGGATCAGCGTCTTATGCTTTTCATCTCTTACTGACACATGATGGACCTACCTGGCCAAAAAAAGAGTCTACCATACAGTTCCCAAAAGTTACATAAAAAAATTAAAATGGTTTACAAAGAATGCCCCTTTCTGCTTACTATGGGGCTGCCCAACTCTCCATCATTCAGACACTGCAGTACAAACTTTGATGTAAGAGTAAGGTATATTACCAGTAATTAGAGATGGAAAGACAGTGTATCACTCTTCAAGACAAATGTGGTAACTTGAGAGATTCTGGATACCATACCCACAAATACGTTTAGACCAGCTTGTAAAAAATGTGCTACTTCAGAAGCAATGACAGCAGCTACTCAATTAGCAACATGATCGTGGAAGGCGCAACTTCAGAACCTCATGCTTTTGCGGAAGCACAACTTCAACCTTCATGGTACTGTCAACAGAGGTACGACCCTAGCTTTCATGCTGTCATCACTGGAGGCACAGCATCGTCCTTAGTGTTTTCATTAGAGGCATGACGCCAACCTTCATGCTTTTGTAACTGCAGGCACCACCCTGGCATTGATGCTGTGGTCATTGGAGGAACGCCCTCCGGATTTCACATTGCGGATACACTGCAACACCCAGAAGCCTAGTAGATACTCTCGACTCCAAGTAGGAACGGGTACCGAAGTTTAGATTTTGCCTCATTTAAAATAACCATAATTTTCATAAGCATACAAACATATATGAGTTGTTTTGTTAGTAGTCATTTGCATTATTAAAAAAAAAAAAGGCATGGCCTATCATCATGTCTATCCCTTTGTCTATTTTGTAAACGAGGTTGTCAAAGCCAACGGCGCAAACATATAAACTACTCTAAAATCAACAGTTGCCACATAAATTGAAGTCTACAAGTATAAATCAGCTTCCTGAGCGAGGGCAGTGGTTGCTTTTTCGTACCTGGCCTCAGCACTATCCTCTAAAGTCCAGCGAAGCGAGCAGCAGTCCATGTAGCTTCAGTATTATTCAACTGTGTGTACCATCAACAGCACGTACAGTACGACTCCAACAAAGTAAAAACGTTAAAATGTGGCAGAGGTGACAGATATACTTTAGTAGCCACAGAAAATATTTTTTTAGATTTTTTTTTTTGCAAACAAAGCGTGTAATGATGTATTGAAATACAACCCCATTTATGGAAAATGGCATATTATAATTTACAATGTGCTCCTATCACACGCTAACCTACTAAAAAGTAGATTATTTGCTGCATAAGCAGCACTTTAAATGACTGGAAAAGTTTTAGAATCAGAGCATATCTCTGCAGGTAGTTTGCGCCACCTTTACAGGGTACCACCTAGCGGGAACATCTCTGGTGGATCTTGCCCAGAAACTATTAATTAACATTCTACCTAAGAGCTAAACCATCACAGCAGATGAAGAAAGTTTGCATAGAAGTAGCTGTCTATGTTCATTGCTAAACGTCCAACCCAGGGAATAAATTACATCTCTGCTACTTCTAGAAAATATTCTGAAAATGGCCACAAACGTCCACATAAAAAGACAATTTTCCTTAAAAAAAAAAAAAAAAAAAAAAAAAAAAAAAGGAGCTATGTTTTCATGAAAAATATTTCTGGCGACAACAGGTGTTGCTTCCTCTTCCTCTTTTGACGTCCTCTTGAAGACAAAAGGCCAACAATTCCATGTGAAGAGGAAGGTCTGCTGATGACCCTCTAAGCAGTG
This sequence comes from Pleurodeles waltl, assembly GCF_031143425.1. Classification (NCBI taxonomy): domain Eukaryota; kingdom Metazoa; phylum Chordata; class Amphibia; order Caudata; family Salamandridae; genus Pleurodeles; species Pleurodeles waltl. Next base: position 1,405,279,233 of record NC_090447.1, on the reverse strand, counting down.
CCGCTACGGTTCGTCAAACAGCTGCAGATCCAGTCTAACTACTATTTCTCCGGTTGGCACTTCGTGCAAGAGGAGACACTTGGTGACGGGGCCTTTGGAGCCCTGGTCTTTCTTAATGTCCGCAACACGGATTTCTGTTCGACCCAAAAAGTCTGAAAAAGAAACAAAACAGAGAACACATTACTGTGCATGGATTTTACCTCAATACCTACTAACGACTTTTTCATTTAAATTTCAGCCTGGATGTGAAACGCAGACTTTGTCTCTCAAATTCTCAAAATTATGGTCCACACACATAATTTTTTTGAAGATGTTATTTCTCTTTAGCATAGACGGATGGGTCTTCATTCATTCAAATGTTAGAATATTTAGCTTCCACCTGAAATCTCCTATGACCAACAAAAACGCGCCAGGTGCACATGCTGCCATTCACAGCCTTTGCCACCCAAATTCACTGAACACCAAAAACGTTGTTGTTATCCAAGAAGTCATTTTGGTTAATGTCCTCTTCCCCCTCCCCTCCCACCACCCCCAAAGAATTAAGGCTGCATTGCACATTCTCATCCATTTTCTTAATAAAACAGTCGAAACACTAGTGCAAATATCGGCTTGGGGTGCCCACGGAGCACAATTACCTCACAACAAGCAGAACATTTTCACCAAAACTTTTCCAGAAAGTGACACGGCTGAGATAGCCAAGCTTGGTGGGTCTTTTTGTTGCACAGGACGATCACCACTAAATGTATTATGCCTGGGCGTCGAGAGCATGCCCCTTTTCCCACAGTTCAATACCCTTTAGGAATGAGTTGCACATCATCACATTGCTCTAAAGTATGTTTTCCTAGCTGCTTCAAATAAGTGCTTCTCTGCACATTACATTTCATAGCTCAGATACATTTCATAAGACTCAAAGCTCCTGAGAATCTCCTCATGACCAGAAATGAACAAGTTACCAATCTTCTGTAACGTCTTATCTTGTAGAGACAATATCTAGTTGCAGATTCCTTACCTTTGAATTTTCCCCAGAGGTCAGACTGGATCCAGAGGTTATTCGTGAGCAGTACCCCTGCATGCCGTTAGGTCGCGTCAATCAACTCCACATCCATCATTTGCATCGTCCGCACCAGATACGATGTTTTGCTTCCTATATAGGCATCACCCCAGCGCACTGACGTCAGTTTCTTTTCACGCCTTTCCATGCCAGTAGTGCAGACATTAAAAACACTCACTACTGGTGTGTTAAAAAACTAAGCCCCTAAAAGGAGAGTCCATGCCCCTAGAAATCAGTTTGCAGAGTGGGGATGATGGGAGGGGCAGTAAGGAATCTGCAACTAGATATTGTCTCTACCAGGCAAGTAACTTGTTCATCGGCCACAGACTACTGGTTGCAGAGTCCTTACCTTTAAATAGATGCCCAAGCAATGCCATCCCAGAGGTGGGGCTTTTAACCAAGATCATACTAGAAAGTCCTGCAGGACTTAACGGGCAAAGTGCCAGTCCCTAAAAATCTGACTGTCCAGGCAGTAGTGTTTAGTAAACGTGTGAAGAGATGCCCAGGTTGCCGCCTGACAGATGTCGAGGACTGGAACTTGGCGTGCTAACACAGCGGTCACAACTGTGGCACAGGTAGAATGAGCACGCAAACCTTCAGGGGGTTGTTTTTGGCCAGTGCATAGCAGATATTAATGCAGAGTATGACCCAGCTAGAGATAGTCCGCTTCTGCACTGCCCAACCTTTCTTCGCACACCCACATAACTGACAAAGAGTTGATCATCCGCCCATAACTCTTTTGTACGATCAAGGTAGAACACCAACACTCTTTTTGGGTCCAGGTGGTAGAGTCTCTCCTCTTCCTTAGAAGGATATGGGGGTGCGTAAGAAGTAGACAAGGTGATGGATTGGCCTACATGAAAGGGCATAACCACTTTTAGCAAACAAGAGACCCTAGTGCGAAGCACCACTTTATGAGGATAGATGGAAAGGTAGGGTGCCTTAGATGACAATGCCCGTAGCTCACTCATCCTGCAGGCAGAAGAAATGGCCACAAGGAAGGCGGTTTTTAAAGTGAGAAGCCTTAGACAAGAACTGTGGAGAGGCTCGAAAGAAGCGCACATCAGAAATGTAAAAAACAGATTCAGGTCCTACTGGGGCATAATGAATTTGGATGGAGGAAAAAGATGTATAAGACCTTTGAGGAATCTATGTACAATAGGGGATTTAAAGAAGGTTGATCAGGCAAACTCAAAAAATCAGAAATAGCAGACAAACTTTGATTGCCCACAGCACAGCCCTGCTGGGCCCGGGAAAGGATAAACAACAGGACCTCAGAAAGAGGGGCAGCAAGGGGGACAACAGACTTGTCTGTGCACCATGCCACAAATTTCTTCCAATGACAGGTGTATACCATTTGGTGGAGGGATGCCTGGCTGCCAAGATTACATTACAGACTTCATGAGGAAGGTCAAAAGTTGTCAACTGTCACCGCTCAATCTCCACTTAAGAAGGCGGAGAGTGGGCAGGTTTGGATGCAGTACCCTCCCCCTACTGCTGCGACAGAAGATCTTCCTGAAGGGGCAGTCTGGAGGATCAATGGATATGCTCAGCAGCTTGGGATACCACACTCTCCGTGCCCAGTCTGGAGCCACGTGGATGACTTGGGCCTGGTCGTTCTTGATCTTCTTGAGAACTCTGGGCAGAAGTGGAATGGCTGGAAAGGTGTACAGACCGCCTGAGTTCCACTCGAGACAGAGAACATCTCCAAGTGATTGCCACTTTGGAAACCAAAACGCAAAACTGCTGACATTGCGTGTTCTCTGTGGCGGCAAACAGATATAACCAAGGCCCTCCCCACTGCTGAACGAGACCTTGCGCCACCTCAAGAAGGAGATGCCATTCATGATCCAATAGGCATTTGTGGCTGAGAACATCTGTTCTTGCTTTTAGAGAGCCCACCAGATGCTGAACCACCATGGATATGCCCTGTTGTTCCAGCCCCGTCTCCTGACAATGGGTCCACAACCCCACCCCGCCCTGCTTGTTGCACTACCACATGGTGGTGGTGTTGTCCTTGAAAACCTGCACAATATTTTCCTTGATAAAGGGAAGAAGTGCTTTTAATGCTAGCTGGATCGTACAGAGCTTCAACAGGTTGATGTGGAGGACGGATTCCACCAGGGGATGCCTCTGATCTCCACCTCTCCCAGATGGGTGCCCCATCCAAAAAATGACACGTCTGTTACTATGATCAGATCTGGTTGGGGAAGAAACAGGGAACTGCCTTTGACCCAATCCCGTTAACCACCAATGCAGATCTTTTGCAGTTCCCTATGAGATCTGAACTTTGTTGCAGAGATTTCCCTCATTCTGCACCCACTGGAACTTCACGTCCCACTGCAGAGCCCACAGATGCCACCTGGCATGTGTCACTAGCAGGACGCAGGAGGCCATGAAGTACAGCAGCGTCAGAATCATTATCAGCGACATTCTAAATAACATCAGGATCAGCCTGAATATCTTGGACTCGCCGCTCGGAAGCATAAGCCTGAAAATGCACTCTATCCAGAACAGCTGATAAAAGGGAGCGTCTGAGAGGGAGCCAGGTGTGACTTTGGTACGTTTATAGTGAACTCCAGTGAATGCAGGAGGTGCACCATAATCTGGAGGTGGGAGACGACAGCCTGGGGTGAGCACACCTTCAACAACCAGTCATTTAGATAGGGGAAAACTGAAACCCCTGATCTCCGCAGATGTGCTGCAACCAACACCATCATCTTGGTGAACACCCGAGGGGCACTGGTTAGGCCAAAGAAAAGCACAGTGAACTGAAAGTGCTTGTTCCAGGCAGGACGGTGATGTGGAAATAAGCATCCTGCAAATCCTATGCTAAAACCAGTCTCCTAGAACCAAGACAAGACCTGAGCCAGTGTGAGCATCTTAAACCTCTTCTTGAGGAAGAGATTGAGGGCACGTAGGTCTAGGACAGGGTGAAGGCCCTTGTCCTTTTTGGGAACCATAAAGTAGTGGGAATAGCAATCACAGCCAACTGGCTTAAGGTGTGGAGGAGGCAGACTAGGAGGGGTTAGAGGCTGATACGGGGGTGATGGTCTCATCTGAACTCTGGACACCTGACCTCCGAGGTCAGTGCGTCCTGCATCCTCGGCCACACAGAAGCTCTGCAGCATTCGTGGCATGGTGGCAGGATGGGAATCAGTGCGGCTGGTATCGCCTTCGGTAGCCACAAAAGGGGCAAAAGGCAGACTGGTGGCACGAGGGGCCGCTGCGAGGCCCACGGACCTGGCCGTAGCACGAGAATCCTTGAAGAGCTTGAGTGCCAAATCTACCTGGTCTCCGAAGAGACAGGTGCCATAGAAGGGCATGTCCATCAAAGAAGGATGGACATCCCCCCAAAAAACAGATGTCCTCAGCCAGGTGTGGCGCCTCAGGGCCATTGTCCTGGAAACTGCTCTGCTTAGCGAGTCATCCGTGTCAAGTCTGCAATGAACTGTGAACTTTGCTGTGTCTCTCTCATCAGCAATAGCCTGAGAGAGTATAGCCCGGGCGTCCGCCAGGACCTGTAGCAGCACTCGCACAAACATCCCACAGCGCGTGGGAATAATGGCTCAAAACACATTGGGTGTTCAATGACCGCAATGCAAGGCTGGTGGAAGAAAACATCTTCCCAAATCAATCCAACCTTTTGGATTCCCTATCCAGGGGAGCAGTAGGGAACATGCCTTGGAACGAAAAGGCCTGGACCACCAAGCTCTCAGGGGTGGGGTGTTGCATCAGGAACTTGGGTCTCCAAGTGCGAGATGATGGCGGCAGACAATCATCCTGTTCACAGGAACCCCTGTCCTGGGTGTGTACCAGGTACCCAGGAGAACGTACGTGAGGGCATCAGTGAACGGGTGTAGGGATTCTAAGGTAGAAGCTCCTGGTTGTAGCATCTGTCAAGAGATTAGTCTTGACAGCCTCTGAGGGCAGTTGCAGATCCAGGAGCTTAGCTGACCTTTTCATCACCATTGTATAAGATGCACCCTCCTCTGTAGTCATGGTAGGGGAGAAAGTATGCCAGTATTTGGAGATGTGCCACATCCGCTGGCTTCACCCAAGTCCGTACGCCATCCATTTCATTTTCGTAGGGCTGGTATTCTAAAGGGGCCTGCGATCCCTTACATTCTTACCCAAGGGATAGCCCGGTGAAATGGGGCCCAGGATCGAGCAAGAAGACAAAGTCCCTGCCAGCGTCGGAGTCAGTGCCGGGCGATGCCCATCCGGCTCCATGTCGGGGATGACAAAGGGGATGGTGGCGCCAGGAGCGTTGGCGTCGGGACGGGCACCAGGGAAGGTGGAGGTGGTATGAGTGGTGCAGGTCTGGATCCAGGACTGGATCCCTCAAAGCCAATTGGCATTGAGGCCGAAACAGTTGGCGCAGAACCCAGTGGGGTCCCCTCTGACTCTGTGGGGCCCGAAGGTGCTCCAGTGGAGTCGTACTGCCCAAAAATGAGGCACATGGCCTCATAGAACTCCTTAATTTGGGCATGAGTCGCTCGAGCTCCTGGAAATTCAGGGAGGTGCAGTCAGCCCAGACACAGGTTCTGCAGAACGAGGCCTAGAATGACGACACTCCATATTCACATTGACCAATGGATGAGGAGATGTTGAATAAAGATTCGACTTCTTGCTTTTCTTCTTCTGCCTCAACTTACCCGATCGCCCCAAGGACTTTGAATGGGACGACAGCAACTTTGGACTCCGCGAGTGGTCCTGGGATCTTCCTCACGATAGAGCCCTTAACCTGTGCAGAGGCGTGTGCCAGCCCACCATCAGCTTTAGGGACCGCTCCCTGAAAGCCTTCGGATGCAAGGCCCGTCACTCGCAGAATGAATGCAGGTTGTGGTTGCACTCCAAACAACACTAACACATGAGGTGTGGATACATCGTGGACATCGCCGACGACAGGATGAGCAGGGCTTGAAATCTCCCCTTCTAAAAGACATCCCTCAACACACCAGGAGAAAATTCTCAAAAAAGAGTTTGACAAAAGTCGAAAAAAGACCAGTCAAAAAACAACTGAGGGGTAGCTCTCTCCGGATCAGCGCTGGCTGGCACGGGAAAGAAAAGAACTGACATCAGCGTGCCTGGTTGGCTCCTATAAAGGAACCACAATGTCATTTCTACATGGACAACGCCGACAATGGAGACGACTGGCGCCACCTACCAGTGCACAGGGGGTACTACTCATGAAAATCTTCTAGATCCAGTATGATGCCTGGAGATAATTCAAAGGTAAGGAATCTGCAGCTAGAAGTCTCTATCAGATGAGGTTAATTCACTAGCATTTGGTGGAACTCTGGCAAACCTACTTTACACGAGAATGTCAAGGAGGGTTGCCCTCATTCCATGTTTGTCCCTGTACAGCATTAACATTTGCTGGCCACCTCCTCAGCTAGCCGACTATTAGGAGACAAACACTTTAGGTAATAACACCACCCACACCGGCAAAAATATAACAACTGTTATTTGGAATGATTATTATATTACGAGTAATTGCAACCCACCTGTGGTTAGATAAAAGTCTACCAAAAAGCCAGGCTGAGTGCAGTGTTATTTATCTAGTGTATTGGAGAATACGTATATTTGAGAAGGAAGCCACCTAAAACTCACATAATTAGAGGGTTATTGTGGTCATATGCACCATTTAGGTGCAAACGTTCAGAATATTAAATTTCTAAAGCTTTTGACCTAATTACTATTTAACAATATTACTCAAAATTCAAGACCACTTTGGATATTTTTGCAACACGTTGTTTTTCAATGAACTCACAAAGAGATAATGGATGTTAATTTTCTTCGCTCTTTCTCCACCCAACATTATTTAATATAATTCACCTAAGAGCATGGGCATAAGTTGTTATTCTGATATTAATCGCCACTGAAATGTTGGCTACACGGTTTGCCATGAACTTTACTGGCACCCTGGGGCCCTCCTAGGCACGCACCACGATTGGGAGCTACAGCCACGACAGAGGCACACTTGTGTACTCAGAGTGATGGGGCGCACGAGTGGACTGCCAATCACGAAAGGCAGAGAACGAAAGTTGTCGCCGGACTTGAGACATAGTAAACATCTTACGTTTGTGGGCCACAGGGGTTGCACAGCAGAGTCCCAAGAGAGCTCATATGCATGTGGGCTGCTCTGTACAAACCCGAATGGCTGCACTGCTTGCTTTCTGGTTTATGATTCTGCTCGATATTATGAGCTGCAATCAAGGGAGTAGCCAGAAAAATAAACTACCTCCCACTTAGAACCATGTCCCAAATAGCTCGGAGCAAGCAGGTGAGGAGAACAAACCCACAGAAGTTTAGGAGATTGTTTCCAGACCTTTGCTATCTGTAAGTGAAAGCCTCTTGTGGACCACACAAAAAACAGAGTGGGCTTAGAAACAAAAGAGCGCGATGACGTCATGACGCCAGGCATATGCAGTGCCAACAAGTTGTATCATTGATTGAGATGACGCACCACGGCCTGCCCATCGACTGACCAGAATCCTTTAAACAGCTCCTCACTGTGATCTTCAACGTTGCAGGGAAGCAAATGGGTAACCACCCTTGACGAAGTAGGGGTTGATAATCCATTTCCTCACTTTAAAGACATTATCCTCCTCATAGTCTATGTTTTGCTCCTTGACTGAAGCTATTTAGAAATCTTAGTGTGTAATTACAAGGGGGATCCTTCCGCCCCCCAGCCATGAGGAGCATTTTTTAAAAATCGGGGAGAAAGAGATGGTGTTAACCATCATTTTAAGAAATAAGAGTGAATGTGTGGGTTTCCGTTTGAGCAGTGCTTAATTTGTGTTTGTTGTTTCCGGTGCTAAGCACCGGCACTTATTTTTGAGGGCCGGGGCTTGCTCTTCTGCCTCAAGCATTTGCTGCGAGCAAAAGACACATATGGAAAAGAATGAGGAAGGGAAAGGGAGTGGCTTTATATGGATTGAAGAGGCACGAGATGGCTTCAGGATTACTTTTACGCTGCTTTAGTATTCCGTGTTCACACATTTAATTGCAGCAGGCGCGTGTTTACGAGGAGGGCTTTGGGCACCGGCACCTTTTTATTTACAAATTAAGCACTGGACTACAGTGACACACTGGTGAAAAATAACAGCTAACGACAAACAAATTTTATTTTCATGCAATATGATTATTACGTATGCATATTAGTAGCACAGGGAAAGAAGTCGTGATGAAAGCCAGAGACCTCCAGGGTTGTAAATAACTGGTTGAAACATGTTGGCTTACAGAAGTGAAAACCACTGTAGTTTTCTCACATCATCTAACTACTTAGGTTTTCAATCTTACCAGGGACTGGGAGAATAAAGGTCCATTGGAGGGTAACCTGGGCATTATTAGTCATTTTTCGGTCCCCCATAAAAATATCTGGTCTCTAAAACTTCCTAAATAACAATTCGGTGAGCCGGGATAGGCAACAGATAGCCCTGTGATGAAGCATGCCATGATAGGGAGCAACGGTGGTCTAGTCTCCAAAAACCTTCTGGACTGAATGTCCTTTTTCGTGGCGCACATATTGGAAATATCTGCTATCTTAACATTTTCTTTAGTGATATTAATATTGTCAAACAACCGCTTGTCTTTGCAGTTTGAAAAGGATCTTTCAACAAAGACTCGGTGCTCCTAAAATCATTTACTGTTATTGAGAATCCCTTTAACCTCTACATACCATCAGGTGAGAACTGGTCCCTCTCGAAGACTGTGATACAAAGTACATCCTGCTCCAGGTCCTTGATGAAGAACTGACAGTTTGAGTTCCACTTGGGGTTCAGTGTGTCTTGGATCGTCTTGGTGATATGGCACTGGGAGCCCATGGTGATCTCACAGTATGGATTGCTCTTTCCTGAAATTCACACCACATAGTTAGCACAGTACACTTCACACTTGGGCACACAATGCAAAAAGACCTTGTAAATTAATACAATTTTTACAAGAAAAATTTAGTAACCACTAACTGTTTTCTAACCCTTTATCCTGACTGTTGTAGGTTCCAACCCACTCAAAATATTTTAAATTGCCTATTGTGTTAGAAACTTTCGCTGTCATACAGTCAAACAGGAAGGAGACATTGGTGGATGTAGAGAAGTAGAGTATGGGGTTTCTCCACGGACGCAAGCACTTATATTGGCCAGGTGTCAAACTGGCATGGGATATTTTTCAATAACAGTGCTCCCAAACGCCGCTAGGTGGCACCATGCGACACCACACTGACTCCATACTGCCCCAGAAGTGAATGAATGGAGAAGCATCTGAGCGCTATCCCTGCACATTGATGTCAGTTTTTTTTTGGTCTTTTCCCTTTCTACACCCTCAGAGGTGGAACATGCACAATTGTGGACAACAGTGTGCTGATCACTAACTTCATATATGTACATATATATATATATATTTATATATATATATATACACAGAGACACACATTTGAGTGCTTTTATTACACAAACAAGGCTGAGGGACACGACATGATTTGCACAGCTAATTACAGCTGGCCAAATTCAGTGTTTTTATGTTTTGATTCCTAATCATGATGTCATTCAACTGTGTTTTATCAGAGAATATAAAATATGCGCAAATGTATTATGAGCAGAATGAGAGCAGAATGAATAGTTATCCCTAACAAAGATTTTTAGTGAACATTTGTTTTTTTGTGTTGATATATTGCGCTCACCTCCCTTGTGTTCAGGCCCTGATGTTGACAATCATTCACCATGAGGCTTACAATGGGATGGAGCTTAAACATTCATTGGCACACACATGGCACTGTAAAAGTGTCTTAGGTAAGATCATTTAAATTGTTTGTTTTTCTCAGGTGGCAGTACAGATCTCCTTCCCTTTCCATAACTAACATCAGAATGCAGGTGGGTGTTTGAGAGCCGTATGGGATGCCCAGGGCTACAGTAATCTACAAACATTTTTATATCTTCCTTGAAAGTGCAGCTGTCGCCTGGCCTTAAGTACTCAACAAAAACAGAGCTTTCAGAGTACAACGAAGATCTACCTACATGGTGGTTTCCCTAGGTAGAGGATTTGATTGCGCCAAAGTTGTGTGTTCACACTAAAAAGAGTTCTTGTATTGCAATTTTTGGCTAGTGGCAAAACTTATAATCTATACAGAAGGTCTAAGGTGATCATGGTGGCAAGCTAATGATCATGGCTATAGGCCTGTTCTGTTTAATATGACATATTATGAAAAAAGCAGTAGGACCTAGGTATTTATTGTGAAAAGCATATGTAAAAGCCACTTAGCATTTAAGGTTGAATTGTTAGTACTCTCTATTAAAGGATATAGATACATTTTTTTTTTTTTTACATACATCTCACAGATTACAGTAGAAGGCAAAGGTTTTGTTGGTAGTTAGACCCTCTGACAAATCACGGATATATAAATTTTGCGCTGTGAGAGTTCTTGTTTAGCCCTCTAGGGAGAGATAGTATTTTGCTTTGCCAACTTTAATTTTGTGTACTTGGTAATTTTATGAATGTGTGCCTGACGTCTACCTGTGGGAAAGCTTGCGCTCAAGTACAGTATGCCTGAGTTGATCACGGTAGCAAGCCACATCTGTTCTGTTTATTATGAAGTTATCACAAAGGTAGTAGGCACTCATCAAGGACCACCCCCCCACTGCCAAAATGAACCTCCACGACTGAATGAAGGCCATCGCCGACTGGACGGAGAGCAGTCGCATGAAACTGAACTCGGACAAGACGGAGATCCTTACCCTCAGCTCCACCCCCTCTGCCTGGGACGACTCCTGGTGGCCGGCCACTCTAGGAACCTCACCGACACCCACCAACCACACATGCAACCTGGGATTCATCCTGGACTCATCGCTCACCATGACCCAGCAAGTCAACGCTGTCTCATCATCCTGCTTCAACACTGTCCGCATGCTCCGCAAAATCTTCAGGTAGATCCCCACCGAAACCAGAAGGACGGTCACCCAGGAACTCGTCAGCAGCAGACTGAACTACGGCAACGCTCTCTATCCGGGAACCACGGCCAAACTCCAGAAAAGACTGCAATGTATACAGAACGCCTCCGCACGCCTCATCCTCAACATCCTGCGCCGCAACCATATCTCAGCCCACCTGAGAGACCTACACTGGCTCCCCATCAACAAGAGGATCACCTTCAAGCTCCTCACCCACGCCCACAAAGTACTCCACAACGCCGGCCCAGCTTACCTCAACGAACGACTCACCTTCTACGCCCACAATCGTCAACTCTGCTATACCAACCTCACCCTCGCCACCGTTCCTCGCATCCACAGGATTACAGCCGGCGGCAGATCGTTTTCCCACTTTGCAGCCAAGACCTGGAACACCCTCCCCATCCACCTATGACAGACCCTGGACCTGCTGACCTTCAGGAAATGCCTCAAGACTTGGCTGTTCGAACAGTAGCATCTCCCCCACCCCCCTCTACCCCACCTTGAGACCCTTGCGGGTGAGTAGCGCGCTCTAGAAATGAATGAATGAATTAATGAGTAGGCCTGGCCTATTTACTGTGATCAGCATTTGTTAAAGCCAAAAGGCCTCTAACTGTTGATTGTCATCACTCTATGTTACAGGCTGTAGACAGGCATTTGGTTATATGTACTATCAAGGATTACCATAGTAGGCAAGTGTTTTGGGGTTGCTCTCATAATACGACAAATCCTGAGAGTAGAAGATTTTAACTTTGATGATTCTTGTTAGGCCCTACTGAGAGAGGGGGCGTATATTGCTTAGTTAACCGTAATTCTATACATATTTGTAATTTTACAACTGTATGCATGTTGGTTGCCAGCGTATGTGCACTTTAGTTAGCCTGTTTTGGTTATGATGTCATGCCAGTGGTTAAGGTTATGGGCCTTACAGGTTCAATGGGAAATATTACATCAGATTCCATAGAAGTGATCTGTTTATATTGAAATGTTATGACAAAGCAAGTAGGCCTGATTTACTTATTGTGGAAAGCATGTGTTAAAGGCAATAGGCTTTTAGGGGTGGATTATTACTCTGCTGTGCTAAAGCCTGCAGGCAGGTATTTTGTTATCCTGAATCTCACAGATTACCAGAGGAGGCAACGGTTTTGATGTCCCATCTGAATAAATCATAGGGATAAAAGTTTGCACTATACTAATCCTAAACAGGCTCTAAAAGAAGTGAATTTCTATTGTTATGGCAAATGGAATTTTGTATATTTTGTAATTTTATCATAGTACACCTGATGGTTTAGTTGTAGGAGAGCTTACGACAAACACAGTAGGCATGAATTGGATATGGCGATAAGCCAACAATAATGTTAACGGCCTGATTGTTTATAATGAAAAGTTTCTGATCACATGTGCACATCCACCTGAACATGAATGTTTCAGTGTCAGAGCTGGTTGGTAGCCCTTTAGTTTTACATTTCCCCCTTTTAGAGTCCCCTTTTCATTTCTTTGATTCCCTGCTTCCTATTTTAATTTGGCATAAGAGTATACTACAGCTCTCTAGGCAGTGCTAACAGGTCGCCCGCTTGCCACTCATTTCACTTGCAGTATGCCACATCCCACTTGGTCACTTCCCCTAAACCGGGTGACTACTACAGAATGCTGTTGTCCATAACGTATCATAGTTTTACCATTCCAAGATGTCAAACGTGTTGGTTCCTAATGTGGCAGCCATGCTGGAATTTTAAAACAATTATAGACTATGTTCAATACTTCTGAACGATGGACACCATATGCTATATTTAGTTTTGTTATTCCAAGCATACACAAATGTACAGATTGCATATTTTATTTTTTCCTACTTGTATTCTTTTAATTGATCTTGCATAAGTTGCTGAGTGTGTGTTTTACTGTGGTTGCGTCAGAAGGTGAATGCAAGAATGAATCAGTGGATGGATGGCTGGATGTACGAGTGCAAATATGAGTGACAGAGCACATGTATGATGACTTGAGTGACTAAACTCATGAATGAAACAATAGGCACTTTCTTTCATGCGCATGATCTATTGGCATTGCAAATACTGCTTTGGATTTTCTTGTCCGTGGACCCTGCCCAAAATCTGCCTCTGGGAGCAATGTCCCAAGTCCTTGTGAGTGCTTCTGATAGGGTACAGGGTGGTAAAGGAAAGTCCTGTCTTTCTAGCATGGATAACCCCACATTTTGCCTGATGTCAGAGTGTTTAGACTGTAGTTCACTGGGATCCTGCTAACCAGGACCCCAGGGTCTGTGCTCTCTCCTCTAACTTTGGTTGCTGGTAAATGTTTTAGACCCACAATTGGCATACTGGTGCACCTATATAAGTCCTTAGTATATGGTACTTAGGTACCCAGAACATTGGTGCACCATGGGACCCCCATAGGCTGCAGCATATATTTTGCCACCAATAGGAGCCCATGCAAACTGTGTCTGCAGGCCTGCCATTGCAGACTGCATGTAATGGTGCATGCAGCTTTCACTTAAGAATTAAGGCTTGTCTTGTATCCTGGTCGCTGCACTTTTCCACAGTAAGTCACCCATCTGATAGGCCCTTCAGCCCAAAGGCAGAGTGCATGACCTTAAGTGTGTGGGTAACCTTGCATGAGCAAGGTACCCCTACAAACCCCAGCCTCCATTCCCTGGGCTCTGTAAGTGAGAGGAAGCCAACTTAAGGTATGTAGTAGACACTGGCCATGCGAGTGGTCTAACTACATAATGGCTTGTTTGGTATGAAACATGTTGTAATCATGCAACTACACCGATTCCGGTGCTAGAGGCATGATCCCCTGTACTCTAGGGGTTCTTTAGAGAATCCCCCAGTTCTGCCTGTGCAGCCTTTTGGGGTCTGGCTGCCAGCCAACATTGCTGCCCACCCCAGACACTGTTCTGCCCTCCTGCTGGTGAGCCTGGCTCAGGTAGAGGAAGGGAGAACAAAGGATTTCCTGCAAGGGAGAGGTGTGACCACCTCCCCCTGTGTATTAGATGTCTAAGGGCTGGAGTGGCCACTGAGCGCCATCAGACTGCTTTGAAGGGCACATTTGGTGCCCTCCTAACATAATCCTGCTTGCACCAGTTCAGGAACACCGGGTTACCACTCTGGTGTGAAAATTCACAAAGGACAGGGGAGTGACCACCCCATGTCCAGCTCCAACCCCTAGGGAGGTAAATAGAGCTCTGCCAGGAGGCCACTTGATTTTTCCATCTTGAAAATAAGATGTGCAGAGGCCCTTGGAAGCATCTAACTGGTTAGGCCAGGTAGATGACATTCCTGACCCCCTCTGATAGGAGGGTCACCTCCGAGAGTGACCAACCCCCTTTTAGGGTTACTTAAGGGCTCCCCCTGCAATGGGTCCTCAGATTCGTAGAGCAAGACTCTACAAAGAACTCTCACATGACTGTTAGCGGTAGCATCTTCCAGAATGTCATCTGTCGACGCAAGTTCGACACAGCACAGGTCAGATTTCCATCAAACAGATCAGTATCCCCTTGATATACCTGTATGCCAAGATATCTGAAGGTGCTGGATTGCCACTCTAGGCCAGGGGCTATCGATGTGAGGTCTGGATCAGCACAGCAAGCGACAACGGGAACACACAAGACTTGGCCCAATTTACTCGCAAGCCAGAAATCCTTCATGCGCGTAGAGTAATGGTATTATATCGCTGAGGAACTCCGCAATATCTCTAATGTACACTAGAAAGTTGTCTGCATATAAAGAGACTGTATGGTTTCCATCACTCAGTGGTATGCCCCAGGAGCGCCCGCCTTGCAGAGCGTGACCAACAGTGGCTCTACTGCCAGAGCGAAGAGCAGAGGGGATAAAGGACAACCCTGTTGTGTGTCTCTCCTGATACAAATGGAGGGCGACATTAGGTGCCCTGTTTTGGTTCGAGCTGATGGAAGCATATATAGCAATTTCACCAGTTGTATAAAACGCGGGCTAAAGCCATATTCGGGCAAAACTGCTAAAAGGAAAGGCCATTCCAGCGAGTCAAATGCTTTCTCGTGGCCAACACCAGGGAGAGTACGAAAAAACCTACACAGGTTGAGGGATGTCGTACAGCCCGGCACAAAACCGTTCTGATCCTCATGCACTAATACAAGCACCAGTGGGGCCAGTCGCATTGCAACAATTTTGGCTAATATTTCATAATCCGTATTGAGGAGTGCCAGCGGTCTGTAGGAGTCAGACTGGTGGGGCCCTTATGCGGCTTCAGTAGGGAGACCACTGTGGCCTCTCTCAATGTAAGGGGTAAGTGCACCTGTTCCAAAGCTTCCTCATATAGAGTAAACAATTTAGGTGCTAGCTGAGCTGCGCATGTCTTATAAAATTAGTCCAGGAGCCTATCTGGATGGGGCGCTTTGCCATTGGCGAGAGAACGAATGGCTTCCTGCACCTTGGACAGCAGGAGAGGGCCATCTAGTTCTGAATATTGCTTGGCAGGGATCCGTGGCAGCGTAGCCTTAAACGCGTCCCATTCCATTGAACGAGACGAGGCTGTGTCTGTATTGAGTTCAAAGTAACTAGCTATCCGTTGCCCAGTCAATTCACGGAATGCCGGGTCCTCCAACGTCATAGGTTGCAGCCTCCATGTGGGGGGCAGAAAGGTGGGTGGTCTCATCCCAGTCGAGCTGGAGGTATTGGGGGTTGAGATTGGAGTGAGTACGGCCCAGATAATCGGTCCGTGCAACCGCTGGGACCAGGTTGGCCTTACAGAGTAGCCTGTCAAGTTGGACATGTAAATCATGAGGGGCTGAGTAGAAGGAGTATACTCTGGCCGCAGCATTATAATGGCACCAGACATGCGTCAATTGCCAGTGGTGCAACCAGGTTACTAAAAAGTGGGCATCAGAGCTAGCAGTAGTGCATTTCAGTGGTGGAAAGCCCCTGTCCAGATGCGTATCTAGTACACAATTAAAGTCCCCACAAATCAGCCACAGGCATCGTTCCATCGAGCCAGCAATCGATTGAGTGCGCTTAAAAACGAGGCCTGGTCTACACTGGGAGCATATATATTACCAAGTCGGATGTGACGACCACTTAGCTGGCCTCGAATGAACATATACCAGCCATTTGCCTCTGCGACCTGCTCTATCAGATCAAACGGGATCCCCGGTCTAATCCATATTAACACACCTCACACATAAGATGAGTAGTTTGTGGAATATACGTGGCCTCGCCATTTTCTTCTACGCGTGTCTACCTCTGAGCTTGTTAGGTGAGACTCTTGTAGCATAGATTTATGAGCATCGCAGCGCTTCAGACAGGAGTATATGGCGTAGCAACGAGCTGGAGTGTGCATGTCATGAATGTTCCATGTCATTAGGTTAATGTGCGCCATCATATGTAAGATGAACAGCCGGGGGTGCTGCGCATATTTGCCACACGACTGACAGCGTCCTTAGTGCGTGTGAGGGAGCAGAGCAATGTGTAGTAAGTAACTTCATGAGTTGCCTAGCGGTGGACAGGTTATTGGGGGTTAACAACGAGCAACATATTGTAACAAGAACATTGGAAATACCAAAAGAGTAGCACACTAGAACAAGTGGCCACCCAAACTGGGTAATGACAACTAAGACAAAAGATAGTTGGTCTTACGGTAGGGGTGACCGGATGAGAACCCGCAGTATGTAACAACAGAGGGACTACATTGTGCACCACTTTACGGACAGAACAATGTTCACGACCATATAAGGAGCATTATACATTATCAAGAGTAGAAACATGAATAGAAACATGAATATAAAGACAACTGAGCTCAAATTATATTGTCTGATGTCTGTGGGGTTATATCTGGAGGAACATGCGAGCTTTGCACAGACGGCCATGTGATAACAGAACTCTCTCCATCGAAAGAAGGGGAGTCTGGAACATTTGGACTGGAGCAACACCCCGCACTTGAGAGCACGGCTGCTTGCTGTAAGGCACTACACCACTCCTGGATTCTCTGCTCCAAATCTGGAACTGCAGGAGGGTCTCTGTCCACTCGCGCCTTCATCCGACGTTGCCCCCTGCGGTTCCGCCGGATATTATCTTCCTTTGTTGATGCCGACTGAGCCGGTCGTGGAGCACCGGTATAAGGGCTTGCCAGCCAGTGCATAGTGTCAGAGGCTACTACCCGAAGCCTAGCTGGGAAGAGGAGAGAGTAAGCAAATCCCATTTCACAAAGACGTCACTTCACTACAAAGAAATTATTGCACTGCTGCTGTAAAGAAATGTATAGTCTGGGAAGAACATCCCATTAGCATTGCCCACCCTTATCTTCATCATTAGGCGGGTTTCCTTTAACACAATGTCTCTGTCACGGTAATGAAGGAATCATATTACCATTGGTCGCGGGTTGGCACTCGCAAGGGGTCGTCGGGCAGGACTCTGTGTGCCCGTTCAATGGAGAAAAAGTGTGTAAGGGTATCTGGGGGAGAGCCGTGCGCAGCCAGCCTTCGATGTACCGCACGGGATTGGCCACCTCGGTGCCCTCTGGCAGGCCCACCAGGCGAACATTGTTTCTATGGGATCTGCCCTCTGCATCCTCCGCTCGCTGCTCCAGTATGCGTACTCTTTCCGATAGTTCCTTCAGGGAGGTTTCCAGGTTGGTCGTTCTGGGCGGCAAAGTCGTTACAGTTTGCTCCATCAGTGCCACCCTGTCCATGGAGGAGACTCAGATACGAGGAGACCGCGTCTATCTTAGACTATAGTGAGGTCCGACTGCCATCATTATAATACAGCATCTAGCTTGTCTTCTATGGCAATGGGGCGTTCTGCATTCGCCACAGTGATCGTTGGATTTGGTGGGGCCCCCTAGCACCAAGACGTAGGTGGTTGCCCCCAGGTCGCTGACAATCCCTGGCCAGCAGCACAGCATCGTGTGAGGGGCCATGAATCGATACAGTGTGCTCCGCACCTGTCCATCAGTGCCTCGCGCTGTAGCGTACATTCATAATGGGTACTTAATAGCAGCACGGCTGGGCTGTTGTCGGTGCGTTCCGCTGGCTAGAGATGGAGGTGTAATGGTTTTGTCAGCAGGTCACATCCCCAGAGTCCATCACACAGCTCATTTACCCGAGCCCTGCACCTCCAGACCATCACACTCGTTACGCCGCCAGGTCCTGCGATAGGTCACCAGCAGGGGAAAAATGGACTTAATGCGCACAGCTGCTGCAAGCTGCACCCATCTGGCAGGACTCGTCCAAAGTCGCCTCACGATGCTCAGCGTTACAGTTCCACAGGTAGTGCACAGCCTGCCTCCAATAACGCAGGCCAGGGCAGCAGCACAATCGGGGCACACCGATGCAACTCCTGCACACAGACAGTGGGATCTCTACTTCCTGGGAGCCTCCGCAACAATGCCGGCAGCAGGTCACGCCCTCACTCCCCCTCCAGCTCGGGAGTGCGCTCCACAGGGCCCAGCCACTTCAGGGAGCCCCTTGCGCTTCCTGTCGCTATAGCAGGGCATTTCCTGCAGCCCTAGCACGCGCCAAGATTTCACGTGGCTCCACTCATCTCCATTCAAAAATGGAACCGCCGCCAGTCAGTCCCCGGATCCAGCTCACCTCTTTATTCCTGCGCTCGGGGCACCGCTGCCTCACTGTGCCGTCAGCTGCACTCGGCTGGCTCTCGCAGGATGCCCCGGCGCTGGGTTGCTTCAGTTTCACCAAGGGCTGGCCCAGCGCGCCAATTTTGTTGCCTGGGTCGCGTTGCTGCTGTAGAATGCTTTGGCTGTTTACAGTCTCCGGGACGAGGCGGGAGCCGGTTTCTGCCTCCACGATGCTCTGTGCGCGCCGCCGCTTGTTGGCACTTCCCCTTATGCCAGTCGCATATTGCAGGATAACTCCACGCCGCTGCGGAGCTGATCTAATGAGCGTCCACCATGATGGCTCCTCAAGCCACGCCCCCCTGGAAGAGGGACTCCATATGTGTCCCCATGCTGCAACCCCAAATGTGGTGATCTAACCTGGCAGAACCCTAGTCAGATTGTTTAAGCCCCAATGTGCATCACAAAACATTATCAAAGTGGTCATGGATGCTGGCGCCACAGTGTGGTTGGAAGGCGAAATTATGGACACTTTTCATGCATACACACTAACCTGTACACAGCTCAGCTCACAGTTCCTTTTAAGCGTGCCTCCTTGTCTCTGTGTCTATAACACAGCGCAGGCGCAAAGGCAAAGTGATTCCCTCATTTGCATGCAGTCAGGTTCCGATGCAAATGAGGGAACACCCACTGGTGATAGTGCTGGCACTATATGTGTGCAAGCGCTATCTGTATTACATAAAGGGCTGCACAAGTGCCTGCAGCAGTTTCTGTAATACCATGGTGCCCCGGGGGCACGCAAAGTGGGGGCACATGTCCGTTGTGCACCCGCTGCACTATGTATAATACAGCCTCTGGTGTATTCTACCCAAGCAATATAACACAGTTCTTTATCTGGGAGCACCATGACCCCCACTGTGCACCCTCCCCTCCCCCTATAAGGCAAGGTAAGTATTTTTCAGCTAACCTCGGGTTGTGTGTCCATCTAAATAAGCCCTGACAATGTTGTTTTAAGGAGATCAGTGGGCAATGGAGGAAGGATATTACAAAAGAGGAACAGTAGTATTGGTATTACTATATTTTAATAAGTTCAGATCAACCTGCCATAGACAGGGGAAGCTGTATCCTTTTATCTACCTGATTTTGTTTTACAAAGAATGTTTTCCTGTAGTACAGCTATGGGGTCTGTATGTAGCGTGATCACCAGGTACCTGATGAGTTCTTCCCTCCAATCCAGTGCATAGTCAAGGGTTGTTTTTGTGCCCTTGCTTTAGCAGGACAATTTCAGATTTATTCCAGCTGATATGTAAACCTGTCATTCATTCTGCCATAGGTCAGTACTTGTATGAGCACTGGGGGTTGGTTAATATTATGGTATTTTATGTACAATAGGACTTCATCTGGATAGAGCGAAATCGATGTTTTGCATTCACCCATGTGGATACATCTTTCTGCATGATATTTACGAATGATGCATGCCAGAAAGCCAGGGAATCCATAGCTATTATAAACAGTAGATGTGAAAGAGGGCAGCCCTCTGGTGCCCCAAGTGATATGTATCCCCTCAGATAACAAATCAATTATTAGCTATTGGATCGGTATAAATGCGCCTAATGAAATTGACGAAGATTGCCCCCAACCCCAGCCTTTCAATCACTTTTAGCATGAAATCTCAAGTCTGTGAAACAAATATTTTTTTCAGCATTTAAAAAGGGAGCAGCCACAGGCAATGAGGGGTGGTCTGATGCAGTAAGCTAAATGACAGTCACAGATTTAAGCTCCTAGATCTCTCAGGCACAGTGCCCGGCGCCCGACTCGTCAGTAAAGACCAGGTCTGACATGTTTGGCAGGAGTTGTTTAGCTATAATTTTGGCCAAGATTATCACATCAAGATTAATAAGAAAGAATGGTCCATAGAAGGAGCACTGGGAGGTTCGGCTGCCCGAGCTTCAGCAATGTTCCCGACTAGGCCCCTATATTTTTTATAAAATTCATCAGACATGCTATCACCACCCGGCACGTTCCCTCTTGCCATGTCTCGACCGCCACATGCATCTCCATGGCTGTGATGGGGACATTTAAGGGATAACTATGCCAGGATTCCAACCAGGCCACTGTGGCCCTTTCTAGATAGCGGCACTGCCCCCATTTCATCGCAGGTGTTTCTGCAGAGGGTCCAATGTGTCCTTTGACTGGGGGGAGGGGGCATCAGTGACGAATATATACAATGTATCATTGATGGGGTGACAATATCTAGAGTTTGTTATTTGAGTTAATGAAGTGCTTGGCCTGGGGTTTTGTCAATTTCTACAACTTCTGATATGGTGTTAGCACGGCTGAAACTGTCCTATATTTATTTACACATATGCACTGCATAATAGTTGCGTTGTAATATAACCTGCGCTAAAGTTATTTGCATATGGATTGTGTCGAAAAAGAGCGAAAACATGACAGAACCTAGCAGCTGCCAGAAATTCCCAACCATAGAGATGTGAAACAAAATGAGCACTCACCATGTGACCTGCAGGGTTTCAGCTCTATTCCTTCAACGATATTCACCATCAATCTGCCAATACCTGTTGCCCGCTGAGATCGAACTGTAAAAGATGAAAATGAGAAACGTCTTCAGAATGAGTCTGATTTCTGGATACTTAAATGAAACCCTCCTTGATCACGCTAACATTACCTAAGTATGCCTTTTCCCTCTTCCTTTTCTCTGTTTCTATATAAAGTTCTGAGGCCGCTTTAATTTTCTGAACCCACGCAGTCCTGAAATAAAGGTTTACAGATAAAGATAAAAATAAAGGTTTTCATACAAGAATAAACAAAAAAACTCACATTAAAAGCCATTGTGCATCAGTTACTAACGAGCAATCCTATTATTTTCATTCATCCATCTTCACCCCAACCCTCATTATATGATGTTCTCTTGTACCCCGTCTGTTGCCCATTCCAGCTGAAAATAAACTATATCACAGGACCTCTCCTCGCCAGAGAACACATATTTTCCCTTTTTATTATCCCTCCTGAAGAACTATTCAGGTCTCTAAGGAAAGTATTAGCCAGACTGGGTATATTACCTCATTATTAATCTTCCATGCCCCACTCCTGCTTCCTGAGTATGTACCCATCACAGGTGTCATACAATATACAGAAATAAGCTAAGTATGATGACTTCTTGAAATAAGTGTTATTTAAAAAAAAAAAGTAATACCATAAATATACCATACATATAAAACATCTGACAACATTTTGGAGCCAGCTTGCTTAGATCCAGGGCAACTGAGGTAAGAGAACTTTGACGAAGGTGGAAAGAGCAGAACAAATTGCTGCCCTTCAGAAAGAGAAGAACTTTGAGCTTTTGTCCATAAAGCCCCTGGTGGACCTAATGTGCACTGCTGAGAACAGTGCCCATGGAGATGCACCAAACAACTCAAAATCATAGTTATCATCTTCTCACCCTAACAAGTTAGTCTAAAATCAAAAAAAGGCAAATATACATTGTGATTGGGGTACGATAAGCAAATTCAAGACATATCAAGAATGTGCAGTGTGGAATCTTCTGGGGAACATGGTTCTGTAATAACAAGGCAAATAATCTTCTACTCTCTATAAAATGAGAAAGACACCTGTGGATTAAAATGTGGGCCTTGTCTGGGACAGATCGCTTCAGGAGAAACCCTGAGACAGAATGAACTAGGAACTAATGGTGCCAGTTCTCCCAATCGTCACTATAAGCACTAAAGGAAAAACTTAATGTGTATAACGAACAATATTATAATAATAAAGCAGATTTAAACCATAAATAATGAAATCCGTAAACATCAAGTGCTTGAGAAAATTTCCCTGAAACAACTCCAAAGGTGGGTCCTGCAAAGCAGGTAAAACAAGAGGCAAACTGTATCTGGTTAGTGTTCCCAATGAAAATCAACGGTAACAACACAAGAACAACCTCTACTATAAATACACTGGCTTAGCCCAACAGCATCAGAAGTAGCTGTTTGGTTAAGAGAAGGCACAAGAATGGATTGTATCTGAAGAAGTCAGGATGAAGTTAGCGAGGACAGACAAACTGCCAGAAGATTTGGAGATGCGTCAAGAGTTAACTAGAGATCAGGGCTTTCTCCTAGATGAGCGCCTTCTGTGAAAGTCTGTTTGACAAAAAGGCTATATTATTATTACTAAGCATTACTATTAAACCATATTTGTGAGAAATTGCAACAAGGAAGGCATGACAGGATTTAAAACCGCAAATTGGCCGAGATACACAAGAAACAATAGTAAGTTACAGTAGGAGACACAAAGTAACGCTCTGGAACAAAGTTAATATTACTCCTATATATGAGTTTAAACAAAAAAAAATGTATCGTCTGGTAATATTTTGTATTATGCTTTTATATGCAGTTGTGAAATCTCCAACAAAAACATTTGGGGAAAAATAAATTGACTTCATCGGAATTAAGATTGCCATCAGTGCTCCTCTTACGGAAGTTCCCACCATCTCACTGCTGGCTCCCTGGTCCACACCCTTTCACAAGTTCTATGCAGTCCAAAATGTTTGTTGCATCCTTCAAAAATTCATCCCATTCGGAAGATGTGTTATGCCAAAGTCATAAACCTAGACATTAATGCATTTCCACCCATTCAATACACACTTCTCCCTCTCCATTGAAGATATTCTTTAATCCTTTAAGCACACTACCATCACTCCAGTTTTGAAGAAACACCCTACCCATGAAGATGAGTTTTCCAAAAAAAGATCAACATCAAACCTTCCCTGTATCACCAAAGGTACCAAACAGCCTACTACAGTGGTTTGTAACCTGTGCTCTGGGGCCCCCTGGGGGTCCACGATACCCTCGGGGTCTGCAACTGCTTAGAAGATCAAATAATACTAAGAGAACAACAAAGTTTATATAAATAAAAAGGCCAAATTGAAAATTTTACAAGGTTCTGTAAATGTGAAGAAATTTGAAATTAGAGGCTGAAAGTTAAGTTTGTATCTTCGGATTGGGAGCGGTGCAAGAGCATCAAACATAATATATCTAGACTATGAGTGCTTCAATTCACACAAAAAAGAACCTTTTAATATTTATGAAATAATAAAATATTTAATTATTCGTATATTTGTTTGATGAATGCTTGATTCCATAAATTTGTTTAATATTTAGCGATTCAAATCATCAAAATTGTTTAGGCCAGGGTCACTGGATTCCAATAATGATTACGTGGGGGCCAACGGAAGTCAAACGTTTAAGAACCACTGGCGTACTTGATGACTTCCAGTAGGGATCCGAGATAAATATTTAAATGTTTCAAAAGTGGCCCACTGTTTCCTACTTGTATCCCTCCTTGAGTACTCTGAGACCACTCTAGGTGGTATGTAGTACATTAAAGGAAACCATATGTAGTACCGCATCCTTTTTGACATGGTTAGCCCCTACTTTGTATCTGGTTTCTGGTGTGGCTTTAAACTGTTAGAGCACTGGGTCCCTGCTAACCAGGTCCCCAGTTCCAGATCTCTTTCCCCTAAACTCATAGTTGTTTTGCACAACTGGCAACCTCTTTTGCTACCACTGTAAGTCCCTAGTAAACTGTACCCCGGGTGCCTGGGATACTAAAATAAAGGTCCCTGAGGGCTGCAGCACCAGTTGTGCCGCCTACAAAGACATCTCACCAAACTCACACAAGTGCTGCCATTGCAGGCTGTGTGCCTTGGTGCAGGCTAAATTGAACATATGACCTGTCACACACCCCTGTGTGCAAGGCCCCCTAGCAATGCACGTGTCAAGTCGAAGTCACTATTAAGGCAGGGTGTATCCAGGCACATGTGAGGGCATACATGCACAAGTAGGTATGCCCCTGCTATATGTCTGTCGATTCAGAGACATAGTAAGTGCACAGGGAAGCCATTTTAAATGCATGTGCTGGACACTGATCACTGTGAGTTCCCCAGCTACATGATGGCTTCTCTGAATCCTGGGATGTTCGGTAACAAACATCCCAGAATAATAAACCTCACTGACCCCAGTGATGGATTTATTAAAAAATGCACACAGAGGGCGACTTAGAGATGCCCCCTGAAAACCTTCCACCTACTAGTATGCTGACTGACTGGTTCCGACCAGTTCAGCCACCACATATGCGTTTCTGGCCTCCCAAGATGAAAGCCGGTGCTCTTGAGGGCATGAGACAAAAGGCCTGCTCTGGGCAAATGTGTGACCTCCTCACCCAGGCAGGATGGACATTCCAGGGCCGGGGAGCTTCAAAGGCCTTGCCACCTTTGTAATGCAACCCAGGTCTCTCCAAATGGCAGAGATAACCAACCCCTATGGTCCTGACCCCACGTTTGCCAGCAGCACGGGTGGGAAAATTAGTTAAATTAGGAGGAGTGCCCACTTCATGCCACTACCACCTTTAAGGTGGATCAGCTGAAGTGAACACTACTTTTCAAGTTCCTCCATCTTGCTTGGAAGGAATCAGGCCACTAGGGTTAGGGTTATGCCCACTTCCCAGTGGACGCGGTCATAAGAAAGGTGTAGTCACTCTAAAGGTGTACAGGCCATTGGCTACAGCCCGGCACTCCCTGTAACGCCCCTAAATTGAGTACTTAGGTGACACCTCTGAACCCTAGAACTCAGATTTCGACAACCTAAGAAGATCCAGACAAAGAAGAATTGCACCAACAGAAGAGGAAAAGAAGCAGCAGCTGACGTGGAACCAGCCCCTCTGGCCTGCCAGCTGACCTCGAAGGATCCTGCACAAGGAGCCAACTCGTCCAGCCTTCAATAAAGACTCAAGTTTCCCCACGGGCAGCAGACTTGCCCTGCAGGAAGAAACTCCAAAGGAAGGACTCTGCAGCTGCTGGAACCCCATAAACCCAACACCAGAAGTGACCATTGCACCAGAGGTCCACGACCCGAGGTGAAGCCATGCAATGGTGCCAATGTGGGTCTCCCAGCTGCCCAGAGACTGAGCCCATTGTGGTCTCACCCATCTTGGACTCTCCCGAGACGTCTGTAGCCTCTGCACACGGACCCTCTCTCTCACAGGCTTGTGAAGGGAGAAAACCCGACATCTCCAGCAACCACTGCACCTGTGACCCCTTACCCCAGCTGAGATGGGTTATCAGTGCCAACAATGTCCCCCGGCTCCTAAGAGCTTGAGTCCACCCTGGGTCCATCCATGCCGCACACCCCAACGATGCCTGCAGCCTCAAAACACAGGACCCCTGACCATGAGTGCACCCGAAGGAAAAAACCTGAGGCCTAAAGACACCCCTGCATCTGTTGGCCCAGGGCACAGGAGAAGAGGATCAAAGTTGCACCCACATCCCTGAGCACCCCAAGTCTACTTCTTACCTGCTTGTTGTCCCTGACTGGCTTCATAGCCAGAGCCTGCAGCCTGCTTTCACAAGTACCAAATTCCCATGGGAAACCATTGGGCACCTGACACCTTACTGCACCTCTGCACCCTGCTGTCCCAGTGCCGCCCGGTGTAAGCGTCTGATGTGGTTCTGACCAAGGCCCAGTACTGACCTTATCTCCCTGAGATTGGCTTTGTAAGTCATTGTTAACCCTGCGTTTGTTGAACATTGTTTTCCTTCATAGGATAAAATTGAGAGAACTCTGAAAATTACCTTAGTTCTTAAATTTGAAACATATATAAAAATAATTGTTATTTTTCTAAATTGGTCTCCGATTTATTCTTTGAGTGTGTGCCTCATTTACTGCCTCTGTGAGCACAACAAATGCTTAATACTACCCTCTGATAAGGCCAACTGCTCACTCATACTACCACAAATAGAGAACCGGTCCTATCTACTTTTGCACTGCAATACCAACTGGGGATCCACTGGACTCTCTGCACAGTGTACTTCATTTTAGTGCACTGTGTGGAGAGCCAGCTTCCTACACCGTAAATAAAAAAATACTATTTTATCTGGGTGGTGTAAGCATAAAATGTCCTCTGACTGAAGGAGTGCATGGAGTTCTTACCTGCTCATAAGGGTTGTGTGTGGCAGGAGCATTTGTGCGCTTTCTTTGTGTGTTATTCAGAGTTGTTTGAGAAGTTGATGCCACTGCTGAAAGAATTTTAATGAGTGGCATCCTTCTCTTATGCTGCATTGAACGTTTCCATTTTGCATCTTTGCATGCAGTGAAAAGGTTTGATAAAGCAATTTCCTCTAGGATATCTATAATATGTTTTTTTCATTGTAATATTTTTCTGGATGCATCAAGTACAGGATGCCTTTTTGGAATAGGAGTAGTCCATCTAGTACTAAAAGGTGACATTCAGTATGGAGAGTGTCTAGGCTTGTAGCGAAATCTGTGCCACAGTGTTATACCCCTTCTTTGGTGAACATCTCAACATTATGGATCTTCATGGTGCACATGATTGCTTCACAACATTCCGAATGTCGAATATCTCAGTTGTGAGTATTTGGCCTTCTCTTCAATGTCAAAATCCTTAGCAGTTCAAACCTTGTAACACTGAACGCCTTCAAGGCAATCGTGACAGTGAGCATGATTCCAGAGCTTGACTTTGATTGCTTTAGGGGTATACGGAAGCTGAAATCATTACCAAACATATTTTTCTTCAGTCTTGTGTGTGAAAGCCCAGTGATATCAGGAAGACGACTGAAATGGAGGCAAAGGGTCTCCAAAATTCTTCTATCTAGAAGGTGCAGCTGATAACTCAGAATATATTCCAGATTGTTTCCTGCCTCTGAGTTTGAACACCATAACGGTGCCATCCTTGACATTTACACATACAAGCGAGACTGTTTCACATCATGAATGTTAAGTAAGCACAGAATAAAGATATATTGTGAGTTGTTTCTCCATTGTTTTCATGCCTGTGAACTTTTAAAAAGAACTTGCTATGAAAGAACACCCTGATGCATTTGTGAAAAACAAAAAGACTAAAATTCAAACCAAAATGAATTGTGGGCACAGTAAATGTTAAGAGACCCATACGTTGGAGCTCGCAAGAAGGACAGGTGTTAAACTACGTAGGCATGTGTCTTTTGGTATAGCTGGTCAGCATGCAACCTTAAAGGCAGAGCATATTTTTTTCTATGCAAGCCGCATGTACGTTGTTGATGCTCATCTAGGCATTAGTCTTTCATTTTTGTCATTTGTGACAAGTTTAAAGAATTGTGCACTTATACAGGCCATTTAGAAATTTTTATTAAAACAACCTAATGTTACAATAAAACCTAACTTTACAATAGCAATAAAACAAAGTCTATCCAGAGACATAGGACTACTAAAAAAAATAAGTTTTCTAAAAAGTTATTACCCTTGTATTAATACATTCTGGGATCCCACATAGGATTGGAGCTACTCAGTGTTCATGAAGATCAGCAAAGAACCTATGACGGAGATTCAGACTTGCAAAGATTAAATTGTTATAAGCGAACCGTATGATTGTAGGAAGTGATGAAGGCTGAGGCCATGTGAAACCTCCATGCTTAATCAGCCCATGTACTATAACATGATGTACCAGGGCCATTTGCTGGCACAGGAAACATATTTCATAAGACATGGAAAAGAGAATATCTATTTAATAACTATCATAATAATTATGTTTATGTTGAAATAGGATTGTAGGGAGAAGGGTAATCCTCGTACGGGCCACTTGTTTTTTTGGGGGCTGATAACAGAACAATGACTAAGGTGCTACACTTTAGTGGGAAATAGTTTCCTGAAGAAACCTCTTCAACAAACTTTAAACTTAACTTCTTTTTGGATGTCTGTATGGGTCTGTACGTCTCATGATAATCTTTATCACGTTGGTTGCTTGGATTTCTCCCGTTAGGTATTAAAGTAATGACGACTTTATATTGCTGTAAAGATATAAAGCTTGTGGGAAAGATCTACAAATATGACCCAAGACCTGCCAGGTCATTAATCAGATGCTTTTTCTTTGCGTGCATGAATTTTACAGAGCAGGATATGATAAAACACCATGATCCTAGGCCATTATTATGCCCTATCATAGGCTATTTTACTTTGAGAAATGGGTAGAATTATCATTTCTATTTTGATACGATTGATAGTGAAGTGCACCTTGTTGTAAGGGTATGGAGCTTATGGTGGGGGACTGATAAAATGGCTGCAAGTGCATGGTAGTATAGAATGCAACTTCCTTAAGTTATATTAAGATACGGATGACAAAAGACATTTGGGAAATAGGAAGTTTAGCATTTATTTGAGGGCAACCCAAGACTATATTGAAACGTTAATATATTTAATGCTTGGCTATCGAACAGGCACGTGGATATGTTTGTTCTAATTTCTTAAATAGTCGTGGTAGTGGAAATGGATGCC
The DNA here is from genome assembly GCF_031143425.1 of Pleurodeles waltl. Classification (NCBI taxonomy): domain Eukaryota; kingdom Metazoa; phylum Chordata; class Amphibia; order Caudata; family Salamandridae; genus Pleurodeles; species Pleurodeles waltl. Next base: position 1,405,250,344 of record NC_090447.1, on the reverse strand, counting down.
TGAGTACAAATATGTAGAAGATCTGCATTGTTGCTCATTGGAAATTTATGTATGAGATGGTCTTGGGCATGTGCAGTGTTAAGTTAACTTGGGGAAAAGACTCATTTGCATCTATTATTTTTAGGACTAACAAAATAACAGACATGTGAGCTATTAGTTAATGAAACGGTTCCTTATGTGCATTTCATCCCATGGTCACTGCGCCACTGGAACAAAGCTGCACCCGACTGATGACTCTATGAGGCTGAAACCTTTGGTTGGGCAATCTTAGGTTGCTTGTGTTGTGGTTCAGGGAGGACCTGGCCTGACAGTTCGGCTCAACTGTTACTATTGGACAAGGTGCTAGAGTGATTTGCATATGGCTGGGTCCAAACTGAGTTGGCATGCTGTGCAAAATAACAATGGGTTGAGATGCGGACTCAAGTAATTACCAAAGGCTATGATTAATGTAAGAATTAATCACAGCCTTGATCTTGATTAATTCAAGACTTCCATCATCAATCTTTTGTGCACTTCAGTATTGTAAGGAATTGGTTATTAATTTGGTGGAGTGGAAGCCCCACTCAGGCAACAATCATAATCCTTGTCAGAGTGAACCACAAAAGTCATTAGATTAACCTGTGCTTAACCCTCTGATAGCCTGGCACAAAAGCAGCCAGGCTTAACCTAGAGGCACTGTATAAAGTATTTATGCAGCACAGAAACAGAAATGAAGTGAAAACACAACACAAGAAACACCCCAAACCAATTTAGAAAATAGAGTATGTTTTAAAAGATAAAATGTCACTAAAATGAACTAAATCCAATTAGTAGAACCAGAGTTAATATTTTTTTTTTTTGCTGAACTCTATCCTCTAAAAGATCAAAGTACCAACTGTGGGTATCTGGACATGCAAGACTGAGCCAAAGTCAAAAGTTAAGACTGACCGTGATGGAGCGTGGATCAGATACAAGGGGTGGATTGGGCCTGGTCTTGGCATGCCTTCAGACTTAGAAAAAAAACTTGAAAAAGTTCTTCAGAATGTAGCGTCTCAAAGGGGTAAGGCACCTTGCTAAATCCGAGGACGAGTCATCAACAATGGTGAGTCACTGGTTGAGGTCTCAGTGAGGCAGTCAACAAAGGTAAGAAAAGCTCAGAGCAGGCAAAGCTGGATTTCCAGGCCAAAAAGGTGGTTGTTGTGGAGCCCTGTGAAGATTTCTACTTTTGGACTTAGACATTTTTCTGGACCTTAGATTTACCCAGCTGCACATGTCTGCAGGCTGTAGCCAAAGAGGGCTCCACAGGGACAGATGCCATTGCTGGGAGGTCCAGTTGGGAAATATTTGCTGCTGTGGAGCAGAATATATCTGAGGATGTGTAGAAGTCAATCCCAATGGCAATGCACCTCTGTCGGCTCTGCTTGCAGGGTCGAGGACGTGTGGGCACCAATTAGGAAGTAGGACTCATTCCAGCAGGGACCAGCAGGCAGGCTGGTGTCCACTTTATTTGTTTGTGCTGGAGACAAGGCCCCTTGAACTGTAAGTGGTGCAGAGTACAGCTCTGCCCCCAGTCATCCTGTCAAGATTACCCATCTTGCCCAAACCTTACTCACCTTTGTTTCACTGTCTGGAAGGAACAAACCCCAACAGCAGAGACATTCACAGTCATGTAACACGGAACACTGGCGGACAAAACAAATGGTTAGGGCAGTAAAATGCCAACTTTTTAAAAGTGGCATTTTGGGAACTGTGACTTCAAATCCAATATTACCTTTAAAGAGGATTCTCTATATTACAATTAATTTGAGTCTAAATATTATGGGGGTCATTCTGACCACCGCGGGCGGCGGGAGCCGCCCGCCTGGAGGGAGCCACCATATGGCCGCTCCCGCCCCCCAGCCCAGCAGGAAACCCCTCCCCACGAGGAAGCCGGCTCCGAATGGAGCCGGCGGAGTGGGTATGTGCGACGGGTGCAGTGGCACCCGTCGCGTATTTCAGTGTCTGCAAAGCAGACACTGAAATACAAAGTGGGGCCCCTAGGGGCCCCACGACACCCCTCACCGCCATCCTGTTCCTGGCGGTCAGAGCCGCCAGGAACAGGATGGCGGTGAGGGGGTCGGAATCCCCGCGGTGAGGGGGTCGGAATCCCCCAAGCTGCGCCGCCATGGGGGATTCCCAGGGCAGCGGAAAACCGGCGGGAGACCGCCGGTTTTCCTGGTCTGACCGCGGCCAAACCGCCGCGGTCAGAATGCCCTGCGGGGCACCGCCAGCCTGTTGGCGGTGCTCCCGCATCCCCGGCCTCGGCGGTCCTTGACCGCCGGGGTCGGAATGACCCCCTATATCTCTATCTGCTCCCTGACCAAAGTTTGCACTTATTAAATGCAATAAGGTAACCCACTCAAAGGGAGAGATATGGCTTACCACAGGGAAAAAAGATGTTAGGAGTTTTTTAATGCTGAGGCATGGAAAACTTATGTACACAGAAGCTGCCATGGCCTACATTAGGGGTGATAATAAATATAAAAAAATTAAGGTTTAGGCCTGCAGAAGATTTATTTTTTCAGGTTGAAATGGCAGTTTATAGCTCAACAATGTTACTGGAATTGTAATCATTGTTGAAAATCTAACAAACAGACTCCTTGTAAAAAAGAAACTCAACTACAGGCTACAGTGGCAGTCCTGAGACATGATATAAAGTGCTAGTTTAGTGGGCGGTGCAAAGAGTGCAGCAGGACCACTAGTAGCATTTAATTTACTGGTCCTTTGTATATGTAGTACCATTTATAAGGGATGTACAAGTAAATGAAATGGCTCAATTAGGCGTAGGCCAATTTTACATTGTTTTAAGGAAGGAGCACAGGCGTTTTAGTACTCGAAATCAATGTGCACAGAGTCCTAAAATCAACAAAAACGAATTCAGCAAGATAGGAGGGGTGAAGACAAAATGTCTGGGGGACTACCACTCAAGGGTGTCAGGTCTAACACAGTTCATAATGGCCATGCAGAAGCCTCCCCACCGAATCTGTTCTTATGCTCACTTTGTCATGAAAAGTGGCCTGAGGCAAAACTAACTCCATGGTGATTCCTAGAACCATGCCCATATGCAGTTTGAATGTGGATACAGGCTACCTCGAGTATCTCATTTTGTTTATTATAATTTGTCTTTAAAGGATAATTCTGATGCTTTTGTATGTTCACTCCTTTACATTCAATGCAGTTCTTCAAGACATGGCATGACTGTTACAGACAAACCACACAGATCTTGTGAGGCACTGTCATATTTCATTTAAATATGTTCTAGCGCTAAAATATGTCATGTGAAGTTTTTAAAAATGCAGCGTCTGAGAGGATTTTTTTTTAAAAGAAAGAACAGTGTGAAACCACCCACAGTGTTCAAGGTTCCCACTCAAATGAACGAAGCAACTGGGATATAGAAGCCTTTAGACTTTTAAAGGGGCACTGTGCTATTTTGACTCTTCTAATGCAAGCCTATCAAGTTGCTCTTTTCCTCTCTATTTAGACATGATTGGCGCTGCAATGTAGTATTAGAAAGGTCATCCCTATTTTATTAATATATGTATCGTCTAAATATTCTGCAAAGTTCACCTTAATTCGGCCTTTAGGAGGCGTGTTGCTGCACATCATTACACTAGCCTTTTCACCCTCTTGTAATTTTATATATAGGATATTAGTATTCTGGGATTCCCTCACACAGAGAGGAATTATTATAATCTTTATGACTATCAATGAATATCCTACAATACAGAATCACTGTCACAGTGTGAACAATCCATACGGGTCTTGGAGTGTCCTGACAATTATGGAAGCATGTCCTAAAACATCCCACTACAGGAACTACTCACTAAAAATATGACTAAGATAACTGGACATACAAGTACAGCAATGGGGTCCAATACTCCCACCAGCATTCTTAAGTTATAAGAAATGTAAGCTTTAAGAGAAATTAGCTGAGCTAGCTGCAGACCGTTGCTTTGTGTAGAAAACGGGATGCTGATACACTGAAGTTAGCCTTTCCAGCACCAGACCAGAAATAGCACAAGGGTTTCCAAAACTGAGAGGAAGGTGGTAGCCCAAGTTCCAGTCTGGCTAAAATACTGATGAGCTTGGAAGGCAGGTTCCAAGATCACATGCTCCACATATTCCCCAAAATAACCACCATAGATCATCTGTATCACTTTCTGCGACCTTTGTTAGCGTCAAACAAGTACTCTGGTTAGAAGCACAGGTGACTATGTAGAAACCACTACAGCGAGGCCTGGGCGGTGAAAGGCACACTGTGAAAGACATCTGGTAGTAGGGCCACATCCACCGGGGATGTCAGTGTTCCTTCTTCAGGTCCCAGCACTGCATCAGTAAAAAATAATTATCAAGTTGGCGTGATAAAAATACAAAGCAGCTATGATGCTGCCGAAAAAGTGGTAGGCACACCCATCTCCAAGATGGAGCAAGGGCAATGGGATTCGGGCATGGAGCTTACATACCAAAGGAGGTTTCTTTTAATGGGAATTATTTATTTGTATGTAACAGCAAGAATGATTCTCTCAGGTGATGAATCACCTCAATTAAGTAAGGACTGCATAGGAGACGATACATAAAGAAGTAATGTCAGTGATCATGTTACATTAGTCAGTAGAGATTATCTAAATGGGTTTGTTTGTTGATCTTGGAGGGTTTGAGTGAGGAATCTGAAAAGGAAATGACTTGCTTTTTTCAAACTATTATTTGGTAAAAATTACAATGCTGTTGCAGAGTGTGGGAGAAGGTAAAATTGGGGAAAATATCTGTATTAAAATTTTCCATTTTGTTAAACCATGTGCCCTGCAAAAGCATTTTGCTTGGAAGATTGATCTTTATAACCCGTCAAACAGTGTTACATTTCATAGTTGCTGCTTACTCCATTATCTAAAATATGGGAATGCCCGCATGGTGATGGACTTGTAGATGAAATTTAACAGAAAATAGTATTAGATAAAAGTAACTTTCAGAACCAATTATATCAAAGCAGGATATTTCTTAGACACATAAATGTTTGTAAAATAAATTCGATTTTTACTGGTGTAACAACATGAATAGGTATTGCAAGCAATTTGTTAGTATTATATATTTGTGTGAGTAAAACAAGATATGCCTGTGCTGTACAAGATTCTTTCATATCACCCAAGCATAATTTTAGAACGTAATACCAGACGGGCTGCATTAGATATTGTTGAGGGAATCACCACCTTCAAGATCTGTTACCTCTTCTTACCTTTCATTGATACTTTCTGCACGGAGGGTGTAGACTCGATCAATGTGAGAAATGTGGAAGATGGGTTCATCTCCGGAAGGGTCAGTGGGCAACTTTACAAGTACCTCATTTAGAAAAATGGGCTGCAAGATAATATGGAAAACAATAAGAACGCTACTATGGACCAGCCTTGCTCAATTACTCTAAAAATGAATACAGCAAGTGGATATCTTTATATTAAACCTTCTGTGTCCCGCACCACAAGGTTAGTTAAAGTCTTAAGACTATCCCTTACATACTAGCTGATTGCTAACAACAACTAACTGTTATACCAGAAATTAAATAAAAATTGCATTTATAGTTATAGAAGCAACCAGTGTGTAAAAGCTGCTTTTCTAAAATTTAGCACTTGTGGTCTCACTTAGTCTGAGGTGGAGGGATGTCCTTCGCTGAGCTGGAGAAATACCCACCGACATACTTAAGATCTCGCCCAAGCAGGTAGAGATCTCTATGCCTTCAGCAGAGCTGCTGCAGCTCTGCTGAAGGCATTCACCTTTGCTGAATGGGCAACCCTAGCTCTAACTTTAACAAAGGAATCCACACTAAGAGACCTCCCATTGAGTGTATATTGCAAATCTTGTTTTTCAGCAATTCACCAAATCTAGTTTCACCGGTCTAATGTTCAGGCAGTAGCTCCAACTTTCAAGCCGCAGCCACAGATCTAACATCCAAACAGCAGCGCCAACTCACAACTTCCATATAGCATCCTTATGTTGCATAAAACAGCCCTATTTCTAACTTTGATACTTCAATGGAGCAGCTCTATTTCAAGCTCCCAAACATCAGCCCTCATTCTAACTTTCATACAGTCGCCCTAGTTCTAATATCTTTACAGCACACCTAAAAATAATGTCTAAACAGGAAGACGAAGGTCAGACGTCTCTGTAGCAGCCATACCGCTAAATTTCATAAAGCAGTCATAGGTGTAAATTACACGCAGCAGCCTTATGTCTTATTTCAATACAGCATCCCCACGTCCAATTTCCATAGAACAGCCTAAGATCTAACTTTAATGCAGCAGCCGTTAATCTAATTTTTACATTGCATCCAAGGTCTAACTTTCACACTGCAACCACAGGTCTATTTACCATAAAGTATCACTAGGTCTGACTTCCATACAACCTGTGGAGGTCTCATCTCCGTGCAACATCACTCAGTCTCACTTCAATACAGTTCGTGGAAATGTAATTTCCAAAGTGCACCTAAAGGTACAACTTTCATACATCAGCCCCTGGATTTTAGTACAGCAATCCAAAGTCTATAGTAGTAGTTGTTGGTCTAAAATCCAAACAGCAGCACTAGGGTCTGACTTCTATACAACCGACATTTGCATACAGCATCACTAAGTCCAACTTCCATACGGCCTGCAAAGGTCACATTTCCATACAGCATCACTTATGTCTCACTTTCATACAGCCTTTGATGGTCTAATTTGCATACAGTACTGGCAAGTGTGACTTCTATTCAGTCTCGGAGCACATCTAAAGAGCTAACTTCCACACAAGGACCCCTCAATTTTTGCATAGAGCAATCCAGGGTTAAACGGTCAGAGAAGACACCAAACTGTAACTCTCATGCGTCAGCACTATGTGTACCTTCCAGACAGCAGCTCTAGGTTTACTTCTGTAAAGGGACCCTAGGTCCAACTTCTGCAAATCAGGCTGATCCCTCACTTCCAGGTTGTATCCCCATGTGTATACTTCATACAGCAGCCAAAGGTATAATTTCCAAACAGCAAGCTAAGGCCTTATGTTAGCAGATCAACCCAGAAATTAATGTTTGTCTGTACAGAGGCCCAATAGCCAATATTTGGCCAGCACCGCAAGGTCTAACATCTGTACAACAACCCAAGTCCTACCATCTGCACAGCAGCCCAGGGTCTAATATCTGCACAGCAATCCAGGGCCTACCATTTGTATAGCAACCCAGAGTCTAACATATGTGCAGAAAACCAGGGTCTACCATCTGCACAGCAATCCAGGCTCTAACATCTGCACAGCAATCCAGGGCCTACCATCTGTATAGCAAGCCAGAGTCTAACATATGCGCAGCAAACCAGCGTCTACCATCTGCACAGCAATCCAGGCTCTAACATCTGTACAGCAATCCAGGCTCTAACATCTGCACAGCAAACCAGGGTCTAACATCTGTGCAGCAGCCCAGGTCTAACGTCTGACCTAACATCTGCACAGCAAGGTCTAACATTTACGCAGCAACCCGGGATCTAACGTCTGTATAGCGGCCTACAAATTAGCTTCTGTGCAGCAGCATTGGGTCAGACTTCCATACTGCAACCTGAAGTCTGGCACAGATTTTGAATCCAGCTCGTGGGTTTTCTGAAGCCCCATTGATATTGACATTCACACAGCATCCGGTGTCCAGGTCTCACAACGTCCTACAGGTACTTAGGGAAGAAACATCGGACTATATAGCACCTGCCGTCTGAAAGTTAACTTTAAATTATATTTCAATGAGAAAGAGCCGTATTGTAATCCTTCCTAAAATTAATTTGCCATCAATGCAATGGGCGGACGAGCACATTCACCAAAAGAGTGGAAATTTCCAGTGGTGTTAATGACAGGAACATGGAGTAACCCGAGATGGCGCCTGTGTCTCACTCTGCCAATGTTTCTTTGGCTATAATGTTATACTAATTTTGGAACTCCGAAAACACCGCATTCCTGTAATTTGAATCCATCCGGATCAACTAAAACACTGCGGTACGTGTCTGTGCGCAGATAACAACATTTAGCTCAGCGGGAGGAGCCGTGTCGGGCTCTTGAGGAGGGAACGCGCGGTGTTATTTCGCGCTCGGCCGAACGCTCTTGAAGAAACCGAATACTTACCGTCTTGTACATCTTGTACTGCAGGTTGGACTTGGGGCCGAAGACCTTGTCCGTGCCCGAGGAGCCGAGCGGTTTTATGATCTGCGTCAGCAGGAGGAAGTCGTTGAAAAGAAATCCATACAGCTCCTTGTTGCTCTTTGCTTTGTAGAGTTTGCCGCTGTGCAGAAACTTGCGCGGCCCCAAGCAATTCGTGACGGAATTAAACACAAGTTGCTGCAAAAGACAATGACAGTGCGGGAAGCCGTGTTATCTACACGAGAATATTTACATTTCAAAGGTTTGCACTGAACTGTGCTTTCAGTGTCTACTTGACGCAGTTAAGCATCAAAAGGAACATTATAAACTTGTGTTCAGACAGTACAACCTGAGGGCTCCCCCGCCGCCATACATATATACTATTACTACTGTTTTTGTCTACATTTCTGTAGAAACGTCAGCAAATTGCAATCACCATTTCTTTACGTCAACCACCTGGCCTTTGCAATCCTTTATTTCACTTATATTTATTCAATTATATCTTTCTTCAAATTGGACCAGGTTCCTGGAGGAAGTCTGAGACCTTTGACAGATAAGTAGGTCCAAGGGGTATAAACAACATTTTCATACATACAGGGTACAGATAAAGGGTATATCTAAGTTAAACCATAAAAGTTTGTCACATTGGTTAGAAAGGGGAAGAGCCCCTCGCCCAAGCAAGGAGAGCAAAACTTCATTATCATCAAGCAAGATGGAAAGTCACTCGGGGACAGAGATCAGTGAAATCTCCCAAAAAGAGGATGCAAGGTCTTTTTGGAAGTCATAAGGGAAATGGATTCCCAGAGGGCAGCAGCAAAAGAATTACAAATGTTCAAAGTATAGCTTGAGAAAGATTGAACATAGGTGCAGTGATTTTAAGATTTTGCCTACTAGACAATAAATGTTGTGAGATATATTGTTAGATTACAGTTGACTTAAAGTCTGATCATTGGTTACCACTGGTAGGCTACATTGTCACTCTCATTGTTTACTTCTTATTCATTAGCTTGTGTGGGCTTTTGTTCCTTTTCTTGTATTCGTTACTCCCCTGGAGCATGAGCACATTACTTGTGTGATTCCACTTCTCATTTTTCAGGTTATGTTTTTTAAGCACTCTACGAAAGTGCATGTGTTTTCCAGTTGTCCTCCTAAGTTGTTTCTATGCCCCCCCATGTTGTGCTTTCTCTCCCGTGCCTGTGTGCTTCTTATTCCCACTTTCATTGCTATCTCTCCCATTTACTTGCCCTGCTCCACATTGTTTTCCCTTACTGTTTGTTTGAGTTTCTACCCGTGTCCTGAGTGTTGCTTGTCCCCACCTGCTCCCCTGTGTTGCTTCCACCACCCTCATCCTCCTTGAATCTGCCCCCTCCTTCCTACTTCCACACTTACTCTCCAATTTCCCTCCGTGTTGCTTTTCACCTCCCACACCCTATGTTGCATTTATCCCTACTTTGTGTTGCTTCCTCCCAGACAGTTTTACACAATCGCCATTTTGGGTCTAGCCTATACAACACAGGTTTTAGTCATTGTAGGCAAAAGCGTATTTGGACCACAGTGCTTTAAGTGGATGTAGGAAGTTGGCTCCGTATATACTATCTCAAAGTGAGAGATAGCGTGCACAGAATCCAAGGGTTCCCCTTAGAGGTTGATAGTAGCAAAATTAGATAATTCTAATGCTCTATTTTGTGGTAGTGTGGTCGTGCAGTAGTCTTATCAGAGGGTAGTGTTAAGCATTTGTTGTACACACACAGGCAATAAATGAGGAACACACACTCAAAGACTTAACTCCAGGCCAATGGTTTTTATATAGAAAAATATATTTTCCTAATTTATTTTAGAACCACAAGATTCAAGATTTGAAGTAAATACATAAAACGCAAGATACTACACACAGGTAAGTAAGGAACTTTGAATTAGAGCATTAACATACACAGTATTAGTTAAAATAGCAATAAGCTAATTTTTAAAGTGGACAGTGCAAAAATCAGTTCCTGGGGGAGGTAAGTAAGGTTAAGTTTCTAAGGTAAGTAACGCACTTACAAGTTCAGTTTCCTAGGCATAGGCAGCCCACCGTTGGGGGTTCAAGGCAACCCCAAAGTCACTGCACCAGCAACACAGGGCTGGTCAGGTGGAGAGGTCAAAGGAGGGCCCAAAACACATAGGCGCCTAAGGAGAACAGGGGTGCTCCGGTTCCAGTCTGCCAACAGGTAAGTACCTGCGTCTTGCGGGCAGACCAGGGGGGTTTTGTAGAGCACGGGGGGCACAAACAGGTACACAAAACCTGTTCCTGGCCACAGAGTGACAAAGGCACTCTCCCCATGTGGCCAGAAACTCGTCTGGTTGTGGCAGGCTGGTAGAAACTGGCCAGCCTAGCACTTGGAGTCGCTCTGGTATTCAGGGGCATCTCAAAGATGCCCTCTGGGTGCATTTTACAATAAATCCCACACTGGCATCAGTGTGAATTTATTGTGCTGAGAAGGTGGATACCAAACTTCTCAGATTTCAGTGTAGCCATTATTGAACTGTGGAGTTCATGTTTGACAAACTCCCAGACCATATACTCCTTATGGCTACCCTGCACTTAAGATGTCTAAGGTTTTGCTTAGACACTGTAGGGGCATAGTGCTCATGCAACTATGCCCTCACCTGTGGTATAGTGCACCCTGCCTTAGGGCTGTAAGGCCTGTTAGAGGGGTGACTTACCTATGCCACAGGCAGTGTAAGGTGGGCATGGCACTCTGAGGGGAGTGCCATGTCGACTTAGTCCTTTTCTCCCCACCAGCACACACAAGCTGTGAGGCAGTGTGCATGTGCTGAGTGAGGGGTCCCCAGGGTGGCATAAGACATGCTGCAGCCCTTAGAGACCTTCCCTGGCATCAGGGCCCTTGGTACCAGGGGTACCATTTACAAGAGACTTATCTGGGTGCCAGGACTGTGCCAATTGTGGGAACAAAGGTACAGTTTAGGGAAAGAACACTGGTGCTGGGGCATGGTTAGCAGGGTTCCAGCACACTTCCAGTCATAACTGGCATCAACAAAAGGCAAATAGTCAGGGGGTAACCATGCCAAGGAGGCATTTCCTTACAGTGGACTTAAGCACTGTCCTACTATGTGGAGGAGTGGGGGTCTCTAAAAGGGACATGGCCCAAGTAATTAAGGGCGTGTCTTAGAACATGTGAACTTCAGTCCTGTGCTTCACACCGAATGCTGTCTCACAAGCATTTAGGAGCCTGTCTGAGAGTTTCATGCTACTGCGACCAGAAATATGACACAAAAGACATGTCTAAAACATGCTAGACCTACTGGCTTTGTGAGTGCTTGTTAACAGTTTGATATAAATGAGTAACAATAATTACTTTATTGTAAATAATTAGAATTGGTAATTAAAAATGGTATGTGTATGACCGTCACTGTAGGTGCATTGCAGTGAAGCCAAGGATTGGATTAACGTGTAATCTGAACACTGTTTATGGTCCTGTGACTCACACTGCCTTCAGCCTCAGCTCCAGAGTTCTCAATCATGCCTCATGAAGAACACCCCCCACAACCAGAACTCACCTGGATAACTAAATGTGACTCATCTTACATGTACCATAGAAGCACTGGAAAACCCAAATGAGCCTTTTACAGCTGAGCCCTCTTAGCTTTCCAATACTCAGCAAAGTCAATTACAATTACAATACAAAATTGCTCTAAAGCAGAGTTTACAAATGTTAACAAATTTAAAGTCTTTACTTACATAAAATATGCAATGCATATACAATACATATTTCCAAAACTGTTGGCAAAGCCAATAGGTTTCAAAGGCAAGACTTAATGGTCTGCCAATAGTTGTAAAAACCTAGTACCTCCAAAGTAAGTGTTTCAGAGCTCTGCGCTGATCAAAGACCACTCCGGATGTTAAATACTTGTGCATGTTAGCAGAGAGAGTCTGCATGCAAGATTTTATGAACCAAGCAGGATGGTTTGTAAAAGCCCATGGCTTCAATAAGTAGCCAGTGCATGAAAATGAGAACAGGGGTATTGTGGTGAAAATGAGAGTTCTGAGGAAAAAGACAGGTTGAACAGTGCAGGGCGATCTCAAGGGGGACACAATGTACTTTAGGTATTCGATGAGGAGAGAATTACTTACCATGATCTGAGTTTTAGATGGTGAATGACATTTCGGGGTTAGTCCTTTCCACTGACTGTGTGAGGTATGAGGTGTCAGTCACTTAAAATATTCAGAAACAGCTGAGTATAATCAGCATACTGGTGAGAGGAATTGGACAAGTTACTTACCTTCGGTAACGCATTATCTGGTAGAGACAATATCTAGATGCAGATTCCTCAACAGAGAATTTTCTCTGTGCATTAGACTAGATCCAGAAAATGATCTTGAGCAGTACTCCTGCGTGTCACCCAGTGGCTTCTTTCGGTTCAGCGCATCATCATAATAGGCACCGTAGTGACGTCGCGGTCATTTATATAAGCGTCACCTCAGCCCGCGGGTGTCAGTTACTTTTCACGACTTTCCATGCCAGGAGTGCAGAACCATGAAGTTCACTTCGGTGTGTCCAAACTCGGGCCCTGACAGGGATCATCCTTAACCCTAGAAATTTGTCCGCAGGGCAAGGACGAATGGGCGGGTCAGTAAGGAATCTGCGTCTAGATATTGTCTCTACCAGATAATGCCTTACCAAAGGTAAATAACTTGTTCATCTGATAGAGACATCTAGATGCAGATTCCTTACCTTAGAATAGATACCCAAGCAATACCATCCCTGAAGGTGGTTCGTGGAGAAACTTACTAAACTAAGAAGTCCTGCAGCACCGAACAGCCGGAAAGACTGTCACCTGCAGGCCTGACTGTCCAGCCAGTAGTGATTTGTAAACGTGTGCAGGGATGCCCAGGTTGCTGCCTGGCAGATGTCCAGGACTGGGACTCCACATGCTAACGCAGTGGTTGCAGCTTCTCTGGTGTAATGGGCCCTCAAGCCCTCATGAGGCTGCTTTTTAGTTGAAGTGTAGCGAGAATGACCCAGCGCAAAATGGTTTGCTTCTTTACTGCTCAAACTTTCTTAGGTCCGACATACCCCACGAAGAGTTGGCTGCCACCCAGAATTCTCTTGTGTGGTCGAGGTACAACAACAACTCTACTTTTGGATCCAGATGGTGGAGTTGCTCCTCTTCTTTAGAGGGATGTGGAGGAGCATAGAAGGTGGGCAGGGTGACAGGCCCACATGGAATGGAGTTACCTCTTTTGGAAAGAAAGAGGCCCTAGTACGAAGCCCCATCTTGTATGGAAAAACAGACAGGAATGGAGGCTTAGATGACAAAGCCTGTAGCTCACTCTCCCTCCAGGCAGATGTTATTGTCACTAGAAAGGCTGTTTTGATAGTAAGCAGCCAGGAGGGACAATTATGCAGGCGCTCAAAGGGAGCACACATCAGGGAGGCGGGCACCAGGTTGAGATCCCACTAAGGCATAATAACGGGCAAAGGGGGAAACATATGTACAAGCCCCTTAAGAAATCTATTTACAATAGGGGACTTAAAGAGGGAAGGTTGGTCAGGCACCCGTAGGAAGGCAGACAGAGCAGAAAGGTAACCCTTAACAGTACCCAGAGCAGAGCCCTGCTGGGAAAGAATGAAAAGAAGGATATCAGAAAGAGAAGCAGGAAGGTCAAAAGCTGTCAACTGCCGCTGCTCAATCGCTACGCAAGAGGGCACAGACTGGACAAGCACAGAAGGAGAACCCTCCCCTTCAGCTGCAACAGAAGATCCTCCAGAAGGGGCAGCCTTATCAGAGGATTGATGCTAATGCTGATCTTCTCGGGATACCAGACTCTCCGTGCTCAGTCCGGAGCCACAAGGATGAATTGGGCTGAGGCGTTCTTGATGTTCTTGAGAACTCTGGACAGAAGTGGTATGGGCAGAAAAGCGTACAGGAGGACTGAGCCCCACTGGAGACTAAAAGCATCTCTGAGCGAGAGCCGCCTTGGAAACTCCAACGTGGAAAACTGCTGACATTGCGCGTTCTCTTTAGAGGCAAACAGATCTATCAAAGACTATCCCCATTGCTAAAAGAGACCTTGCGCCACCTCCGGATGGAGGCGCCACTCATGATCCGCTAGGCAACGGGCAGCTGAGTTTGTCTGATCTGGTGTTCAGAGAACCTGCCAGGTGTTGAGCCACCAGGGATATGCCCTGCTTTTCCAGCCATGTCCAGAGACGCAAGGCCCCTTGACATGGGATCCACGACCTCACCCCTCCCTATTTGCTGCAGTTCCACCTGGCAGTAGTGTTGTCCCTGAACACTTGCACTAACTGTCTCGTGATGGAAAGAAGGAAGGCTTTCAATGCCAGTCAGATCACTGGACCTCCAGCAAGTTGATGTGGAGTCCAGGATCGGCCAGAGAACAGAGTCCTCTGATCTTCACCTCTCGCAGATGGCCACCCAAACCCAGGAGGGACACATCTATCACTACTGTAAGATCTGGTTGGGGGAAGGAAGAGGGATCTGCCTCTGAACCAATCGTGGTTGGTTAGCCACCACTGCAGGTCTTTGGCAGTTCCCTTCGAGATATGAACCATGTCAGAGAGATTCCCCTGATGATGCGCCCACTGGAACTTCATGTCCCACTGCAGAGCCCACACATGCCATCTAGCATGAGGTACCAGCAGGATGCAGAAAGCCATGAGGCTCAGCAGCCTCAGTTATTCTCACCAAAACCCAGGATAGAGGCTGAAACATCTGTAACATAGCCCCAATATCCTGGACTCGCTGCTCAGAAGGAGAAGTCCGAAACTACACTGTGTCCAGAACAGCTCAGATGAAAGGGAGCATCTGAACAGGAGTCAGGTGTGACCAGCACATCGATAGTGAACTCCAGCGAATTCAGGAGGTCCGCCGTAGTCTTGAGGTGGGAGACAGCAGCCAGGGGTGAGCCTGCCTTCATCAAACAGTTGTAGAGATAGGAGAAGACTGGCACCCCTGATCTCAGCAGATGAGCTGCGGCCACCGTCATCACCTTGGAGAACACCCAAGGGGCGCTGGTAAGGCCAAAGGGGAGCACAGTGAACTGAAAGTGTTCAAGGCCTATCGTAAACTGCAGGTAACATCTGTGGGCGGGCAGGATGGGAATATGGACGTACGCGTCTTACATGTCCAACGCTATCATCCAGTCTCTTTGGTCTAGGACAGACAAGGCCTGAGCCGAACTGAACATCTTGAATTTCTCCTTTTTGACGAAGAGACTGAGGATTTGGAGGTCAAGGATAGGCCGAAGGCCCTTGTTTTTTTTGGGTATCAGAAAGTAGCAGGAATAACAACCAATGCTTACTTCTCATATCAGAACCCTCTCTATAGCTCCCTTGACCAAGAGAGTCACTGCTTCCTTGCGGAGCACGGTCAAATCATCCTCCGTCAGCCAATCGTATGTTGGAGGTATAGGAGGAAGGAAGGACTGGAAGGGAAGGTAGTAGCCCCTTTGAATAATTTGAAAGACCCATTTGTCTGATGTAATGGATGGCAAGTGGTGGAGGTGATGCTGGATTCTACCTCCAACTAGATGCCCATGGTCTTGCAGAACATGATGAGGAGGCCTTGGAAGCGCAGCTGCCGGGGGGTTGGTGGTTGTGGAAGTCCTCTGGCTACCTGACCCATGGGGTTGGAATGCACTGTGCCCACGTCCACTCAGAGCTTAGGGAACTTGTGCTGGACGGTGGCTGGCATAGGGATGGTTAGGTGGCACGCCCCTTCTATAGCCAGGAAAGGGGCTAAAGGCAGACTGGGGATGAGGGGTCACTGAGAGGCCCAAGGACTTGGCCATAGCTGCAAGTCCTTAAAGCTCTCCAGCGCCGAGTCTGCCTTCTCTCCAAAGAAATATGTCCCATTGAAGGGCATTGTCATAAGGTTTGCCGGCACATCCCCCGAAAAGCCAGATGTTCTCAGCGAGGCGTGACCGAGAAGCGCCACCCTCAATGAAACTGCTCTGCCCAGCAAGTCGGTCATATCCAAACCACACTTGATGGGGAACTTGGCTTCATCTCTCCCGTCCTTCACTGCTTGGGAGAGAATGGCCCGGGCCTCCTCCGGGACCCGTAGCAACTCTTGCGCGACCATGTCCCACAATGTGTGGGAGTAGCACCCCAAGAAGCATGCAGTGTTCCTCGACCACAGCGCTAGGCTGTAGGAAGAAAATATTTTCTTTCCTAAGGTGTCCAGACTTTTGGATCCCCTGTCTGGGGGAGCAGAAAGGAACGCAACATGGGACGTTGAGGCTTGAACAATCAAGTTCTCAGGGGTGAGGTGTTGAGTGAGGAAAGCTGGGTCCCCTAGCGTGGGGCGATAGCGGCACACAATTGTCCTACTCACAGGAGCCCCTGTGCTGGGCTTGGACCAAGTTCCCACTAGGACATCTGTAAGTGCTTCATTTAAGGGGAGCAGGGGTTCAGATGATGAAGCTCCGGGCGGAAGCACTTCAGTCAAGATGTTAGTTTTAACCACAACAGACGGTAGTTCAAGGTCGCGGTCCGCTGCTACCCTCATTGCAAAACAGTGACAACTCCTCCGCAGTCAAGTTGGAGGGAGTGAGCAACAAGTTTCTGGAGAAGTATCCAGTCCTCTGGCTTCTCTGAGTTCCCTACAATAGTCCAAAGATGTCTCGAGCTGGCATTCTAAAGGGTCCAGTGACCCCTCCAATTCTTCTCCCATGCCTAGCCCTTCAGAATATGGTTCAGACGGCAACCTAGGATATATGAGTCCTGTCGGCTCTGGAATTGGCATAGATCGGTGCCGTTTCAACTGCAAGTCATCTGGGACCAGAATGGGACTAGCGCCAATGGTGTCGGGAGCATCAGAGTCAGGACCGACATCGGGGAAGGTCGCTGTGGCACAGCCAACAGTGGTCCAGATCCGAGATCAGATCCACGGGGGGCCATCAAAGCTGAGTCTGAAGCTGTTGGCACTGAACCTGATGGGGCCCCTTCTGACCCCACAGGGCCTGAAAGCACACCAGAAGGGCCGGCCTGCTCGAGTTTGTGGTGCATGGTCTCGATAAATCCCTTACCTGAGGGGCGGGGTCGCTTCCACTCCCGGAAACAGAGGGAGGTGGGAAGTTGACACAGGTGATGGCTCAAAAGAACCATGCTGAGAAACACCGACGATCCGCACTTGTTGCGTAAACCAACAGACAAGGAGAAGTCAAAGCACGCTTTGACTTCTTGTGCCTCTTTCCAGAGTGTCCCCGGGACTAGGAATGAGAAAAAAAAGGATGTGGGGCTCCTGGAGCAGTCCTGCTACTTGCCCCCTAAATCGGGACCGAGACCTCTTGAGGAGTCGCGCAACATGGTGTCGCCTGCCTGGCCACTTGTAGCTTCAGGGACTGGTCCTTCAAAGCTTTCAGCACCATGGTCCAGCAGTCCAAGCATGACTTGTGGTCTCGCTCGAGACACAATAAACAGACCAAATGGGGTCTGTAACAGACATGGCGTGGTGACAGAAGAGACACGGTTTAAAACCTGTCTTTCTAGAAGACATCCTCGACACACTCCAAAAAGACTTTAACAAAGCATTAAGCAAATTCTGTCAAAAACTGACAGAGGGGTAGCTTTTCCCAGATATGCTAACTGGTGTAGAAAAAAAAAGAACTTATGTCTGTGCGGCGAGGTGGCGCCTATATAGGTGATCGTGATGTCACTACGGCACATACGATGCCAACAATGCCACGCAAAACTGAAAGAAGCCACCTGATGGCACGCAGGGGTAATGCTCAAGAACATTTTCCAGATCCAGTTTAACACCTGGGCAAATTCTAAGGTAAGAAATCTACGTCTAGATGTCTCTATCAGATGTCTAATTCACAAAGTAGGTCACCAAGCAAGAGGGTCAAGATAAGACAAAGTGAGTGGGTGAAAGGATGGCTTCTTGGATTACACCTTGCAGGAGGGAACTGGATTTAACTGGGAATCTTCAATATTCACTTTCTGAGTTCAGGTGGACGGATGGGATGAGAATCGGCTGAGGATCCTACCCCCGGGCAGTGGTTCAAAGCACTACCAGGTGATTGACAGTATCAAAGGCAGCAGGCAAAAGTTGCCAAAATCAAAGACTCTAAGGACATCAGACAGTTCCTGGAGCAAGGCACTCACTGTGCTGCAACACAGAATGAAGCCTAATTGGAAGTTAAGGAAGCAGCTACCAATGATGAAATCCTCAGTTGAAATGCCCTGACATTTTCTATGGCTTCTGCAATGAAGAGAAGACCCACAATGGTAGAAAAGTTGCCCATAGGATCAAGGTCCCCAAATACTTTTGTTAAGTGTGGCTTGACTTGGCCAATATTGAGGCGTTCAGGAACATCACCCAAGCTAGCAAATAGTTTAAACCACATTTTTGCAATACAGAACAAAGTGGTCATCACTGCCCAGTGCTTAATTGGTAATATTAAGTGCCATGGCCCAAAGTTTTGATCTGAAGCCCATGGACGGCGCTATGGATATTAGAGTTGCCGAATACCAAGGCAGCGTAGTCTTGATTATTAGTTATGCTTTTTTCATCTACCACCACCACCAGACACCCTCTGTCTCTTTACCTAACTCTTGCAGGTTGTTTTTGATCCCTTCTTTCTCCTCTACTTTCTTTCACCCTTTTGTGTTTTTCTCTCCCTTGCTCAGAGTAAAAGTCTGATGAGGAAAAATAAGTGGAGGTCCCCAAAAATGAGTGCCAGTTGATCCTACTTAGAACCACTGGCTCTAATTTTGCACTGTCTGTGTCCTTCATGACTATGGATGGGATAGTGTCTGTGAAGTAACAGGAAGATTTAAGAAAAGCAATACATTTGTAGCTGCCACATTTCAGTCTCTAAACTATTGGGAATAACATTTAGAGGCGTTTTTCTATTAGCCAGTAGATGCAACATCCCTAAAGTGACAAACGTCACATTGGAGACAATTATAGGCTATGGAAAATCTTACATTATTTGGATGCAGACTGTGGAATTGGCACTGCTCAAAAAGGGCACAGGCTCCCACTGCAGTCCCCAGGTCTATTACAATGTATGTAAATCAAGCATTGGCCAATTGAAGAGGGGGCTTGAGGTGCATGCTACCTTCCTAGTGGCTTGGTCAAAATGGCAGATACAACTTGCAAGTTTTACAACTGTCCAAGCTAAAGTAACGTTTAATCTGAAACTACCGAATTTCTTAATGATTTTTCAACTCGTGGCTGTCAGAGAGTAGTCAAACAGTGGCACCAGACCCATGACTATCACAATGGGTAAGTTTATCATAACATCGGGAGACTCCTTTGGCATCAGTACTCCAGGGCTGGAAACGTGAGACATGGGGCGGTCCCGCATTGCACATCACCCTTTAAAGTCACTGATCAACTCTTCAACTTTACTCTTATCCCTCTCTTGTTGCTGTTAATGGGCAGATCCTTATAGTGATATTCCAGCATGTTTTCCATATCGATTACAAATTGATTACTCAATTAAACAAGTCTGACACATTATATAATGCACAGAATGCCGTAAGAATGGAACACGTTGCTTCAATCCCTAGAGCCTCCAATAAGGGGGCATGGCTGGAGTGGATGACGAAGCAAAGTTACTTATTAAAACGCTGACAGTGCCTGGATTGTCTTCTTGAGTCAGCAGTCAGCGTCTGTGGAAGTGGACAGACACGAACTGTGTTTGGAGAAACAACCTGCTCATCAGAAGTATCAACAACTAAGTAAGCAATGCAAGCTTTGAGTAACCTGTTCAGCAATAGGTCCACTCTATTGCGGGTTCCTGACAACCATAATTTGATCCTTGATACTACATCGCAGCCACGTGTGTACTCAGCACTTTAAGTGAAAAGGAAGGTCCATTTCTTCAAAGTGAATGGAAAGACCCAGGAAGCAGCAGGAATGCTAAATGGCACGGCGTGTACAAGTTACATTATGCAGCTGTTTCAGGATGTATCAGTGGCCACATTGGTAAAACGTAGAGGAATTAAAGAGATTAAAACTCCTTTACAAAGAACGCATAATGACCAGAAGACTTTCACGGCATCAGGAACGGGACCTAATCGAACACTCCTCATGGGAGGGCTTAGGGAACATTCACACAGCCAAGAAAATGCAGCAGGTGTTATTGTGGTAATGAACTGTCCAAATGTAACTACTCTTATATAAGGTTCTTAATCCAAAAGATAACGACTTAGAGGACTTCTTTCCTTCTAGATACCAGCTGGCACTGCCAGGCTGGGGAGTTGCCCTTCTATCCACTAATGGCCACTGTAGGAAGTTGGCTCTGTATGTGCTATTTCAAAGTAAGGAATAGCATGCACAGAGTCCAAGGGTTCCCCTTAGAGGTAAAATAGTGGTAAAAATAGATAATACTAATGCTCTATTTTGTGGTAGTGTGGTCGAGCAGTAGGCTTATCCAAGGAGTAGTGTCAAGCATTTGTTGTACATACACATAGACAATAAATGAGGTACACACACTCAGAGACAAATCCAGCCAATACGTTTTGTTATAGAAAAATATCTTTTCTTAGTTTATTTTAAGAACCACAGGTTCAAATTTAACATGTAATATCTTGTTTGAAAGGTATTGCAGGTAAGTACATTAGGAACTTTGAATCATTTCAATTGCATGTATACTTTTCAAGTTATTCACAACTAGCTATTTTAAAAGTGGACACAGTGCAATTTTCACAGTTCCTGGGGGAGGTAAGTTTTTGTTAGTTTTACCAGGTAAGTACGACACTTACTGGGTTCAGTTCTTGGTCCAAGGTAGCCCACCGTTGGGGGTTCAAAGCAACCCCAAAGTTACCACACCAGCAGCTCAGGGCCGGTCAGGTGCAGAGTTCAAAGTGGTGCCCAAAACGCATAGGCTTCAATGGAGAGAAGGGGGTGCCCCGGTTCCAGTCTGCCAGCAGGTAAGTACCTGCGTCTTCGGAGGGCAGACCAGGGGGGTTTTGTAGGGCACCGGGGGGACACAAGCCCACACAGAAATTTCACCCTCAGCGGCGCGGGGGCGGCCGGGTGCAGTGTTAGAACAAGCGTCGGGTTCGCAATGGAAGTCAATGAGAGATCAAGGGATCTCTTCAGCGCTGCAGGCAGGCAAGGGGGGGCTTCCTCGGGGAAACCTCCACTTGGGCAAGGGAGAGGGACTCCTGGGGGTCACTTCTGTAGTGAAAGTCCGGTCCTTCAGGTCCTGGGGGCTGCGGGTGCAGGGTCTTTTCCAGGCGTCGGGACTTAGGTTTCAGAGAGTCGCGGTCAGGGGAAGCCTCGGGATTCCCTCTGCAGGCGGCGCTGTGGGGGCTCAGGGGGGACAGGTTTTGGTACTCACAGTCGTAGAGTAGTCCGGGGGTCCTCCCTGAGGTGTTGGTTCTCCACCAGCCGAGTCGGGGTCGCCGGGTGCAGTGTTGCAAGTCTCACGCTTCTTGCGGGGAGATTGCAGGGTTCTTTAAAGCTGCTCCTTTGGATAAAGTTGCAGTCTTTTTGGAGCAGGTCCGCTGTCCTCGGGAGTTTCTTGTCGTCGTCGAAGCAGGGCAGTCCTCAGAGGATTCAGAGGTCGCTGGTCCCTTTGGAAGGCGTCGCTGGAGCAGAGTTCTTTGGAAGGCAGGAGACAGGCCGGTGAGTTTCTGGAGCCAAGGCAGTTGTTGTCTTCTGGTCTTCCTCTGCAGGGGTTTTCAGCTAGGCAGTCCTTCTTCTTGTAGTTGCAGGAATCTAATTTTTCTAGGGTTCAGGGTAGCCCTTAAATACTAAATTTAAGGGCGTGTTTAGGTCTGGGGGGTTAGTAGCCAATGGCTACTAGCCCTGAGGGTGGGTACACCCTCTTTGTGCCCCCTCCCAAGGGGAGGGGGTCACAATCCTAACCCTATTGGGGGAATCCTCCATCTGCAAGATGGAGGATTTCTAAAAGTTAGAGTCACCTCAGCTCAGGACACCTTAGGGGCTGTCCTGACTGGCCAGTGACTCCTCCTTGTTATTCTCATTATTTTCTCCGGCCTTGCCGCCAAAAGTGGGGGCCGGGGCCGGAGGGGGCGGGCAACTCCACTAGCTGGAGTGGCCTGCGGTGCTGTGACAAAGGGGTGAGCCTTTGAGGCTCACCGCCAGGTGTTACAGCTCCTGCCTGGGGGAGGTGTTAGCATCTCCACCCAGTGCAGGCTTTGTTACTGGCCTCAGAGTGACAAAGGCCCTCTCCCCATGAGGCCAGCAACATGTCTCTAGTGTGGCAGGCTGCTGGAACCAGTCAGCCTACACAGATAGTCGGTTAAGTTTCAGGGGGCACCTCTAAGGTGCCCTCTGTGGTGTATTTTACAATAAAATGTACACTGGCATCAGTGTGCATTTATTGTGCTGAGAAGTTTGATACCAAACTTCCCAGTTTTCAGTGTAGCCATTATGGTGCTGTGGAGTTCGTGTAAAACAGACTCCCAGACCATATACTCTTATGGCTACCCTGCACTTACAATGTCTAAGGTTTTGCTTAGACACTGTAGGGGCACAGTGCTCATGCACTGGTACCCTCACCTATGGTATAGTGCACCCTGCCTTAGGGCTGTAAGGCCTGCTAGAGGGGTGTCTTACCTATACTGCATAGGCAGTGAGAGGCTGGCATGGCACCCTGAGGGGAGTGCCATGTCGACTTACTCATTTTGTTCTCACTAGCACACACAAGCTGGTAAGCAGTGTGTCTGTGCTGAGTGAGGGGTCTCTAGGGTGGCATAACACATGCTGCAGCCCTTAGAGACCTTCCCTGGCATCAGGGCCCTTGGTACCAGAGGTACCAGTTACAAGGGACTTATCTGGATGCCAGGGTGTGCCAATTGTGGAATCAATGGTACATTTTAGGTGAAAGAACACTGGTGCTGGGGCCTGGTTAGCAGGGTCCCAGCACACTTCTCAGTCAAGTCAGCATCAGTATCAGGCAAAAAGTGGGGGGTAACTGCAACAGGGAGCCATTTCTTTACACAAGCCCCCCCCAGCCCACAGGCCAGGAGACTCAGCCAAAGCTGGAAGAGTCTTCCTAGTCTGTCAGGCGAGGAAGAGTAGAGGAAATAGGCTGGTTTGTTGCAGGGCCTACTCTGCCTTACATCCTCCTGTTCAGGTCATTCCCTCTGGGGAACTGGCCCACTTCCACAGTGATAGGACCTAGTCTGAATTGCCTCTTGTCTGTGTCTTTAATGTCTCCACCCATTCTCTCTATTTTGAGGTTAGAGGTATCCACCTCTGCTAATCTTATCTTAGCCAGGGTCACCCCTAGCTTACCCAAAGAGGTTACCCAGAGCTGGAGTAACCCCACCATGACCAACAGGGTCAGGGGGCCTAACTTGCTATTTGGCATGGGGTCAGACCACCATGCCAAGGATAGTGCAGCCATAAAGGCTAACACCCAGAAGAGGCCACTGACAGCTGTCAGTGCCCAGAACCACACCTTTAGCTCTTCACCTACAAGGGAAGGGGCTAAGTTACAGGTTTCTTTGGGTTCAGGGTGCCTGTCTGCTGTATTAGAATGGGGGGTTACCACATCTTGTAGTAAACACCCTTCTTCCACTCTTTCTTCTGTTAGCTGAGGAGCCACCCACTCAGGCTGAACAGTTGCCTGACTAGCCAGGACTTCTTGTGGGTCAGGTTGGACTTTACCAGTGCCACTTTTGGAGTTCTCCCCTTCTGGAGCAGAATCTCCTTGGCTTGCTGGAACCTTGGCTAAAGGTTGTCCACCCTTCCTACACTGTTTTCTTTTCTTTTTCTTCTGGGGCCTACTTGCATTTACTGCAGAGGCAGGAACTCCAGAATCCTTGGGAGAGGACTGGCACTGGACGAGTTCCTCTCTTGGGCTCTGACTAACCTCTGGGTAGTCATTTCCAAGGAGACAATCAAGGGGGAGGTCTGTACTGACTACCACCCTTCTCCAGCTAAAAGTCCCACCCACTTCTATGGGCACAAAAGCCACAGGCCTATCAGTGACCCTGTCTGGGCTAACTCTTACTCTGGCCATCTCACCTGGGATGTACTGGTTTGAGAACACCAGCCTGTCATGCACAATAGTGTGACTGGCACAAGTGTCTCTCAGGGCAGTGGCTGGGATTCCATTCACCTGTAGGTGGTGGAAGTGTCTACTTCCCTCTGGAATCTCCAACTCACCTGTTGGGCCCTTTTTCCAGTTGAAGGCTATGAAGACCTCCTCATCTGAGGAGTCATCTCCAATGGCTACACTGGTTACCCCTGGGATTTGGCTAGGGGGTTTGTTTTTGGGACAAGAAGTGTCCTTGGTGTGGTGCCCTGTCTGTTTACAGTTATGGCACCATGCCTTAGTGGCATCCCAGCTCTTACCCTGGTACCCACCTTTGTTTTGGGTTGTGTCTCTGGGCCCACCCACCTGGTCTGGTTTTTGGGGGCCTACAGGGGACTCTTTTTCTTTGTTTCTAGTGTCACCCACATTCTCCTGGGGAGGCTTTGTAACCCCTTTCTTTTGGTCACCCCCAGTGGAAGTTTTGGTTACCCTAGTCTTGACCCAGTGGTCTGCCTTCTTTCCCAATTCTTGGGGAGAAATTGGACCTAGGTCTACCAGATACTGATGCAACTTTTAATTGAAGCAGTTACTCAAAATGTGTTCTTTCATAAACAAATTAAAAAGCCCAACATAGTCATACACTTCATTTCCAGTTACCCAACCATCCAGTGTTTTCACTGAGTAGTCAACATAATCAACCCAGGTCTGGCTCGAGGATTTTTGAGCCCCCCTGAATCTAATCCTATACTCCTCAGTGGAGAATCCAAAGCCCTCAATCAGGGTACCCTTCATGAGGTCATAAGATTCTGCATCTTTTTTAGAGAGTGTGAGGAGTCTATCCCTACACTTTCCTGTGAACATTTCCCAAAGGAGAGCACCCCAGTGAGATTTGTTCACTTTTCTGGTTACACAAGCCCTCTCAAAAGCTGTGAACCATTTGGTGATGTCATCACCATCTTCATATTTAGTTACAATCCCTTTAGGGATTTTCAACATGTCAGGAGAATCTCTGACCCTATTTATGTTGCTGCCACCATTGATGGGTCCTAGGCCCATCTCTTGTCTTTCCCTTTCTATGGCTAGGATCTGTTTTTCCAAAGCCAATCTTTTGGCCATCCTGGCTAACTGGATGTCCTCTTCACTGGAGTTACCTTCAGTGATTTCAGAGAGGCTGGACCCTCCTGTGAGGGAGCCAGCATTTCTGACTACTATTTTTGGAGTCAGGGTTTGAGAGACCCTGTTCTCCCTAAATAGGACTGGTAGGGGGGAATTTTCCTCCAAGTCACTATCTTCATCCTCTGTGTTGCCATCCTCAGAGGGGTTGGCCTTTTCAAACTCTGCCAACAGCTCCTGGAGCTGTAGTTTGGAAGGTCTGGGGCCCATTACTATTTTCTTTATTTTACAGAGTGACCTTAGCTCCCTCATCTTAAGATGGAGGTAAGGTGTGGTGTCGAGTTCCACCACATTCACATCTGTGCTAGACATTATGCTTCTAAAAGTTGGAATACTTTTTAAGAAACTAAAACTGGTTCTAGAATCTAATTCAAACTTTTACCAAACTTTTAAACTCTAAAAGAAATGCTAACAGGGACTAACACAAGGCCCTAGCAGGACTTTAAAGAATTTAGAAAACTTTTCAAATTGCAAAAATCAATTTCTAATGACAATTTTGGAATTTGTCGTGTGATCAGGTATTGGCTGAGTAGTCCAGCAAATGCAAAGTCTTGTACCCCACCGCTGATCCACCAATGTAGGAAGTTGGCTCTGTATGTGCTATTTCAAAGTAAGGAATAGCATGCACAGAGTCCAAGGGTTCCCCTTAGAGGTAAAATAGTGGTAAAAATAGATAATACTAATGCTCTATTTTGTGGTAGTGTGGTCGAGCAGTAGGCTTATCCAAGGAGTAGTGTTAAGCATTTGTTGTACATACACATAGACAATAAATGAGGTACACACACTCAGAGACAAATCCAGCCAATAGGTTTTGTTATAGAAAAATATCTTTTCTTAGTTTATTTTAAGAACCACAGGTTCAAATTTAACATGTAATATCTTGTTTGAAAGGTATTGCAGGTAAGTACATTAGGAACTTTGAATCATTTCAATTGCATGTATACTTTTCAAGTTATTCACAACTAGCTATTTTAAAAGTGGACACAGTGCAATTTTCACAGTTCCTGGGGGAGGTAAGTTTTTGTTAGTTTTACCAGGTAGGTACGACACTTACTGGGTTCAGTTCTTGGTCCAAGGTAGCCCACCGTTGGGGGTTCAGAGCAACCCCAAAGTTACCACACCAGCAGCTCAGGGCCGGTCAGGTGCAGAGTTCAAAGTGGTGCCCAAAACGCATAGGCTTCAATGGAGAGAAGGGGGTGCCCCGGTTCCAGTCTGCCAGCAGGTAAGTACCCGCGTCTTCGGAGGGCAGACCAGGGGGGTTTTGTAGGGCACCGGGGGGGACACAAGCCCACACAGAAATTTCACCCTCAGCGGCGCGGGGGCGGCCGGGTGCAGTGTTAGAACAAGCATCGGGTTCGCAATGGAAGTCAATGAGAGATCAAGGGATCTCTTCAGCGCTGCAGGCAGGCAAGGGGGGGCTTCCTCGGGGAAACCTCCACTTGGGCAAGGGAGAGGGACTCCTGGGGGTCACTTCTGCAGTGAAAGTCCAGTCCTTCAGGTCCTGGGGGCTGCGGGTGCAGGGTCTTTTCCAGGCGTCGGGACTTAGGTTTCAGAGAGTCGCGGTCAGGGGAAGCCTCGGGATTCCCTCTGCAGGCGGTGCTGTGGGGGCTCAGGGGGGACAGGTTTTGGTACTCACAGTCGTAGAGTAGTCCGGGGGTCCTCCCTGAGGTGTTGGTTCTCCACCAGCCGAGTCGGGGTCGCCGGGTGCAGTGTTGCAAGTCTCACACTTCTTGCGGGGAGATTGCAGGGTTCTTTAAAGCTGCTCCTTTGGATAAAGTTGCAGTCTTTTTGGAGCAGGTCCGCTGTCCTCTGGAGTTTCTTGTCGTCGTCGAAGCAGGGCAGTCCTCAGAGGATTCAGAGGTCGCTGGTCCCTTTGGAAGGCGTCGCTGGAGCAGAGTTCTTTGGAAGGCAGGAGACAGGCCGGTGAGTTTCTGGAGCCAAGGCAGTTGTTGTCTTCTGGTCTTCCTCTGCAGGGGTTTTCAGCTAGGCAGTCCTTCTTCTTGTAGTTGCAGGAATCTAATTTTTCTAGGGTTCAGGGTAGCCCTTAAATACTAAATTTAAGGGCGTGTTTAGGTCTGGGGGGTTAGTAGCCAATGGCTACTAGCCCTGAGGGTGGGTACACCCTCTTTGTGCCCCCTCCCAAGGGGAGGGGGTCACAATCCTAACCCTATTGGGGGAATCCTCCATCTGCAAGATGGAGGATTTCTAAAAGTTAGAGTCACCTCAGCTCAGGACACCTTAGGGGCTGTCCTGACTGGCCAGTGACTCCTCCTTGTTATTCTCATTATTTTCTCCGGCCTTGCCGCCAAAAGTGGGGGCCGGGGCCGGAGGGGGCGGGCAACTCCACTAGCTGGAGTGGCCTGCGGTGCTGTGACAAAGGGGTGAGCCTTTGAGGCTCACCGCCAGGTGTTACAGCTCCTGCCTGGGGGAGGTGTTAGCATCTCCACCCAGTGCAGGCTTTGTTACTGGCCTCAGAGTGACAAAGGCCCTCTCCCCATGAGGCCAGCAACATGTCTCTAGTGTGGCAGGCTGCTGGAACCAGTCAGCCTACACAGATAGTCGGTTAAGTTTCAGGGGGCACCTCTAAGGTGCCCTCTGTGGTGTATTTTACAATAAAATGTACACTGGCATCAGTGTGCATTTATTGTGCTGAGAAGTTTGATACCAAACTTCCCAGTTTTCAGTGTAGCCATTATGGTGCTGTGGAGTTCGTGTAAAACAGACTCCCAGACCATATACTCTTATGGCTACCCTGCACTTACAATGTCTAAGGTTTTGCTTAGACACTGTAGGGGCACAGTGCTCATGCACTGGTACCCTCACCTATGGTATAGTGCACCCTGCCTTAGGGCTGTAAGGCCTGCTAGAGGGGTGTCTTACCTATACTGCATAGGCAGTGAGAGGCTGGCATGGCACCCTGAGGGGAGTGCCATGTCGACTTACTCATTTTGTTCTCACTAGCACACACAAGCTGGTAAGCAGTGTGTCTGTGCTGAGTGAGGGGTCTCTAGGGTGGCATAACACATGCTGCAGCCCTTAGAGACCTTCCCTGGCATCAGGGCCCTTAGTACCAGAGGTACCAGTTACAAGGGACTTATCTGGATGCCAGGGTGTGCCAATTGTGGAATCAATGGTACATTTTAGGTGAAAGAACACTGGTGCTGGGGCCTGGTTAGCAGGGTCCCATCACACTTCTCAGTCAAGTCAGCATCAGTATCAGGCAAAAAGTGGGGGGTAACTGCAACAGGGAGCCATTTCTTTACAGGCACGCTAAGGCACGACTTATTGTTTTTTCTTTTACTTTACTACTGGGTCATTAGGGAGTTAATCTTCAACATGCTGACATGTACTCTTAAGTACCGGATGACTAATTATTGTTTACTGTTGTTTTGTTTTCTGTAGGAAAATGGCTCCCTGTTGCAGTTACCCCCCACTTTTTGCCTGATATTGATGCTGACTTGACTGAGAAGTGTGCTGGGACTCTGCTAACCTGGCCCCAGCACCAGTGTTCTTTCACTTAAAATGTACCATTGTTTTCACAATTGGCACACCCCTGGCACACAGATAAGTCCCTTGTAAAAGGTACCAGTCGTACCAAGGGCCCTGTGACCAGGGGAGGTCCCTAAGGGCTGCAGCATATGTTGTGCCACCCTAAGGGACCCCTCACCTAACACATGCACACTGCCATTGCAGATTGTGTGTGTTGGTGGGGAGAAAAAGGCAAAGTCGACATGGCATCCCCCTCAGGATACCATGCCCACAAAATACTGCCTGTGGCATAGGTAAGTCACCCCTCTAGCAGGCCTTACAGCCCTAAGGTAGGGTGCACTATACCACAGGTGAGGGCATAGCTGCATGAGCAATATGCCCCTGCAGTGTCTAAGTCTATTCTTAGACATTGTAAGTACAGTGTGGCCATATTAAGTATATGGTCTGGGAGTTTGTCAAAACAAACTCCACAGCTCCATAATGGCTACACTGAATACTGGAAAATTGGTACCAAACTTCTCAGAATAATAAACCCACACTGATGCCAGTGTTGGATTTACTAAAAAATGCACACAGATGCCCCCTGTATTTTACCCAGTCCTTCAGTGCAGGACTGACTAGTCAGTGCCAGCCTGCCATTGAGACGAGGTTCTGCCCCCCTGGGGTGAGAGCCATTGGGCTCTCTGAGGACAGAAACAAATCCTGCACTGGGTGGAGGTGCTTAACACCTCCCCCCTGCAGGAACTGTAACACCTAGCAATGAGCCTCAAAGGCTCAGGCTTCGTGTTACAATTCCCCAGGGCACTCCAGCTAGTGGAGATGTCCGCCCCCTGGACACAGCCCCCAATTTTGGCGGCAAGTCAAGGGGAGATAATGAGAAAAACAAGGAGGAATCACCCACCAGTCAGGACAGCCCCTAAGGTGTCCTGAGCTGAGGTGACCCCTGCCTTTAGAAATCCTCCATCTTGATTTTGGAGGATTCCCCCAATAGGAATAGGGATGTGCCCACCTCCCCTCAGGGAGGTGTAGCCACCCTCCAGGACAGTAGCTATTGGCTACTGACCCCCAGACCTAAACACACCCCTAAATTTAGTACTTAGGGGCACCCCAGAACCCAGGAAATCAGAGTCCAGGACTGCTGACCTACAAGCCGTGCAGAGACAACAGAAGACGGAAAATGCTTTGGCCCCAGCCCTACCGGCCTGTCTCCTGACTCGAAAACCTGCAACAAGCGACGCATCCAACAGGGACCAGCGACCTCTGAAGCCTCAGAGGACTGTCCTGAATCCCAGGACCAAGAAACTCCCGTGAGCAGCGGCTCTGCTCAACAACCAGCAACAAACTTGCAACTTTTCTACAACTTCAAAGACCTCACTCTTCCCGCCGGAAGCGTGAGACTTCACACACTGCACCCAACGCCCCTGGCTCGAGATCCAGAGAACAAACACCACAGGGAGGACTCCCCGGCGACTGCGACCTCGTGAGTAGCCCGAGACGACCCCCGTGGACATCCACAACGACGCCTGCAGAGAGAATCCAGAGGCTCCCCCTGACCACGACTGTCTGGAACAAGGGACACAACACCTGGACCAAGCACTGCACCCGCAGCCCCCAGGACCAGAAGGAACCAAGCTTCAGGGCAGGAGTGACCCCGAGAAGCCCCCCTGTGCCCTGCCTGCACCGCTAGAGTGACCCCGGGTCCCTCCATTGTTTCCTATACAAAACCCAACACCTGCTTTGCACACTGCACCCAGCCGCCCCTGTACCGCTGAGGGTGTGTTTTGTGTGCCTACTTGTGCCCCCCCCAGTGTTCTACAAAACCCCCCTGGTCTGCCCCCCGAGGACACGGGTACTTACCTGTTGGCAGACTGGAACCGGGGTACCCCTGTTCTCCATAGGCGCTTATGTGTTTTGGGCACCTCTTTGACCTCTGCACCTGACCAGCCCTGAGCTGCTGGTGTGGTAACTTTGGGGTTGCCTTGAACCCCCAACGGTGGGCTGCCTATGCCCAGGAACTGAGACTTGTAAGTGCCTTACTTACCTCACAATCTAACCAATACTTACCTCCCCCAGGAACTGTTGATTTTAGCACTGTCTACTTTTAAAATAGCTTATTGCCATTTTAACAAAAACTGTATATGTTATTGCTCTAAGTTCCTAACTTACCTGTTTGGAGTACCTTGCATTTTATGTATTTACTTCAAATCTTGAACTTGTGGTTCTAAAAATAAATTATGAAAATATATTTTTCCATATAAAAATTATTGGCCTGGAGTTACGTCTTTGAGTGTGTGTTCCTCATTTATTGCCTGTGTGTGTACAACATATGCTTAACACTACCCTCTGATAAGTCTACTGCTCAACCACATTACCACAAATTAGAGCATTAGAATTATCGAATTTTGCCACTATCTTACCTCTAAGGGAAGCCCTTGGACTCCGTGCACACTATCTCTTACTTTGAGATAGTATATACAGAGCCAACTTCCTACATTTACCTATTTCTTTTTTTGACGCACTGGGCCAATGGTTGCGTATGACATACGAGGATCAAGTGCATTCAAGTGGGGACAGAAATGAGAAACCAAACTAACAATGGATAATGAAGCTTATTATTAGTTTTACAACACCAAGCTTATACTATGGGATCAAGAGACAGAGTGCTCCTTTTATGATTGGTCTCAAGATCCATGAACAAACCAATATATATCAAGAGAAAAAGGGCATGTATTAACGAGGTTGTGGGGCTTCTAGGGATTTAACAGTTTTAATACCACCAATGCCAACACAAACCACAACAGGACCGCCACAGTTGTTCAGCGGGTGGTGTTCTGATACGATCTCAACAATGTTTAGTCTTACGAATATACTGTGCACGCTGCATTCTCACTTCCTAATATGACAATATTAAGCATGACCACTTTAATTGTTTACGGTCTAAGTCAGGGCTAGATAGTGAGTAGTCACAGTTGCCCTTGCCAGACACGGGAGGTTTCAGACTGGCACCACAGTGTGAGGTGCTCCACCTGAGCTCACCGCTAACAACAGTGGCTGGGGCTGCATGGGCTGTGTAGAGGAGTCACTGTGGAAACATGGGATCATAGCTGGTGCCGTGAACCAACGAGACATAAGGCAAAGGGTCAGGACATCATCAGTGAGGTAAAAATAACAGTGAGTGAGAATTTAGTGGAAGACTGGGCTACGTAACTGAGGAACCGTCTGCAGGTCGCTACAGACGGGGGCATAAGGGCCTGGCGCAATAATATCCGCCAGGGGCCTGACACATCCAGTTGCCATAAACTATGGCAGGTAAATGCAAAGACGTGATCGTTAAATTGCAGATATGATATATGATCTATCACCCGTTTATGATCCTGTCAGAATGATCTATGACACTGTCAAAATTAGTTATGGTCCTGTCATAGTGATTTATGACCGGCCAACGTGATTTATGAATGTAGTGACATTTAGTACCAATCAGACATGTTAATAAAACTGCGGCCAAGAATTCCCATGAAAACCGCAACAAATGTCTGGTGTATTCATATGCATGAGTTATTTTATGTATTAAATGTTCTGCATTAAGTGCAGAGGTTGTTGAATAAAGAAGCCTCAATGTCTTTGCCGAGAGAATAGGTGGCTAACCAGATTGCTTGCTTAAAACTGCTTCCTATACTATTGCCGGCTCCAATAGCTTGTGCTGCCTGCACTTTACAGGGGTGGCAGATTAGCACACAAAAACATCCCAACTGGAAATACGAGGTCCTAGGATAGTCCACATTGCATGGAAACGCTTTTATCAGTGCCTTTTACGGAAACTCCATTAGCAGCAAGAATTGTGTGTACTGCCCATGGCGAAAGACAAAGCAGGAGCAAGCCCAAAATTAAAATGGATGAACATGCTATGGTGCTTCTAACCATACTCTACTTTGCAGGAGAAACTTCCTCCAGTCAAGTCTGCGTGATGGTACTAGAGGCAAATACACCTGTCTTCACAGTGTTGATCTTGCAGGCTCTCCCAGCCTTGCAGTAAGCCATATAAGTTAAAATAGAGAAAGTAGAACGATGCGCCGCTTCTATGACAGGATCTACGCAACACAATTGATTGGGTGACTGAAGCAGAGGGCCATATCTCTTAGCTGGATGATGCAGAAGCCGAGCTGATAAAATACAATGAGAAGATGCGAGAAGACTTCCAATGAATAAGCGCCATGTGGAGAAGATGCCGTAGAATGTTCCCACTGCAATAACCTCAGATACATGGTTTTCCCAGAAGAAGCAGAGGGCTCTCGCCCTGAGGCAGTGACATGATGTTGAGTGAAAACAGAAAACAGCAACTGTGGATTAAAAACAACTTTAACAACAGGCTAAGTTCCTGATCCATGTGGACAAAAACAACTGAGTTCATGGGTGTGACATGGGCCTTCATACATCTATGTCTTCACATATAATGACACCTTGACAGCACTATGACCATAAAATAGCATCACCTCGTAGCCCTTGGTGAAGTGAAAACCACATTGTACTCACAAAATATTGGAGAAGTTCCAGAAGCACTCAGTGTCTCAATTGATTTTCACAATTGTGATCAAGTACCTGGGCTCTGTTTATTTTTGGGGTCTCTAATGCTATCTTGGCTACTAACAGGATACTTGTGCATCGAGAGGGAACTGCGAGATAATAAAAAAATCCTTACTCCAGCACTGGCAAAACCACTTGTCTCTTTTCAACTTAAAAGCTTTGCCAATGTGTTTTTCCTTATGCTGCGCAGCATGGCTTGAATTGACAATGCATCATCATTAATGCACATGTCATAAGGCTACGGAGGCCCAGCACGATGACATATGTGGCCAACATTTTATTTTTACCATTCCATGGTGGTGGATGCCAATCTTGCAGCAATAAATTTAAACATAATGTAAACATATGCATTAGCACATTTTAAACAAGCATTGGTAAGCCAATATGTGTTGCCTATGTGAGAGCTCTTGACTATGATAATGTCTTTTAGCAATGCTATCCAGCAGCATGGCTACTGTTCAGCATGGCTAAAAGTGAGTGGCATGTGGTGTAGAAGAGTGGCATGGAGTTCAGTCGGATGTCGTAGAGTGACATAGTGGAGTGACAGTAAATAGAGTTGTTTAGACTGGAGTGGTGTAGATTAAAGCAGCATAGAGTAGAGTGGCATGGAGTCGTGTGGAGTAGAATGGTGTGGAGTGGCGTAGAGTAGGAAAGAATGTCGCTGCAAAAAATGGTGTAAGCAGAGTTCAGTTGCACGGAGTGGTGTAGCGTGCCACTAAGTGGAGTGGAGTAGCGTAGAGTGGCGCAGAGTAGAGCAGCATGTGATCAAGTACCTGGGCTCTGTTTATTTTTGGGGTCTCTAATGCTATCTTGGCTACTAACAGGATACTTGTGCATCTAGAGGGAACTGCGAGATAATAAAAAAATCCTTACTCCAGCACTGGCAAAACCACTTGTCTCTTTTCAACTTAAAAGCTTTGCCAATGTGTTTTTCCTTATGCTGCGCAGCATGGCTTGAATTGACAATGCATCATCATTAATGCACATGTCATAAGGCTACGGAGGCCCAGCACGATGACATATGTGGCCAACATTTTATTTTTACCATTCCATGGTGGTGGATGCCAATCTTGCAGCAATAAATTTAAACATAATGTAAACATATGCATTAGCACATTTTAAACAACCATTGGTAAGCCAATATGTGTTGCCTATGTGAGAGCTCTTGACTATGATAATGTCTTTTAGCAATGCTATCCAGCAGCATGGCTACTGTTCAGCATGGCTAAAAGTGAGTGGCATGTGGTGTAGAAGAGTGGCATGGAGTTCAGTCGGATGTCGTAGAGTGACATAGTGGAGTGACAGTAAATAGAGTTGTTTAGACTGGAGTGGCGTAGATTAAAGCAGCATAGAGTAGAGTGGCATGGAGTCGTGTGGAGTAGAATGGTGTGGAGTGGAGTAGAGTAGGAAAGAATGTCGCTGCAAAAAATGGTGTAAGCAGAGTTCAGTTGCACGGAGTGGTGTAGCGTGCCACTAAGTGGAGTGGAGTAGCGTAGAGTGGCGCAGAGTAGAGCAGCATACAGTAGAGTGGCATGCAGAGCGTAGATTAGAATGGCATAGATAAAAGTCGCGCACAGTGGAATGGCAAAGAGTATAGTGGCATAGAGTGGTATGGAGTAGGATGTTTTGGAATGGCATAGAGTGCGTAGACTGGAGCAGAGTGAAATAGAGAAGATTGTCAAAGGAGTGGCACTGAGTGGAGTGATGGGGCATAGAGTTGAGAGTTGTAGAGTAGCACAGAGTGGGGTGGAGTGGTGTAGAGTGGCACAGAACAGAATAATAGCCTGAATATCCTGGACTTGATGCTCAGGATGATAAGCCCAAAACTGCGCTGTGTCCAGAAAAGCTCCGATGAAAGGGAGCATCTGAGAGAGAGTCAGGTGTGACTTTGTCACCATGATAGTGAACCCCAGTGAATTCAGGAGGTTTGCCGTAGTCTGGAGGTGGGAGACGACAGCCTTGGATGAGCCTCAGTCCAGACTCCTGGGTCCAGGGCAGACAAGACCTAAGCCAAAGTGAGCATCTTGAACTTCTCCTTTTTGAGGAAGAAGTTAAGGGTTCATAGTTCTAGGAGAGGGCGAAGACCTTTGTTATTTTCTGGAATCCGAAAGTAGCGGGAATAGCAACCACTGCCTACTTCTGACATCAGAACCCTCTCTAAGGCTCCCTTGGCTAAGAGAGCTGTGACTAACTTACGGAGCAAGGACAATGATCCTCCGTCAGCCGGTCGTGAGATAGAGGCATAGAGGGAGGGAAGGTTTCGAAGGGAAAGGAGTAGCCTCTCTAAATGATCTGTAAGCCCCACCTGTCCGATGTTATGGACTTCCAGGGGTGCAGGGGATGATGGCGGATTCTGCCTCCAACTGGATTCCCCGTGATCTTGTAGGGAAAGATTAGGAGGGCTTAATGACTGTGGCTGTTGGGGGGTTAATGGTTGTAGCAGACCTCTGGCTACCTGACCCACGGGGTGGTACATACGGCGTCCTCACCCATGCATAGGCTGGGAAGACTGCACTGGACGTGGCTGGAATAGGGTTAACGCAGTTGAACACTCCTTATGTAGCCACAAAAGGAGTGAAAGGCAGACTGGGGATAAAGGGTGGCAGCTGAGAGGCCCAATGACTTGGCCATAGCATATGAGTCCTTAAAGCGCTCCAGCACGAAGTCTGCCTTGTCTCCGAATAGATGGGTGCCTTCAAAGGCATATCACTGAGGGAAGCCCGGACATCCCCTGAAAATCCAGATGCTCTGCCCAGTGAGTCTATTGTGTCTAAACTACAGCGAATTGTGAACTTTGCTGCATCTCTCCCGTCATTGACCGCTTGGGAAAGAATGGTACGGGCCTCCTCCAGAACCTGTGGCAGCATTTGCCCAACCGTGCGCCACAAAGTGTGGGAATAGTTGCCCAATAACCACGCGGTGTTCATTGACCGCAATGCAAGGTTTTTTTTCCGAAGCTATCCACCCTCTTGGATTCCCTCTCTGGGGGTGCAGCAGGGAACGCACCATGGGAGTTCTCGGGTTAGGGTGTTGGGTGAGGAAGGTGCAGGGCGGAGGAGGCGGGCAATTGTCCTTTTCATAGGAGCCCCTGTGCCGGGTTTGGACTAAGTTCCCAGTAGGACATCTGTTAGTGCTTCATTGAAAGGGAACAGGAGTTCAGAAGAGGAAGCTCCCGGATTGGTCAAGATGTTAGTCTTGTCTGCCACCAAGGGCAATTCGAGATCTAGAACCTCTGGCGCCCACTTCACCACAATAGCATATGTTGCTCCCTCCTCCGTAGCCACGGAAGGGAGGGAAAAGCATGCCAGCCTCTGGAGATGTACTGGTGCTCAGGGTTAGTGCTCATGACAAATCATCTGGATCCAGTCTGATGCCTCGGAAATTCAAAGATAAGGAATATTCGTCTAGAAGTCTCTATTAGATGTTTTTAGAGTGGGCGACCCCTCTGGAGAGCCTTTGGGCCCATGCCGTCGACTCCGAACTCGGCTCTGATGGCCCCCCATGGATCTGATCATGGATCTGGACGCCGGCAGCCACCAGTGGCACCAGCCTCATTAGGATCTCCGAATCCGACATGGAAGCTCCCAGCTATAACACTTCCGTCAAGACGTTAGTTTTGGCTGCCTCTGAGGGCAACTCGAGATCCAGGACCTCGGCTGCACCTCCTCACCACCATAGTATGTGTTGCTCCCTCCTCCGTAACCACGGTAGGTGGAGAAATCATTCCAGCATCTGGAGACATATCCAGTCCACTGGCATACCCAGTTCCTAATACAAGTCCATACATTCCTGGCCCTCTAACTTGTATTCTAAAAGGACCTTGTCCAATCTGGAGCCACAAGGATGGCTTGTTCCTGGTCCTTCCTCCTCTGAGCAGAAGTGGTATGGGTGGAAACGCATACAGGAGGCCTGAACTCGACTTAAGACCAAAAGCATCTCTGAGCAAGAGCTGCCTTGGAAACTCCGGCACATTGCGCATTGATGGCGAAGGTAAATTGTTCTAACCAAGGGTCTCCCCACTGCTGAAAAAGACCTTGCTCCGTTTGTGATCCTCTAAGCTTCAACAACTGAGTTCATCCACTCTGGCGTTCAGAGAACATGCCAGGTGTTGAATCACCAGGGAAATGCCCTGCTGTTCTAGCCATGTCCAGAGATACAGGGCCTCTTGACATAGGGTCCACAACTCCACCCTGTCCTGTTTGTTGCTGTGCCGCATGGCAGTGGTAGTGCCACTGTAGTCCTGCAGGACTTCCTAGTTTAGAATTTGTCTGCATCCCTCCACTGGGGATGGTATTGTTTGGATATCTATTCAAAGGGAACGAATCTGCAGCTAGTGTGTCTAAACTAGGGCTTTCAGGGCCCTAGTTTGGACACACCAGTGTCAGTGCACTTCATGGCTCTGCGCTCCTGGAGAGGAAAGTTGAGAACTGATGTCAGCATGCCGGAGTGGTGCCTATATAGGTGACGCGGATGATGCCAAGCCAACCATCGCTACCTACCAGCGCGCAGGGGTACTACTCATGAAAAATCTTCTGGATCCAGTCTGATGCCTGAAAAATTCAAAGGTAAGGAATCTACAGCTGGTATGTCCAAACTAGGGCTTTCAGGGCCCTAGTTTGGACACACCAGTGTAAGTGCACTTCATGGCTCTGCGCTCCTGGCATGGAAAGTTGTGAACTGATGTCAGCATGCCGGAGTGGCGCCTATTTAGGGGACGTGGATGACACCAAGCCGACTGACGTTACCTACCAGCGTGCATGGGTACTGCTCATGAAAAATCTTCCGGATCCAGTCTGATGGCTGGGGAAATTCAAAGGTAAGGAATCTGGGGCTATATACTGTCTCTACCAGATAAGGCGTTACCGAAGGTAAGTAACTTGTTCATTTGAGGGAGTCACTCTGGCTCCTGGAAAAGCGGGGAGCTGTAGAGTCCCCCCTGGCAATGGCTGTGAAGAACTGTACTTTGAAAGTCGATGTTCCATCATTGCGTCAGCTGACGGACGAGGAGAATTCGAAGCACGCTTTAACTTCTTGAGCTTCTTGTGCCTCTTGACAAGTGTCCTGAGGACGCTGAGTGGGACAAAGAGGACTTGGGGCTCCTGGAGGAGTCCTGTGACCTTCTTCTCGACCGGGCCTGAGATCTACGAGGAGTGGCATGACCCGGAGGCGTCTGCCAGGCTGCTAGCAGCTTCAGGGACCGCTCCCTCAAAGTTGTGAATTCATGTCAGCGTGCCAGGGTGGTGCATATTTAGGTGATGCAGACTCCATAGAGCTGACCGACGCCACCTACTGGCACGCAGAGGTACTGCTAACCGAAAAATCTTCCTGATCCAGTCTGACACCTATGGAA
This sequence comes from Pleurodeles waltl, assembly GCF_031143425.1. Classification (NCBI taxonomy): domain Eukaryota; kingdom Metazoa; phylum Chordata; class Amphibia; order Caudata; family Salamandridae; genus Pleurodeles; species Pleurodeles waltl. Next base: position 1,405,211,609 of record NC_090447.1, on the reverse strand, counting down.
TCTGCGGCTAGAAGTCTCTATCAGAGAGCAAAAACAACAAATGGTATGCTGTGAGCGAGCTGTAAGCCCAATGAATAGTAAACAATATGTCTCACAGCACAGTGCATGCACTGTGTAGGCGAGACCTAAAAAGTACTGACCTGACAACAAAAAGTAGCCAGAAGGCCAGGGGAGTAACAAAAGAGCTATTAGCAAAGTCATTAAATCAAGGGAGGACGAGGAAACAATGGGGAGTAGGCAAGGGAGAAACAGAGGAGCTTAAGGCATGGGGAGAATAAATGATTAAAATGCAAAAGAAAAGGTAGGGCGGGATGAGGAAGCGATCAGGCAGAATTCTATGAAATGTAAGTAGTGGAAGGATAGAAGTCATCTAATGAAAAGATATTAAAGCTATGATCCAGGGGAGCGGCAAACACAAGAAGAAGAAAAAAGCCATTAAATAAGAAGCAATCAAATGAGAATGACAAGCAAGCCAACTAATAGTAAGCAAATGTGTGGCCCAAAGCTAACTAAAAGATTTTGATAGAAGACCGTACCTGTAGCACATTGGCAAAGCCAAGTGGTCCCAAAGGCGAGAGCTATTGGTTTTGCCGATGATGGTTTTTTAATCTAGCTTAAAAACCTTCATAAAAATAAAACAGCAAATGTATTCTGAACATTGGTTTTAAAACACTGTAATGTTCAAACTGAAGTGTTCCGAAAACTAGTACTAGCTAAAGTCAATAGGCCTTTGTAGTAAGCTGACCATGTATGTAGTGTGCCAATGTAAGGGTACACTATGCAGATAGTCCAGGGTGACACTTATTGGCTGACAGGGTTTAAAATAATAACCCTAAAAGCTCTCTTTTGTGGTAGTGTGGGTGCACAGTTAAGTTTATTGGAAGACAGTGTTAAGCATTTATTGCACACAGAGCCAGTAAGGGAGACACACACTCAATAAAGAAAACCAACATCAATTTATAAAAATAACCCTTTTTTATATGAATTTAGATGCCAAGATCATCAGACTCAGGCAAGTACTTTTTGAGATATTAATTTTTTTATGTTTCAAAAGTTGACACTTTCTGCAGCAGTAATGTTATCCTATGGGGAAAAGACATATACTGCATTCTGGCACTTATCAACAACTTACCGGACTGTTCTTCTGGGGTTAAGGTAGGTATGGTGCAAGGTCCAAAGCAGCACCAACAGATCACTGCAGGGGGCACTGAAGCTCCCGGTTGCAGAAGTGTTTTTCAGCCTCTGGTGCCCTAATGTTATCCTATGGGAAAGAAACAGACACTGCATACGGGTACTTAGCAACGACTTACAGTACTGTTCTTCTGGACTTGAGGTGAGTGTAGGGCAAGGTCCATGGCCACACCAACAGGCCACCTCTCGGGGCTCTGGGGCGTCTGGGTGCAGCAGTGTGTTACAGCATCGGGTATCCCATTTACTTCAGTGGAGATCGGTCTAGTTAGAAAGTGACTGCAAGCAGAGACTGAGGGGCCAGGATGGAGGATCTTACAGAGGATCTCAGGTCTCACAATGCTCGGGGACGTGTGGACACCTTTGGTCCTCTTCTCCTCGGGCCGGGCAGGCGGGTGCAAAGGTGTCCTGAGGCGTCGGGTTTTTGTCACCAGAGGCACTCGGGAAAGAGGGGGCCTGCACAAATAGGCTGCAGGTTACGTTGGGAAGTCCACTGTTGGCAAACCCAAGGTGGGCTTTGGCTCTGGAAGGCCTGGGGACCACATTGGCACTGCTGGCCCACCTGAACTCAGGATAGGGCACAGAGGCAGCGGTGCTGTCCAGTGTCGGGTTTTAGCAGTCTGAAGCCTCAATAGTCTTCTTTGGTTCCTGCAAGACCCTGGTTACTTCTTGGAGTGCTGGCAGTCCTCCCAGGTTTTGGGAAGGAGAACAGCTACAGGGAGAGTCATATTTAGAGCAATTCTTGAGTACAGAGGGCAGGCAGGGTTGGGACCAAGTCAGTTATTGCTTTTCACAGCTCTTTGGGTCCTTGTTCTTCTCTAGCCCGGTGAGTCTGAAGTCCTGTTATCCAGGGGGTCCCCTAAATACTCAATTTAGGGGAGTGAAGGGTAGTAGCCAATGGGTTACTTACCCCTGAGGTCACTACACCCCCTAGATGACCACTTCCTATGGGGAGTGGGCACCACCCTATCCAGGAATTCCTAATTCCACCACACGCAAGATGGTGGAATTCCTAATTTTGTGTTCACTTTAGGCTGGCCAGTCCTCTGGGTGCATGTCATAATAAATCCAAAACTGGCATCAGTATAGACTTTTTAAGACAAGGTGTTTGATCCCAAAAACACTAGTTTCCAAACAGCCATCATGTAGCTGGGTCACTTGTGCTGACCAGTATCCAGTACATGCTTTAAGATGGCTGCCTGCTCCCTTGCAATGTCTAGGAATACAACTAGACATCAAAGGGGCATATCTGATCATGCAGATACATCCTCATATGTATTATAATGCAACCTGCCTTGGGGCTCTTAAGGCCGGCTGTAGGGGTATATAATGCATATAGGGACTTTGGCATGGCACACAATGGGTGTGCCATGTCGTGTTTTCACTCAGGGCTTGCACCCTGACATGCAGTCTGCAATGGCAGGCTGTGTGCAATTTGTGTATGAGTCCCTTAGGGTGGGATAAGTTATGATGCAGCCCTTGGGGACCCTTTTTAGTACTCATACCCAGGGGTACCATTAATTAGGTACTTACAGAGGTGCTAATGTCCTGTGCCAATTGTGGAACAGTTAGACATACCTTGTTTTTAAGAAAAGAGCGCTGACACTAAGGTCTTTTTAGCAGGCCTCAGTGCACTCTCAGAGTCGAAAATCAGCATCTATTCTTTCTAAAAGGGGGCAAAATGTGGAGAGGCATCTGCAAAGAAGCCCAGTTTCCTACAGTCTTGGCTCTAAAGAGACAATCTAGTGGCTTTCACAATGTTTTTTTGACTGCTGTTCACATATGAACATGTACGTCATGATGGATGCGCAAACACGGCAGACAATCTTTCAGTGATATTTCTTTTAATGAAACCCTATTGCAATATGCACATCAATGCATATGCCCTGGATATGTAACAACGCACATGCTTGCATGCATCACATGTGCATTGTCAGTTTGCATGCAATGGTAACACACTGGATAATTTTTCTATTTCAATTTACCATTCTAACATGGCAGATGGTCACGTCAGACCTGTAAATTAAAGGTAAGAAAAAATTGCGCACTTCAGATCAAAAAATGGGAGCAAGAATAAAAAAAATTAACACTGGAGGCAGATGGAAAGGGAGACAAAAAGCATTGTGTGAGAAGTTAAAATTGAGCGCATGGGTTGAAAGAGCAACTCTTCGACAGCTTGATAAGGCTCATCAATGTTGGATGGCATCAACGAGGAGAGTGTATGAATGGAGTGACAAGTTGGGGAAGAATTATACTGGTTAGCGACGAAAGAAGTTGCTTCCTGGATCGTCCCCTTTCTTGTGAACAAGTAGAGATGGACATGAACGATGGCAACGGCCATAGCTGAAGCATTTGGCGATTATTACTGCACTATCTATGCAGTTTGGGGTTGCCTCCCACCCCACTGATTGCAGATTTCCCAATGTTGAGGTTTAGCCCTAGAGACAGTACAGACTTGGATCTTCCCCTCACAACTGAGGAAATGCCTCTGCAACTCAAGACAAGAAATCCAGAAAAACTCCAGCTCGAGACGGGTTTCAAGTAGAATACTATTTTTGTTTTCAATCCCACTTGATCCCACACCTTCTGGAACTGTACCAAAGAGTGAGTGATTTTTTTTTTTTTTTTTTACTTTCCCTGAATTCGACCTGGCAACCAAAACCGGACCATTCCTCCCAAACCGATGCACATCCTATTGACCGATCTCTCTAATTAATATAGAAATTAAAATCTACCCCAAACTTTTAGCTGACTCCTTAGAACGCTGCTGCAGCTGATCTACCCAGATCAATGCACGTTTATGCCCCATCGGAGTACCAGGCACTGTATCCGTAGAGCCAAAGAAGCCCAAGCATGCTTCTCCAACCTCAAAGACCCTAGAGCCCTCCTTCTTTAACATTTCGAGAAAGCATTCAACTCTGTGGATTGGGCATTCCTTGATGATGTGCTGTGGAAATTGGGACTATGGCCTAGATTTCGGTCGAATGTCTGGATACTTTATTCAAGTCCACAGGCTCAAGTTTGAGTTAATGGCACCGTATCTGCTACCATCTCAATATGCCAAGGCATCTGGCAATGCTGTCCACTTTCCCTTCTCTACAGCTTGCCTACAGAGCTACTGGAAGTGTGCATCAGATGTGACACGTAAATCCGGGGGTGGCAATGAAAGAGCAAATTCTCTTCTCTTCTTCTTTATTTCCCGACCTTCCATTACAGGCCCACGTCTATTTCAGATGGTGACCCCTTTAGGAGATGCATGTTGCCTACAAGTTAACTGGTCTAAATCGCCACTTGTCTGTCTGAAGCGTAGTAGAGATGCAACAAATTGGCAATCACAGGTCTCAACCAATACCTGGAAGCTGACGTTGAGCTGGAACCTAATCTAACGTGGAGCCTCAATCTCAAAACCCTGCTAAAAAAAAGCTCACAGAAGATCTTAGCAGGTGGGTCTCTTGCGCAAACTGTATCTTTGGCTCAGCTCTTTAAGGTTTGTTTTCATACCCAAGGGTGATACGAGTAAACTTAGTTCATTACACCAACACTTGAATGTGAAAAACAGATTTTTGTAGCCCTGCCGAACCCCATCCAATAGATAGGTGAAACTGCATCTATGCTTTTGAATTACTAACAGTCCCTAAATGGGGATCGAGGGACAAGGTGGTGATTGGAAACAAACCTATTTCATTCTCTCTCATATCATACACACGCAAACTTCACAACGAAAAAGACACTAAGTAAATAGTGTTATATTTTAACAGCCTCAATCCATCACTGATTTGTATACTTATTGTTTTGTCCTAAGTGGGACAGGTGTGCCCCCAATGTAGGTCCCGTGCACACTGTTCCACTAGAACCAAGTTGTACCAGGCAGATGAGCCCATAACCAGGGTGAACCGGTTGTGGGTTGCTTGTGTTGTGGTTCAAAGGTGGTCATGGCAGTTCGGGCTGGATTGTTCCTATTGGAGTAGGGTCAAGACTGAATTGCATACAGCTGGGTCCAAACTGAGGTGACATGGTGTGCAAAATAACAACGATTTGGGATGGGCGCCTGAGTGATTACCAGTGGGCAAGATAAATTCAAGTATTCCATTGATCTCTGTTTTGTGTAATCAATCTGTTGTTTAGCACATTTAAAATAACCACACAAAATATAACACCAATTGAGTGTTGCAAACCGGAATAAAATTAACATTACCACCATAGATAAAATGACATAAAAAAATGTAACACTCTAAGACCTACTTCTATGTGCTACACTAGGAGGGCACGTAGTATAACTTGCATCTAAAATTTCTTTGGGAGAATCAGAGCACTGTATAGCTGTTTACAGCAAAGTGAAGTAGTTGTTAAAAGTCAGGGTCACCGTGTTCCCTGCGAAAGGTAAACACACGTCGGATCAGCCCCTCTCCTCTCCTCCTGGACTTGGTTTTGCTATCAGTAGAAAGTCTGATGCAGCAGCACCTCCAGCAGTCAAGATCACCTCTGGCAGTATCTTGCAGAATATTCTGGGGTGAAGGACCTCTCTCGACAAGTGGTCAAGTGTTGGGGCTTTTATATCATGTCTTATCTGAGACAGGAAATTCTGGCATCCCCTTAGGAATGTTTGGTTCAGCCAACATGCATCAAAGTGATAGTCTAAGATACATTCTTATAAACAAATAAGGTAAAAATACAACAATTCAGGCTATATTGTTTTGGTTTTTATTCTTGTCTGATCTTGGAATAGAGACAACAAAGCATTTGCTGCAGACGGATGTCACATCAAGTGTTTTTATCAATGTCACTGACTAAGTGACTTGACATTCTCTCGGTTTTTGGAAAGATGACACCTGTGTCAAAGCAGGCATGTTGATGATTCTGCAAAAATCAGCGTAAAATGGAGTCTTGCTTGTTCAAAGTGGAGTCAGCCTTGTAGTCTTAATGTCAGGTCAAACTCCTCTCAACTTTCTTAGCAGGGCAGCCCTTTTCAAGTTAATATTGCCTCAGATAGTGTATCTCCTCCAAAACTACCTGTTATCCATACCTCACATTTGGTTTCAGAACATACTTGCTTAGATAGAAACAGTCCGGTGGCTTAATCTGCCCCCTCGTCTCGCATTTGGCAAGTGTGTTTAGTCTCCCTATCATAGAGGGATATGCATGGCTGATATTTGTTCGTATACCTGGCCAACATACTGGTTATTAACAATTGGAAGAATGGAGAGTGGCAAGAACCAGCATTCCGCTTAGAAATAGCATTCATGGATCGAGACAACATTCTGGGCATGCTCAATGGGAATCCCATTCCTCAACACGTCCTGGACCCTACTTGGATGGTTATCCGCACTACAATTGATCAGATGGGATAAAAAGATAATGCTTGAAACATCTTTGTGGAGGGGTGCTGGTTGCAACATTCGTTCTCCCTTAAGAGTGTGGATAGGTAGGGATGAGAACGGTAATTCCATGGATAGTTGGAGACGTATGGCAGGGGTCCCACTGGAAATAATTCCAAACCCTACAAACTGAATGTGCCCTGCAAAAAATCCCATTTATTCTCATATGTGCAACTGCATCATGCTCCTGAACAACACAGAGATATCGTTTGCAAGGTCCGAGAGCTTAATCCATTAAAACCTACATATCTGATGGGTCCCGTTGATATAGGAGGTCTAGCAAAGATCTATAAGCCTCTGGTGAATAATTCCCCTGAACTCTGTTAACTCTACAGACCAGCTGGGAGCACTGGCTGGGCCTACTGGAAGACTCAAAATGGAGAGATACATGCATATCCCTACAGTGCTGGTCATCTCATGGAGACTTTGACTTATTCAACTTAAATACCTGCACATGACTTATCTCACACCACTGAGACTATAGCAGATGGGAAGACTGGCAGCACCAAATGTGTTATCCTTGCCTTGGAACCACATGTCCACTTCTTCCATGTGGTACGTTAATGCCCTCTATTGGGCAAAACCGGCCGGCTGTGTTTGCCTCTCTCTCACAAGTGCTGGGAATGCCTCTAGACCCATCTCCATTGGTGGTACTGTTGAGTATTTTGGAGGATGTCGGAGGAGCCCTATAGGACCGAAACCTTACTGAGATTGGCACCACAACTAGCCAAAACAGACACTGCTAAATTTGGTAATTGTCCATCCTCTCCCACCTTGGCTGACTGTAACGTGGCAATGGATTGGTGTGCTAAACAGAAGAACCAATTTATTCATCAAGCGAGTGGCCCAGGAAACATGAGAAGGTGTACGGGAAATTGGTTAGCACACCGAGGGCTCAGCTAATGCACAACAGCTAAACTGGACTGCATGGCTGGCTTGATCTTTTCCTTCTGTTATCCTGAAATTCTTATATAATGATGTGGTACCTATTAAAAACAATTAAGTTGTGATTATAAAAATAGAGAGAACGTATGGCGCTAAGGAACCGGTTGGGAAGAAAGCAAATACACAGATGCACTACGGTGCAGTGCAGAAACCAAAAACACAGTCACTGAAAGTGAGCAGTGAACACTTTACCTCAGACAAGCCCTCACACTGGACGTGAGCTTGTATCCACTCCAGGCGGTCAGAATTCTCTTTTTCCCGTACTCCTTCATTTACTTGGGAACACAACTCTTCTGCCTTATCCAAAGCATGCTTCAAGTGACTTTGATCAGGGTGGTTTTCAGGAGTGTTTTCTAATATCTGCAGAGAAGATGTTACAATATGCACTTTGATTTCATTTTCTTATCATAAGTCTGCAATTAACAAATCAGTGCTTCCATCTGAATAATAAACTGCAGACCAAAGACAACACTTTTCTCATTCCATCATGACATCAGACTTTCTACAGGCCTAACCAACGGTTCAACTTTTCATCCCAGAATAGAGCCTACTCCTTTTTTAATGATTATCAATTTCCTATTTCTTGAAGGATAATTGAAGAATGCGAATAGGGCTTCCTAAACACCATTCTTCGATTTAATATCATATACACACATTACCACAAAGCTACAGCAAAGAAGCATTAATAATTCTGAAAATACATAGGCTAGCTATAAAAATACAATTAACGGTACCTAGTCTAATTATAAAACTTTGATAGCATTTCCAAATTGCCTTAGAAATCATTAATGGTCCCGTCTGACAATGAGGAATTTGAAAATCACTAAGCACACTGTTCTCCAATATTCTATTTCTGTATAAATTGAGGGTGAAGTATGCTGGGTTCTAGTTGTAGTACCCCCCCACTTTTATGCATAGAGTCAGTATGTTTTGGACTGTGGTGCACTGGGATCCTGCTAACCAGGGCCCCAGTGCCAGTGCTCTCTCCCCAGAATGTGGTTGCTGGTACCTTTCTACAGCCACAATTGGCATATTGGTGCACCTATGTAAGTCCCTAGTATATGGTACCTAGGTAGCCAGGGCATTGGTACACCAGGGGTCCCTCAAGGGCTACAGCATGTATTGTGACACCCATGGGAGGCCATGCAAACTGTGCCTGTGTGAAGTGGTGCATGCACCCTTTCACCACCGAACCTGGTCACTGCACTCAGACTCTATAAGTCACCTCTATGGTAGGCCCTTCAGCCCAAGGGTAGGGTGCATATCCCTAAGTGTGAGGGTACCCTTGCATGAGCAGGGTGCCCCCACAGACCCAAGGCCAACTCCTGGACTCTGTAAGTGTGGGGAAGCCATCTTAAGGTATGTAGTGGACACTGGTCAACACAAATGATCCAACTACATAATGGCTTCTCCGAACCTAGGCATGTTTGGTATCAAACATGCTGGAATCATGCATCTACATCGATTCCAGTGTTAGTTGCATGATACCATGTACTCTGGGGATTCCTTGGAGGATCCCCCAGTTCTGCCTGTGCAGCCTTACAGGTTCTAGCTGCCAACCTGCATTGCTGCTGACCCCAGACACTGCTCTGCCATCCTGCTGGTGAGCCAGGCTCAGGCTGGAGAGGCAGAACAAAGGATTTCCTGCAAGGGAGAGGTGTGATCACCAACCCTGTGTATTAGGTGTCTGAGGGCTGGGGTGGGTGGACTCTGAGTGCCACCAGACTCCTTTGAATGGCACATTTGGCGCCCTCCTTGCATAATCCGGTTTGCACCGGCTAAGGAACCCCCGATCTGGAGCAAAACTGCACAAAGGACAGGGGAGTTACCCTCTCCCCCGTCCAGTTCCTCCCCTAGGGAGGTGCACAGAGCTCTGACAGGTGTCCACTTGATTCTGCCATTTTGGTAACAAGATGGGCAGCGGTGTCCGGGAGCATCTCACTGGTTAGGCCAAGTAGATGATGTCTAGGGTTACTTAAAGGCTCCCCTGTGGGTAGGTCCTCAGATTTGTACAGCAAGACTCTCCAAGGAACTCTCTGCAAGACATCTTGTGCTCCTGGCCTCTGGAAAAGCTGCTGGTCTGCTTTGGGACCGAAACATGTCTGCTCCTGGTGGGAAGGCTCCCATTGCAACATTGTTTCTCCGGATCCTGCAAGAATTCTGCAACATCCAAGGCTGTGCATCCTCCAGGCTCACAAGGACTCTGTTTGCACTTGGAAGCATGAAGGAATATCGCTTGGAGTGAAAGAGTCACTTCCCTGCAACTGCAGGCACCTCACGACAACGTCGACTGGTTGGTAGGGTCTGCTGGTCCATGAACATTGAAAGACTCTGCTTCACAGGTGGTGAGTCTGTGGCTTCCTCTGGGTCCTGCTTGTCTCCTGACCAACTTGGGAGACTGTGGGCCCCTGTTCCTGCTACTGGACTGGACTGGAACCATTATGCACTGCATCTGTTGCATTTGCTGAGGCTTGTTGACTCTTCCTCTGGGAGATCTTCAGGCACCAAGAAGCCCTGGCCCCCAGCACTCTGCATCTCAAAGATTAGCCCCTGTCCTGCAACTCCTGGGACGTGGGACTTCTGTATTTTTGTGCTGGTGAGGCCTCCACGTGACTCCCTGTGTCCATCGCCTGTGGGTCACTCGTGGGGGCTCCATCGACTTCTGCTGTCCTTCCTGTGTGCTGAGGGGCAGTCCTGACTCCCCCTCCTGAGTAGAGTCTCCTGAACTTTGCTGGTCCGCAAAAGTTTGCAAATACTTCTTCAACTCTGGCTTGTATTTCCCAGTGCTTGTTGGTGACCTGGCTGGTCACTGACCCTCCTGCAATCCAGCAACCATTGAAGGACAGTTCGTAGGTGACTCCTGGGATCTTCTGCAGCTCCTGAGTCCTGCAGCTGGACATCTTCTTCCACCGACTTGCAAGAATATCTCTTCTAGGATGGTGGGTATTGACACCTACACCATCTGGGCACCTCCAAGGGTGCTGGACTCTGTCCCCTTCCTTTTCAGCTCCTCCATGCCTGTAATACGTCCTTGGGTTCCACTGGCCTGGTCCACGAGTCGTGACAGCAGCTGGAAAATCCGAGTCATCCACTGAGTTCAGAGAGAGTCCTTTCTCCCCTCTGCATCCGGGTTCTTGGAATTAGGTACTCCTGTCTTCTAGGTATCATGGGGTGGGGGCACTCTCCAACCTTTCTCTTGTCTGCTGGTTTCCTCAGGGTCTACTGGGAAGGTTCCTGAATCCCACGAACTTCCATCGGAGCTCCCTGTGTTAGCCTCTGGGACAACTGGGTGGGTAACCACATTACACCTGGTCGCTGGGGACACTTACCGTACTTACTGCTGGTGTTTTCATCTACTCGTAGCCCCTAGCTAACTACCACACTTACCTTGGTTGGGTTCACTATTTCAAATAACACTTTCTTAGTATATGGTTTGGCCCTCCCATAGGGCCCTGTATATTTTATGCTATTTGTTGGTTATTTTGTATATATATTGTGTGTGTGTATATCGCCAAAGAGAGATAAACCATTGCTAATTAGTACTAGTGCTGTAATAATGCATCCTTTATTTTTGCAACACTTGTGTGGTTCTTTCTTGTGAGTGAGTTACTGTGCGACTACTGTGGTATTGTGAGTTCTTTACATTCCTCCTGGATAAGCTTCAGCTGCTCGCCTCAGCTACCCCTGGAGAGCGTTTGCTATCTGGACACCTATTCACTATCACTAAGGGTTGCCTGGACTCAGCATAGGGTGCCACACCATAGGTGTACACCATAAACTGAGCCAGCCTCCTACACAGGGTACATGTCATTAAATTATATTTTCCAACTTCCATTGGATCCTTGTTGCATATGCATCAACAGACAGACTAATTTACATTTTCACAGTTTTATCAAATGAGTTAACTTCTCCTTCAGAAAATACAATTATCAGATGTTAATTATAAACATTTATGTGGTATTACCATAGCGCAAATTTAGCTTAAAAGGCAGCAGAGCACTGTACAGGGTCAAAGTCAAGCATACAGTCAACGCCTAATAGGAGTGGTAACTGGTTGTTGAATTCTTACTGCATTGTGATGTAGTGTTCTTTTAAGAGGTGTTAAGAGGTGTATTCCTAACCTAGAGAAGCTTTGTGTCAGCCCTTATGGTTATTGTGGGGAGGTGGCGGGGATAAGGAGGGGTCCAAACACGACCACTCCAAATACTTTCAGGCAGCTACATATACATGTCTTAACACTTCAACTCATAGTTAGTGTTTTAAATGCAAGTTCTTCTTTGAAATATACCTGAGAATACCTAGTTTAATAACGCAGGCACATACGTTTATGAGCTACTATAATTCTGGAGTTTGGAATTGTCCAAGTAATAATACTTAAGTAGCCTCTTCATATTTTTGCACAAGTTAACTGCCATAGATATATTTCCATGCACTTCATTATGCAAGGAAGACCTTAACGTACAGATATCATTAGTGAGATCTCTTTCATTTGTCTTGGCCATTTGGCCTTTATCAAGTTTTGAATTTAACTTCCGTACTCACAGATTGCCTTTGAAACCTCAACATACTCCTATAAACTAGAAATTCAAGTATTGTGATCCCCATCACAGTTTTGTTCTCTCTCTAGGGAATATTTGATGACACAGTTAATCACATAACATACAAAATGAATGACAACTAAGACATTAGAAGGTTTATTGGTAACATTAGACGCCACACATCTTTACTTAATATAACAACAGATTCTCCATCCTTTTCACATATAAAAATAAAAACAAATGCAGGGCTCTCATATTTGTTGGGGTAGACACTATAGTTTCTGTTATATGAAGCAAAGATATCTAATATAGGGTAGGTAAGATTGACCAAATAATCATTTCTCCATGTTGCCTAATTGCTGTTGCCCATATTTGATGGCGCTCTTCCCACAAGATTTAAATTCATCCAAAGGAAGAAGGCCAAAGCAAAGAGGCAGGATGCTCCTTATTTATACTGCTAAATTAACTTCTATACAATGTAATGACACATCTGCTTAAAGTCCTGAGTTACCTGCTGCATATCAACACAAACAGCTCCTTCATCACTTTTGTATGTTACTTCTATCTACAACATAGCACCTCTTTACCTGGAATTATTTAAAACTAACCCTGATTCTATTGACCATAGAAGATTTACACCTGAGGCTAGGGAACCTGATACTCACACAACTAGCAGGTTAGGCTTAATGCTCACAGGTAATACAGAAACTTTCAACGTATCATGACAACCATAGCTGTAGTAGATCATTCCCTTTGCTCTCTCCATTGGGAAACAGCATTCACTACTCGGCCCGAGCCACGCATGCAAATACATTGCAAAAGCTACAACAAATGTGTCTTTAACAAGCATTCCTTTACCCGGCATATCTTTACAACAACATGCCTTAGGGAAAGCGGCGTTGGACTTCAAAGTCCAAGACTTTCCCTACTGAGGCACAGACTGGAGCTGGAATAGTAAATCATACCTCTCCGAAGTCAAATGCTTTCCCTAAGGCATGTCGTAATGATGTGAATGATAAAGAAATGTGTGGTAAAGAGGCATTTGTTGGAATGCCTGCGATGCAAGAGCATGCATGATAAAGCCATGAGTTATTCTGACATACAACCCTCTCCACCTCTCTAACCTGTTACTTTGCCCCACTCCCAAAACAGCTAGCCTTCACAGTTTATTGTAGTCAGGACCTATAAAAGCTGAGGTTGAAACTCTGTACCACAATAGTTCTAACATAGAGGACAAGCTCTCCAGCCTCAAAATTACTCAAGCACAATTAATCCGTTCGTAACACTGAAAGCCTATGGTGAAAATCCATGGTGGATGAGGACAAGGTGTTATACAACAAAGGAGAAACTATCACAAACAAGAACAGAACAGCCTAACTTGCTAAACGCATTAGTATGGAATCAAACGGATTGAGTTATAGGACCTTCTTCAAGTTCAAAACCACAAAAATCTGTGACTCCCTCTTCCACAACTATGAGTCTATGCTGCACCTCCTCCATAGCTGTCCCTCTGCTCCATTCCCACTTCAACACCTTCCACCCTTTGTTAAGGAGATCATGTCAAGCCTGGTCCAAATAACAAAAGTATGTAACGTGTCCGCAGAACCTTATATGGCAGCGTTTATGAAGAATTTACTTTCCTCACTCAAATTGGACATCATGTGCGTGGTTAGTGCCCTGCTCTCAAAGAAATCATTCTTGACCCAGTGGAACATGTTTTGCAATGTATTGGACTTTATAAAGTGCTTTCCATAAAGCTTTAGAGGCCCAATGTGTTTTCTTGAATATTAAGTACATAGTATTATTTATAAAGCACATCATAGCCCTGACAAGGTCACAAAGGTGCCCTGGTTTTTAGTGGTTTCCTGCGCTGCCTTCGCAACTATTAGCTAGTTTGAGCTACTGTGAAAAGTTGGGTGCAGTGCTTGAGCTTTCGAGGCGGGATGCACAAGCGTTGACACTATCTAGGCACTGGTGTCTCAGAGTGTTAGAACAAATGCAGCTGTTGCTGTGATGTCTGTAAAATCTGCAGTTTTGAAAACTCTACTGGGCTGAGAGTGGTTGTGGAACAATAAAAGGAACACCCCAATAACGTCTGCCGCGTCCTGTGGTGCTGCAGACTTAACCCTCTAAGACCCCTCCGGTAACATTTTGACCCATGCAACACTTGCTGTACTGCAAGTCTTCTGACTTGTGGCATTTGAGCACCACATATATGGCAGAAAATGACATAAAAAAATAAATAATATATTACAGGTTAGGAATAAATAATGTTATCAGAACACATCGCATGCATTTAAAAGACACAAATATATCAATCCATACTTAAAAATCAATCGGTTATGCACAATACTTACATTTTTTATTATTAATGGATACCTGGTTACCCGTTGCATGGGTTTCAGTAGAAAACTAGACAAAGGCATTCCTTTACAGCGTGGATCCATTGCTAACCGCTGAGAAAAGTGGAGAGACAAATAAAATGTTATGTAACTATACGTTAAAAGGATAGCAGGGCACACACAACTAATTCCAGGCAAATCACTACTGGTCTTTGTTGAATGACAGCAGAATTCATGCAGACTCATCTGTACAATCGAAGAAGCAACCTGTGCAAAAAGGCATGCAGAAAAATCAACAAATGAATCCATAACCAGCCAGAGAACAAGATCACAGGATAAATGCCCTGAAGTGAGATCAGTTCGAGTTGCAGCCTTTATTACGTACGTGACTTAAGTTGCTCATTCCGAATAAAATACCAATAGTTCATATATCATTTTCCCATGTGCTACACACATCCTGGCCTTAATGGGTTATATGGATTAATGTAAACTAACCATAATACATTTCCATCAATAAGTCACAACTAAAGATCTTGTAACTTCGTAAACAGTTACTTTCTATTAGTCAAATAATTATTTATTTTACCCTTAAAAATAACATTGCCTACATGTGGGAGTTTTTTGTCAACCAGATACTAACGAGTAGTGACCAATGTCTTCGGACTCGCCAAGAGCACAGTGCAGGCTGGCATATCAATTAACCAAATATTGGCAATCATAGCAGGGGGTGTATTGCTATTCAAGTCAAATCGAAAGCAGTACAATGAAATTATGAACCAGTGTCAAAGAAGCAAACATCTGACTGGCAGGCAGAGCATGCCTCTCCGCAGCTAAAAAGAATTCATGAGTCAAAGCCAAGAGAGAACCACTGAAGAAAATCTTGACATTAAATTCTGTTCACAAATTCTCCTGGAGTAGTTCCTCCTGCAACTTATATTAAAACAAAGTTTATTTCACTTAAGAGGTACAGGATTATATTTTTCAAACGTTTAAAATATTCTATATGATTGTTTGCATATGTGCCACTGCGGTGTGGCTGGGCGCTAGCCAGTGTGACAACAAGTGCCTATGGGCATGTCCTTTGCAGCTCCTTCTGCCAGCAACAAAGCAGCTCAAAAAATAAAAAATAAACTAACACCCAGGCCGGTTAAAACCTAGCGTGGCTCTCATGGACGAAGCAGTAACATCAACACCATTTCCCACCCTAATGAATCAGTGCTGAAAAATCAAGCAAACAAAAATTTAGATTATTTGATTTTTACTCAAAGATTTACACAAATCATCTCAATGTGCTGTATTTGATAGCCTCTTTTCTGCAGTCATTAACAGGCAGCAGTTTACCTAGATATACCCAGAAGCTACCAGCAGGGGCCCCTCCTCCACTACAGCTGAGGAGCGTCGCCCCCTGCACGCAGCAGCAGGAGATGCAAACCTTTAAAAATAAAACGATAATAAACGGTGTTTACTATCGTTTTATTTTTAAAGGGGCGTGGCAGAGGGGGTGATGAGCAGTGAGGGGAGTGCACAGAGCACCCCCCTCAGTGCGCATGTATGTTTGGCCGGCTGACTCGGGCTGGCCAAACACACATGCGCACAAGGACTTTCTCCAATCCAGCACTGTGTTGCCAGGTTGGAGAGAGCAAGCCCAGGCTCACGGTCTGCCTTGAAGCGCCCAGCCAGGGCACTCCAACCAATCATAACGCTGCTCTGAGCAGCGTCATGACTGGCACATGGCAGGCTGGGAGCCTGTACCTGGAGTGCGGTGGCGGTGACCTTAAGGTAAGTTTAATTTTTTTATATATATATATATTTTGCTCCCCCCCACCCACCATTTTGCCCAGTCGCCAGCTGGGACTGGCTACCAGATAATCCGTTTTCAATATAAACCAGGAACCACAGGCTCCCAGACACGTGTGTCAACAGTCCTTAGATATATACAAAGGGACAATATCTTTGGGAATTCGTCTCATATTCAGGAGCATATCTCTGAAAACCTAGATAGAATCTTCAAGCCATTAGCGTGGAGGGCTAAGCCAAAATGAAAGGAGAAATTGATCAACAGGAATACAATGGCAATGTATATGTTTTGAAGATGTAAGATTATACTCCGGCAACGCAACTCCAGCAGACAGCGTTGGTCATAAATCAGTAAAACTAACGTTGATGGCATTTTACACTGCTGGCCTCAACTTAAACTACCAACTTTTGGGTCTTCTTTAATAAAAATGTTCATACTGGCAGAGCTTGGAACTGTCTGAGTTCTGTAACCATGAAGAGACACAAGGCTGAAGACAAAGGTCAAAGAACTCCAAAGTGACTTCCAATAATCTTTTAAGGTTAGGCACGGGGTACTTTTCACCTTGTAATACATGGTCACACCATCACCCTTCTGACAAACTGGTAAATCATTTCACTTCAGAAGTGGTGAACAGACCCAAATATAGGTGCCACTCACACATGTTGGCATCAGTTACTTTCTAGGCTGTCCGTGCTCCCAGATGCTGAGCCCAAGAGCGAATTGACTTTGGCATCTGTGCACATCTCTATAAGTTTAGGTGGAAAATAACCCAGTTCACAGACCAGGGAGGGTGGAAAGGTCAGTGAGGAGTCTGTGGGTAGATAGTCTATAAGAAAATTTAAGAAGGAAAGCAATTTGCTCTTCTTATAGATATTTCTAAATGCAGATTCCTCGCCTTTTGAATAAATACCAAGGCAGTACCTCCTAGGTGATGGGTCTGTCAACTGATGCACACAAAAATGTCCTGCAGGACTAAGCAGGCAAAATGTCCACCTCAACGAATCTGGCTGAACATATGGAGTGATGTACACAAAGCAGCCTGGCAAATACCCAGAAGAGACACTCCAAGAGTTGATGCAGTGGTAGCAGCTTTGGCTCTGGTGGAATGAGCTCACAAACCTTCCTGGGACTAGTTCTTCGCTAATGTATAGCAGGGCCACCAAGAGATGGTCCTCTTGTACACTACCTTGCCTTTATTCACTCCAGCAAATCCCACAAAGAGCTGATCATCAATATGGTATTACCTGGTATGATCGAAGTAGAAGTTAAGAACCCCTTTAGGATCCGGCCAATGGGGCGTCGGGACAGTGAGGACAACATTAAGGTCTCACTAAGGCATTATAAAGGGAGAAGGTGGGAACAAATGTTGCAAACCCTTCAAAAGAAAAGCACAACAATGGGTGATTTAAACAACGAAGACTGATCTGGCAAACCCAAAAAGGAAGAAAGAGCTGACAGGCACTCTGTGCCCAAAGCAAGTCCAAGGGTCAACACAAACAGCAATAATTCGGTTCAGCTGACTTGAAGTGGGACAGTCTGTTGGGTATCATACCAAACCACAAACCTGTTCCTATGGCTGTCTTGACTGATTTTGTCAAGAGACACCTGGCTGTCAAGGTGACATTTACAACCTCAAGAGGGAGATCGAAGGCCAACAGGTGTCGCTGCTCACTCTCCAAGCACGGAGGTGAAGATTGCACAGCCTGGGTCTAGGACCCTGCCTTGCTGCTGTCACAGAAGATCCATATGATGCAGCAGCCTGGTCAAAAAACAGATGTTCATGCCCAGGGGGTCTGAATACTGCACTCTCTGTGCCCAATGTGGTGCCACTAGGATTACTTTTGCCCAGTCATTCCTGATCTTTTTCAGAACTAGGGTCAGGGAAGGTTTCAGGTGAAATGTGAAAGGATTCCAGAGTTCCACTCTAACCAGAATGCATCTCAGAGAGAAATTCCTTCAAAACTCCAACAGGCAAAACTGCTCATGTTGCACATTTTCCGTGGTGGCAACATGTTTGGGCAAAGGTACTCCCTCCCCATCTGTGGAAGAGACCTTCTGCCACCTACAGAGCAACTGCCATTTTTATGATTCACTAGGCATCAGTGGCTGGCACAGAGATCCCACCAGGTGGTATACCACCAGGAAAGTAATTGGTGTTCCAGCCATTTCCATAAGCTCAAGGCCTTGTGGCACAAGGTCCATTACCTCATCCCACTTTTTTTGTTGCAAGACCACATGGCAATGGTGTTGTCCGTGAGCACCTGCACCAGCCTCCCTTTGATGGATGGTAGGAAGACCATCGGCAAGCGGGCACCCTGCAGGTCCAGAAGGTTGATTTGCAGTTGAAATTCCACCGAGACCAGATGCCCTTTAATTTCCGCCTCTCCCAAGTTGCCACCCCAATCCAGAAGTAATGCGCTGGTCACCACTATTAGCTCCGGTGAGGTAGGGAATGGGTCTTCCAGGGACTCAAACACAATCCAGCATCCACTACTGCAGGCTTTTTTGGATCATAGAGATCCCCTTTATGATGTACCCACTGGAGCTTAAGAGCCCACATATAGCAACTGGCTTGCTTAACCAACAGGATGTAGGAGGTCACTGCAGCTTCAAGGTTATTCTTACTAAAATCCAGAACAGAGGCTGGCACATTAGATCATAACCTGACTTTCCATTCCTGGGGAAAGGACTAAACTGCACCATATCCAGAATGGCGCCAATGAAGGAGTCAGGTGTAACTTCTGCACGTTTGTAGTGAACTCCAACAAAATGAGGTTTTCCATAATCTAGAGGTGGGTGATAACTGCTTGGGGCGAACCCACCTTCGGTAGCCAGTCGTCAAGGCAGGGGAAGACTGGCATGTCTGAGCTCCGAATATGTGCTGCAACCGCCACCATCAATTTCATGAACGCCCAAGGGGCACTGGTGAGGCCAAAATGCTCCTCCCCCACTACAAAGTGTAGACAGAGTTTGTGGGACTGTAGGACGGGAATGAGAAAAAAAAGAGTTCTGAATGTCCAATGCTACCATACAGTCTCCAGGATCTAGGGCAGACAAGACCTGGGCCAGGGTGAGTATCTTGAATTTGCCCTTCTGCAGGAAGGCACTGAAAGACTGAAGGTCTAAAACAGGACAATGTCCATATGCCCTTCTATGGCCCCAGAAAACAGTGGGAGTAACAAACAAAGCCTACTTCTGATGCTTGCACACCCTCTCAATGGCTCCTTTGGCCTGTGCTTCCTGCTGAAAGAGGGTCAGATATTCCTCCATCATCCATTCTGAGGCAGGTGGAAGGTGCAACAGGGTAGCAAGAAACGGTAGAGCATAACCCTACTCCTGATCTTGTTGGATCTGTCTGCAGCATTTGATACTATAAACCACAATATGACAGCTGAGGATCAGGAATCTAGGTATGATGGGTTCGCCTCATTTAAAATCCAATCGCTCAACGTACCAGGAAGTTGCATGCAGATCGCCTCAGGGGTCCTCTTTAAGAGCCACTTTATTTGATCTATTTGACTGTTAATATTGCTTAATAAATCTTTAGGATATTAGTATCCTACATGGATGACACACAATTGATTATGGGGCTGGGATAATATGCGCCCAGACCTGTAGGCAGTTTAGTATAATGCTTCACTGCAGAACAATTTTGGATGGCCAATAACTTCCTTGAACCCAACACCAATAAAAAAGAGGTGCTGTAGGTGCCAAGTTATATGACCAGGTGGCAGGACTCCTGGTGCTTAGTGCCCTCGGGTCTGCCCACACCCGTGTGGCCAAGGTAAAGTCACTTGGGGTCCATTTAGATGAGAAGCTGTCTATGAATCATTAGATCAATACCCAAACATCATCATGTTTTTCTGAAGTCAGTAGAAAAAATCTTTCAGTACCAAAACACTTATGTATATTATCCAGATTGACTACTGCAGCATACCGTACCTAGGTATTACAGAATTTTCAATGAATGCATTACAGCGAGTTCAAAAATTGGTAGTCAGAACAGTCTTTGGGTTATGTAATCTTGAGCATCTTTCCCAAGCGAGAATTGATTTGCACTGGCTTCCTGTGTCAGAATTCTCATTAATATCCTTTGTTTTAGTGTTTAGAATATTCTGTAGAATTGAATAAATCCTATCTAGCAAACAGATTGTAATGCTACATATCCCAGAGCCATATAAACTAACTCGAAACTATTATTAGCTGCACTGCAAGTTCAGAAAGCAAAGGAGGGTGGCAGAGCCTTATTCTATTTGGGACGTAGGGGATGGAACAACCTTCCACAATGGATTAAAGCTATGAAATCATATATGCGTTTTTTTTAGGTCACGGAGACTTTCCTATTTTGCTAGACCTAATGAAGGTTGATGGGGAATTGTGTCTGTAACCTATGCTTGGTGTGTATGCTTAGCGGCAAGATGTTCTAGGATGCACAGCGTGCTATTGCTATAAAGGTTTTTGTTTGTCTGTTCAATTCAGGTAACAAAATACTTGGACTGTTTTTCAGAAGTTTGATTCTGTGAGAAAAGGTTTTACCTTTTTTGTGAGGCTAGGCTGGTACAATTCTGCCTTGTTTTCCTTGGCAATTTGTACTTTGAAGGAGGGGCCTATGACAAGGGTGAATCCATGCGATTTCTCTGACTGTTGGGGATATTGCTGAGCAAGAGGAATTCTGTCGTGGTCTAGTTGAATTCTAGGTTGGTGTGTGACATCCAATTATGGATCAGATCAAGGCAGGTTTTGAGTCCCTGGATGTCATGAGTCATGACGTTTTGCAGTACAGTTGTGCATGACAGCATATAGATGGATCTTGATACAGCTGTCCCGAAGAAGAGTTCCTTCTAGTCCCATTTAAGATGGTGGGGATGGATACAGTGGCATCTTGAAGCACTCCACAAATGATAATGGGATTCTGAAACTGTGAGGCATCCATATGGACTAGCTGGTGAGGAAGCACAAGCATTCAAGAGAGGTCGGGAGTCAGTTCTTCTTGGTAATTACAGGAGCCTTGTCTGTCATCCAAAGAGTGGCAGAATTTGTGCTGCACCTTGGTCAGACTGGGAGTCTTCCTGTTTTTGAGAGTAGGATACCATTGGCTGGGCAGAGTGGAAGGTGGTCCAGTTGCTCTCCTCTTGAACTTGACTGGCAACTGCTTTCTCAGTGATTTTTCTAATGATGACTGAGCAACAATAGGCGAGATTACCTAGGCCCAAAATGGGCGTTTTCAGCATCTGGGAGGGATTTAGATGGAGAAAGCAATTCATAACCTTGATGGATGGGTGAAGGCATTTCCATGTTGTATTCATATGTGGTAAAGTTGAGGATGTCTGGGAGTTTAGTCTCTGAACCAAAAGCCACTTTTGAGTTTATACAGTTATCAGACGGCGCAAAAGACTGGACAATCACCAAACATTGCTGTGGGCAGAAAAACCTTTACAGACCGTAAGTAAATTGATTTGCAATGTACCATAGAGTTATGGGGGTTGATATTACTGTTTTAGATCTTGAAGAAACCTTGATATTAACGAAATCCATAGATTTGTAACACCGCTGAGAGCATTAAAAGGAAAACACAAACAAAATTAGGTCCAATCCTATCAGAACCGAAACGGGAATAAACACTGATGAAATGAGCAATTCTAATTTCCTGATCCTCTTTGGTCTAGCAAGCAAGTTCGGTAAAATACGCTTTCAATATAAATGAATACGTTGAGATGCAAAGAAGGTATAACCACAATAGGGAATCCATTGCCTCAACACTGCCCTCCGGTGAAAAGATAATAAACCCCCAGAATAAACAAAAAGGAAAAGCAGTATCCAAAGTGTAAAGAGATCAATGAATTATAAAACAATCTAACACAATTTCTACCATATTTCAAGAGAAGGTAAGATTTCAAACCCAATAAACAGATCTACCCCAGAAAGGGAAGAGTACAACACTGCAACTTTTAATAAAATACACACTGTAATTCCAAGATGTGTTTGTGTACAAACTTTCAGAAGACAGGTGCCCAGAAGAACAGTGGAACTACATGTGCCTGAAACAAGACTTCAACTTCCATACCCAAAATGGCTCTCAAATCCCAGAGAAAAGGAACATGCCTTGGGGAAAGGAGTGCCAGCAATATCACATTGTTGCTGGTGCATTACAGAATGCAATTAACGTGCTGCTGCAACTGGCGACATACCCTCAAGTCCTTCCAGTTTGCCAATGACAGCATTATACCAGTGGTATAAGGTGCGTGGCCTGTCAGAATAAGGAGCAAGGCATGCTTCTTTTCTGCTTCAGCCTACAACCCTTTCTGGTCCTGCAGCTATCCCCTGAAATATGTTGATGGGACAAGGAGATGAAGACGTCCTTCCACATTCTTGCTGTTTTTGGGAGGAGCCCATTGGCTAGGCAGAGCGGAGCAGCAGTGATGGCCTGCCTGCGCTCTTAGTGGATCCTAAGCCAGTGGTGAGGAGAGAACTTGTAGATTTGCAATCTCTCCAGCAACAATTGTTGTGGAGAGCGGAGGAGCCATGATTCTGTTGCCTCACGAGAGTTGAAGGAGATGGACAAAGCAGTGGCTGGGCCAGAGGCAGCCAATGTGGGGTGAAGTGCTCAGATGGACTGGACCACAGTGAGGGAACAGGGGAGTGGAAATAATTTCATGTGAAGTACTGTCCTGCTGGATGTAGCGAGTGAGGCGTCACAGAAAGGCAAGTTACTTACCTTCAGTAATCTGGTAGAGACTCGATCCAGCCGCAGATTCTTTAATTTAGAATATTCCCCAAGTGACAGACTGGATCCAGAAACTTCTGACGAGCAGTATCCCTGCCTTCTGGTAGGCAGTGGCGTTTGGCTCCACGTGGCATCGTCAGCACTGTAAATGACGTGGGCAGTGCCTATATACACACTACCCAAGCATGCTGATGTCAGTTTCAATTCTCAACTTTCAAAGGCAAGAGCCACGAGAAATACTGATCACTGGCGTGTGAAGCTAGGGTCCTTAGAGGGAAAAGAGAGGGGAGTCTGTGCTAACTCAATCGTGATTAATAAACCACCGCTGCTGGTCTTTTGCAGTTCTCTCCGAGGTCTGGACAATGTTGGAGAGACTCCCGTGGTGCTGCGCCTACTGGAACTTCAGGTCTCACAGGCGTGCATCACAAGCTGGACGAAGGAGGGCAAGAGGTCCAGCAGCCTCTGAGTCACTGAAATCCAAGATAGAGGCTGAAACATCGGAATCATTGCCTGAATATCCTGGACTCGCTGCTTTGGAGGATAAGCCCAAAATGGCACTGTTTCCAGTACAGCTTTGATGAAGTGGAGCGTCAGAGACGGAGTCAGGTGTGAATTTGTTACATTGCTAGATAACCAGCGTCTTGGATTCCCTACCCAGTAAGGGGGTAGGGAAAGTGCAGGGGTTGACATTGGAGGTGCGAGTCTGGACCACCATGGTGTCCAGGGTGAGGTGCTGGGTGAAGAAACTGATGTCCCCTGGGGTGGGGCAATGGCAGCGGGAAACTGTCCTGTACAAAGGAGCCCCTGTGCAGGGCTTAGACCAGGCCCCAAGCAGGGTGCCAGTGAGGGCTTAATTGAAAGGGAGAAGTGGTTTTGATGTGGTGACTCCCCAGTTTAACCACCTCTGTCAAGACATTCATCTTGACTACCACTAAGGGCAACTGGGTGTCCAAGACCTGAGCTGCCCTTCTGTTCACCATAGCAAACGAGGCATCCTCCTCCGTAGTCATAGTAGGGGGAGAGACGAGGCCAGTGTCTAGTGAGGTTTTCAATCCACTGGCATCGGCCAGATCCACATACCAGGTGTCCTCAGGGTCTTCTAAGGGCTGGTATTCATAAGAATCCTCAGCCCCATTCCATTTATCACCCAATCCAGGCCTGTTATAAGAAAAAGACAATGGCTGAGAGATGGGGTGATTTTCCCCAGTTGGGTCCAGAAACGGTGTCAGGCGACGCCCCTCCGGCTTCATGTCGGAGTCAGGAACAACGATGGATGCAGTGCCATCGATGAGCAGAGGTGTCAGCACTGTAGCAGGTGCTGGGGAAGGTCAAGGTCGCTTAACTGGCACCGCTCCGGATCTGTCAATGGATCCCAGGGGCCTGACTAGCACCAAGGGAAGGTCTGCCGGCGGAAAACCGGTAAGGGCCCCTCCCAAACCTGTGCAGCCTGAGGGCACTCCAGAGAGGTCGGGCCACCCAAAGATGAGGTGCATGGCCCAGTGGAATTCCTTTAGCCCGGCAGTGGTCACTCCGGCCCCCGGAAATTGAGGGCAGTGTGAAGATGGCCCAGGCGCAGCCTCCAACACAGAGCTAGGCCTCGAGTGCTGAAGGCCCTATGTCTCATCCGAAGATTTGAGCTCCCAAGTCAAAGACCTCTTTGGCAACTTCTTCTTCTTATGGGGCTTGCCAGATTTTCCAGACGATTTGACAGGGATGACAATCGACGGGAGTGATCTGGAACACAGGGGAGTGGTTCAGCGCCAGTGGGGAGGAACTTGAGGAATGCTCCCTCAGCAATTTTTTTGGTGCATGGTGCAACAATCCTCTCAGGTCTTGGCATTGTGATCCAGACACCAAAGGCAAACCAAGAGACAGGCGCCGCATGGTTTGAAACCTGCCTTTTTGGTAGACATCGTCACTCTAGGAGACAAAGACTCGAAAAAATATTCAACAAAATGCTGAAAAAGGTCAGTCAAAAATTTACTGGTGGTAGCTCTATCTCCCGGTCTGCCTGACTGGGGCGGAAAGAAAAGAACTGATGTCGGCACACTGGGGTTGTCATTTTCGGTGCAGACGATGAGGCCATGCAGAGCCAAACAACGCCATCTACCTACTAGTATGCAGGGTTACTGCTCGTCAAACTTTTCTAGATCCAGTCCGGTGCCTGGGGAATATTCTAAGGTAAGGAATTTCATCCTAGAAGTCTCTATCAAACAGCAGTCCTTAACAGTGGATGGCTGCGTTGTTCCCCTGGGGATTAGAGTAGGAGATGGATGAGGAAGACCAGATATATGATTGAAGTCAAAGAGCAATATTTTTGGAGGGCCCAGACCTGTTGTTAGCAATAACTGATAGTAAGCCTCAGCGTTACTTAAAATTCTAGCCAGCTTCCGCCAGGGGCAGAAGCCTTGAGCCACTGTTGTTGCCTCTTACTACCCAGCTAGGCATAGTGCTTGTGCTCTGTGATTGCCAGCCTCAATCTGCATGATGATACATATCTAAAGAGGGTGCAAACACACACATAAATCCAGAAAGGATGCCATCAAATGATATACAAAAAAGGATAACATAACATAAAAATATAGATCAATGGGAAGAAGACACTTAGGTGGAGCCCTCCATAAGGTATATCTGCAACACTGCTCTAAGGGGCACTGGAGGGCAATAGAGAGAAATTTGCAGAAAGTTTCTGAATTGGAAACAACTACAGCAAAAATAGTAAGCCTCTTGCATGTCCTCCAAACAATAAGTAATAACCCTAACAAAGAGCAAAAGAGATGGAGTCAGTATGAAAGTTATCAGGTTTGGACAGAGAGAGGGAAAACGTGTGAGAAAGTAATGAAGTGGAAACAACTATAGCAAAAATAGAATGCATCCTGGAAGTCTTTCAAACAATATGTAATTCACTAACCTAGACAGCTACAAAATTAGAACAGTGAGCACAAGATACAGAAGTCATATTAAAAAGAGCGTGCTTGCAATACCTGAAAATTATTTGGATTGGTAACAAGTTGAAACCCACGGTACACTCACATTTTTTCTTTCTAGACAGGGCAACATAAGGTGTGGTTCCATCATCCCCCCCAGCAGGCCATGTAAAAAGCTATCATTGCAAAATTGCTCTTCTACTGAGATAGTTATGTGGATACGTCTGGCCACCGGATTAGTTTGACTACTCCAATTGCGAATGTTAACCTAAAAAACTCAAGCCCTACTACACCCACCATATGGAAATAAGGAGAAGAACTTCAGCAGCAAGAGGCGAAAATTGTGGGAACTGTAGACCAAATTCTAACAAAATTGAAGGCAATACTTGATGACACATCATCTTTACAGAAGGATCTAGAACAAGCATGAATAATGATGGATAGATGGTGTCAGAAGGCAGTCATCAGAGGAGAATACATAAAAGAGGTATAATTGGAGATCCCACGGTCGTAAATGCTTTGGGTTCAGAAGAGAGAAAGCAAAACAAATAGATGCCCAGAATGATGTCCAGAACAAGAGACTGGATGATGGAACTTCAAATAAACCCCAACCACCTGGAGAAACATTTCCAGAAAAGGACAACCTGTAGGTTGTGGAAGCTTTTTGATGGGGAAGAGGGATACAGTATGAAAACAATATGAGTGTAAGACAAATCCAGGAGAGAAAATATTTGCCTGGAAAGCTAATGAGTCCAAGTTTTCAATTTTTGTCATAAAGGGTCAGGGTAAGGAAAGACGAACCTGGACAAATATGGGAAAAAGAGAGGGGGAAAAAAGAGTGAGTAAATAGATATGGATCCTATTTCGGAGTTTTAAATAACGGGAACCCCTGTTGACAGCAATAGAAAAATCAATCAGCAAGAGCAAGCACACCTTCCATTGCACTTGTCAGATCATGCATTCCCCCGGAGGGTGGCCAACTCAGAAATAAGCAAATAATGGATACTACAATGATAGATTAGAGGCAGAGCGAACCATTCAAGGAGCTTGTCTGAAAAAGTTAACTACTGTCTTAGAAAATGTGTGCAAGGACTGTATTTATGGAATCAATTTTTTACACAGTGATAAGTGTAGGCGAAGTTTGAGGTTGTGAAAAAAATGTCCTGGGGCAGTGAGGAACTTACTAAGAGGAGACTGTATGGAAGCTGTATAGTACGAAATTTTTAAATAAAGGAAGAGAGAGAATCATTCAAAGGACAGGTATGATTTAATTGAATTTCCTTTTTTTTTCATTTAAGGTGTTAAAACAGATTACAAGCCATTGTAGGTAGCCCCAGAGAAGTTGGGCAGGAAAGGTAGGTTTTAAGGAGATCCCTGAACTTCAGAAAATAACTTCCTAATCTAAAATGTGATGAGTGAGTTGCATTGGAACGATCCTTGTGTTTGTAGGGTCCCACCACCAAACTATAAGTAGTAGTTCTTGGATCCCAGACTTCTAGCTGGATGTTACTGAATGAATAGCCTGGACAAGGAGCCATGGGACCTGCAATGTAGAACTTTATGTAGACCATTTTAAATTTGCTCTTTCCTGTACGGGGAGCCAGGGTGTGTGGAGGGTCTTCTAGAGCACACTTGATACAGTCATGGTGGTTTTATCCAACTAGTACAATTTTGTATGGTTAGTAAAAGAGTATTGTTGTGAACCTTTGGGAGTTTTGCAAGTGCCTTAGTGGACAGGCTATGTAGAAGCTGTTCAGTAGCCAAGAAGGGAAATTATAATGGTAAGGCAGGTGGAAGAGTGAGAAGACACCATAGAACAGGCCTAGACGATAAAAACCAGGTACGGGGACAGCATTACATGTGGTATGAAAAAGGGTTCACTGTCAAACAGTACTCCAAGGTTTTAACCTTTGGACACAGTTGTGGAAGTGAGGCTCAGGGGAGGTAAAGGGCAATTGGTGGATGTTAGCGATTCACAAAACAAAGCTCTTTTTTGTCTCTGTTCAAATATGGCCACTTATCCTGTTCAGCATAAACTTGGGATAGGCAATGAAAGCTTGACTGAAAGATCTGACATCAATCCTGAGACAGAGTTGCATATCATCTACATACATATGATAGACCATGTCGTAGTAGTCAAGAATCTTTGCGAGTGGATACACGTTGATGTTGAAGAGTGTTGGGGATACAGCCGAGCATTCAAGGATACGTTGGACTTTGGATGATGCCAGATCTGACTACAGAATAACCCAGTCTGACTTGATGGAAGTGATTGGATAAGAAGGAGGAGAACCAGGAGAGTGCACATCTGCTGATGTCTGCACAAAGTTCAAGTTGTGTCAGAAAGATAAACTGATCGATGGTGTTCAATACCACAGCCAAAATCAAGAAGTATTAAGGCAGAAGGAGAGCCTGGGTCCACAGAGTTCAGAAGCACTTCTCTGATACTGCTGCTCGAAAAGCCAGGTTTTTAGGAGTCTCCGGAATGCGGAGTGGTCCTGGGTGGTCCTGAGGCTGGTGGGGAGGGAGTTCCAGGTCTTGGCTGCCAGGAAGGAGAAAGACCTCCCACCCGCCATGGAGCGGCGGATGCGAGGGACGGCAGCGAGCGCGAGGCCAGAGGAACGGAGGAGGCGGGTGGGGATGTAGAAGCTGAGGCGTCGGTTGAGGTATTCCGGTCCCTTGTTGTGGAGGGCTTTGTGTGCGTGGGTGAGAAGTCGAAAGGTGATCCTTTTGCTGACTGGGAGCCAATGCAGGTGTCTCAGGTGTGCAGAGATGTGGCTGTTGCGGGGTACGTCGAGGATGAGGCGGGCCGAGGCGTTTTGAATGCGTTGCAGGCGATTTTGGAGTTTGGTGGTGGTCCCAGCGTAGAGGGTGTTGCCGTAGTCCAGGCGGCTCGTGACGAGGGCGTGGGTCATGGATTTTCTAGTGTCGGCGGGGATCCAGCGGAAGATCTTGCGGAGCATGCGGAGGGTGAGGAAGCAGGCGGAGGACACGGCGTTGACTTGCTTGGTCATGGTGAGAAGGGGGTCCAAGATGAAGCCGAGGTTGCGGGCGTGGTCTGTGGGGGTCGGTGCGGTGCCGAGGGCCGTGGGCCACCAGGAGTCGTCCCAGGCGGACGGGGTGTTGCCGAGGATGAGGACTTCCGTTTTGTCAGAGTTCAGCTTTAGGCGGCTGAGCCTTATCCAATCTGCGACGTCCTTCATACATTCTTGTAGGTTGGTCTTGGCGCTGGCGGGGTCCTTGGTGAGGGAGAGTATAAGTTGGGTGTCGTCGGCGTAGGAGGTGATGATGATGATGTCGTGCTTGCGTACGATGTTGGCGAGGGGGCTCATGTAGTCATTGAAGAGTGTCGGGCTGAGCGATGAGCCTTGAGGTACGCCGCAGATGATCTCGGTGGGGTCTGAGCGAAACGGTGGGCGGTAAACTCTTTGGAACGGTTTGAGAGGAAGGAGGTGATCCAGTCCAGGGCCTGGCCTTGGATCCCAGTGGAGCGGAGGCGGGTGATTAGGGTGCGGTGACAGACGGTGTCAAAGGCCGCCGAGAGGTCGAGGAGGATGAGGGCGACTGTTTCACCGTTGTCCATCAGGGTTCTGATGTCGTCTGTGACTGAGATGAGGGCAGTTTCCGTGCTGTGGTTGGTTCGGAATCCGGTTTGTGAAGGGTCGAGCAGGTTGTTGTTTTCCAGGAAGGAGGTCAGCTGTTTGTTGACGGTCTTCTCTATTACCTTGGCTGGGAAAGGCAGGAGAGAGATGGGGCGGAAGTTTTTCAGGTCGCTCGGGTCAGCCGATCAAAAGGGAGATCATTCCCCACTTTGCTTCATCTAATTGTGAATATCAGCAGCCAAGTCTCTTAGAACATTTTGGAAACGTCTTCAAAAGAAATAGAAATCTTATGACCAAGCAGGGGATTTTTACACTGCCTGAAATCTGGTCTAAACAATTAGAAAGATTTTGAGCAGAGTTTTTTTGTGCCTGAAGAAAGAATGCATGTTTAGGAAGAGGTGATGTATGGGAAACTGTGTTAGTACAAAAAGTTGACTGTACACTGTGCTCACTGATGTTGTACCACTGACTTTGTTCCATGTAAATAAATGGAATGGAATAAATGTAGAGACACAACTCCAGAGAATATCAAATTCCACATGTTGATATCCTTTGCACAGAATTCAGCTGCATTTCAGAAGTCCAAGTAAACAAAACCATAATAATAAAAACAACTATACCTTTTCCAGTCGCTGCCGCCCTCTCGCCGCGTTGCTCCTCTGGTCATGTGATGTCCTAGCATTCACTGGGACACCAGCACAGGCTCCCTGGCAATTCCGGCACTGTTTTCATGCTAAACGTAGCATGAAAGCAGCACCAGGAGTGGACTGGGCAGGTTGGACTGCCATTCAGACACAACCCTGGGGTCTGTGCAGTTTCTCCAGCCCGGCTGTGTACAAAGCCGGGCTGAAGAAACCTAGGTGAGCATGTGTGTTTGGCTGGCCTGACATGGACAGTCAAACACACATGCGCACTTAGTGCACTCCCTTCCTCCCACGGCCCAGCCCCACCTCCACCCCCAACCTGAGCACGCTGGTGGCTGAGCCAGCAGATGAAAGATAAAACAATAATTAAATATCGTTTTATCTTTCATCTCCTGGCTTAGCCAGTGGGTCGATGCTCCTTCGCCATTGCGAAGGAACCACCCCTGGTGGTAAGTTTGATAGACTGCGCCAACTGTCCTCCTGCACCCCCCCGCTGCGGTTGGGCACTCATAGCAACAGGCCCTGCAACAGTAAACTCCAAGACCCTGCATGGAGTCCTGGCTGCAGGTCTGTTTGCTGTACATGGAGCTTGCTGGGCCAGTATTTTTGAGTCATTTAAACCAGACGCAAGGCAGCTAGTACCCCGTGTGGTAGCTCTTTCTTGGGAGAATGCACGTTATTTCATCATACATGTGCAGTAAATTGGAACTGTCTGATTCCTGGCAGAAATATTTTACACACATCACTTCACAAAGTGTCCGTTGGAAGGTGTCTAGGTCCCACATGCAGCAACAAGCAGCTGGACAGTGCTTTACCCAATCTCACTAGACTAGATCCATCCTCGTTTGGAAGGGTAAAACTGCCTCTTCCCCAGCTCTGAGCCCTAAGAACCACACCAAGTGCAACGCCTCCCTTTAGCCCCCTCACATCCCTAAGCAGTGTTTCCTCAACTCCGAACACTTTAGGGGACACACATCCTTAGCCATAAAACCACCCGTTCCCCAGCTCTGAGCCACACCTGATGCAACCCCACCTCACCACTAAAGTTTTTAACTACAATGATACATTTTGTTGTAGTGACATGCGTGGCAATGCCATTCCAATTGGCACAAAGACAGGTGTAGTAATGACGCTGTTGTGGTGACGGTTTCGTTATGAAGGCTACATGTGATAAAGCCTTTGTGAAAAAGGGCGTTTCCCCAATATACACGACCTACTAGGGCCGTGGATATACTCTGGATTGCATTAACCAACTTTGAGGTCTGCTGGTGGGCTTAAAACAGCATCTAAAAATACAAAACTTAACACTTAAGCAAGGGATGGCAGAAAAAAACCTGTATTGTCTGAGTTACCAGTTAAGGAATTTATAAACTGATGTTAAAATAAGTCAAGCGTTTTGAAGTAAGAAGCAATCAAATAAGCCAGGTACTCTTAAGAAGATAGGATCTCTGGTTGTTAACTTCATAGTAGTGGAATTAGGAGTGAAAACCAAACACTGATTTAACAGAGTAATATCAAAGTAGACATGTGGCTAAACAGCACAAGTTTGCATGATGAGAAATCCTATAACTACATGTTCAAAGTTATCAGAAAGTGAGGTGAGTCACAATTTTACTTTTGCATGAGTGAAAAAACAGACATTCCATTGCTGATTTCTGCAAAGGCAAATAATGTTTTCTAATGATCTAGTGAAGGTTAGATCTGAGTTTGTTTCGTTGGTTAGAGAAACATTAGCCTTAGTCTCTTAATTCGCAAGTACATAATCATGGTCAATTTCATAAAGAGGTTCTAATTTGCATATTTCAACAACCTACTTTGACAAAGTCTTTGAACTCCGGGACCTCATCTGTCTTCTGCTGGATGAGTGCCGCCCCATTGAGTTGGCAGCTGCAGAATCGAATGTAAGGCTGCATGTGTGGGAGCTGGGCCGTCAGGATGTCACCAATCATTTTCACTGGCATCTTCTCACCAGACATTTTCTTCCGAACCCGCAATGCTCTACACCAAATGAAAGGGATTTTAGGCCTCATGCAAAGGACAGAAGGACAGACACTTTTACCATAAAATAATTTATCTTGTGTATTTGTTAGTTTCACAAAGGCTACCAGGTTTATAATTTAGGGCCTGATTTATAACTTGGAGGGCTGACTACTCCGTCACAACGGTGACCGATATCCTGACCGCGGACATATAAATCCCATTATCTCCAATGGGATTTAGATTATAGCGGATGGGATATGCATCACCGTTGTGATGGAGTAACCCACCTGCCAAGTACTAAATTAGGCCCTTGGTTTGTAATAGTGAATGTTAACTATAGTAGTAACAGAGAGACAGCAAGGTTGTGTATGAAAAATGCCAACAGAATCATCAGCATCAACATTATGAATCTTCACACAATATTCAAACAGTTATTTTAACAGCACTGTGCCTTTTTCAGTTTTATGGTGATCTTCTGTTGTATGATAATCTTGCAAAAGAACAAATACGACAAAAAAAGAGGAGATAAGATACCAATATAATGACAATGTAGATAATGCAGTAGCTATGTTGACCTGTATATTACAGGTGCTTGTATTATGCTGATTTAAAGGTATTCAGCATATTAAACTCAGCAAGAATAACACCTTTCTTTGGCCCATCAGGCTTCAAACCTATGAGATACAGGTTACACTGTGATCTCAGAGCTGAGCATTTACCTGACTGAGTTACCTATCTGGTTTAATGATATTTGTTTACAAACATATGAAGGATTTTGTTTGAACTGTGCATATTTTGGTTTGACTATTTAAGTCATTTTCCATAATCACCAGGGTGAAACACAAATTATCTGTAAAAAATAAATAAATCTATGTCTAACAATTCTCATCTGGACCGTTTAATAAATCGTTTAGTACACAGGTAAGGTTTAAAAGGAAGACCATACTTTCTCTGTTGCAGGCAAACTGCCTACTATCACACTTATTGTATGATGTTACACAGTTCTGGAGCTGTGGACAATTTTCTCACATTAAATGTGATGACAGAGGGACATAGGCAGTCGAGCAGGATAGTGCTCATCCTGGCTTCAGAGACTTGGAACGCAAAAGAAGGCCTAAAATAGTGCTTCAGACACTTGTCAGAATTGAGTAAACTGCCTTATATCATAAATTTGTCGCAATTATGATAGACTGTTTTTGAAGTATATGAGATAATATGTTTTCTTGGTAAATGAAATCTTTTTTAAATCTTCACCACTGGAATGGTTCATTTTCTGTGAAATCTAGGCAAAAAGAGCTTCCTCCCATTCATGTGAATTGATAGTTTTGAAATTTTATAGAGAGAGGCGTTAGGAATATGACTCATTTTGAGGTGAAACTGGGGAAAATATCCCTTTTTCGTGAATTCAACCTTGCAAAAGCATTTTGGGATTTCATGTTAGAATACAGACTTGTTGTACTAATCATTCTAATGGTTTTGAAAAGGCTCCCCGAAAAATGTTAGATTGGTCTTCAAACATACCACCATAATCCTGCACATTAAGTGGCTTCCTGTCATGCAGGGAGTCGTTATCAATATAATGTTTAAAGCTCTCTTTCTAGGAAGACTGCAAACCCAACTTCATAAACAGCAATATGTAGGATTGGTCACAATGCAGTAGATGAAAGGGATCTCATGGTCTCATCATCCATAAATTAAAACTACTTACTTCCACATTTACAAATTAACTAAGGTTTGGCTCAGACAGATGGGATTGATTATATGAAGGAATCAGCTCATTTCACCTAGGGCATTAACAAAATAAGAAAAGTTACATACCACAGTACTATGTGTTCCCTTACACGAAAGAATCCTCCAGGTTTAGTCATGTTTTCTGACATCTCAAGATATGAGAGGAACTGATGCTTGATTGTTAGCTCCTAAACTACAACATGCTATTAAAAGTCGCAAGTCTCAGACATGTAAATTAAAACTGTGCAAAAAAATCTGTCCCCAACATTATGTGTTCAAAAACAAAAATAAGGAACACAGATCTTCCAGAATATAGCTGATTCAATGCAACGTTAGCTAAATATATTTGAAGCAGGTTTATTTCTCCTTAAAAACCTGGAGAACAAAACCAAACTAATAATAACATTGGTCGGAGAGCTCTCTGACACAAGCCAAAGAAGGGCTCAGATTTGAATGTCTTATGAGTATGAAATCATTGTGTAAGTGCACTTCTTCCAATAGAAGCTGAGATAGCTGTGAAGAGAGCTCAGGTTCTCGTCTGGAAAAGCTACTAAACTAGACATTCCAGATGATCCTGCGATGTGAAGGCTCCAACACACGAAGGTCTCATTATTTGGTAAAATCTAGTAGAGCGGGTCTTATCCTGTGGTCCGGGGATCTGTGGCAGTTTACAAAGCCTACTCAGGGGGTCCGTAACTGTTCTGTAAATGTGAATGAATTTGAAATTGGAGGCTAAAAATTAAGTTGGTATCCACAGACTGAGACGTGGGACGGTGCAAGTACATCAAACAGAATATAGTCTGGATGATGGATTGCCTTAATTGAATTTAGAAAAAGCTCCAGTCTTCCAATGAAAATTAAAAATGAGATATGTTTATGTTATACTTGTTTGTGAATTAAATAACATATTATTTCATTTGTTTATTGTTTTGTGGTTCAATTCTTCAAAATTACTTAAGCTAGTGTCCCTGACTTCCAGTAATGACCCTGTGGGGGTCCCCGGGTTACAATAATTATTCAGCAGGGACCTCCACATTCCAGTAATGATAGGTGGAGTCCACCGAAGTCAAAAGTTAAGAATCACTGCCTTAGTATTTTCATTTTGTTCATCCAGCGATACAACAGCACAGACAGAAGCTCAGCCATTAGCAAGCTGAAAGATGGTACACTCTAACTTAATGATGTCTTCTACTGCATTTCAAGAAACCTAAGATATATAATACACTGGCAAATCAGGAAGTAGGCATTGATTGTGAGAAAAACCCAGAGGTGAAACTAACAAGACAGAGAGAAGGGAAGTAACGGAGGGTCATTGCTCAAAATTCAATGTACCCTCTGGACAGCTGTCACATCTTGTATCAGAGTTTGGACTTTACAATGACTGTAGAGGATGGGAGAGGACATGTGATGGTCCTGAGCAAGTCTACAGTAGACACTTTGTTTACAGCACAGATGTGCAATCCATGAGAGAAACCATCAGTAGCAAGCAAGAATACCAGGCAAACCAGTTGAAAATCATGCAGATCCCAGTCAAAAATACATAATTCCAAAATGAGTTTCCCCAACGTCTGCTTATGTCACTCATAGCCAGAGCCACTAGATTTGTGCGGCTGCAGCTATATTCGCATAGTTATAGATTTGCTGCATTTGCCACATAATCTATCATCTGATGCACAATGTAGATTTTCCTAGTAATTTATGAAGGAAAGTCTTAATTTTATGAAAGACACAGAGGCGAGTATTATGCTTATTTCTTGCTTTTATTTTAAATAGCAGCACAGTCAAGAAATGAAAAATACCAATCCCATAACGGCTAGAGGGAAGATCTAGGCCAATAGGAACAAAACACAGACCAGAATGGACCAATCAGGACCCAACATAACCAATATATACCTATCTAAACCGCGAGCAGTCCTCTTTTCTTGAGCGAGAAGTCTAAGCATAAAAAGAAAACATTGGAAAAATTGAACTAATTATCAGAATGGCTAAACTCAAAGAAAAACAGTCTTGAACAAGGTGAATCCAATGAATATCTGCACCGGAGAACCGGAACCGGCTTGAAGGGGTGATCTCTGGAGCAGAAGGTGTAACTTCAGAAAGCCGTGAAAAGGCTACAGGAATAATCCAATCTTCATGCGTTGTTTGCTGGAGTGGCGGAAGATGCAACTGATGGGTGGGAAATAAAAATGATTAGTATGAGTTTCGTGGTGGTATAATACTCGCCTCCGTGTCTTTAATAAAATTAAGAGTTTCCTTCATAAATTACTAGGAAAATCTACATTTTATGTCAAGACTGGAGGCTCTTATTATGCTCCTTCAAAGCATATCAATCACCACAGAAGCAACTGTATCAATAGGTTTGCAGTAAAAGGTACGAAAGATATTATCATGAGACCAATCTGCACATCTTAGAATGTCCTCTATGCGAGATCCAGCCCAGAAGGTTTTACAAGCCATAGCACCCCTGGAAGAGTGAGCGCCAAATTTGGAAGTATCAATACCTGCCAGGGACATGACCCACCTGATCCAATGGGCTAAAGTAGGAGATGAAACCGGCTTGTGAGGTTTTTTGGAAGAGATAAGAAGTTGTGAGAAAGAGGACGTTCTAAGATGTACTGCCTTTTGTTCATACTTTCAAACAATTTCCTACACACAATTTAGGTTGATTTGGAAAATAAAGATAGAAAACTGAAGAAATATTAGTTTTGGTTGCCTGCAAATTTTAAAGAGAATACCTGTGGGAGTGAAATGACGACCAGAAATGTCTAAAGCTTTGACATCTGATAAATGTTTTATAGAAACTAAACATAGCAACATTGTCAATTTAGCAGAAAGCATCTTGAGAGATAAAGAAGAATTTTCTGGCCATGAAAGATACAGTTGTAAAACCACATTGACATCCTATAACTCACTATATTTGGGAGTAGGAGGATTGGAAAATTTTACTCCCTTTAAAAGGCAGCAAATAAGGAGGTGTTCTCCGACTGGGTTTCCATTGATGTGGTTATGATTAAGGGAAATTGCCGAACGATAAAGGTTGATGGTTCTGTAGGACTTACCGGAACTTGCTTGGGCTGCTAGAAAATTAACTATTAGAGAAAGATCTGCTGAAAAGGGATCACAAGATTTTCTCACACACCAGCTGTGCCATAAAGACCAGGCTGATTTATAAGCCTTTGTGGTTCCAGGAGCCCATGCTTTAGAGATATAGTCTGAAGCTTCATTTGAAATTGCTGCACAAGGTTGGAAAGACCTGTTATGTTCCAAGCCGAAAGGGTGAGAGAATTGTTGAGAATTAGATTGTGTGGGTAGCCTTCAGATTGAGAAGGAGATTTGGGAACACAGGGAGAATTATCGGAAAATCCATGGTTAGCTCCAGAAAAGAAGGGTACCATACTTGGGATTGCCAGAGGGGAACTACCAAGATGAGAGAAGCCTTTTGACGTCGAACTTGAGAAAGAACTCTGTTGATAATTAGTAAA
The DNA here is from genome assembly GCF_031143425.1 of Pleurodeles waltl. Classification (NCBI taxonomy): domain Eukaryota; kingdom Metazoa; phylum Chordata; class Amphibia; order Caudata; family Salamandridae; genus Pleurodeles; species Pleurodeles waltl. Next base: position 1,405,174,333 of record NC_090447.1, on the reverse strand, counting down.
GGTGGAAAAGCATAATTGATTCATTGAGACCAATCTTGTTGGAAGGCATCCGCTGCTAGAGCAAGGGGATCTGGTCTCCAGCTGAAGAACTGAGGCAATTGTGCATTTAGACAAGATGCAAATAGATCTATGTGTAAGGGTCCCCATTTGTGAAGTAGAGTTTTGAACACAGAAGGATGGAGCTTCCAATCGCTGGAATTGGTCAGAAATCGGGAATTCCAATCTGCCAGTCAATTGAGGTTTCCTGGCAAATAGTCTGCCTGAACTGATAATTTTCGATGTAGACAAAATTCCCAAAAGCTTTTGGCTAGTTCCGCCTAAGGGTTGGACTTTGTACCTCCCAGATGGTTGATGTATCGAACTGCCGACAGATTGTCCATGCGGAGTAGAATAGAACATCAGACTTTGGGGGTCATTCTGACCCTGGCGGCCGGTGACCGCCAGGGTCACCGACCACGGGAGCACCGCCAACAGGCTGGCGGTGCTCCCGAGGGCATTCTGACCGCGGCGGTTCAGCCGCGGTCAGAAAGGGTAAACCGGCGGTCTCCCGCCGGTTTACCGCTGCCCCGGTGAATCCTCCATGGCGGCGGAGCGCGCTCCGCCGCCATGAGGATTCAGACACCCCCTACCGCCATCCTGTTCATGGCGGGAAACCCGCCATGAACAGGATGGCGGTAGGGGGTGCCGCGGGGCCCCTGCAGTGCCCATGCCAATGGCATGGGCACTGCAGGGGCCCCCGTAAGAGGGCCCCAAAAAGTATTTCAGTGTCTGCTTTGCAGACACTGAAATACGCGACGGGTGCAACTGCACCCGTCGCACCCCTGCAACTACGCCGGCTCAATTCTGAGCCGGAGTCCTCATTGCAGGGGCATTTCCTCTGGGCCGGCGGGCGCTCTTTTGGAGAGCGCCCGCCGTCCCAGAGGAAATGTTTGAATGGCCGCCGCGGTCTTTTGACCGCGGTGCGGTCATTTGGCGGCGGTACCTTGGCAGACGGCCTCCGCCGTCCGCCAAGGTTAAAATCACCCCCTTTGTTTTTTGCAAGGCTTTTAATCGCAAAGGAGCCTGCAAGCATCTCTAAACAATTGATGTGCAATTTAGACTCCTGTGGAGACCATGTACCTTCAGTCGATATTTGACCACATCTTGTGCCCCAACCGGTCACACTTGCATCTGATTCTAACACAAGATCTGGGGCTGATGCAAAGATAGTCCTGCCGTTCCAAGCGTCGAGGGGATCCAACCACCATTGGAGTTCTATACGGGATTTGTGATCTGGAAGGATAGAATCTGAATAAGCAAGACCCTTGCGAAGATGACAAATCTTTAATCTCTGAAGAGTGTGATAATGAAGAGAACCGGGAACGATCGCTTGAATTGAGGAGGAGAGTAGACCTACAACTCTTGCAAGAAACCTGAGGGAGATAGAAGGAAGGAGTAAAGAGCAGGTTATCTCTGATTTTATCGCTTTGATTTTTGACGCGGGTAGTTGGAAAGAAGCTTCTACAGAATTTATGAGAAAGCCAAGGAACTCCAATTTTTTTTTTAGACGGGATGAGGACTGATTTCTCTTTGTTTATGAGGAAGCCCAAGTTCGTGAGAAAAGAACAAGTCAGACGCATTTGTGAAAGCAGGGATTGAAGATTCTGACCCATTAACAGAATATCGTCTACATAAATGATGAGACGTATACCTTGTGTCCTGAGATAGGATATCATATGTTTCATTAATTTGGTAAAACACCAAGGTTCTGAAGAGAGACCGAAAGGGAGGGGGGGAAACTGGTATTTTGATCCTTGCCACTGGAATTAAAGAAATTTCCTGTGGTCTGGATGAATAGGACTGGTGAGGTAAGCGTCCTGAAGATCCAAACGAACCATCCAGTCGTTTTGTTGGAGAGTATACCTGAGATGTAAAATGATCTCCATTTTGAAATGGTGATATACTACAAAACAGTTGAAATCTCTGAGATTTATGACTGGTCTCAACTTTTTGTTTTTCTTGAGAACTAAGAAGATGGAGCTTAGAAAGCCAAGAGGGTGCAGTAAAGTGTGTTGAATTGCGTGTTTTTGAAGAAGAGATTGAACCTCTTGAGATACTAGAGAAGTTATTTCTGCCAAAAAGTTTAAAGGAAGGGGAAGGTTTGTTTGAAAAGGAGTGTCTTAAAACTCAGTAGAATAACCCTGAACTGTATTTAGAACTCATGGGTCTGAACTTATAGATTCCCACTTGTGAAGAAAAAACTTTAGACGACCCCCAACAGAAAGATGGCTGAAAGGAACACATACTTGATGGTTGTGCAGACCTTTAGAAACGTTGATTCCTTCCCTCTGAAGCCTCTGGCTCTCTGGGGGTAGAACTGGGGGCGGAATTCCTGTGAGGAGGAATTGTAGGAGCCTCTGAAACCCTGAGATCTTGGGTAGCGGCCGGTAAAGCAACTCCTACCTCTACCGGCCCTGGCAAAAACACAATTGGCAAACACCTTCTTTAAGGATTGCTGGGCTTTATCCAACGATGCAAAAGTTGTCACATATTTACTCAGTTCCTTGATAAAGGAATCTTCAAATAACAATCCGTCAGCTTTGATGCCAGGGTTTATTGAAGCCAGGTTCGCTAGCTTAAGATCTAACTTAAGGAGTAAACCTTTACATCTTTCATGGGTCATTGCCGAATTGGAGTTACCCAGCAAGCAGAAAGCTCTTTTGACCCATTAAGACAATTCTTCTGAACAAATGTACAGATTGTCTAATCTGGCAGTTTCAGCCAAATCAAAAATTTTAGCCAAAGGACCCACCACATCCAGCATTTTGTCCTGGCACACAGACCATGCCTTATCCACTCCTTTACGTGGATCTTTACCAAACTTCTTAAAGAAAGGTAGCATACAAGGGACTATGGAGGGAGCAGCAGTGATGTGTAGAGGTAGAGCAGGCCTTGGACATTCAGCTTTCATTTTCGTCCTGGTTTGTTTATCTAGGGGCGTGCGTAACTTTGCCGATATATAATCTCCTACATGAGATGACGGAAACCATTCCGTGGAATTAGGATGGTGAATAAGACTTGGGTCGAACATGAGATTACCCTCTGAGTCCAAAATAGATTTGGCTGTTGGGGTTTCATTGTAAACCACTGGTTTTTGTCTCTTAGGAGGAGGACCAGACCAGGGATCGGAGATGATATCGTCTTCATCGTAATTGTTATCTGAATCAGGGTCAACCTCATCATCCGTATCTTGGATGGAGGAAATCACAATCTTTTTGCACACTGTTATTGAAGTGTTTTGTTTTTCTTTTACTTTTTTCTCCTGAAACTTTCCTCTCCTTATTGGGAGGCCTGAGAGGAACTTAGTCCTCAATCTCATGTGAGATAGACTGACCATCCAGAAGTGCAGATTTTTTAGGGGTTTGTTGATTTTTGGAAGCAACCGTGGCTTTGCGCTTTCTGCGTTCCCCCGCAGATAGGGCCGATGTAGATTGTGACATTAGGGATAAAACAGAGTTTTCAAGATTTTTTGTGACCCTGTTCATGGATAATGAAACAGCTTTGGCAACAGCAGACTGAATAAAATCATTTAAATTACTTTTGAACTCCTCCTGTCATTGCCGTGAAAAATTAGAAAAATCAAATTTTAGGTGTAAAACGAAGAAAATGAGAAAAAAACAGTAAATAAGGGGTTAATTGTGAAAAGGCAGGAGAGCGGGCGTGCTTTAAAACAAAGCCGTGCCCCTGCTGAAAGGAAATGAACTGGGACACACCCAGCGACGCTGAAATATTCTGAGGAAGCGTCGAGAGGGAGCCGGGCGCATTGCCGATAAACATAATTAAAAGGCGGAAGCTAAAAACAGTTAAATTTAGCTAAAAATAGCTCAGGTGGGCAGCGTTCCTGAGGCGAGAGGCAGCTGTAGAACCATGGCGATGGAGGAAGGCACAACAGGCGCCAGGAGGCACCAAACAAAACCTCAAGTAGGGGAAAGGAAGACTAGAATAAACGGTGAAGCGAACGGAAGAAATACGCATAAGCAGTAATATAAAATCTAATAACTTTGAATTCAAGTGAACATTAAAAGCAATTATACGATAAATGAGAAACATAGAACAAATATATACTTATCTTGACTGCGAGCAGCAAGAAAAGAGGACTGCTCGCGGTTTAGATAGGTATATATTGGTTATGTTGGGTCCTGATTGGCCCATTCTGTTCAGCGTTTTGTTCCCATTGGCCTATATCTTCCCTCTGGCCGTTATGGGATTGGTGTTTTTTGTTTCTTGACTGTTCTGCTATATAAAATAAAAGCAAGAAATAAGCATAATGGGGCGGAGCCAAGATGGCGACCGGGAAGGACGCTTGATTAAGCGCTCCTCTCGGGCTCGCCTCGTAAATAATTGCGGGGCGCTTCTGGGGCGCCGCTGTCGCAGCCCTGCGGCGGGATCCGCGGCTGGGACCGCTCTCCTCTCGTCGGCGGCTCCGGGCGTGATCGAGCGGCCGGGCAGAGGGACTGCGGCGGAGCTGCTCGGAGCCGGGAGCTGCGGCCGCCATTTTGCTGGCCGCGTCGGGCTGGATGCGGCCTTAAGGACTGAAGGAGAGGTGGGTGCGCGGAAGCGGGGAGCGGCCCACCTCGCGAGGGTGATAAACCCATATTAAGCTTTAATTTCGCCCTGGGTGCCCCCCCCCCCCTCCTCGACGCCAATCGGCCGCCGGAGTTTCCCCTCCCCCCCAATCAGGCGTGGGGGAGCCCCAGGGAGCAGCGGCGATTCAGTGGCGGGGACTGCAGGGACCCCGGGTGGATGTCCCCGCCGTGACTGGAAGCGAGCAGAGAGACGCGCTTCCCCCTCCGCAAAAGGCCCTGTGGGACCACAACAACAGGCCAGGGGCGTATCTGTTACATGAGCGGGTCGGGATCCGCTCCTTGGACTCCCCAGCTGCTACGCGTGGCCGCGGGCCCTGTCGGGCGGCTGTGCGCTCGGCCACAGCAGACGCGCCCTCTCCTGGAGGCCGCTGGCGCCGTCTCCCCTTGGGGCGGGGTTCTGCGCCAGATCTGGAGGTCCTGACGGCGAGACGGACGTACGGCGTCTGCGGGGACCGCTGCGAGGGGAACTGGTCACTGCCTTCGCCTTGCATCGCCTACCCCCTTCCTGCCCGCGAGGGGGGAAGAAGGACGGGAGACGAATCCTGTTGTGGGCCACTGGGGGTGCCTCCCTATCCTATAGCGGTTGGCGTGGAGCGCCCGTCCCAGGAATCGTCTCTGGACCTGCAGCTGGATATCGAAGCTACCATAGACGTGGTTTGCGCAGGGTCGACCAGGATCAAGCTAAGCCATATCCTCTGTTAAATGGCGCCGACCTGCACCGCAGGGAGGAACAGTGCTTAAAGAACTGTGCGAGCCCGCATCACACTAAGTAAACACACCTGGGAATATCACTCCTTTACTCCACACTGAAAGTGGACCTAGAGCCTGGAGCTGGCTACTGACCGGGGGCTCGGGGCACGCACGTGGACCCAGCGTCGGGAGGCACTAGACCACCTGAATGAGATCTCATTAAGAGAACCAACAGTAGGGCCGAAACCTCAAAAACTTAAATCTGCACCGGCGTGGCCCCGCGGGGACATATATGCCCTCCTCGCTTACAGGGCCAAGAGAAAGTAGGTGAGCGCGAGATTCTGGGAAGAAGCAGGCCGCAACAGATAAGTCAAAATGGCCGGAAGGCTCAAATCAGCTAAAAACCAGGACCGGAACACGCCAGGCCAGGCTCCCGGAGATCAGCAGCATACGCCCTCTCTGCAGTCGTTGGAGTCAACGCTCATGTCACATTCCTCGCAATTCGAGAAAATACTACAAGCAATCATGGACACTAAAACCTCACTGGAGACCAGGATAGACACGGTATCGCAAGACCTGAACATCCTCAGAGTAGACCATGGCAAACTATCTGATAAAGTGAAGACAGCGGAGGCGGTGCTAAGTGACCTGGCCCCCTCGGTAGCGGATAACCAAAAACAAGTTCTCCGTCTAGATGCAGAAGTAAAGTCACTGATGAGAAGAGCAGAGGAGGCGGAGGGCAGATCCCGTCGCAACAATATACGTTTTCTTGGTTTTCCTGAAAAATCACTGGATCAAAGCTCAGAGCTCCTGCTGGAACACTGGCTAATTAAAGAGGTCCTGAATGGGAACCCATCCAAATTCTTCTCAGTGGAAAGAGCATATAGAATCCCCGGACGCCCCCCGGCACCGGGCCAACCTCCGAGACCACTGATAGCTAGGTTCCTAAACTTCAGGGACCGGGATACGATACTTCAACAGTTCCGCAGCAAAGGTCCATACAGGTATGAGGACTCGACTGTTTACGCTTATCCAGATTTCACTCAGGAAGTGCAAAGGCAACGCAACTCCTTCACCCAAGTTAAACAACGCCTCCGGGAGTATGACATAAAATACGCATTAATGTTCCCCGCTAAATTACGTGCAACAACAGATGAGCGCATTCATATGTTCACCTCACCGGAAGATGCCTGGACGTGGATGCATGCCAAAGGCTTCACCCAACCCCGCGAGGCAGCCGGTACCGGCGAGAACTGGTCAACGATGAAACCTAGGAAACGATCCAAAAGGCGAGCCAGGGGTCAACCCACGGTAGAACATGCTGCAGAGGAGAGAGCCAGGGCCCTTAAAGAAACCCCCCTACTAAATCAGAATTCCTTTGAGACGCTCAGGACCCAGCCAGTGGAGGGCTCGGATTCTGACTCGGTCAGCTCGGACTCTACATTAACGGAGGCATTGAGGGGCCCGGAGCTCACCCCCAGGTCCGCAGACACACTCTGAACAAACACTACTGAACTATCCCCCCCGGGGGGGACCAACCGCCACAGCCTGAATACAGAACTGAACTTTGCGACCTCCTCCTGATGTGGGTGGTCACATCACCTGAACTTATGTATCCTTGCACGTTTGCTCCTGGAGATAACTCCTTTATTCATATTGTGCGCGGCGTGGGGTGGGGGGGCGGATGGCTGTGCCCTGGGAGTGCCCCAAGCCAATTGCGGACCGTGTCTGCAGAAGGATGCGAGCCCCTAAAATGAGCCGCATCCGGATAGTATTATTGCTCCCCCGCAGATATCCATACGGATACACCTTGGCACGCACCTAAAATGGGTGTGTAGCCTGTTGCAAGTTCATAGTTTGGGTTGGGATCCAGTTGGGGAGGGAAAGAGGGTAACTATTAGTTTGTGCACTACCGGTCTGCTCGCAACACTGGATAAACGCCCGGAGGCAAGGGGCCCGCACGCGGGGGCGGTGGGGGCTGTGGGGACCCAATGGGCCTTCCCGGGATCCGGGGTGCAAGACATGCACTCACAAATTGAATATGGCCCAATCCACAACCCATAGCACATACAAATATGACATAGTAACTTGGAACATCAGGGGACTGGGGACTCCGGGCAAAAGGTCCAGGGTGCATGCACGACTCAAACGCCATGGCACACATATTGCAATACTACAAGAGACTCACCTGCGGGACCCAGACCTGCAGGATCTACGCAGTAAATGGGGAGGTCAGATTGTGGGCACATCCTATTCAACCTTCGCGAGGGGGGTACTTATATGGATAGCAGGGAATGTCCCTTTTATCCAAACATCACACAAGATAGATCACGAGGGCAGATATGTGGTAGTGGAGGGTAAGCTGGACGGCAGACAATTGTCAATCATAGGGGTATACGCTCCCAATAGCGCACTGCCTGAGTTCCTGAGCACACTCACTCCAGCGTTACTAACGAACCCTGAAACACCCGCCATATGGGGAGGTGACTTCAATTGCACGCCAGATCCAGCATTGGACAGGTCAAATCCCCCCACAGATTCAATAGTCATCAGACACCCCAGCCGCCCATTATCGATATGGGCTAGTAACATGAGCCTTCATGACATATGGCGCATGAAACACCCACGACACAGGGAATATTCATTTTATTCAGCACCACATAAGGTACACACCACGATAGACTTGATGTGGGGCACCCAGGAGATCTGCACAGGGACCAGTAGAATAGAATACCTAGCCAAGACATTATCAGATCATTCACCGCTTAAAATAGTTTTGGACTGGGGCAGGAAGCGCCAGGCTATCCCAACGTGGAGGCTACAAGCGGAAGCCTTACACGACCCTGCGTTCACAGACTCACTGAGAACAGCGCTGAAACAGTATTGGGTATTAAACACTGGCACCACAAAATTAAGAGCAATGGAGTGGGACGCACACAAAGTGGTGATCCGTGGACATTGTATTTCCACTACATGGGGGGTGAGGCGCACACTCCATGCAGAGGTTAGCAAGCTGGAGAAGAAACTAAGAGCACTAGAAAACGCAGTTGCCCGCAATGCAACGCCATACACGGCCCTGAAGGAAATGCGCGCGGAACATGCAAAGGCTGATGCTACATTACGCCTTCACGACCACAAACACCACGTGGCTAGGCTACAATCGGAGGGCGACAGATCTGGTAGGCTGCTCGCATGGCTGCTGCGGGAGGACCGGCGGTGCTCGCCGATCGGGGCGATAGGAACAGGCGCAGGTGCAATAGCTACTACACAGGTAAAAATAAATGATACGTTTAGGGAATATTATACACAATTATACACCAAAAGCACATCATGTACCATCCAACAACTTGAGTCCTTTCTAGCAGATTCCCCCCTGCCCCAACTAATGCATGTCGACAGAGAGACACTGGAAGCCCCCATCACATTAGGGGAACTTAATAAGGCTCTTGAACAACTACCCAGGAATAAAGCCCCAGGGACAGATGGCCTGCCGTCGGAATACTACTCCACTTTCGCGGCGCACCTTAACACACATCTCCTAAAAACGTTTGAAGAAGCAGGGACCAATGGTATCCTGCCTCCCTCAATGAGAGAGGCAATGATAGTGGTCCTTCCAAAGCAGGGGCGTGACCCCACTGACGTCAGGTCTTACAGACCTCTCTCATTGTTGAACCTAGACTGCAAGATACTTGGCAAAATCCTGGCTAACAGACTAGCTTCCTACATGCATATATTGGTACACGATGACCAGAATGGATTCATCCCGAAACGTAACACCTTCCTAAATATTCGGAGGCTGCTCAGTGTGATGGGTGACACTCCCCTGACCGCACTCGAGGAGGTGGTAATATGGCTCGACATAGAAAAAGCGTTTGATACATTAGAATGGGACTTCCTGTTTGCCACTATGCAGTTACTGGGTATCGGTCCAAAATTCACAAACTGGGTACGCATTCTGTACACTGCCCCACAGGCTAGGGTGAAGACGGGAGGAAAAATATCAGAAAGCTTTCCGATTAACAGGGGAACAAGACAGGGCTGCCCCCTCTCCCCCCTCCTATTTGCCTTAGCGATGGAACCACTAGCTGCACGCGTCCGGGCCAAAAAAGAAGAATGGGGGGTGTCAAGGAACGGCACTCTCCACTCCATATCACTATACGCAGATGATGCCCTGATATACATACGTAGAGTGGAGGAGTCGCTGCCCCCAGTGATGTCGCTGCTGTCTGAGTTCGGAAGGGTATCTGGTCTAATAGTTAATTGGGGGAAATCCTGCATATTCCCACTAACCAGCTGGGCTCCTGCGAGGCAAGAAAGTGCCCCACCAGGCCACCTTAAATGGTGCTTCAACACATTTAAATACTTAGGAATCAACGTATACCACAGGGCGGAAGATTTAAGGGATGGGAATCTGGGGAAAGCGGTGTCCTCTGTTAAGAGTTCACTACGCTTCTGGAATAAATTACCTCTCTCCCCACTGGGTAAAGTAGCTATAGCAAACATGCTGATATTACCCAGACTGCTGTACTATTTTGCGGCCCTACCAATCATTATCCCCAAAAGCTTTTTCGTCGGCTTGAACTCCATCCTGCTACAACTGGTTTGGGGAGAGGGCAGAAGGCGAGTTGCACTTACCACGCTACATCATCCGGTAGCAATGGGTGGACTGGGCGCCCCAAACTTTGAGCTCTATTCTGCGGCCGCACAGTTGCAGTGGATCTTAAATTGGCTCCACAGACCTAGCTCGGCAGAAACTATATGGTTACAATCCCAACTCCAAGGCGCTCCCATACTAGCTTGGCTGTTGGATAAGCAGACTAAAAGCACATGCACAAACCCGCTGATGATAGTGGCACACACATACTGGAAGAAGTATATCCAAAAAGGAGTTAAAAAACTACCCTACTCACCACTCCTCCCGCTGGATAGGCTCCCCGGGCGGGTGGAAGCTGGCTCATATTCACCTACAACCTGGTTAGACGCGGGTATTGGTGCAGTAGGAGACTGTTTCGAGGAAGGGAAATTAATGACTTTCGAAGCTATACAGGCCCTCACAGAGATCAATCCGGGGCAATTCTTGGCATATCACGCGATATGCCATGCAATCAGGAAAACATGGGCATCTGGCGACGTAGAGCCTGATATCTCAGTCACCCTGCACCACATGCTGAACTGGGACCCCCAAGGAAAAGCAGTCTCAAACCTTTATAAACTTCTGAATCGACCCCCGGAAGACAACTTGCAGAAAGCTAGGGAGAGGTGGAACATCGTATTGCCTAATCCGCTCTCAGGGACAGATTGGCCAAAAGCTCTGTGTCACACACGTGAGGTCTCAAGAAACCCCAGATTCCGATATACACAGTTCAATTATCTACATCAGACATACCTGGCGCCAGCCAGGATTAAACGCATGTTCCCCGGATCGGATCCAGCCTGTCCCAGATGTAAAACACCAGCAGCACAGTTCTATCACATGGTCTGGGAGTGCCCGCTGTTAAGGGGGGAGTGGGAGGGGGTGGTCACAGCCTTAGCGGAAATCACGGGGCTCAACCTGGACACGAATCCCAAATCCTGTCTACTCAGATTAAGGACAAGGACGAAAAGAAATAAACACTTGCACAGGTTTGTAGATCTAGCGTATGTAATGTACAAAAGATTGATAGCAATGAACTGGAAGGCTTGCAACGCGCCGGACTTAAAAGTCTGGCTTGCTCTTACGTTACGTTGGGCTCGAGCTGAGCATCAGGTATTAACAAACTTAACCCGTAGGGGACTGCGGCAGGCGGGCTGCGAGACCTGGGGCGTCTTAGTGTCTAGGCTAGAAGCCAAAAACGATGAAAGACCCCCCCTGAATCACAGATAGCTGTATCCACCTGGAAGGCCGCGGGCCCTGCCCCCGGCAGAAAGGCAATACTACACTTGGGGACGCATACATACCCTTCATCAATGCCTCGCCAACACTGACAGCTTAGTAGCCCATCCCCCCATGCAAGCATGCCACAGCACCAAAAGGCCTGCATAATCAATCCTCTGCTCCCCGACCTCGCCCGTGCGGTCACGTGGGCCCCTGTCGCTAGTGGTAATAGAATCACATTGCAACTGAAAGCTTTGCCCTACGTGGCGGCAACCTCGGTAGTGATGGGCAGAATCAGCGGACCGGGAAGTGCACACAAGTTCTTAGCAGTTTGATATATACATTGACCATTAATATGGGAGAGCCAGACGATAGACTGTAACCAATGATAATTTGTTATCAATGACTATGTATGCCAGAAAATGTATGGCTTTCGTCTTGAAAAATCAATAAAAACATGTTTAAAAAAAAAAGAAATAAGCATAATAACAGCCTCCGGTCTTCACATAAAATCTGATTTTAACAAAAAAAAAAATTGTTTCTAGCGCCAATGGTTCAAAAGTTACTTAAAATACAGAGACACATCTTGCCGCACAGGGAAAGGCCCTTAAGTAAATCTGGACTGGTCACCTTTCTGTTGCTTATTGCTATATTTGGGTGGTAAATGGGTACTAATAAGGATCACCCCATAGCCAGACAGTGTTACCAAGTATAATAATGACAAATGAATGAAGTAATACTATAAAAAAAAATGTGCTGCATTATGTCGTATAATGTGCCTTTTCTTGACACATAATTTACTCAACCCTGCCCCACAGCTTGTCCTTCTCCTAAAGCATAATTCCAGTGGCCCTGCTCATCCTACTGTAGTGAGTCCTGTCCTCTTTCAATGGGAAGCAGGTGCCCCCGTCACCCAGTGCCTTTTACCCTACTTAGCTTGCACTGTTTTAGTGCAATTATTTAGTTATATCTTCCCAAGATGGCTGCATCGTTTCTAGTTAGGAAGATGTTTAAGTTTCACATTATCAGTGCCACTCTGCTAAGGCGTCACTATCCGCGCCAAAGATAGATAAGATGTAGGTATTCACATTAGGTACTTTCCCACTTTGTACTTTCCGGGGAATTGTTTATGTAATTGCCGCCCCAAGCATGTCTTCTTATATATTGTTTGGGAACATACCTACACCAGGGGTCCGATCAGATCTGTATAAATACACCTTACACAGACAGATAGTCAGAGGGATTCCTACAGATGCCATCAACGCTATCTATGCTACACGTCGCCTTGATGCTGACCCAGTCTTCGTGTCCCAACGGAGTCTGATATAGAGACCTCATTCCAAGGTAACGAGGGTTGGGGGCTCCTCTCATGGACATGGTAGTGGAAGATTAGGTTTAACACACCTAGCTCTCTTTAAGTTAGAGATCAGGTTCATCATGCTAGGGTAGTAGGGCCTATTTAACATTGATTTTACATTACATGTTATTGCAAGATGGTGGGGGACTTTGTATTCATGACTCTTGTTTTTACCATTCTATTCCTTACATTATCCATTATCCTAATCATTGCAGCCCATGCAATTTATCGTAGATTGCAGTCTTGTTAATAACACCTATTGAAAACTTTACTGCATCTCCTTCATTGCCTGTGTTTGATTAAGACATGTTGTTCATGTGAGAAAGGGGTAATCTCTGTTTAACCTCGACCTCCCCGAGATGTCGCACTCTTGAGTCCATGCAGAAAGGCTGCCACAAATCAACTTTTACTGTTTGGTTTTTGGTGAGATACTGCTTGTGAGCTGGGAGGGTTGGGACGACAGTTGTGACTTGTTGTAGGAATAGCCTAGTCACCTACAAACATAAGTACTGTCCTCCTTAAACCAGCTGTCTTGCCTAAAGCAAGAGTCAAGCTAAGGCACTATCTTTATAGCTGGGTTGACTATGAAGCAAGTGTAATTTCTTTTGGATATGAGCATCATGCAACACATGGCATTCGACTGTAAGGCCAATGTTCCTTCTCATCACCATAAACAGCTTAGCATATGGAGAATGATAGCAGCCATGAATGACCATCTCTACATTTTAAGGGTGGTTAGCTTTATTATCCTTGACTACAGATTGAATTCACAAAGTTTTTTTGTAAATTGCAAAAACTGATAATTATGTATTTTGTTTATTTAAATGTTTTGTAGAGTACTGGCTTGTGACAGAATCTTATCTGTAGTGCCACTGCAGATCAGCAAGGAAGTTGAAGAGAAAAACCTCAACCACCCCATAAAGCAACACATCAGTGTTCATGGACGGTTGACGCTGTCTGCAGTTTGCTTAGTTGTAGTTTTCTACAATTAAGTTTTTGCATTACCCAGATCTTCCCTCTGGCCATTATGAGATTGGTGTTTTTTGTTTCTTGACTGTGCTGCTATTTAAAATAAAAGCAAGAAATAAGCATAATAAGAGCCTCCGGTCTTGACATAAAATCTGATTTTAACAAAAACATTTTTGTTTCTAGCGCCAATGGTTCAAAAGTTACTTAAAATGCAGAGACACATCTTGCCGCACAGGGAAAGGCCCTTAAGTAAAGCTGGACTGCTCGCCTTTCTGTTGCCTATTGCTATATTTGGGTGGTAAATGGGTACAAATAAGGATCATCCCATAGCCAGCCAGTGTTACCAAGTATAAAAATTACAAATTAATGAAGTAATACTATTAAAAAATGTGTTGCATTATGTCGTATAATGTGCCTTTTCTTGACACATAATTTACTCAACCCTGCACCTTCAAGGGGGAAATAGTCGAAGATGCTTCAAGAGCCAATAGAATAACTTGTTTCCATTTTTTTCATGAATAAGGTCAGGTTAGGACTATTCTTTAAATTTGAAAGCAATTAATACACTCCACCCTCGGCTGACTTTCTCCTTGTTTCTTGCCTCATCCTAAGGAGGACTAAGTCTGGAGACGAATGCTTAATTATTTATATAGTTTTCTCGAAGAACCTTGAGCACTCAGATGTTTCTGTACCCAGACAATAGATTCAGGAAACGGCAGATGTCTTCTCCTACAAAAATACAGCCCTCTAGAGCTTCACAAAACATATAATAAAAACAAACTCCAGTTGTATAGCTGGGCCGATTGCCAGCGATAAGAAGAGATGAAACCTGTGACCATATGAAATCCATGTTCTATCATTGAGGTCTTTGCATGGTACATGAGTTAGTTTGTTGTTATCTAAGGTAACAGTTCCAGCCACACAAGCAGGGTATTATGTTCAGCAGGATAACAGTGGGAATGCTGGGGTGGGGTCGGAATTTTATGGATTCCCTCTGCAAATTCCAGAAAACACAGAAATATGAGGCAAACGTGTGAGTTTAGCAAAAGTTTGCTGTTTGCAGAGCATTCTGGGTGAGAAAACCTAGAAGAATCCATCCAGTCATTTCACCTGGACTCCCCTGCGTTTTTAGTTTACAGAAATGGCTGAGTTTAGTAGTTTTCTCTTGGTGGATGATTTTAGCAAGAGAAGTGTGGGAACACAATATAACAGAATATTTTTTACTATCTATCGACTTTCTCTCCATTTCTAATGTAAGCCAGTGTGTATAAGACGGAACACATTTCGGAAAATGCCCTCTAAATAATTTAATAGTATGGGTAATCCCAAATCCAGAGCTGAACAAAAAAAACACTATTCCTAAACTCAGTATCTTGTCAAATATAAACAAGCATTTACAATGCAACGGGTCTCGCGTTTGCTCATGTTAGAGCTGATCGCGTTGTAAACTCCTAACCCGACTTTTCACCTATCGGGTAAAAGTGCATTTGTGTACACAACCCGAAAAAGTGAAATTAACTATGTAAGGCGCTCGACTTCTGCCAAGAGAGATCGCGCTTGTAAATTAGAGAAAAAGAAGTCCACGAGCCCGATGAAAAACAGCGAGCCTCGCATGTTTTCCGTACTTGGTCGCTGCACTCGAGGAGGGCTAGCCACCGGAAAAGGCATGACGTATGCTTGCCTTCGACTAATGAAAGCAAGCAGATTTTATTAGGCAAGCCCACGAACCAATAAAAAACACTGGCGTGAAATTGACAAGGCTCCGAGCCCTTTTCTAAATAAAAAAGCGTCTCGCTGCGATACGCATGCGCGAGCGCATGCAACGCAGACTCGACCCTAAAAATGCATAGGTTTCCTTCATTTTCCATTCATCAGATTTCACAATCTGAATTGCAGTATGAGTGGTACACAATAGAACGTAAATGTAAGTGGCAGCTCAGTTGTTGGTTCTAGGTATTGTGTGTTTTTGGGCAATGAACAAATACCATATATGGCTGCGACTAGGAGAGTGTGCCAGACATAAAGGTATGTTACTTTTGTAAATCAGCCATTAAGGCAAAAAAAAAAAAAAAAAAAATCATATACTTAACTTTTTTACATTATTTTCTATTTCAACTATTAGCTTTGTTAGGAAATCCATGAGCGATCTACGCAAATAGCCCATTGTTGAATTTCAAATGTTGCCTTCTTTTAGGAATTTATAATTTCAGGTTTCAACCAATAGATTTCTTATGTGTTTTTCGACAAACAGCAAGTAAGTAGGAAAAAATAGGAACAATCGATTAACACTTACCAAAATACGAACGAATGTGGTATAAATATATATATTTTACCACTCTGCCTGCTTCTGAAATCTGGGATGAGGGCGATGTTAGCTCAGCAAACCTTTTGTTTATGCCATTTTTAGTAAAAAAATTATACACTTTCATGCACAGCTGTATTTTGGCTATTTCTTGGTTTCCTCGAAAGGAATCCACAGAACAACGTTACAAAGTTGCATGACATAACTTAATCCACCGTTAACAGCACAGCATGAAGGAGCTAGTATAGCTCAACAAAATGGAAGGCACTTCTGGGGCGCTAATTATTACTGGATCAAAGTGTAAACATAAGGAGGAGGGACTTCCTATACAGATTTGACTCAAACTCCGATGACAGCGATTAAAACAACTGACGGCTTATGTTACCCATGAGGAGAATGTAACTGGCATATATTGTACTGTTCCGGTAGTGCCCTCATAACTATTTTTCAGTTCTTTACATACATCATAAGAGTCACATATTGTTATCCAAAAAACCTTAAAGTAAAAAAACAATTGGTAAAAATAAAAATAAAAAAATAAGCCTTTTGTTTGCAGTAGTCTGTAGGAACTGTTGTTACGATGCTTAATTCAACTGGTGCTGTTTACCATACCTTTGCATAGACATGCCTTCACTTTTACCAATACTGATTGCATAGTTGGATGACTGAAGTCAGGATGGGTGTGGGCGATGTACGCAGTGATTAGAGCCAATGCACTGACACGCTGAGATCAGCCAAGACAGGTTGTAAAGTTATTTGAAATTATTGGCAAGCTAATTATAACCCTGAAATTGAATTGGAGCTTAAGTTGGGTCTAATAAACTATAAAAAAATAAAATTAAAAAAAAAAAAAAAACTAATAAGGTCCATCGAGGTTGATTTGTTTGCCAGCGAAATTCTACTGCCTGCTAACCCTATTAAAAGTGACTTTCCCATCACCTGCTTTCTGGCAAATCTATCATGTATGTCACACTCGTTTGTAGTGCAGTTTGGATTAAACAGGAGCTATATGTGTCGAAAACAAACTATCTGTCCGCTCCCTGATATTTGTGATGCGGATCAATTTGATTTAACAGTTTAGTACTGTGAATCTAGAGATCCCTTCTGTAGGAAAATGGCTCCCTGTTGCAGTTACCACCCACTTTTTGCCTGATATTGATGCTGACTTGACTAAGAATTGTGCTGGGACCCTGTTGACCAGGCTCCAGCACCAGTGTTCTTTCACTAAAAATGTACCATTGTTTCCACAATTGGCACACCTCTGGCACCCAGATAAGTCCCTTGTAAAAGGTACCAGTGGTGCCAAGGGCCCTGTGACCAGGGAAAGTCCCTAATGGCTGCAGCATGTGTTGTGCCACCCTAAGGGACCTCTCCCCTAGCACAAGCACACTGCCAGTGCAGACTGTGTGTGGGTGAGGAGAAAAAGGCAAAGTCGACATAGCATCCCCCTCAGGGTGCCATGCCCTCAACCCACTGCCTGTGGCATAGGTAGGTCATCCCTCTGGCAGGCCTTACAGCCCTAAGGCAGGGTGCACTATACCACAGGTGAGGGCATAGCTGCATGAGCACTACGTCCCTACTGTGTCTAAGTCCATTCTTAGACATTGTAAGTGCAGGGTAGCCATATTAAGTATATGGTCTGGGAGTTTGTCAAAACAAACTCCACAGTTCCATAATGGCTACACTGAATACTGGGAAATTTGGTATCAAACTTCTCAGAATAATAAACCCACACTGATGCCAGTGCTGGATTTATTACAAAATGCACACAGAGGGCATCCTAGAGATGCCCCCCTGTATTTTACCCGAGTTGCTGACCCCAAAGGGTGAGAGCCTTTGTGCTCTCTGAGGCCAAAAACAAAGCCTGCACTGGGTGGAGGTGCTTCACACCTCCCCCTGCAGTAACTGTAACACCTAGCAGTGAGCCTCAAAGGCTCAGGCTTCGTGTTACAATGCCCCAGGGAACTCCAGCTAGTGGAGATGCCCGCCCCCCCGGACACAGCCCCCACTTTTGGTGGCAAGTCCGGAGGAGATAATGAGAAAAACAAGGAGGAGTCACCCTCCAGCCAGGACAGCCCCTAAGGTGTCCTGAGCTGAGGTGACCCCTGCCTTAGGAAATCCTCCATCTTGTTTTGGAGGATTCCCCCCAATAGGATTAGGGATGTCCCCCCTCCTCACAGAGAGGAGGCACAAAGAGGGTGTAGTAACCCTCAAGGACAGTAGCCATTGGCGACTGCCCCCCCCAGACCTAAACACACCCCTAAAATGAGTATTTAGGGGCGACCCTGAACCCAGGAAACCAGATTCCTGCAACCTGAAACAAGAAGAAGGACTGCTGACCTGAAAGCCCCGCAGAGACGACAACTGACTTGGCCCAGCCCTACCGGCCTGTCTCCAGACTCAAAAACCTGCACAGTGATGCATCCAGCGAGACCAGTGACCTCTGAGGACTCAGAGGACTGACCAGCACCCAAAGGACAAAGAAACTCATGTGGACAGCGGCTCCATCCAAGAAACCAAGAAACAACCATCTTTAAAGGGACTCCAGCCCCACTCCAGAAGCGTGATTCCCCAACACTCTGCACCCAACGCCCCCGTCTCATGTCCAGAAGAACCAACACTGCAGAGAGGACCCCTAGGCGACTCCCACGACGTGGACACCCTGAGACGAACTCTCTGCATCCCCATACTGACGCCTGCAGAGAGAACACGAAGGCTCCCCCTGACTGCGACTGCCCGGTAATAAAGGAACCCGACGCCTGGAAGAAGCACTGCACCCGTAGCCCCCAAGACCAAGAGGAACCAACTACCAGTGCAGGAGTGACCAGCAGGTGGCCCTCATCCTTGCCCAGTTGGGGGCTGGCCCAAGAAGTCCCCCTGTGCCCTGCCTGCATCATCAGAGTGACCCCCGGGTCTCTCCATTGATTCCTATTGGAATCCCAACACCTACTTCACACACTGCACCCGGCCGCCCCTGTGCCGCTGAGGGTGTATTTTGTGTGCCTGTTTGAGACCACCCCCCCAGTGCTCTACAAAACCTCCATGGTCTGCTCCCCAAGGACACTGAACTTGTAAGTGCTTTACTTACCAGAGAAGCTAACCAATCCTTACCTCCCCCAGGAACTGTTGGTTTTTGCAGTGTCCACTTTTAAAATAGCTTATTGCCATTTTTGCCAAAACTGTGCACATTACTGTTTTAATTCAAAGTTCCATATTTACCTATGCCAAGTACCTTACAATTTATGTACTTACCTGAATTTTGAACCTTGTGGTTCTAAAATAATATAAGAAAAGAATATTTTTCTATATAAAAACCTATTGGCCTGGAGTTAAGTCTTTGAGTGTGTTTCTCATTTATTGCCTGCGTGTGTACAACAAATGCTTAACACTACCCTCTGACAGGCATATTGCTCAACCACACTACCACAAAATAGAGCATTGGTATTATCTAATTTTGCCACTATCAACCTCTAAGGGGAACCCTTGGACTCTGTGCACACAATCTCTCACTTTGAGATAGTATATACAGAGCCAATTTCCTACACCTTCCCTGTGTTCTTTGATTTTGGCAAGATTGACAAGGTTAGTTTTGGGAAAATGACTGCTTCTATTTCTTTGTGCCCTCCACTCAACCTCACACCTTCTAAT
The DNA here is from genome assembly GCF_031143425.1 of Pleurodeles waltl. Taxonomy (NCBI): domain Eukaryota; kingdom Metazoa; phylum Chordata; class Amphibia; order Caudata; family Salamandridae; genus Pleurodeles; species Pleurodeles waltl. The sequence continues at coordinate 1,405,154,888 of NC_090447.1, read as the reverse complement.
GAACAAGTTACTTATCTTCAGTAACACCTTGTTTGATAGAGACTTTACCTTGATGCAGATTCCAAACCTTTAGGTTTTCCCAGGCGTCAGACTGGATCCAGGAACTTTTGTTCAGCAGTACCCCTGTGCGCCAGTAGGCGGTGTTGCTCGGCTTCACATGACGTTGTCCATGCCAGAAGAGATGTGTATTGTGTATATATATATATATATATATAAATATATATATATATACACACACATCACAGCATTGTGCTGACGTCAGCTTCTTTTCACAACTTTCCACACAAGAAGCACGGAGCCACGAAAAAGGCTGACAATGGGGGTGCATGTCTAAGGCCTTTAAGAGGGGTAACCCTATCACTGTAATCCGTTCACAGAACTGGGAGAATGGGAGGGTCAGTAAGGAATCTGAGGCTAGAGTCTCTACCAGACAAGGAATTACTGAAGGTAAGTAACTTATTCATCTGATAGAGACTTCTAGTGGCAGATTCCTTACCTTAGAGTAGATAATCAAGCAATGCCTCTGTGGAGGTGGGGCTGAAAAACGGATTAACCTAGAATGGGCGAAGTGCCAGTCACGATGGACCTGACTGTCTAGGCGGTAGTATTTTGTGAACGTGTGCAGAGATGCCCACGTTGCTGCCTAACAGATGTCCAGGACAAGCTAACACAGCAGTCACAGCTTTGGCTCTTGTAGAATGAGCATACAGGCCCTCCAGGGGCTGCTTCTTGGCCAATGAGTAGCAAATTTTGATGCAGAGTTCTATCCATCGTGAGATTTTACATTTTTGCTCTGCCTTACCTTTCTTGGCACCAAAATATCCTTTGAAGAATTGATCATCCAGCTGAAACTCTTTGGTACGATCAAGTAGAACAATAACACTCTTTTTGGGTCCAGGTGGTGAAGTTTCTCCTCCTCTTTAGTAGGATGTGGCAGGTCGTAAATGTAAGCTGAGTGATGGGCTGACATCCATGGAATAGAGCTATCACCTTTGTTAAGAATGATGCTTGCGTCCGAAGGACCAGCTTCTCTATAGAGAACATGGAGGGTGAGCAGACAGTGCCTGCAACTCACTGACCCGCCTGGTGGATGTTAATGCCACAAGGAAAAATGTCTTGATGGTGAGGAGTATGAGTGGGCAAGTATGTAGCAGCTCAAATGGAGCGCATATTAGGAATGTCAGAACCAGGCTTAGGTCCCACTAAGGCATTAAAAAGGGAGTTGGTGGAAAAATATGTTGAAGCCCTTTGAAAAAACCTATTTCTCGGTGGCTGTGAACAGATCTAACCAAGGCTCTTCCAATTCTTGAAAGACGCCATGTGCCACCTCCGGATGGAGATGCCATTTGCAATCAACTAGGCATCGAGGGATGAATTTGTCTGCTGGCTTTCAGAAAGCTCACCAGGTGGGTGAACCACGAGGGATATGCCCTGGCCAAGAGGCACAAAGCCTCTTGTTAAAGAGTCCACAAACCCACCCTGCCCTGTTTGATGCAATACCACATGGCGGTGGGGTTGTCGGTGAACACCTGTACGAGCCTTCCCCTAGGCGAAGGCAGGAAGGCCTTCAGTGCTAGCCAGATCGCTCAAAGCTTCATAAAACTGATGTAGAGCCCGGATTCTGCCAGAGACCAGAGGCCTCGGATCGCCACCTCTTCCGTGTGGCCTCCCCAGACCAAGAGTGGTGCATCTGTCCCTACAGTCAGCTCTGGTTAGGAATGTAGAGGGGTCTGCCATTGACCCAAAAGCAGTTTATTAGCCATCACTGCAGATGTTTCGCAGTTCCCTCCGAGATCTGGACCATGCCAGAGATATTGCCTTGATGTTGCACCCACTGGAACTTCAGGCCCCATTGCAGAGCCTGCATATTCCAATGAACATGAGTCACTAGCAAAATGCAGGAGGCCATGAGGCCCAGCAGCCTCAGAGTCAGTCTCATCTAAACCCAGGCTGAAACATTAGTCTCATAGCCTGAATATCTTGGTCTCGCCATTCAGAAGGATACTGCACTGTGTCCAGAACAGCTCCGATGAAAGGGAGCATCTGGGAGGAAGTGAGTTGTGACTTTGGCATATTGATAGTGAACCCCAGCGAGTGCTTGAGGTTTGTCGTAGTTTGGAAGACGACTGCCTGAGATGAACTCGTCATCAACAGCCAATCATCGAGGTAGGGGGAAGACTAGAACCCTTGACCACCGTAGTTGTGCAGCAACCACCGCCATCACCTTGGTGAACACTGGGTGGGTGCTGGTAGTACTAATTGACAGCATAGGGCACTGACAAAGCTCTTGGACAACCATGAACTGCAGTTACAGTCTGTGGGCAGGCAGGACCGGAATGTGAAAGTCCAGCGCAACCTTCCAATCACCCGAGTCCAGGGCAGACAGAACCTGAGCGAGAGTGAGCAACTTGAACTTCCCTTTCTCCAGGAAGAAGTTGAGAAGGTGCAGGTTGAGGATAGGATGGAAGCCGCTATCCTTTTTGGGCACCAGGAAGTAGCACAAATAGCAACCATTCCCTATTTCTGATGCTGGCACCCTCTCTATGGCTCCCCTGGCCGATGCAGACAAAGCAAAGGGAGATAATTCTCCATCAGCTTTTCATAAGTGGATGGGATGAGTGGAGTGGTGTCCAGAAAGGGGAGGGATTAGCCCTTTTGGATAATTTGCAATACCAACTAGTCAGATGTTACTGCCCGCTAGTCATGCAGATGATGGCGTATCTTGCTTCCCAGTAGGTGTCCATGGTGTTGAAAGGGCAGGTCAAAGCTAAAGGGGCAGCAGCTGCTGGAGGTGCAAGGGAGTAGCTCAACCTCCGGCTGGAAGCCCCATGTGGTATGTGGGGACAGCGTCCTCAGCCATGAAAAAGGTTGGGTAATCTGTTTCGCAGTGATGGCTGGGCTCATAAAGACACCCTGGAAGCCCATTTTGTGGCCACGAGAGGGACCAAAGGTGGGTTAGGATTGACATGAGCCATAGAAAGGCCCAAGGACCTGGACGTAGCACTACTGTCCTTGAATCACTCCAGCACTGAATACGCCTTATCACTGAAGAGATGAGTGCCATCAAAGGGCATGTCCATGATAGAATCCTGAACATCACATGAAAAGCCAGTGGTTCTCAGCCAGGCGTGGTGCCTCAATGCTACCGACAATGAAATCACTCTACCAAACAAACCCGTCGTATCCAATCCACATCTGATGGTGAACTCTGCTGCATCTCTGCCATCTGCAATTGCCTGTGACAGTATGGCTCAGGCCTCGTCTGAGACCAAGGGCAACATTTGCGCATCCGGATCCCAGATCAAGTGGGTATATCAGCCCAAAAGGAATGCAGCGTTTGCCGACCAGCAATGCTACGCTGGCGGAAGAGAAAACCCTCTTACCAAAGGTGTCCAATCCTCTTGGATTCCCTTTCTGGTGGGGTGGAATTGAACTCACCAGGGTTAACCCACGACATGGACGCCTGAACTTCCAGACTTCCTGAGGTCAGATGCTGGATGAGATAATTGGGATCCTCTGGAACAGGGCAATGGTGGTAGGCAATTGTTCTATTCACAGGAATACCTATGTGCAGGGCTTTGACCAAGCCCCAAGCTTGACATCTGTTAGTTATTCATTACAAGGGAGTCAAGGTTTGGATGTGGTACGTTCAGGTTGAAGCACCTCTGTCAAGATGTTTGTCTTGACTGCCACAAGGGTATTTGACAGTCTAGGACTTCAGCTGCTCTCCTCACCATCAGGGCAAGTGAGGCACCCTTCTCTGTAGCCCAACAGGAGGGCAGACAAAGCCAGTGTATTGGGAGGTGTCCAAACCACTGGCATCTGCCAATCCCCCAAACCAGTGGTCCTCAGTGTCTTCTACAGGGTAGCAGTAACCATAAGCATCCTCAGAACAAAAGAAAAAGGATGTGGCTCTGACATGAGAAGTCTGCCTCCGTCAACGCTAATCCGACTCTGTGTCGGAGTCAGAAATAATGGGGATGGTGTCAACCTTTGACATTGGCTGCACCCAGGGCAATGGCATTGGAGCCGGCGCCGGGGGAATGACTTGACCAGCACATCCCTCTGGATCCATCAACGGATCCAAGGAGTCTGATTGGCGCCAGAGGTCTACATGCCAGCAGAAGACCAGTAGGTACCCCTCCCAAGCTGGTGGGGCCTGAATGCGCTCCAGAGAGGATAGGCCACCCAAATATGAGGTACATGGCCTCAGAGTATTCGCAACTGGGTGGGGGTCGCTTCAGCTTCTGTAAAATTTGGGAAGCACAGAGACAGTCCAGGCACAGGCTATACCAGATCTAGGCCTTGAATGCCCAAGCTTCCTTTCCTCGTCAGATGACTTCAGCAGACATAGTGAAGTTGAAGATCTCTTCGACTCTTTGACTTCTTGCTTATTTTACTCTTGTGGGACTTACCCGATTTCACCGATGACTTTGACTGTGACAATGAATGCCTGGGTTGGCTCTTCAAATTATCCCATGACCTTCCCCTCGACCGACGTCTTGAGCATCAAGGAACTTGAGGGACCTCTCCCCCAAAGCCTTGAGCTGCATGGCACAGCAGTTGATGCAGGTCTTTGTGTCGTGGTCGCGCTCCAAACACCAGAGGCACACCAAACGGGGATCTGTATACAACATCTGTCTGTGACAGGTGCCACACGGTTTGATGCCACCTTCTCAAATAAATCTTGACAAAAAGTGAAAAAGGGTCAGTCAAAGAATATGGGGGTAGCTCATTCTGGATCTGTAGCCCTGATATAGGCACCACACATGTCACTTTCTATGTGGAAGACACCCCACAGAGCCGAATGAAGCTAATTACCGGCAGGCAGGGGTACTTCTCAGCAAACATTTCTGGCCAGTCTGACGCTAAGTAATCTGTGGCTAGGAGTCTCTATCAGATATATGGTCACAAATAGCAGACTCACTAACTGGTCTACTACTTTCAATTTTCAGTCTATCTCTGTGCACTGGGACAATACCACTCGGGTAAGTAGAAAAAAAAAGACATATTCATCCCATTACTAAAACAAAAAACCTTCAGTAGATCCAATGGTCCTCAGTAATTTTAGACCAATATCTCTTTTACCTTTTCCTATGAATATCCTTGAAAAACATGTTAATAGGATTATCTCAAATCTCAAACTACTTGGAGAATAATTTGTTGCTTGACCCTTCTCAACTGAGTTTTCGGCCATTAATGTGGCACATAATCTACTTTGATATCAGTACTAGATGATTTACGAATGGCGGTTGACAAAGGCACCTTAGTAGCCCATGCCCTATTTGATCTGTTGGCTGTTTTTGATAGGGTCAGTAACGAGATCCTGATATCTAGACTGGCGGAAATTAGTATCAGAGGCTCCACACTGAAATGGTGCACTTCCTACCTTGAAAACCATCAGCAGGCGATACATTTACCACCATTCCAGTCAGATGTCATGGCAACCAGTCAAGGGGTACCCTAGGGCTCATCTTTGAACCCCTGTTTTTTTTAACATCTAATTAGACCGTTGGACCAGATGATTCACAAACAAGGGGTATTGTTTATGTACTATGTTGATGATACCCAGCTTACTATCTCCAGGGGCCACTCCTCCCCTGCATCCTTTGAATCACTCAACTCATGTATGCACAATATCACTACCTAGCTCACTCTAAATACTCTGAAATTCAAAAGAGAGAAGACAGAAGTGATATGCTCCTCCACTGGCAAGACACCCAGACCATCACCAGCTGAGTTTTGTCTTTGACCTGAGGAGCCTACTATGATACTGTTGCAGCTGTAAGGAAATTACGATTCCAATTTGATTCAGACTTATCTCTGACTTCTCATGTTACTATGTTATCCTCCTTTATTTTGCGTTACCTACAACGCAAAACATATGCATCGGGCAGATCCTTTACATTCCAGTCTTGTTTGTCGAATAGCTGGCATCCCTTTCTTGGTTCCAGCTCAGCTGCATTTTCACAAGTCACTGAAGACCTGGCTTTATATCCACTAACGATGTAAGCTAAATCAGATCGTTTCTCTGTATGGCTGCCTTTCTAGGTCACAGTTGTGTTTAATAAATAGCTAACTAAGTAAGTAAATACAATAAATAAATAGGTATTCCTGTCTGATTACAATTGCTTACATCTCAAGAAGAACCCTGTGTGGTCTTGTAAGCTCATGCCTCATCCTATAGCCATACTGTTTTTGTTGGACCACTAGAAGGTAACACAAGATAGGATGCGATTAGGCAAACAAGGGATGATATGACAAAGACATTGAAGGTTAAGCCAACATTTTATAAGAGCAGTGCAAGGAAAATACTCGGCTGAAGGTAAAGAAGATCTCTGTGCATGCACCTACTGGAGTACAGAGTGTGACTCAACAATTCCTGCAGTTAGGACATCACAATACAATACAACACAATACAATACACATTGATTTGGATAATAAATGGCCAGTAAAACACTTTCTGATGTCACAGAAACAGAACATGTAGGACTGCGGGTGATACCATATGATATTCTTACTTGAGAAGTTTAATGTTACACATGATGAGCTCTTTCCAATTGACAAAAATCATAGCAACCTCTTTTTCAGTCAGCAGCTCTGACTCCATCAGGGGTTTCTGAAAAGTCTAAAAGTACACAAAACGGGATAAAAGGAAATTTCACCGTTAGCTCACAAATGCTAGGTGTTCACCAAATGGACTCAAAGTATCAAAACAACCAGGTTTTTGAAGAATTCTAGTAACAGTGGATTATATAACTAAATTCATGTTAATTCAAGGCAGCCATCCCAGCCACCAAACAAGTCCTGTCAGCTCTGTGCCTGCTCCTCATCTCTCCCCATCAAGATCCTGTCATCATCATATTCTCCTACGACATTCTTAGATGTCAGACATTTAGCTTCTTTTAAATAGAAAATAAAAAATGATAATAATGAAGATATAACTCCAACAGAAACATACATAGTATCACAATCACACAAATAATGAGATAAATTACAAAAGATAAGTCACAGAGAGAGATCATATAAGCAGATTAAATCAGTGTAGCACATAATCATCAAAACAAACCAAGGTTGCAACCAAATATTTTGTTTTCTGTGTCTGCTGGCCCAACAGGCACCTCTTAACATTGGTAGGAACCGCTGTGACATCTCTTCCTGCCAATGTATTAAAGATTTGACAGACGGCCCTGTCAATGCGATGGTACCATCTGTCAAACTTTTAAAATGTTTTATGTTATTTTTAAAAGAAATTCCAAAGTGGGATTTTGTTTTTTAAAATACAAAAATTAAAGCCCCCCCACACAATAGGTATGGGTGTCACAATGTAGTTCTCACTGACACTTACTGCCAGGTTTTACCCAGTGGTGATGGCCAGAGAAAACTGGCCATTCCACCACCCTCTCTAAATCAGTTGAGCACCTGGAGGTGGGTGTCAGTGACAGAGATCGAGTACTCTGTAAATCAGGAGGGCGGACCTTCAGTAAATTTAAACCGTGATGGAGTACAATCTCCACCACACTCTAATTCAGCTCCTGGTGACCGATTTTACCATTAGTCAGCTTGGTAGATGTTTTCTTGTCAAGATTTACTATCCTTTTATTTTGCTATTTTATTTATCTAACTCTCCATTCATCTTTGATTCCATTCACAACAGAGCTTGTGCACTCTACTCTGTCAATGTCCTGATGTGCACTGTCACATGCAAAATGTACATTAATTTAGAATGATAATCAAACATACCCAGAAATGACAAAAGTGCTTCCCTATTTCTGGGTAAGTCATCTTTGCAAAGGTATTAACTAAATGTGGCTGTAAATAAACGCTTTGACCAGTTACCAAAAGGACAATGACTCAATTTCTCTTTGACCAGATTTACACTTTTCTTTTTCAAGTGTGAGACCATGCTCAGCCAGTCTTAAAAGAAAAGTTACTTACAATAATTAACACTTTTTCTGATAAAGACTCTATCTAGCTGCACATTTCTCACCCTAGAATGCTCCCCAGGCACCAGAATGGATTAAGAAGAACAAACTACCTTCAGTAATGCTCTTTCTGGTGGAATCTCTGTCCAACCACAGATTCCACATGTAGGAAGTTGGCTCTGTGTATGCTATCTCAAAGTGAGAGATAGTGTGCACAGAGTCCAAGGGTTCCCCTTAGAGGTAAGATAGTGGCAACATTAGATAATTATAATGCTCTATTTTGTGGTAGTGTGGTCAAGCAGTAGACTTATCAGAGGGTAGTGTTAAGCTCTAGAAGCAGATTTTAGATTCTGAAAAAGTAATACCAACTTTTAGAGAAATAATGCCTAGCACAGATGAGATGGTGATGGAACTCAACCTCACCCCTTACCTGCATCTAGGGATGTCAGAGCTAAAGACTCTCTGTAAGCTAAAAAATATAAATACTGGGTCCAACCCTACCAAAGTAAAGCTCCAGGAGCTTTTGGCAGAGTTTGCAAAGGACCACCCCTCTGAGGATAATCCTACAGAGGGGGAAATTAGTGAACAGGAGGATGACATCACCAAATGGTTCACAGCTTTTGTGAGGGCTTGTGCAACCAGAAAAGTAAACAGATCTCCCTGGGGGGGGCTCTTCTTTGGGTAATGTTCACTGGAAAATGTAGGGATAGACTCCTCACACCCTCTGGTAAAGATGCAGAATCCTATGACCTCATGAAGGCTACCCTGATAGAGGGCTTTGGGTTCTCAACTGAGGAGTACAGGATTAGGTTCAGGGGGCTAAAAAATCCTCGAGCCAGACCAGGGTTGAAGCTCCAGATTACTCTAAGCAGTTCATTGTGCAGACAGATGCCTCTGAGCACGTGATAGGAGACGTCCTGTCCCTTGGGAGGCTTTGTGACCCATTTCTTTTGCTCACCCCCTGTGTAAGTCTTGGTCACCCTAGTCTTGACCCAATGGTCTGCCTTCTTTCCCAATTCTTGGGGAGAAATTGGACCTAGGTCTACCAGATGCTGATGGAGTTTGTCATTGAAACAATTACTTAACAGATGTTCCTTCATAAACAAGTTATACAGCCCATCATAATCATTTACACCACTGCCAGTTATCCAACCGTCTAGTGTTTTGGCTGAGAAGTCAACAAAATTAACCAGGTCTGGCTCGAGGATTTTTGAGCCCCCCTGAACCTAATCCTGTACTCCTCAGTTGAGAATCCAAAGCCCTCAATCAGGGTAGCCTTCATGAGGTCATAAGATTCTGCATCTTTACCAGAGAGTGTGAGGAGTCTATCCAGTGAACATTTCCCGAAGGAGAGCTGCTCCCTAGTGAGATCTGTTTACTTTTCTGGTTGCACAAGCCCTCTCGAAAGCTGTGAACCATTTGGTGATATCATCACCATCTTCATATTTTGTTACAAACCATTTGGGGATTTTTAGGATGTCACTATTCTCTCTGACCCTATTTATGTTGCTGCCACCACTTATGAGAGCTAAACCCATCTCTTGTCTTTCCTTTTCTATGGCTAGGAGCTGCTCCTCCAAAGCCAATCTTTTGGCCATCCTGGCTAACAGGAGGTCATCTTCATTGAGGCTGCCCTCAATGTTTCCAGAGGTAATGGTCTCCCCTGCGGAAAAAGCAGTCTCTCTGACTATGATTTGTGGAGTCAGGGTTTAAGGAACCCTGTTTTCCCTGGTTAGGACAGGAGGGGGAAGTCATCCTCCTGTTCAATAACTTCCCCATCTGAGGGATTATCCTCAGAGGGGTGGTCCCTTGTGAACTCTGCCAAAAGCTCCTGGAGCTTTACTTTGGTAGGGTTGAACATGGTTTTTTATTTATTTAATTTTACAGAGAGTAACTCTGACATCCCTAGATGCAGGTAAGGGGTGAGGTTGAGTTCCATCACCATCTCATCTGTATTAGACATTATCACTCTAAAAGTTGGGATTACTTTTTAAGAATCTAAAAACTACTTCTAGAACTTAAATCCAAACTTTTACAAACTTTTAAACTCTAAAAGAAATGCTAACAGGGACTTACACAAGGCCCTAGCAGGACTTTAAAAATTTTCGAAAAATAGTTTGAATTGCAAAAATCAGTTTCTAATGACAATTTTGGGAATTTAGTTGTGTGATCAGGTATCGGCTGAGTAGTCCAGGAAATGCAAAGTCTTAGATCCCACCGTTGATCCACCAATGTAGGAAGTTGGCTCTGTATATACTTTCTTAAAGTGAGAGATAGTGTGCACAGAGTCCAAGGGTTCCCCTTAGAGGTTGACAGTGGCAAAATTAGATAATAGTAATGCTCTATTTTGTGGTAGTGTGGTCGAGCAGTAGGCTTATCAGAGGGTAGTATTAAGCATTTGTTGTACACAAACAGGCAATAAATGAGGCACACACACTCAAAGACTTAACTCAAGGTCAATAGTTTTTATATAGAAAAATATATTTTCTTAATTAATTTCAGAACTACAAGATTCAAGATGTAAGGTAAGTACATAAAATGCAAGGTACTTCACACAGGTAAGTAAGGAACTTTGATTTAAAACAGTAGTACACACAGTTTAGGTTACAATGCCAATAAACTATTTTAAAAGTTGACAGTGCAAAAATCAACAGTTCCTGGAGGAGGTAAGTTTGGTTAGGTTTCTCAGGTAAGTAAAGCACTTACACAGTAAGTCTCCTGGGCGTAGCCCACCGTTGGGGGTTCAAGGCAACCCCAAAGTCACCACACCAGCAACACAGGGTCGGTCAGGAGCATAGGTCAAAGGAGGGCCCAAAACACATAGGCACCTATGGAGAACAGGGGTGCTCCGGTTCCGGGCTGCTGGCAGTTAAGTACCTGCGTCCTCGGGGAGCAGACCAGGGGTTTTTTGTAGAGTACTGGGGGGGAGGGGAGAAGGGGGACACAAACAGGCACACAAAACACACCCTGAGCAGCACAGGGGCGGCCAGGTGCAGTGTTGAAAGTAGGCATCGGGTTTGTTATATGAAGCAATGGATGGACCCGGGGGTCACTTAGGCGATGCAGGCAGGGCACAGGGGGCCTTCCCGGCCAGCCACAGACTGGGCTAGGAAGAGGGCCGCCTGCTGGTCACTCCTGCACCGGTGGGTGGTTCCTCTCGGTCCTGGGGGCTGCGGGTGCAGTGCTTGGTCCAGTCGTCAGGTTCCTTGTTACCAGGCAGTCGCGGTCAGTGGGAGCCTCTGGATCCTCTCTGCAGGTGTTGCTGTTGGGGCGCAGGGGGGTCGACTCAGGTTACTCACGTCAGAACAGTCGCCTGGGAGTCCTCTCTGCGGTGTTTGTTGTATGGAGCTCGAGCGGGGGCGTCGGGTGCAGAGTGAGAAGTCTCACACTTTCGGCGGGAAGAGGGAACTCTTTGGAAGTTGCTAAAAAGTTGCAAAGTTGTTGCAGTTTTTGAATAGTGCCACTGTTCCCAGGAGTTTCTTGGTCCTTCGGGTTCAAGGGAGACCTCTGAGTCCTCAGAGGTCGCTGGTCCCTGTCGGATGAGTCGCTGTGCAGATTCTTTGAGTCTGAAGACAGGCTGGTAGAGCTGGGGCCAAGTCAGTTGTTGTCTCCGTCGTCTCTGCGAGTGTGAGAAGGTAGCCTCTTTCTAGCGTTGTTACCCCCACTTTTAGCATGTTTGTGAGTATATGTCAGTGTGTTTTTACTGTCTCACTGGGATCCTGATAGCCAGGACCCCAGTGCTCATAGTGAAAACCCTATTTGTCAGTGTGTTTTATCTGTCTCACTGGGATCCTGCTAGCCAGGACCCCAGTGCTCATAGTTTGTGGCCTGAATGTGTATACCTGTGTAGTGCCTAACTGTGTCACTGAGGCTCTGCTAACCAGAACCTCAGTGCTTATGCTCTCTCTGATTTAAGTTTGTCACTATAGGCTAGTGACCACTTTTACATATTCGGAATTACAATGGTAACTCTGAATATGGCCATGTAACATGTCTGAGATCATGGAATTGTCCCCCCATGCCAAATGAGGTATTGGGGTGCCAATTCCATGCATCCCCTGGGCTCCACTATTGACCCTGGGCACTGCCAAACCAGCTCTCTGGGGTTTTCTCTGCAGCTACCGCTGCTGCCACCCCACAGACAGGGTTCTGCCCTCCTTGGGTCTGGGCAGCCCAGTCCCAGGAAGGCAGAACAAAGACTTTCTCAGAGAGGGTGTTACACCCTCTTCCTTTGGAAATAGGTGTTAAAGGCTGGGGAGGGGTAGCCTCTCCCAGCCTCTGGAAATGCTCTGAAGGGCACAGATGGTGCCCTCCTTGCATAAGCCAGTCTACACTGGTTTAGGGAACCCCCAGTCCCTGCTCTGGTGCGAAACTGGACAAAGGAAAGGCGAGTGACCACTCCCCTGTCCATCACCACCTCAGGGGTGGTGCCCAGAGTTCCTCCAGTGTGTCCCAGACCTCTGCCATCTTTGATCCAGAGGTGTGAGGGCACACTGGAGGCCTCTGAGTGGCCAGTGCCAGCAGGTGATGTCAGAGACCACTCCTGATAGGTGCTTACCTGACTAGGATGGCCAATCCTCCTTTGAGGGCTATTTAGGGTCTCTCCAGTGGGCTTTTCCTCAGATAACGACTTGCAAGAATTCACCAGAGTTCCTCTGCACCTCTCTCTTTGACGTCTGCTAAGGATCGACCGCTGACTGCTCCAGGATGCCTGCAAAACTGCAACAAAGTAGCAAGAAGACTACCAGCAACATTGTAGCGCATAATCCTGCCAGCTTTCTCGACTGTTTCCTGGTGATGCATGCTTTGGGGGCTGCCTGCCTTCATCCTGCACTGGAAGCCACAAAGAAATCTCCTGTGGGTCAACAGAATCTTCCCCCTGCTTCAGCAGGCACCAAACTTCAGCGTCACTGGTACTCTGGGACCCCTCTCATCCTGACAAGCTTAGCCCCTGGAACACAGGTGGTGGACCCAAGTGACCCAGACTGTCCAGTGGTCCAACTGTCCAGATTTGGAGGAGGTAAGTCCTTGCCTCCTCTCTCCAGACAGTAATCCTGTGCACCCTGTGAACTGCAGCTACAAGGGCTTCTGTGCACATTTCCAAGAAATCCTGCATGCACAGCCCAGCCTAGGTCTCCAGCACTCTGTCCTGCGATGCTCAGCTCCCTGAGTTGATCTCTGGTGTTGTGGGACCCTCTTCTGTAGTGTTGAGACGACCACCATGTTCAGACTTCTTGAACCCATGTTCAAGGACTTCTGCGGGTGCTACCTTCTTGTGCGTGGGCTCTCTACGTTGCTGAGGGCCCCCCTCTGTCTCCTCTCCCAAGTGGCGACATCCTGGTCCTTCCTGGGCCCGGGCAGCATTCTTCTTCTTCAACTGCGACTCTTGCAGTTTGCAAGGCTTGTTTGCGGTATTTTGCCAAGGAAACATCTCTGAATCCTCCAGGACTCCATGGGACATCTTCTGCAAGAAGGAGAAGTTCCTAGCACCTTTTGTTGTTGCAGAATCTTCAGCTTCTTCCATCCGGAGGCAGCCATTTTGCACCTTCATCCGGGGTTTAGTGGGCTCCTGCCCCCCCGGACAATATCGCGACTCTTGGACTTGGCCCCGTTCCTTTGCAGGTCCTCAGGTCCAGGAATTCATCTTCAGTGTTTTGCAGTCTGTTGTGGTCTTTGCAAAATCCTCTATCACGACTCAAGTGTGTTTCTGGGGAAATAGTAGTACTTTACTCCTACTTTCCAGGGTCTTGGGGTGGAGTGTCTTGGGGTGGGGTATCTTGGACACCCTTAGTGTTTTCTTACACTCCCAGCGACCCTCTACACCATGGATACTAGCAAACATTTTCCCAGGGGCCACAAAGTTTGGTCTGTGGTGTGACCGAGGGCCGCACTGATGCTAGCAGCGTGGCGATCAAAGATAGAAGGGGGCTCTGGATGGGGACGGGTTGTGGCGTTATGGTGGGTGTAGGGGGCAGCAAAGCATATAGATCTAGTGGCTGAATCGCTCACGGTGAAACCAGAAAACCTGGCATTAATCCCAGCGTCCCCACTTTACCAAATTGTTTGATCCTAGGCAATTGTTTTATTTCACGTTCCCTTCATTTTCTTCATTATTATATGTAGGAGGACCTCCAAATGCATGACTTCAGTATGTGCGCCGTGCAAACCCTTCTCATGTGTTTGATTTAATGAACTATTAAGTTATTCATGTATAATAGCAAATCAGGCCAATCAAAGAGTGCAGATAACAACTGACTTGGGTCTTAATTCACTATTAGCATTGTTATCAAGTTGGGGGGTAAAAATTAATGTTTCTGATTTTATGTTTGAAATCTATTGTTCTTAAAAAAAAAAAAAAACTTCTCCATGCACTGATATAATCTGACGTAGTAAAATGAAACGGTCCTGCATGTAAATGAAATACACTTTTTGAATTTTTAAGAACCCTTATCATAGTTGCAGACATTTGCTGCAAGATTTCTTGAAACATGAAAGTGTTCCTGCAGTTAAGCTATTCAGGACAAATTCCTTACTTCTTTTCTTTATCTTTAATAATGTTTAAATAAAGTATTGCCTGTTGAGTCGAGTAAACAGCAGCCTAGTGCTACTTCTGCCCTGGGGGCCGTATGTAAAGGTCAAAGGGGCTGCATGCGGCCCCCGGGCCGTACTTTGAGTATCACTGCTCTACACACTACACTAGCCTAGGGGTCCTTTCGTGGTTCGCATTCCACTTTCTTAGTATATGGCTTGTGTTGCCCCTAAGCCTATTACATCCTATTGTATTCTACAGTGTGTGCACTACTTCCTGACTGTTTTACTTACCTGAATTTGGTTTGTGTGTATATTTTGTGTATTTTACTTACCTCCTAAGGGAGTATATCGTCTGAGATATTTTTGACACATTGTCACTAAAATAAAGTACCTTTATTTTTAGTAACTCTGAGTATTGTCTTTCTTATGATATAGTACCTATATGATACAAGTGGTATAGTAGGAGCTTTCAATGTCTCCTAGTTCAGCCTAAGCTGCTCTGCTAGAGCTACCTCTATCAGCCTAAGCTGATAGAACACTACTAATCTCCTAATAAGGGATAACTGGACCTGGCACAAGGTGTAAGTACCCACTGGCACAAGTTGTAAGTATCCACTATAAGCCAGGCCAGCCTCCTACAGTGGGGCTTTCAGGTCAGCAGTCCTTCTTCTTGTAGGTTGCAGGAATCTGATTTCCTGGGTTCAGGGTCGCCCCTTAATACTAAATTTAGGGGTGTGTTTAGGTCAGGGGGGCAGTAGCCAATGGCTACTGTCCCGGAGGGTGGCTACACTCTCTTTGTGCCTCCTTCCTGAGGGAGGGGGGCACATCCCTATTCCTATTGGGGGAATCCTCCAATCTCAAGATGGAGGATTTCTAAAGGCAGGAGTCACCTCAGCTCAGGGCACCTTAGGGGCTGTCCTGACTGGTGGGTGGCTCCTCCTTGTTTTCCTCATTATCTCCTCTAGCCTTGCCGCCAAAAGTGGGGGCAGTGGCCAGAGGGGCGGGCATCTCCACTAGCTGGGATGCCCTGGGGTGCTGTAGCAAAAGGCATGAGCCCTTGAGGCTCACCACCAGGTGTTACATTTCCTGCAGGGGGAGGTGAGAAGCACTTCCACCCAGTACAGGCTTTGTTTCTGGGCACAGAGTGACAAAGGTACTCTCCCCATGTGGCCAGAAACTCGTCTGGTTGTGGCAGGCTGGCAGAAACTTGTCAGCCTAGCACTAGGAGTCGGACTGGTATTCAGGGGGCATCTCAAAGATGCCCTCTGGGTGTATTTTACAATAAATCCCACACTGGCATCAGTGTGCATTTATTGCGCTGAAAGGTTTGATACCAAACTTCCCAGATTTCAGTGTAGCCATTATGGAACTGATGAGTTTGTGTTTGACCAACTCCCAGACCATATACTCTTTATGGCTACCCTGCACTTACAATGTCTAAGGTTTTGCTTAGACACTGTAGGGGCAAAGTGCTCATGCACTTGTGCCCTCACCTGTGGTATAGTGCACCCTGCCTTAGGGCTGTAAGGCCTGCTAGAGGGGTGACTTACCTATGCCACAGGCAGTGAGAGGTGGGCATGGCACCCTGAGGGGAGTACCAAGTCAACTTAGTAATTTTCTCCCCACCAGCACACACAAGCTGTGAGGCAGTGTGCATGTGCTGAGTGAGGGTTCCCCAGGGTGGCATAAGACATGCTGCAGCCCTTAGAGACCTTCCCTGGCTATAGGGCCCTTGGTACCAGGGGTACCATTTACAATGGACTTATCTGTGTGCCAGGGTTGTGCCAATTGTGGGAACAAAGGTACATTTAGGGAAAGAACACTGGTGCTGGGGCCTGGTTAGCAGGGTCCCAGCACAATTTCAATCATAACTGGCATCAACAAAAGGCAAAACGTCGGGGGTAACCATGCCAAGGAAGGCATATCCTTACACCACCCGTAAAAATTTCCTCAGCAGCCTGTCTTTCTCCAAAAACTTTCACAGGAACACTCCTGCCCACTGCTAGATGGCACTGTGCAGCTTTGCACTGGATTCTTTCTGCCCCAGAAGTGACAAAGTAAAAGCTAAATATTCCACACTCGAAATTGCCCCTATCTTGCCTGCTGGGGTAAACACATAGCCTAACCGGGAGAACACTTTATGCATGCCCGAGTAACAAGAGTAATCCCTGGTTGTCGGGTGATTACTACGCCACAGGTCAGTGAGTCCTAGATTCAACGGGAACTGGGCCAAAGGTGTGTCTATGGAGGTATGATGGGAAGACACTGACCTATCCATCTCAACAGACACAACATCATTAAAATCTCCACCTAACAATATAAAGCGACAATTATGTTTCTAATATTATACCCATAACCTTATCAAGTGTAGTCTGTTGAAGCCGGGTGAGATTATAGACACAGATGAGTGTAACATCTACTCTATCCCACAGGCCTTGTGCTACTGCATAAGTCCCTTTGGGATCTACCCATAATCTCTGTATAATAAAAGGTGGACACTTCCGGACCAGGATCGCCATCCCTCGCACCCATAGATGAATCCTGCGTAGGCTAGGACAGTATATGCCCCCTGAGCCAGGAAGGTGCACTGGGTCCCCCTCAAATGAGTCTTCTGTAATAATAAAATTCTGGTTTATTACATCTAATGTAGGATGCGACAAACCCTCTCTTGATCTTGTAACCTAACCCCTTAGCATTCAATGTGACAATGGAACTGCCCAAGTTGGTCAGGCACAGTGTGTCATGTCTGTCTTATAGTGCATATTAGTCTCTCAGCTCCACATAATCTGTAGTCCCCCTGGTCTACAGTTTCACCTGTGTCTTGTGTAGAACAAAAACAGAAAATTTACCCCAACAACAACGTAAACAAAACAGTTGCCCTCACCTCCCCCCCCCCCCCTCCAACAGCCTCCCGTCTCCCTCTCGGAGACAGGAGTCAATATAACTCAGAATCAGGCCCAAGAGGTCTGTAGCCCACCCCACCCTTACCTCACAAACTCAACCAGCAACATGAAACTGCCACTCTCATACACACACTTCTCCCGGCCACAAGGCTCAGTTGGCAGACCAACAAAGTCCCGCTTGTCACCAGTCACTCCATTCACACTCTACACTTAGAACCAATCACAGTATGAGTGAGGGACTTCCAACACTCTACGCACTCACACAGTCGGTTAGTATGTTCAAAATACAATGGGAATACGAAAAAGGAAGGGAGAGGAGGGGGTAGAAAGGTGTTCAGAGGGATGCTGTATGCTCGTCCTAACTGTGATCTCCTCTCGCCAACCAGTGGGCCTCCTTGCTCTCCCTTATATCTAGATTACATCATCATACCCCAGCCCACCCTTATGTCACGGGACAACTCTTCAAATTCAAGTTACTCAGTTTAATCCAGATCCAGTGCTTGGTGGAGGTTCATTTAGCTTATTCTCTTGCCGTCCCTCTGACTGCAAATGAGGCAAGTTCTCCAAATCTTTGGTCTCATGATGTAGCTTCTCCAGTCTCACTTATACACCTCCGGAATCAGAGGAATGTGTCGCTAGTGAGCCTCTCTCATCTGTTCTTCCTCTTGATCTGTTTCTGCCTCTTCATGGTCTATTTCAGCATTTGCATTTCGATGTCTAGAGCTTGGGTCTAGCCCCTGGTTCCACGCCATCTCTTGGCTTCCATGAGGGTGGTTCTGGCGGATGGAGGGTCAGTCTTTCATCATGTCATGTCCAGGCCTCCTCTGGGGTGTCAAAAAAGTGTGCCTTATTGAGAAAGATGAAGACAGTTGATGTAGGAAAGTAGTATCTTTGTGACATAGTTAGCCCCACGTTTTGCCTGGTTTAGACCGCAGTACACTGGGATCCTGCAAACCAGGACTTCAGTGTCAGTGCTCTCTCCCTTAAAATTGACTTAGTAAGTGATTCCTTCACCTACCATTGGCATACTGGGTTCCCCCTGTAAATACCTTGTAAATGGCACTTAGGTACCCAGGGCATTGGGACCCCAGGGGCCTTCCATGGGCTGCAGCACGTATTATGCCACCCATTGGAGCCAATACAAACTACGTATGCAGGCCTGCCATTGCAGCCTGCATGAAATGGTGCATGCACCTTTTACTTTAGATAGAAGGCTTGCCTTATATCGCGGTCACTGCACTTGGGCACTGTAAGTCACCCCTGTGGTAGCCACTTCGGCCCAAGGGCAGGGTGCTGGTACTTACCTGCCTACAGATCTGAAACCGAGTGCCCCCAGTCTCCATAGGAGCCCATGTTAAATTTGCTTCAACTTTTAATTCTGCACCCGGCCGGCCCCATGTTGCTGGTGGTGGGTGTTTGGGGTTAACTTGAACCCCAAGCTGTCGACTTCCTAACTCCTGGAGGCTGGAACTGTAAGTGTTGTACTTACCTGAAAATCGATCTAACTTTTCTTCCCCCCAGGAACTGTTTCTGAAAACTGCAGTGTCAACTTTTAAAACAGATAATTGCCAATATTCCAAAAACTGTATCACTTATTGATTTCAAACAAAGTGCTATTGATTTGTGCATGAAATAGGGATCTATTGAAGGACTTAACTGCAACTTGAATCTTGTAGTTCTAAAAATAAATTAAGAAAATATATTTTTGCTATATAAAAGCCATTGGTCTGGAGTTGTCATTGAGTGTGTGCTTCTTCTATTGTCTATGTGTGTACAACAAATGCTTTGCACTACCCTCTGATAAGCCTAACTGCTTGACCACACTACAACAAAAGAGAGCATTAGTATTATCTACTTTAGCCTCTGTTAAGCCTCTGGGGAACCCCCAGACTCTGTGCACACTATATCTCTTTTTGATATAGTATATACAGAGCCAGCTTCCTACAGGAGTCTTTAGGTGTAGAGTTTTCACGTCCAGGAGCACTCACGGTTAGTGGGTCCTGTGTGTCGGGGCTGCAGGCATCATTGTGGTGGGCAAAGGGGGGACTTGAGTTCTTAAGAGCCAGGGGACTCCTTGGATGTGGTCTGGGGCAATAGGGGCAGAGGTTGCTGGAGGTGTCTGACTTTCTTTCACTACCAGGCTGTGGGAGAGGAGGCCTGGGTGCAGAGGCTTCAGGCGGCTTGGTTAAGTCCAAGATGGGTGAGACCACACTGGACTTAGTCTCTGGGCAGCTAGGGAACTGCACTAGCACCGTGGGCTGGCTTCACCTTGGGTCGTGGATGTAGAGTGCAGTGGTCACTTCAGGTGTCAGATTTCTGTGGTTCCAGAAGCTGCAGAGTCTTTTCATTTGAGTTTCTTTTTGCAGGGCAGGTCTGCTGCCCACAGGAGACTCGATTCTTTATTGAAGGCTGGACGAGTTGGCTCTTTCTAAAGGATCCTTTGAGGTCAGCAGGCAGGCCAGAGGGGCTGGTTCCAAATCAGCTGCTATTGCTTTTCCTTTTCTTCTTCTGCGGGTTCAACTCTTCTTTGTCTTAGTCTTCTTAGGTTTTCGGGTTCAGGGGTAGCACCTAAATTCTCAATTTGGGGGTGTTATAGGGAGTGTCATGTGATAGCCAATGGTTTGACCACGTTAGGGTAACTACACCCTTCTTATGGCCACGTCCGCTGGGAAGTGTCATAGTCCTAACTCTAGTGCCCTAATTCCTTTCAAGCAAGATGGAGATATTTGAAAAGTAGTGTCCACTTCAGCTCGTCCACCTTAGGGGTGGGACTGGCATGAAATGGGCACCCCTCCTAATTTAAAAATTTTTCCTGCCTATGCTGCTGCCAACGGTGGGACCAGGACAAGAGGGTTGGTCATCTCTGCCATTTGGAGAGACCTGGGGCACATTACAAAGGTGGCAAGGACTTTAAAACTTCCCACCCTCGAATGTCCATCCTGCCTGGAGGAGGGGAGGTCACACCACTGCCCAGTGCAGGCTTTTGTCTCAGGCCCTCGAAAGTGGAGGCTCTCACCTTGGGGGGATAGAAATGCATCTGTGGTGGCTGAACTGGTCAGGACCAGTCAGTCAGCATACTAGTAGCTGGTAGGTTTTCATGACGCACCTCTAAGGTGCCCTCTGTGAGCATTTAATAAATCCATTACTGGGGACAGTGAGGGTTTATCATTCTGAGATGTTTGATAAAAAGCATCCCAGAATTCAGAGAAGGCATCATGTAGCTGGGGAACTCGTAATGACCAGTGTCCAGCACATGCATTTAAAATGGCTCACCTGTGCACTCACTATGTCTCAGAATCAACAGAGACATTGCAGGTGCATATCTGCTCATGCATATATGCCCTCACTTGTGCCTGTATGCACCCTGCCTTAGGGTAGACTTACACCTGTCACATGCAGAGATAGGGGTCCTGGCACCCAGGGTTTGTGACAGGTCGTATTTTCAACTTAGTCTGCACCAACACACGCAGTCTGCAATGACAGTACTGTTGGCTTGGTGAGTGGTCCCTGAGGGTGGCACAGTTGGTGCTGCAGCCCTCAGACACCTTCTTTTGTTCCCGAGGCTCTAGGTACCAGGAGTACCATTTACTGGGGACTTTTAGCAGGGACCTAGTGCACTAACAGTCAAAGCCAAATCAGAAACCGGGTAAAAAGTGGGGGCCAGCCATGTCAAAAAGGGTGCTTTCTTACATGTATCCCAAATGGTATTGCAGAAATGGACCAATAAGCACAAAGTATTCACGGACCTCAGTGCTTGGCTGGTGGAAAAAAAGAACTTCTTCCCAAGATTGTTCAGCCTCTTGGATTCCCTATCCGGTGGAGCAGAAGAGAATGCATAGTGGGATATGGAGGTTTGACTAATAAAGCACTCATGGGTGGGGTTTTGGCTGAGAAAGCTAGGGTCACCAGGAGCAGGTTGATGGCGGCGGGCAATCGTCCTATTTACAGGAACCCCTGTGCTGGGCTTAGACCAAGTTCCCAGCAGGACCTCAGTAAGTGCCTCATTGAATGGCAAAAGCGGTTCAGAAGTGGATGCCTCAGGCTGGAGCATTTCTGTTTAGATGTTGGTCTTGACAGCCACTCAGAGCAGTTTGAGGTCAAGAACTTCCGCTGCCCTATGCACCACCATCGCATAGGACGCTCCCTCCTCCACAGCCATAGTGAGGGGAGAAAGCAGCCAGTGTCTGCAGAGGTGTCTAGACCACTGGCCTCTCCTAGCATCTCATACCAGTCCAAAGATCTTTCCAACTGGTGTTCTAAAGGGTCCAGTGACCCCTCCCATTTTTCTGCTATGCCTGGTTGTGTAAAGTAAGGCTAAGGCAATGATCTGGCACCTGTGAGAGCCGTCAGTGCTGGTATCAGTGTTGTGCGACGCCATTCCAGCTTCGGCTCATCGGGTATAAGGATGGGGCTGGTGCCGGCAACGTCAGGTGTATCAGCGTTGTGACCGGCGCCGTAGAAGGTTGCCTGGGTGTGCCCGGCACCTGTCCAGATCCAGAGTCGGATCTATGAGGCTCCGCTGGAGCAGAGGTCGAAGCCACTGGCGTGTATCCAGTTGAAGCCTCATCTGACCCTTTGGGGCCCAAAGGCATGCCAGAGAGGTCAGCCCACTCTATTACGCGTCGCATGGCCTCGTAGAACTCCTTTATCTGAGTGGGTGTCAACTCGGCTATAGAAAAGGGTAGGAGATGCCGAGTCAGAATGGGTAACGGCTCGACAGAACAGTGCCAGGAACGCCAATGTCCCATGCTCATCTCGATGGCTGACGGACGAGGTGAAGTCAAAGTCCTCTTGGACTTCTTCTTATGCCTCTTACTTGAGTGTCCTGAGGATCTCGAATGGGAGGAAGAGGACGTGGGGCTCAGAGATCGGTCCTGCGACCTCCTTATCAACTGAGACCATCTC
This sequence comes from Pleurodeles waltl, assembly GCF_031143425.1. Classification (NCBI taxonomy): domain Eukaryota; kingdom Metazoa; phylum Chordata; class Amphibia; order Caudata; family Salamandridae; genus Pleurodeles; species Pleurodeles waltl. The sequence continues at coordinate 1,405,132,624 of NC_090447.1, read as the reverse complement.
AGAGTTGCGCGTGCTGGTGTTGCCGACTGCTGGGCCGCAAGTAGCTTTAGGGACCACTCCCTCAAAGCCTTAGGCGCCATGGCACAGAAGTCAAAGCACAACTTGTAGTCATGGTAGTGCTCGAGCACCAGAGGCATACGAGAAGGGGGTAAGTGACCAACATGGCGCGGTGACAGGCACCACATGGTTTAAACCCAGCCTTCCTCAAAGACATCTCAACACACTTGAGAAAAAAAACTCAACAAAAAGTTGAAAAAAGGTCGGTCAAAAAACGACAGAGAAGTAGCTCTCTCTGTATCTGTGCTGGAATGAAAAGAACTGAAGCCCACGCACCGGGTGGCGCCTATATAGGTGGCCACAACGTCACTTCCGGAGCCAACTACGCCACATGGAGCTGAATGGAACCACCCGATGGTGCGCAAGGGTTATTGCTCAGCAAAAGTTTCCAGATCCAGCCTGAAGCCTGGGAAAATCAAAGGTAAGGAATCTGCAGCTAGAAGTCTCTATCATATAAAACAAATATGTGCCTTGTCCACGTGCCACAAAAAGAAAAGGAAGTGACACCTGGCAAGCACTGTCCAATTAGAAGTCTATGATGAAGAATGACCATGATGTCAACAAATGGGAAGCAAGGGGTGGGTTCCAAGCCCACTATCGAACACAAAAGTCTTCCAAGTGAAAGTGCATTGTCACACGGGCTCAACCTAATCACACTGGTCCTTGCATTGCTGTCTCATCCAGGTTATTGTAATATCTATACATAAATCCTAGGAAAATCATTACCACAACTATCAAGAATTCAGAACCATGCTTCAAATGTACTATTGGCTTGGGAGTCCATAATCACATCATCAGATACCAATTTTATATCCTCTGCCTCACCCACAAAGCTTTATAAGGCCATTTGCATTATCATCTTGGCAAGGTGTTGATTCACTATTAAACACTTACTGAGCTAGTCATAACTTACTGACACCTGGCAACTAGATTAATAAATTACTTAGCTACACGAATAATCTCTGACGAAAGACACTCAGAGACTTCCACTGAGGTATTTATACTCCTTATCAGAGGAGAATGAACACTGTTTATGGTTTGTGTGCTTCCAGTGCTCTCTCTCTGGGTACGTCACCTTTGAAGGAAATCATGATTTTTGACTTGAGAAATGCCAGAAAGAGCCTGGCCTCCCTTTCTCCAGCTGTCTTTGAGTACATCAGAGGATAGTTCATGCAGCCCTGCCAAGTACCACGCAGCAGGGGTTAGACTAAGGCATTTTAGAGCTTATGTCGGCATCACTGCACTAAAATGCATTAGGCATGCATATTATTGCTCCTGTCAGGTCTGACAAGGCACTGCATATTATACTAACAAAAGGATCCTCAGCCAGATCTACTGCTTGCTGTCCAGCTCTGCAATGATGAACTCGCTGGGAGGAATAAGCGTTTCTAGGGGCTAAGAAGTGCTTAAACTGTGGCTTCCACAGGGTTTAACTTTCACTCGTCCTTAATCAAGAAATGCACCAGCTCGGGCCTGGCATCTCTCTCAGCCATGTGGGCACCTGGCATCAGAAAACAGCCAGAATCCAGACCCAGCCTCATGTGTTTCTGGCTCCGGTCCCTTCTGTTGTTTTCCTGCATCCAGCTCCCCAGGAACCAAGCAGCCCCTGAAGGCAGCACTGCAGGCAGCAGCACTCACAGCACCTTACATGACATCCTGGCCACAGTGCTGAACCACTCTGACCAGGCGAGTCATATCCGACCTCCAGCTGCTATCGCACTGTGGGCAGCTCCAGTGCTTTAAATGTAAATACAGCAGTACAGGTGCACACTGTTTAGAATACCTGTTTGCTCCTGAGAAGTGCCACTTCTCTAATATTAACTGTATTGTAGGAGTGCTGAGAAGTGCAGGTACTGAGTACCGGACAGTAACTTCCCATTTAAAGCACTGGGTAGTTCCTTCTTCAACCTCCCCTCTCACCCAAACCCACCTCATCACCCCATAGCCTGCCCCACACTGCCTGTCGCTGCATCTCTGATGAGCCTCTGAGCAGTAATCAGCAGCACTGACCCTGCCCAACATGAACTTCCCTGGCTTGCCTGTTCTACGAGAATCAAGTGAAGAAAGCACAACAAACGATGTGCAGTGCAGTTCAGTCCAGTTAGGCTAATTGACTGGAGGACTCACATTCTCAGTCAATGGGCACTTGGCACAGACAGGTCAGTCAAAGTAGCACTCATGAGGAACTATAACTTTCTAGCAGCAGGGCGAGTAGAAGGGCAAGAATATCATCTTCTGCCAGGCGGACTCAGGAGTCTAGTGTGGGTGGGTCCTCGGGTCAGAATCATGAAGTCCTTGGCTCAGGGTTGCCTGGCCTACTAAGCCTCAGCTGAGAGCAGGCAACGACCTGCAGTCCTTCGAGACAGGCTGGAGTACTCATTTTTTAGCAGTCGGTGACGAGAGGTCTTTCAAATCAGGACTTTTAACCCCTCGGGTGCCTTGTACGAGCTGGGCTCGCCCTTGGCCACGGTTACAGTGTGCACTTGTCCTGCACCCGGCCCACGGCTACTGCTCCTCCCATGGGCCTCCCACCCACACCCCCAGTCAGGGATGGAAGGGGAATCGCTTCCCCTTCAACCCCAACCCCCCGACCTCCCCCAGTAACGTCTGATGACGTCAGCACACAATCAGGTGCTGAACTCATCAGAGGTCACCTGCCATCGCGCAGGAAGCATGCTTCCAAGCGATGCAGAAGAGAAATGCCAGGCATTTCTCTTCTGCTCGGGAGGAGGAGCAGGCAGAGGCAGGAAAGGAAATGAAAACCCTTTCCTTTCATGTCTCTGTAAGCATTTCTGCAGCCCGATCGCGATGCCCACTAGGCACCAGGGATTTTTTTTATTTTTTTGGTGTTACTACATAAGGGGAGCAGCCCTTGCCCGGGGGAGGCAAATAATTATTAGGTCTTTTCTGCCTCTGCTCTTTCTGCCTATATTGATTAGGCAGATATGTCCCCGGGGGGGGCAGAATCCACTAGACACCAGGGATTGTTTTTTTTTGTTTGTTTTTTTGTTTCATAAGGGGAGCAACCCCTTAGGCAAGGGTCACTCCCCAGGGGGCAATAATTTTATTAGGCCTATTCTGCCCCCCAGGGGCAGATCGGCCTATGTTGATTAGGCCGATCTGCCCCCGGGTGGACCGAAGCTACTAGACACCAGGGATTTTTATGCAATTGGCATAAGGGGCGCAAACCATTAGGCAGGGGTCGCTCTTCAGGGGGCAATATTTTTAATCAGCCTCTTCTGCTCCCCCCTAGGAGCATATCGGCCTATATTGATTAGGCCGATCTGCCAGATCCACTAGACACTAGGGATTTTTTTGATTTGTTCACATTGATAAGGGGAGCGACTCCTTAGGCAAGGACCGCTCCCCTGGGGGGCAAATTTATTTTAGCCCATTTCTGCCCCCCTTGGGGGCAGATCAGCCTATTTTAATTAGGCCGATCTGCCCCCAAGGGGGAGCAGAAACCACTAGGCACCAGGGATTTTTTTTTTTTTTGTTACAGATGGGTAGCGACCCCTTAGGCATGGGTCGTTCCCCCTCGGGGGCAAATTTATTTTAGGCCATTTCTGCTCACCTTGGGGGCAGATTGGCCTATTTTTCTTAGGCCAAACCACTAGACACCAGGGATTTTTTTGTTGCGCCAATTTCACGCAAGAGGAGTGGCCCCTTAGGCAAGGGTCGCTCCCCTGGGGAGCAAATTCATTTTAGGCCATTGCTGCCCCCCCTGGGGGCAGATCAGCCTATTTTTGTAAGGCTCATCTGCCTCCCAGGGGGGGGGGCAGAAACCTCACCAGACACCAGGGAAGATTTAAAAAAAAAAGTTGTTCTGCCCACTGGTGGGCAGATGGGGCAATTACCCCCTAATCCACTCTCCAGGTGGGCAGAAAGCCTACTAGATGCCAGGGAATTTAAAAAAAATAAAAGATAGTGGGCTGGTGGCTACCAACCAGTATGGGTATGGTTATGCCCCCACCCCAACTGAAGGGGGTAACAGTCTTTCAGCACTCCCCTGAAACATTAAAACATGTTATCCCACGGTAATCAAGAGAACATTTGATTATTTTGGGTTTTGGTTGTATATTTGGGCCATGAGAGCTTGGCTAACTCTCAAAGTCGTCCCACTTGGAATGGTGAGGGCTGCACTTTTTGAATGTTGGGATGCTGCCGCGTAGAAAAATCCACAAGACCTAGACACATCTGAAAACTAAACATCTGGGTGAGTCCAGGGTGGTGTGCTTCACAGGCATCCTGCACCATTTTCTTACCTACAATGCCCTGCAAACCTCCAATTTTGCTGGAAATCACAAATTTTTCCCACATTTTTGTGATGGACACTTCCAGAATCTGCAGGAATCCACAAAATTTCTACCACCCAGCATTGTTGCATCTATACCTATACAAATTCTGCCCCACTTGTCAGCCTCAAAAAAATTATATTTTTTCAAACTGCCCTTTTGGATCCACTTTGGTTCCCCCTCAAACTGTTTTTGGCTCTTCCCTGTCACAGGCACTTGGCCTACCTCCACAAGTAACGTATAATTTTTATCGGGAGGCTGAGGGGAACGTTGGGTGGTAGGAAATTTGTGCCGGTGCATTGATCCCACACAGAAATGTGGGAATTTTTTTATTTTTTTGCTACATTTGAGCTTTCCAAAGGATTCTGGGTAAGAAAAAACTGGGTGATCCACGCAAGTCACACCTCCCTGACCTCCCTCAGGTGTCTAGTTTTCAGAAATGTTTGGGTTTGGTAGGTTTCCCTATATGGCTGCTGAGCCCAGGACCAAAAACACAGGTGCCCCGTCACCCCCCCCCCGCAAAAACAGGTAGTTTTGTATTTGATAATTTTGATGTGTCCAGATAGTGTTTTGGGGCATTTCCTTTCGCGGGCACTAGGCCTACCCACACAAGTGAGGTACCATTTTTATCAGGAGACTTGGGTGAGCGCTGGGTGGAAGAAAATGTGTTGCTCCTCTCAGATTCCAGAACTTTCTGTCACCCAAATGTGAGGCGAAAGCAATTTTTGGGCCAAATTTTTTGGTTTGTAAAGGAGTCTGGGTAACAGAACCTGGTGAGAGCCCCACAAGTCACCCCATCCTGGATTCCTCTAAGTGTCTAGTTTTAAAAAAGGCACAGGTTTGGTAGGTTTTCCTAGGTGCCGGCTTAGCTAGAGATCAAAATACACAGCTAGGCACTTTCCAAAAAACACGTCAGATTTCAATGTAAAAATGTGATGTGTCCATGTTGCCTTTCCTGACGCGGGCATTAGGCCCACGCAAGTGAGGTACCATTTTTATCAGGAGACTTGGGGGAACACCGAATAGCAGAACAAGTGTTATTGCCCCCTTGTCTTTCTCTACATTTTTTCCTTCCAAATGTAAGACAGAGTGTAAAAAAGACTTCTATTTGAGAAATGCCCTGTAATTCACATGCTAGTATGGGGACCCCAGAATTCAGAGATGTGCAAATACCCACTGCTTCGCAACACCTTATCTTGTGCCCATTTTGGAAATACAAAGGTTTTCTTGATACCTATTTTTCACTCTTTTTGTATTTCACCAAATGAATTGCTGTATACCCGGTATACAATGAAAACCCATTGCAAGGTGCAGCTCATTTATTGGCTCTGGGTACCTAGGGTTCTTGATGTGCCTACAAGCCCTATAAATACCCACAACCAGAAGAGTCCAGCAGACGTAATGGTATATTGCTTTAAAAAAATCTGACATTGCAGGAAAAAGTTACAGGGTAAAACGTGGAGAAAAATTTCAGTTTTTTTAACCTCAATGTCAATATTTTTTTATTTCAGCTGTTATTTTCTGTAGGAAAACCTTGTGGGATCTACACAAATTACCCACTTTTCTGAAATGTTTAGCTTTCTGGGATCCAGCATTGGTTTCACACCCATTTCTGTCACTAACTGGAAGGAGGCTATAAGTACAAAAAAATAGTAAAAATGGGTTATGTCCCTGTAAAATGCCGAAATTGTGTTGAAAAATGTGGTTGTCTAATTCAACTCTTCCTATTCCTGAAGGCTGGGAAGATGGTGATTTTAGCACTGCAAATCCTTTGTTGATGCCATTTTCAGGGGGAAAAAACCACAAGCCTTCTTCTGCAGCCCTTTTTTCCCATTTTTGTTTTAAAAAAAGAAATTTTCGTTGTATTTTGGCTAATCTCTTGGCTCCTGCAGGAGAACCCACAAACTCTGGGTAACTCTAGAATACCTAGGATGTTGGAAAAAAGGACGCAAATTTGGCATAGGTTGCTTATGTGGACAAAAAGTTATGAGGGCCTAAGCGTGAACTGCCGCAAATAGCCAAAAAAAGGCCTGGCAGCGAAGGGGTTAAAGCAGTTTCAATTCTTTTTAAGAACTTCTTGTTGCTCCGAAAGCGGTAATTTCAGTGCATAATTTGTGCTTGTTGATTCCGGTGCAGAGCATCGGCACTTATTTTTGAGGGTCGGCGCTTCTTTTTCTGCCTCAAGCGCTTACTGCGAGCAAAAGACACAAGGGAAAACGGAGGAAGAGAAAAACGAAAAAGCGTCACAATGGGAGAAAGCTTCAAGAGTGAGCTGAAGGGGCAGAGGTTGGTTTTACATGGATTGAAGAGGCTTCGGGATTACGCTGCCTCAGTATTCTGTGCTCGCACATTTTATTGGAGCAGCCGCGTGTTTAAGAGGAGGGCTTTGAGCACCGGCTCGTTTTTTATTTACAAATTAAGCACTGGGTAATTTCCAAAATGTATCTGTTTGCATGCTTGGTTTTCCTCGCAAGAATGTGTCACTAGAAGTGTCATACATTTTGCAACAGACTGTCACTCATACGTACTGTACACTTATACCATGGAAATGTCACACTCAAACAATGTAAAAACTTAGCAGCTAAGTTCATATAGAGCCATGTTGTCCACTTGATTTATGCTATGCAACAGAAATGTTATGGGGTCCCGACATATGAAGGCCAAATGTGGCACAGGACAGAAATCCAGATGAATTGGGAGCAAACATTATATCGTTGAAAGATTTGAAAAACGTTCCAGAAAACTTGGGAAAAAAGATCTGAAGCCAGGCAGTGCCACCTAGTGGTGGTGAGGTAATAGCGTTTCAAAAAGTGTCTAGGTCCACTGTGAATTTTAATGCTTCATTCACATGAGAAATATGCAATAAGATGGGTCCATTAGAACAAATATGAACAAAACCTTGTTGCTCTTTCCTTTCAGGTATGAATAAACATTCTCATGGAGTTCTGGTATCACTCGTCGCAGGTGACTGATAACGAATTGAAGTCCTATTCAACGACTGCCTGGTTCACTACAAGAAGACGCGGGCTGGCACTCAAAGCAGCAATACAATCACACTAGGAAGATGATGTGAAGCTAAAGGTGGGGAGGGGAAGGGAAAATATCTAGTTTTATATAATTACCACCAATCAGTGGCCTGAGGACAACCTATTGTGCTCTTATTGCATGGTTTTGCCATCGCTCAAAATTGGAAGCAGAATATAGCTTTGCACTACAGGATCTATGATGCTGGCCAGACGTGTGCAATTCGCTGCTAAAGAGTTGTAAGTTCATATAATAGTTATGAGACCTGCACATGCTAAAAAGCAAAAAAAAATGTGTTAAAAAATAAACGAACAAACCAGTAAGTTGTAACCTAACTAAATGATGTACAACGCATTGCTTGAAAATAGAACGATTCCTGTAATGTAATTCGTAAAAAGTGTTTCAGTTAATAGTGAGTAAAAAAAATAAATATATATATATATATATATATATATATATATATATATATATATGACCTTCATGCCAGAGACACTTTTCTTTAACTTGGTTTTTCTAAGGAGCTACTTGTTTTGCTCTTAGAAACACTAATATGACATGTTTTAAGGCCTTAGGTGCTGGATTGCATCTGTGCTAGATCTGTGGTATTTGATATTGGGCAACAATGCCTAAGCCATCTTAGCTTTTCAGGATTTTTGCCAACTGAAAATATGATCGCCATCTAGATCCATCTGAAATTAACATGAGAATGTATCTCATGCGGATTAGGAATGGGAATGGCTCATGTGGACCAGCTTGGACAGCACGACACTTAACTCAGATAAAGAAGCCAGGTTGGCAGGGCCTTGTTCCTCCAACAAGGGCAGAGCACCGTCTGCAGCATCACATATCAGACATTATCTCTACTCTTACCTCTGTGACTAGCTGTAGGTCGTTGACATAATTTTCCTCTGTCACAATAAGTTCATGGATGTATCCTTGTCTTTTCCTTTCGGTGGGACTTAGCATGTCCAGTAGATGCAAGTCTGCACACCCTGAAAAACACGATGAGAGCAAATGCTTATTAATGAGTGGTAAAATACGACATTCAAGTGCTTTTATCATTGTATATTAAACTTTCATTTGCAACTTTTGCATGAAGCGTCTTTAGCATTAAGGGTATTTTTTAAAAACTATTATTGATCAATGTAAGGTGTGGGTTTTCGAGGTTCCCCCGGTACACAGTGGTTTGCTTACTCATCTGGCGTTTTTGATATGTGCACCGTTAACTTTTGGTACCCTCGAGGCACCCCACAGTGGATGCTGACCCACTTTGCCCTTTGTTGCCTTTCCAGTGTCGCAGTTGGAGGCTAACAAGAAATGTAATTTCATAGGGTAACTGGTTGAGACACTGAGTTCAGCGGATATTTTTGCCACCAGAAAAACTCACCACATTTACACATTTAAGGAGCTGACCCTTAAGCACTGGCACCCTGCACTCTGAAGTGGAAGATGGCCCACTTCATCCTTAGTCTCCAATAAACAGCCATTGAAATTAAGATGTTAGAACACAACTCAGGAATAAAACTGGCCTCAGGGCTCTGCTGCCTAGACTATGAAGCCTCTGGTATCCCCAATCAACAGATAATAGACATTGAAACATGGTCTTGTGACTAACAGCATCCAAATTCAGATGCCCTATTCTAGCTCGGCCGTGGATAAGAAGGCAGGCACCCTCCCAGTATTTAGTTTCAGAGCCATGTTTGCCTGCTATCAGGTCCAGTTGCACTACTCGCTTTCATGACACTAATTAGTTTAGGCAGACCACTGTCACTACTGCCGATCCTATGGACCTCTACTTCAGTCACACTGACTATTCCAATGTGGAAGGTCTCGTCTTAGAACCTCTTGACATACATACCACTATCCTCAATTTTAACATTTTCCTCAGGAGTAAAGTCCTTATCCAGCCTGGTAGGTATGATCGTAGAGGCTACTAATAATAAGAATAAGGACATACTTTTGTGCCCTAAATCATCCACCATTACATGACAATCTTTATTGGAATAGCATTTTTTTTTTTATATCAGAAGATTTGTATGATTGCTCGCTGCGAAGGGAATGTCCACTGTACGATAAATTGGCGTGTACCCCTGCGCATAGTGCCCAACTGCTTTGCAATTGTATTTATATAGCACTTACTACCCCAGACAAGGCATTGAAGCACTTTTCGGCGACTAGCACGCTACTCCAGAAATGAAAGTGGATTAGTGTTGTATTAGTCTACGGAAATATACGTTCTCACATGAAGCCGTGCACATGTGAGTTTTTTCGTTGGATTTAATAGGACAATTGAGGGATAGAAGAGGGGAGAGTCTAGAAAGGGTTGTTTGGGAGATCATAGTAGTAAAATGAAGTTTGGAGGAGTCAGAGGTGGAGATAAAGGATATTCTGAAAGAGATATAGGATGAGACAGAGTAGCAAGTTAGAGAGAGTTGAAGGTAATTTTTTCCTATCTCAGGAGTAAAGTAATAAACATGTAGATAGATAACTACATAAACAAGCATTTGCAATTCAGTGGGTCTCGCATTACGTCGAGTTAGAGCTATTATCGTTGTAAACTCCCAACCGGACTTTTCTTCCCACATTAAATGAAAAAAAAAAAAAATGAGCGCGATTGCGCTGCGAAATAAAGAGAAAAGGTAGTCCAGAAACCATCCAGAAAACATGGAGCCTCATATGTTTACAGTAGTTTACCGGTGCCCTTGAGGAGGGCTAAACACCGGAAAAGGCATGATGTATGCATGCCTTTCACGAATGAAAACAAACAGATTTGAAAAGGCAAGCCCACAAGCCAATGAAAGTGACTGACGTAATATGGGCGTGGTTAAAATCACCCTAAAGAGAGATTAGAAGAGAGACGGAGCACTTTGTGCTCGCCTCTAAAAAGGTATACAGCTATATAGAAAATTACAAAGAAATATAAAGTATTATTATAAAAGTCCCATATGTACATGTATGGATACATATTTAAAAACTCAGACTTTCAAGTGTTGCTGTACATAAAGCTAACTTATTTATATATTTTGTATTTGTTGATTTCATGATATATTTATTTTATATTTTTCCCCAACATTTCAATAGTTAAGCACCTATAGATACAATTGTTATGATTATATTTACACATTGTGATAAATAAAATAAAACAGAGTCCCATAAGCATATGATCAAATAACTTATCACACATTGTGATAGATAAAATAAAACAGAGACCCATAAGCACATAACCAAATAAATTATATGTACACTATGCAGTGACCTATATAAATATTAACCATAAAATAATATAAGTGTATGTGTGTGTCTGTGTGTATATATATTTATGTACATATATATATATATATACATATATATATACACACACACACAGACACACACGTTAACCATAAGTAATCTATACATTTGTTAAGCAGACCTAAAAGAATAGCTATATATGTTTAAACAATAAGTATTACATATATTTGTACAAAGAAATCAACACATATCTAAACACATAATATAATCAAATTCTACATGTTTACATACACAAGCATATGATGTACATTTGTGTTTTGAGTATGGTGGTCATGTAGGAAAGAGCCAACTCTTGAGTAGTCTTCTGAAGATAAGGTGGATATCTGTACATCTTATGTTTGGGGTAATTAATTCCATAGTTTGGTTGCTTGGACAGAGAAAGATGTGCCAGCCATGTTTTTCCTTGTATGCTGGAGTTTTGAGGCGAGGTGCCAATCTGGAGTGGAAGTTCCTTTGCTATAAGTATTTAGTGATTTTATTCCTGATGAAGTGTTCCCTTTGCATATACTGCTTTGTGGGTGATACAAAGCAGCTTAAGATGGATCTTCTGACAACCGGTAACCAATGTAGGGCCCTCAGGGCAGGGTGGAGGTATGGGCTTGTGGCTTTACAAGTAGGAGTAGTCTGGTAGCAGAGTTCTGAATTAAATGTAGTCTTTTCATAGTTGATAAAGATGATCAGTGGTTGAGGCCATTGGTATAATCAAGTTTAGATTGTACAAGAGAGCTAGTAGCTTGTACCTGGTGTGGAAATTCTAAGTAGGGAAAGGTGTATCACAGAGTTTTCATTGTAATGAAGCTTGACCTTGCTACCTTTTCCACTGGGCTTTCATTGATAACTTGGTGTCCATGGTAATTCCAAGATTTCTTACTTCCTTGGATACTGTAAGAGGTGGTACCATATCCTCCGGGCCAGGCACAGTGTGGGTCATAATTTTTCCAATGGCCATATGTTAGCATTTCAGTTTTGAATGCCTTCAATTTGAGATGGCTCCATGTCATCCACTAATCAACAGCTCAGAGGCAACTGAAGAATTCTGAGTTATCAATGTCTTCAAGGCTTTCCAATTTAAGAAGTATTTGTATGTCATCTGTTTAGTTACAGCATTAACATTAAAATTCATTGAACACTGCTAGGAATGACTTCATGTAGATGATGAAAAGCATGGGTGAGATGAGAGCCTTGGGGGACCCCTGTTTTTGTGACATACAGGTTGGATGAGAAGGGGAGGGGTATGGATAAAATGTGTTCTGTTTTGAAGGTGGGATGTGATCCAGTCGAGAGCAGTACTCTCTATGCTGACTTCGTGGAGTCTTTGGATTAGTGTGTCATGATTAACTTTCTTGAAGGTAGCTGAAAGATCCAAGAGAACTGCTGGAAAACTAGTATCCTGACTTTTACTTTGGCTCTAGACTCACACTAACCTAGATCAGTCGAGGACTGTCCATCGAAACCCAAGGTCCAGAACCGCTTCTGTGACCTGGAAGGTGAGCACAAAGCATGCTTTCATTGAGGGAAACATCCTTAACAAGGCACTCCTAAGGACACGGACGTTTCTCACACTTGCCTGAACAACTCATGGGTTTTTCTGTGTCTTAACCACGCATGTGCTGAACTACGCATATGCGTGGTTAAGGCATAGAAAAAGCCATGCGGTGTTTGGGAGAGGAAGAGGAGGGCGCAGTGAGGTAAGTGAGGCTAGGGCAGGGGTTGGGGTTGGATTAAGGGATTGGGGAGAGTGGAAGGTCGGGTGGGCTATTTTATTTAAGGGATGGGGGTTTGGATATTTTTTTAAGGGATTAGGTTAGGGGGTCGGGTATCTTTTTTTTAGGGGCTGGGTTCGGGGGTTTGAGTAATTTGTTTTATTTAGGGCTTAGGGTGGGGTAGTCTATTTTTAAAGGTCGGGGAAGGTTTAAGGAAGGGCAGGAGGAGAGAAGAGGAGGAAGGATTGGCAGAGGACGTGGTAAGGTAAGTGAGGATGGGGCAGGGTTGGTTGGTAGTTTTTAACAGTGGGGGGGATTTAGGGCTTAGGGTGGGTGGAGGTGTTGGGGTATTTTTTTAGGGCTCAAGGTGGGTGGGGGAGTCAGGGTAATTTAGTTTTATGGGATGGGGTAGGGTAACTAGGACAGTTTTTTTAGGGCTTAGGGTGGGTGGGGGGTTGGGGTAGCTGACTTATTAGGGGGGAAGGTTTTAGGGTTCAAGGCGGGTGGAGGAGTGCCAGAGTAGTTTAGTTTTTAGGGGTGGGGTGGGGATAGTTTTTTTTACGGTTCAGGGTGGATGGAGGTAGCCTACTTTCTAGAGGGGGTGGGGTAGTTTAAAAAAAAAAAATTTAGGACTCACGGTGGGTGGGGGTGTCGGGTAGTTTAGTTTTTAGGGGTGGGGTCGGGTAGTTTTTTTTTTTAGGGCTCATGGCGGGTTGGGACGTCAGGGTAGTTTACTTTTAAGGGGTGGGGTCAGAGTAGTTTTTTTTTTTAGGGCTTAGGGCGCGTGGGGGTGTTGGGATAGTTTAGTTTTATGAGGCAGGGGTGGGGGTCGGGGGAGATTTTTTTTTTTAAGGAGTCAGGGCGGGTGGGGGAGTCAGGGTACTTTAGTTTATAGTGGCAGTGTGGGGGCGTTAGGATAGTATATTTTTTTGGCCTCAGGGTGGGTGGGGGTTTGCATGACAGAAAAATGCATTCCATTTTGCATGTGTTTCCACACATGTCGTTACTAGGCATGCTTTTACAGCAAAATTCATTGTAAAGGCATGCGTGGTAAAGGCATGCGGGGAAACGTTGTGGTTCCAACTGAGTTGTTAAGGCATGCATTGTTCCGACATGCGTTGTTCCATCATACAACCATTCACAGAGAGTGTTTTACTACCATCCAAGTCCTGCATGTACCACATAAAGCAGGGCTGGCAGCGTACCTTGTTTTGTGAATCAGTAGTGTGATCAGGCTTTCTTTTCTGTGTCAGGAAAGGTGAGTCTACTGGCTCCTCTCATGTGAGGTTCTGCTGTTATGTGAAACCCAGAACCTTGTGCTGATATTCTGTGAGCATGTTGAGTGCTTGTATATGTACCGAGTGTGTAGTTCATGTATGTTGAGCACTGAGGCCAGTGAAATCCATTTTAAGTACCCCTGGTTTATCATGGCACAAGATGGACGATCGGGACAGCTTTCCCCCAAGACAGTGGGAATGTATTGCCTACATTCCAGTGGCTGGGGGATGAAGAACCAGTCACTTAATCGAGTTAGGGTGTAGCCAGGGATATATTTACAAATTAAATGATGGCCTTTACAGAAAAAGACTGCTGATTAGTTCTTCCAGAGTACTGCCATTTGGTAGTTGTCTTTTTTTTTGGGGGGGAGGGTGGATACAGTTTTCATTGCTCAAGGTAAGAACATTTTGATGCAGGGCCTTGCCTTTTGCCTGACCCTGAGTACTGCTTCAGAAAAGCTGACAACAGCCAGGTGCAGAAATCTTACACTGTGTTTGAGAAGGAACCTTGAAAATGACATTTAAAAAAGGGCGGGTCTGAACCGGTTCTGAAGCTTTATATAGTGGCTCCACATGCCCTGCCTGTCTGTTGATGCCTAAGCTGTAGTGTGTTGGGGGAAAGAGGATGTCGGAAAACAGAGGGGTAGCGCTTCAGTGTTAAACACACTGTTAAACACAACTCAATGACAACCCTGCAATACTTTCTCATCTCATTGTGTAGTATTGAGTTCTGCTATAAGATTGACATTTTCGTTTATATAAAAGATAAGCACGGGGGGGAAAATAGAGTATTGATCCTGTTGGTAGACTGTTCCAAGCTCCTGTGTCTCAAACTACCTCCATCTTAGTAGATTTGTCCTCTGGACACCAGTGGTATATGGCCTCAACCACCAAGGTTTGGGTCCATTATCCCCTGTAGGCTTAATTCCCTCAGCCCTCAACCCCACCTCGCCACCACCCCCACCAAGTTTTTCCTAGCACTCACAAATATGCAAGTACAATCTGACTTTTCACTCTGGTTTCACAATCAAAGCAAGCTTGTCTCCTATTTCCCAGCTGAAAGCATTTGTGTTAAATGTAACTCCACCTTCAATTTCTAATTATATAAATAGGGACATCAGACCACTGTTATTCTTAGTAAGATGATTAATCAGTATCACCTATAAACCCATGGCCTCAGTGGAACAAACAGCTTTATTATTAATTTTCTCAATTAAAAATTTGCAATTTTGATTGTACATTTGACCATCAGACATTGGGTGGTGATCACTCGCAAGCTTATTAAAAACGTAAATAAAGGCAGGTTGTGAAATCAACGGTCTCATACAAATACAATCCAATAAACCTGTAAAAGGTCTAGTACATCTTAAGGGCTGTGATGACCTGTTATAATTAACTTCATGACTTAATACCATAGTATTATACTGACAGAAAAAGGCAACCGTATCCTTCCCGCTTAATCCGGATGAGGAATAATAGCGTCTCACCAGGAGCGGCATTCTTGGGATCATTATTCTTCATCAACTAGTGGTCTAGAATTAAGTCCTACATCCATAACCAATCAGATAGTTATCATGATCCTATGGCGCTCTGCAGTCGTCCGAGGGACATTTGGGGGGCATATCAGGCATTTCTCACGCTCTAAGACGCATAAACTTGTGCCTGTGGAAATGTGTGAAGAAGCATAATAGTCATGGTAATGGGCTGGCGACTAAAGGCCCTCAGGCTGTGGGATGCAGTGGTCGACGCGGAGTGGGATGCTGTGCCTGTACAAGGGGAAAGTGGGCGACTGCAGTTAGGGATGTTACTCTCAGGACCCTCTGGGTTGGCTGTGGCAAAAGCTTTTATACCAATACTGAAAATGTGTATTTTCTTACTGCATGAACTCCATCGTGCTGTCTGATCCACCTTGCATAAGGCTGTGCCCACTGTGGACCTGTAACTTCTGCCCTGGAATAGAAACCCTAGAGGACTAGGCAACTCCAACAAGTTTCTTGTGCGCTACTGGTAGCTCTCCAGCTACCTGCCAGTAGCTCTCCGGTGTGCAGCAAAACCAACTAAGTTGAAGGTTTTCGTTTGGTTGAATTACTGTACCTATACCAATATTTAAAAGTGTGCATTTGAGACAAAAATTTGGATATGTTCAGATTTCATAAGCTGAAGTTTTTTTAAAATAAAAGGTTGAATTACCAAAATACATTTAAAGCTGATATTTGAGGTATACGTCAGGCAGCCTTGGGGAAACCTCCTACTTAGATGGTGTCAGCAGCACTGCAGCTATGTATTACACATGTAGAGGCATTCAACACTGACATAGACTTCTTAACATTACTGAGGTGATCACTGCTGGTGAGCTTGCATATGGTAGCCACTAATGTAATTTGTCTGACTGGTTGTCTGATAGCGATCTGTGGTCAGTATTACAGCACTAATAATATTAACTGTAGCTCGGGATGAGTTTAACCGAACGTAAGTAGCTCTTATTATTGAAAAAGTTGGAGACCCCTGGAGTGGACAAAGTAAAGGCCATGATGCAAATTTCTTGTGCCTGTACCAACACAGATCCCTGACTGGGTCAAGTATCAAAAACTGTCATAAGAGGAAAATTAATGCCATCACTCTACGGTTTCTCCTGGTAGATCAATGGTGTGGCACCACTGAGAATCTGCTTCCAGTGAATTTAGACCTAGCAGACCGTCCAGGATAAGTCCCAGTGAGAGATTAGGCAAAGCAGATGGTTTAGTCCCGTTGCCTCCTCAGTACATGTTCCAGTTGTGTGAGTGGAGACCACCAAGGTATGCTCCACCGGTTAGAACTATTACTTGGTCTGAAGCAGAGCCTGTGAAAAAGGTCAATTTCTTACACAAGTAAAGGATGCTGAGCACCCGCCTGCAGTAAATTTAGCAAATGAAAAAAAACAATTTACCTATATAATAGATGATCACAAAGTACAATGTTTGGATGTACAGGTTGCAGTAGAAGATGGAAAACAGCAGACACCACTATACATTAAGGAACCTATTTAAAATAACCTATTGTGTGCTCACAGTGTTCCTCCGGTCAGTCTAAGGAAGCATTTACCACATTCGAAATTATTGTTTTAATAAAAAAAGAAATAAGAATATTAAAGATATCATAATCATGAGTGACTACATATCCACAGAAAAACGCAGTCAACCCAAAATTGAAAAATGGTTACCCATGTCACAACTGCAACAATTATTAAAATATACTCAAAGGAGGAACAATACAGCGGCATAACTTGGGCAAACAAAAAGGCGTCATGATGCAGCCAGTGGTGTCCGCATTATAGTGCTTTTCTTTTGTTATGGTAGGTGGGGTGTAATGATGGAGGAAGGGCAGGGTGGGAGGCAACATGAAGGGGGTACAGCGTCAACATGGAGGGCTGGTGGGCAAAAAAGCACTATGACACGGCTAGCAATGTCCTTTTCATACGAGTTTTTGTTGAGTTAAGGCTCGCGGTGGTAGTAACACAAACACATGCAGGATGAATGAGTGGAAGGAGCAAGCAACAGCAAACAAAAGGGCAGCAGCACAGGCAACAACGGAGTCAGGTGGCAGATGGGGATGGGCAACAATGGGAGGAGGAGGGCGGGGGCAAACAACGCAGGTAAATTCTGGAGAAGTGGGACAGTCAACAACTGATGCAGGGGAGTGGGTGGGAACAAGCAACACGGGCAATAACAGAAGGAGGGTGGTAAGCAACGGGGAAACAACAGGAAGAGATGGGTGGGAGGGGAACAAGCATCATAGGCAACAATGTAAGGAAAGGAGGTGGGGCAGGTCGAAGCAAGCATCATGGGCAACAACGGAAGAAGGAATGGTAGATAGAGGAAAGAAGACTGACAGCGGAGGGTGAAAAAGTACATAGAAGAGCCAGCAGAAGAGAAATACTGCAGAGAGCAGGAAACATAGGTGGTCATTTTGACCCTGGCGGTCTTCTGACCGCCAGGGTAAATGTAGCGGTCCCACCACCAACAGGCTGGTGGTGAAGACTGCTACATTATGAGTGTGGCGGGTTGACCTCTATCAACCCGCCACATCTCCACTCATACTGTAATGGCAGTCAGAACCGCCGGGCTGGAGATGATCATCTCCGACCCGGCGGTCCACAGAAGACTGCCAGGGGTATTAGGAGCTGAGTTTCCACCATGAACGGTAGACGGCTCCCCGCAACCCCTTCAGCCACATCATCCCCTTCCCCCTCCCCCAATCCACCCCAGTCAGCCACATCGTCCCCCTTCACCCTCTCTCCTCCCCCCTTCAGCCACATCGTCCCCCTCCCCGCATACATGCATGCATGCATTCACAACATCCACACATGAACTCAACTCCATTCATACACGCATTCATGCATGCATACTCACACCTATCCAAACACGCATACGCACTGACAGGCGGACACGCACTCACTTCAACATACAGACATGCATACAACCACGCATATTCATGCACACGTGCAGACACCATACACTCACACAAGCATACACAACACCCCCCACCCTTTCACCCCCCTCCCCTGTCGGAGAATCTCCTTACCTGTTCCAGGGAGAAGGTCGTCTGGCAGGGAACGGGATGGGGCGTTTCCACCGCCAACAGCGACCTGCCAGCAGGACACCGCCAGGCCATATTATGGCCCATAATATGGCAGGCGGTGTCCTACTGGTGGGGCGGGCCGGTGTTGGAACCACAAGTGCGCCTCCGCCCGCCAGCACTACTACTGCCGGATTTCCACCCAAAGTGTGGCCGAAATCCGGAAGTACCTGTGATATGGCAGGCAGGAGACCACCAGCGCTGGAAGACCGCCAAAGTCATAATGAGGGCCCTAGTTTGGTTTCAGAAATTGGCTGGAGACACAAGCATAGCAAGACAGCCAGCAGAGGACAAATATCCGAAAGCGGTTTCAAAGATAGGCTGGAGAGAAACTACGAAAAATGGATTGCAGAAACAAGCAGAAGTAACAGACTGCAGAGGACAGAGCAGATAAGTTTTATCGGACAGGCTGCAAAGACAGTCGAGGATAAGGCTGGCGAGGCGATCTTGTTGCTGCTGTTACAAAACACAGGGAACAACTGTGCTTGTTAAGTTATTTAATTATGTAAACTAGGCTTATCTGGGCAGGAGTATTCTGTCCCTTGTATGTATTATTTATTGTTGCTCGTCACTGATGTTTTATTACAAAACACACTTCTGCATGCTTATAGTCTAAAGGCTCCTATTGAGCAATGCACCATACGTCATCACGTGCTCACTGCATTTGTGCAGATGATGATCATAAAGATAGTATTATTTTATTTTAGCTGATATCTATTTTAAAATAAATGTGGCTTTCAACTTTAAACAATATAAAAGAGGTTGGTGGAATACTTCAAATTGTTTGACAATTCCAATGTGTGCCTGAACCACAAATCTGTACATTGTGACAATGTAACATCTTATTTCCCTGCTCCTCTCTCCACCCTAACAACGTGGTGGTCAGTCCTAACTCCTCAGTGGAACGCTCCCTCTCCCTCCACCAGATTTAATCGCACAGGCTGGCCTAAAAGAGGTCACAGATGGCTGGTTCTGCATCTGCCTGCACCATCACTGCACCTGGTGGGATGCTGTGAAGTGTGTTGGGCCTCTCCCACCCCTCCCCGTCTGTGGGATGCTGTGACGAGTGTTGGGCCTCTCCCACCCCTCCCCATCCGTGGGATGCTGTGAACAGCATTGGGCCTCTCCCACCGCTCCCCGCCCGTGGGATGCTGTGAAGAGTATTGGGCCTCTCCCACCACTCCCCGCCCGTGGGATGCTGTGAAGAGTGTTGGGTCTCTCCCACCCCTCCCCGTCTGTGGGATGCTGTGAAGTGTGTTGGGCCTCTCCCACCGCTCCCCGCCCGTGGGATGCTGTGAAGAGTATTGGGCCTCTCCCACCGCTCCCCGCCCGTGGGATGCTGTGAAGAGTGTTGGGTCTCTCCCACCCCTCCCTGCCTGTGGGATGCTGTGAAGAGTGTTGGGCCTCTCCCACCCCTCCCCATCCGTGGGATGTTGTGAAGAATGTTGGGTCTCTCCCACCCCTCCCGGTGAAGTGTGTTGGGCCTCTCCCTCCCCTCCCTGTCCGTGGGCTGCTGTGGAGAGTGTTGGGCCTCTCTCACCCCTCCCCGTCCGTGGGATGCTGTGAACAGCGTTGGGCCTCTCCCATCCCTCCTCGTCCGTGGGATGCTGTGGAGAGTGTTGGGCCTCTCCCACCCCTCCCTGTCTGTGGGATGCTGTGAAGAGTGTTGGGCCTCTCCCATCCCTCTCCGTCCACTTGTTCTCAGACTGAAGAAATAAGCTGGAAAGAGTCCACTCAGCACATTGTTTAAAGGCTGCTCGAAGTCTCTGTGTATGCGCGTTAAATGTTATAGCACTTAAACTCAATTCATCTTATAGCTGACTCTTTTGGGAGCTCCTAACTGAAACATTAATTAGTAATTTTAAATTGCGAAAAGCGCATTAACAACAGCAACAATTTGAATAGTCACATTCAACTGTTCGTGTCACAGCCCCGGGTGAAGCAGCACTGGGAGGTTGTATGCCAACAAATGACACCGCAAACCCTTCAGACTCTCCTACCCAAGTTTTTAACTCATCCTTTTCTGCTAATAAGAAAGCTGCTGGGCACCATTACTTCATTCGCCAATAGCCAAAGTCAGCGAGAACAATTCCAAAAACCAGCTACACATCTTAAAACGATCTAACTTTAGAATCAGTGGACTGAGTGTGGAGAGTACATTTATTTTTCCTTCAACGGTTAGTGTATAAAACTCAGACATTTATTGATTTCTAGAGTAAACTTAAAGAAGTTCAAATAAAACACGTATATATGTACTCTGGATGTAAATGTCCCACATACAACACCTTCAACGCAATGAAGGTGTGGCAGCATGGGAATGATTAATCCTAAGGGAGGGAGCGATATATGGGAAAACACAGTTTGCTAGAATTACTGCATTTTACATTATATAACCACTTTGAATGAAATCATAAATATTTGCAGATTCTGGAAACTTCTATAGGGTCAAGTGCGGTACAGCAGATGCAAACATTTTAATGGCAAAGTTTGATCAGGACAACATTTTGGAAGTTCCAATATGGCAAAATGACTATTTATAGCTTGATATTGTTTTTGAAGTGAACATTTCTTTTCACAAGGTCAGTTGCCACACAGTTGAGTTTTTTGGATGTGCAGATTTAATACAGAAATGCTGAATGGGCCACCAGTTTATACAC
Source organism: Pleurodeles waltl (assembly GCF_031143425.1). Taxonomy (NCBI): domain Eukaryota; kingdom Metazoa; phylum Chordata; class Amphibia; order Caudata; family Salamandridae; genus Pleurodeles; species Pleurodeles waltl. The sequence continues at coordinate 1,405,111,706 of NC_090447.1, read as the reverse complement.
ACAAAGTATAGACCATAAGAATCTGTAATCTCAAACTAACTTTCACAAGGACGCTACTAAGGGACAGATACAATACTCTCAATTGATTAGATTAAAATGCATTGCATAATCAGAGGTCAACGTGGGTGGGATCTATGGGGAATGACGTGACCATACTCTCTTTTATTTTAACAAAAGCAGTTCCCCTACTTTTTGGTAAAAAACTAAAAAACAACCACCTCAGAAAGGTTAACTCCGATGCCTTAGATGCCTCGGCTGGAAGGCTATGGAAGTGGGCGGGGGTCTCCAGTGCTGTGGAACCAATGCAAAGACAGAGCTAAAGAAGAAAAACGCCTTCTCTCTGGGATGCCTGCATTGCGCAACTGGTTAATCAGCAATTGTAAATGTGCTGCCTGGGAGGCAGTATAGGCTTTAACTGATGGGTCTCTTGGATCATCAAGATGACTATGGGCGCGATCCATAAAAGTCCTCCACACTCGTGGCGGAGGCGCCGCAGTTGTGGTGAGGGTTGCCTCCCCGCACTGCAGTTACTCATTGCGGAGGTCCCGCCATGAGTCCGGAGCCCCCAATAACGTCTGGTGCTCAGCCACAAGTGTGGAGGCCCTTTGTGAATCGGTCCAAAGATTTGTTTTCTTTTTGAAAAGTAATGTAAGGGTGTTACCAGCTAAGTGTTTGAGTTTGTGCTTCTAATGTGAGCACAAGCTACAAGGCGTCCAAAGCGGCACTGGATCTGCAAGATCTATCCAGTGAGGAATACACAGAATGCCAGACACTCAACAGTATGACTCTGTAAACAGACAGCAGTTAACACTTCTTTTTGAGCAGAGCTTCTGCTTTTCAATGCAGAATGGGCCTTCTGCTCCAAGCTCCTACTCAGATCAACTATGGATGAACATGTCTATGCACACTGTAGCCTCACTGTACGAAATGGTTATGCTGGACTACAAAAACATGTCTCGTGTCACGGGTGATGTTTCGAGTTAGGGGAGCTCAGCCGTTAGCATGGCTTTTTCAAGGCAGGATCATGGAAGCCCGCACAGCTCTAATGTAGCTCTAGCGTTTGGCTCAGTGAAAAATGCTTGGATGGATAGTCCAGCTAAGCACCAACTCCCCTTGCCTACAGAGCCCCTTTAGCATAACCATCAAGCTTTTGCCCCTCCCTGCACCCAGTGATCTGCTCCCTTCCTTGGTCCTACCACTATTTTCGGCCCCAGTGAAAAGATATGAAATATAGCCTTGCATATTGATTCAGTGGTATCAATGGTGTCAAACTGAAATGTCTCCACTGATGATATAATTTCTGATACTGTCTGTATACTGAGACAATAAGAACAAGGCACTTACCTTCAGTTACGTTCTTTCTAGTGAATACATTAACAGCGTATTCCTCACCTTGTGAGTAAGCCCAGGTGTCAGGCTGGAAATGGAGATTTTTTTTCATAGCATTGCTACCTCACACCAACAGGTGGCTTAGTACAGCTCTGCGTCGGCTTCATCCTGCCCAGGAAGTGACATTGGAAGTGCATATAAGTGCCACCCTTGAACACTGATGTCAGTACTTGCTTGAGTGTCAACAGCCTCGAGCACAGAGCTCAAAAACTGATCAAATGTGACAGTGTGCAGATCTCTAGATTGTGGCCTATTTATATATGGAGAGAGGGCAGTAAGGAATCTGTTAGCTACAGTATTCACCAGAAATATCATTATCGAATATAAGTAACTTGTTCTTCTGATGGATACTTCTAAATGCAGAGGAACAGATACCACAGCATACCTCTTAGGTGTTGGGACTGAGGAATGGGTCAAATCAAAAAGACCTGCAGGTTGGAATGGGCAAAAAGCCCCTTCTGCCAGACCACCCTATCTAAGCAATAGTGTTTTGTGAATGTATTATTTGACGGCCACATTGGGGCCTGACTGATGACTATGACAGGTTCTCTGGGTGCTAGCACTTTTGTAGCAGCCTCAGCTTTGGTCGAATAAGCTCTCAGACCTTCCGGAGGCTGCTTCTTTGCCAATACATAGCGAATATTAATACAAATGACTATCCACCTAGACGTGGCCTTTTCTGCACTGCCTTACAGACAGATCCTTCAGTTCACTCACACAACAAACTGAACTTATTGTAATGAAAAAGACTCTTTTAAGAGCCAGGAGACATAGAGGGCAGCTGTACATACACAGAAGGAATGTAAGAACCACATTATGGGCCTACTGCAACATCACAAAAGGTTTGGGCAGGAACATATGAAAATAACCTTTTAGAAAACACATTTCAACTGTTAATTTAGACAAATGGTTTGGCAAACAAAAAAGGCCAGAAGGTCTGACAAATAACCTTTAACAGTGAGTTTCCTCAGCAAAATGTCTGACAACTTTATTTGCAATGGGTTTGTATGGTAAGAACTACACCAGGCAACACACTTATCACAGCAGATTTTGTAAATGAACGTCTGGCCATTAAAATGCAACACCACCACTTCGGAGGGAGACAAAAGCAGTCAGCTGACGCTGATCTATCACCACACATGGAGGTGTACACTGCACAGGCCCATGCTTCTGCGACAGAAGATCTTCCCTAAGGGGGAGCCTAATTGGAGAACAATAGATTATGCTCAGAATTCCTGGGTACCACAATCACCTGTCCCAATCTGAAGCCACTAGGACCACCTAGGTCTGGTTGTTCCTATTCTTCTTCAGAACTCAGGCAGGAGGTAGAGGCAGGAAAGCATAGATGAATATCAAGAAACATTCTATTCAGAACACCCCACAGAGAGACAGCCTCCTCAGGTACGTCAGCACAAAAAAGTGTGGACACACTGCAATCTCTGCAGTGGTGAAGAGAGTGAGCAAGGGTTCTTTACACTGCTGAAGTACACCCTGCACCATATCCAGGTTTAACTAGTGTGTGTGTGATCTGCAAGGAATTGACAGCTGAATTTGTCCACCCTAGTGTTTTAAGATCCTGCAAGGTGGTTTATGACCAGGGAAATGCCCTAATGGCTCAGCCAGATCTAGAGGTGAAAAGTAATCTGGCAAAGACCCAAGACCCCACCCCGCTCATCCTACTGCAATACTACTTGCCACTGGTGTTGTCTATGAGGACATGAACCAGCCTCCACCTTGATGGTCGGAAGGAAGGCCTTTTACGCGAAGTGAATGGCCCGCAACTCCAACAAGCTGTTGTGGACCTGGGTCTCCACTGGAGCCAGGAGTCCTCTGATCTCCACCTCTCCCAGACAACCTCTCCACCCAGCTGCAATGCATCTGTCACCACGTCAGCCCTAATTGGGACAGGCAGAGGGGACTCCCACTGGTCTATTTGCAGTCAATCAGCTACCTCTGCAAGGTCTTCTGCAGTCTCCTCCGAAACCTGAATGGAATCTGACAGAAGTGAGATCTCACTGCAGAGACGGCACGTGTCATCTGACGTAGTCGACAAGCAGAATGCAGGACACAAAGAGGCCAAAACGTTTCAGAGCTACTCTCTCTAAGGTCCAAAACCAATGCAGAAACATCAGGATCACAGCTCACATGTTCAGGACTCACTGATCTGGTGGAAAGGCTCATAATTGCACCATATCCACAATGTCTCTGATGAACAGCAGCCTCAGCAAAGGATGCAGGGGTGACTGTGGCATGTTGATGGAGAACCCCAAAGATGTGAGGAGGTTCAGCATCATCCGTAGGTGGTTTATGATTGACTGTAGTGAGCCTGCCTTCAATAGTAAGTAATTTAGGCAGTGAACGACTGGTATTGAAGACCTCCCAAGATGTACTGCAACCACCCCCTTACATTTTGCGAAAACCCAAGTGGAACTGGTGAGGCTGAAAGGGAGCATGGAAAACTCAAAATGCTTCTGGCCCATCTTGAACTGTAGCTAATGCCTGCGGGACTGCAGGAGATGGATGTGAAAATAGCCATCCTGCAGGTACAGCACCATTATTCTCTCTCCTGGATCCATGACAGACAGAACCCTGGCTAGTGCAGCATCCTGCATTTGTCCTTTTTCAGGATGAATTTGAAAGGACTGAGGAGAAGTCTATAGGAAATAAGTTCAGATTCAGTCAGTGGTCGGGATACCCCGACACTAGGCTGAGTTCCTTCCAAGTACCCTGAACAGATGACTCATCTTCTTTTGCTGTGGTCATATGTTATGCATTCATTGAGGTCAAGACAAAGGTGCAGCCCAGACAGGCATCTACAGAGCTGCTTCTTCTTGCGCTAAAGCTTGTTCTGGCACACGGTAAGTAGGCAAGTGGCTAGATTTCACGGGCTTGCTCTGAAGGACCCTGCCTCCCTCTCTCAGCATCCTACACCTTAACGCCTGATTGCCAGACCTCCAGGAGCTACCTAAATCTGAACTAATTTCCTATAGACTTCTCCTTAGTCCTTTCAAATTCTTCCGGAAAAAGAACAAATTCATGATGCTCCACTTGTTTTCTGCAGGTGGCCCAGAACTGTAGGAAGCAGGCTTTTTATGTAGTGTACCAATCTAAGGTTACACCATGCAAAAAGTTCACCCTTAAACGACCCCTATTTGGTTTACAGCGCTTACTTTAATAATCCCAAGTGCTCAATTAGTGGCAGTGCGGTCGAGCAGTTTAGGCTTACCAGAAGGGAGTGTTAAACATTTGTTACACACAAGGTCAATAAATCGTACAAACACTCAAAAAGAAATTAAAGACCAACTTATAAAAATAACAGATGTTTTTATATATTTTTTGGACATCATGATCATCAATATCAGGTAGGTACTTTCAGAGTTATGAATTTTACAAGAAAACACAAAAAATGCAAAAATAACAGTTTTGAGGTGATAGCCTCAAACGAGGTAGTGTTATCCTACGGGAGGAAAAGATATATAATGCATGCAAATATTTGCAAGTGTTTGTCAAATAGGCCCCTTTAGGACTTAAGGTGCTGGGAGGCGAAAGTCCAAAGATCCACCAGCAGTTCGGATTTACCTGCTCTGGTATGTCCGGGTGCAGAGTTGCTGGTCGCATTGGTAGCCTCAAGAGCTACAGTGGTAGACATTTAAAGCGACCTGTCAAATCAACAGCTGCTGCAAATGGGGACAAGACCGGTGGAACTCCAATAGGGGCTCTGCTCCTAGGGATTACCAGGCCAAGGGGATACAATCAGAAGTTGTGAACCAGGGCTGTGGGGCTTCGGTGCAGAGGGGCTTGGCAAACTGGCCACTGGCAATGGAGGCTCTTACGATTCTTGGGTTGACCTGTAGAAGGAGGGAAAACAAGACAGCAGGGACATCCTTGGTGCGGGCCTAGTAGCTCCTGAAATCCTTCAATGGCAGGTCGGCTTCTGTGGCAGTGGTGTACGGGCTGGACACTCACCAAGCCTTGGTTGTGGCAAATGCTCCTGTACCCAGGGTATTGGTGCAGGGGAGCTCCTTGAGAGTCTAGTGTCTCGAAACTCGCTGGAGAGAGGTGGCTGACCTCTTGGAACCACAGTGACCTCCTCCTGGCAAGATGCTCCCTCCTGTGGGGAGTGGGCATACCCCTAAGAATTCTCTAGTTTTATCAAAACAAGAGGGTGGAACCATTCTCGACTGTCCACATCAGGTGGACCACCTTAGCGGTGGGCTGAGCCTGTAATGGTGACACTGCTTCTGATTACCTGATTTCCTGCCCACTCTGGTGCCAAATGGTCCTCCGGATAGGGGTGGTATTCCCCAGATCTGGGGGAAGCCAGGGACGCATATCAAAGGCAGCTTGTCTTTCCTTTATGTTTACAGCCTGCTCGACGTACTGGACCGGTTGTTGGAGGGAGAAAAGGATTTGCTATTGGACTTCTCCCGTTGGTATTACAGAATCTGCGGGTGTAAAGGTCTCGCGGTTTAGCGTAACTGTACCTCTACAATATCTCTTTGACTTCGATCACGGGCCAGGATTCAAATCTGTGACCATCCAGTTACAGCCACAGACATTTGAAGTGATAAGCTAACCAACCGAGTTATCCTTTCAGATTGATATGGAATTTACCTCGGTGCAACTTTATTTTGGATGCAACATAGAACTTAAGCCCTGATGAAGTCCTTAAGAGATTAACTTCTCATGGGATGAAACACGTGTTGGCTGTTCTGTACTATACTTATGGAGAGTTCCAGACATTGAGAATAAAATCTGGACTCTGAGATGAACATGAGTCGGTGATTGATTGACTAAGAAGACTGGATACATCAATAACTCCTAATTAGGAATATCATGAGTGCTCTGACACCTGTTCTTTTTCTGTGTGTTTGCCTTGAAACATGGGAGGACTAAGGGAGATCCTCTTGTCATGAGCACCATACCATAAACTTATTGGACTATTACTGGATTGGACTTACTGTGAGCGCCCAAATCCTATGAATATCTTCCCTGTTGGCATTGTTTTGTTTTGTGCATATCAAAGGCAGCAGGGGCTTTGAAGCCCCTGGCTCTGATGAACAAGTTACCTACCTTCGGTAACACAATACCTGGTAGAGACTATCTAGGTGCAGATTACTTACCTTTGAGCTTCCCCAGGCGTCAGACTGGATCCGGAAACTTTTGCTCTAGCAATACCCCTGTGCGCGCCATCAGGTAGCTCTGTTCAATTTTGCATGGCGTCGCCAGCGTCACTGGCACTGATGTAACATCGCGGATACCTATATAGGCGCCACCCAGGTGCGCGGATGTCAATTACTTTAATTACGACTTTCCACGTCAGGAGCACAGAGCCATGAAAAGAACTGAGGAATAAGAGTATTCAAATTAGGGCCCTGAAAGGGATCACCCTAACCTAGTAAATGAGTCAGCAGAGTGGGGAGGCATGGGTGGGTGTAAGGAATCTGCAGCTAGATAGAGTCTCTACCAGATAATGTGTTACCGAAGGTAAGTAACTTACTCTCATCTGATAGAGAAATCTAGCTGCAGATTCCTTACCTTTGAATAGATACCCAAGCCATAGCCTCCTGGGAGTGGGCTGTGGACAAATTTTCTTACAGTAGTAAGTACTGCAGGATCAAGAGGGCAAAATGCCCATCTCTGCTGACATGACTGTCTAGGCAGTAGTGCTTAGCAAACGTCTGCAGGAACGCCCATGTTGTTGCCTAACAGATGTCCCAGACTGTGACTCCACAAACTAACACCAAGGTCACAGCTTTTCCCCTGATGGAATGAGACCATAAGCCCTCAGGAGGCTGCTTCTCAGCCAGGATGTAGCAGATCTTGATACAGAGAAGGACTCAGCGCAACATGGTTTGTTTCTGTACTCCCCAACCCTTCTTTACTCCCATGTAACCCACAAAGAGTTGGTCATCCACCCGGAACTTTTTTTGTGCGCTTAAGGTAGAACGATAACGCTCTTTTTGGGTGCAGCCAGTGGAGTTGCTCATCTTCCTTAGAGGGACGCGGGGAGCAAAGAAGGTGGGCAGGGTGACAGCCTGTCCCTGATGAAATAGCGTCACCGCCTTTGGAAGAAAAGAGCCATGGGTGCGAAGCACCACTATCAGGAAACACTGTGAGATACAGAGGCTTGGATGACCAGGCCTGCAGCTCACTCACCCTCTGGGAAGATGTTATGGGCATGAGTAAAGCTATTTTGATTGTAAGCAGCCTGACAGTTGTGAAGTGGCTCAAACAGAGCACACATGAGGTACAGGTTCCACTGAGGCATAATTAAGAGCGAAGGGGGAAGCCCTTTTAAAAACCTATTTACAATAGGGAACCTTAACAAAGAGGGTTGGTCAGGGAGCTGCAGAAAAGCAGATAAAGCAGACAGCTAGCCCTTAAAGAGTTCCCAGAGCAGAGCCCTGCTGGGCAAGAGAGAATGAAAAGAAGAACATGAGTGAGAGAAGCAGAAAGAGGATCTTAAGACTGCTTTGCACAATAGTTTACACATTTTAAACAACAGCAGGTGTATACCATTTTGGTGGAGGAACACCTGGACGCCAGTATATCCTTACATACTTCAGGAGGAAGGTTGAAGGCTGTCAACTGCTACAGCTCAATCTCCGCGCATGAAGGCGCAGAGTTGATAGGTTCAGGTGGTGGACCCTCCCCTGCTGCTGCGACAGAAGATTCTCCCAAAGGGGGAGCCTGATCAGAGGATTGATGCTCATTTTCAGAAGCTCGTCATACCAGATTCTCATTGCCCAGTCCGCAGCCACAAGGATTATCCAGGCCCATTCGTTCTAGACCTTCCTGAGGACTCTGGACACAAGTGGTATGGGCAGAAAGGTGTATAAGAGGCCTGAACTCCACTTGTGACGAAAAGCGTTGCCAAGCGAGTCCCGCCTTGGAAACTCCAAAGCGCAATACTGCTGACATTGCGCGTGCTATATGGAGGTGAACAGATCTAACTGAGACTCTTCCCACTGCTGAAAGAGTCCTTGCATCACCTCCGGATGGAGACACCACTCATGATCCGCTGGGCATCGACAGCTGAGTTTGTCCAACCTGGCGTTTAGAGAACCTGCTAGGTGTTGAACCACCAGGGAAATGCCCTGCTGTTCCAGAGATGCAGGGCCTCTTGACAAAGTGTCCACGACCCCACACCGCCAGGCTTGTTGCAGTACTACATTGCGATGGTGTCATCCGTGAACACCTGCACTAACTTTCCCTTGATTGAGGGAAGAATTGCTTTCAATGCTAGCCAGATTGCCCTAAACTCCAGCAAGTTGATGTGGAGTCCGGATTTCACTGGAGACCAGAGTCCTCCGATCTCCACCTTTCCCTGATGGCCGTCCCATCCCAGAAGCAATGCGTCTGTCACTAATGTGAGGTCTGGTTGGGGAAGGGAGAGGGGTCTGCCTTTGACCCAATCGCTGCAAGTCTTTTGCAATTTCCTCTGAGATCTGGACCATGTTGGAGAGATTTCCTTGATGCTGCGCCCACTGGAACTTCAGATCCCACTGCAGACCCCACATATGCCATCTGGCATGATTCACCAACAGGATGCATGAGGCCCAGCAGCCTCAGAGCCATTCTCACCGAAATCCAGGATAGAGCCAAAACATTGGAATCATAACCTGAATATCCTGTGCTTGCTGTTCGGGAGTGAAAGGGAGTGTCTGACAGGGAGTCAAGTCTTACTTAGGCATGTTTATGGTGAATCCCAGCGGGTGCAGGAGGTTCGCCGTTGTCTGGAGGTGGGAGACGACAGCTTTGGGCGAACCCATCTCCAACAAGTCTAGTAGGGGAAGACTGAAACATCTAACCTGCGCAGATGAGCTGCGACCACCACCATCACCTTGGTGAACATTCGAGGGGTGCTGGAAAGGCCAAAGGGGAGCACAGTGAACTGAAAGTGCTTGTGGCCGTCCTTGAACCGCAGGTAATGTCTGTGGGCAGGCAGGATAGGGATGAGAAAGTACGCATCCTGCAAGTCCAATGCTACCATCCGGTCTCCTTCATCTACGGCAGACAAGACCTGAGCTAAGGTGAGCATCCTAAAATTCTTTTTTTGGGGGAAGAGATTTACAGTGCACAGATCTAGAATAGGGCAAAGACTCTTGTTCTTTTTAGGTATCAGAAAGTAGCGGGAATAACAATGACTGCCTACTTCTGATATCAGGAACGTTTCTATAGCTCCCTTGGCCAAGAGAGTTGTAACTTCCTCTTGGAGTAAGGTCAAACCATCCTCCGCCAGCTGTTCATGTGTTGGCGGTATTGGGGGATGAAAGGATTGGAGAGGAAGAGCGTAGCCCCTCTGAACGATCTGCAGTATCCATGAGTCTGATGTAATGGAATGCCAGAAGAGAAGATGATGTTGTATTCTCCCTCCAACAGGGCAACCATGGTCCTGCAGAATCAAACTAGGAGGGCTTGGAGGCTGCATCTGCCGGGGACAGGGTGGCGGACAACTTCTGGTTTCCAAACCCTCTAGTTCTGAAGGCACTGCGCACACATGCTCACATAGTCTAGGGTGGCTGCGCAGGACAGTGGCTGGCATAGGGCTGGCACGGTGGCATGCCCCTTCCGTATCCATGAAAGGCAGAAGGTGGACAAGTGGTTACGAGAGTCCCAAGGACTTGCCCGTAGCCCAAGAGTCCTTAAATGGCTCCAGCGCCGAGTCTGCCTCCTCGCCAAACAAGCAAGTCCCATCGAAGGGCATGTCCATACGGTTTGCCTGGACATCCCCTGAGAAGCTAGATGTTCTCACCCTGGCATGGTGTCGTATGCCACCGTTGACGCAACTGCTCTGCCCAGCGAGTCAGTCGTATCCAGGCCACACTGAATGGTGAACTTCACTGCGCCACTCATATCTTATACTGCTTGGAGAGTATGGCCCAGGCCGCTTCCAGAACCTGAGCCAGCACTTGTACAACTATATCCCAAATGGAATTAGTGAGAAACAGCCCAACAAGCACAAGGTGTTCACCGACCTCAGTGCCAGGCTGCTGGAAGAAAACATATTCCCAAGATGGTCCAGCCTCCCTGTCCGGTGGAGCAGAAGGGAACGTGCCATGGGAAGTTGAGGCTTGTACTATCAGACTCTCAGGAGTTGGGTGTTGGCTGGGGAAACTAGGGTCGCCCAGTGCAGGGCGATGGCTGGCAATCGTCCTTTTTACAGGAGCCTCTGTGCTGGGCTTGGACCAAGTTCCGAGCAGGATGTCGGTAAGTGCCTCGTTAAAGGGCAGCAGGAGCTTGGAAGTAGAAGCACCAGGCTGAAGTACTTCAGTCAAGATGTTTGTCTTGACAACCACTGAGGGCAGTTCGAGGTCAAGGACCTCTGCTCCCCAACCTACCACCATTGCATAGGAATCTCCCTTCTCCATTGCCACTGTATGGGGAGAAAGCAAGCCAAAATCTGGAGAAGTGTCCAGTCCACTGGCCTCGTCTAGTTCCTCATACTACCTCAAAGATCTAACTGGTGTTCTAGAGGGTCCATTAACCCCTCCCAGTCTTCTCCCACGTCTGAAAAATAAGGCTCAGGCAACAATCTGTCACCTGTTGGCACCGCTGGTGCCAGAATTGGCGTAGTGCGACACCGTTCCGGCTCATCGGGAATCAGAATGGGGCTGGCGGCACCGGGAGCATCGGCGTTGGGACCAGAACCGAAAAAAGTCACCTGGGGACTTCTAGTGGTGCTAAAGTCCTTGCCAATTGGGTTAAAAATTAAATCTGTCTCATTTTTAGGGAAAGAGCACTGGCACTGGTTAGCAGGGACCCAGTGCACTACCAATCAAATCAATACCAGTGAGCAAAAGGTTGGAGAGACCATGTCAAAAAGAGGCACTTTCCTACAAGTACTAGCTGAGTCGAGTCTGTCTTCATCAGCCAGTCATCAAAGTATTGGAATACATATATGTTAGGCCTGTGAAGATGGACTGTGACCACATGTTTGACCTTCGTAAAGACCCAAGGGACTAATGGAAGGCAGGACAGTGAACTGGAAGTGGTCTAATCCACCACAAAGAGAAGATATCTACTGTGAGATTGCAGGTAGACATTCAGTGACACCAATCCCAGTGGTCGAAGGCCTGCAGAACCTGAGCCTGGATCATCATCTTGAATTTCTTCTTGAAGAACAAGTACAGACCTCTGGGGTATAAGACCAGTCTTAAACCCCCATAGTTCTTGGGAACCAGGAAGAGTGCTGAATAGTAGCCCAATGCTTCCTCCACCTTGGTGAGCAACATCAACACCTTAAAAAGGATATTGGCATGGTACACCGATGTTTGGGTGAAAATGGTTCATTTGAGGTGAGGCGTCCAGAAAGGGAAAGGCATAATCAACTTCGATAATCTGGAAGGGTTAGATGTCCAAGTGATCAAGAGCGAGCAGCTCTGTCAATGTCAATGTATTACCTGGCCCACAATGCCAGTTTGAGCACAAACTAAAGGGATTTGGAAGCACTGCCTGGAATCAAAGTGGGCTGATTCAGCTGCTGTCCTCGACCCTCGTTGATGCATCTAGTACCATGAAAAGTCTGTGTGGGTTGCATGATAGGCTGTGATGGCTGCTGCTGGTTGAATGTGAAGAGCCTGGAGTAACCTCCATCCTATTTATGTAATTAGGGGTAGGGAATTACAATTTCAGGCAGCAGGTCTTAGCTCTGCTGTTTTTAAAATGTTCTACAGCCACATTGGCCTTTACTTCAATAAGTTCAATTCCATCAAAAGGCACATCTATCAATGGTGCTTGGGTGTCTTCCGAAAATCTGTTGGAGCACATTCAGGGGTGTCTTATGATAACAACACTGGTTCTCATTGTACGAACAACAGAATCTGTCAAGTCCAGGCCAGATTGACAAATCTGTCCATCTTGGTCCTTTGTGTGCAAAGGATTGCGCAGGTCCTCAGGAAGATCGGCAGAGCAGGAAGAACCTCATGTGCCATGGCCCTAGTCTCAGTGTGTGAGTGTAGCAACCGAACATTTGACACATAGCAGTCAAACAGCTCAATGCCAGACTGCCTGAAGAAAAAATCTTTCCTTTCCTTTGCCTCAATCTTCCTGTCCCCAAAAGGTGTTGGGTACATTCAAGCCTGTACCACAAGGCACTCAGGATTGGGACACTGTGTCTAAAACTTAGGGTCAGCAGAAACTGGTCTATGGGGGGGGGGCGATTCACAGTCAGCTCACAAAATGTTTTTGAAATGGTTGACATACCTAGCTCGACAAGAATATCATAAAATGCTAAGAGTTTCAAAAGCAGAACGTTCAGGTTATAAATCTCAATAAGAGATTCTAATACTAATTCTAATACTTCTACCACCCTCCTAGCCACAACAGTAAAAGTGAAACGTAAAGGACAATCAAGGACAGATCCTAGAGAGGCTACTGGCATTCTGTACATTAATATATAAACCAACATTGGATTAATGGGACTAGTAAATAATCAACCTCTCATCACCATCATGTTCGTAATTGTAGGGCAAGTTGAAGACCTTCTATTTTATCTGAGTAAGACCCAAAAATAAACTCTAGCCTCCTGGAATATTGCTGCCAAGGTAGAGGAACTAGAAGGGAGTCTCCCGCTACAAATAGTTGCAACTTTGTGACTGTATAGAATGACAGAGTAAATCCTAGCCAAGGACTGATCCAAATGCAGGGCAGAAGGTGAAAATGGATCCAGAAACAGATTGACAGACTTAAGAACGACCAGCGAGGCCTGCAGTAGAGTAGATAATGCACAGCCCTGCACCAGAAGTGGAGCAGGTTGACTTTGGTAAAGGTCTGAGGCCTACTATCAGCAATTCGACTGAAACCCCTGCCGTGTCACTGGGGCAAGAGTACCAGAAAGAGCAGAAACCATGCTGAATATTAGCTAAGTGGCCTCCTTGAAGGCCTCAACCTGTTGCAGAGTTACCAATGGTCTGGGGAATTCAGGGTGCATGGGGTTCCAGGTTTGTCATTGGGTCCAAAGCTAGCTTCAGGTTTCTGGAATACTGTCTGACTGACTGAATGTGGAATAACCTCATTTACTTTCCCTGTGCTTCTTTTTAGAATTGTCCCTCAACTTTACGTTCAACTTACCGGACAAGGACTCATACTGGTCTCAGAATAGGACCAAACCTAATTTTTTATGCTCATAGACATACTGTTTGGCTTGGAGTCATACTTGGTTGGAGAATCCACTGGCAGACACTATGCGTATCTGCATGTGATGTCTGCTTCCAACAGGCGAGACGTGGTTTTTAACCTCTCATTTTATAGGGCAACATACCTGCACACTGCCAAGAACTTTTTTGAAAAAGTGGCTGCTGGAGAGAAACAGCACATACAAACACATGGGCAGTGATCTTGGAATAGAACTCTAAGGTGGCTGCTGGTGCATGTGGATGTGCCTATGCTGTGCCACAGGACCAAACTGTACTTCAATTATATGGCCTAACATGGCTGAAAAGAGTCTAGGTTTGCTTCACTACACTTCAGTGTGGGGAGGTTAGGATGGAAGTTTGGGGTCAAAATGAAAATGTGGTCAAAATGAACAAGTTACTTATCTTCTGTAACAACTTATCTGATAGAGATTCTATCTAGCCACAGATTCCTTACCTTAAATGTATCCCTCGGTGTCAGACTGGATCTGCAAATTTTTCGTTTCGTAAGCAGTACCCCTGTGTGTTGGCACGTGGCGTCGCTCTGATCCATATTGAGTCATCCATGTCAGAAGTGATGTGCGGGGGTGCCTATATAGGTGCCAACCCATCGCGCTGGCGTCAGTTTCTTTTCACAACTTTCCACACCAGGAGCACAGAGCCACAAAGAACACTGACCACTGGTGTGGAAAACTAGAGCCTTGAAAGACGAACAGCCCTGTCCCTAAAAATCAGTGTGCAGAGAGGGGAGGATGGGTGGGTCGGTAAGGAATTTGTGGCTAGAAAAGAGAAGGATCTGAGAAAGGGGAGCAGAGAGATTGTCAACCTATGTCTCTGTACACCATGGCACAAAATTGCTCCAAAGGCAGGCGCATACAGGCTTGGTAGAAGGATGCCAGGCTGCCAAGATACCATCACAGACATGGTGTGGAAGGTCTAAAGCTGTTAACTGTCACCACTCAATCTTCATGCATGAAGGTGGAGCGTTGACAGGTTCGGGTGGCAAACCCTACCCTGCTGCTGCAACAAAAGATCCTCCCAAAGAGGCAGCCTGACCAAAGGACCAATGGCCATGCACAACAGCTCAGGATATCAAACTCTCTGAGCCTCACCTGGAGCCACAAGGGTAACCTAGGGTAGAAAAGCACCTCTTCTGACATGCCCTAGAGGGCACCTTAGAGGTGTCCCCTGTAGCTCTGCTAGTCATTTAGTGTGCTGGCTGACTGGTATAGTCCAGCCTGCCACCACAGACAGGTTTCTGGCCCCATGAAAGGGACAGCCCACTCTCTGAGACCAGGAGCAATGTCTGCTTGGTAAAATGTGTTATCACCTCATTCTGCAGGATGGCTATCAATTTAGCATATCAAGGCCAGAAGCTTCAAAGCCTCTGGCGCCTTTGGAATGCAACTCCAGCTTCCCCCAGACCTTAGGAACGCCACTTTTTACCCTGAGGCCCATCTGGCACCAGAGCAGATGGGAAATTATATATTCAGAAGGCGTGTTTCACTAACAGGCTAGTCACACCCATAAAGTGGGCTACCTGAAGTGATCTATCAATCAGTCTAAGAAGGGTTTCACCATCTAAGTTTTGGTAAAAATAGAGACTTCTGGGTCAGGGCTATGCCCACTCCTCATAGGAAGTGGTCATATAGGGGGTGTAGTCACCCAGTGGTAGGAAGCCTGCTGGCTACTACTTAACACTCCCTTAACCCCTAAATTATGGGTTTATGGGTACCCCAACATCAGACAGAAAGATGTGACTACCGGGAACTGAAGGACAAAGAAGAGCTGACACCCCAAGGACCAAGGACCTGCACAGAAACTGGTGCCAAGCCCTGCCTTGCTGATTGTTCCTCAACAACTGCAAAGACCAAACTCGTCCTGTGGCTGTGCATGCTCCCCAACACTTGGAGGCCTGCCCAGCACTTCAAAACCACCTAGCATCTCCCTTGGGGTGGAGGAGCTACCCCCACTGCATCTGCTGGCCCAGACCGCATCTGCCCAGATTACCTTGTTGTTGGGCATCGGGCACACTGAGGGAGCAACGCTCAAGAAGAAGGTATTCGTGGCTCAAGGAGGTCAGTCTCTGCCAAATATTGAGACTCTAGATCCTCTAGGAGCCCCCCTGCACCAATACCCTGGGTATCAGAGCAGTAGCTGCAACCAAGGCTTCTCAGTGTCCACATGCGGACACCACCGCAGCCAAAACTGACCTGCCCGATGAGACTATAGGACCGATGAGCCTCACCCCAAGAGTGGCCGTGCTGTTGTGTGTCCCCCCCCCCCCCGGTCTACGGGTTGAACCGAGATCCGCAAGGGCCTCCAATGCAAGTGGACAGCCGACGAAACACCTCTGCACCTGAGCCCCATGACCTGGGTTCATGACAACCAACTGCACCCACTTGTCCCAAAGACCCTCATGAGCTAAGCCTCGTGGGTTCCAAAGGACTTGTCCCCAAGCCCACTCCTTGAAGCCTTTATTTCAGGTGCCCATTGCTTTCTACAGTGTAGTACTCAGGCTACCAACTCGTTCAGCACCTGCCCTTGGACACCAGGGCAAAAACCTCCGCACCTAAGCCCCATGATTGGGGTTCATGACAACCGACTGCGCCCCCTTGTCCCAAAGACCCTCATGAGCCAAGCCCCCTGTGGGTTCCGAAGGACTTGTCCCCAAGTCCGCTCCTTGCAGCCTTTGTTTCAGGTGCCCATTGCTTTCTACAGTGTAGTGCTTGAGGCTACCAACCCGTTCAGCACCCCTGCCACCAGACCTCGGGGCAGGCAAACTAAAACTGCTGGTGGTTCTTTAACCTTGGCCCCATAGCACCTTATGCTCCAAAGGGCACCCCGAACTTCGAACTACAAAGTAAATGTTTGGAGTATATCTCTTTCCTCCCATAAGAGAACATTACAGCGTTCGAAGATCACACCTCAAAATTGTTATTTGTGCATTTTATGGGCTTGTAAAATTCATAACTCTGAAAGTACTTACCTGATTCCGATGTTCTTGTTGTCTAAAAATATTTTTAAAACAGTTTTATTTTTATAAATTAGTCTCCGATTTATTTTTTGACTGTGTGTACAATTTATTGACCCTGTGTGTGTAACAAATGCTTAACACTCCCCTCTGATAAGCCTAGCTGCTTGCCCACTGTAGGGAAATGCCTCTCTTGGCATGGTTAACCCCTAACCTTTTGCCTTTTGTTGATGCTAGTTATGATTGAAAGTGTGCTGGGACCCTGCTAACCAGGCCCCAGCACCAGTGTTCTTTCCCTAAACTGTACCTTTGTCTCCACAATAGGCACAGCCCTGGCACACAGATAAGTCCTTTGTGAATAGTACCCCTGGTACCAAGGGCCTTGTGGCCAGGGAAGGTCTCTAAGGGCTGCAGCATGTATTATGCCACCCTGGGGACCCCTCACTCAACACATGCACACTGCCTCACAGCTTGTGTGTGCTGGTGGGGAGAAAATGACTAATTCGACATGGACTTCCCTCAGAGTGCCTTGCCCACAACCCACTGCCTGTGGCATAGGTAAGTCACCCCTCTAGCAGGTCTTACAGACCTAAGGCAGGGTGCACTATACCTCAGGTGAGGGCATAGCTGCATGAGCACTATGCCCCTACAGTGTCTAAGCCAATCCTTAGACATTGTAAGTGCAGGGTAGTCATAAAAAGTATATAGTCTGGGAGTTTGTCAAACATGAAATCTGCAGTTCCATAGTGGCTACACTGAATACTGGGAAGTTTGGTGTAGGAAGTTGGCTCTGTATATACTATTTCAAAGTAAGAAATAGTGTGCACAGAGTCCAAGGGTTCCCCTTGGAGGTAAGATAGTTGTAGAAAAATATAATTTCTTAATTTATTTTTAGAATCACATGTTCAAGATTTGAAGTAAATACATAAAATGCAAGGTACTCCACATAGGTAAGTTAAGAGCTTTGAATTAGAGCAATATCATTTACAGTTTTTGTCAAAATGGCAATAAGCTATTTTAAAAGTAGACAGTGCAACAATCAACAGTTCCTGGGGGAGGTAAGTATTGGTTAGATTGTGAGGTAAGTAAGACATTTACAAGTCTCAGTTCCTGGGCATAGGCAGCCCACCGGTGGGGGTTCAAGGCAACCCCAAAGTTAGCACACCAGCAGCTCAGGGCCGGTCAGGTGCAGAGGTCAAAGAGGTGCCCAAACCACTATGGAGAACAGAGGTGCTCCGGTTCCAGTCTGCCAGCAGGTAAGTACCCGCATCCTCGGGGGGCAGACTAGGGGGGTTTTGTAGAGCACTTGGGGGGGGGGGGGGGAGAGACACAAGTAGGCATGCAAAACACACCCTCAGCGGCACAGGGGCGGCCGGGTGCAGTGTTTAGGTCTGGGGGGGGGGCAGTAGCCAATGGCTACTGTCCTGGAGGGTGGCTACACCCTCTTTGTGCCTCCTCCCTGAGGGGAGGGGGCACATCCCTACACCTATTGGGGGAATCCTCCAAAACTAAGATGGAGGATTTCTAAAGGCATGGGTCACCTCAGCTCAGGGCACCTTAGGGGCTGTCCTGACTGGTGGGTGACTCCTCCTTGTTTTCCTAATTATCTCCTCCAGCCTTGCCGCCAAAAGTGGGGGTAGTGGCCAGAGGGGTGGGCATCTCCACTAGCTGGGATGCCCTGGGGCGCTGTAACGAAAGAGGGTGAGCGTTTGAGGCTCACCGCCAGGTGTTACAGTGGGAGGTGTGAAGCACCTCCACCCGGTGCAGGCTTTGTTCCTGGCCACAGAGTGACAAAGGCACTCTCCCCATGTGGCCAGCAACTCGTCTGGTTGTGGCAGGCTGGCAGAAACTGGTAAGCCCCACACTAGAAGTCGGATTGGTATTCAGGGGGCATCTCTAAGATGCCCTCTGGGTGCATTTTACAATACATTCCACACAGGCATCAGTGTGCATTTATTGTGCTGAGAAGTTTGATACCAAACTTCCCAGATTTCAGTGTAGCCATTATGGAACTGTGGAGTTCGTGATTGACAAACTCCCAGACCATATACTCTTATGGCTACCCTGCACTTACAATGTCTAAGGTTTTGCTTAGACACTGTAGGGGCATAGTGCTCATGCACATATGCCCTCACTTGTGGTAGAGTGCACCCTGCCTTAGGGATGTGAGGCCTGCTAGAGGGGTGACTTGCCTATGCCACAGGCAGTGTGAGGTTGGCATGGCACGCTGAGGGGAGTGCCATGTCGAATTAGTCCTTTTTTCCCCACCAGCACACACAAGCTGTGAGGCAGTGTGCATGTGCTGAGTGAGGGGTCCCCAGGGTGGCATAAGACATGCTGCAGCCCTTAGAGACCTTCCCTGGCATCAGGGCCCCTGGTACCAGCTACAATGGACTTCTTTGAATGCCAGGGCTGTGCCAATTGTGGAAGCAAAGGTACAGTTTAGGGAAAGAACTCGGGTGCTGGGGCCTGGTTAGCAGGGTCCCAGCACACTTTCAATCAAAACTTAGCATCAGCAAAGGCAAAAGGTCAGGGGGTAACTATGCAAAGGAGGCATTACCTTACATTTAGTATCAAACTTCTCAGCACAATAAATCCACACTGATGCCAGTGTGAGATTTATTGAGAAATGCACTCAGAGATGCCCCCTGTATACCAGTCCACTACTAGTGCTAGGCTGACCAGTTTCTGCCAGCCTGCCACATCCAGACAGGTTTGCCTGTACTGGGTGGAGGTGCTTCACACCTCCCCCTGCAGGAACTGTAACACCTGGCGGTGAGCCTCAAAGGCTCAATCCTGGTGTTACATCGCCCACGGGCCCTCCAGCTAGTGGAGATGCCCGTCCCTCCGGACACAGAACCCACTTTCGGTGGCAAGTCCGGAGGAGATAATGAGAAAAACAAGGAGGAGTCACCCTCCAGTCAGGACAGCCCCTAAGGTGTCCTGCGCTGAGGTGACCCCTGCCTTAGGAAATCCTCCATCTTGTTTTGGAGGATTTCCCCCCAATATGATTAGGGATGAGGCCCCCTCCCCACAGGGAGGAGGCACAAAGAGGGTGTAGCCACCCTCAAGGACAGTAGCCATTGGCTACTGCCCCCCACACTCCTAAATTTAGTATTTAGGGGTGACCCTGAACCCAGGAAATCAGATTCCTGCAACCTACAACAAGGACTGCTGACCTGAAAGCCCCGCAGAGACGACGGAGACAACAACTGACTTGGCTCCAGCCCTACCGGCCTGTCTCCAGACTCAAAGAACCTGCACAGCGACGCATCCAGCGGGACCAGCAACCTCTGAGGACTCAGAGGACTGCCCTGCAACCAAAGGACCAAGAAACTACTGTGGACAGAGGCTCTGTCCAAAACAGCAACAAAGAAACCATCTTAAAAGGGATTCCAGCCTCACTGCGGAAGTGTGAGTCTCCAACACTCTGCACCTGACGCCCCTGGCTTGTGTTGTCCAGAAGAACCAACACTGCAGAGAGGACCCCCAGGTGACTCCTAAGACGTGGACACACTGAGACGACCTCCCTGCACCCCAACAGTGATGCCTGCAGAGAGGATCCAGAGGCGCCCCCTGACCGCGACTGCCCGGTAAGGAAGGAACCCGCCGCCTGGAAGAAGCACTGCACCCGCAGCCCCCAGGCCCGAGAGAAACCAACTACTTGTGCAGGAGTAACCAGCAAGTGGCCCTCATCCTAGCCCAGTTGGTGGCTGGCCTGAGAAGCCCCCCTGTGCCTTACCTGCATCGCCAGAGAGACCCCCGGGTCGCTCCATTGATTTCTACTTAAAACCAGTCACCTACTTCACACACTGCACCCGGCCGCCCCTGTGCCGCTGACAGTGTATTTTGTGTGCCTGTTTGTGACCCCCCCAGTGCTCTACAAAACCCCCCTGGTCTGCTCCCCGAGGATGCAGGTACTTACCTGCTTGCAGACTGGAAGCAGTGCACCCCTGGTCTCCTTAGGCGCCTATGCTATTTGGGCCCTACTTTGACCTCTGCACCTGACTGGCCCTGTGTTGCTGGTGCTGGGTGTTTGGGGTTAACTTGAACCCTCAATGGTGGGCTGCCTATGCCCCTGAGAATGAACTTGTAAGTGCTTTACTCACCTGAAAAACTAACCAATACTTACCTTCCCCAGGAACTGTTGATTTTTACACTGTGTCCACTTTTAAAATAGCTTATTCCCATTTTTGCCAAAACTGTGTTCATTACTGTTTTAATTCAAAGTTCAATATTTACCTATGCCAAGTACCTTCCAATTTATGTACTTACTTGAATTCTGAATCTTGTTGTTCTAAAATAAATTAAGAAAATAATATTTTTCTATATAAAAACCTATTGGCCTGGAGTTAAGTCTGAGTGTGTGTTCTCATCTATTGCCTGTGTGTGTACAACAAATGCTTAACACTACCCTCTGATAAGCCTACTGCTCGACGACACTACCACAAAACGGAGCATTAGTATTATCTAATTTTGCCACTATCAACCTCTAAGGGGAACCCTTGGACTCTGTGCACACTATCTCTCACTTTGAGTTAGTATATACAGAGCCAACTTCCTACAACCACACTACCACAATTGGACACTTAGGATTATTAAAGTAAACTCTGTAAACCAAATATGGGTCGCCAGGCCCACTACATAAAAAGCCAGCATCCTGCACTTGGGCCCAATCATTCCTAATCTTCTTGAGAACTCGGGCAGGAGTAGTACAGGAGGCCTGCGCTCCACTCGAGATAAATGTGTCTCAGAGAGAGGGATGCCTTTGAAACTCCAGCTTGCAAATCTGCTGACATTGAGCGTTCTTGGCAGTGGCGAACAGATCTAACCAAGGCTCTCCTCACTCCTGAAAGAGACCTAACACCACTTTCAAAAGGAGGAACCACCCGTGATCTGCTGGAGATCTTCAGCTGAGTTAATCCACTCTGGCATCCAGAGAGCCTGCTAGGAGTTGAACCACCAGGGATATGCCCTGATGTTCCACCAATGTCCAGAGGTGCATGGCCTCTTTACAAAGAGTCCACAGCACCACCCCACCCTGTTTGATGCATGACCACATGGCGGTGGTGTAGTCTGTGAACACCTTCACTAGCCTTCCTCCCTTGATTGGGGGGGAGGGGGCATGTAGAAATGATCTCAATGTCAGCCAGATTGCCCAGAGCTAAAGAAGGTAGATGTGGAGACTGGATTCTGCTGCAGACCATACGTACAAGTTACTTACCTTCGGTAACGATATATCTGGTAGAGACATATTCCAGTTGCAGATTCCCTACCTTTTGAATTTCCCCAGGCGTCAGACTGGATCCGGAGACTTTTTCTTTGAGCAGTACACCTCTGCACGCCGTTAGGTGCGTTGGTTGACACCGCGGGCGTCAGTGGGGTCATGTTCACCATGATGATGTCACGGTCGAATATATGCGCCACCCCGGCGCGTTGACGTCTGTTTCTTTTCACGACTTTCTACACCAGAAGCGCAGAGCCATGAAGAACACTGACTGTGGTGCACCAAAACTAGGGCCCTTTAAGGAAAGTTCCTGGCCCTAGAAATCACTTCGCAGAGCGGGGAGGATGGGTGGGTCGGTAAGGAATCTACATCTAGAATATGTCTCTACCAGATATATCATTACCAAAGGTAAGTAACTTGTACATCTGATAGAGGCTTCTAGTTGCAGATTCCTTACCTTTTGAATAGATACTCAAGCAATACCACCCCCGGAGGCGGGCTGCGAACCAAGATCATACCAGGAAGTCCTGTAGGACCGAACAACCAAAGTAGCCGTACCTACAGACCTGACTGTCCAGGCAGTAGTGTATGATGAACATGTCCAGAGATGCCCACATGGCTGTCTGACAGATATCCAGGTCTGGAATGCCTCGTGCTAACGTTGTGGTAGCTGCAATTGCTCTGGTTGAGTGAGCTCGCAATTCCTCTGGGGCTTGCTTCTTTGCCAAAGCGTAGCACATTTTGATGCATAGGAGGACACATCAAGAGATGGTTCTGTTT
Source organism: Pleurodeles waltl (assembly GCF_031143425.1). Lineage (NCBI taxonomy): Eukaryota > Metazoa > Chordata > Amphibia > Caudata > Salamandridae > Pleurodeles > Pleurodeles waltl. The sequence continues at coordinate 1,405,089,199 of NC_090447.1, read as the reverse complement.
TGCACCGCTTTCCCTTTCTTCACCCCAAATATCCTACAAAGAGTTGTTCGTCCACCTGGAAGTCTTTAGTACGATCAAGGTAGAACACCAACACTCTTTTTGGGTCCAAGCAGTGGAGTCTATACTCCTCGTGTGAGGGATGTGGGGGTGGGGAAAAAGTAGGCAAGGTGATGTATTGACCTACATAGGAAGGTGTTACTACCTTAGGGAGAAAAGAAGTCATAGGGCATAATACCACTTTGACAGGATGCACTGCCAGAAAAGATGGTTTAGATGACAGAGCTTGGAGCTCACTTACCCTGAGAGCAGAGGTAATGGCAACCAAGAAGGCAGTCTTGATGGTTAGGAGCCGTAAAGGGCAGCTATGAAGCGGCTCACATGGAGTGCACATCAGATATGTGAGGACTAAATTTAAGTCCAATTGGGGCATGATAATTGGGATAGGTGGGAAGAGATGTGTGAGGCTTTTGAGAAACCTCCTGACAATGGGAGATTTGAATAAAGAAGGTTGGTCAGGTAGTCTCAGGAAGGCAGCGATAGCAGAAAGATATCCCTTGAGGGTGCCCAAGGCAGAGCCCTGTTGGGCTAGAGAAAGAACAAAGAGCAGAACTTCAGAAAGAGATGCAGAGAGAGGATCAACAGATTTGTCGATACACCATGCCACCAATTTCTTGCTAACAACAGGTGTATACCGTTTTAGTGAAGGGATGCCTGGCTACCACTGGCTCCCTGATCCCCGAGATCGTGGGATCCCACTTCCATGAAGGGGCTGTAAAGCATGCGCGGGTCGATTGCTCGGTGGAAAAAGACACAGTTGGGTGCCCCTTCCGAAGCCTCAAAAGGGGCGAGAGGCAGACTGGTGGGGTCTAGGGACAGGTGCGATGCCAAGGGACCAGGCCGTGGCTCGGCAATCCTTGAAGCGCTCAAGCACCGAGTCCGCCTTGTCTCCGAAGAGACTGGTGCCATCAAAGGGCATGTCCATCAGCGTTTGCTTGACATCCCCCGAGAAGCCAGATATTCTCAGCCAGACGTGATTTCTTAATGCCACGGTTGATGCAACCGATCTGCATAGAGAGTCGGTAGTATCCAGTCCACAGCAAATGATGAACTTGGCTGCATCTCTCCCATCTGCGAGCGCTTGCGAGAGGACAGTCTGGGCCTCCTCCGGAACTGTAAGCAGCACCTGCGCAACCATATCCCAGAGAGTATGGGAATAGCGGCCCAACAGGCATGCAGTGTTCACAGACCGCAGCGCTAGACTGGCTGAAGAAAACATTTTCTTCCCCAGATACTCCAGTCTTTTTGAATCCCTGTCTGGGGTGGCAGTAGGGAATGCGCCAGAGGAAGAAGAAGAGGAAGTCTGGATCAGAAAGCTCTCAGGCGTGGGGTGTTGGGTGAGGAATTTCAAGCCTGTGCTGTGTATGGACCACGTACCCAAAAGGACGTCAGTAAGTGCCTCATTAAAAGGGGGAAATGGTTCTGATGTGGAAGACACTGGCTGAAGCATGTCGGTTAGGATATTAGGCCTAACGTCCACAGAAGGTAGCTCGAGGTCAAAGACCTCAGCCTCCCTTCTCACCACCATGGAAAACGTGGTACCCTTCTCCATAGCCACGGTAGGGGGAGAGAGCATACCAGTGTCAGGGGAGGTGTCTAGACCACTGCCATCCCCCAAATCCTGCACCCAGTCCATTTGGGGGTCAAGCTGGTATTCTAAAGGGTCCAGCAGCCCCTCTAAACTCTCCCCGTGTCCATACCCATAAGTATAAGGGTCTGGATCAAACATGGGCCCAGGAGAGCCAATAGAGAACGGATTTAGTGTTGAGCGACGTTGTTCCAGCTCCAGGTCTTCGGGTATAAGAATAGGGTCGACGTCGATTGTGGGCCAAACAGACGTCAGGAGCATCGACGTCTGACCAGACGCCGGGGAAGTCGCGGTGTCACGTCGGGGAGGATCCGATATTGGATCTGGAGGAGCCCTCAGGAGTTGTGGCCGAAGCAGACGACTTCGAATCGAGGGACCCCTCATCGACTCACCTGTGTCCAAGGGCGCGGAGGGTGGGTTGGTCTGCGCAAAAATGAGGTGCATTGCCTCATAAAACTCTTTTAGCTGGGCAGGGGTGACTCCAGCTCCCGGGAAGTCGGGGAAGCGTGGGACAGACCCAGATAGAGGCTTCGAGGATGGAGGCCTAGAGCGTCAACGCTCTTCCTGCGCCGCATCGTCCGAGCGACGGGGTGAAGTCGAAGAACGGTTGTACTTCTTTGACTTTTTTTTTCTTATGCCCCGAATGTCCTGATGACTTCGAGGATGAAGAGTGGTAGTGACTCCACAGCCGGTCTCGAGACCTTCATCTCGAACAAGACCGTGAGCACAGCAGAGTCGAGTGTCGGGCCACCATGAGCTTTAGGTATCGCTCCCTCAAAGCTTTCGGGTTCATGGCCCAACACTAGGAGCACAACTTCGGCTCGTGATCGCGTTCCAGGCACCAAAGACATGCGCGATGCGGATCTGTCACCGACATCATTCAGTGACAGAAGTCGCACAGCTTGAAACCGGTCTTGCGGGACATCCCTCGATGCATCCACGACCTCGTGAAAAATCATCAACAAAAATGTTGTAGTAGTCAAAAAGTGACTGAGGTAGCTCTTCTCTGGATCTACGCGTAGCCTGGCGCAGAAAGAAAAAAACTGATATCAGCGCGCCTATATACGACCGCGAAGTCATCACGGCGAACACGACACCACCGACACCCACAGAGTCGACCAACGCCACCTAACAGTGTGCAGAGGTACTCCTCGAAGAAAGTCTCTGGATCCAGTCTGATGCCTGGGGGAATTCAAAAGGTAAGGAATCTGCAACTACAAGTCTTTATCAGATGTCTCTGATCTCCGCCTTTCTCAGATGGCCACTCTATTCTATCTGTCGCCAGAGTCAGATCTGGCTGGGGAGGAGAGAGAGGTCAACTGCTGATCCAATCGCGGTTCATTAATCACCACTGCAGGTCTTCTGCAGTTCCCTCAGAGATCTGGACTGTGTCAGAGAGATTCCCCTGCTGCTGTACCCACTGGAACGTCAGGTCCCCCGCAGAGCCTGCATATGCTAGCTGGCATTTGTCACAAGCAGGATGCAGGAGGCCATGAGGTCCAATCACTACGACTGAAATCCGGGATAGAGGATGAAACATTGGTATCATAGCCTGAATATCCTGGACTCACAGTTTGAAAGGATAAGCCCCAAACTGCACCAGGTCAACAACAGCTCCGATAAAAGGGTGCATCTGAGATGGAGTCAAGTATGGCTTTGGCACACTGATTGGGAACCCCAGCTAGTGGGGGACTTCTGCCATAGTCTGGAGGTGGGAGACAGCAGCCTGGGGTGAGCTTGCCTTCAACAGCCAGTCATCAAGATAGGGGAGGACTGGCAACTCGGATCTCTGCAGATGAGTGCAACCACTGTCATCACCTTGGTGAACATCAAAGGAGCACTGGTAAGGCCAAAAGGGAGCATGGCAAAGTGCTCATGGCCTACTGTTAGAAATAGGGTCTCTAGTTGGCAGTGGTTTGCACCCTGTCTAAGTATGAACTCTCACTCTAGTCAGGATAAGGGAGCCACCCAGCTAAAATAAGCCCTGCTCACCCCTTTGGTAGCTTGGCAGGTGCAGTCAGGCTTAGCTCAGAGGCAGTGTATAAAGTATTTGTGTGTACGTACACACACAGAGTAACAGTGAAAACACCACAAAAGTACTCCACACCAGTTTAGGAAAATAGCCAAAATTTATCTGAATTAAACAAGACAAAAACAACAAAAACCCAACATACACAAGCAAAGATATCACTTTTTAAAAGTTGAAATGAGTCAGGAATTTATGATTGTATCTTTTTAGCACAAAATACCTGGAAGCGCCAAAAACAAAGACGATGCAGACCACAGGGAAGGTGAGGCGTCGAAATACAAAGCAATGCGTTGGTTCCTTACTGTGCAGGGGAGGTGATGCGCTGATTCTTTTCTGGCAGGAGAGATGATGCGTCGGTTCCTTACTAGTAGGGGAGGTGATGCATTGATTCTTTCCTCGCAGGAAAGGTAATACGTTGATTTCTGGACACGCAGCCTCAGTTCCTTACTGCAGGTTGGGGTTGATGAGAAGCAGACGTCCCGGGGACGATGTGTGAAAAATCCAGACACGCTATCTTGATGGAGCTGTAATGAAACAGGCGCTGTGTCAATTCTGCAGCCGCGATACAGGCGCTGGGTCAATTCTTCAGCTGTGGGACAGGCGCTGCATGGCTTTTTCTGCAGCAACTCGTCGATGTGTGGATTTTCTTCTTCAGGTTACCAGCTTATACTTGAAAGGGCCCAGAGACTGGAGCTAGCACCACTTGGCAAGTCAGGACTTGCAGCATTAAAGCCCAGGCACTTACAGATGCAGTCTTTGATGTCCCAGAGACTTCCAACAGGAGGCAAGCTCAGTCCAATCCCTTGGAGAACCTTTGGAAGCAGGATATACAAAGCAAAGTCCAGTCCTTTCACTCCCCAGGACAGAAGCAGCAGGCCAGCACAACAAAGCAATAGGCAGAGTGGCAGTCCCTCCTACGGCATCTAGCTCTTCTTCCTGGAAGAATGTCCTCAGTCCAGAAGGATTTAAAGTTGTGGTCTCAGAGGTCCAATACTTATACTCATGTCTGCCTTTGAAGTAGGTAAACTTCAAAGGAAAGTCTTTGTAGTGCACAAGACCCTGTCTTTCCTGCCCTGGCCCCAGACACACTCCAGGGGGTTAGAGACTGTTTTGTGTAAGGACAGGCACAGTGCTATTCAGGTGCAAGTGTCAGCAACTCCCAACATTCTGGCCCAGTAAGACCCTTCAGGATATGCAGGGCACACCTCAGCTCCCTTTGTGTGGCTGTCTAGAGTGAATTCCCAAACAGCCGAACTGTCATCCTGACCCATGCGCGTATTCCACAGACAGGCAGAGGCACAGAATGGTTAGGCAAGAAAATGTCCACTTTCTAAAAATGACATTTTCAAACTTGCAATTTAAAAACCAACTTCACCAAAAGATGTATTTAGAGACCCCAAACTCCGTATCTCTATCTGCTCCCAATTGGAAATTGCACTTGAAAGACATTTCAAGGCAATCCCCATGTTACCCTATGGGAGAGATAGGCCTTGGAACAGTGAAGAACGAATTTAGCAGTATTTCACTATAAGGAGATGTAAAACACATCAGTACATCTCCTACCTTTTAAATACACTGCACCCTGCCCATGGGGCTGCCTTGGGCCTACCTTAGGGGTGATTTACATGCAGTAAAAAGGAACGTTTGGGTCTGGCAAGTGGGTGCTCTTGCCAGGTCGAAATGGCAGTTTAAAAGTGTACTCACAGACACTGCAGTGGCAGGTCTTAGACATGTTTACAGGGCTACTCATGACTCATGTGAGTAGCACAATCAGTGCAGCAGGCCCAATAGTAGCATTTGATTTACAGGCCCTGGGCACACAAGGTGCACTATTCTAAGGACTTACTAGTTAATCTAATATGCCAATTATGGGTAAACCAATCACCAATACAATTTAGACAGCGAGCACTTGCACATTAGCACTGGTCAGCAGTGGTAAAGTGCCCAGAATCCTAATGCCAGCAAAAATGAAGTACAGCACAGTATCAAAAACAGGAGGTCAGAAGCCACAGAGACAAGGGAAACCACGCCAAGAGCTGACAGGTCTAACACCTATTGTGAACTGCAGGTCACAGCTGTGGGCAGGCAGCATGGGAATGTATACGTATGTGTCCTGCAAGCACAATGCCATCATCCAGTCTCCCGGGTTCTGGGCAGACAGAACTTGAGCGAGAGCATTTTGCGCTTCTAAATTGAGAGGGTGCAGGTATAGGATAGAACAAAGGCCGCTATCCTTCTTAGGCACCAGAAAGTAGCGGAATACTAACCATGAACTTCTGGCATCAGCACCCTCTCTATGACTCCCTTGTCCAAGAGAGCCGTCACTTCCTGGCAGAGTAAAGTGAGATGGTCTCACATCAGCTTGTCGTAAGTGAGTGCCATAGGTGGGGGATAGTCATAAAGCAGAGGAAGTAGCCCCTTCTGATAATTTGAGGAACCCATTGGTCTGATGTTATAGACCTCCAGTGGAACAGGTGAAGGTGTCTACTGCCCCACCCCCACTGGGTGCCCAGGATGGTAAGGGGCCACCTAAAGGGGGTTGGAGACTGCGAATGCTGGGGGTGGGGTGAGAGGGGTTCGACGGGTGGAGGTGGACTGACCCGGCATCTGCCCACCTGATCCATGGGGTCTGTGGGTACCAAGTCCTCAGCCACATAGAGGCTGGGAAGCTTGTGCACTGTGGTAGCTAGTTTTGTAAAGACAGTGCTGGAAGCCCCTTCTGTGGCTACGAAAGTAGCAAAAGGTGGACTGGGAATGTTGAGGGGCCATTTAAATGCTCAAGGACTTGGCTGTAGCTCTGCTGTCCTTGAAGGTCTCCAGCACTGAGCATGCCTTGTCTCCGAAGAGACAGGTGCCCTCAAAGGATATGTCCATAAGCAAGACTTGCACCACCAAGCTCTCTGGGGTAGGGTGTTGTGTGAGATACTTGGGGTAACACTGGAGCAGGGCGATGGTGGTGGGCAATAGTCCTGTTCACAGGAGCCCCTGTGCTGGCCTTGAACCAAGTGTCAAACAGAACATTTGTAAGGGCTTTATTAAAAGGGAGAAGCGATTTGGAGGGGGTCGCTCCCGGCTGAAGCACCTCAGTCAAGACATTAGCCTTGACTGCCACCAAGGGCAGCTGAAGGTCAAGGATCTCAACCGCCCCTTCTCACCACCATAGCAAAAGAAGCTGCCTCCTCCCTAGCCACGGAAGGGGGAGAAAGCATGCTAGTACCTAGGAAGGTGTCCAGTCCACTAGCCTTTGCCAAGTCATTACACCAGTCCATGTTAGGGTCTAAGGACTGGTATTCTTCAGGGTCCAATGACTCCTCACAACCCCCCTCAAGTGCTGGCCCATGGGAAAAGGACTAAGGCTCCGACCTGGGGAGTAAGGATGACGCCCCTCCATGTCAGAGTCAGAGATGAGAATGGGGATAGTGCCACCTGTGGCGCCGACATAGCGAATGACATCAGCAAAGGAGGTGGTTTGACCAGCTCTGGTCCAGATCCATCCATGGATCCAAGGGGCCCGACTGGAGCCGAGGGTGGACCTGCCAGCAGGGAACCAGTATCCCAAACATGCATGCCCGAAGGCACCCCAGAGGGGATGAGCCGCCTAAATAGAAGGTGCATGGCCTCATATAACTCACAGAGTTGGGCGCGGGTTGCAAAACTAGGGGAGGTGTGGAGCCAGCCCAGGCACAGGCTCAACCGCAGAGCCAGGCCTTAAATGACAGTGCTCTCTCATCTCGTCAGAAGATCATGATGGATGGGGCGAAGTCGAAGGCCTCTTCGACTTATTGATCTTCGTTTCTTGTGGGACTTACCCAAACACCCAGATGAATTTCATTGAGATAAAGATCATGGGCTTCGTGACCAATCCAGGAGAGTTCCTCTAGACTAGAATCAAGACCGTCGTGTCATCCCAGGTTGAGCGGCACAGAGGTTGAGGGACTCCTCCTTCTCAGTGGAAGCTGGTGCTTTTAAAAAGTTAGAGCAAATTTGGATCAAACATTGGGGTGCAGGTGCAAAACTCTCCTGCATGAACATTTGAGAAAGGAAAGCTGGCTATAATTTAAATGTAAAGAAGAGTGTTAATTTACTCATAAAGACTCAGCACTCTCACAGCAGTCATGAAGATGCATCACTTACCCGCTACTCACACACACACACACCACCCAGCTTATCCTACACTCAGACGCACTCTGCTTCATTCACTTTACACTTACACAAGCACATCACTTACCCTGCACTGCCAAGGGCACACCACTCATCCAGGACAATTACCACCAATATGCCCCCAGGGGGGGTCAGAAAGCCCACTAGACACCAGGGATATTTTTAAATAAGAGTGGTGAGGGCTGCAAGTCTTTCTGTCCCCCTGGGTGGGCAGATGGGGGTTATTACCCCCATCCGCCCCCCCATAGGGGCAAAAATCCCACTAGGCACCAGGGATTTGTTTTTTGGAAAGGTCTAGGGGTGGGGGCTGCCCAGAACAGGCATGGTAATGCCCTCAACCCGCTCCTCAAAAAAAAGGAACAGTCTTTCTGCCCCCTGGGTGGCACATAGGGGTTATTAACCACAATGTGGTGGTTGGGGGGGGGGGAAGCCCACTAGACACCAGGGTATTTTTTTTATTTTTTTATAAAAGAAGGTTGGGGGCTGCCCACCATAGGCATGACCATGCCTCCACTCCACATAAATGTGTACCAAAGTCTTCCTGCCCACCCCCCCAGGGGGCCAAGTAGGGAAATTAACCCCAATCACCACCCCTGGCAGGCCGGGTGTGTGTGGGGGCAGGAGCTCACTAGACACCAGGCCATTTCCCCACACCAAAAAAATGGGGACACAGGCTTTCTGCCCTCACTGGGGGGCAGATTGAGGTAATTACCCCCGATCAGCCCCCCGAAGGGGGGGGGGGGGGCAGACAGCCCACTAGATGACAGGGAATAAAAAATAAAAAAAGGATGGGCATGGTTATGCCCCAACCCCAACTGAAAGGGCAAACAGTCTTTCTGCCCCTCTCCCCCGTAGACTAAAGAACTCCTCCCAATGGCAAACAAGAGGGCATTTGACTCTTTTGGATGGTGATTTTACATATGGGCCAGGAGAGCTTGGCTAACTCCCAATATAGTCCCACTTGCAATGGTGAGCGGCTGCACTTTTTGGACTTGGGTACGCTGCCACCTGGAAAAAACCTTGCAGACATGTCTGAAAACTAAACATCTGGGGGAGTCAAGGGTGGTGTGCTTCACATACACCCCACACCATTTTCTTACCTACAATGCCCTGCAAACCTCCAACTTTTTCCTGAAACCATGTATTTTCCATACATTTCTGTGAAGGATACTTTCGGAATCCGCAGGAATCCACAAAATTCCTACCACCCAGCATTGCCGCATCTGTACTGATAAAAACTGTGCCCCTCTTGTGTAGATGCCCAAAGCAGAGTCAGCCTAAAAAAACTGCCCTTTATGACCCACTTTGGTTCCCCCTCAATTACATTTTTGTCTCTTCCCTGTTGCAGACACTTGGCCCACCTACACAAGTGAGGTGTCATTTTTATTGGGAGACGAGGGGAACGCTAGGTGGCTGGGAAATTTGTTGCTCCCCTTAGATTCCAGAACTTTCCATCACAGAATTGTGAGGAAAATGTGTTTTTTAGATACATTTTTAGGTCGAGCACGCAAGCACTCTGACGTGTTGTAAACTATCTGTGGGCTTTTAACCACGTCCAACGCACATCCATCACTATCACTCGTTCCTGGGCTTGCCTTTCAAAAATCCTTTGTTATCATTGGTAAATGCATTAAGTTTGTCCCTCCTTGGGGCAGTTTTATTACCGCCTTGGCCATAGACCCTGTTACATGGGTAATTGCACTTTTGCTGATACGTTTGACTGTGAGTGAACTTCTTTTTCCTTTTGTGTCTCTCCTTCGCACTCACAACGGCCGTTGCACTTTGAACTGGCTTGCTTATGTCAACTGTTTTACTTTTCATTTTCAATTTATGTGGCAAGAAAAGTCCAGTTAGGAGTTTACAACACTAATAGCTCTAACCTGAGCAAACGTGAGACCCATTGCATTGCAAATGCTGGTTACCTTTACAAGGGATTCTGGGTAACAGACCCTGGTGAGAGCCACATAAGTAACCCCATCAGGATTCCCCTGGGTGTCTAGTTTTCAAAAATGTACTGGCTTGCTAGATTACCCAAGGTGCCGGCTGAGCTAGGGCCCAAATCCACAGCTAGGCATATTGCAAAAAAGGGTCATTTTTCAGGAGAAAAATGTGATGTGTCCATTGTGTTTTGGGCAATTTCCTGTCACAGGCACTAGGCCTACCCTTACAAGTGAGATACCATTTTTAACTCTAGACTTGGGGGATTGCTGGGCAGAAGTAAGTTTGTGGCTCCCCTCAGATTCCAAAACTTTCCATCACAGAAATATGAGGAAAATATGTTTTTTAGACGAATTTTGAGGTTGCAAGGAATTCTGGGTAACAAAACCTGGTGGGAGCTACACAGGTCACCCTGGATTCCCCTAGCTGTCTAGTTTTAAAAAGAATTACAGATTTGCTAGGTTTCCATAGGTGGTGACTGATCTGGATCCCAAAAAACACAGATACGCACAGTGCAAAAAAAAGAGGCAATCTTCAGTGGAAAATATTTGCTGTGTCCACGTTGCATTTTGGGACGTTTCCTGTCACAAGCATTAGGCCTACCCACACAAGTGAGGCATCATTTGTATTGGGAGACTTAGGGGAACACAGAAGAGTAGAATACGTGCTATTGCCAATTTTCTTCTCTGCATTTGTGCCTTCCAAATGTAAGAGAACGAATAAGAACAAAGTCATTTTGAGAAATGCCCTCTAATTCACATGCTAGTATGGGTATCCCGAATTCAGAAATGTGCAAAGAACCACTGCTTCTAAACTCCATATCTTGTGCCCATTAAAAAAATATATTTCCCTAATACCTATTTTCCACTCTTTATATTTTACCAAATTAATTTCTGTACACCTGATAACAATAAAAAAAAAACATTCAGATGCTTTCTTCTGCAGCACTTTATTCCCACTTTCCCCCAAAACCCCTCACATTTAGCTGTGTTTACGCTAATTTCTCGGTCCCCTCAAGGATAAACCACAAACCCTGGGTACCTTTAGAATCCTTCGGATGTTCGGAAAAAAGGCGCAAATTTGGCGTGGATATCTTATGTGGACAAAAAGTTATCCGGGCCTGAGTGTGTGTTACCCCAAAAAGCCCCAAAAAAGGCTTACATGTGGGGGAAATGGGTGGAGGTGGGCCCTAGCAGTGAAAGGGTTAAACTCAAATACATAAATAAAATAAAGAGAAGGACCTGAGAGAGGGGAGCAGAGAGAAGGTCAACCTATTTCTCTGTACACCATGCCACAAACTTGTTCCAAAGGCAGGCATATACAGTCTTGGTAGACACGGCTGATAAACAACCCTTCAAGGTGCCTAATGCAGAGCCCTGGTGAGCAAGGGTAAGAACCAGGGAAAGGAGAGCAAATAATGGATCAATCTATTTCTCAGCACACCATGCCACAAATGTATTCTAACGGCTGGCATTTACCGCCTTGGTGGAGGGATGCTGGGCTGCCAAGATAACACTGCAGAATTCGGGCAGGAGGTTGAAAGCTGTCAACTGTTGCCGCTCAATCGCCATGCATGAAGGCAGAGCATGGACAGGCTCGAGTGGAGAACCATGTAGGAAACTGGCACCTTGTTTGCAGTACCCCCCCAGCACACTTTTTGCCTGATATCTGATGCTAACTTGACTGAACTTGTGCTGGGACCCTGCTACCCAGGTCCCAGCACCATTGTTCCACAATTAGCACACCCCTGGCACACAGCTTCGTACCTTGTAAAAGGTACCAGTGGTACCAAAGAGTTTGTGACCAGGGAGGGTCATTAAGGGCTGCAGCATGTACTGTGCCATCCTAAGGGACCCCTCGCCAAGCACATGCAAACTGCCATCTCAGATTGGGTGTGCTAGTGGGGAGAAGGTAAAGTCTACATGGCATCCCTATCACAGTGCCATGCCCACGAACCACTGCCTGTGGCATAGGTAAGTCAGCCCTCTAGCAGGCCTTACAGCCCTAAGGCAGGGTGCAATACACCACAGGTGAGGGCATAGATGCATGAGCAATATGCCCCCACAGTGTCTAAGTCTATTTTTAGAGATTCTAAGTGTAGTGTGGCCATATTAAGTACATCGGCTGGGAGTTTGCCATTATGAACTCCCAGCTCCATGATGGCTTCACTGAAGGCTGGAAAGTTTGTTATCAAACGTCTCAGCACAATAAACCCACGCTGACACCAGTGTTGGATTTATTGTACAAAGCACTCAGAGGGCATCTTAGAGATGCCCCCTGTATTTTAACCAACCCTTTAGTGTAAGGCTGACCAGTCTGTGCCAGCCTGCCACTAAAAGACAAGTTTCTGACCTCATGGGAGTGAGGGCCTTTGTGCTCTGTGGAGCCAGAAACAAAGCCTGCTCTGGGTGGAGGTGCTATGCACCTCCCCCCTGCAGGAACTGCAACACTTGGCGGTGAGCCTCGAAGGGTCAGGTCTCCTGTTTCTGTGCCCCAGGGCACTTCAGCTAGTCGAGATGCCCGCCCCCGATGAAGCCCCTTTTGTGGCAGCAAGTCCAGCAGGGAGGGGTGACCACTCCAGCTAGGACCACCTACAAGGTGTCCAGAGCTGAAGTGACCCCCTCCCTACAGAATCCTCCATCTTGGTTTGGAGGACAGGGACCAATAGGGTTAGAAATGTTCCCCTCCCCAAAGTGAGTGGGCACAGGAAGGGTGCAGCCACCCTCAGGGATAGTAGCCATTGGCTACTGCCCTTTGACCCCCTGTAACACCCCTAAATCTAGGATTTAAGGGCAACCCGATCCTAGCTCACCAGATTCCTGGCGACCTCAAGAAGAAACAAAGAAAGAAGCAAGAAGAACTGCTAAGCCGATCCCAGAAGAGAAGGCTCCAGACACAAAATGACTTGGCTCCAGCCCTACCGGCCTTTCTGCAGCTTCAGAAGCCCTGCTACAAAAAAGGTAATGTATCCTGCAGGACCAGCGACCTCTACAAACCCCCAGAGGACTGCCTGCCCAGCAGAGGACCAAGAACTCCAGAAGACAATGGCCCTGCCCATAAGAAACTCCAAAAAGGGCTCAAGAACCGCCCAGATGCACCTGACGTCCACAGACCGTGTCCTGGTGGTCCACTGGTCCAGAGTAGGTCCCCATGCAATTCTGACCTTGTGTCCACCACCCTGGGTTGACCCCTCCTGGCCAACACGACACCTGCAGCCTGAAACCAGAGGACCCTCCCTCACCCCCGACCGGATCTGACAAAGATTCCAGACGCCTAAAGGTACCCCTGCACCCATAGCCCTCAGGGCTTGGGGAATCCAACTGACGGTCCAGACACGTTCAGCAGGCATCCCTCCTTCTTGTCCCAGCCTGCAGCATCTTTTGTGACCCCCGGGGTCCCACTATTGAAAAGCATTAGGCTTCCAGCCATGTGCTTGCACCCTGCGCCCCTGCTGAGGGTGTGTGACTGGTGCCTACCTGTGCCCCCCCCACTTACCCTCAGGACTCACCTAAACTTTCCAGGTCTGCTCTCCGAAGATGCAGATATTAACCTGCAAGCAGATCTTTTCCAAGCACCCCCAGTCCTCATAGGATTCCATTGCAAACCAGACACCGACTTGAGATCTCTGCACCCAACCGGCCTTGTTTTGCTGGTGGTGCATTTTTGGGGTTAACCTAAACTTCAACCTATGGACAACCTAGCCTCTAAAGACTGAAGTCATAAGTCGTGTATTTACCTGTTAACTATTCTAATACTTTCCCCCCTAGGACTGTATGGACTCCCATGGATAACTGTACTGTCATCTTTTGAAACAGAAAATTGCTACTTACTTTCAAACTGCTTTACCGGCTAAAACCAAACAAAGTGCATTTGATACATATGCTTGATATCTACTTACAAATGTACTTACCTTCAACAAAGTTCTTCCGGTTCTAGTAATAAAGTAACAAAATATATTTTTGCCTTATAAAAACAATTGGTCTTGAGTTAGTCATTGAGCCTGTGTCTCATTTCTTGACTGAGTGTGTACAACAAATGCTTTGCACTACCCTCTGATAAGCCTAACTGCTCGACCACACTACCACAAAAGAGAGCATTAGTATTATCTACTTTAGCCTCTGGGGAACCTCTGGCTCTGTGTTCAGCATATCTCCTTTTCATACAGTACATACAGAGCCAGCTTCCTACAAACCCTTCCTTGCTGCTGCTGCTGCGACAGGAGGTCCTCACGAAGGGGCAGCCTGATCAGAGGACCGATGGCCATGCTCAACAGCTCTGGATACCAAACTCTCCAAGCCCAATCTGGAGCCACAAGGATGACTTGGGGCTGATAATTCCTGATCTTCTTGAGAATTCTGGGTAGGAGTGGCAAGGCGGAAAGGGTTACATGAGGCCTGAGCTCCATTCAAGATTCAGTGTTTCATAGCCAGAACTGCCTTGGAAACTCCAGCGAGGAAAACTGCTGACACTGCGTGTTGTGGGCAGTGGCAAAGAGATCTAACAATGGCTCTCTTCACTGCTGAAAGAGACCTTGCACCATCTCCGGATGGAGATGCCATTCATGAGCCCACCAGGTGTTGAACCACCAGGGATATGCCCCGACATTCAACCCACGCCCAGAGACACAAGGCCTTTTGACAAAGTGTCCAGGACTCCACCCGCCCTGTTTGTTGCAATAGCACATGGTGATGGTTCTGTCCCCATCAATACCTACACTAGCCTTCCCTTAATGGAGTGTAGAAAGCCTTTCAATGCCAGCCGGGTTGCTCGTAGCTCCAGTAGGTTGATGTGGAGTCAGGATTCTGCCGGAGACCTGAGGCCTCTGGTCTCCACCTCACCCAGGTGGCTGTCCCGTCCCAGGAGTGACTCATCTGTCACTACTGTCAGAACTGTTTGGGGAAGGTAAAGGGGTCTGCAGCTGACCCAATCACGTTTCATTAACAACCACTGCAGATCTTCTGCAGTGCCCTCTGAGATCTGGACCATGTTGGACAAATTTCCCTGATGCTGCGCCCACTGGAACTTCAGGTCCCACAACAGAGACCGCGTATGCCAGCGAGCATGTGTCACAAGTAAGATGCAGGAGGCCATGAGGCCCAGCAGCCTCAGTGTCACAAAAAACCAGAATAGAGGCTGAAATATAGGCAACATAGCCTGAATATCCCGAACTCACCATTCGGGAGGATAAGCCAAAACCCACACTGTGTCCAGAATAGCTCCTTAGTAGTTCCCTCCAACATCTAGACCATGTCTGAGAGATTCCCCTGATGCTGCACCCACAGGAACTTCAGGTCCCACTACAGAGCCTGCATATGCTATCTGGCATGTGTCACCAGCAGGATGCAGGAGGACAAAGTCCAGCAGCAGCAGATTCAGTCTCACCGAAATCCAGGAAAGAGGCAGAAACATCAGTTTCAAAGCCTGAATACCCTGGACTCGTCGCTCCGGAGGATAAGCCCAAAACTGCACTGTGTCCAGAACAGCTGAGATGAAAGGGAGCATCTGAGACGGAGTCAGGTGTGACTTTCACACGTTTATAGTGAACGCCAGCGAATGCAGGAGCCGTAGTCTGAGGGTAGGTGTCAACAGCTTGCGGCAAAGGAGCCTTCAACAGCCAGTTGTCGAGGTAGGGTAAGAATGAAACCCCTAGCCTGCGCAGATGAGCTGCAATCACCACCATCACCTTGGTAAACACCCAAGGAGTGCTGGTGAGGCCGAAGGGGAGCATGCTATACTAAAAGTGCTTGTGGCCCACTGTGAACCGCAGGTAACACCTGTGGGCAGGCAGGATGGGAATATGGAAATACGCACTCTGCAAGTCCAACGCTACCATCCAGTCTCCTTGGTCTAGGGCAGACAAGACCTGAGCCAGATTGAGTGTTCTGAATTTCTCTTTTTTGAGGAACAGACTGACGTCCTGCAAATCCAGAATAGGGTGAAGGCCCTTGTTCTTTTTGATTATCAGAAAGTAGGGGGAATAACAACCACTGCCTACTTCTGATATCGGGACCCTTTCTATAGCTCCCTTGGCCAAGAGAGCCGCAACTTCCTCAAGGAGCAAAACCAAGTGATCCTCCATCAGCCATCTTTTGAGGGAGCCATTGGGGCAGGGAAAGACTGGAAGGGGAGGGAATAGCCCTTTTGTATGATCTGCAAGACCCATTTGTTCGATGTTATGGACCGCCAGTGAGGGGGATGAAATTGAATCCTCACTCCAACTAGATGTACATGGTCTTGCAGAATGACACTAGGAGGGATTGCACGCTGTGGAGGTGGGGGACTGGGCGGTGAGTGACTTCTGGCCAGACCCTCTGGGTCTGAAGGCACCACAACCACCTCACCCACACAAGATGTTTTTGCTGATGCCATGCCCCTTCTAAAGCCCCAAAAGGGGTGATAGACTGTTGATGAGGGGTCACCAAGAGGCCCAAAGACTTGGCCCTAGCTCGGGAGTCCTTAAAGAGCTCCAGTGTTGAGTCTGCCTTTTGGCCAAAAAGGCAGGTCCCATCGAAGGGCATGTCTATGACATTTTCCTAAAGCTCCCCTGAAAAGCCAAAGGTACTCAGCCAGGTGTGGCATCAAAAGTCTGAATGGTAGATCAGTAAACACAGTGATTGATTTTGATTATTTGATTTTAAATGTATATAGCGCAACAAATGCCCGTAGGCGTCAAAGTGCTATAGTTATAGTCGCTCGCCCAATCCAGCGACAAATCAACGCAACAAAGCCAAAGAGAGAGCAGTCCATACAGTTTAGAGCCAGGTCTTTAATGCTTTTCCGAATGGCAAATGTTCTTTGATAGAAGTCAGCTCTTTGGGGAGCGAGTTTCAGAGTCTACCAGCTGCAACTGAAAAAGCTCTGCCACCCCTTCTCACCTTCTGTATTCTGGGTATAATAACCAGATTGCGATAGGAAGAATGGCGGTCTCTCCCTGGAGTGTACCAATGGATCATTTCCCTTATTCCAGCTTGGAAAATTTGATAAAGAACCTTATGTACCGTACAGATGACCTAACATTTTATGCACTTTGTAACAAGGAGACAATGAAGCTCATCGAGCCCTGCTGATGCAGATTGCCGATTAGGAATTTCTAGAACAGCCCTAGCGAGAGCATTCTGTACTACCTGCAGTTTTGCTTGGGTACTGATGTTCAGAGCCCAGATAGAAAGCGTTGCAATAATTAATTCTGAGCATAACCAGCGCCACAGCAACCTGCGTCCATGCCAAAACGGGAACGAAAGGAAAGATTTTTCAACCTTCTAATAAGCCAGAAGCATGTAGAAACAGTGAGATTGGTTTGTCCATTAAGTGAGAGCTCCGTATCAAGAATCACTCCAAGATCTTTTGCCTTATCAACTGGGACAGGCAAGGTGCCAGCAAGCATTGTACCAGATTGAGGAACGCATTCCGAAAATCAGCCCCTCAGTCTTCTCACCATTGAGTTTAAGGAAAATTCTTCCCATCCATTCTGCTACCACAGACACATAATGTGAGAAATTCACTGATGTGGCTGCAGAGTTTTTGGGAATCAACATAATGATTTGGGTGTCTTCAGCATAGGTTATCGCCTGCAGCCCATAGGAAACGATAATGGTGGCGAGTGGAGAAACAAAGATGAAATAATATAGGGCTCAAAGACGAGCCCTACGGTACTCCACAAGGCAAGGAGAAGACATCGGAATAGTCTGATTCAGTATAACCCTATGAGTGCGATCTTTAAAGAAGGAAGACAACAGGGCCAAGGCCCTTTCTGTAATGCCCATCCCTTGTAGGCATTCAATTAGCAGAAAGTGGGAGATGGTGTAAAAGGCTGCAGGTCCGATCCAACAGGATCAAGGTCACGCCTTGCCCCTTGTCCAATACAATCTGTGGCCGACACTAATGCAGATTCGGTTCCCTGATGTCTACGGGAGTCGGACTGTGATCTATCCAACCACACTTAGCCTTCCATGAACTTCAACCAATGGACAATTAAATGTCTTTCCAAGATCTTAGCAGGCACTGGAAGGAGCAAGATCGGACGGTAGATCATACACTTTTTTTAAAAGAAGCGTTACCACCTCCTCCTTCCAAAGTCATGGATAGCAACCTGGAAAGATCGCCATGTTCATTACAATTGCAAGAAGGTTGTCACGGTACCTGCCACCATATGCAGAGCTGCATCCCTTCAAAGGTGACCCCGTTGCCATATTAATAAGGTGTTGTTCCACCATTTTGGGGGTAAGTGGTGAAAAAACCGAGAGCACATTACTCTGTTGATCAGTGGCATGCGGGGAGATACCAGGATCGCTGTGATGCTTATTGCTAAAAGGTTGTAGCCTGTTGCTTACTCTTTTGGATTGTTCCAGCTCATCATAGATACTAGTAATCTAGAGTTGGAAAAAATTAGTCAACTGATTACAGAAGTCTTGCGACCCTTCATTCCCTCCGACCATCGGAGGGGAGGAGAGCTGTTGCACCACTATAAAAAGCTGTTTAGAAGATGCAGCGAAATCAATTTTATTGGTAGTGGTACTTTTCCTCTTTGACAGCTATTTTATACTCCCTAATCCTACTGCTATGAATGACTCTTTCTTGATCCTCATACGACTTCCTCCATGTATTTGTTCCTGACGGAGACATGCCCGTCTAAGAGCTCTAAGCTTCTTGTTGAACCAAGGGGCTATGGTAGAGTTCCTCTTCAGCTTACTCTCACAAATGGGGCCTACCATATCAGCAGCCTTTCCTAGCCAAGTCACAAAGGCCTCTGCACCCTTATCTGCCTTATCGTATAACTCCATGAATAAATTATCTAAAGCATTAGCAAAGGATTCCCCCTTCAAATTGCTCTTACCAACATTGGCATTGAACGAAAGGCGTTTCACATAGGAGAGGGGAAGTGTCAGTGAGAATTACACCGCTCCATGGTCTGACCAACTGGGACATAGACTGCAAAGAAACCTGAGGATTGTTCGTAAAATGCCATCTAGGGTGTTTCCTACAGCATGGGTAGGTACTGTAACCAACTGGCACAGCCCCATACTACTAAGTGTCTCCTTTAATTCCATGGTGTCTTTATTAACACTATCTTCAAAGTGAAAATGAAAATCACCCAAGATGGTCAGCCCACTCTTTGCAATGTAGGGTTCTATTAGAGTGGCAATCTAATTTGGAAATGAAGTTCTTGGATCAGGGAACCTATAGACCAGCATCCCTGAAAATGTGCTATTATCAGACAGTTTAAGCTAGAAATAGAAAGCTTTGCTAGAGCTACTGCTTCGGTCAGCTTCATATTGGCAATTTTAATGTGCTTTAAAAATCACTGCCAGAACACCTTCTAACGTATCCGCTCTATCTAGTCTAAGGATGGAAAATCCAGAGCGTCAACCAGATCTGGACCAGAGGCTTCATTCATCCATGACTCTGTAACAAAAACCTAATCAGGGTTGTGTGATGCAAGAAAATCTGCAAACTCCACTTTATGTTTGACTAGGGATCTTGCATTGACGAGAAGCCCTTTGAGTTGAAACCATGGCTCATCCGCTTTAGGCCCCCTAGTTTTATCAAGCCTAAGCAGCCTGATTCTTTTACTCAGCAAATTAGTAGAGACAATAACATGCAAGTATCTCATCTGAAAACCACAAGCCTTACAACTACAATGATGTTGCTCACATATATCGAGAAACGAAAAAGGCCTACAAGGGGCAGACTCACCATCTCCACATAATCTCTAAAGGTCCTCTCTGGAGAATCTAATGATTGGAGGCAAGTCCCGGTTAGAAGATGCAGGGGTCAAGCCGCCTGGCACAGATGAGCTTGTGTTAGGCGTGTCTTTTGGCGCACCAGCAACATGGCTGCTGCACGCGTCTGCGAACACATGCCACTTAAATAGTATCTCTAGAGCACTAGAGTGCTAACCTAAGAAATAGCTGCCAAAATCAACCAGGAAGTGGGCAGCAACAAACAACTTCCCCTCCACCCAAAACAAATCTATGTACCAGGGAGGTCTTGTGAGATCAACCAGTCCTGGAGTTTCAGCATCTGAACAAAATAAACCTAAACCTGTGTTACAATTCCAGCATTAACTTTGCTCTTGCAAACAGTTGCTCATAAAACAAAAGTCTGAGATAAGGAATAACTTTCCCCTTTCTACAACATCAACAAACTTTTAAGGCTCAGGCTACATCCATGTCTTTGTCTTGTGAAATCTAAGGAGGATTTTAATATTTCACATAGTTGTTAAGAATGCCAACTTTTTAGCTTGTTTGTATTACTGCAACAATCTATTTAGGACTGCAATCTCCCTGTGAAACTGCAATGTATTTGGAATTTGGCAGTGCACATAATCTGCAATCTTGTAAATTTGAACATGTTACAGATGCTTGACATGAAATTCATTGGCTCTAGGTCAAACTGTGCAGTTTCATTCCCTTTGATTGGCACAAAAAGATGTCTATTGGTAAGAAAGAGCACAAGGTAGTGTAGCCATAAACACCAGCACAATCCTTAAGATCTGAGCATCAGTTTCCTGCTATAGCCCCATGTGAAAAAAGCCCATCTCAGCAGTCATTCCTTCAACCATTTAGCACCTGTACTCTCAAATAATCTCTCTTTGGCGATTAGACACCTGAGCACCCACTTGACTTTCGGACTGTGCTAAAAGAACAAGTTATTTACCTTTGGTAATGCCTTATCTGGTAGATATTCTGTCTAGCTGCATATTCCTTACCTTACAATATTCCCCAGGCACATACGGTATCCACGTTTTAGACATCGTCCGCGCCAGAAGTGACGTGTGCGGTGCCTGTATAGGAGATACCCCAGCACATCGACCTCAGTTTCACGACTACTTTCCATGCTAGAAGCACAGAACCATACTAAGGTAATTTGACAAGTGTCCCAAAGTGAGGGCCTCAAAGACCTCTTCAGAAGGAACCCATAGTTCACAGAGTAGGGAAGATCAGTAAGGAATCTGAGGCTAGAACGAATCTCTACCAGATGAGGTGTTACCAAAGGTAACTGGTTCATCTGACAGAGACTTCTAGATACATATTCCTTACCTTGGAAGAGATACCTGAGCAATAATTACCGAGAGGAGAGTCTGTGAACAGGTTAAACTAAAAAAGTCTTGGAGACAAGACAGACAAACTGCCCATCACGCTGACCTAGCTGTCTAGGCAGTAGTGCCTGGTAAATGTATGCAGTGATGCCCACATGGTTGCTTGACAGATATCCAGAACGATGGCTCCACGAGCTAACGCAGTGGTCGCAGCCTTGGCTCTGGTAGAATGAGCCCACAAGCCTTCAGGGGGTGCTTCTTGGTAAATGCGTAGCAGATTCTAATACAGTGTACAATCCACCTGGGGATGGTTTGTGTCTGTACTGCTTTCGCTTTTTTTAGGCTCCAGCAAATCCAACAAAGAGTTGATCGTCCAACTGGATATCTTTTGTGTGGTCAATCTAGAACAATAATGCTCCTCTTGGATCAAGACGGTGAAGTCTATCCTCCTCCTTGGAAGGGAGAGATGGAGCAAAGAAGGTCGGCAGTGTGATGTTCTGACCGACTTTGGCAGAAAGGAAGCATGGGGACTAGGGACCAGTTTGTCTGTAACAAATGTATCATACGGTGTGTTAACCAAAAGCGCCTGTAGTTCGCCAACTCTCTTAGCATATATTACAGACATCAAGAAGTATGTTTTCACAATAAGAAATCTATGCAAACAGCTGTGTATTGGCTCAAAAGGTGAACACATAAGAAAAGTGAGGACTAAATTTAGGTCCCACGTGTGCAGAATAAATGGAGTAGGAGGAACAAGTGTTGAAGACCTTTGAGGAACTGATTCACAAAAAGTGACTTAAAGCGGGAGGGTTGATCTGGCAACCGCAAGAATGCAGAGATGGCCGAAAGGTATCCTTTAAGTGTGCCTAAAGCAAGGCATTGCCAGATGAGGCAAAAGGACTTAGGACAAGGGTGCAGAGAGAGGATCAATAAATTTGACAGTACACCAAGCCAAAAATTTGCCCCATTGGCAGGCACATAGAGTCTTTGTTGAGGGGCACCTGGCTGCAAAGCTGACATCACATATTTCAGGAGGTAGATTGAATATTCTCAGCTGTTTCCAATCAAGCTCAACTCACGCCGGAGGAGAGTATGCAGGTTTGGGTGCAGAACACTGCTGAGAGAGGAGATTCCCCCAAAGAGGCAGACTGATCGGAGAACTGAGGCTCAGGAATTCAGGATACCATACTCTTCGTGCTCAACCCAGAGCCATTAAGATGACTTGAGTCTAGTTGGTACTGATCATCTTCAGAACTCGAAGCAGGAGTGGTATCAGTGAAAGGTGTAAAGGAGTCCCAAGCTCCATTCGAGACTGAGTCTCCGAGCGAGAGGCGCTTTGGAAATTTCAATGCACAGCAGTGCTGACATTGTGCATTCTCAGCGGTGGAGAAAGATATAACCAAGTTTCTTCCCAATCGTTGAAGAGGCCTTGGACCACCTCTAGGGAAGATGCTATTTGTGATTTGGACCGCCGCCCTGGAGTTTCGGGATCCTGCTAGGTCTTGCATGACCAGAAAAATATCCTGATGTGCCAGCATTTCCAGAGACATACCACCTCTTGGCACAGGGTTCAGGACCCCACTCTGCCCTTTTTGTTGCAGTACCAAATGGCAGTAGTGTTGTCCACGAACACCTGAACCAGATTCTCCTCGAAGGATGGGATGAAGACTTTCCATGCCAAGCATATCACTTTCAACTCCAACATGATGATGTGGAGCTGAGATTTCGAAGGAGACAAGAGTCCTCTGATCTCTTCTTCTCCCAGACCAATGTGGGGTCTGGATGGGGAAGGGAGAGGTGTCTGTCAGTGACTCAATCTTGATTGGTCAGCCACATTTGCAGGCCTTTTGCAGTTTCCTCCAATATCTGGACCAGGTAGGAGAGACTTCCCTGACGCCAAGTCCACTGGAACTTCAGATCCCACTGCAGAGCCCACATATGCCAACAGGCATATATTACCTGCAGGATGCAGGAGGCCATGAGGTTCTCTATCCTTACAGTTGGTCTCACAGAAATATAAGATAGAGGTTGAAACATCGGTATCATAGCCTGAATACCCTGGACTCGCCAGTCAGGAGGACAGGCATGAAAGAGTACTGTGTCCAGAACGGCTCAGATGAAAGGAAGCATCTGAGAGGGAGTTCGATGCAACTTTGGCAAAAAGATAGAGAACCTCAGCATATTCAGGAGGTGGGTGATGACTGCCTGGGGCGAGCCCCCCTTCAACAGTCAGTCGTGGCGATAGGGGAAGACTGGAACCCCTGACCTATGCAGATGGGCTGCAATTACCGTCTTCACCTTTGTGAACACCTGGAAGGGGGGGGGGGGACTGCTAAATCCCAAATAGCACAGCTAACTGGAAATGCTCTTGACCCACCATGAACCACAGGTTAAAGTCTGTGGACTGGCAGGATGAAAATGTGGAAACATGTGTCCTGCAAATTCGGCGATACCACCCAGTCTCCAGGATCCAAGGCAGACAGGACTTGAGTCAGAGTGAGCATTTTTATTTTTATTTATTTTAATGATGATTTATCCTGCCGCCAACCAGCTTCCCATGATGTTACAATCATATTAAAGGAGCTCTAAAGCTGCCAGGGAAGTGAAAGAATGTGTACACCCCTGGCCCGGATCCCACAAGGTCTGTAGCAGCCACATCCGCAGCCACAAAAGGACTGGTGTCTGAGTGCCACTGAAGACACAATCTCTCTGCTTAGCGAATCTCTCATATTCATTCCACAGCACATGGTTCACTTTGCTGCATCCCTGCCATCAGCAGTTGTTAGGGTGATTGTGGCTCGGGCCTCCTCCGAGACCATAGGCAGCACTTGCGCAACAGAATCCCATACCGTACAGGAGTATTGATCAAATAAACACACACTGTTCAGAGACTGCAGTGTAAGGATCACAGAAGAGAATTGAAAGGTGTCCGTCCTCTTGGATTTCCTATTTGGTGGTATGGTAGGGATTGTGCCAGAGTTCATTTTGGACATAGAGGCCTGGACCACCAAGCTGTCAGGGGTGGGGTGCTGAGTGAGGAAGTCTGGATCCCAGGGCGCTGGTCGATGGTGGCAGATGATGGTCCTGTGCACAAGAGTGCCTGTTCAGGGCCAGGCCCAGGCCTAGAGCAGGACATAAAATAGGGCTTTGTTTGAGTGGCTACCCAGGGTTAAAGTACCTTTGGTCCTGACCTCCGCCGAGGGTAGCATGAGGTCCAGGACATGGTTTCACAGGGCTTTTCAGGAAAATAATGCTATGTCTTTGATTTAGACTGTCTAGGTCTGGTCGGTGCTGGTGTAGTGTGACGCCGGCTCAGAATCAGAGTCAGGAATTACGATTGAATCGACGCTATTGGAACAAACCCCAGTAGAGGTTTTAGATTCACTACTGTGGTCAGTCCAGATCCATGAACTGATCCAGAGGGCCCGAGTGGTGCAGAGGGCAGACCTGCTGGCAGAAACCCAATCGGGGCCCAAAGGCCAGTGGGGTGTGGCCTCTTAAAATTATTTAAGCTGGATGGGTGTCACTCTGACAAATTCAGGAAGGTGCACGACAGACCCATGTTCAAGCAGGAACATGTGGGAGCAGAACCATGACATTTGGCGCTGTTCCTGCACCTCGTCCAGTGACTTGGATGGGCATAGAGAAGTCAAAGAATGCTTCGACTTCTTGGACTTCTGCTGGTTGGACGTATCTGGCAAAGTCCGGGATTGCAATGATGACTGGCAGTCCCAGGACCTCCCTTGCAACCACAACTTGGTGTGGAGTTGTGTGTGGAGCAACCAGGAGCTTCATGGCTCTCGCATAGCATTTGGATGCATGGTTTTGCACTCCATTCAGGCCCTGGATTTGTGATCTGGCTTCAGGCACCAAAGGTAAACAAAATGTTTGTGTCAGGCACTGCAAGGCTTGACTCTCACAGAAAGTTTGGGGGACATCTTCCAAAAATTATTGGAAAAAAGGCACAATGGTTGAAATGTTGACAAAAGGGTCGGAAAAATCCAGTCAAAAAGTGACTGCTGGTGCTCCATCCGGATCGGCACTGATGGTACAGAAAAGAAGGAACTGAAGTCAGCACGCTGGCATGGCGCCTATATAGGCACTACGCGTATCACTTCTGGTGCCAACAACGCCTACAATGTAGACGCAGAGAAGATCAGCACCACCTACATGCTTTTCTCCCTTTTCCTGTTTGTGTCCTGGAGAATTTTGGTTTTGTGTTTTTTTGACTGGATGAGTTGTACCCTTCCATGCCATACGTGACTTTTTTTTTGTTGCTTTGGGCACTCCATGTCGGTACGTGTTTGGTTTCTCCTCCGTTTTCAGTTTATACCCACTTCAACAGTCTGTGCACTTCCTGTCACAACCCTCTGCTCTGTGTTGCTTCCCACACCAACTCCCCGTCCCGCTTGTTGTGGTTAAATCTTTTAAAATGTGTTTATTTATTTATAGTGAGGGCCTGGCAGAAATTGGTAGCTGCAAGGCTGCTTACACTTTTTAAAAAAAAAATTTAATCTAACATTTTCATTTATGAATCTGACACGGCTCTCCGTTATGTACAATTCTAAATGAGAAATGGCCGCCGTACACCATTACGCTTGTGTTGGAGTGTAACTTTTATATTCAATATAACATGAAATGCTTGCAAAATAATGTATAATGAAACTGCATAGAAAATGTATTACTGTGCTACTAATGTACGCGTTTGAAATGTGCCCACGGGGAGTGGCCACCAATGTATACGATGATCAATGAAACTGACTAATAATTAATTAATAATGTACTAATGTATGATTTTATATTAGCATTAAAAGTCATATGTTAAGGTTTTGCTAAATTAATCGCTAGGCCTTAGTTAGCAAGGGTCTGGGCCTAGCTGCCTGGTCTCATATTAAATGTGTTTTTATAACGTGCAATGTGCTGCTTTCCTGAAGGACATGAAACTGTACTTTTCCAGAAGCTAGAGATGTGTGTGTGTAACCGTAGTAAATTCTTTCTCATGAGACCCGACTTGCTCAAGGAGACATTCTTGCCGAATGCAACAGTGTAATTCGCAACAGATGCTAGGTCGCCTGAACTGGTAAAGACAATGGAACTACTGACTGGAGCGACAAGTGTAACTTTTCATACCTGACATTCTACCCGTTGAAGACGTCAACCACAGGAACCAATAAACTATGTGAGAACTGTCTTAAGTGAAAATTCTAGTAAGGTGTGTGATGGATCATTGGACAGAGATAACGATGCACCAAATGTTGCCCAATTGGAAATTAGAGGCTTGTTAGCCAGATTCGATAGAACGACGTGTCACAAGGAGAAATCAGCCATTACCTAGCCATTCCACGCCATTCTTCTTACTCATACTGTTACTTTGATATTCTGCCTTAAGACTTTGCGGTTTGATTTTTCGAACCATCCTCACCTTTCGTGCCTTGCCCAATATTTACTTCTCCTCCTTATGAGGGAAGAACCTATCACCCTGTCTTGCTGACACTTTGCTGCTTATCCTGGCTGATGGCGAGTCGACTGATGTCCTGAGGACGAAGACTGACTCTGTATGCTGACTCATTATGGAGGGTAACTATATGATAGTGAAATTGTAATTGTCTGTTTGCCTTTTCTTTCTAGGTACCAACTGCTCTTTTGATAGAGGCCATAGTTAGATGTTTTCTAAATTTGTGTTACTAAATTGTTTTGCATGAAGCTCAACATTCTTATGCTAATTAGAGGTTAGTTCAGGAATTCACTAAAACGGATGCAAATAGACAAATGACTGAATCTTTGCTTTGTTGAATAATGTGCTAATGATACTCTGCTAAAGTTGATTCATGTTGACGTCGTACTTTGTTCTAATGTTCATGATCTTTGCGTTGATAAAGTCTTATTCAAGTTGCCATATCGTTAACATTGTTGATATGTTTGCTGGTATTGAGACTAATAAACTTGCTAGTAGAGTGTAACAAATAGGGAATAAATATCTTAAATCTTACAAAAATTGTGTGGTTATTCATGGCTGAAGGGTCATGGTGTGTCTTGATTGCTATTAATGTCATTAACAAAATTGATTGATTTGTTATTGTGACTATTGATGAGGTTATTGATCTAATGATTGAAATGCTGAATAGAGATCTCGTCTTAAGGAGTCCCCAATCAGGGTCAAAAGATTAATTGGCCTAAAGCGAGTTCCCGTGTAAGTTGAATTATTAAAGGTGGGACACGTTATCAGTTCTGGTAGCAGAGGACGGCTATGGCCCTCTGGGGCCCCAAGACGAAGGACCATTGTTTTAGAATTGTTTGAGATAATGCAAATTGGAGAGATGATGTGCCCCTAAGTCCCAAATGACTTTCCCGGAATCTCGGAGCTTGCCGAAGGGAGTTGGGTATGTTCTCGGCATTCTAGTGATAGTATAACGTAGAATTTGCGCTTGCACAGCTTATGCATATCGCAGGTGAATTGTGAGGTTTTTGAGGATTTTAGGCCAGGTGGTGTTTTAGTAGTAGTGTGCGTACTCCGCAGTATGAGAGTAGGGAAGTCGTTGAACTTCATGTGAGTGTGGCGCTTTGTGCTAAAAAATTGTCCACGTGGTTGTGGGTGAGGTACGGACCCTGCGTGGTCTTAGACTCCGGAGTATATTGATAAGTGTATGAGACACTTGGTTTATGTTGTAATTTGCGTGGTTTAATAGGTCAATCGGGTGTGGTTGACGAGTCGAGTTTGAGTTAAAGTGTGTGAGTGAAAACTTTGATGGAGATTTGGCAAGTTCTAAAGTGCACTAGGACGAACCATTGACAAGTCGAGAGTAAAATTTGCAGGCCAAATTTTGCTTGCGAGTGCAGGATTTGAGAAGGAGAGAGTAGCAGCCGAGGCTTCAAGTGAAATCTCTGTAAAGTTCAGAAGCAATTGTGTTACCCTTCCTGTAGTAAACCGGCAAATTTGCGTTTTGTTAGTGCTCGCAATATATTGCATTAGTTTTGTGCGAATCGAGAGTGAGGAAGACAAGCCGCAAGACTTTGTCAACCGCAGTAGGTGTGAGTGTGACGTCACTGGAGCCGCGCTGGGATAGGTCGGTTAGTGAGAAGGGTCGCGCACGGATTGGCAGACGTCTGTGAGAGGCAATTGGTTGAGAAGGTAGGCGAAGAGTGTTCTGGGAATTAAAGTCACTTCCTGATTCGATTCTAAACAAAAATAAGACGCAAAAATTTAGTTTTTTAAGGCTTTGAGGGGAGATGTGTACATTACAGTGAGTGTGGGGGAGCCTACACAGCCAGAGAATACTCCGGCTTATGCCGTAATGGAGGAGAAGGGAGTTGCGCCATGTCTTTGGCTAAAGCAATGGTGCAAATTAACGGAGAAGGATGAGAGTTTAGCGTTTCCAGAGAACGGGTCATTTAATATAATGATCTTAGCGAATTTGAGGAAGGCGTTAAATGAGCAAAAACCGCCTCTGAGACCAGCCCAGTTTGAGGCGCTAGCGATTTGGGAACTAATGGCCATACGACAGAGGCAACAGAAGTTTGAGAGGAGGATGAGGAAATCAGAAAAGACACTAGCAGAGGTTAGGTGGGATAGTGAGCACAGGATATGGAGAAGGGAAATAATAGACGGAGTTAGAATGTTTCTGGCAATAACTCAAGAAGCCGACACGCAGGGAAGAAAGGCCACTTGTAAAACGGACAAGGGCTCTAGCAAGGAAAGGGAGACTAAGAAGTCTTGGGCAGATGCCGATGACTCAGATGATGATGAGTTTCTTAATCAGTTGTTACATGATCGACCACCACCATATGCCATAGATGACAATAGACCGAGTACTAGTGCAGGTCCTGTAAATTTGACGCAAAACCAGGTAACAACAAATACAGCACAGGTAAACCCTGTTACAATACCAGCTCCGATACAGAATAGTGTCAGTGTGTCTACTGCTCCAGAGATGCAGACACAGTTGCAGCCACCACCAGTTCATTGGCTCTACCCTGATGTCCCGATATTAGAGACGACTACAAGCTTGATGGTGCCGCCTGACCAGGCATAAACAAGATCAAAGTTAGTGCAGATTGAGCCAACTCCACTTTTACTGTCTCAGGCACAGCAACAATTGTTGCCGAATTGCACTTCGGTCACAGGACCGCAGTCAGTCACAGCACCTGTAATGAATCAGAATGTGGGAGTTGATACTCCACAGGGTTTGGGAAGCGGACAGGCGCCAGCTGCTATATCCTTACCTATTACAGTTGGTCCACCAGTACCGCTGTATGCACAGGCAAAGCCTAGTGTATGTGAACAGGGAGTAATGACCCAAGAGAAGATAGCAGGGTTCTGAAGGGGAAATTAGAAAAAGGCTTGCAGCAACGTTCCTTTATTAATAGTGGAAGTTACAATGGAGTTAGGGAACAAGGGAAATTAGCTTTAGATGCCCTACATGTAGGTAAGCTTTGCATTACGCGACCTAAGTCATATTATCACAATGTATTTGTGGGAACGAGTGAATGTAAGCATGTGTTTTTGTTTTAGAGTAAATGGACGTTCATGTTAAATGGACAGGATCCAGCGATCCCTGGAGTCTATTATATATGTGGACTTAATGCATATTACAGTCTTCCAAAGGGATGGTATGGGACATGTTATTTGGGGATAGTTTTCCCAAAGATATATTAGCTAGGGGACTTAAAGAAGTTTCGGAAGGTGTCTGAATTTCATCGTACTAGACAAAAGAGAGAGACTGCTGCTGGTGTAGTAGGAGACATATTTGAAGCAATAATTCCTTCAGTGGGAGTTATTTTGAACTCCATAAAGATCTGAAAGTTGTCAACTATTGTGGATAACATGCTGACAAATTTCACGGGAGCTATGCTCCTGATGGATACTGAACTTGCTGCGGAGCGGGCTATGACTTTTCAAAATCACTTGTTTTAGACATTCTTTTAGCGAAAAATTGCAGAGTTTGTAAGATGCTTAATGAGCGTCACTGCTGTGCCTACATACCTGACAATAGTAATGAGATTAGAAGTATGCTTACTAACCTGACAAGAGATAGTGCAGATATGAAGGAATTGAAAGAGCCAGGAGTTTGGGAAAAGGTTGGAAAGGGACTTGCTAAAGTGGGAAGCTGGTTTAGTAATATTTGGCATGGGATATTGGGAAACATAATACAGGGAATAGTGATTGTTTTGGTTTATTTAAGCTATGGTTATCATGCAAAATTAGTAAAAGAATTAGAGGAAAATTGGCAAAACGTAATGCGAGGAGGGAAGAAAAGAAAAGGGAAAAATTGTTCAGAGCAAAATATGAAAAAGCAAAATCAGGGGAAAAAATAGAGATGAAAGAGATAAGGAAATGAACGAATTGTGAAAAAAAAAGGATTTGTGTGAAGACAAGAGTCATCAGAGGAGGTATTGTAGGAATGTAGCTTTTATATTGAATATTAACAGGAAATGCTTGCAAAATAAGGTATAATGAAACTGCGTAGAAAATGTATTACTGTGCTACTAATGTACACGTTTGAAATGTGCCCACGGGGAGTGGCCACTAATGTATACGATGATCAATGAAATTGACTAATAATGAATTAATAATGTACTAATGTATGATTTTATATTAGCATTGAGTCATATGTTAAGGTTTTGTTAAATTAATCACTAGGCCTTAGTTAGCAAGGGTGTGGGCCTAGCTGCCTGGTCTCATATTAAATGTGTAAAGTGCAATGTGCTGCCTTCCTGAAGGACATGAAACTGTACTTTTCCAGAAGCTAGAGATGTGTGTGTAACCGTAGTAAATTCTTTCTCATGAGACCCGACTTGCTCAAGGAGACATTCTTGCTGAAAGCAACAGTGTAATTCGCAACAGGTGCAAGGTCGCCTGAACTAGTAAAGACAATGGAACTACTGACTGGAGCGACAAGTCTAACTTTTCTTACCTGACACTCTACCCGTTGAAGACGTCAACCACAGGAACCAATAAACTATGTGAGAACTGTCTTAAGTGAAAATTCTAGTAAGGTGTGTGATGGATCATTGGACAGAGAACAATGCACCATATGTTGCCCAATTGGAAATTAGAGGTTTGTTAGCCGGATTCGATATAACAACGTTTCACAAGTAGAAATCAGCCATTACCTAGCCATTCCACACCATTCTTCTTACTCATACTGTTACTTTGATATTCTGCCTTAAGACTTTGCAGTTTGATTTTTCGAACCATCCTCACCTTTCGTGCCTTGCCCGATATTTACTTCTCCTCCTTATGAGGGAAGAACCTATTACCCTTTCTTGCTGACACTTTGCTGCATATCGTGGCTGATGGCGAGTCGACTGATGTCCTGAGGACGAAGACTGACTCTGTATGCTGACTCATTACAGAGGGTAACTATATGATAATGAAATTGTAATTGTCTGTTTGCCTTTTCTTTCTAGGTACCAACTGCTCTTTTGTAGAGGCCATAGTTAGATGTTTTCTTAATTTGTGTTACTAAATTGTTTTGCATGAAGCCCAACATGCTTATGCTAATTAGAAGTTAGGTCAGGAATTCACTAAAACTTCAGATACCTCAATGACAACAAACATCAACTTTTTAAAAACTTTGTAACCGCAAGCTATTCGAGTTCAGGTGCAACAAACTGCCCCACTTCTGAAACCGAAGGAGCACTATTAGTCTTAATGACATGCTCTCACTGAGAAATGATTGATTGCGTATCACACGGTTCTGGTCTAATTCACAAACACCAAAGCCACTGTTAAGTAGCATTCTCTGTTGAGGACCTCGTGTGATTGGAATGGGGTGGTAAAGCGTACACTAGATTTAACATTTGCCTTCTGATGAGGTACAAGGAGAGCCACCTGTACATATACCTGCGACTTGAAAACAACTTGAAACATCTCAAAAGGCATACATATGAGAACAAGTCTGATGTCTGTTGAAAGTATTTTTCTGAACAATGCAGTCTCATGCCAAATTAACAGAATATAAGTAGGCACGATTGTAAATTGTGCAGCGCAATGCCAGAATTGTCAGCCTTTTATTTACAGTTCTTGGAGATGACCAAGACTTGCAGTATGATGTGCTGTATCAAAAACAAATGACAGATTTTATTAGTAGCTTTACTACTTCTCTGCATATCATCAATGGGCCTCCTCCGCCAATATTACTGATATAGAGGATGACAATGGCATAGTCTGTTGCCACCAAAATCATGCAGTGCACTCAAGAGAGTAAAGTTGATAACACTAAGCTCCAACAAATTCATTAGGAGTTGACTAAAGTGTACTCAATTTAAGATGATTAAAATGCAATCCAGTTGCGACGGAGTGATCATCTGTCAACATTTAAAACTGACGGTCATGGAGATTGATATCATACCCGTCAATTGACTCGCATCACATGTTCACCACGGCAGGTCCTCACGCTGTCAGAGGATGTCAGCTGCCCTGAATGTTGTGTCCTCATTGCCCACAGTGGCAACCTCATCTGCGGTTCTGTCTGAGGTACCAACAGAATGCATGAAGGTCAATGAACTATCTATCAGCCTGGGGACCTTTGCAACATCAATAACGTCCATCACTGCCTAATACACCAAGTTCCTTTGGTTAGCATACGTCTTCATTTTGAAGGCTTCAGGGAAATTCTTAAATTATTTAGCAAAGGAATGAGTTTCAAGGAACATTCTCTCCTGGGAGACATGCTTCAAGAGGCCATTGCCTAAGTAATTCAATACAAGCAATAAGAGCTAAGGAAGGTTTATTCTTAGCAGCGCTTTCATAAAAAACATGAGGTGCTACCACAAGACAGATGGAAAAACTTTAAAATGAAATGTCTAACGTCTGCTATGAAAGATAGGTACTACTTTTTGCATACTGGTGGAAGTGGAATGGGATCATGTGTGCCTTGAATATCCAGAGAAATCAACTTGTCTCCCTCTTGTAGCACCCTAGAACTTGTATCACAATCATCATACTGGATTTGTCTTATTTGGTGAGGGCTCAAGTTGTAATGTTACCATGGTTATTTTGTTTAGGTTAATCCAATATTAGTCCCTGCAATCATTTCTCTCAGCACTGCATTTGTAAGGCCACCTCCACAAATTGTTTCTCCTATCACTGAGGTTTGTCATACATGGAAATTGACGGTGGCAGCCAGAAAAAGACTGGCGACATTGTTCATTATGAGGAGTCTTTTGGCATAAGAGAAAATCCCAAATACTTGACTGTAGAGAACATTTTAGACTGCACATCAGGTGAAAAAAACAATCTCAGTTACAAATGGCATATGATTGTCAAAGTACACGCCATAATTCTTTAAAAGAATTCACCTATTCCAGACAGGATATTATTTTCAAAGTGATATCGTGCATCAGCTGCCTTCTGCCTGCACGTCAGTTGTTTTAATGCTTCCATCTGCTGGTCAGTTTCCTTCTTCACAAGTGCCCCAAGGCATATTAGTATCGTCCCAAATTACTGATCACAATATTAGACCTAAGGACCACAACATAGAAGCAAACTTTGGAAATATATCTTTACCACTCCATACATCCTCTGGAAGCAATGTGGGAAACACACTAGGTTTCCCCCTTGCATTGATAGTAAGAGTCTAATGCCGAGGGATAGGTCAGATAAAAGGGTTCTGGCTATACCCTATTATAGTTGTACTGGAAATAACCAGAGCTGAATCGGTCTGCTCCCCGATATCAGTTATTGGATTTACCGACACCTCAGCAAAAGGTACAAAAGGGGTTCATCCCTTCGTTCTTTCGGCAAAAAAAGAGATCACCATATCATGCATAGCAACTTCTGATGAGGTAGGTGGCTTCAATCAAGTTCTTAAACACGGTTTAAAACCCGTAAGTAACCCAGTACTCTACAAGAGCAGCCAAATGAGCAAGTTAATCCTGAGCTGGCATAGCGGGCGCAGTTTGACTGACCTCTGTATCAAGGAAAACTAAACCGCTAACACCCTCGAAGCTTCAGCCCTACTAGTTCCATCTCCCTAAGGCTCTGTAAAAACTGCCCGGTTTGAGAATAAGAAACACCACAGTCATTTATATCAAGATCAACCTCAGAATGCCCTCTGAACAGGTGCAGCAGTCTCTGAAACTAACCCATTTTAGGTACTAGAGACGGCATCTTACGCACTGATGCAGATGCTGAGGGAACTGGAACTTTCAAGTTCTCACACTGCACCCTATTAGCTCACTGACTGGTCACTGTATGAGTCAATGGAGGCACTGTGAACTTAATCATAGTGAAAAATGTTTCACTGAAACCTTTGCCCTATCCACAGCCCACGCTCAAAACGTGGTCCCAAACTGTTTTTGAGCAAATTACTTCAGAACTGCCTTCAGATCATTATTTTAATGGGTTAAAGATGGTCATCCTTCTTTTCTTTCTCCCAGAGGAATACTGATAGTTGTATTAAATTGTGATTATTCACCAAATCACCCTCTTATATTTCCTTAATGCTGACCCATCCAAAGGACCCTAAGCGAAGTCCTGGTCCCGTCCCTTGAGGGGAGAGGATAAGCCCATTCCTCACACTGAGGGGCCTTTTGGTTCTCTGGAAGAATCGGGCCTGACCCAACAATTTTCACTTTCAAAATTGAGGGCCTACGTCACACCAAAGAAGGGATTCCATTTTAGGCAGCAATAATGAACACCTAAACACCACACACTATCTGTGTGCCTGTTTTCAACACATTTTTTTATTTCCTGAAAATCAAAATATATTTTTCTTTAAACAGGGGAGGTTCCTCGATTAGGGTGGAGGAGTGTCACCCCCGCCCCCCGCCAGCAGCGGCAGCTGCAAAACCTTAAAAAACAAAAAAACAACAATAAATGTTTTTTATTATCATTTTCTTTTAAAGGAGAGGGGCCAAGAGGAGTGATGGGGAGTGCACAGCACTCCCTCTCTCTGCGCATGTATTTTTGGCCAGCCATCTCTGGCCGGCCAAACACACATGCGCAGTAGGCTCTCTCCAGCCCAGCAACACAGTTGCCGGCCTACAGAAAAAGCCTGCACAGGCTCCCAATCTGCTCTAAGCAGCGTCAGGATTGGATGCAGGGCAGGCTGGGAGCCTGTGTCTGCAGCGAGGAGACGGAGGGGCAGAGCGGCGCTCAGCATTAAGGTAAGTGTTTTAAAAAATATATTTTTTATTTTATTTTAATTCTTCCCAAGACCCCAGCCCCTTCTGGTTGCCGCCAGCCGCTCCTGCAACTCTTGGAGCCATTGGCACCTACTGTTAGGTATCCTGGAGCCATTTATGTACTCTGTTGTCCTAGCATCTGACTGACATTGTGGGACAGCTTGGAACCAGTACTACTTTCTCCCCACATTGTATTAACACCTCTCACCCCATCCTCCCCCTTACCCCTCCATCATAGTCCTTACGTGTGTGCGTGTGATAGCTCCGCATCCAGAGAGAGATGACATTACATCCTGTAGCTGGTAAAAAATAGCCTTTTTGCCTTTTCCAAGTAGTGGATATGCCTTTCTTCTGATGTTTATATTGTGGCTTTGCTATTATCAGCCATTACTTGGTCCTGCCCCAATGAAACTACTGTTTAGGTTGAGTGTAAGCGTAAGACATTTCATTTGTTCGTTTTAGTGTCATTTAAAAATTCTTGCTTGCTAGTGGTCAGTCATGTCTCTTAGTCCCTCTTTTTTCTCTTTGGGAGCAGGGACCAACTACTGTTTAATTACGCTTTATTGTGTTTATCTGTTCTTTGGTGGACTTTTTTTTCCTTTGCTTCCTGCTTGTGTTAGGCAAATCTTCCCTTTTCATTTGCAGAGCATTCTTGCTCTCAGCTTAGCTTCCTCACCTCTGCTTTACCATCTCTGGTCATCTTTTGCCTCCTCACTCACACCCCCTCCAGTCACTGCTGCTATCCTTCCTCTGCTGCTGCTTGTTTCCTACAACTATTACCATTGTACTTCTGATAAACACTCCTCAGTCCAAAAGATTGGGAGAATCGTTAGGAAGTACGCTGCCAACCACTGACGTCATCAAATATGCATCCGCAGCCCACTGTAACATGGCCTCTTCTATATCCCAAAGTCCTTTGTGTTTGGGTTTCTCGTTCTGAGTCGATGTTTACGGAACAGGAGCAGTCAGAGCTGAAGAGGAGCAGATTGATGTAAGCTCTTGTGTTGGGCACGGCGGTGCCATGTTTATAACCCTAGGGATTCGAGAATGTACAAGAGGGTGAAGGTGGTTAAGATTTGTTTTTTTAAATCTGCTTTTAAGTTGGTGTATTGGAAGACAGTGTTCGAAAGATAACAACCTTCATACAAGCATCAATGAGGTGGTGAACTAATGAGTCTCTTGGTTTGACAAAATGTGTTGCGTGTTAGTGTTAGCAACATCAGGACTAGGTTTTGGTTGTGCAGTTTTGTTGAACTGCTGGGGGACTGATAGACAGCGTGTATTCTATACGAACTTTTGAAGAACAGGTTTATGGCTAAGCTTTCATTGACAATTTGCTTGTTTAGGGGTGAACCTGGATGCAATATTTTTGGGGATGAGAGAGTCCTAAGGACAGATTGGTTTTGTGGGTTAGACTTTGAGGGGAAGATGGTTTTGAAACAAGTTTTAAGTGTTGGAATGGAGTGGTATTAATACTAATGCCTTTGCATTGACTGTGTAGCTATTATTAGTAAATGTGGTAACTTCACAATAGCAGCCAGTACTCCTAGGTGCTGGTATCTACACAGTGTGGTTTGTAAGCTTGTTAGGGTTTTGTGCGACAAATGAGTAGCATCGCATTTAGTATCCACATGGAATGTACTCCGATGACCGGATCAATTCATGGTGCCTCAATACTGTTTCCAAAGGCTTTCTCTTTTGTTTTACAAATTGTAATGGGATTATATCAAGGGAATTAGTTAAGTTACGAGTCAAGCCCACAATCCTGAAGTATTAACTTGGTAATTTATAACCCGCTATTAGAAACATGGTGTCACAGCAATGACTGACCACCCGGACTTGTCATAATAGTAGCACATTCCTACCTACGTTGTTATTCCATAATATTGGATGTCAGCACCAAATGTGTTTTAAATGCTTTGAGCTTGAAAATTTGAGCACCAGGGATACTTTACCACGTGCGCCTTAGGTTAATTTATTGCGAGGTGAAGTACAAAAGAGTGAAACAGTCACTACTGCTTTATAGAGTTAGACCAGTTGTTGCACCCCATACATTAGGTCTAAGCTTTTTTCCTTACTATCAGTGCTCGTGTAGTATCAACAAGAGAAAGCTCAGCCTTGTGGTCACTAATGTAAAAACAGATGCAACTGTTATACAATTTTCCTGGTTGAGAAACAATCGTCACTTTTTTGATGCTGCTTGTCTGGCACATTATTTTTCAAGATATGATTATGAAAAGGAGTGCCTATCAATGTATACAGCATCACACTATAAGGCTTGTATAAAATAATTTTGAATGGCACCCGTAGTGGCTTTTTAGGTTGAGCATAGCAGTATGCAAGCACCGCTGAAAGTAAATGGAAGTGATTTAGCTATATGCAGGGCCACTGGAAATATGTGGCAGGAAAAGACCAAATTATGAGGCACGGTTGACCAATTTATGTGGCAAGAAAAGTCCAGTTATCAATTTACAACACCAATAGCTCTAACGCAAGCAAATGCGAGACCTATTACATTGCAAATGCTTGTTTTCTATCTCCTTTCAGAGGCGATGACCCCAAGGCTTTGGTAAGCATACTTATTACCCCGTTGTGTGCACTAATGTTAGTCATATCTGCTGTTTTCCAATGTTCTCTGCTTTGGTTTGCCAGAGGGTTGTTTTCTGTACTGTATAGGCTGCTCAAATGTCTTAGCACTTTGAAGAGAGGCCAATGATTGCATGACTTTGTATTTTGAACCCCTTTATTGCCCACTATTTGTATTGCATTTGGGCCTAAACTCCAGAGCTCCCAATCATGTTCCACACACAACCTGAATTCACACAGCCCAAGAGGCGACTCTTTAAACAGTGTATATGGTTAGCCTGTTGCAAGAAAAACCACATTAACCTGAAAATGCAAATACTCTAGAAATGGAAACGTGAACAAGTAAAATGTGAGATGTAAACCGAAACAGCCTTGCTTTCTAGTGATCCTGACCAGAACAGGTAAAAAGCACAATGCTTTTGTCAATGCTGTTTAGCACATCAGAACAAAAACAAAAGGCATGATGACGCAGTCGTATCATTCTTTAGCAGCATGCATACATCATCACGCGCTTATAGAATGACTGGCGTGATTTGTTTTACTTTTTAGTGACCAATCGAAGAGTAGATCGGTCAATAAAAACAAAAACACTATAAATGAGTTCAAGTGCTTTTGAGGAGGGCCAGCAGTATTTTGCTGCCTGACTGTTTAAAATAACAAGCATTTGCAATGCAATAGGTCTCGAATTCGCGAGGGTTAGAGCTATTGGCATTGTAAATGCCTAATTGGACTTTTCTTGCCACATAAACTGGTCAACCCTGCCTTATAATTTGGTCCTTTCCTGACACACAATTCCAGTGGCCCCACATATAACTAAAGCACTTCCATTTACCTTCTTCCTCTATCTACCCGACCTAAAAATGACTAAATAATGAAGTAATGCGGTCACAAAATGTACCATATAATAAAACATACGTTGCCCTATTCTTGCAGCATAATTTACTCAACCCTACCGCATAACTCCAGTGGCCCTGATTAAGTTTAGAGATCAACCTGCTAAGTAGTGTGCACTTGTATGGCTGTGACATCTTCTTTATGAATACTAATGTTGGGTTGGTCGGCGTTTCGCTGTGTTAGCTACTGTCGTAAGATTACAGTTAGCTCAAGCCTTTTTGTTGGGTTTGAGGCTTTTGGGTAAAGCAAAAACATGTGAAGTTTTGGCTAGTGGGACTGAGGAATGTTGTGGGCTCCTGGCAGAGACTACTGTGGTGATGTGTGGGTTGTACCGCTTCTCAGAACAGCTGTTCGGATTTTCTACATTTTGTCTGTAAAAGAAAAAGCCAAATTAAACACAAGCTAAGCTTCTGGGTTTGGGGTACTGCAAATGCTCCTGCATGAGGGTCAAACGCACAATTTTGTTACTAGGTATTGTCAATGATTTCTCTTACCATTCCTGAAGTTTTCAGTCAACAGGTGTGACCTTTGGCAGGCAGGAGTGACTGCAAATGCATTTTTAAGTATACATGCTACCCATAGTAACATTCACATAAAAGTTATTTGCTCCCATGTTTAAATGTCTATTAAAGTGACATTTTCCGCTCAGCCCATATACGCGCTGAAAGGGGTTCAGCTGGACGGTTTCCCACTGTGCACCTATTGATCTTAACCGATTTCGCCCTGCAGAACCTGTTGCTTATAGACATTACCACCAGTTTAATGTTTATATTTTTCTTGTGTGGAAATAGGGGCAGTCATGCCTAAAATAAATACTGGAAGATATGCAGAAAGGCCGGTTTGCCAGACGAAGACTGAAAAGAAGGTGGAGCCGTGGGAGAGTCAGTAACGTTAGCCGTATGTGGCAACAAATGCTTCCTTAGACAGGTGTTTATTTCCACCTCGTAAGGGGCATCTTGTCGCTCACTCTCCCTAGCGTAATACTTTGTTTATCCATGTGTCACTGAGCTGCTTTGACTCTATTGCAAAGAACGTGCAGAATGAAAGGTGCGGTTGCCATATGTACACATAAATTGCAGCGCGCCGTGCTGTA
The DNA here is from genome assembly GCF_031143425.1 of Pleurodeles waltl. NCBI lineage: Eukaryota > Metazoa > Chordata > Amphibia > Caudata > Salamandridae > Pleurodeles > Pleurodeles waltl. The sequence continues at coordinate 1,405,049,688 of NC_090447.1, read as the reverse complement.
ACAGTTAAAGGAACTGGAATGTCTCCGAACGAAAGAAAGGCAAGTCTGCCATATGTAAACACAGCGCGGTGTGCTGCGCTGCGCTGCAACAGATAAAGGAACTGGAATGCCTCCGAACGAAAGAAAGGCAAGTCTGCCATATGTAAACACAGCGCGGTGTGCTGCGCTGCGCTGCAACAGTTAAAGGAACTGGAATGCCTCCGAACGAAAGAAAGGCAAGTCTGCCATATGTAAACACAGCGCGGTGTGCTGCGCTGCGCTGCAACAGATAAAGGAACTGGAATGTCTCCGAACGAAAGAAAGGCAAGTCTGCCATATGTAAACACAGCGCGGTGTGCTGCGCTGCGCTGCAACAGTTAAAGGAACTGGAATGTCTCCGAACGAAAGAAAGGCGCAGCCGTCATACTTAAACATAAAGTGCGACATGCCGCACTGCAACAATTAAAGGAACTGGAATGCCTCATACCCTCCACAGAAACATGGTAGAACAGGAAGAAGGTGTGACGCAACGATTAGAGCTACCGACTTTGGAACTGAGGACCCGGGTCAAGTCACAGAATTGGTTCAACATCACTTAATCTCCCTGTGCCTACAAAAAATGAATATGTCCTTGTGTACTGTAGCTAGTACTCAGGTAAAGCCTCCAATACCTTTGGGTCGAATTTTGGCTACCTTAGCATTGCAAAGTGAAAACAAGTAATCAAATAAACAAGCAGGCCTGCAAATGAAAATGGAAGCTTCGCTAAACACAATCAGGAAACAAAGAAAAAAAAAGTCCCCTAAAAAAGTAATAAACAAGACAAAGCGTAATTATACAGTAGTTGGTCCCTGTGCCCAAAGAGAAACAGGAGGGACAAAGAGGCATGACTGACCACTAGCAAGGAAGGATTTTTAAATGACACTGAAACAAGCAAATTAAATGGCTTTAAGCCCACAGAAGAAGTATGCTTAAAAGTACACTCGAACTAAAAAGGACTGCAGTGGCATAGCTGGCAAGTTTACTTATGAGTAACATTTCCACGTTTCCAGTGCTCTCATGTGACATTTTAATATCTTATGTATGACACGTTGAGTGACACTTTTTACGAAAACAGAATAAAGCAGTCATTAACATGCCATGAATACAGTTCCAAAAATCATTACCTTTTATTAAACATTGTCAAGAAGGAGCTTTAAACCAGTTGCAACGCTCCTGAAGTGGTAATGTTTTGGGGCTTCAAAGCTAATTTTATTCACTAACCTATCCTCGTGCATTTTGGGTCTTTAAAGCTATTCTTTTTATATTTCAATAGAAAAAAATCCAAAATTCAGTGGGATCATCAAACAACTGGCAGGCAGTGTTACCCGTTCCACTGTCCTGCATTTGGTTTTCATGAGCTGGGTGAAGGTGACAATGATGGGGGCTGTGTTTGCTTACTGAGAAGATTGGGAAAGAAGAACTGCAGAACAGGTGTAATGTGCAAAACAGACAGATACACATTTATCTTTATTAATGCTATTAAAGAGAAACGCGATCTTGTGGAATGAAGTGGTCATGAACCAGAGGGTTACAAGTCCAAAAACCTTACCTCTGCCACCCAAAACGGTATAAGCCATTTAAGGTGAATTTGGGGCAGATCTTTCCCAGACAAAATCACAACTATGAATGTCAAAAAGCAAAATGATCAATTTGGTCTAAAAAGCCAAGGTTGACTAAAGGTGCCAGACACAAGACATGACCACGTGACAGTTATTTCAGAGGCCTGCTACAAAACCCATTTATCCACCCAACTGAACAATACTTTCTACAGTAGAATTTCATTGATGCCCTTCATCTTTAGAGATATGAAATTAAAACATTTGCACATTTGACCATTTAGTGAAATTGTTTTAACAGACATTTGGCCCTGCAAACCTGTACCCTAAAATTAGTTTCCCATTGGTGGCACAATGCTACCCAAGTTAGGACACATACAATTTACTTGGACTGCAAGTAGTTGGCCCCTGGCATGGAACAGCATTTAGTTATAATAAGGCAGGTGAGTTGCTATCATATTGTATTAAGTTCCTTTCAAAAGATGCCTCATTAGGTGCAGCACTTTCATCTTTCACTAGATTGTTAGTGAACAGTAAGTTGCATTTTGAGTTTTGCTATTTATTAGAGCTGTAGACAGAGAACACAGAACGCACGGAAGGTGCCAAACATGCCTGAACTTTAAGGGCAACAAGGTAACTGTCAGAGGGAAATCAAAAGACACCCAAATCTGCAGCTGTTGTACTTCCATTCTGGGTCTGGCACTGCTCGGACGCATCAGCCAGGGCTCTAAACAGACAAAAGACAAGCAAGAACATCCCTTTCAAGTCTATCCTGCTACCAGTGGCGGCTCCTCCGTTTGGGCGGAGGAGCGTCGACCTCCCGCTAGCAGCAGAAGCTGAAAACCTTTCACAAGGAAGGGACAATAAATGTTTATTGTCCCTTCCTTGTGAAAGGGGCAGGGCCATGGGTTGATGAGCAGTGAGGAGAGTGCACTGTGCACTCCCCTCACTGCGCACGTATGTTTGGCCGGCCGTCGCAGGCCAGCCAAACATACATGCGCAGAAGGCTGTCTCCAGCCCGGCAACTAGCCTGCATAGGCTCCCAGTCTGCCTAGGAGTGCCCCAATCCTGATGCTGCTCTGAGCAGCGTCAGGATTGGCGCAAGGCTAGCTGGGAGCCTGTGCCTGCCTGTAGGACGAAAGAGAGGAGTGGTGTGGCGAGAAGCAGCGCAGAGGTAAGTTTATTTATTGATTTTTTTAAATTAACATTTCTTTACCTCCCTCGCCTCCTCCCTGTCACCCTCCCCCCTCCCCCCCCCCCCCCCCTCGCGCGCGCCGTCCCGCCCCTTGTAACCACAGCGAGCCGCTGCTGTCTGCTGCTCAAGGGGCTAGAAGGAAAGAGGAATTCATTCTGAATCCATGCATGCAGGTCTTGTGGAGTTAACAGTCAGTGGCACGGATAAAACAAAAAAATATTCTTAACTTTTTAGGCAGTGAGGGAGAAGGCTAAGTTAAAGCAAATTAGGTTGCAGGTAGTAATATGCAAGGGTAACGCGGCACAGGATGATTAATTGGCTTGACACCCCTAACAAAAACGACATATGTCAAGTGGTTCAACTACTAATATTCGGGTGTTAGATTAAGAGTGGCTGACGGTCAAGAATACAAAACAAAATGTTAGAATTTAAAACTATTCTGGAATTAGAAAAAAGCTCTACTTGAAGGGCTATAGTTAAAAAAAAAATAAAAAAAAATACCCGTGCGTTTTTTTATCTGCAAGTATTTTCATTCATTATTCATACGCATTAAGTGGGCAATGTCAGGCCCCTGCCTACCACATTATCACATCCGTAACGGGATCGGCACTGAAATGCGTTAGTCCTACTCCCCATGCATGGTACCTGGCAAGGGTGGGGAAGCAATTGGGAATGGGGAAAGGAATAAATGTAAAAAAATGAAGCTGGGGAATGAGAGCAATGCCATGAGGCAGCAACACAGAAAACAGGTGGGGTAGGGTGGGAGGAGCACATGGGCGAGCGCAACACAGAACATGCAGACGGATGGGGAAGTAAGCAAAACAGGGAGAGAGCTGGAAAACACACGTACTCTGAAGTATTGCTTAACCAAAAAGAACAAACGTTCCCTCAAAATGAGCAGTGGAAGCACAGAAGTTTGCCTGTCAAGAGTAGTAAATAGGCTATGCTTCAGGGGAGGGACACACAAGATGGACAAGGAAAACCACTGAATAAGAAGCAAGAAAATGAGTGAAAGTCAGTCGATGGTAATCAATGGATGAGCTCCAAGTTCTTGGTTAGCTTGCTATACGTCTTTTGCTACCAGATAGATTGTGGTGTCTAGTAGGCTCAACCTAAAAAGAGGGTGATACCTGCCAAATGCAGGCGAGTTAAAAGGTAGGTTTTAAAATATTGTATAATTTTATAAATGTATAAATTAAGGTACCTGCTTATCCAGCAATGTGCAGGGTATTATCCGAGTAAGATCACTTGGTGATTAACGCAACAGAAATCTCTGGGCATCTAGTGCTGAGAAATTGTGGGCAGATAGTCACAGGTTTAACCAATTATAATCGCATAGACGGTTAATGTGCCTGCTGTTAAGCAGAATGTGTAACACCGAAGACATAGATGATGTAGTTTATGTAGACAGCTCAGTGGGTTACTGCTCAGTGCAGAGATTCATGTGTGGACAATAGGTCACAAGTTACAATCCTAGTAGTATAGCACAGAGGAGCTGCATTTAATCTGGAAGACATAAGAGTGTAGAACCTTACTGATTCTTTCTCAGTCTTTGTTCTAAAGTGTTCCTTTTGGTAGTAATAAAGACTTATTAGTGAGTGCTATATAATAGGTTGATAGTGTAATTACTAATATAGACGTTTCTGGCCTTCTTACAGTGAACACATATCTCTTATATCCAGCGGTTGGAAAACTCCAAAAAACTGTTTCAAATCATAGTTTAGCTCAAGCACTTGTAAAGTGTCAAACTAAATGCCTTTGTTTCTCTAGTGGCCCTCGCATCAAGGTTGTTTAAGCTTCAGCTTCACAGCCACAGTCAGAGTCAGAAAGGAGTCCTGACAGCACATTAAGTGATGTATTTGCGATAGGCCGGCATGGACCTGAAAGTAAGAGACCTCCTTTACTTTCTTCAGGTCAAGCTGCTGCTCTGAACACAATGCAGGGGTAGTGCAGGCGCCGCCATCTTTGTCCCTAAAGCAGGGCTGGATCCAGCTCAGTAATACATTCAGCACCCCTACAAACTGGTTGGCTGGTACGGCCATGTCCTTTTCCAAGTTTTAAACATTCTGGAACGGTAGGGCTTCATACTCTGTGTGCCCTTGTGTTGGTAAAATGCTTGGCTGTTGAATTCCCCCTCGGGATTTGACTTCTCATCCTTGCACTAGGGAAGAGTGCTTTCGACTCGAGACAGATTACTGGGCAACATCACCTCCATTTATTTCTATGAACCATCAATTTTATTTCCATGAAATTAATTCCACTGCGTCCTCATACTGAGGGCCTGGGGCAAAGCACACTGGAGGATGCTGCACACTGAAGATGCTCTCTACAGAATGCTAACATCAGAAACTTCCAGTGTCACTTTCAAATCAGGGTGTGAAAGAGAATGCGATGCAGGGCCAAGGCTTCCAAAAAGCCTTCTGAATCCCAATGCTTGCAGGAGGTGCGTCCATCTCAAGTGTCTGCTTTCTAAAGAACTTGCTGAGGAAGCACAGACCCAGAATGTGAAGAAGACCTATCTCTGTTTTAAGCGCAGAAAGTATTTGGAATAAAAACCTTAACATTTTCTCAGAGACTACCCTTCTCCACTGGGCTTTGGGCAGTGGCCCTCACTTGATACATCATCCAGAACTACATTGGGTGGCCTTATCAAGGTCTGGAAATTTTTGGGCAACTAGTTCTTCAGAATTTCGAGTTTGATTCCTGAATTTACTAGTACAAAAGGCTAGACCAAGACAAATAATCCAAATCCCCCTTTATTTGAACCTTTCCAGCGAATAATCATTCTTTTGGTGAATAGGCACCATGCAACTGGGAATAAAGATGACAAAAACAAAGTAGCCCTGGCATGAGCGCAGGATGCAGACCTAATGGCTTTGCCAGAGCTTTTTGCCTACCCCAGATAGCCACTGAGAAAGGGGTGGACAAAGCCCACATGTGCGGGCCTATTCACAAAGGGCATTTTACAGTAGTACTACTCACATACTATAAAATGCTATTTGTAAAGATGTGTGGAGACTGCCGCCTCGCTTATTTTTTTAATGCAGAAGCCTCCGCCAAGTGTGCAGAGATCTCTCCTTCACGCATAGGTATACATTTTAGCAGTAAATGTGGGAGGAACCTGGAGAGTGGCTGGAAAATGGGGAATTCTCGCTCCTAAATGGGAAGGATAAGGAGGGGCTCAGGGAGGGATATGGAGAGGTTTAAGGAGGGACATGAAATAAAAAAGCCACCCACAAAAGGGTAAGCTATTTACAAATCGCATTTCTAAAGTTACTACAGCCAAAAAGGGCCCAAGACAGTAGTAAGCATACTCAGCCTGGCCTTGTGGAAACCCAGTACCACACGGCCACTTAGAAGTACACTCTCATAGAAAAGAAAAAGAGACAGGAACTTAAAAACACCCCACAGAAAACACTGTTCAATAAAAAAATTATTTTGAATTTTCAATTACATATTTTTATATTACATAAATAAAAATATTTTCTGAGTGTTATTCCATTTAAAATTGCTGTTTAAATAAAATTAATATTTAACTGTTTAAAAATAAGTAAACTTTAAACAAAAATACATTCATGTAAATATATCAAATATATTTGCATAACGTTTACTAAATAACAAATTCTACATAAAAATCATATTGAGGGCGTTTAAAAAAAATATTTTGAATAATAATTACACATAAAATTAATATATTTTATTTATTGAGCTATTAAACATTTAATTTGATGAGTTGTGCTGTAACTGTTTATTTAGCTTTAGGTTCATAATTATAAGTTAATTTACATGTTTGTTTTACATTTATTTTTTTCCATAGGTATTACACTTATTTAGAAATAAAAAAGGATGACCCGGAATGAAACCAGAAGGCGAGGTCAAAAGGTGGATTGGTGCCGTCACCAGATTTGTGAGAACATTGGCTCCGGAGGACGTGCCAGAGGACACAGGCTTGTAGGACACGCACCACCAGAAAGATTTACTAATGGCGTGATAAAAAGGCACACAAAAATGTTGAAACAGTGGAAGGTTCTTAAGACAAGTTAGATTCATTCAATAGGGGTCTGAGTAGAGATGACTCTCTGACGCAGACTCGAACCTTGGATGAGACGAGTAAATTCTGAACCTAACTATAATGTCCCTGTAACCTTTGTTTTAAGAGAATATCTGTTTTTATTTTAATTCTATTTCCTAACTATACCGTCCCTTTAACCTTTGATTTTGTCAGTGATTTTTTTTTTTAAATTTTTTTTTTAACGTAAAGTAATTTTAATTACTTTGTAATCAAACACGGCCTTTGGTCGTGCATTGCAGCGATGGCCACAGAGCCTACACCCAAACCACCCAATCCCACCCATGACCTTTGGCCGTGCACAGCAGGGGTTAGCCACAGTGCTTGGCCTGTGGCCAGGCCCTGCAGCCTATCGCCTATACCCCCTCAAACCCATGCTACTCGAAGTGCTTCTTTGTTTGGTGAAGATGTCATCATATTCCTTTGCATTAAGAATGTGTCTAAATTGGCGGGAAATATGCACAAGGGGTCATTTTATTAAGCTGTCCATCACCCAGGAAAAATGGGGGAAGATGTTGCATACCATTAATGAATATGGGATGGGAACAAAAGGGCAGGTCTTCTAGGACATTTTTCATACTCTGGTCTCAGCAGCAGATGAAAGAAAAAACTAACTTGGCACAGTCACTACATGAGATGTTGCGCAAAAAAAAAAGGCAAGGATGTAAACACCTCCATCAAGGTTTACAGATAACTTTTCAAAATGAAAATGCATAGAAAAAACACTTACTGTGTCTTGACCGCACACAAGGAATTTGGATGATTAGGAACTGCAGAGAAAACACACTTGGGTGTTTTCTCTTTCTTTAATCTTATCGGGACCGCAGGGGAATCTTTAAGGCCCTCCTCCTGTGGGACCCGACAGTACTCCCGCACGAAGGGAGCAATACTTTCAAAGAGATGAAGATGCTGCTTCCAGAAAGCTGGAGCACTTTGACAATTCCCGCTTGATGGAAGCGGAGTGCTTGTTTTTGCTAGGTCAGCCTATCACAGTTCCCGTCAAGCAAAAGCAAACACGTATCTCCAGAGGTTGGGCACCTCATGAGACAGCTGGAGCCGGACCTTGAGGGAGTCCGTCCCAAGGTCCACATATGGCTCCAGGGGGTGGGGGAGGGCGCAAGCCGCGTTCTTCGTGGGGCACGGGCCGGCCTCAGGGAGTTTGTGGTCCCAGGGCCATATATTGCCAGGAAGTGGGGCCGCACGTCGCCTTCCTTAAAAATTTAAAAGGCCCTGGGGAGGTGGTGGACCCTGGGGCATTGTGGGAGGGTGGGGGTGTGGGTCAATGCAGAACCACACAATAATTTTGTATTTCTACGGGGGGCTGGTGGCCCCTAGGGAGGGTCTGCACAACCCCCCCTAATATTTTTTTGTGTATAGCCCCAGGGAGGTGGAGGTCCCCCAGGGCAAGTTCTGGGAGGTGAGGGGGGACTCCATTTGTGCCCCCTCCATTTTTATAGAAGTACTTGGCCCACCGGTGGCTTGTATAACAACATCTGAGGGAGAACACTAATTATTTATTTTATTTTTTTATATTTTCGGCAGATATTTAAAATAATGCTTTTTTGCCATAGCAAAGCACCAGGGGGACCCCAGCACCAAGGCTAGGGGGTTAAGAAACCTGACACTTTTTCTTTTACATTTTCTTTTGGGCGACTCGGTTGAAGCCGAGTCCCAAAATGCCTATAGACACTTCCGGGTTGAAGTGTTGGCAAGCAATGAGATCTCAGTACGAGATATCTGGGATCCGCAGATCCTCTGCGCCCCTTGATATCTATATGTTTCTTTTTATATCTTTAAAACTACTGAAGGGATTTACACCTAATCACAAAAAGCAGTATCTGTGCACCAAGATCTAGCTTCCTGCCAAATTTGGTTTAATTCCGTTCAGAGGTTTGGGCTGTAGTTGTGTCTAAAGACCCTATGGGAAAATACATGGGGGAAAAAGCATTTCGGGTACCCCCTTTTTCTTGGCCCCCGCTTAATGGACCACTCCGAATCTTTCAAGACAACAGCCAAAGCGAATAAAAGTTATTGTCTAAACAAAAAACTCTTTTCCCATGGAAACTTGGTCCTAACTATAAGAATTTCCTTCATGCAGAAACTTGTCTATTACAAAATGCATGATCAAGATTTGGAATTTGATCGTTAGCTTTTAAACAGGACATAATAGGATTTCTAAAACGTATGCATATGGCAAACATAAAAGCACTAATATGTTTATACTCTGATAGGGTCTCATTAGGATCCGAATATTAGCACAAGAATAGTTCTATGCAGTGTAAATGAGTGTTGTTGGGAAACATGTTTGGCTGCTTCATCTGAAAAGCAATTTTTACTTTTGTTCTTTCGTTACAAACAGAACAGTGCGTGGTATCAAATGCATGTATGTTTCCAGGTCACATAGCAAAGAAGACTGAAAACAAATGTGTGCCAAGTGCTTTGATTAATCCAAAGCCGGAGCTGAGCCACAGCATGGTCAATGAGGCAAACAACCAAATCTGTGTGTGAACATAAGTGCTGTGCTCCAGGACATTAGCAATGGCTTGCCAGTTAAACAGAACACTTAAAGGTTATAATAAAGTATACTTCTAAACTTCAAAGTAGTATTACCTGGACGTGAATTAAAGTACAAGTTACTTACCTTCAGTAATAATATATGTGGTAGAGACATATTCTAGTTGCAGATTCCTTACCTGAGAATTTTCCCCCAGGTGTCAGGCTGGATCTGGAGATTTTTTCTTCAAGCAATCCCCCTGCGAGTCGGTAGGTCGCATCGGTAGACTCCTTGGGGGTCGATGACATTGGGAGTAGTACATAGACACCACCTCAGAGCAGTGGTGTCCGTTTCTTTTCACGACACAACCGCGAAGAACACGGAGATTGGTGCACCAGAGCTAAGGCCCTGAATGGGGAAGCCCTGTCCCTAGAAATCAGTTCGCAGTCAAGGTTAACTTGTTCACCTTATAGAGACTTCTAGTTGCAGATTCCTTACCTTATAATAGAGACCCAAGCAATACATCCTCGGACGTGGGCTGCGAACCAAGATCATACTAGAAAGTCCTGCAGGACCGAATGACCAAAGTAGTCGTCCCGACGGACCTGACTGTCCAGGCAGTAATGTTTAGTAAACGTGCCAGGATGCCCATGTAGCTGCCTAGCAGACATCCAGGACAGGAACTACGTATGCTAATGCAGTGGAAGCAGCAGTCGCTCTGATAGAATGAGCGCGCAAGCCCTCAGGGTGTTGCTTCTTGGCCAAAGCGTAGCACATCTTGATGCAAAGAAGTACCCATCACGCAATGGTATGTTTTTGTACCGCCTTCCCTTTTTTCGCACTCACATATCCAACTAAGAGTTGATCACCCACCCAAAAATCTTTAGTATGATTGAGATTACAAACAGAACAGTGCGTGGTATCAAACGCATGTATTTTTCCACGTCACATAGCAAAGAAGACTGAAAACAAATGTGTGCCAAGTGCTTTGATTAATCCAAAGCCTGAGCTGAGCCACAGCATGGTCAATGAGGCAAACAAACAAATCTGTGTGTGAATATAAGTGCTGTGCTCCAGGACATTAGCAATGGCTTACCATTCAAACAGAACACTTAAAGGTTATAATAAAGTATACTTCTAAACTTCAAACTAGTATTACCTGGACGTGAATTCAAGTACAAGTTACTTACGTTCAGTAATAATATATGTGGTAGAGACATTCTAGTTGCAGATTCCTTACCTGAGAATTTTCCCCCAGGCGTCAGGCTGGATCTGGAGATTTTTTCTTCAAGCAATCCCCCTGCGAGTTGGTAGGTCGCATCGGTAGACTCCTTGGGGGTCAATGACATTGGGAGTAGTACATAGATACCACCTCAGTGCAGTGGTGTCAGTTTCTTTTCACGACACAGCCGCGAAGAACACGGAGATTGGTGCACCAGAGCTAAGGCCCTGAATGGGGAAGCCCTGTCCCTAGAAATCAGTTCGCAAGCAAGGTTAACTTGTTCACCTGATAGAGACTTCTAGTTGCAGATTCCTTACCTTATAATAGATACCCAAGCAATACATCCTCGGACGTGGGCTGGGAACCAAGATCATACTAGAAAGTCCTGCAGGACTGAATGACCAAAGTAGTCGTCCCGACGGACCTGACTGTCCAGGCAGTAATGTTTAGTAAACGTGCCAGGATGCCCATGTAGCTGCCTAGCAGACATCCAGGACAGGCACTCCGTATGCTAATGCAGTGGAAGCAGCAGTCGCTCTGGTAGAATGAGCGCGCAAGCCCTCAGGGTGTTGCTTCTTGGCCAAAGCGTAGCACATCTTGATGCAAAGAAGTACCCATCACGCAATGGTATGTTTTTGTACCGCCTTCCCTTTTTTCGCACTCACATATCCAACTAAGAGTTGATCACCCACCCAAAAATCTTTAGTATGATTGAGATTACAAACAGAACAGTGCGTGGTATCAAACGCATGTATTTTTCCACGTCACATAGCAAAGAAGACTGAAAACAAATGTGTGCCAAGTGCTTTGATTAATCCAAAGCCTGAGCTGAGCCACAGCATGGTCAATGAGGCAAACAAACAAATCTGTGTGTGAATATAAGTGCTGTGCTCCAGGACATTAGCAATGGCTTACCATTCAAACAGAACACTTAAAGGTTATAATAAAGTATACTTCTAAACTTCAAACTAGTATTACCTGGACGTGAATTCAAGTACAAGTTACTTACGTTCAGTAATAATATATGTGGTAGAGACATTCTAGTTGCAGATTCCTTACCTGAGAATTTTCCCCCAGGCGTCAGGCTGGATCTGGAGATTTTTTCTTCAAGCAATCCCCCTGCGAGTTGGTAGGTCGCATCGGTAGACTCCTTGGGGGTCAATGACATTGGGAGTAGTACATAGATACCACCTCAGTGCAGTGGTGTCAGTTTCTTTTCACGACACAGCCGCGAAGAACACGGAGATTGGTGCACCAGAGCTAAGGCCCTGAATGGGGAAGCCCTGTCCCTAGAAATCAGTTCGCAAGCAAGGTTAACTTGTTCACCTGATAGAGACTTCTAGTTGCAGATTCCTTACCTTATAATAGATACCCAAGCAATACATCCTCGGACGTGGGCTGGGAACCAAGATCATACTAGAAAGTCCTGCAGGACTGAATGACCAAAGTAGTCGTCCCGACGGACCTGACTGTCCAGGCAGTAATGTTTAGTAAACGTGCCAGGATGCCCATGTAGCTGCCTAGCAGACATCCAGGACAGGCACTCCGTATGCTAATGCAGTGGAAGCAGCAGTCGCTCTGGTAGAATGAGCGCGCAAGCCCTCAGGGTGTTGCTTCTTGGCCAAAGCATAGCACATCTTGATGCAAAGAAGTACCCATCATGAGATGGTATGTTTTTGCACCGCCTTCCCTCTTTTCGCACCCACATATCCAACTAAGAGTTGATCACCCCCCAACCCAGAAATCTTTAGTATGATTGAGATAGAATGCCAATGCTATTTTTGGGTCCAGACATTGGAGTCTCTCCTCCTCGTGAGACGGATGAGGAGGGGTGTAAAAAGTAGGCAAGGTGATGGATTGGCCTAGATTAAAAGGTGTACCGACCTTGGGAAGGAAGGTAGACTTAGTGCATAAAACCACTTTGTCAGGGTGCACAGACAAGTATGGGGGCTTTGAAGAAAGAGCCTGAAGCTCACTCACCCTGCGAGCAGAAGTGATGGCAACAAGAAAAAAAAAAGTCTTGAAAGTGAGGAGCCATTATGGACAATCAAGCATTGGCTCAAAGGGTGTCCACATTAAGAAAGTCAGCACAAGATTGAGGTCCCACTGAGCATGATAAATGGAGTGGGAGGAAACAAATGGGTGAGACATTTAAGGAATCGATTGACAGTAGGAGACTTAAAGAGTGAAGGCAGATCAGGCAACCTAAGAAAAGCCTAAACAACCTTTAAGGGTCCCCACAGCAGAGCCCTGCTGAGCTAAAGATAGAATGAACAAAAGATCCTCAGAAAGAGGAGCAGAGAGGAGGTCAACAGATTTGTTGGAACACCATGCCACAAATTTATGCCAGTGACAGGCATATACCGTTTTGGTGGAGGGACGCGTGGCTGCCAAGACTTCGGGAGGAAGGTCACAGACTTCGGGAGGAAGGTCAAAAGCAGTCAACTGCCGCAACTCAATCTCCACGCATGAAGGCGAAGACTGGACAGGCTTGGTTGGATAACTGACCCCTGCTGCTGCGACAGAAGATCCTTCCGTAGAGGCAGTCTGAGTGGAGGATCGGTGGCCATCGCCAATAGCTCTGGATACCATACTCTCCATGCCCAGTCTGGAGCCACCAAGATAACTTGGGCCTTGTCATTCCTGATCTTCTTGCAAACTCTGGGCTGAAGTGGGATAGGCAGAAAGGAGGCCGGAGTTCCACTCGAAACGAAAAGCGTCTCCAAGTGAGTGCATCTTTCGAAACTCCAACGTGCAAAACAACTGACATTGCACGTTCTCTGCGGAGGCGAACAGATCTAACCAAGGTTCTTCCCACTGCTGAAAGAGGCCTTGCGCCACCTCCGAATGGAGATGCCATTCGTGATTGGCTATGCATTGATGGCTGAGTTTGTCTGCTCTGGCATTCAGATAGCCTGCCAGATGTTCAACCACCAGGGTAATGTCCTGATGTGCCAGCCATTTCCAGAGGAGCAGTGCCTCCGGACAAAGAGTCCAGGACCCTACTCAGCCCTGTTTGTTGCAGTACCACATGGAGGTAGTGCTGTCTGTGAACGCTTGTACTCTTTTCTCTTTGAGAGAGGGAAGAAATGCTTTCAACGCAAGCCTGATCACCCGGAGCTCCAGAAGATTGCTATGGAGCTTAGGCTCCGCTGAAGACCAGAGGCCTCTGATCTCCGCCTCTCCCCTGTGGCTGCCCCATCACAGAAGTGACGCATCCATCACTATGGATAGACCTGGTTTGGGAAGGGAGAGGGATCTGCAGCTGACCCAATGTGGATTCGAAAGCCATCACTGCAGGTCTTTCATAATCCCCTCCGAGATCTGGACCATGTCGGAGAGATTTCCCTGATGTGTGCCCACTGGAACTTCAAGTCCCACTGCAGAGCCCGCATATGCCATCTGTCATCTGCCATGTGTCGCTAGCAGGATGCAGAAGGCCATGAGGCCCAGCAACCTCAGAGTCAGTCTCACCAAAACCCAAGACAAAGGCTGAAAGATCGGAATCATTACCTAAATATCTTGGACTCGCTTTTCAGAAGGATGGGCCCGAAACTGCACTGTGTCCAGAACAGCTCCAATGAAAGGGAGCATCTGAGGGGGAGTCAGGTGTGACTTCGGCACATTTACAGTGAACCCCAGCGTGTGCAGGAGGTCCGTCGTAGTCTGAAGGTGGGAGACGACTTTCTGGGGTGAGTCTGCCTTCAACAGGCAGTCGTCAAGGTAGGGAAGACAAACGCCCAACCTGTGTAGATGAGCTGCAACCACCACCATCAGTTTTGTGAACATCAAAGGGGCGCTGGTAAGGCCGAAGGGGAGCACAGTAAATTGAAAGTGCTTGTGATCTACCACGAATCGTAGGTAGCTTCTGTGGGCAGGCAGGATGGGAATATGACAATAAGCATCCTGCAAGTCCAACGCTACCATCCAGTCTCCAAGGCAGGCAGGACCTGAGCCAGGGTGAGCATTATGAATTTCTCCTTCCTGAGGAAGTGATTGAGGTCCCAAAGGTCTAGGATAGAACATAAGCCCTTGTCTTTTTTGGGCACCAGAATGTAGCAGGAATAACAACCACGACCTACTTCTGGTGCAGGGACCCTCTCTATGGGTCCCTTGGTCAAGAAAGCCGCAGCTTCCTGGCAGAGAAGTGCCAAATGATCCTCCGGAATACAGCTGTCTGGTGGGGCAGGTTCGAAGGGGAGGGAGTAGTCCCTTCAAACGATCTGAAAAATCCACCTGTCCATAGTGATGGATTCCCAGTGGGGCAGGTGATGCCGAATCCTGCCACCAACTGGACCGGAAAGAGGGGACGGACTAGGAGGGTTTGGAGACTGCAGCAGGGGCAAGGATGGACTGGATAGACCTCTGGTTCCCTGTCCCACGCAGGATTCTGCACCCCGGCCACGCAGCAGCTGAACAGCATGGGTGGCACAGTGGCTGGGATAGGGACACGACAAAGCCGAGTCCGCCTTGTCTCCAAAGAGACAGGAGCAATCAAAGGGCACGTCCATAAGAGTCTCTTGGACATCCCCCCAAAAAACCAGATGCATGCAACCAGGCATGGCACTTCAAGGCCACCGTCATCGCAACCAATCTACTTAGGGAGTCGGTCCTCTGTCAGGAGCTTAGACCTGACCTGAACGGCAGGCAGCTCAAGGCCGAGGTTCTTAGCCGCCCTATTGACCACAAAGGAATAAGTCACTCCCTCCGCCGTAGCCACGGTAGGAGGAAACAATGCCAGCATCGAGAGAGGTATCCAAGACCACTGGCCTCACTTAACTCCTGTGGCCAGTCTAAGTTAGGGTCATCCTGGTAATCATAAGGGTCCAGGGACCCCTCCAATCCTTCCCCGAATTCGTACCCAGAAGAAAAAGGGTCAGAATCCAACCTGGGGTGAATAGGCCCCATCAAAGAAGGAGGAGGTGTCGGCCGACACGAGTAGTCAGGGATGGGTATTTGGTCGACAACAATGCACCACAGACATCGGGAGCATCGACAATCAAATTGGCACCGGGGAAGGTCTCAAAGGTACGACCGCGACCGGTGCCGATCCGAGAGTAGATCCAGAGGGGACCTCTGAGGCCTGAGCAGGCGCTGCCCGCTCGGAACCCGAAGACTCCCCTGGCCGAACCCTTTGGGCCCGAAGGCGCAGTATCCGGGTCGACTGCCAAAAAATGAGGCGCATGGCCTCATAAAACTCCTTGAATTGGGCAGGGGTCTCGCCAGCTCCAGGAAAATCGGGGAGGCACACAGCAGGCTCAGAAGACGGAGGCCTCGAGCGACAGGGTGAAGTCAAACGATGACAGGATCTGTAGGAAGTTGGCTCTGTGTATATACTATTTCAAAGTAAGAAATAGTGTGCACAGAGTTCAAGGGTTCTCCTTAGAGGCAAGACAGTGGCAACATTAGATAATTCTAATGCTCTATTTTGTGGTAGTGTGGTCGAGCAGTAGGCCTATCAGAGGGTAGTGTTAAGCATTTGGTGTATACACACAGGCAATAAATGAGGAACACACACTCAAAGACTTACTCCAGGCCAACAGGTTTTTATATAGAAAAATATATTTTCTTAGTTTATTTTAAGAACCACAGGTTCAAGATTTGCAGTAAACACTTTAAATGCAAGGTACTTCATTTAGATACTTTGGGAACTTTGAAAGAAAGCAATATCATATACAGTCTTTGTAAAAATGGCAATAAGCTATTTTCAAAGTGGACACAGTGCAAAAATCAACAGTTCCTGGGGGAGGTAAGTAAAGGTTAGTTTGTGAGGTAAGTAAAACACTAACAAGTCTCAGTTCTGGGGCACAAGCAGCCCACCGTTGGGGGTTCAAGGCAACCCCAAAGTTACCACACCAGCAGCTCAGGGCCGGTCAGGTGCAGAGGTGCCCAAAACACATAGGCGCCTATTGAGAACAGGGGTGCTCCGGTTCCAGTCTGCCAGCAGGTAAGTACCTGCATCCTCAGGGGGGCAGACCAGGGGGGTTTTGTAGAGCACTGGGGGAGGGCATACAAGTAGGCACACAAAACACACCGTCAGAGGCACAGGGGTGGCCAGGTGCAGTGTGCAAAGCAGGCGTTGGGTTTCAGGTAGGAATCAATGGAGGAAACCGGAGGTCACTCTAGCAGTGCAGGCAGGCACAGGGGGGGGGGCTTCTCGGGACAGCCACCACCTGGGCTAGGCAGAGGGTCGTCTGGGGGTCACTCCTGTGCTGAGGTTCGGTTCCTTCAGGTCCTGGGGGCTGCGGGTGCAGTACAGGCAGTCGCGGTCAGGGGGAGCCTCTGGATTCCCTCTGCAGGCGCCGCTGTGGGGGCGCAGGGGGGTCGTCTTGGGCTACTCACGGGCTCGCAGTTGCCGGGGAGTCCTCCCTGTGGTGTTTGTTCTCTGGATCTCGAGCCAGGGGCATCTGGTGCAGAGTGTGAAGTCCCACGCTTCCGGCGGGAAACGTGCAGTCTTTGAAAGTTGCTTCTTAGTTGCAAAGAAGTTGCTGGTTTTGAGCAAGACCGCTGCTCACGTGAGTTTCTTGGTCCTGTAGACCAGGGCAGTCCTCTGAAGCTTCAGAGGTTGATGGTCCCTGTCAGATGCGTCGCTGGTTGCAGGTTTTCGAAGTTGGAGACAGGCCGGTAGGGCTGGGGCCAAAGCAGTTGCTGTCATCAGTCTTCTATGCAGGCGTGTAGGTCAGCAGTCCTCCTTGTTTCTTCAGGATGCAGGAATCTGATTTCCAGGGATCTGGGGTGCCCCTAAATACTGAATTTATGGGTATGTTTAGGTCTGGGAGGGCAGTAGCCAATGGCTGCTGTCCTGGAGGGTACTTACACCCTCTGTGCCTCCTCCCTGTGGGGGGGAGGGGGAGGCACATCCCTAATCCTATTGGGGGAAATCCTCTAAACTCAAGATGGAGGATTTCTAAAGGCAGGGGTCACCTCAGTTCAGGACACCTTAGGGGCTGTCCTGACTGGTGGGTGACTCCTCCTTGTTTTTCTCATTATCTCCTTCAGCCTTGCCGCCAAAAGTGGGGCAGTGGCAGGAGGGGCGGGCATCTCCCCTAGCTGGATGCCCTGGGGCACTGTAACAAAAAGGGTGAGCCTTTGAGGCTCAACGCCAGGAGTTACAGTTCCTGCAGGGGAAGGTGAGAAGCACCTCCACCCAGTACAGGCTTTGTTCCTGGCCACAGAGTGACAAAGGCACTCTCCCCATGTGGCCAGCAACATGTCTGGTGTGTGGCAGGCTGGCAGAACCTGGTCAGCCTACGCTAGAAGTTGGATTGGACTTCAGGGGGCATCTCTAAGATGCCCTCTGGGTGTATGTTACAATAAATTGCACACTGGCATCAGTGTGCATTTATTGTGCTGAGAAGTTTGATACCAAACTTCCCAGATTTCAGTGTAGCCATTATGGAACTGTGGAGTTTGTGTTTGACAAACTCCCAGACCATATACTCTTATGGCTACCGTGCACTTACAATGTCTAAGGTTTTGCCTAGACACTGTAGGGCATATTGCTCATGCACATATGCCCTCACCTGTGGTATAGTGCGCACCTGCCTTAGGGCTGTAAGGCCTGCTAGAGGGGTGACTTACCTATGCCATAGGCAGTGTGGGGTTGGCATGGCACTCTGATGGGAGTGCCTTGTCGACTTAGTCATTTTCTCCCGACCAGCACACACAAGCTGTGAGACAGTGTGTATGTGCTGAGAGACAGGTCCCCGGGGTAGCATAAGACATGCTGCAGCCCTTAGAGACCTTCCCTGGCATCAGGGCCCTTGGTACCAGGGGTACCAGTTACAAGGGACGTATCTGAGTGCCAGGGCTGTGCCAATTGTGGAAGAAAAGGTACAGTTTAAGGAAAGAACACTGGTGCTGGGGCCTGGCTAGCAGGGTCCCAGCACACTTTCAATCAAAACTAAGCATCAGTAAAGGCAAAAAGGTAGGGGGTAACCATGCCAAGGAGGCATTTCCTTACAGGATCTCTTCCATTTTTTCTTCTTACCTTGATCCGAAGACTTCGAAGAAGAAAAATGGTGGTGGCTCTGCTACCGGTCTCAAGACCTTCCCCTCGAATGAGACAGGGTCCTCAGGGAATATAGGGCCGGCTCGCCATAAGCTTGAAGCACCGCTCCCTCAAGGCCTCTGATTGCATGGCCCGGCACGCGGAGCACGACTTCGGGCCATGGTTGCGCTCCAGGCACCACAATCAGACCCGATGCGGATCTGTCACTGACATCATGCTGTGACAGTCCTCGACGCACCAAAAACTCACCAAAAGAGTCGAAGTCGTCAAAAAAACAACCAGGGTAGCTCTCTCCGGATCAGCACGCTGTGCGGAAAGAAAAGAACTGACGTCACTGAGCTGAGGCAGCATCCATGTACTACTCCAGACGTCATCACGGTGACTACGACGCCAACGACACCCATGGAGTCAACCAACACAACCTACTGACGAGCAGAACAAATCTTCGGATCCGATCTGACGCCTGGGGGAAAATTCTAAGGTTAGAGATCTGCAACTAGAAGTCTCTATCAGAATCTTTTTTTTTCACCATTTGTTGGCATAAGAAAAAAACACTTACTATAGCTAACATATTTTCAGACGCATACTCCATTGCAAGTTTTGACATGACCTGTAAGACCCGACTGTATCCAGTATAGAGACGAGTCACATGAAGACCTCGAGTTGACACTGCTTAGTGAAATCCTTATTTTCCCTGTACACTATCTACACTCTGATTTCCTGAAGAGTTTTCTGCAGGGAAGAACACGTTCATCTGAAGACTATTTCAGTGGATTCTGACCTCATACTCATGTTGCTATTTCTACTCTTCATTCTCTATCTGTTGGACAAGAAGAGCCAGTTCAGCACAAGGCTGGAGTAAGCCTCATTGTTTACGTCTGCCGCCAGGTACAACATTCTTCCCTCACAAAGGTTTGACACAGACAACTTGTGACGACGTCTAGTGCAAGATTAAACACCGATTTTGAGGTGCTATACAGCACAGAGGAAAAAGTTATTAAACGAGAAAGAAGATAGTTCATCTAAAGATGTTGAAAATCATCAGTAAGCAGTCAAGGACACTCTGGAATTGCACTTTCTTTGATGTGTGGAAAATAATCTAATAACTTCATGGGATGAGGTGGGTCATCATGGCACCAGACACTACTCATAGTAAAGTATAACTCTGTTATCCCTATTTATGAGGTCATTCTGTCACCAATATGGCAAGCATCTACTAATAGATACGTTTGTGATACAGCTGGAGGTCCTTGCGAACTTTTAAAGCTGAGAAATCTAATATAAAAAGTATCCACTACAATGATTATCATAGCCAATAGTGGCTCATTTAACTAAGATCAGTACCCAACATACAAGGAGCTCTCCTATGCAAAACAGAAGAGAGTAAAGCACAGAACACGATTTAAAAAATTTCGAAGAAATCACCAGCCTATATCACGAGGACCCACAAGGTCCCAAAGTTTGTTTGCTTTATAAACTAAAAAAACTAATTGAAGTCCATTTTTTTTCCATTGGTGAGTGAAACTAAGTTACTTGGTTCACAATTAAATCCACAGACATTAAAAAGATAAGTGTGCAGACATTGGGTAATCAGCAGGATGGAAGACATCGACTAAGGTTTAGTATTTTTATTTCAGCTACTTCATGAACACTATTGTACACTTTTTAAAAAGTATATTTGCAGCTTACAATGATCTAAAAAAGTGTATAACTATTCCCAAATAGAGTTAGTTTTACACCATAATAAAATACTGAGTGCCTAATTTCACAAAAAAATGTATCACATATTTCACAAAACGTAAATATGAGATAAACTATATATGAGAGAGATCCTGAATCACTATCCCATTGGCAGCACTAAGCAAAAACCAAGATTATTTCACTCTAAGGTAATGTTGAAAGCAAACTTTCAATGATTTTATTTCACGTCTTCAAAACTGATTCCTGAGGATTTGCACTACATAAGCTACTCAACGCAGTTGCAATTTACACGTTTGCTTAAGTGAAAGCATGCCTAATAGCAATTAGTTTGGTACATGTAAGCTCAGCAAGCATCTTTGATGCTTTGAAGTGAAAATGAGAGTTGTAGCTCACTATGGAACATCCCTGTGGAAATAGCTTGCTAGGACATGTTAGACAATTGGCAAGAGGATATATATTATACACTGGTCACACAGGTAAAATATTATTGCCACTAGGCACCACCTAATTGATGGGCATGATAATCCAGAAGGAAACTGTAACAACAGCTGCAATCTTTGTTTATCAAATACTTTAAAAATATATGGACATTAAACCGCTGACCATATTTATTTACACAATAGTTTTTATGCCTAGATTCTATATTTTCTTTTGCTCATAGGATGCAAGGAGATTACCTGTGGAACTCTTTTTCTGTACATACATTTTCTTTTAGGAAATGCTAAAAAGTCCTAGCTCTTTGATACATTTTACAGAAAGACAGAGGTCCTGCTTTTCAGTGCTTCTGCATTTACTTCTAATACTATGTGTACTGGCTGCAGCTAGCCTATTAATGGACAATATAAATATGGAAAACACAATCTAAGTCAAGCATTTGACAACCTATACAGTGAAAATGCTTTACAATGAATTACAAGGATTATTTTATTGCGCGTGGATTAACGTATTGTTCAATAATGTGTTTATTTTAACTGCATTTCTATGTGTACTTCGCCCTCCTGAAAGGTTCCAGGGCACAAAGAGTTAATTGAAAAAAGGACAGACGATCCCTATCATATTTAGCAGTAGGCTAGTGTGCCTAGCATGAGGAATAGATAGAACTGAAAAAAAAGTGAACTTCTGAATAATTTGCAGTGAAGTGCAAAGATAATAGCAGGCTCTTCCAAATGTGGGGAAAGTCGTGGCTTGCTGCACGTTAAAGGGGCGGGACCACGTGCGATGGGGAGTGGGGGCCAAAATCATTACATTAAAAAACATTTAAAAAAATTAAAACTTACCTGTTCTGCGGCACCGCTCCTCTTTTCTTGTCACTGCAGGCAGGCAAAGGCTCCCAGCCTGCCATGCAGCCAATCCTGACGCTGCTCACAGCAGTGTTAGGATTGGCTGGAGCACCCAGCCAGGGGGCTCCCAGGCAGACTGGGAGCTTGTGTCTGCTTTCTCCAGCCCAGCAACACACTGGAGAGAGCACAGTGCGCATGTGTATTTGGCCGCCCCGAGACGTCTGGCCAAACACACATGAGCACTGAGGGGAGTGCACACTGCACTCCCCTCGGCGTCCCAGTCATTCCCATTGGCCCGTCCCTTTAACAACGAAAGGATAATAATGAAAATGTCACTTACCCAGTGTACATCTGTTCGTGGCATCAGTCGCAGTAGATTCGCATGTTTTGCATAGCTCGCCATCTGGTGTTGGGCCGGAGTGTTACAAGTTGTTTTTCTTCGAAGAAGTCTTTCGAGTCACGGGACCGAGTGACTCCTCCTTTTGTCTCCATTGCGCATGGGCGTCGACTCCATCTTCGATTGTTTTTCCCCCGCAGAGGGTGAGGTAGGAGTTGAATTGTAGTAATAGTGCCCATGCAATGGATTGACTAAGTATGTACCTATTTAAGCTTGAGATGATATATATACAAATAGTTGAAGGTAACTTCCGAACTGCTACAGGCTCCCGGGGAGGCGGATGGGCACATGCGAATCTACTGCGACTGATGCCACGAACAGATGTACACTGGGTAAGTGACATTTTCAGTTCGATGGCATCTGTCGCTGTAGATACGCATGTTTTGCATAGACTAGTAAGCAGTTATCTCCCCAAAAGCGGTGGCTCAGCCTGTAGGAGTGGAAGTAGTTTGAAATAATGTTCTTAATACGGCTTGACCTACTGTGGCTTGTTGTGCGGATAACCCGTCTACACAGTAGTGCTTTGTGAATGTGTGAGGCGTAGACCATGTGGCTGCCTTACATATTTCTTGCATTGGGATGTTTCCTAGAAAGGCCATGGTAGCACCTTTCTTTCTGGTTGAGTGTGCCCTTGGTGTAATGGGCAGCTGCCGTTTAGCTTTAAGGTAGCAGATTTGGATGCATTTAACTATCCATCTGGCTATACCTTGTTTTGATATTGGGTTTCCTGCAAGAGGTTTTTGAAATGCAAAAAATAGTTGTTTTGTCTTTCTGATGTTCTTTGTTCTGTCAATGTAATACATCAATGCTCTTTTGACATCTAATGTATGTAGTGCCCTTTCAGCTACGGTATCTGGCTGTGGAAAGAACACTGGAAGTTCCACTGTTTGATTTAGATGGAACGGTGAAATAACCTTAGGCAAAAATTTGGGATTAGTCCTTAGGACGACCTTATTTTTGTGTAGTTGTATAAAAGGTTCTTGTATTGTAAACGCCTGAATCTCGCTTACTCTTCTTAGGGAAGTAATGGCGATGAGAAATGCAACCTTCCAGGTTAGGAACTGTATTTCGCAGGAGTGCATGGGTTCAAAAGGTGGACCCATAAGTCTAGTTAGGACAACATTTAGGTTCCATGAAGGAACAGGTGGTGTTCTTGGTGGTATAATTCTCCTAAGGCCCTCCATGAATGCTTTAATGACTGGTATCTTATATAGGGAAGTTGAATAGGTAGTCTGCAGGTATGCAGATATTGCTGCAAGGTGTATTTTAATGGAAGAGAAAGCCAGGTTAGATTTTTGTAAGTGAAGCAAGTAACCCACTACATGTTCTGGAGTTGTGTGTAATGGTTGTATTTGATTAATATGACAGTAGCAAACAAACCTCTTCCATTTACTTGCATAGCAGTGCCTGGTGGATGGCCTTCTGGCTTGCTTTATGACTTCCATACATTCTTGGGTAAGTTGTAAGCGCCCGAATTCTAAGATTTCAGGAGCCAGATTGCTAGATTCAGCGATGCTGGATCTGGGTGTCTGATCTTTTGGTGGTGTTGTGTCAACAGATCTGGCCTGTTGGGCAATTTGATGTGGGGTACTACTGATAGGTCTAGCAGCGTTGTGTACCAGGGTTGCCTTGCCCAAGTTGGTGCTATTAATATGAGTTTGAGTTTGTTTTGACTGAGTTTGTTTACCAGGTAAGGAAGGAGAGGGAGAGGAGGAAAAGCGTAAGCAAATATCCCTGACAAGTTCATCCATAGGGCATTGCCTTGGGACTGTTTGTGTGGGTATCTGGATGCGAAGTTTTGGCATTTTGCGTTCTCCTTCGTCGCAAACAAGTCTATTTGAGGTGTTCCCCAGAGTTTGAAATAGGTGTTCAGAATTTGGGGGTGAATTTCCAATTCGTGGACCTGTTGGTGATCTCGAGAGAGATTGTCTGCGAGTTGATTTTGGATCCCTGGTATAAATTGTGCTATTAGGCGAATTTGGTTGTGAATTGCCCAACGCCAAATTTTTTGTGCTAGCAGGCTTAACTGCGTGGAGTGCGTCCCCCCTTGCTTGTTCAGATAATACATTGTTGTCATGTTGTCTGTCTTGACGAGAATGTATTTGTGAACTATTATTGGTTGGAAAGCTTTTAGTGCTTGAAAAACTGCTAGAAGTTCTAGGTGATTTATATGCAGTCTTGTTTGATGTACGTTCCATTGTCCTTGTATGCTGTGGTGATCGAGGTGTGCGCCCCACCCTGTCATGGAAGCATCTGTTGTTATTACGTATTGTGGCACTGGGTCTTGGAAAGGCCGCCCTTTGTTTAAATTTATGTTGTTCCACCACAGAAGCTAGAGGTAAGTTTGGCGGTCTATTAACACCAGATCTAGAAGATGACCCTGTGCTTGAGACCACTGTGATGCTAGGCACTGTTGTAAGGGCTTCATGTGCAGTCTTGCGTTTGGGACAATGGCTATGCATGAAGACATCATGCCTAAGAGTTGTAATACCATCTTTGCTTGTATCTTTTGTGTTGGATACATGCGTTGTATGATGGTGTTGAAATTTTGAATTCTTTGGGGACTTGGAGTGGCTACTCCTTTTGTTGTGTCTATTATGGCTCCTAGGTATTGTTGTACCTTGCACGGCAGAATGTTGGATTTTGTGAAGTTGACGGTGAACCCTAGTTTGAAGAGGGTTTGTATGATCTGATTTGTGTGATTTGAGCACTCTATTAACGAATGGGCCTTGATTAGCCAGTCGTCTAGATATGGGAACACATGTATTTGCTGCCTTCTGATGTGTGCAGCGACTACCGCTAGACATTTGGTAAAGACTCTTGGTGCGGTTGTTAATCCGAAAGGCAGTACCTTGAATTGGTAATGTATTCCTTTGAATACAAACCTTAGGTATTTCCTGTGCGATGGGTGTATTGGTATATGGAAATACGCGTCCTTGAGGTCTAAAGTTGACATGTGGTCGTGTAGTTTTAGCAATGGTAATACTTCTTGTAGTGTGACCATGTGAAAATGGTCTGATTTGATGAATGTGTTCACTATTCTGAGGTCTAGGATTGGTCTCAGCGTTTTGTCCTTCTTTGGTATCAGAAAGTACAGTGAGTAAACCCCTGTGTTTATTTGTGTGTTTGGCACTAATTCGATTGCATTCTTTTGCAATAGTGCCTGCACTTCTATCTCCAGGAGATTGGAATGATGTTTTGTCAAATTTTGTGCTTTTGGTGGTATGTTTGGAGGGAATTGTAGAAATTCTATGCAATAACCATGTTGGATAATTGCTAGAACCCAAGTGTCTGTAGTGATTTCCTCCCATGCTTTGTAATAATGACTTATTCTTCCCCTCACTGGTGTTGTGTGGAGGGGATGAGTGACATGTGAGTCACTGCTTAGTAGTAGGGGTTTTGGGGCTTTGAAATTTTCCTCTATTCCTAGGGAATTGCCCTCCTCTATATTGTCCCCGAAAACCTCCTCTGTACTGTCCCTGGTAACTGGACTGTGTTGCCTGTGAGGTGCTGGCTTGTGTGCTCTGACCCCGAAACCCCCCTCTAAAGGGTGTTTTACGGAATGTGCTGTAATTCCCTCTGCTCTGCGGGGAGTAGAGTGCGCCCATGGCTTTAGCAGTGTCCGTGTCTTTTTTGAGCTTCTCAATCGCTGTGTCCACTTCTGGACCGAACAGTTCTTTTTCATTAAAAGGCATATTGAGAACTGCTTGCTGAATCTCTGGTTTAAATCCAGACGTTCGGAGCCATGCATGCCTTCTGATAGTTACAGATGTATTAATTGTCCGTGCAGCTGTATCTGCAGCGTCCATGGAGGAGCGGATTTGGTTGTTGGAAATGGTCTGTCCCTCCTCAACCACTTGTTTTGCCCTATTTTGTAGGTCCTTGGGCAGATGGTCAATGAGATGTTGCATCTCATCCCAATGGGCTCTGTCATAGCGCGCAAGTAGTGCCTGGGAGTTAGCGATGCGCCACTGGTTTGCAGCTTGTGCTGCGACTCTCTTACCAGCTGCATCGAACTTGCGGCTTTCTTTATCTGGGGGTGGTGCATCTCCAGATGTGTGGGAGTTGGCCCTTTTCCTAGCTGCTCCTACAACGACAGAGTCTGGTGGCAGCTGTGTAGTGATGAAAGCCGGGTCTGTAGGAGGCGCCTTGTACTTTTTTTCCACTCTTGGTGTGATTGCCCTGCTTTTGACCGGCTCCTTAAAGATTTCTTTTGCGTGCCGGAGCATACCAGGGAGCATAGGCAGGCTTTGGTAGGAGCTGTGGGTGGAGGAGAGTGTGTTGAATAAAAAGTCATCCTCGACCTGTTCTGAGTGGAGGCTTACATTGTGAAATTGTGCTGCTCTAGCCACCACTTGAGAATACGCAGTGCTGTCCTCTGGTGGAGATGGCTTCGTAGGGTATGCCTCCGGACTGTTATCTGACACTGGGGCGTCGTATAAGTCCCATGCGTCTTGATCTTGGTCACCCTGGCTCATGGTGGTGTGAGCTGGGGAATGTGATGGAGTTTGTGCTGGTGAGACGTTAATCACAGGTGGAGGAGAGGGTGGTGGGGTAACTTTTTTCACCACTTTTGTTTGTGGTGTCTGTTCAGTTTGGAACTCCAATCTTCTCTTTCTTCTAATAGGGGGAAGGGTGCTTATTTTTCCTGTCCCCTGCTGAATGAAAATACGCTTTTGTGTATGGTCTACATCAGTTGAGTGTAGCTCTTCCTCAAACCTATGCTTTTGCATTTGGGAGGTTAGCGAGTGCTCTTCTGTATAAGAGCCTGAAACTGGGTCGGTTGCAGTTTGTTTTGGCACCGAAACCCTGTCTGCATCTTTTTGGGGCGCCGAGGTGACTTTTTTCTTTTTCGGGGCCGAAACCTCTCGGCGTCGAACTTCTTCGGTGCCGCTGTCTCGGCGTCGAGCCGTGTCTACACCGGTATCTCGGTGTCGATGCTTGTCTCCAGCACTTTCTCGGTCCCGAGAAGGCTGCGTGCCGGTGTCTCGACCGGAGTCGGACGATCTCGGCACTGTTTGGGCCTTTTTCGGTGCCGACGGTCGGTCACCGAATTTATGGGTCGAGCCATGGCCTGGGCCTTGTAAATCTTCTTCTGAGTGGCTTTCGACGTCTTACTCACGGTTTGTGTATCGTCGAATCCTTCGGAGTCCGAATCTTGGATCGAAAAGGTTCCCTCCTCTTCTTGTTCCTCGAACTCCCGGTGGGCTGTCGGCGCGGACGCCATCTGAAGTCTTCTGGCTCGACGGTCTCGGAGTGTTTTTCGGGACCGGAACGCACGACAGGCCTCGCAAGTGTCTTCACTGTGCTCAGGTGACAGGCACAGGTTACAGACCAAGTGTTGGTCTGTATAGGGGTATTTATTGTGGCATTTGGGACAGAAACGGAACGGGGTCCGTTCCATCGGCGTTCTTCTGCACGCGGTCGGGCCGACCAGGCCCCGACGGGGGATCGAAAAACTACCCCGAAGGGCACCGGAGCTCTTCGATCTTCGATGCGGTGTTGAATCTAACTACGCCGATCCCGAACGCAACAATACCGACGAAAATCTTCCGAAATTAGCTATCTTTCCGTTCCGAAACTCGGAGCGACAGGAACACGTCCGAACCCGATGGCGGAAAAAAAACAATCGAAGATGGAGTCGACGCCCATGCGCAATGGAGACAAAAGGAGGAGTCACTCGGTCCCGTGACTCGAAAGACTTCTTCGAAGAAAAACAACTTGTAACACTCCGGCCCAACACCAGATGGCGAGCTATGCAAAACATGCGTATCTACAGCGACAGATGCCATCGAACACACAGTTATTATCCTTTCATTCTTAAAGTTTTGCAGCTACTGCTGCTTGAGGGGGGGAGAGGATCATCCGCCACAGCGGAGGAGCCGCAGCTCTTTGGGGAGCCAGCAATGGTAAGGTGACACCAGCCCAAATCTGCCACTTAAAGCAGGGAACAGACGGCAGTCGCTGATGAACCACACAAACGGTTTTATATGCATGGTTACGAGGGTTAACAGAACAACCAGTGAAGTCACAGCATCGGCCCAGGGCAAGACTATGTGAACAAATGCAGCCCTGACAGAAATGCTCAAACCAGCCCTGCTCCTTTCATCTACTCGCGCAACCTCTCTTTACATACAGCCAGTCTCTCTCTCTGTCTCCAATAGGTTTCGCTCTACTTTTCTCCCCCTCTCTCTTTTGAAGCCTACCAGTGTCTAATGAGATGGGATAGTGACAGAAGCAAGAAATGAAAATCACGTGTATTAGCACATGCCCCCATGCTGGATCTAGATAACTTTTCACAACCTGAAAGTTTGGTGACATGCATGCGTCACAGCAGTTCCACATCAATGATGCCGAATTCAAGAATAACTCACCAATAAATATCCTTACACATTAACTGTAAATGTTTAAACATGCATCACTTTACTGTGTGCTTAAACTATGGATGTGTAAAAGTGGTTTACCCCACTGTATACTTTCTCTGGCACTGTATGAACATGCACTACTGAACTGAACTTTAACTGCAGATGAAAGAATCTATAATACTGTATGCCAGTACTTCTAAAGTGAAGTGTAATACTGTATTATTTGTGTGTGAATTTCAGCTGTAGAAACGTAAACCTGCACACTGAACTATGTGCTTCAACTGAATGGATAAACCTGCTCGCTGAACTGTGTGCTTCAACTGGATGGATAAACCTGTTCGCTGAACTGTGTGCTTCAACTGAATGGATAAACATGCATTAGTGAACTATATGCTTCAATTGAACGGATAAACCTGCATTAGTACACTGTGTGCTTCAACTGAATGGATAAATCTGCATACTGAACTGTGTACTTGAACTGAATGTATAAACATGCACTATTGAACGATGGGCTTAAACTTAATTTGTAAACCTGCATTAGCGAACTGAGGGTTCCAACTGAATGGATAAACATGCTTTAATGAACTGTGTGCTTCAACTGAATGGATAAACCTGCACGCTAAACTATGTGCTTCAACTGAATGGATAAACCTGCACAGTGGACTGTGTGCTTCAACTGAAAGGATAAACCTGCATGCTAAACTGTGTGCTTCAACTGAATAGATAATCCTGCACAGTGGACTGTGTGCTTCAACTGAATGGATAATCCTGCACAGTGGACTGTGTGCTTCAACTGAATGGATAAACCTGCATGCTAAACTGTGTGCTTCAACTGAATGGATAATCCTGCACAATGGACTGTGTGCTTCAACTGAATGGATAATCCTGCACAGTGGACTGTGTGCTTCAACTGAATGGATAATCCTGCACAGTGGACTGTGTGCTTCAACTGAATGGATAAACCTGCATGCTAAACTGTGTGCTTCAACTGAATGGATAATCCTGCACAATGGACTGTGTGCTTCAACTGAATGGATAAACCTGCATTAGTGAACTGTGTGCTTCAACTACATGGATGAATCTGCACAATGGACTGTGTGCTTCAACTGAATGGATAAACCTGCATTAGTGAACTGTGTGCTTCAATTACATGGATGAATCTGCATACTGAACTGTGTGCTTGAAAGGAATGTATAAACATGCATTAGTCAATTGGGAGCTTAAACTTAATTTATAAACATGCATTAGCGAACTGTGTGCTTCAACTTAATTTATAAACATGCATTAGTGAACTGTGTGCTTCAAATGAATGGATCAACCTGCACGCTGAACTGTGTGCTTCAACTTAATTAATAGACACATTAGTAATCTGTGTGCTTCAACTGAGTGGATAAACATGCATTAGTGAACTGTATGCTTTAATTGAATGGATAATCCTGCACACTTCAACTGAAAGGATAAACCTGCATTAGTGAACGGTGTGCTTCAACTGAATGGATAAACCTGCATTAGTGAACTTTGAGCTTAAACTTAATTTATAAACCTACATTAGCGAAATGTGTGCTTCAACTGAATGGATAAACCTTCATGCTGAACGGTATGCTTCAAATGAATGGGTGTGCTTCAAATGAGTAGATAATCCTGCACACTTCAACTGAATAGATAAACCTGCATTATTGAACCGTGTGCTTCAACTGAATGAGTAAACCTGCAAACTGAACTGTGTGCTTCAACTGAGTGGATAAACTTGCACCCTGAACTGTATGTTTCAACTGAAATAACATGCACGCGGAGCTGTGTGCTTCAATTTAGTGTATAATCCTGCACGCTGAACTGGGTGCTTAAACTGCACGAATAAACCCGCATGCTGAACTGTATGCTTTAATGGAATGGTAAACATGCATTAGTGAACTGTGTGCTTCAATTGAATGGATAAACCTGCACATTTCTACTGAATGGATAAACCTGCATACAGAACTGTGTGCTTCAAATGAATGGATAAACATGCATTAGTGAACCGTGAGCTTCAACTTAATTTATAAACATGCATTAGCGAACTATGTTTTTCAACTGAATGGATAAATATGCATTAGTGAACGGTGTGCTGAAACTGGATGGATAAACCTGCACACCAAACTGTGTGCTTCGACTGGATGGACAAACATGCAGTACTGAACTGTACATACTGTGGATGAGTTAACATGAACTGTGTACTTCAGCTGTGGGTACTTGAAAGTGCATTAAAATATGAAATAAACACACATAGAAAAAGGATTTCATTCATGTATATTTGCAACTTTTATGTCAAAGCTAGTGTTTGAATTTGTAGTGGAGCGCTTGTGTTACTTTAACAAACCTATTCAAGTTCAACACATTTGACTTACACACTCATTCATTTTCAATATCCTTGGACATGAGAATAGTGTGAGATCAATAATCAAGAAAATGAACATATGAAGTAGAGCATAGCTCAGCAAACCTCAACTAAATCATATATAATGAGAGAATTACCAGTGTTGGTTGCTTCTATAACTAAACCAAAAGCACGGGTTAAGTGCAACCCAGAGAGCTGTGCTTCCAGTATGCAAAGCAGATAGAAATGCTCTCTGTGATTTGTTTCTGTATGAGCGAGCACCCATGCCACCAATGAACTCCCAGCGAATTCGGTTTGTACAGAGGGACAATAAAAATACACACATTTTAGTCTAGCTTTTATATCAAGAATTTAATTATCTATACAAGTTGCTAATTTTAAAGGCTGTAGTACAGTTGTTAAAGCGGCAGTTTTATATATTTATATATTTTACATTCATAGCAATGAAAATACTGAAGTGCAATTAAGTATGGAGGCTAATTCATTCTTTGCGCCACTTGGATGGAGAAGGAAGCTCACAACAATGCAAGCATGAGGGGGAGGACAAAATAACAGAAGGTAAGAATGCTGAAGTAATCGGAGATTGCCCTACTGTGCTGGTGGCAGGTCAGTTTTGCATTCTGTGCTGATCGCACAATCTGTTGCAACAGAAGTAGGACTTACAATTATGACTGAAGAATGCTACAATACACTGACTACACTACTGGACTGTAAGCTCAATTGGATATTACTCTATAAATTCCACAGTCTAGAGTAAAAAATGTAAACATTGGAAATACTTGCAGGAAAATATTCTTTACATTCTTTCTTGTCAAGATAGTTACTTGATCAAATTATTTTGTTCTGCGGTCTTTAAAATGTTTTTTTTTTTTTTTTTTTAAATCAATAACACTTCATATGACAGAAACTCTAAAAGCATATGAGTTAATGTTATTATACTGTGCTGATGAAATCATCTATAGATTTTCAACAGACAAGTTAAAAAATAAATTCCAATATCTGTGACAATACAATGTAAGAGGTTTCGTTCGGTAGCTATCTGTGCAAAACAAAGCGAATATGGCTGAACAACAGCATTATAACAATAAAATAGTCTATGGCGATGAAAAGAAATCCGTATCTTCTGTACACAAAGGTATTACAAGCTAAATAACAAACACCTGATACAGATGAGTTAACATAAAATACTTCATAACTGGGCACATTTTAGCTTTCTAGATCTTAGGGATACGTTTGGGATTTAAAAAACTAGTAATACTGGACACAGTAAACATGAAAGATATAAGTCACAAATTTATGGAGAATTGGAACAATTCTAACAGCACATGCAGCATTCCTTGATAGTGGGTCTTTTTGCAAAAATAAAACTGCAATGAATTTCATTTTTACTTTGGCTTTAAAAAGGCTAAAATATACATTTAAAAAGTATTTAAACTAGAGTGAAGCACCTAATAAAAGGTAAAATACTTTGTTCCAGTAATGTGAAAGCCACAAAAGGACCCACTATCCTCTGTATCGGTTTTTGTAAATTTGCTTCTAGGTATGTAAATAGTTAACTAAAACATTGAGATTACATGCAACTATTGTAAAATGAGGTAAACTGCTCTGCAGTGTGTTCTTCTAGTCAGAAGGCAGTAGATGATCATGCTGGAAGTCACATGATCAAGGCTGCATCTCCAATCATCCCTCGGGGCAGTGATATGGGATAGTGGGTCTCTTTGAGGACTTTCAAGCCTGAGTGGGGGATGGACAACATATGATTCCTAGAAAAAGGAGGAAAACAACACATAAGCAAAACAAAACAATGAGCAAAATTCAAGCTAGGAAAATGAGTCAGGCATTGAAACAGCATGGTACAAAAATGATGAAAAGGGTACAGCATGCTATGACGAGGGTGAAACTAAAACAAAAAAGATTGCATTATAGAAGGTCTTCAAAGAGACTTGTGGAAATGCAGCAGTGGTCACAAACTGAACTCTGCAAACAATGGCAGAAGGAGATTCAAAGCAATGCTGCATGTTTCTTTTTGCAATACTAGATAAGTAGTAGCAGAAAAGAGCAAGAAAAAGGTTTACTCACACTGCTGGCTTGGATCCATGTCTGTAGTGAGTTTGACATAGTTTGACGGGAATAGACCTACATGTCCGTTCACTTCTCCTTTCCACCAATCAGGATCTTCTTTGTTCAGGACATTGATGATCTGACCCTTGGCAAAAGCCAGTTCATCGTCATTCTGTGCAATGTAGTCGTACATACCAATTACTTGGCACACTAAAAATAAATAAAAATAGAAAATCAATGCTGCGAATAAATATTTTCAATTTTGACAAAATATAACAGGCTATATGCATGACCCAATTAATAAGTTCTTTTAATACAATGTGATGAACTGTAGGTTTTGCCTCACACATACAACCCATATAATGTTAAGGGAAAAAACACTTTCGTACTTGCCATTGCAGAGTGTTGTTTCTCTACCCACTGTAATTAATTGTACTGAAAGGATCTACCTCAAAAGTATGAAAAGCTGAGTTGGTCCTGCCTGCATTTGCAAGAGTAACCAGGCAGGGCACACTAGAAATTATCAGGGGGACACAGCAGTTCTTAACCTGTGGTGCGGGGACAATTAGGGATCACGACTGTTTACAAAATTAAGTAATATTAACAGATGAGTAAATTATATATGAAGAAGCAAAATTTAAAATCTTAAAACAGTATGTAGATATGAAGAAACTGAAATTGGAGGCTAAAAATTAAGTTGTTATCCCCAGATTAATTCTCAGGAGCAGTGTAAGTGCATGAAAAAGAATACAATAAAGACGATAGGCAGCCTACATTGAATTTAGAAAAGCTCAAACCTTCCAATTAAAATTACAATTTTGATTTTATTTCTTAT
Organism: Pleurodeles waltl; assembly: GCF_031143425.1. Lineage (NCBI taxonomy): Eukaryota > Metazoa > Chordata > Amphibia > Caudata > Salamandridae > Pleurodeles > Pleurodeles waltl. The sequence goes on along the minus strand of NC_090447.1, from coordinate 1,405,016,109 downwards.
GAATTAAATAAAATGTAATCACTTGCAAATTTTTGTTTGTTGGATGCCCGTTACTTTATTCTTGTGTATTGTTTTGCAGTTTAAGTCATCGAAATTGCTTAGGCTAGGGTCTACGGCTACCTGTAATGACCCAGTGAGGGGTCCCTGGATTTCAATAATAATTCAGCAGTGGTCCCCAGACTAGGGTAATGAGTAAGTCCACAAAAATGAAAAGAATAAGCACCACTGTACTAGAGTCTTTGAAGTGGACTTGACAGTACAAATGTTTCAGTGAGCACATTAGCTTTTACAACGCGCTGATGGATTTGGTCTTAATTGTTTTTCAGACAAATTATGTTACTTCCAATAATGAACCCACATTTAAAACTGGATCGGTTATAAGAAGTGTACTTTGCTCAGAGATACTCGTGTGTATGACAAGTGACAAGACAGAGAATTTCAAGAGGCAGGTCATAGAAAACTCAACCCTGGACTCGGTGCCTCTGTGCACAAAAAGACGGTCAAATCCATAAAAGGGAATAAAAAAAGGTATGAAGTAAAAAAATTAACCAAGTAGCAAAGGAAAATGTGGATCAGACATGCTTATGATAGCAGCCAGGAATATCAAAACACCTCATTAAATGCAAGTCCAATGGAGGTAATCCCACTGCCTGCGGTGCCCTAACAAGTCCGTTTTATTGACAATTCTCGAATAGTTGGGCACAGCAAAGCCCGAATGTTCTCTCTGAAGAGATAAACAAAACCAAGTCCCCATGGCATAGTACCAAGCAGTATTGATCACTGCACTAAGGTTCAATCTTTTAAAGAACATTGTAAGAACTGCATGGAACTTTAGCTCTATATTGCCAAGTGCACATAACTCTTTAGCCTCCGATTTACCATTTAGGTCTGAATGAAGGCACTGTACAGGGCATGGACCTGAGGGCTCTAGCAGCAAAAGCTCAATATTATTTAAACATAACCTCCTGGTTTTGCAACAATGATCTATTCTTATAAAATGAGCAGTGTAACATGTTCTGTTCTCATGTGTTGATGGGGTTGATACTGGAGTTGAGGGGTCTGTCTACAAAGCCTACTTGGTCTGTAGTCCTACCCATTCCAAGACTGACACCCCCCTCTTCTATTGGTGGGTAGGGGCTCACAGCAGCTGCCCAGCACTTAATCAGTCACAGGTTGACCTAGTTAGTGCCTCAAGAGCCTATATTGCTATCTGAGGCTACAGGTCCATACACATTTCGATGCTCAGATGTTGGTGCACAGGTATTCATTGCTTTGTCAAAGAAAACTTTCTCTATTGTGGACATACCAATGCTCGAGCTGTGTGCTTTGAGGTTTAGGCATTATGATAAAAAGCTTTCTCCTTTTCATATTGCATATCAAGCAACCTTTACTGGGTATCAGACAACATTGAATGCCAAAAGAATCTGTCAGCTCGAGCAGGTTGTTGTGAAGCAGCTGGTCCTTTGGAGACCAAAAGCCTTTGGATTTTCAGTTCCTCCATATGAGTGGTGAAGTCATCCTTTACCACTGTGGCCACGGCTAGTGGGGGCTGGAAGGACATCCCTGCTACTGGGTTCTCCACCATAACCCACCAAGCCAACTCTGCTGCAGTATCCTCGGAAATAATGAAGGCGTTTGGCAGGTTGCTGTAGGCTAGAACCACTGCCTGTTGAGGTTCCTTTGGAGGCCTCTTATGTGCCAGCATGCATGGCATGTGTGTCCAGGAAGATAGAACATGCCTGCAGACCAAAGCCATGAAGGACTGCCCAAAACTGTTATTTGAGCCCTTTCCTTAAACAGAATCATGGATTGAATGTCCATATTACTATGAGGAGGTGGAAAGGCTCGAAAAGATGTGCCCAGTACTGCTTCTATGAACAGGAGGCTCCGAAAGGACTCACTCCAGGTGAAATTCAGGCAAAATGACTGAAAAGTCTAGTTCAAACAGTAGGGATGCTGTTGACAGCTAGTAGAAAGACACCATCTCTGCGCCTTCAGAAGCTAGTCGTCCAGGACATACTGGGATTCCAGATTGTCTGAAATGTGCTGCCATCACCTCTGCCAAAGTCTGTCTAAAAGGAAAGATTGAACACTAGTAGTGAGTGGACCCAACTATACAGCGAAGGAACTTTCAGTGCAACTGCAGGATGAGAATGTGGAAATAAGAGTCTTCAACATCCTGTCCTCTGCTTTCAGCATCATAAAATCTGAGCCACGGCCAGCATCTTCAATTTCTCTTTGTGAAGAAAGAGATTCAAGACCCTGAGGTGTAGGACTGGACAAAGACTACCATCCTTCTTAGGAACCAGGAAGTAATAAGAGTAACATCCCTAAGAGTAACATGCCCAATATCCTGCTCTGGCACCAACTTCACTGCTCCTTTCTGCAGCACCTCCTGCTTTAGGATGCATAGATGGTCCTTTCTCTGACTAGAACAGGGTGGGGCAATACAGGAAGAGCGTATCAGAAGGTTTGGGGGTATTCCCCTTCTACAAGGGAAAGTGCACTAGTCCAAAGTTATGTCCTTCAAGGCCTGTGGAAAGGAGAACACCCAGCCTCCCATAGGTCTGAAGTGGGCTGACAAGAGTGAACCATAGCTGCTTCTCAGGGGAAAAAGGGTAGAAGGAGGCAGCGGTTGCTTGAGTGATTTGACTTCTGTCCTTTCCACAACCTATACACTGCCTAGGCAGTGGATTCTGCTGCTACTGCTTTAGCTGGCATTGACAGCAATTTAATCTGCAAGTAAACACCTGAAATTCACAAAACCCCATGTAGTCTCACTGAGAGGGCTATAAGTCTCGAGAGCATGCAGTTCCCCGGCTTATTTTTCTTTTTTTTAACTACTCCAAATTGGCCTTTATACCACATAACTTGGAGCCTACTGAAGGCAGGCCTACAAGGGTGGATAGCACATCTGTTGAAAATCCAGAGGTTCTGAGCCAGGCTTGACACCTAGGAGCCAGAAGAACCCAAGTGCCTGGCCAGAATTTTCAGACTCTACACCGACTGGATAATTTGTCAAGTTGCTGTATGACCATCCCTTACTAGCTCAAAGAAATGCACTTGTGGGTGTTTTGGCAAATTTGGAATTATATACTACAGGGTGTTGCTGGACCTTCCTATTAGGCAGGTGGCATATAGGGACTTTGGAGCCAGGCTGTCTGCCAAAAACACTTGCCCACAGCTTGATTCTCTATCTGCTGGGGTGAAGATAAAGTGTTGGGAGAGAACTGAGAGAAGCAAAAGGCCTGACCAACAATGCTTCCAGGCTATGGGTTAATCGACAGAAAAGTAGGATCCCCAAGAGCAGGCGGTAACTTCTGACTATTGTCTTGAGAACTGCCAAAAGAAGTACTCTGTCTCTCCAAAGCTGCTATGACAGACTCGAAAAGGGCATCATTAAATGGTAGTAGAATTTCTGCTGTCTGAACAGATAGCTAGATTATCTCTGGGAAAAGAACAAAATACTTAGTTTCAGTACCGTTCTTTCTGATGGACACAAACACCAGATTCCTCAGCTTTAGAATATTCCTGGGAGCCAGACAGGATGTGGAAGATTTAAACAGCATTGTTCTCAAATACAGGTAAGTTGCGCCATGCAGCTCTGTATTGATATCGTTCTACCCCTAAACTGATGATAGAGCCACACACAAATGCCACCCTGACATGTCAATGTCATTGCCTTGCGTGACTGTCCACACCCTTGGACATGGAGTGCAACAACAATTAGAGGTACCTGTGTGTAGATCTCTAGTTATGACCTTTTTAGAAGGAAAAAGAGACAATACCACAGAATGGACAATAGGGAAGGCGGTGAGGAATCTGTAGTGAGATCGAGTGGCCACTGAAGAATATAAGAATGTAACTTGTTCTAATGATGAATACTTCTAACCGCAGATTTCTAACATTCAGAATAGATACCAAAGTAGTACCTCCCAAGATGGTGGGTCTGTCGAATGGTGCAGATCAAAAAACCTGCAGGCCTGAATGGGCAAAATACTCTGAGGATTCCCATTGAACCTCACAGTCAAGGCAGCAGGGTACTGTGAACATGCATACTGAGGCCCATATTGCAGCCTGACAAATATTAGGAACAAGCATTCCTCGTACCAATGCAGAGGTAGCAGCCTTGACCCTGGAGTAATGGACCCTTAGAACTTCTGGAGACTGCTTCTTGGCCAACTGGTAGCAGATCTTAATGCAGAGGACAACCTATCTTGAGACGATCCTTTTCTGCACTGCCTTTCTTCAACCCAGAGACCCCAACAAAAATCTGACTGTCCACTTGGTCTACTGTGCAATCGATGGAAAAGCTCAAGGCTCTCTTGGAGTCCAGCCGATAGTGTGTCCTTCCTCTTTTGATGGGTGAGGCGGAGCAAAGAACATTGGAAGGGTGATGGCTTGCCCAGTGTCAAAAGCATTCACAAGCTTGGGAACAACACCCAGGTCCTCATCACCACTTAATCTGTAAGGCAGCGGTACCGAGAGAGCTTCAAGTTCATTCATGCAACAAACCAAAGTGATTGCGACCAGGACTACCATCTTTAAAGTTAGGAGATGCAGTGTACAGCTGTGCACTGGTTCAAAGGGATTGCACATGAGGAAAGTAAGAATCAAACTGAGGTCCAACTGGGACATCAAAAGGGTTTGGGAGGAAACAGTCAAACCATTTATAAACATCACAGGTGATTTGAATAAGGAAGGCTGGTCCGGCACACAAACAACAAATCACCTTTCATGGTGCCCACTGCTAGGCCAGTGATGAAACAAACAAGACATCCAACAGTTTGGCCAGTAACCGGCCTGTATTGCAGTTGCCACACACTTATCCTAGACCCTGTGTGGCAAGAGTCTGTAGAGGGATGCCTGGTAGGAAGGTTGACACCCACAACTTTGGAAGGAAGATCCACCACAGTCAACTGCTGCTGCTCAATCTGTATCCATTGAGCTGCAGATTGAGCAGGTTTGGGCGCAGGGTCTAGCACACTGCTGAAACAGGAGATCCTTTCTAAACATAAACAGTAGCCTGATAGAAGGACAGATGTGCATACTTTGATGTTCTGGGTGCCACACTCTAGTAGGCCACTCTGGATCCACTAGCATGACTTGGACTCAGTCATTGGTGATGCTCTTCAGGACGTAGGGCAGGAAAGCAGCATCAGAAAAGCATACAGGACTGCTGTGCTCTACTCTATCCAGAATGAGTCTGAGAGACAGCCTTCTTGAAAACTGCAGCGCACAAACACTGCACATTCTCGACAGTGGTGAAAGAATCCAGCCAAGATACTCCTTAACGGTTGCATGATGTCCTGTACCACCTTTGGATGTAACTGTGATTTGCCAGGTGCTGTCGGCTGAGTTTGTCCGTAGTGGTACTTAAAGATTTTTCCAGGTGGTTCATCACTAGGGAAATGCCTGGAAGCCTTAGCCAGCTCCAGAGACAAAGTGCCTGTTGGCACAGGACCCAGCACCCCACACTGCACTGCTTGCTGCAATACACCACATGGAAGTGGTGTTGTCCATGATGACTTGTGCCAGACTACCTATGATGGATGGTAGGAAGTTAGTCCGTGCCAGGAGAATGACCTGCAACTCCAACCGGGTGATGAGGAGTCAGGTTTTGGCCGGAGACCAGGTCATCTGATCTCCACCTCCCTCAGACACCTCTCCAACCCAGCAGCAATGCATCTGTCACTACTGTCAGACCTCGGTGGATAAGTAAGAGGGGTATAGCACTGGTTCAATCGCAGTCAAGCAGCTACCACTGTAGATCTTTTTTCAGTCCTCTCTGAAAACTGGATGGAGTCAGTGAGGTTCCCTTGGTGCTGGGCCCACTCAGACCTTAGGTTACAGTGCCGAGTCCACATATGCCTCCTGGCATAGTCAACAAGCAGGATGCACGAGGCCAGGAGACCATGAAACCTCAGTCACTCTCATTGAAATTAACATCATAGGCTGAATGTCCTGGATGTGTGAAGGAGGGAACATGGTTCCAATGAAAGGGAGCCTCGCAGCAAAGGGGTCAGGTGTTATGTCTCACTGATGTCAGGAGGTTTGTCGAGAGATGCCGGCCTTCAATCGCCAGTTATTGAGGTAGGTTCAAAACTGGTATCCACAACCATTGAAGGTGTGCTGTGTAGGAAGCTGGCTCTGTATACACTATATCAAAATGAGATATAGTGTGCACAGAGTCCAAGGATTCCCCAGAGGCTTAACAGAGGCTAAAGTAGACAATAATAATTCTCTCTTTTGTGGTAGTGTGGTCGAGCAGTTAGGCTTATCAGAGGGTAGTGCAAAGTATTTGTTGTACACACACACAGACAATAGAAGACGCACACACTCAATGACTCAACTCCAGACCAATGTCTATATATTTTCTTAATTTAGGGTAGGGGCACGTAAGCACCAACAGACCCTCAGCAGCACTGGGGCGGCCGGGTGCAAACAAGGCATCTGGTTTCCAGTGATTCTCTATGAGGTGATCCAGGGGGTCACTCAGATGCTGCAGGCAAAGTTTAGGGGGTTGATTGGGGCAAACCACAGGCAGGAAGGGGGGCCGCCTGCTGAACATAGCTGCACCGGAGGTCGGGTTCTCCAAGGCCTGTGGGCTGCAGGTGCAGTGGTCTTTTAGGTGTCCGATATCTTTGTTCAGAGCTTTCGCAGTCAGGGGGATCCTCGGGATTCCCTCTGCAGGCATCATCGGGGATGAATGGAGAGGTCAACCCAGGATGGGCACTTGCTCAGAATCACCTGGGGATCCTCTCTAGTTGGTTGGGCCACCTGGACACGGGCCATGGGCGTCGGGTGCAGAGTGGTCAGGACTCACGCATTCGGAGTGGGGCTGGAGTCCTTGGTTGATGTTTCTTCTTGGACAGAACGCTGGTCCTTTTAAGTGCAGGGCAGTCCTCTGGAGATTGGCAGAGGTTGCTGGTCCCGCTGGAAGCGTCGCTGTTCCTGTGTGGGTTCTTTGAAGCAGGAGACAGGCCGGTAGGGCTGGGGCCAAGTCAGTTGTCTTCCTTCTTCTCTGCTTGCGGTTCAGCTTAGCAGTCCTTCTTTCTTGTCAGGTCTCTAGGAATCTGGGGAGCTGGGTTCAGGACATTTAGGGACGTTTCAGGGGTCAGAGGGAAGTAGCCAATGGCTACTGTCCCTGAGGGTGGCTACACCCTTCTTGTGTCCACTTCCTTTGAGCGGGGGGCAGGGCACAAACCTCCAAACCAAGATGGTGGATTCTGCATGGAGGGGGTCACCTCAGCTCTGTACACCTTTGGGGTGGTTCTAGCTGGGGGGGGGGGGGGGGGGGGTTACTCCTCCCTGTTTTCTCTCATTTTTCCACCAGACTTGCCGCCAAAAGTGGGGCTTTGTCCGGGGGCGGGAAACTCCACCAGCTGGAGTGCCCTGGGGCACTGCGACCCGAGGCTTGAGCCTTTGAGGCTCACCGCCAGATGTTGCAGTTCCTGCAGAGGGGAGGTATAAAGCAGCTCCACCCAGGACAGGCTTCATTTCTGGTCACAGAGAGCACAAAGGCTCTCATCCCATGTGGTCAGAAACTTGTCTAAAAGTGGCAGGCTGGCGGTCAGTCCTACACTAGCAGTTTGGCTAACATCCAGGGGGAATCTCTAAGATGCACTCTGGGTGCATTTTTTTATAAATCCCACACAGGCATCAGTATGGGTTTATTGTGCTGAGAAGTTTGATACCAAACTTTACAGTATTCAGTGAAGCCATTATGGAGTTGTGGAGTTCATAATGAAAAACGTCCAGACCATATGCTCAATATGGCTACAATACACTTACAATGTCTAAGAAGGGGCTTAGACTGTAGGGGCATATTGCTCATGCAGCTATGTCCTCACCTGTGGTATAGTGCACCCTGCCTTAGGGCTGTAAGGCCTGCTAGAGGGGTGACTTACCTATGCCACAGGCAGTGGTTTGTGGGCATGTCACCCTGAGAGGGGTGCCATGTCGACTTTGCCTTTTTCTCCCCTCCAGCGCACACACAAGCTGCAAATGCAGTGTACATGTGCTTGGTGAGTGGTACCCCAGGGTGGCATAACACATGCTGCAGCACTTGGGGACCTTCCCTGGTCACAGGGCCCAAGGTATTATGGGTACCTTTTACAAGGGACTTAAATGTGTGCCCTGTGTGTGTGTGGAGACAAAGGTACAGATTTTGGGAAAGAACACTAGTGCTGGGGCTGGTTAGCAGGGTCCCAGCTCACTTCCAATCAAAGCTGGCATCAATATATCAACATCAGCAAAACATGTGTGTGTGTGTGTGTGTGTGTGTGTGTGTGGGGGGGAGGAACCATGTCAACAGTGGCACTTTCCTACATGCTGTGATCACCATTACTTTAATGAAATGAACACCGGGCACTGGGGAGGCGAAATAGGAGCATGGTAAATTGAAAATGCTAATGCTCCCAATCTACCTTGAACCACAGGTAACATCTGAGAAGGGTACATGAAAGAAATAAACATCAAGGGCAGCAAAACCTTGGCCACTGTGAGCATCGTAAATCTATTTTCCTTTAGGAAGGCACTCAGAGGAGAGAAATCTAAAATAAGACAAAGGCCTCTGTCCTTGTTTAGAATGAGGAAATAGCAGGATTAACAACCAGCCCCTATTTCCGGAGCCGGTACCTCCTGTATGACCCCAAGGGACAAGAGAGCCTGGACCGCTAACAACAAAATGACAAGGTGTTTCTCAGAAAGCTGCTTTGATGTTGGTGGAAGATACTGTGGGTGGGAAAGGAATGGAAGGGGTAGCCTCGTTGAGCATTCTGGAAGACCTATTTGTTGGACATGATCCTGTGCCACTGTTGGAGAAAGTGCTGAATCTAGCTTTCTACAGGGTGACTGCATGCTACTAAGGGCAAGCTAAATTGGCTTGGAGGCTGATAATTTAAGATTAGGGGACTGGGATGACTAGTGTTCCAAATAAACTGCAGGTGTCTGCTTGAACCTCAACTGTGAAAGAGCTTGCATGCCTGTTGCAGAGGCAGGGTAATCTGGAGTACCCCCAGAAGGGCTGAAACTGCCTGACAGGCACGAAAGTCCCAAGGAACGCACTTTCCTTTAAGCATTCCAGGGCCAAATCTGCCTTTTCTCCAAAAAGGGGAGACAAATCAAAAGGTATATCCTTCGGTTTAGTTTAATGAATTTCTAGAGCGCAATGCTACCCAGGGGCTTCCCAGCGCTGAAGGTAGACCATAAAACTCAGCAGAGCCTATACTGAGAATAGAAACGTCTTCAGTTTCTTACGAAAGGAAGATTCCAGCTGTTCTTGTCGAAGTTCAAATGGAAGAAAGTTCCAGAGGTATGCAGCCTTGACTGAGAAAAGCTGCCTCCTCACGTTACTTTCTTAAAGCGGGGTACCTTGACCAACAAGGCAGTGGAGGATTTAAGTGGCCTCTGAGGGACATAGGGTGAAATGCATTGCCTAAGGAACCATGGACCCTTATGGTGAAGGGCTTTATGCGTCATACAGATGGTTTTGAAGTTGATTGTTTTATGGGAAGCCAATGAAGGGAGGACAGTGCAGGTTTAGCAGACAGATGTCTAGGTATACTCGTAAGCAAACGAGCTGAAACGTTTTGCACAACTTGCAATCTCTTTATTACATACCTCAGAGAGCTAAGTAAGAGGGAGTTGACATAATCTAAGCGAGACAATATAGGGGCCTAGATGACAAGTGTTCTGGCCGGAAAAGGTAATATTTTAAAGATTTTCCTCATGGTTCCTAGTAGACCGAAACAGGATGCAGTCAATTTTTTAGATTGATAGTCCATCGTAAGACAAGATTCTAGCCAGACGCCTAAGCTTTTTATATTTTCTTTAGGGGGAGGAAGATTTTTAAGATTTTCCAATGCCAAGACAGGGGATTTAAAGTTACTTCTGATTTCTCGTCGTTGACTTGAAGTTTAAAGATAGTCATCCATCTTGGCTATGTCTGCAAGACAGGAAGATAGATTAGATTGAGCGGTGTTTCTAAAACTAGAAAGTGAAACTACAAGCTGAGTGTCATCGATGTATGATATCAAAGAAAGACCATGAGGTTTAACAATTCTGGCTCAGGGGGCATTTAAACATTAAAAAGAGTGGAGCTCAAAAGATGAGCCTTAAGGGACCCCACAAGTAAGTGAAAAGGTGTAAGTAAGGTAAGAGCGATCAAGGACTTGAAAGGTTCTATAGTTCAAGAAAGAGGAGAACCATCTTAGTGTGGTACCTTCAATTCCTATAGCTGAAAGTCTTTGAACTAATATATCGTGATCTACCGTATCAAATGCAGCACTAAGGGCTAATAAGATGATAGCTGCATGACCACCTAGATCCAATAGTTGGCGAGTGTCTTCCATGATGGCTAACAGAGCTGATTCTGTGCTATGCTGTGGTCTGAAGCCCATTTGCGAGGGATGTAGAAGTTGATGGTCTTCAAGTAAGCCCATTAGTTGAATGTTAACATGTTTTTCAACTACCTTCAAAACAATGGGAAGGAGAGCAATAGGTCTATAGTTACTCAAAAGAGTAGGGTCGAGTTTAGTTTTTTTAGTAAAGGCTTGACCACTGCATGCTTCAGGAGCTGGGGAACAAGACCAGATATTAGGGATTGATTCAGAATATCTTTCAATAAAGGTGAGATTATACTCGAACCCTGAGCTAACACCTGTGGAGGGGCGGGATCTAGGGGGGATCCCGATTTTATAGTGTGCAGATAATTAATAACTAAAGCCTCTGTTACAGGTTGGAGAGATAGAAAAAAAGCTGTAGGAGATTGAGGATTATCATGTGTATGCCGATCTGTCTCTTGAGGGTGGTTGGACGGAAAGTTTGAATAGATATCTATGATTTTCTTTTGGAAATAGTTCGCCAGATCATTGCTTTGGGTAATAGAGACCTCAACAGGGTTATCTGTCGAGGGAATCTGGGTCACTTCTTTAAAGATCGTAAAAATCTCCTTAGGGGAGTTTGCAGACTGTTCAATTCTGGATATATAGAATGCTGCTTGGGCTGCTTTAATTTCTGCATGAAATGTCCTAATCGCCTCCCTATATTGTACCTTGGAGGAATTATCATAGTCCTTTCTCCACCTTCGTTCAAGTTGCTTGCACCTTTTTTTGTGTTGAAGCAATTGAGGTGTAAACCATGGTTTCACCTTGCGATTAGTCCTTCTAACAACAGTCTTAATTGGTAGTATGGTGTCTAAGGAAGTAGAAATCCATTTATTAAAATTTTCTATAGAGTACAGACCAGACTCCTCCCGATTCGGATGGGAGAGATGTAGTATATCATGCCAGTCTCTATGATTCAATTTTGACCATTGGCGAGAGGTTGACTTTATGAGAGTTTGATGGAGGGGAGGAGAAGGACAGGGAATCACAAATGACAATAGATAATGATCCGTCCAGATCAGAGGGAGAGAGGTATAAGAGATTAGACCAGAAAGGTTGCTGAAAACCATGTCAATGGTGTGACCTTTAATATGGTTGGGTCCTTTAATCAACTGTGTTAAATCTAGTGATGCCAGGTCAGAGAGTAAGGATTTAGTATCGTCTGCGTGGATATTAAAGACACCAAGGATGGTAAAGTTTTTACAGGATATGTCGGCCACAGAGTCGGGTAGGGCTTGTAGAAATTTCCCATATGGACCCAGAGGGCGATAGTGAAAAGAGCAGACTTTCACAATCCGGGATTTCCGAAGGAGTGACAGAACATTTAATTAAGTTCTTATGGATGATGGCAATCCCCCCACCTTTAGCGTAAAATCTATCTAGGCGGTCGATTGAGTAATCCTGGGGTAATGCCATCACTATCTCCGGAGAAGAATCTTCGCTGAGCCATGTTTCTGTTAGAAACAGGGAATCTGGAATGTGCTCTTCTAAAAGTGAGAACATTTGTAGAGTGTGCGCTGACATGCAACGACAATAAAGCAGTAAAAAATGTACCAAGTTGATCTTTGGTTTTGTTAAAAGAAAGAGGTAGAGCTAGTTGGCGGGGGTGGGGGGTCCAGGTGCAGGAACTACAGACCATATTAAAAGAGTCACCCATAATAGAGTGGGTTGTGTGCAGCAAGGGGCTATTGCAAGCTAATAGCTGTTGTCTTGAGTAGACCAATCTTTCAAGGTGAGTTTGGGCAGCATATCTGGTATCTGGTCTCTGTTGGGCGCGTACGGGCACAGACGGACTTGTCTTTGGTGTGCCTTCGGCACGCCAGCGGCGTGCCTGTTGTGCGCGTCCAGCGCATAGAGCCCTTTATAATAGGCAGCCACTAGTAAGTGCAACAAACAACTAGACCGCCTACCAAGATGGCGGAGTGAAAGGGAATTATAGGGGGAATAAAAATGGTGGCTGAGGGAGGCTAAAACCCATCCAAGGTAGCCCTGGAGGAGGAATGCAGTGCAGTGCACACGACAAGCAGTGAATTAAAAAGTGAAGAGCATATGAAACAAAAAGGTAAGAGGGCTTGAGGCAAGCGTGGCCTCGAGTATGTGCAACGCTCTAAAAGAAAATAGGTCTGCCGTCAGCCTCTGAACACGGGCGTCTGGCAGATCACGTTAAAAATACAATGCCAAGGAAAACTACAAAATTAAAAATAAAGAGAGTACTCGATAGGTACTAAGTTTTAGGAAATACCTTCGGGTGATCCTAAGATCTCCTCAAGGGATGCCTAGGCATTCTCAGAGAAGCCTGTGCACCTTGTATAAGGTATATGGTGTCTGGCAACAATCTATGGCACCTCGCAACCTGTCTGTTTACAAGAGGACAAAAACAAGGCTTTGCTGAAGACCCAATCAATGAATCATTAAAAGCCTTGCTGAATGGTAGCAGGGTTCAAAGGAAGCCTGACCAGCCTGTAACAACTGAGTATACTCCTTTTCACCTCCAGAGGGGCACCGTAGGTACAAAATTGTAGCTGCATGTTTAATCACCACAAAAAAAGAAGCAACTCAACCCAGTGTAAGGAGATGTATTCAGCCCACTGGCCTTCTGTAAATCCATGTAGAGATTGTCATCATAACGACTTCATCCTACTTGGCATCTCCAAAGGCAGGTTGGCTCTGAAAAGTCACAACCAAAAAACTGGTGAATCACCTAAGCACATTTCCATGGCAGAGGCAGCGTTTTGTATGAGTTAGGCTTCTGTATTGGTAGAAGATCCTTCTCTGGCAGTGTCACCTGACTCCTTTCCAGACACTATTTCATTGGAGCCATTCTGGACACAGTACAGTTTCGTGCCTATCCTCTAGAGCAGTGTGTCAAGAACATTGAGGCTATGATCCTGATATTCCAGTCGTGGTCTGAGATTTCATTGAGATTGACCATTAGGATACAGGAGGCCATCTGCCCCAGCAGCCTCAGAGTCTAATATTCCTGATGGGATATACTGACTCTGCAGGGAATCTGAAGTCGCAGTGGCAGCAACATCAGGAGGACTTCTCCATACGTCTTGATTTTGGAGGAGACTGCCCAGGAGTTGCAGTGGTGGCTACACAGCTGTGATTTGGTCAGCAGCAGACCTTTCTTCCTACTCTGCTCAGAGTTGACAGTGGTGGCTTATGCATTGCTTCTGAGCTGGAGCGGTCATCAGGGAAGAATGGGGACCAGTAGCCCCTGGCCTCCGGTGGAGTCTCTACTCCACATCAATGTGTTGGAATTACAAGCCACCTACTTAGCGTTGAAAGCCTTTCATTCGTTGGTGGCTAAGTCAGGTATTCACAGGCAACACCACCACCATGTGGTACTGCAACAAGCAGAGCGGAGTCGTGGACACTGTGCCGGAAGGTCCTGCACATCTGGACATGGCTGGAGCAACAGAGAATTTTCCTGGTGGCACAGCACATGGTGGGATCTTTGTTGCCAGGGAGGATGAACTCTGCTGTCGACAGTTAGCGGATCACAAGTGGCAGTTACACCCAGAAGTGGTGCAAGGTCTCTACCGTGAATGGGGTAAATCTTAGCTTAATCTGTGCACCAATGCCAAGAATGTGCAATGTCAGCGTTGTTCAGATAAATCTTCAACATAGACTGGAACGTGGGACTCCAGTACGCCTTTCTGCCAATACCACCTGATGCCCTGATCTCTAAAGATCAAGAAAGACCAGGCCAAAGTCATCCTAGCAGCCAGCCAAGGAGAGTTTAGAATCCCAAGCTCCTGATCATGAGCATGAGCATCTGTTCTCTGATCAGGATGCCCTTGCTGGAGGGTCTGCTGTCGCAACAACAGGGCACAGATTTGCACCCAAACCTGCACTCACTCCACCTGCTATGAGATTGAACTGAGGCAGTTGAGCACCTTTGTCCTCCCTCCCAAGGTCATGGCATTCTCTTGGCAGCCAGGCGTCCCTCTACCAAATCTGAATACGCCTGCTTCTAGGAAACGTTTGTGGCCTTGTGCGTGATCTAACAGGTTGACCTATTTCATGTCAACTTGTCTCAGGTTTTATTGTTTGTGTTGTGTGTCTCTGTGCAGTCATGCTTTGTGCACAGTTAAAGGGTTATCTGTCAGACCTTCTTGCCTTTATTGTGATTGCTGAACTAGCCTTCTTAGTTTAAGTCTCCAGGGGCGATACTTTTTCTTAAATGGCTTCAACATTTGTTTCCTCCCTCACCTTTAGTCATGCCCCAGTGGGACTTGAAATTAGTTTTTAACTTCCTGATGTGTTTTCTGTTTGAACCCATGCATATCTGTCCCCTAAGATTGCTTACACTTAAGACAGTTTTCTTAGTGTGTATAACATCCGCCTGGAAGATGAGCAAGCTTCAGGCCCTCTCTGGTAATCCTCCTCATACTACATTCTATCCGGATAAGTTGGCGGTTCAGACACATGCACCTTTCTTACCAAAAGTGGTGACACCTTTGCACATTGCTCCGACTATCACTCTACCAACGTTCTTTGTTCTACCCCATACTTCTGAGGAGGAGCGTCTCCATCACCTGGACACAAGGATGGCTATGCGTTTCTACACTGATCGTACTAAACACCACTGAGTGGATGATCAGTTCTTTATCAGGTTCAGGGGAGCAAAGAAAGGCAGAGCAGAGTGCTGCAGAAACTGACCTTCTCCCGCTGGATCGTGCTCTGCATTAAGATCTGCTCTGGTTTGGCAAAGAAGCAGTCTCCTGAGGGATTGTGGGCTCATTGCATCGGAGCCAAGGCTCTTTCTACTGTGCTAGCATGCGGAGTGCCTGTCCTGGACATCTATCCGACTGCATTATGGGCATAGTTCACAAAGCACTATCATCTGGACAGCCAATTTTGGCATTACAGCCACTTTGTCCTTTTGGTCCTGCAGCACTTTGTGGTTTAAAACAGTTCACAGATCCACCTCCTAGGAGCTATTGCTCTGATATCGATTCTAAGGTGAGGAATCTGTGGTTAGACATCTCTTTCAGAAAAGCAAGTTACTCACCTCTGGTAACACATTTTCTGGTAGGTGCTCTGTCTAAATGCCAATTCTTCCCCGAGCTGCTCTTCCTCCACGTACTATAAACTGGACCCTTTCGCCTAAAAAGAACCCACTTTAGCACACTAGTCAAGACCAATTTGATTTTGGCTCTACATCTGCAGGTGCGGAAGTGTCATTAAAGCAACTGATGTGGGCGTGCATGGGTGGCTCCGATATATGCCCTTGCATGTCACATCTGGCGCAGGTGAAGTCTGTGCAAGCCGCAGGCACCAGCTCTTGAGTGCAGTGGTACTGCTTCAGAGTTTTTCTAGATCCAGCCTGACGCCTGTGGAATATTCCAAGGTGAGGAATCTGTGGCTAGATAGTCTCATTCAGCAAAGGACAAAAGGTAAGTAACTCGTTCATTAACAGTTTGAGTTACCATTTGCAAATTTTTTTTTTATGGCAACTAATTTCTACTGATTTTTCATCTCATGAATGTTCTCCAACAGTCCATGTTGTAAAAATATCTGTACGCTATATTGGATGACAAGTCAAATTGCCACATGTACTAAAATGACTTGGTTTTTAAGAGGGTACTTTTAGCTGTATCTTGGTGTATAGCAATCACTCTTTGAGAGCACTGTTGTTTCAAGACATTTGTGTAAATCCTCACTTTAATTTGCGGTGCCATGATACATTGGTTACTATCAGTGTACCTTACGAAATATTGTCACATCTTCCAGTTCTTGGATGGCTAAAGTTGTCAGAGGACAAAAGATTCTGATGGATACTTTTAACTGCAAATTCCACACCTTTAGAATAGCCCCAGGCACCGGAGTGGATCCGGAAACTTTCAGATAGTAGTACTAGCATTTGCCAGTAGATGGTGCCGGGCATGGAAGCACTACCACCATGCACTGATATCAGTTTCTTTTTTTCCACACCTTTCGTCACATATCCGGAGCTTCACTCTTCCTTTTTCCTCTTCGATTGCCAAGATTTTTTTATTCTGAATTCTCAACCAGCGTGCAAGTCAGCAATGTACGCTACAAAAACTATATGGTTTAAACCATGCCAGGACTGTTGCAAATAAATATCTATGACAGACTTGCATAAAGTATGCCTTTGTTATTTAGGCTTCGAACACGACTCCAAGTCCTGTGAAGAACGTTTATAGCTAACCCCAACGATGTGGGTAGGTTCGCTGTAGTTTGGAGTTGGGGGATGACTGCCTGAGGCAAGCCCACTTTCAGCAGCCTGTTGAAGAGGAAGATTGGGAAACAAAACTTCCTCAGATGAGCTGCCACCACCGCCATCATTGTTGTGAACACCTGAAAGGTGATGGTAAGGTCGAACAGAAGTACAGCGAACTAGAAAGGAACCTGTGGCGTGGTAAACCACAGTTAATACCTGTGGGCCTGCAGGACGGAAATATGAAATTAAGAGTCCTGTAAGTCCAATGCTACCAGTTTCCAGGATTGAAGGCGGACAAGTCTTGAGCCAAGGTAAGCATTCTGAATTTCTCCTTCCTCAAGGTGGCATTAAGAGGGCAAAGATCTACAATAGGCTTAAGCTCTCCATCCTTTTTTTAAACCAAAAATTAGGAGGAATAACAACCACAACCTACATCTGGCATTGGCACGCTCTCTATGGTCAAATTATCCTGCTCCTCCAATTATAAAAGGGACAGGTGGACCTCCGTCAGCCACACTGGGGACAGTGTAAAGTGCAGTAGTGTTTCGAGAAATGGGAGGGAATAACCCCATCTAAAAATTTACGTCACCCACTCATCCGAGGTGATGGTCTGTCACCCTGGCAAGAAGTGGCAGATTCTGACAAAAGGGTAGGTGTGTGTCGCAAAGGACACATCAAAGAGGCTCGGGCTATGGGACCAAGTGGAGCAATGGGCCGAGTCACCTGCTGCCCCAACTGTCCGTGTGACCTATGGAGCTCTCAGTTGCAGAAGGAGTGAAAAGACGGTTGGACCGGGATGTCTGCTGGAGAAAATGTGACCCCTGCCAAAGCCACTCAAGGGTGCAAACTGTGCAGGCGGTGGTCGAGGAGCACTGGACAATCTGAGGGAGGGAGCTGTAGCTCTGCTGTTTTTGAAGCACTTCAGTGCTGAATCTGCTTTATCTATACAGAGGTGGGACCTGTCTAAGGGCAAGTCCTTGAGTGCGGATTGGACATCCCCTGAAAAGCCAGTGGAGTGCAGATGGTGACACTGGTCGCAATAGCTCAGCCCAAGTAGTCTGTAGTATCAAGGCTGCAGCAGATAGAAAACATTGCTGCCTCATGGCCATCCTGCATGGCCTTGGAAAGAATAGCACAAGCTTCCTCAGAAGCCAAACGAAGGACTTGGGACACACAGCACATGGGAGAATCTGTTCAACAGACAGGCAGAATTCACAGAGCGCAGGGCAAGACCTGTGGATGAGAAAATCCTTCTCTAAAAGTGTCAAAGCATCTGGATTCCCTATCCAGCAAGGTGGAAGATGATGCATTGAGATTAACCTTGCTTGCTGAAGCCTGCACCACCAGACCCTCCAGGAAAGGATGTTGGTTAAGAAGGTCCAGATCACCAGCACAGAATGGTAATGGAGTCAATTTAGCAGTTGATGTAGACACCAGTTCAAGGTTTAGCCCACATAAAAGGAGGGTATCAGTTAAAGGCTCATTAATAGGCAAAAAAGGTTCTCAGGAGGTTTGGCTGGTTGCAAGACCTCAGTCAACAAATTTGTTTTGACCTCTTGTGGAGGAAGTTGTAGGTCAAGAATGTCAGTGGCTCTATGAACTACCATAGCAAATGATGCAGTGTCTTCTGTGGCTGGGCTAAAGGGAGAAAACAAGACTAAGCCAGGGGAGGTTTCTAAATTGATCATCTCTCAAAACTCATCATACTAATTGCTGGCGTGATATGCCAGAGCGATGTCATCTCAGTGCTATTATCAGAATCTAAACAAAACTAATCATAAACAAACTTTTCCCTGCTATAAGGAAGGGGAACAGTGTTGGTATGAGAAGTATTATTAACAGGAACAAGCAGCGTTGAGCTCGGCCTCAGGCAACATCGATGTACGACCACCTCCGCGTCAGACAGGACCATGGGTGGGTCAGCTGGTGGCTGGATGATTTGGAGTGGCACTCAGGGGAAGAACTCCGTTTGGACGAGCAGAGGGTCAAAGAGTGGGTTACCGTGGAGTAAAGTGTTGTGTAGTAGAGTGGAGGGGTATAGAGTGGAAGGGAGTGGCGTTGAATGGAGTCAAGTAGAGTGACGTACAGTGCAGGGTCAGAGTGGAGTAACATATAGTGGAGTGAAATGTTGTAGACTGGAGTAAAGTGTTGTAGATTGGAGTAAAGTGTCGTGAAGTAGAGTGACCCCATGTGGAGTTGCAAGAGTGTCCTGTAGGGTTGTAGAGTGGAGTGTTGTGGAGTGATGTGGAGTGGCTGTTAGACCTGTCTGCCTTAGGGTGGTCTTCCTCCAGACCTATTGACTCTCTTCCTCCATTTTTGCTGAACCAATTTATGGTGGCCTTAGGACTCTAATGAGCATTTTACAGCTGCAAACAGTGCTAAAGTGCATGTGCTCACTCCTTAAAACATGGTGATATTGGCTTATTCCCCAATCAGCATATTTAATTTATATGCAAGTCCCTAGAGAAGTGCACTACATGTGCCCAGGGCAATTAAATGCTACTTGTGGGCCTGCAGCACTGATTGTGCCACCCACTGATGTAGCCCCTTAAAACAGGCCTCGGGCCTGCCACTGCGAAGCCTGTGTGTGCAGTTTACACTGCCATGTTGAACTGGCAAAATAAACCTTTTGGCATGCCCAAACCTTCCTCTTTAATATATATTTCACTACTAGGGTAGTCCCTGGGCTGTTAAGAATGCAGGGTGCAATGTATTTAAAGAGAAGGATGTGTATTGTTTAGGTTTACATATACTGGTAGTGAAAAACGCATTCATTTTTCACTACTGCAAGGCTTATCCCTCACATAGCATAACATTGGATTTGCCCTATTACATCCTACAGGTTAAACTTGCAAATGGAGAAAACGGATCCCTTAGTGTTTGATGTCTCTGTAATCACAATTTAAAATCATAACGTATGAAGTCAGATTTTAAATTGTAATTCTGAAAATGCCACTTTTAGAAAGTTGGCATTTTCCTGCCTTAGCCATTTTGTGCCAGGAGCCTATAACTGGTCACATGATTGCGTATGTAGGAAGTTGGCCTGGTGTGTGGTGGACACCTATGTTGTTGGCACCTTATACAAGGTCTCGGCAACCCCTATTAGTGAAGTGTAGGCGGTGTCTAGGAAGCCTGGATGTAGGAATTTGGCTCTGTATATGCTACCACAAAGAAAGAGATAGTGTGCACAGAGTCCAAGGGTTCCCCTTAGAGGTAAGATAGTGTCAAAATTAGATAATTCTAATGCTCTATTTGTGGTAGTGTGGTCGAGCAGTAGGCTTAACAGAGGGTAGTGTTAAGCATTTGTTGTACACACACAGGCAATAAATGAGGAACACACACTCAAAGACTTACTCCAGGCCGACAGTTTTTATATAGAAAAATATACTTTTAGTTTATTTGTAGAACCACAAGTTCAAGATTTGAAGTAAATACATAAAATGCAAGGTACTCCACACAGGTAAGTTAGGAACTTTGAATTAGAGCAATCACATATACAGTTTTTGTTAAAATCGCAATAAGCTATTTTAAAAGTGGACACTGCAATAGTCAACAGTTCCTGGGGGTGGTAAGTAATGTTTAGTTTGTCAGGTAAGTAAGACACTTACAAGTCTAAGTTCCTGGACATAGGCAGCCCACCGTTGGGGGTTCAAGGCAACCCCAAAGTTACCACACCAGCAGCTCAGGGCCGGTCAGGTGCAGAGGTCAAAGAGGTGCCCAAGACACACAGGCGCCTATGAAGAACAGGGGTGCTCCGGTTTCAGTCTGCCTACAGGTAAGTACCTGCGTTTTCAGGGGGCAGACCAGGGGGGTTTTGTAGAGCACTGGGAGGGGACACAAGTCAGCACACAAAACACACCCTCAGCGGCACAGGGGTAGCCAGGTGCAGTGTGCAAAGCAGGCGTCGGGTTTTGTATAGGATTCAATGGAGGGACCCAGGGGTCACTCTAGCGGTGCAGGCAGGGAACAGAGGGGCTCCTCGGGCCAGCCACCAACTGGGCTAGGCAGGGGGTCGCCTGGGGGGGGGTCACTCCTGCACTGACGTTCGGTTCCTTCTGGTCCTGGGAGCTGCGGGTGCAGTGCTTGGTCCAGGCATCGGGTTCCTTGTTACAGGCAGTCGCGGTCAGGGGGAGCCTCTGGATTCTCTCTGCATGCGTCGCTGGGGGGATCTAGGTGGGTCACCTCGGGCTACTCACGAGGTCGCAGCCGCCTGGGAGTCCTCCCTGTGGTGTTGGTTCTCTGGAGCTCGAGCCGGGGGCGTCGGGTGCAGAGGGTGAAGTCTCACGCTTCCGGCAGGAAAAGTGAAGTCTTTAGAAGTTGCAAAGTTGTTGCTTGTTGTTGAGCAGAGTCGCTGCTCACGGGGGTTTCTTGGTCCTTAGGTTCGGGGCAGTCCTCCGAGGCTTCAGAGGTCGCTGGTCACTGTTGGATGCGTCGCTGTTGCAGTTTTTCGAGTCAGGAGACAGGCCGGTAAGGCTGGGGCCAAAGCAGTTGTCTCCGTCGTCTCTGCAGGGCTTTCAGGTCAGCAGTCCTTCTTGTTTCAGGTTGCAGGAATCCGATTTCCTGGGTACTTGGGTGCCCCTAAATACTAAATTTAGGGGTGTGTTTAGGTCTGGGGCAGTAGCAAATGGCTACTGTCCTAGAGGGTGGCTACACCATCTTTGTGCCTCTTCCCTGAGGGGAGGGGGCACATCCCTAATCCTATTGGGGGAATCCTCCAAACTTAAGATGGAGGATTTCTAAAGGCAGGGGTCACCTCAGCTCAGGACACCTTAGGGGCTTGTCCTGACTGGTGGGTGACTCCTCCTTGTTTTTCTAACTATCTTCCCCAGCCTTGCCGCCAAAACTGGTGGCAGTGGCCGGAGGGGCGGGCATCTCCACTAGCTGGGATGCCCTGTGGCGCTGTAACAAAAGGGGTGAGTCTTTGAGGCTCACCGCCAGGTGTTACAGTTCCTGCAGTGGGAGGTGAAGCACCTCCACCCAGTACAGGCTTTGTTCCTGGCCACAGAGTGACAAAGGCACTCTCCCCATGTGGCCAGCAACTCGTCTGGTTGAGGCAGGCTGGCAGAAACTGGTCAGCCTAACACTAGAAGTCGGATTGGTATTCAGGGGCATCTCTAAGATGCCCTCTGGGTTCATTTTATAAGAAATTCCACACTGGCATCAGGGTGCATTTATTGTGCTGAGAAGTTTGATACCAAACTTCACAGATTTAATTGTAGCCATTATGGAACTGTGGAGTTCGTGTTTGACAAACTCCCAAACTATACACTCTTATGGCTACCCTGCACTTACAATGTCTAAGGTTTTGCTTAGACACTGTAGGGGCATAGTGCCCTTGCACATATGCCCTCACCTGTGGTATAGTGCACCCTGCCTTAGGGCTGTAAGGCCTTCTAGAGGGGTGACTTACCTATGCCACAGGCAGTGTGAGGTTGGCATGGCACTCTAAGGGGAGTGCCATGTCGACTTAGTCATTTTCTCCCCACCAGCACACACAAGCTGTGAGGCAGTATGCATGTGCTGAGTGATGGGTCCCCACAGTGGCATAAGACATGCGGCAGCCCTTAGAGACCTTCCCTGGCATCAGGGCCCTTGGTACCAGGGGTACCATTTACAAGGGACTTATCTGAGTGCCAGGGCTATGCCAATTGTGGAAGCAAAGTTACAGTTTAGGGAAAGAACACTGGTCCTGGGGCCTGGTTAGCAGGGTCCCAGCACACTTTCAATCATAACTTGGCATCAGCAAAAGGCAAAAAGTCAGGGGGTAACCATGCCAAGGAGGCATTTCCTTACACAGGATTCTCTACAGGTAGCTGTGGATGAGCAGTCAAAATGTATCTAGGAGATAAGCAAAGCTTGTGCAATACCACTACAGTCACACAGCAACTTATCACACATGAAAGAACCATACAGTGTTACAAAAATAAAGGTCCTTTATTATAGTAACAAAACACTAGATTACTTATAAGCAGTCCCCCCAAATGGAGGTAAGTACACACTAATTATATACACAATAGCAATCAGAAAATAGCATAGAAACAACAAGCTTTGGCAATACTTAGTAAAAATGGCAAGCCTTGGTAGCTGCAAGAGTCGCTGTGCACTGGGGTACTGTCCTGCAAGGAGAGGCAAGCGCTTACCCTCTCCTAAGTTGGATAGCTGGCAGAGGGGACCAATCCAGACACCACCTGTAATGCAGTATCCACCCAGTTTCAGTGGCGAGCAGATCCACACAGCTGGACGTCGTTGCTGTAGGTATCACCAGATGCAGGGGAGTAACTCCTTCACTCCAAGGGAGATTCCTTTTTGCTTCTTGGTGCAGGCCGAAGTCTTGTCGACCCCTAGAGGATGCACAGCCGGGGAAATGTTGCAGTTGCTGGAAGGAGCCGGAGAAACAATGGTGCAAAGCGAAGCTAGAATTGAGGCTTTGTCGGTTCCTGAAGAGTTCAGTTACAGTTCCAGTGGACAGAAGTGGAAGTAAATGATGCAGAGGAGTCCTGGTGGAGTCCTGCACGTCAAATCTGAGGACCCACCCGCAAGGGCCCCTAAATAGCCCTAAAAGCGGGTTTGGTCACCTAGTAAGGTGACCACCTATCAGGAGGGGCCTGTGACATCACCAGCCTGATCTGGCCAGTCAGATGCTCCCAAATGGCAGAATCAAGTGGCCACCTAGAGGATCTCAACTACCCCCCACCCCCCCACACGGAGTGGTGATGGACAGGGGAAATGGTCATTCCCCTTAACTTTGTCCAGTTTCATGACAAAGCACAGACCAGGGGTCCCTGGGCAGGTGCAAAACGGTTTATGCAAGGAGGGCACCAAATGTTCCCCTCAAAGCAAACAGGTGGCTTGGGGAGGCTACCCCTCCCAAGCCTTGTAACACCTATTTCCAAGAGAGAGAGTGTTGCCTCCCTCTCCCACAGGAAATTCTTTGTTTGGCCCTTCCCTGCTTGAGCTGGTCAAGCAGCAGGAGGGCAGAAACCTGTCTGAGGGGTGGCAGCAGCGTGGGCTGCCTGGAAAACCCCAGAAGACTGGTAGGAGCAATACTGGGGAGGTCTTCTAAGGGGCCCCCCAGAGTGCATGTGCCTGGCAACAGTATTGGGGAATAATTCTATCATGTTTGATACCAAACATGCCCAGGTTCGGAGTTACCATTATGTAGCTGAACACAGGTAGTGACCTGTGTCCAGTACACAGGTGTAGGAAGTTGGCTCTGTATATACTATCTCAAAGTAAGATAGTGTGCCCAGAGTCCAAGGGTTCCCCTGAGAGGTAAGAGTGGCAAAATTAGATAATTCTAATGCTCTATTTTGTGTAGTGTGGTCGAGCAGTAGGCTTATCAGAGGGTATTGTTAAGCATTTGTTGTACACACACAGGCAATAAATGAGGAACACACACTCAAAGACTTAACTCCAGGCCAATAGTTTTTATATGGAAAAATATATTTTCTTAATTTATTTTTAGAACCACAAGTTCAAGATTTGAAGTATATACATACAATGCAAGGTACTCCACACAGGTAAGTTAGGAACTTTGAATTAGAGCAATAAGATATACAGTTTTTGTTAAAATGGCAATACGCTATTTTAAAAGTGGACAGTGTAAAAATCAACAGTTCCAGGGGGAGGTAAGCATTGGTTAGATTGTGAGGTAAGTAAGACACTTACAAGTCTCAGTTCTCGGGCATAGGCAGCCCACCGTTGGGGGTTCAAGGCAACCCCAAAGTTACCACACCAGCAGCTCAGGGCCGGTCAGGTGCAGAGGTCAAAGAGGTGCCCAAAACACATAGGCGCCTTGGAGAACAGGGGTGCTCCAGTTCCAGTCTACCAGCGGGTAAGTACCCGCGTCCTCGGGGGGCAAACCAGGGGGGTTTTATAGAGCACTGGGAGGGGGGGACACAAGTAGGCACACAAAACACACCCTCAGCGGCACAGGGGCGGCCGGGTGCAGTGTGCAAAGCAGGCGTCGGGTCTTGTATTAGTTTCAATGGAGGGACCAGGGGGGGTCACTCTAGCGGTGCAGACAGGGCACAGGGGGCTTCTCGGGCCAGCCACCATCTGGGCTAGGCAGAGGGTCGCCTGGGGGTCACTCCTGCACTGAGGTTCGGTTCCTTCTGTTCCTGGGGGCTGCGGGTACAGTGCTTGGTCCAGGCGTCGGGTCCCTTGTTCCAGGCAGTCGCAGTCAGGGAGAGCCTCTGGATTCTCTCTGCAGGCGTTGCTGTGAGGGTCCAGGGGGGTCATCTCGGGCTACTCATGAGGTTGCCAGGGAGTCCTCCCTGTGGTGTTGGTTCTCTGGATCTCGAGCCGAGGGCGTCAGGTGCAGAGTGTGAAGTCTCACGCTTCCGGCAGGAAGAGTGAGGTCTTTGAAGTTGTCGAAAAGCTGCAAGTTTGTTGCTGGTTGTTGAGCAGAGCCGCTGCTCACTGGAGTTTCTTGGTCCTGGGATTCAGGGCAGTCCTCTGAGGCTTCAGAGGTCGCTGGTCCCTGTTGGATGAGTCGCTGGTTGCAGGTTGTCAGGAGACAGGCCGGTAGGGCTGGGGCCAAAGCAGTTGTCATCTTCCGTCGTCTCTGCAGGCTTGTAGGTCAGCAGTCCTTTTTAGTTCAGGTTGTAGGAATCTGATTTCCTGGGTTCTAGGGTGCCCCTAGATACTAAATGTAGGGGTGTGTTTAGGTCTGGGAGGGCAGTAGCCAAAGGCTACTGTCCTGGAAGGTGGCTACACCCTCTTTGTGCCTCCTCCCTGAGGGGAGGGGGCACATCCCTAATCCTATTGGGGGGCATCCTCCAAAACTAAGATGGAGGATTTCCAAAGGCAGGGGTCACCTCAGCTCAGGGCACCTTAGGGGCTGGCCTGACTGGTGGGGGACTCCTCCTTGTTTTTCTCATTATCTCCTCCAGCCTTGCTGCCAAAACTGGGGGCAGTGGCTGGAGGGGCAGGCATCTCCACTAGCTGGGATACCCTGTGGCGCTGTAACAAAGGGGGTGAGCCTTTGAGGCTCACCTCCTGGTGTTACAGTTCCTGCAGGGGGAGGTGTGAAGCACCTCCACCCAGTACAGGCTTTGTTCCTGGCCACAGAGTAACAAATGCACTCTCCCCAAGTGGCCAGCAACTCGTCGGGTTTCGGCAGGCTGGCAGAAGCTGGTCAGCCTAACACTAGAAGTCGGATTGGTATTCAGGGGGCATCTCTAAGATGCCCTCTGGGTGCATTTTACAATAAATTCCACACTGGCATCAGTGTGCATTTACTGTGCTGAGAAGTTTGATACCAAACTTCCCAGATTTCAGTGTAGCCATTATGGAACTGTGGAGTTTGTGTTTGACAAACTCCCAGACCATATACTCTTATGGCTACCCTGCACTTACAATGTCTAAGGTTTTGCTTAGACACTGTAGGGGCATAGCGCTCATGCACATCTGCCCTCACCTGTGGTATAGTGCACCCTGCCTTAAGGCTGTAAGGCCTCCTAGAGGGGTGACTTACCTATGCCACAGGCAGTGAGAGGTTGGCATGGCACTCAGGCATTTTCTCCCCACCAGCACACACAAGCTGTGAGGCAGTGTGCATGTGCTGAGTGAGGGGTCCCCAGGGTGGCATAAGACATGCTTCAGCCCTTAGAGACCTTCCCTGGCATCAGGGCCCTTGGTACCAGGGGTACCAGTTACAAGGGAATTATCTGAGTGCCAGGGATGTGGCAATTGTGGAGACAAAGGTACAGTTTAGGGAAAGAACACTGGTGCTATGGCCTGGTTAGCAGGGTCCAAGCACACTTTCAATCAAAACTTGGTATCAGCAAAAGGCAAAAAGTCAGGGGGTAACCATGCCAAGGAGGCATTTCTTTAAAACAGGTAAAATAGCTTCCCCGCACTTAATAAGTCCAGCGCAATGTAACTGGAGTTCGCAGGGGCACCTCTGCTCATGCAGGGGTGCTCTCACACACAGGGACCTGCACCTTGCCCTCTGGCAGAGGAGGGCCTACCTTAGGGGTGACTCGCAGTGACCTGTGGTTAAAGGGTGCATGCACCTTTTCACTCAGGCTGCAATGGCAGAGGCATGCAGACATAGTGCATGGGGTCCCATGGGTGACAACAAATGCTACAGCACACTGGAAATCCCTGGTGCCCCAATACCCTGGGTACCTAAGTACCATATACTAGGGACTTAGAAGGGGGCACTAGTATGACAGTTGTGGAGTGTACAAAGTCCTAAGCAGCCAAAGTTAGACGGAGAGTGCACAATCACGGGGTCCTGGATAGCAGGATCACAGTAAAAACAGTCTAAGCACACAGATAGCAGGCAGAAAGTGTAGGTAACCATGCCAAAAAGAGTGACTTTCCCACAGGGTACAGTTGGCAGTTTGGCTTGGTGTGTTTTCCGTAGACAGCCACACACAATGGGACTTAAGTGTGACTTAATGGGTCATCCTGGGTAGGATGGGAGGGAGAAGCTGGACACAGCCTCAATTACACCGAATAGGCTGTGTCCTGTTCACACACAAAGGGCTTAACGACTCTGTATTGTTACTTCATCTAGCTTGGAGTCAAGGCAGGGCAGGAAAGGGGGCTTCCTTGCCCTTCAAATCCATTGTCTAGACGCTTCTTGCACCACCCAGAACCAGGGTGTTAAAGTATAAATACTGTACCTCAGACAACACCACTTCAGTACACTTCTGGACCTGTGGATACTCTGCCAGGAAGGACCGCTGAGCTGCTGCCACCCTGTGCTGGTTGCTTGACTACAGCTTTGCTGTGCTGACCTGCTGCCCTCTTGCCTGGGAGTGAGAAGGACTGGACCTGAATCTCTCCAACCCAGAACCAAGAGTGACTACAAGGCTAGTTGAATGGTCTGCTGATTTGAAGTCTCAGGGACATAACAGACTTCCAACCACCAGGCTCCTGCACCTGGACTCTGACATCTGAGTCTGTCTTGCCAAGTGGTTCCACTCCAGTTCTGGACCTTTGGAAGTGGGACAAAGGTGCTTGTTCCAGTGGTACCAATGCATCCTCTGCTGCGGAAGCAGAATCAACACATTGCTGCTGGTGCGTGGAGAATATCGACACATCACCTCTACTGTGTGGGTCAGAACCAGTGCAACCAGAATTGAAAAGCCGCTGTACCTCACATCTCAAAGCCTAGGCACGGCCTTCAGAATCAACACTGTGGCGTTTTTCTTGGTGCAAGGTTCTTGCATCCCCGTCAATGACAGCTTCGATAATGATGCAGAAACTCAGCACTGCAGCCCATACGCTTTTGGAACGGACATCGCCTGCCCAACCCATCTTCAACGTCAACGCATTGGGAACTCACAGCAAAAAGGATAGAAAGCAACGTATCCCCTCTACTGCATGGTTCGGAACCGACAAATCGCTCCACAACCAGGATTCAACGTACTTTGGTTCAGCAGACCTAACTGGGTCCCTGTAGCCGGCCCGCACTCCTTTGCAGGTAGCCTTAACTTTTGACTTTGTCCTGGTCTGGCGCGACGACATAGCCCCATTGGCGCTTCTTAGCACTATTTTTCAGTTTAACCTTCCAAAAATTCATAACAAGTTCTGCTTATTGGATTTTTTTTATTTTACTCTTGATGTATTTATTAAACTAAGTTCTATTTTTCTAACTTGGTGTGTGATTCTTTTTGTGTGGTGTTTCACTGTTTGAAGTGCTGCGCTAATACTTCACACCTCCAAGTTAAGTCTGACTGCTCTGTGCCAAGTTACTAGGGGGTGAGCACAGGTTAATTTGGGGTTGCTTATGTCTTACCCTGCCTAGGATTGACCCGGGCTCACACATCAGTCAACCAACAACCCAATTAAACAGTGGCCTAGAGTGAAGTGGCAGATAGTATCTTGGAGTGTCACAGGATGGAGTACAGTGTCAGAGTAGAGTGTCATAGGAGACTGTTATGGATATGGAGTGAAGTGTCGTGAAGAAGGCTTCCGTAGAGTGCCATAGAGTAGAGTGCCGTGAAGTAGAGAGTCATATAGCAGTTTTGTGAAGTGGAATGTCAGAGTAGAGTGTTGAAGAGCTGAAGTGGATTGTAGTAGAGTGTCCTAGAGTAGAGTGTCCCAGAGTAGAGGTTATGGTACGCAGGCTTTTGAAGGCCCTAGGCCTTTGTTACTCTCTAGCTTCCCAGCCTAATGCCAGGCAAAACAGGGGCATAAGCAGAGAGACACGAGAGGGAGGGAAGAAAGGATGGAAGGAGATCAGAGGGAGAAAGAGAAATTCAGAATGGATGGATGTTAAGAGAAAGCAGCGGGTGCAGTTGCTGGTTTGAACATTTTTGTCAGGGCTGATTTTGTTTACCATTCCAGCTATGGTTCACGATCTTTATTTTAAAATTACATGGGGTGGAGGGGGGGGGAGAGATCAGGTCAGTGAGGCATCACCTAATTCATGAATGCCCACACCCTTACATACTGTTCAGCCTATGGAGGGCACGCAGCCAAACAGTGCCAAAGCAAACCTGTTCTGCCTTCAAAGAACCATCCCAATGACAGTTGTCGCAGCTGCACTTCCAAAAAGTTTAAAAGTAAGTTGCAAGATCCTCTATGTTGATGAAATGTTAGATTTTAAATAAAAGCGAGAATGGACAAAAAAAAATGTGCATTGGTGTGGTTGTACAACTGTGATCATGCACTTGGAGAAGTCAAGACATGCCAGCAATAGCTTCTGAATTAAACTTGTTATATCCCACACTTTGTATAACAAAGCAGGAATTTACCACATGCGTGCACATTTCCATGACAAAAAAGTCTAGTCTCCACATGTTAACCTGTTTAAGTGCAGTAACATTAGACGTAGCATGCTTTTCTCATGGGTTCCTTTTACTTACTTGAAGGTAGTGTTGGTTTTGGTGGCTCAGTTGGTGTACTTTTGTTAGTACCAGGGCTTAAAAGTTTCACATAGTTGGCAGGGAACCAGCCAATCTGCCTTTTCTTTCCACGGGCCTGTCACGAGAACAATTGTTTAACAATTTGAAAAAAAGCACGATTCACACGTAGAGGTCACTCTCTAGAACGCAAAGGGTTTGTTAAACAGCTTGCTCATCAGGATTTACTTTTATGTTACTTTTATGTTTTCTTTGGCACAGGGATGTGGTAAAAAACAAATTCAAAGGACGTTCGATATTTGAAGACATTTATATCTTATATCAATCAAGACGCATCACTGCTGGTGGTAGGTATTTACTAGGAGTGATTGGTGCATGTATGCTGCTTCTGTAGGACAAGTTACTTACCTTCAGTACCACCTTATCTAGTAGACACTATGTGTAAGCATATTCCTTACAGTCCCACTCATCCTCTCTGGTCTGCAAACAGATTTCTAGGAGCACGGACCAGCAATATGTGTACTTCATGGCTCCTCACATCCGCCGTGGAAGGTCGTAAAAATAAACTGACGGCGGCGCACCTGAGTGGAGCGTATATAGGAACAACATCATTTTGGCGCGGACTACGTTGACGACAGATGCAGCCACCTACTGGTGCAGGAGTACTGCTCCCGAAAAATCTTCTGGATCCAGTCGGGCACCTGTGGAGAATTCACAGTTAAGGAACCTGCAGCTAGATATACTCTCTGCCAGATAAGACGTTACCGCAGGTAATCTTGTTCATCTGATGGAGACTTCTAGCCGCAGATTCCTGATCTTTGAATAGATACCCAAACAATACCATCCCTGTAGAAGGGACTGTGAATCAAATTGGAAAGTCCTGTAGGCAACGTGCCGTCTCTGCAGACCTGACTGTCCAGGCAGTAGTGTTTGGTAAATGTGTGCAGAGAGGCCCAAGTTGATGCCTGGCAGATGCCCCGGCCCGGAACTCTACGAGCGAACACAGTGTTTGCAGTTTAAGCTCTGGTAGAATGAGCCCGCAAGCCTTCAGGAAGTTGGTTTATGGTCAGTGTGCAGCAGATCTTGATGCAGAGAATGAACCAACGAGAGATGGTTCACTTCTGTACTGCCCGACCTTTCTTCACACCCTGTAGGAAAGTGCCACTGTTGGCATGGTTCCTCCCCCACTTTTTGCCTAGTGTTGATGCCAACTTTGATTGAAAATGGGCTTGGACCCTGCTAACCAGGCCCCAGCACCACTGTTCGTTCCCTAAAAGAAGGGTTTTCTCCCTTTGAAATTCTGTGTGGCCATCCTGTAAGGGGACCACTGGCAATTGTGAAAGAAGGCTGGGAGAGGCCTCTCCATGAGCCTAAACAAGATGTGGTGGACTATGTGCTTGGCCTCCGCTCTAGGATGGCTGAGTACATGGAAAAGGCATCCAAAAACCTTGAGGCCAGCCAACAACTCCAGATGTTGTGTTATGACCAAATGGCTGCAAAGGTTGAATTCCAGCCAGGGCAGAAAGTCTGGGTTTTGGAGCCTGTGGCTCCCAGGGCACTTCAGGACAGATAGAGTGGGCCTTACCCAGTCCTAGAGAAAAAGAGTCAGGTCACTTACTTAGTGGACCTGGGGACTAGCAGGAAAC
Source organism: Pleurodeles waltl (assembly GCF_031143425.1). Lineage (NCBI taxonomy): Eukaryota > Metazoa > Chordata > Amphibia > Caudata > Salamandridae > Pleurodeles > Pleurodeles waltl. The sequence goes on along the minus strand of NC_090447.1, from coordinate 1,404,985,058 downwards.
CCAAAAGGGTGATCCATGTTAACTGCCTGAAACTCTACAATGATATAGCAGACATAACCATGCTAATGGTTACTGATGAGGATCAGGAAGAAGAGAGTGAACCTCACCCCGACCTCCTCTCAAATGACCCTAAGGATGAGTCAGTAGATGGAGCTGTCTATTCAGACACCCCCCTCTGCCCAACAGCAAGCTGACTGCAGGCAAGTCCTACAGCAGTATGGAGAGCTCTTCTCCTTGACCCCTGGGTCAGACACCCCTGATGTGGACACAGGAGACAGTTTACATGTCAAAAAGAAAACTTACAGAGAATCTGATCAAGTCAAAGAGAGCATCAAAGTGGAAGTCCACAAGATGCTGGAGTTAGGGATAATTGAGAACTGACAGTCCCTGGGCTATCCCAGTGGTCTTGGTCCCCAAAACTCACACCCACGATGGCAAGAGAGAAATTAGGTTGTGTGTGGACTACAGAGGGCTCAACTCAGTCACCAAGACAGATGAACACCCCATACCCAGAGTAGGTGAATTAATTGACAAGCTAGGTACAGCCACATTTCTGAGTACCTTTCCATTACTGCAGCGTACTAGCAAATTAGAATGGCACCTGGAGCAAAAAAAACAGACAACATTCTCTACAGCTGATGGGCATTATCAATTTACTGTCATACCCTTTGGCTTAAAGAATGCCCCTGCCACCTTCCAAAGGTTGGTGAACCAAGTCTTTGCTGGTTTGGAGTCCTTTAGTGCAGCATATCTAGATGATATTGCAGTTTTTAGCTCCAGCTGGCAGGATCACTTGGTCCACCTGGGGAAGGTTTGCAGGCCTTGTAATCAGCAGGACTCTCTTTTAAACCATCTAAGTGCCAAATAGGGCAGGGCACAGTTGAACAGTTAGGCCACCTTGTAGGTGGAGGACAAGTGCAACCTTTACAACCCAAAATCAAGACCATTCTGGACTGGGAAGCTCCAAAAACCCAGACGCAAGTCAGGGCATTCCTTGGCTTGACTGGGTACTACAGGAGGTTTGTGATGGGGTATGGATCCCCTCACTGAACTGACCTCAAAGAAGATGCCAAAGAAGGTAAACTGGACTCCTGACTGTCAAAGGCCTTTGACACCCTTATAGAAGCAATGTGCTCAGTACCAGTTCTTAAAGCTCCAGATTCTTCTAGGCAGTTCATTGTGCATACAGATGCCTCTGATGATGATGGCCTTTACCAGCCTGTTGCTTTCATTAGCAGGAGGTTACTCTCCAAGGAGCAACATTGGAGTGCCACCTGAGAGGGAGGCCTTTGCTGTGGTTTGGTCGCTGAAAAAGTTGAGGCCATACTTGTTTGGCACCCACTTTCTTGTTCTAACTGACCACAGAGATCACAGATGGCTAATGGAAATGAAAGGTGAGAACCCTAAACTTTTGAGGTGGTCCATATCCCTACAGGGAATGAACTTTGTAGTGGAACAGACCTAGGACTGCCCATGTCAATGCAGATGGCCTTTTTAGGTTCTTCCACTTAGATAATGAAGACTCTCTTGGGAAAGTTAGTCTCATCCTCTTTTGTTTGGGGGTGTGGGGGTTGTGGAGAAAAGTGACACTGTTGGCATGGTTACCCCCCCACACACACACTCTTTGCCTAGTGTTGATGCCAACTTTGATTGAAAGTGGGCTGGGACCCTGCTAACTAGGCCCCAGCGCTCTTTCCCTAAAACTGAACCTTTGTTTCCAAAATTGGCACAACCCTGGCACATAGTTAAGTCCCTTGTAAAAGGTACCCATGGTACCAAGGGCCCTGATGCCAGGGATGGTCTCTAAGGGCGGCAGCATGTATTATGCCACTCAAGGGGACCCTCACCAAGCGCATACACACTGCCTTACAGCTTGTGTGTGCTTGTAAGGAGAAAAAGACAAAGTCAACATGGCACCCCTGTCAGGGTGCCAAGCCCACAAACCACTGCCTCTGGCATAAGTAGGTCACCCCTCTAGCAGGCCTTGCATCCCTAAGCAGGGTGCACTATACCACAGGTGAGGGCATAGCTGCATGAGCCATATGCCCCTGCAGTGTCTAAGTCCATATTTAGGCATTATAAGTGCAGTGCAGCCATATTGAGTATATGGTCTGGAAGTTTGTCATTTTACGAACTCCACAGCTCCGTAATGGCTTCACTGAATACTGGGAAGTTTGGTATCAAAGTCTCAGCACAATAAACCCACACTGATGCCAGTGGGGGTTTTATTGAAAAATGTACCCAGAGGGCATCTTAGAGCTGCCACCTGTATGTTAGCCAAACTGCTAGTGTAGGACTGACCAGTCTGTGCCAGCCTGCCATCTTCAAACAAGTTTCTGACCACATGGGGTGAGTGCCTTTGTGCACTCTGTGGTCAGAAACAAAGCCTGTCGTGGGTGGAGGTCCTTCACACCTCCCCCCCACAGGAACTGTAACCCCTAGCGGTGAGCCTCAAAGGCTCAAGCCTCTGATTATAGAGCCCCCAGGGAACTCCAACTAGTGGAGATGCCTGCCAGAACCCCCAAACCCCCCCCCCCCCGCTGGCCCAGACCAAGCCCCACTTTTGGCAGCAAGTACGGCAGGAAAATTAGGGAAAACAGGGAGGAGTGACCACTCCAGCCAGGGCCAACCCTAAGGTGTCCAGAGCTGAGGTGACCCTCTCCCTGTAGAATCCTCCATCTTGGGTTGGAGGACAGGGACGAACAGGGATATGAGTGTGCCGCATCCCCAAAGGAAGACAACACAAGGAGGGTGTAGCCACCCTCCGGGTCAGTAGCCGTTGGCTACTGCCCTCTGACCCCTGTAAAACCGCTAAATCTTGTATTTAAGGGCTTACCTGAACCCAGCTCACCAGATTCCTGGCAACCTACAAGAAGGAGTGCTTAGCTGAAACCCCCAGCAGAGATGAAAGAAGACAACAACTGCTTTGGCCCCAGCCCTACTGGCCTGTCTCCTGCTTCAAAGAATCTGCAAAAGACCAGCGTCGCGTCCAGTGGGACCAGCGGCCTCTGCCCAACTCCAGAGGACTGCCCTGCACCCAAAAGGACCAAGAACTCCCAAGGACAGTGGCTCTGTTTAAGAAAAACTAACAACCAAGGACTCCCACCTCACTCCGGATGCGTGAGTCCTGACCGCTGTGCAGCCAACGCCCATGGCCCATGTCCAGGTGGTCCATCCAGTAAGAGGGGGTCCTCAGGCGATTGTGAGCAAGTGCCCACCCTGGGTTGACCTCTTCATCCCTCCACGATGACGCCTGCAGAGGGAATCCCGAGGACCGCCCCCTGACCTGGAAGCTCCGGACGAAGATATGCGATGCATAAAGACACACTGCACCCACAGCCCCCAGGTCTTGGAGAAACCAAAACCCGGTGCATCTACGTTCAGCAGACGGCCCGCCACCCTGTCCAACTGGGGGTGTGCCAGAGACACCCCCTTGGACCTCGCCTGCAGACTCTGAGTGACCCCTGGGGTCTCCTCCTAGACCAGCATTAGAAACCCAACGTCCGGTTTGCACCCTGCACCTGACCGCCTCTGGGCCGCTGAGGGTGTGTGTTTGGTGCCTACTTGTGGCCCCTCCAGTACTCCTTCCATCTCCCCCTCCCCCGCCCCAGTCTGCCCTCCGAGCCCTGATACTTACCTGCAGACAGGCCTGATTCCGAGTACCCGTCTCCATAGGAGCCCACATTAAAATTGCTCATCTTTGAACTATGCACCCGGTCGGCCCGGTGTTAATGGCGGTGGGTGTTTGGGGTTGACTTGAACCCTAACCCGGAGACTGAATCTGTAAGTGCTGTACTTACCTGTAAAACGATCTTATATTTCTTCCCCCCAGAAACTGTTACTGAAAACTGCAGTGTCCATTTTTAAAAGATTATTGCCAATAATTCAAAAACTGTATAACTTATTGATTTCAAACAAAGTACTGTTGGTACATGTGTGAAATACAAATCTATTGAAGTACTTACCTGCAACATAAATCTTGTGGCTCTAAAAATAAATTAGGATATTTGTGCTATAAAAAAAACACTGGTCTGGAGTTAAGTCATTGAGTGTGTGCACAACAAATGCTTTGCACTACCCTCTGATAAGCCTAACTGCTCCACCACACTACCACAAAAGAGAACATTAGTATTATCTACTTTAGCCTCTGTTAAGCCTCTGGGGAACTCCTGGACTCTGTGCACATTATATCTCATTTTGATTTAGTATATACAGAGCACAGCTTCCTACACACCCACATATCCCACAAAGATTTGGTGGTCCACCCGGAACTCACGAAATCAAGACAGAACGGCAACGCTCTTTTTGAGTCCATGAGGTAGAGTCACTCCTCTTCCTTTGAAGGATGTAGGGGTGCGTAAAAAGTAGGAAGGGTGATTGATCGGCCTACATGAAAAGGCATGACCACTTTTGGCAGAAATAAGGCACCACTTTGTCGGAATATATAGAGAGGCAGGGCAGCTTAGATGATAAGGCCTGCAAATAATTCACTCTGCAAGCAGATGTAACTGCCACAAGGAAGGTGGTTTTCAATGTGAGAAGCCTGAGGGGACAACTGTGGAGGTCCTCGAAAGGAGCACAGATCAAAAAAGTCAAAGGCAAATTAAGATCCCACTAGGGCATAAAGAATGGAGAGGGAAGGGACTAGATGAGTAAGACCTTTGAGGACCCTGTGTACAATAGGAGTCTTAAACAAGGGCGGTTGATCAGGCAACCTTAAAAAAGCAGAAATGGCAGATAAATAGCCCTTAAGAGTGCCCAAGGCAGAGCCCTTTGGGCAAGGGAAAGAATTAAAAGTAAAACCTCAGGGAGAGGGGCAAAAAAGAGGATCAACTGAATTTTCAGCACACTATGGGCCTGATTCCAACTTTGGAGGACGGTGTTAAACCGTCCCAAAAGTGACGGATATACCACCTACCGTATTACGAGTTCCATAGGATATAATGGACTCGTAATACGGTAGGTGGTATATCCGCCACTTTTGAGCCGGTTTAACACCGTCCTCCAAAGTTGGAATCAGGCCCTATGTCACAAATGTCTTCCAACAACAGGCATATTCAGTCTTGGTGGAGGGACGCCTGGCTGCCAAGATGACATTATAGACTTCGGGAGGAATGTCAAAACCTTTAAGTTGCTGCTGCTCAATCTCCAGCAAGAAGGCAGAGAATGGACAGGTGTGTGTGAAGAACCCTCCCCTGGTGCCGCAACAGAAGATATTCCTGGAGGGGCAGTTAGACCGGAGGATTGATGGACATTCTCAGCAGCTTGGGATACCAGACTCGCTATGCTCAGTCTGGAGCCACATGGATTACTTGAGCCTGGTCATTCCTGATCTTCTAAATAACTCTGGGCAGGATTGGTATGGGAGGGAAGGCGTACAGGAGGCCTGAGTTCCACTCGAGACGAAAGGGGTCGCCCAACGTGGAGACCCCAATCGTGATCGACTAGGCATTTTTGGCTGAGTTAGTCTGCTCGTGCACTGAAAGAGAGTGCCAGGGATATGCCCTGCACTTCCAGCCATGTCCAGAGGAGTGGAGCCTCTTGACAAAGGGTCCACAACCCCACTCTGCCCTGTTTGTTGCAGTACCACATAGTGGTGGTGTTGTCCAGGAATACCTGCACTAGCCTTTCCTTGATTGAGGGTAGAAAGGCTTTTAAGGCAAGTCGAAACGCTCGGAGCTCCAGCATGTTGATGTGGAGTGTTGCTTCTTTCTGAGACCAGATTCCTCTGATGTCCACCTGTCACAAATGGCCACCCCTTCCCAGGAGTGACGCATCTAGTTGGGGAAGGGAGAGGGATCTGCCTCTGACCCAATCGTGGTTCATTAACCACCACTGCAGATCTTGCAAAGTTCCCTCCAAGATTCCCCTGATGCTGCGCCCACTGAATTTCAGGTCCCAATGCAGAGCCTGCGTATGCCAGGTGGCATGTGTCACCAACTGGATACAGGAGGTTATGAGTCCCAACAGCTCGCAGTCAGTCTCACTGAAATCCAGGATCGAGGCTGAAACATCTGTATCATATCCTGGACTCGCTGTTCAGGAGGATAAGGCCAAAACTGCACCGTGTCCAGAACAGCTCAGATGAAAGGGAGCGACTGAGAGGGAGTCAGGTGTGACTTTGGCATGTTTATAGTGAACCCTAGCGAATGCGGGAGATCTGCTGTAGTCTGGAGGTGGGAGCGACAGCCTGGGGCTAGCTCGCTTTCAACTGCCAGTTGTCGAGGTAAGGAAAGACTGGAACCGCCGATCTCCACTTATGAGCTACAACCACCCCATCACCTTGGTGAACACCTTAGGGGCGCTGGTAAGGCCAAAGGGAAGCACGGTGAACTGAAAGTGCTCAGGCCTACAGTAAACTGCAGGTAACCTCTGTGGGCAGGCAGGACAGGAATGTGAAAATATGCACCCTACAAGTCCAATGCTACCATCCAGTCTCCTGGGTCCAGGGCAGACAAGACATGAGCCATCGTGAGCATTTTGAATTTCTCCTTCTTGAGGAAGAGGTTGAGAGTTTGGAGATCTAAAATAAGGTGAAGATCCTTGTCCTTTTTGAGGACCAGAAAGTAGCGGGAATAGCACCCACAGCCTACTTCTGGCAGGGAAACCCTCTCTATGGCTCCCTTGGTCAAGAGGGCTGCGACTTCGCGCAGAAAAAGGACAGATGATCCTCCGTCATCCGGATGTGAGATGGTGGCATAGAGGGAGGTGTAGTCTCAAAAGGGAGGGAGTAGCCCCTTTGGATGATCTGCAAAACCCACGGTCTGAGGTAATGGGATGCCAGTCAGGCAAGTGATGGCAAATCTGGCTGCCAAGTGCTTGCCCACGGTGGTAAAGAGGCAGAATAAAGGATTTAGAGACTGTTGCAGGTAGGGCAGGGTGGTGGACTGACAACAGACCGTTGGCCAGCTGACACACAAAGTCAGTGGATACCGTGCACTCGATGACACAGAGGCTGGACAGGAACGGGTGTGGTTGGAAGCCCCTTCCGTAGACACTAAAGGAGCAAAAGGCAGATTTTGGGGGACAGGGGCCACTGTGAGACCCAAGGACCTGGCCATAGTCCGGGAATCCTTGAAGCTCTTGAGCGTCAAAACTGCTTGGTATCCGAAGAGGCAGGTGCCATCGAAGGTCATGTCCAGGAGGGAAGCTTGGACATCTCACAAAAAAAATGGACATCCTCAGCCAGGCGTGGTGCCTCAGGGCCACTGTTGTTGAAACCGCTCTGCCTAGGGAGTCAGTTGTGTCCATTCCTCAACAAATTGTGAACCTTGCTGCCTCTCTCCCATTGGAAATAGTCTGAGAGAGTACAACCCAGGCCTTCTCCGGGACCTGTGGCAGCAATTGCGCAACCATGTGCCACAGTATGTGGGAATAAGTGCCCAAAAGACATGGGGTGTTAATGGACCACAATGCCAGGCTGGCGGAAGAAAACATCTTCCCAAATGAGTCCAGCCTCTTGGAACCCCTTGCCCGGGGAGCAGTAGGGAACGCACTGTGAGAATTTGAGGCATGGACCACAAAGCTGTCAGTGGTGGGGTGTTGTGTGAGGAAGTTTGCATCCCTAGGTGTGGGGCGATGACGGCAGGCAATCCTCCTATTAACAGGAGCTGCTGGGTTTGGCCCAGATATCAAAAGAACGTCCGTGAATGCATCATTGATCAGGAGCAGAGGTCCGGATGTGAAGGCTCAAGGTTGCAGTACCTCTGACAAGAGATTTATCGTGACTGCCACTGAGGGCAGCTGAAGGTCCAGGACCTCAGCTGCCATCCTCACCACCACTGTGTAAGAGGCTCCCTTCTCCGAAACCACAGTAGGGGGAGAAAGCATATCAAGCTCTGGATATGTGTCCAGTCCATTGACTTCACCGAAATCCTGACGCCATTCCATTTCTTCCTCATAAGGCTGGTATTCTAAAAGGTCCAGCCACTCCTCCCAGTCCTCCCCGAGGCCTAGCCCAACAGAATAGGGTTTCTAGGAGGCAAAGCTCCTGCTGGCATCGGGCGATGCCCGTCCAGATCTATATCAGAGATAACGATGGGGATGGAGCCTCTAGTGGGTGCCGGGAGTGTCAGTATCGGGACCGGCATCGGGAGGTGGTGCGACCAGCGCCGGTCTGGATCTAGGACTCGATCCCTGGTGGGATCATTGACACTGAGTCCAAAGCGTCTGGCACTGGACCCTCTCTTACCCCACGGGGCCTGAAGGCACACTGACAGGGTCAGATGGCCCACAAATGAGGCGCATGGGCTCATAAAATTCTTTTCACTAGGTAGGGATTGCTCCTGCTCCAGGAAAGTCGGGGAGGCGCAGAGTCGGCCCAGTCGCAGGTTCCAAAGAACAAGGCCTAGAATGACGACACTCAGTCGTCTGACCACTTCAACTTCTTGCTCTTCTTCTAGTGCCTCTACTTACTTCCTCGCCCCGAGAACCTAGAGTGGGATGACTATAACTTTGGACTCTGTGACCAAGCAAAATGCCCATTTTGTAAATTTACTGCTATCTTCTTCCAAGGAAATGCTTTCAATCTACAATTCTCATTCCACCAGCATGGAGCTCAGGTGGGCTTCACATTTATCATGAGTACAGAATTGAGAAGAAGCACCTGGAACCTTTATAGAGATGAAAGCTTTATTCCTGCAACCCATTCACCATTCAAACACCAGACAATTGACTCAAATTTCACAACAACTGAACCACTACATTCTAAGAAAGTCATAGAGGTAAGAGAATATACTTTAATCTGGGGACTAAACAAAGTGTGGGACATCTAGAAAAGTAAGATACCATACATCTTCCATCTTATAAAGGAATCTTAAAACAAGTTAAGAAAATTAAGAGTGAAACGAAGCATGAAAAGGATGCACAGGTCTGTAAACAGGATATGTTTGAGCACAATAGATTCCCTGAATAGCAAAGCCTATTGTAAATCCACACTAGGACACATTATTCCAGGTAATCAGGCCTTCTCAAATCCTTTTCCCATGGAACTCCATCTTGAATCCATCCAACCAGTCTCATTAGCAACCGTTATTCCTACAGGCCTCTCCCCATCATTGAGACATGCACTCTACCACCTTACCCACCCCGCTACTGTGCTATGGGGCTATATACTGCATATCGCAATACTCTTGTATACAAAGGAGTACCTTTGCCTGCAGGTAGCCGTATAATGATTATAAAAATAACTTCTTTAGATTTCATGAAGTATTTCCTTATTTGAAACATATGAGGGCAGCTACGTGGTATGAATTTCCAACTAAAAAGAAGAGGTGCACCCTATTTAGAGTGTCTAAGCTATTTATCGCTCTACTTACAGAATCATTAAGAACAATAAAATGCTGTGTTAGCAATTATGTACATTTGAGCTATAGACACAAGTTTGCTGTCCATTAACAGAATAAATCAAGAGGAAACAATTATGCCCAAATCATCAAATCTTTGTAGAGAAAGACACAAAAAATAGTATCACAAAAATTGAGACTAGACACGAAATGCAGCATGAAGTAAAATATAAAGGTGCTTGGTGCACCAGTGAAAACACTAATAATAGTGAAAATGTGTGTATGATATGCAGTGGTATTTGGCTCATTATGTAAAATTACGATCATATACGGCTAATTATGCAGGAAAATTATTCTGTGGCCAGACTCTCCTTTCACCGACAACGTTTTAGAATTAATGCGTAATGGTAAGGAGGAATGATTTCAGAGGGGAATCGCCCTTATCTATGAGAAAAGGGGTGGAAACCCTCCAGTGCTGCCAATTCATGCAACAAGCCTACATGGCAAGGTCGGCTGCTGATGGCTGGAGCTCAGTAAACGAGGTCCTAGGTGCACACACACCTTCCAGAGGGGACAAATCACCCATCTGGTATCGGCTGGAAGCTGATTTCTTGGACTGCTACTGTGTGTTATATATTACTATCTGATAGAGACTTCTATCTGCAGATTCCATAACTGTGACTTCTTCTCAGGTATCAGATTGGATCCAGAAGATTTTCTGTGAGCAGGATCCTTGCTTGCCAGTAGCCGGCATTGATCGGCTCTGCATCAGTCGTCGTCTGCGCCGAAAAATGACGCTCCGGTTTCTATAAAGGCCCCACCCTGGCGTGCCAACATCAGTTCTTTTCTTTCTGCACCAGCCAGCGCTGATCCAAGAGAAGAGCTACCCCTCAGTCGTTTTTTGACTCCCGTAAGACAGGTTTTAAGCCCTGCAGAGCCTGTCCCTGGCCGATGTCTGTGACAGATCCGCACCTAGTCTGCTTGTGATGTTTGGAGAGCAACCACAACCCGAAGTCATGCTCCGAGAGCCGGGCCAAGAATCCAAAAGCTTTGAGGGAGCGATCTGTAAATCTGATGGCAGCCCAGCCAGGAGTTCTGGTTAGTGCTCAAGAAGCGCAAGTAACTTACCTTCAGTAACACTCTTTCTGGTACATACAATCTATCCACAGATTCCTCACCTTTTGAATAATCCCCAGGCCTTATATCGGATTTGGAAATGATTCAGACGTACCTGGGCATGCCATCAGGTGGCACCTTGCAGAGCTGCACTGACAACATTCTACTCCAAAAATGATGTGCGGAGTCCATATGGGTACCACCACTGCAAGGTGACGTCAGTTATTTTGGGGGTTGTCCGCTCCCCAGATGCAGAGCCCCAAGAGCAAATTAGTGTTTAACAGTGTGCAGACTCCTAGGCTTGGGATCTTATTATTGAACACAGTCATACTCCACATCAGAGGCTTCTCCTCTCTTCTTAGATTCCACACAAAGCTGAACACCTGGCTTTTCAATTAACCAACCTACCATAGGCAGGTCTAGGCACACACCTGCTCAGTGCCAGGATACCCTTGCGGGTCATGGTGTGCTTTACAAATACACATAACCACAGCAGGGAGGAGATGTAAGGGTCAGTGAGGAATCTGTGGTTAGGTATAGCTTCTATCAGAAAGGTAAGTAACTTAATCTTCTGATAAAGTCTTCTAGCCGCAGACTCATCACCTTTTTAATAGCTATCAAAACAGTACCTGTACGGAGGCGGTTCTGTGAAGGGACTCAAACCAGAAAGGCCTGCAGGACCAAGAAGACAAAATGCCTCTCTTGGCAAACCTAACTGCTTAGGCAATAGTGCTTTGTGAACGTATGGATGGACACCCACACAGCTGCCTGTTAAATGTGTAGGACAAGGACACCAAGTGCTAGCATAGTGGTAGCAGCTTTGACCCTGGTAGAGTGAGTATGCAGTACTTCCAAAGTTAGCCAACACGTAGCATATCTTAATGCAGAGCATGATCGAGTGGGAAATGGTTCTCTTCTGTCAGCCTTACCTTTTCTTGCTTCAGCAAACACCACAAAGAACCGATTGTCCACCCGGTGTTCTTTGGTACAATCTATGAAGAAGCTCAGCGCACCCTTGGGGTCCAATCAATGGAGTCTCTCCTCCTCAGAGGGAAGAGGCAGAGCATATAACACTGGTAGAGTCATGGTTTGGCCATCATTGGATACCGTCATAACTTTAAGTAGAAAAAAATCATAAGTCCCCCAGACCAGTTTTGCCTGGAATGAAGGTGGTGTACGGTGGATTGACAGTCTGAAGTCCACTTACATGCTGTGCCAAGGTGATGGCAAGGTGAACACAGTATTGATGGTAAGGATCTGTAAAGGGCAGCTTTGAAGTGGCTTGAAAGTAGTGTACATCAAGTAAGTGAGGACCAGAGTAAGGTCCCATTGTTACATAACAAAAGGAGCTGTGTTTTATCCTTTTTAAAAATTGCATCAAAACCGGTGTCCTAATGAAAGAGGGCTGACCTGGCAACTGTAAAAAAAGGTCAAAACAACTGAAACAATGCCCAAAGCAAAGCCTTCCAAGGCAAGAGGCAAGACAAACAATGTCAGGAAACTTGGCCTGGGCGGCGAGGGTGGCGGGGGGTCAAACTGGCATGTACCACAAATTTGTCCCAACTTCAGTTTTCGTTGAGGGATGCCAGGCTGCTGAAATGAAATCCACCACCTCAGTAGGAAAATCAAAGGTGTTCAGCTATCGCTACTCAATGTCCACGAATGAAGGTGGAGATTCCAAAGGTTTGGATGCAGACTCCTGCTCTGTTGCTGCTACTGCAGGTCCCCCTGGAGGGGTAGCCTGATTGGAAGAGATGCTCTAGCGCAGGAGTTCTGGATACCACACGCTCCATGCCCTATCTGCAGCCAACATGATGGTTTGTGTCAGATATGTTCTGAACTTGAGAATTCAGGGCGGGAGCAGTATCGGCAGAAAGGCATGCAGGATTCCCAAGTTCCACTAAAGGCGGAATGCATCTCCAACTCAAAGACTTCTTGGAAATGTGTTGAAGCACTGACACTGCACAGTCTTGCAAAGACCCTGCTCCACTTCCGGATATAATTGCCACCCGCAAAGCGTTGACAGCTGAATTTGTCCACCCTTAGATTCAAAGAGCCTGTCAGGTGGTTCACCACCAGGAAGATCCCTTGGCAGTTCAGCCACGTCCAGAAGTGCAGGGCCTCCTGGTACAGAGTCCATGACCCCACCCCAACTTGTTTGTTGCAGTATGACATGGCTGTGGTGGTGCCCATTAGCACCTGCACTAGCCTCCCCTTGATGGATGGAAGAAAGGCTGGCAGTGCCAAATGAAAGACCTCAGCTCCAGAAGGTTGATGTGGAGCTGGAACACGGCCGGAGACCAGAGGCCTCTCAATTCCATCTCTCCCAGATGGTCACCCCTACCCATAAGTGATGCATCAGTCATCACAGTCAGCTGTAGGTTGGAGAATGAGAGGGGCCTGCTGTTGACCCAACTGCAGTCCAGTAACCACCACTGCAGGTCTTTTGCAGTCCTCTCCGAATTCTGAACATGGTTGGAGAGATCCCCTTGATGTTAGGCCCACAGAGACTTCAGGTTCCACTGCAGCACTGGCAAGGGCCACTTGATGTGCTCGACCAGCAGGATGCAAGAAGACATCATTTCAGCAACCACAGTCGACCTCACTGATATCGAGGACCAAGGCTGAAAGATTGGGATCATAGCCTGAATATCTTAGACTCTCCTTCCTGGTGAAAAGGCACAAAACCGCACCATGGCCAGAGTTGCTTAGATGAAGGACAGTGTCTGAAAAGGAGTCAGGTGCACCTTCAGCACATTGATAGTGAACCTCAAAGATGATAGGAGGTTCACTGTAGTATGAAGGTGGTTGATGACTGCCTGGGGCAAGCCAGCCTTCAACAGCCAGTTGCTGAGGTAGCAGAAGACTGGCACACCTGACCTCCGAAGGTGTGCTGCCACCACTGCCACCATTTAACACCCTGGGGGGGCGCAGGTGAGACTAAAAGGAAATAAAGTGAACTGAAAATGCTCATGTCCCATCACAAACCACAGGACTCTGATGTGTCAGCAGGACATGCATATGGAAATAGCTATCATGTAGGTCTAACGACAATCCAATCTCCCCAGTCAAGGGACGACAAGACCTGGGCAAGGGGGTGGCGTTTAAGAGCAGAAGGGTAAAATGTATGTCCTGTGAACGATCTGTAGGACCCTGCTGTCTGATGTTACTGTCAGCCAAATCGGTGGATTCTGCCTTCCACTGTGTGGCTATGCTCCTGTAAGTGCATGTGTGTGGCAGGTGGGTCTTCAGAAGAAGGGGGGGAGAATGAGCGGCCTAATGACCTTGGCTGCAGGGGCCTTGGGGACCATGGCCTCAACTACAAAACAACTGGGTTTCTTGTTGAGGTTGGACAGGTTGGCAGTATGGGGTACCTGCACCAAATCTGTGAAAGGAGAAATGGAACTGTTGCAGTTGATGAGGTGGGGTGGACATGACCAGAGAGCATGCAGTAGCCTTTCTCTCTTCAAAACGTGCCAGAGAGAACTCAGCCTTGTACCCAACACAGACGATTCGCTTCTAAGGGCATGTCCAACAGGAAGGACTGGACATCACCTGGGAACCCAGTTGATGATAGCCATGCATGGCTGCGAATGGCAACACTGGTGCCTATGACCTGCCCAATGGAACTGGTGGTGTCCAAGCCACAATGAATAGTTAACCTGGCGCATCACAACAGTCTTAAATTGCCTGAGCAAGATCAGGTTGGAGATCTTCGGGCATACCAGTGATGACTTGTTCCACCAAGTCCCAAATGGCATGGGAATAGCATATCAGCAAGCAGCTGGTAGACTGAAAGAGGAAAATATTTGTTTCCCAAACATTTCCATCCCCTTAGATTCCCTGTTACGGGTAGTGGTAGGGAAGGTGCTGGGATTAGACCTGCTCATAGAGGCTTGCACCACTAGTTTTTCAGGGGAAAGGTACTGCAAGAGGAAAGGTGGGTACCTAGAGCAGAGCAATGGCGCATGGAAATTTGTCGGTTGACTGAGGCTATAACAATGGCTGGCCTAAACTCCCCATACGGTATTCTTCAGTGCCTTATTAACTGGAAGAAGGGCCTCAGAAGATGTTTGCTCCGGGTTGGAGAACTTCTGTTATTACCAAGGTCTTAATCTCCAAGGAGGGGAGCTGGAGGTCAACTACTTTGACGGCCTTATGCATTACCATTACCACGGTGTAGGTTTGAATACCTTTGCGGCTGGTCCACGGGGTGAGAGTAGATCTATTTTTAGGAAGGAACTGAAACCACTAGCCTCCTCTTTGTCTTCGTACCAATTATCATCCTGGTAGGGCCGAGTGAACTCATCACCCAGGCCATATTCATTGCAAGAGTCTGTACCAAAAGGAAGTGCAGATTGTATATTTCCCCTTGTGTAGGTGGTAATTCAGGCGTGACATTGGTCAAGATTGGACTGGCATCGATTCTGCTTTGGGGAGAACTATTGTCTACCTCTCCTCTGTCAAGAGTAAACATTGGCATCAAAGTGCCCAGTGCTGATGCAGTTTGTGGCGACAGAAGTGGCTTGAGGATCAGAGGCAAGACAGGCACGGAGGGTCCAACTGGCGCCAAGGGCAACCCTGCCGGCATTAGTCCAGATAGAGCACCACTGAGTTTGGTAACAAACAGGTGCTATTCAGCAACAAGACGTCCTAATGTACGCTTTACAAATATACATCTTATGGCTTATCTCGGCTGATATACTTAAACCTAATATATTCTTTAGCTATATGAGTACAAACAGATTAAAGTGATGCTTTCAAGGTCATTAGAGGAATCAGTACCCAATGGAAAGTAGAGCGGAAGAAAATGATCACAATTACACTGGATGGGTCAACCATTAAGAAGAAAGGTCTGGTACACACAAGACCATACATTTAAGCGAGTGGGATCCAGGAGATGGTTTCTTTTTACATTTTGTAGCCTCATTTTTGTCCCAGATTCAGTTATGCAGATGAGGTGTCACCTAGACAGCCCCAAATTTTTTTAATGGAAATGAGAGATGGTAGTTTTAGCCATACCTCGTCTCTCAATTTTGCTCTTGGACTTTTACTATCAAATATCAATCATTTATTATTTTATATCGCCATTTGATAAAGCTGATCTAGCACCAAGGAGAGGTCCAAAGAAAATGTTCTATTGCGGCAGAAGCATTTCAAACCTGAGGTTCTGTGTGTGCGATCATCTCAGACCAAATTACAGAAATCTTGATGTGATGGAGAGGGTGGGTAAAAATGAAGCAGTTCTAGACATTTATTTATTTACCATACAGCTTGGGTGCACCTACCTAATCGCTTCTTTGAGATAGTTCACTGACAGGTTGGTATTTACATTGCAAATATTTACACATTTTACATTACTTTCTACATATTCACAAGTTTAGGCACAAGGACATGCAGTTATTTACTGAACATCACAAGATGTTAGCTGACTGGAGAGAGTGAGATCTTTTAGAGGCATTTGAATTTATTTTAAACAATAATGTATAGAAGATAACCTGCCCACTTTTATGCCACATATGGGAGACACTGGATTAGTACAAGAAATCAATAACTTCTTGTCCATGCTTTTTTGCTACTGAGAACACCCAAGTGGGAGTGTAAGAGGAATGTGCTTGGGTGTACCCATGATGCATTACACAAATATATAACCAATAAACATCTATTTAGGAAATCACAGACAAACAAAACTTCCATAAAACAAAAACTCACCTGTAGCTCTCCTTCCCACCATCCACCAGGATTCTTTTTTCTGATGAGAATCAACTGACCAGGAGCCAATGTTAACTGTTCAGGGCCTGTTGCTGTATATGATGCGATAACTTGAGCTATTTCTGAAGAAATTAAAAATAGGAAACTCTTCAATACACTTATACAAATAACTGAGACAAACTTGAACCTTTTAAAAGAACCATATGTGCACAGCCTGTAGAAAATGTTTCTAGACCGAAGTTAAACTTATGTATGGAAATGTCAATATGATTAAACAGACACTACAGACAGGTACACAGTTACGAATATAAGGAGTGCCAACTAGGACCCCTAAGTGAGACACAGGTCAATGTATGCACTTCTATAAATAGAAGGAAGGGCCCGATTGGGAGTCATGCTACATCATTGGGTCTGCTCCTTGTCGGACTGGTGCTGCAATGTCTGACAAGCCCCACGAGGGGGGCTTTGCCAGAGATCTTATGATCAATGCCGTCTGGCTGAGTGCAGGGATATAATGGCCCTGTGGGTGAAGAAGGTGAAGGACTAGAAGGTGAATGTTAAAATTGACTACAGACCTTCAAACATAGGTGTTTATCTGATACCTATTGAGTGTATGTCAGGGTTAAAACCAAAAGTCGGAGTGCCACCCAAGATAATTCTCTAGTATTCACTGCAAAAAAGGGGTGACGGAAAGGAAGGATTTCTTGAATCCCTATGTGTAGGTCGACATGTTCCACACCTATGAAAGTCTCTATAGATCAAATGGCGTTTCTTCAGGACCAAAAACAAAAGCCTGGTTCTCACTACAGAGACCCTAAGTGTGTCTGCAATGTAGAAAGAATGTGGAAAAAAGACTTACATATGAGCCTAGATACCCTTAAGGTAGACTCTCTCAGAACAAGGATAGGGTCCCTTTGGGAAAAGCCATCCGTTGGACTACTGCAAAATTTATGCAGGTCAAGTCCATGCCGGAGAACCTACTGGACAATCGCAGCCCGGAATGTGATTAAACTGTATATGATTCACAAAGACAGTCTACACAATCGAGTTCTACATTTATGCTGCTTACACTAATAACACATTCTTTCTGAATTGATGTGCAAAGGTGAATGTACCTGGAGAAGCATAAAAGTGTAGTTTCTTTATCTTACAGAACTCTTTTCTACCACCTATAGACACAAATAACAATTCCACCTCAATTCTATTTCAGTAGCTCCTGGGCATACTGCTGCTGGTGATAGGCCTGCTAAGGTGTAGGAACAGAGATCCCTCCTCTCTCGGTTCACATCAGCTGCGCTGTGATGCCATGCTTCTGTCTGTCCTCCAGCGTGCAAGAACAGCAACCGTCTCAGGTCAGAGAGCTGTATTGTAGCACTTGAATATAGGAGTACAGGATAATTGGGCCATTAGATCCCCCCTGACTAGACTGTGTTGGCTGCATAAACCCTGAATTGTGCCAAATTGTGATGGACATACCCAAGGGTCTTGGGCTCTGTTGCCAGTGCCTGACGGTTCTGAGGGAGAGGGGGCTTGCTCACAGATATTAAGGAGCTCTTTTGTTGCCTTTGGCTTTCGTTTGTGGTTTGCTAGATCTGACAATCTGTGTGGTCTTCCTCCAAACGTTTGCCTACTCATCTCTGATGCTGATATTTGTTTTTGTTGGATTTAGGATTCTGTTTTTTTTACCACTGCTAAACAGTGCTAAAGTGCTTGTGCCCACTTTCTAAAACATGGTATAAATGGCCTACACCCAATTGACATTTAATTTACTTGTAGGTCCGTAGTAAAGTAGCACTAGATGTAAATTAAATGCTACTAGTGGGCCTGCAAGACATATTATGTAACTCACTTAAGTGGTCCTTTAAAACATCTCAGGCCTGCCATTGCAGCCTGTGTGCAGTTTTAAACCACCCATTCGACCTGGCAAAATAACCCTGTTACCAGGCCCAACCCCCCCCTTTCCAATGAATACGTTAGTTGCCTTTGGTGACACCTTACATGGTAGAGACTGTACCTAGCCGGCAGATTTCTTACTAACCCACCTATTCACCCAACTCTAGGTACAAATTTCTAGGAACAGGGTTTTTCCCCTTTCAAGGCCCTCGTTTTCCACACCAGTGGTCAGTGTTCTTCATGGCTCCACGCTCCTGTCGTGGAAAGTTGTGAAAAGTAACTGATGTCAGTGTGCTGGGGCTGATGACACCCATAAGGCAACGCATGTCGGAACCACCCCACCTATGGGAGTCCAGCTGTACTTCTCATGAAAACTTTCCAGATCCAGTATGACGCCTGGGAATCATTTCAAAGTAGGGAATCTGCAGATAGAAGCCCCTATCAGATACATATGTCACTGCTATGGTACGCCCAAAACAGCCTACAGGACAGGATACAGTGATTATAAAAAGTTGTACATGTACTTTTATGTTTTATATGTCCTTGTAATGAAATCTCCCAAATTCGTTTTTCATTGCTGTGAGGCCTACCTGTCCCATAAAATAACATTGGGTTAATTCATTACATTTAATAAGTGCTACCCTTTGATTTGGAACAGACCGAAATTACCTGTTTGGTCTCAAAAGGATTGTAACTAAAAATCATCTTTAATGGTAAAGTCGAATTTTAAATCACAATTCTGAAAATTCTACTTTTAGAAAGCTGGAATGTTCTTGTTCTAACCTTTGCTGCCCGCGTTCTGGCCATGTGACTGTGAATAGTGGCAGCTGGCCTTCGTGTATTCCTCCCAGACAGGGAGATAAAAGGCGACTAGGTGTTGGCAGGACTGGCCAGCCTGCCAGGATGGGAGGGGAGGAGCTGTTTCCTTCCCCACTTACATTCTAAAGGGCCTGCCTCCAGCACACTCACAAAGAACTTGACACTCATCTTTTGTCACCCTAGACCTCTTGGAGCCTGGTATGGGGAGAAAGGAAATTTCCAGAACCAGGTGTTTGGGGGAAGTCTAGACGTTCCTCTCATTTCAAAGTCTGGCACCAGATATAAATATTGGTCCCTCAGATCAACTCTTCAGCACACTCTGGTACCTGTGGAAGAATTCAGAAGGACTGACTTGTACACAAAAGACTGCTCTGCTGCTTGGGGCCTGCCTTGTTTTTCAGAGGACTGCCCTGCAGCTCGAGGCCCACTTTGTTCTTCATGGGCCTGCCCTGCTGCTTGAGGAATCACTAGGTGCTTGAAGGAGAGAGGACCATCTCCTCGCTCCCAGAAAGACCTGAGTGACCCCAAGGGCCAGCTGGTTGGCTTCCTGTTCTGAGCTACAGAGACACAACAAGCTCTAGAGGTTTACCTGCAATAGCCCAGCTGATCCGCTGCAACTGGACCTGCCTGGACCTGTAGGTGGACCTGTCTGAGGCCTGGGGCCTCTGCTAGAGTGAGTCTCTGATCCCAATGAGGTGCCTTCCCAGGTTCTGTACCCATGGCTGGCATCAGAGTGCACTCCTCTAGAAGAAAAGGAGAAACCTTGGACTCGTCATGCCTGAGAACAGCCCACTTGCGCCAAGATTCCGCCACCCGTGACTACCACTAACATGAAGCTCTTCTTGCTACAGTGAATGCCAGAGATGACGGCAACATGAGATCTGTACTTCGTCTTAGAACAGCGACAGCACGTGGTGACTGCCAATGCAAAGCTCCCGCAGCGACAGGGTCTTTGTGCTAAAGTGGCAACCGTCCACGACACCAGGCCTGCTCTTCAAGCTACGGTGACGACCATTTGTGAAATTCTCCTCAGGACCTCATCTGCCCCCAACTGGACACTTTGCACATAACTTTTCAGTGGACTTAACCTGGTCCCTGTAACCAGCCAAACCTCAATCATGATCGGCATTTACTTGTGACTTTCTCCAGCCTAGCACGACCAGATGACTGTGACTGGCAC
This sequence comes from Pleurodeles waltl, assembly GCF_031143425.1. Taxonomy (NCBI): domain Eukaryota; kingdom Metazoa; phylum Chordata; class Amphibia; order Caudata; family Salamandridae; genus Pleurodeles; species Pleurodeles waltl. The sequence goes on along the minus strand of NC_090447.1, from coordinate 1,404,965,054 downwards.
TTTGTGCTTTTAGGCGCTATTTACTTACCCAAAACACGGAAATTGCATATCTCCGGTTTTACTGGTTGGATTTCTGTTGTTCTGGCATAATTTTCTTCATTCAAATTAACTCTATTTTTTGAAAAAATTGGTTCGGAATTTTTCTTGTGCTGTGTTTTCACTTTATTACAGTTTGTGTGCTGCATAAATAGTATACACAATGACGACAAATCTGACTGCTGTTGTGCGATGCTACCAGATTGTTAAGCACAGGTTAATTCAGTGACTTTTGTGGTATACCCAGACAGGGATTGTAGTTGTTGCTTGAGAAGGGTCTTCACCTCCCTCACTCAAAAACACAACTTCTACATGGACATATGGGCTCCAACTGCAGGCTCTACTTCACTGCGACCACCCACCTGGTGAGTGAGTGAGTGTGCTGCAGGGCATGCTATGCTGAGCAGCTAGTGCTTAGTGCTACTTATGAATAAGAGAGCAGAGCAGCAAATAGTAAAAATGGCTCATGTGAGCTGCCTCAACTGCAGTGGTACTGCTTTCTTTGCCAAGCCTAAATCAAAGGTACCTAAAGGGTGGTGGCCGTTGCAGCATCAGAATTGCGAGAGACGGTTATTAGTATTTTTAAAAATTATTTTGGCAAACTCAGATAAGTAAAGGATCAAGTTCAGGAAAACAAAAAACATTAAGCAATGTCAACACTGATCAGTGGTCATGGAGTAATGTCTTACAAAGCCCCCTGATTTAAATTCTGAATACCAGTATACTTGATTCAAATTGTAAAGTGTGGCACTTGGTATTTTTTTCCACCACTGAGGCAGTGACAGCTGATTTGGCCCTATAGTTTCAAGGCTTTTTTTGGGCATACTCTTTACGCTGCAGGTCACCTTTGGGTTCGGAGTCAGAAGAACACATAGCTTAGAGATAAAACAGAATGGAGAATCTGCCAACTTATTTCCCTCTATAGTTAAGATCGAAACAGACAAGTTAATACTATCACCAACAAAAATAAAGTAATGGAAAGGAGATCATTTGTAAGAAAAGGAGGGTTCAAGTAGGTGAAAGACCAATTGACCCTGGAAAGAAAGAAGTGATCTAACCACATTCTGAAGTTTGTCACTAAGCATTTCAATTCTAACCCAACTCATGTAGAAGAAGGGAAAAAGTTGCGTTGGAAATCTAGAAATGTATGAGCCTGTATTAGTCAAACTCTGGAAAGAACAATGAAGGATTCCTCATTGACTAATTTAGAAAAAGGCTCTCAACCATCTTCTCAGTGCTTTCATCTCACAGTATAGATTCTTTGGTCTTGGTGCGGGACTCAACATTCCTCAAGTCAGCTGTTTCCCTTCTAAGGGAACTTGTCAAAGACAATTGAATCAGACCATTTTCAGCTGTCCTCTTAAACGAATATACATTCTGTATCAACAACATACTTATTAGAAGTTGTTTGTTAATGCAAAGGACTGTGAAAGCAATTTTAAAACCTTGGGTGTATTAAATTCTAATTAACAAAATCAAACCTTTCTTTAAAGGACATTTCTTCTGAATTGCATTAAGCTAATATGTGCCTGCTAATGCTAATTAAACCCATAAAGGAAAATACTTCGTCAGTCAGTTCCTCAAGTCAGGAAAACAATACCTTTTGGCAGTCTAGCCAGCTCCCCACCCCGCAGCATATATTAGTACCGTGCATATTTCTCCTTAGCCATTGTTAATTAAGAAAAGATATCAGGCTCATGGATTTATAATTGGTCTCTTGCTTGTAGTAATAGCAAATATATAGTGAATAGACCACATCAAATAGTGTTTGTCCTCTAGGTATTCAGATCAAACCTTCTCTCTTTGATAAAATTAGTAAAGGGGAAGAGACCAAGACAATGTGCCTATTAAAAAGATTTAAGATGCTTGCTCTTTAAAAAAAAATATTCAAACACTCACTGAAATTTCTTAGCCCACGTGGGCTTTCTGATGGGTAAGGATGGTAGAGAAATGACAAAAGTTAATTTTATATGTCCCTTGGTTGCAAATATTGTATTCAGAGCAAAGGAAGCTGTTATGGCACTGGGTTTGGCTACAAAAGCTCAATTTGAGGCAGAAGTGAAAGAAAAAAATACAGTTCATACATTAAACCATCACAAGGAACTGACTTTTAGGCAGAGTGAGTTTGTCTCATTTTCTTAGGCAAGTACAATTATTTCACCAATGTAATGCTCAATTGATAAACAAAAACAAAAAAATCAGAATTTGTTGCATCAAATGAACATAATCCAGTCTATAAAAACGCCACTTTAAGATATGAAGGTAGTCACAGTTTGCCCCTTGATGATGTACCAAGATGGGCATGACTGGGCTGGTTGAGTAGATGATCAATAGAATATGGAGTTCTGTAATAAACTAAAAGTACCAAATTGAATGTCCATGGGTATGAAACAATTTATAGTTAAATCTCTCTGTTACCTGCACAAAGATATGTCAAATGTAGGTCCTCGTTACCTGAGATCCTTGATAACTATCGTGCCAGTCGCTCCCTCTGCTCCTGCAACTGCAATATGTGTGAAGTCCCCAGAATCAGAAGATGGTGGCTTGGCGGTCGTTCCTTCACTTACTTTGAGTGTAAACTTTAAGATGCTCTTCCCGAGTCAATGAGAATTTACCCCGCTCTTAGTGTTTTTTGAAAATCTCTTAAACCTGGCTTTTCTAATTCTCTCTCTTTGGTTCCTGTTTTGTCACATCTCTACTCATGCTAAGCACTGGGAAACCACGTTTGGTTAGCTATGCGCTTCATAAAACCGTAATAATGATGATGATGATAATAATAATAATTAAGATGGTCACAGATGTGGTCATGGACTCAAGTGGAACTCAAACTTCAATTGTGGAGATGCATGTAAGCAACAGCGAAGTTAAATTGCTTATGATGGTAAATATGTATATGCATAAAGATGAACTCTTGGGAATGAGTAAAAGAGTGGGTGATCTCGATTATATATTAAATAATGAATGAATTAATTTATTTATTGTTTGAATAATTAAAATCATTACAATCTTTTAACACAAAGTATAACAGTGTCATGTAAAAATGCAAAGCTAAAAATACAGGGCAGTGCTAAAATAAGAATATATTCTGCTTTATTATAAGAACAAAACAGTTCTCTCCCTGTGATTCAACCCGGATAATTGAGGGTGATGAAAGAGGTGAAATCTTTCCAAAAGTCCAGTGTACCTGTTGCTAAGCTGATAGGTTGATCGTTACCTTAACAAGGAGATTAATACAAAAAAGGTCTCAATCTACTAAACTGCAATCATAAATTTCTTATCAGCAAACCATGTGCAAATAGCTTAATGCAGGAGTGCAAATAAATTAAATTGTGAGATGCTAAAAGGGATCTTGTTCATTACTTGGGTGGCTGAAAGAATCTTCATTCAGATTTACAGGTCTCCATCCACTAAACTGCAATCTTAAATTTCTTATCAACAAACCATGTGAGAATCACTTTATGGAGGAGAGCAAATAAAAGTGCGAGTTGCTAAAAGGGATCTTGTTCATTACTTTCGTTGGCAGAAAGAATCTACATTTAGAGCCTGGTTTTAAATGTGTTACACCATATGAGCAAAGGTGCTGTGTTAGCATAACCAGATGCCTTTCCCCCAAAACTTTTCTTTTGGTACAATGCCAGGTATAGAGTGTTGTACTTGTGTGTGAACAATTACTCTCGCTGTTGCCTATTAACACGGTGATAACCAGTAGAATTTCCCGTGACTGAATCTTAAGCAACACATATCAACCTTCACTAGACGTGCAAATGAGCATGAAGCGCATAGCACTTTAGGTACCATCAGCCATACTGGTGCTACGTTTTGTGAGAAAAATTAGATACCACCAGTAAAATTAATCCTAGTTCTAGGGAGACCCACGGTTCCCGAAAAGTTAAAATAATTATAGTAAAAACCTTTTAAAGAACAGTAAGCTGACTTACTTAAACATCTTAGTGCTAGTTTGGTTATAGGAGGAAATTCTATTGCAAGACTACTCCCTGCGTGTAACAATGATCTACTCCAGGAATATTTGGATCAATACAATGTGCGAGCAGCGGTTTTTATGGCAGGTTCCAGATCAAAAGAGGCAGCTGTTCTGGGCAGATAGGTTGCCAAAAATTATTTACCTTGTTTGAACAGATTGTGTACTATGATATAAAGCCCTTACATGCTTGATGCCACACTTGGTAAGGAATCCTTTCATTTGCAATGAGACCAACTACATACCATTGTCTCTGTCACTATATTTGGTAGTACTCCTGTCCTCTAAAATACATCTTTCAACATTTTGATTGTACTATTGGTGGTGATATTGCTCAAAGATAACTTCTAGACACCTTAGAGTGAACATTCTCTAGGACAGCCTTAAATTGCTGCACCTCAGGAAGGAAGGAAAATGGGCCAATGAAATCTAAACAGAACCCAAGGTAACCTAAATCTTCATTATTTTGGGGTTGGCTTCTCTCACTCACACCCACTTTTAACCGTTCCTCACTTCCGCTACACATAGAAAAACTAATTATACTTGTAGTAATATATGCTTTCAGTCCAGGCCACTAAGATCTCTGCCTAAGCCTTTTTGGGGGGATTGTCTAACCCAAATGCCATTGATGTACCAGCGTCATCGGTTTCTAGGGGGCACAATTCTTCCACCTCTAACCATGTTTGTTGCATAGTGTCAGTTCATCCAACATTTTATTATATGGCCTCACACTTACAGGCAAACAACTGTTCTTTTGGGAACTCTCCCTGACTAACTTCATTACACTTTTCATTTCTTCATCCTTATCCATGACTGAAACCCAACCCTTTAATTAAACTGCATTGTAAGATCCTTCCTAAGTAACATTAATACTTTATACCACCTCTTCTTCAGATTCAAATTCATCTAATCACTTCACTTTCACTGGGCAGTCTTGACAGATTTGCCATCCTGTGATGTACTACATGGTGTACATGAAGCACTCCAATTTGGCACAGGTAGCCAATCTAGAAGACATATCTGAACCTCCATGTGACGGAATCTTGAGCAGCGGTCTGTAGACCTTCCTTAAGATAAATGTCATTCCTCACCCAAATATCCCAAAATATTCCATATGCCACACAACTGCCAATGCTTCTTTATCAATGACAGAATACATTCTTTCTGAATTAGTCAACACACAGGATGCAAAGGCAAGTGTTAACTCTCTAGTCCTATGTTTCCACAACAAGACTGCAACAATTGCTGATGCACTGGCATCTTTCGTGGTTATGGATTTCTTATTTAGGTCAAAAGGTTTCAGTATATAAGCAGAGGCAATGGCATCGTTGACAGGTTCAAATGTTGATCTTCGCCCCACATTATAAAAATTAAGAAAAAAATACATTTAGGTTTTCAGTATTAAATTTCTCAAAATACTTGTTCATGCCCAAGAATGACCTGAGAAAGTCTTCATCAGTAAGAGTATGTGCATTTTCTACTGCACTAACTAGATATTTATTTGGTCTAAATCCTTCCATTGGAAAAGTATATCTCAGGTACTCAACTTCAGTTTCGAGGAAACTTTATTTGTATGTGGTGTACTCCAGCATCTGCAAACTAGCATACTTCACCCAGACCCTGGTTATATTCACCGACAATATTACAAAGCACCAAAATGCCACCACAGAAGAGGTTTTGGGTGTCCGTCAAAATTCCAGATTCAATGAGCTGAAAATGTGGCAGCTGATGCCAAACCATAAGTTCAGGTGTATTAAATACTGTTAAGGATTTGGATTTAGGGTGTGATCAAATCTGGTAATAGGCACTTTTAAGATGAGTTTTGAAAAGTACCTCCCTCTTCTCTCAGTGACCTTGAGTCTACACAAAAACTGAGGCTACCATCACTCTTCTTCATTATCGCAATATGGGATAATCATTAGCTCAATACCCTTAACCATTTGGTGCAACAATGTTTTTACTTCGTATCTGATGAATACGGATATCCTTTTAACCTGGTGTCTTATAGACATAGAACCTTTTTTCAATACAATTTCAGGAGTATAGTTTTTCACAGTACCTGACTTATCTTGACACTGTGGAAATTCATAAGAACTCCTTCCACATTTGTCAGAAATCACCATAACCTGATCTGGTGCCCTAGGGTTAGTTATTATACCTAGATCGTAATGGTGCAACTATCTTAAAATTAGTGGCCTTGATCGGGGCACATACACCTTTCTTGCCTTTGATCCTGAGGTCTTGAAACATTATTTCTGCACACATTTACCCTATGACATTGATGGACCTCCCTTGGTATCCGCGTGGATTTATGTACTTTGGAAAAAGTTTAATATCTGCCCATGTCATAACAAACATGTTAAGAGTGACTGCATATAGGAGACCAGAGTCAACCACTGGATGAACAGTTATTCTCCTTACTACCGTCTTACTTTAGGCCTGATCATACAACAGATGTATCCTTCGGGGGCATCTACATTCATTATTTTTGTTGCGTCGTTATCTTGGTCACCATCTACTGCAGCAATCTTGCTTCTTCCAGATAGACATACATGTGCAAAATGACCTCTTTTGCCATATTTCCTGCAATCCTTTTCACTATCTGGACAGCCTTGAACTTCTGTCCATGGTATAAGCTGCAACATTTGAAACAGTTCTGTTTACAGTCTTTAATGTTGTGCTTTGACATGTTTCCTACCCTTTGTTATCTGATGCGTTTTGTTTGGTCCTTGGGAGATGCTTCTTCCCCAAAGGCATTTATCTCAGTATTTGGTTCTTGTTGAACCTCTTCTGCCACTGCCTGTTCCAGAATCTATATCACATCGCAAGCTCTCCATCTCCTTCATGCATAGATAAAACTCTTCCACAATCTTCGCTATTGTGATAGCTTCTTTGAAAGTTGGATACTTACTAATGTACTATAACGTAACCCCTGATTAACTCTGTCATTTGGCCAAATTTGCATTCTATTGCCAATTCACAAAGCCTTGCTACAAAGTCATGTATACTTTTGGCTATTTTCTGCAGTGAGGTATAGAATTTCTGTCATGACAATATTGGCCGTTTTTGCAAATCTGTTTTTCTATCTCATCTTCTGCTCTCTAAATACATCACCTATAGTACTTGTGTAACAAATATGAAAACGTGCTGGTTGCCTTTGCCTAAAACAATTAACATACATGCTGTGTTACAACCATGAGAACAATTTAGGCCATCCACTGCTTTCAAATTCATAGCTGTCAAGCTTCCCAACTCCATGCGTGATGTGCTACTCCATTCCAGTTTTTTTCTTTGAATTCTGGGATTCCTTGTAGTCCTGTTTCATAATGAAATAAACAAGCCTACAATTCCCAGAATTCAACGGAAAAAAAACTGGTCTGGAGCAGCACATTACGCATGGACCTGGGAAACATTATGCATCGACCTAGGAAACTTGCCCGGGGTGATAGCTGTGGAAGATAGCAATCTGCTCTTTCCTGTCGACATTGTGAGTTCCAGATTGATCCAGAATGTTAGGTGGTATAATTATCCTTGTGAGAAGGCAATAATTGAACGTTTGATGAGCTTAAAGTTCAACCTGTGCAAAGTGTTATTTTCTCACCGTTAATAGTCTGTAAGCTTACAGTTTGTATTTGGCTTAGAATCTTGTGGAACTATACATGTTTCAATTTGTCTTTGTAGTGCATGAAATGCTGCAGAGAATCCATTAGATGATGCTGTTCCTCCAGGAAAACGTTATCACAAGATTTTGATCAGGGTGGAGGCGATACAAAGCTTGAAGAGTCTGTGTGAAAGTAGAAGGGGCAACACTTTGTCTGGTTTGACAGTAAGGAAACAAGCAAGCATTTCAGTATTTGGACAGACTGAAGGGGTGTCTGCGTGTCAAGGAATGGTGGGCTTGATGGTTCTTTCTCATGGTGCAAGTTTGGCATGTGAAAAGAGATTTGTGAGTTGCTCTGAAAGTGCAACTTAGGCGTGCAGAGAGTGGTGAGTTACAGCTTGATGTTTGTGCCTCTGGAACATGTTAATAGAGAAGAAGACAGTGACCAGCTCGTGAGGAATAGCAAAATTACATAGTTAGTAGTCAATACAAAAGTAAAGTTCATAAACCGATTTATACTGCATCACTGCCACACTAACCAGTCAAGAGACGTGGCAGGATTGGAATCCGTTGTGGCACTGCTTTGAAAACAAAGTTGGTGGGTTTTTCTAGCTCTGCTGTAACCAGAATCATTGTGTCTGGTCTCATAAAAGCATTATCAAATTCTCCTGTAATAAGGTTCCTGAGTCCAATGTACGTTTCTTCAGGATTAACTCAAGGCAGCCTCCCAATGTGCGTCTGGAGGCCAGCTGGGTTTCAAGTTACTCCAGGAACCACTCAGAATTCCTGCCATAACATTCTACCAGCTCAGTGTCTTAAAACAGAACCCCAGAGGGAGTGTCATACTGGTCCAAGAGAGTTGTGGCACTAGGAGCTAGTTGTTGACGAAGGAACAGTGGCATGATTTTTCACTGCCGTTTAAACAATGACAGACTCAGGAGAAGGAGCCATCATGAGAATCGTTTGGTCTTTCCCTGGGGCCTGTATGTTTCTGCAATCTTGAAGGTGCCAATTTAGCAGAAGCAATTGTCAGTAAAAGCTCCATTGCTGGCTCTAAGAGGTTTGAAGAATTAAGATACCTAAAAGATAAAGCTAAGGCAGAGTACACCACATACTACTGCCAGGAGTACCACGTCATGCTCATTTGCTACTGCTCTTCAATAATGCCTATAAGTACTGGGGACAGGCCCTCAAATACACATCTTCCTCTCCACGGTATGCATCCAACATACCTCTACGAGGCTTGCCAGCACCAATGGACCCAGTTACTTCACTGATACTTGCACACTAGGAATCAGTTGGGATTTGTTTTTTTAGGTAACCTCTTTGCTAACAGAGAATTAAGGTCCCACCAAGACCTGACCCAAACATATAATTTACCTACATCACTCTTTATAATGCATGCTACTTACTATCTCTCGATTTATTCAGAAACACTTTGCTCCCAATGGCATAGAGCCCGTGACTCACTCATTCATACAGACACTTAATGAAATGGGCTCTGGGCGATAATTGATTAAGTGGTTATACAGAGGTTTGCGTAATCACCTACAGACCAAAATCACACCTCTCCGAACACTCTGGGAAGAAGAACAAAACAGAGCTCAGCATGACAAGGAATGGCAATTTCTCACAGCCTATCACATCATGATGTCGTGAAATTCTAAATTTAAATGTATCCAGTTCTCCATATTACACAGGGCATGTTTTACCCCAAAAGTACACCACTAGCGACACAGAACTGGCCGGGTGCAGAGGTCGAAGCTGGTGTCAGGTTTTCAATAGAATCCTATGAGGACTGGGGGCATTCAGAAGAACGCAGATTGCAGGTAAGTACCTGTGGTTTCAGAACACAGGCCTGGGGGGTTTAGGTCAGCACTGGGGTGGGGGTCAGCACCAAACATACACCCTCAGCGGCATAGAGGCGGCTGGGTGCAGGGTTCAAACACAGCGTGGGCGCCCAATGTTTTTCAATGAGGGAAACCCAAGGGTCACAAAGATGTTGCAGGCTGTGTCCATGGTGTCGGTTTCAGAAAACCAAAGGATGGAAAAGGAGAGGTGCCCGCTGGACATTGTTGCTCCATCGGTCGGATTCCCCAAGGCCAGGGGGATGCGGGTGCAGAGGAACCTTTGGGCATTGGGAATCTCTGTCGGATCTAGTTGCGGTCAGGGGGGTCCCTCCGGATTCAGGCTGCAGGTATTGTCGTGTGAGCAGGGGAAGGGGCGGGGGTCAACCCAGAGTGGACTTGAGGTCGAAATCGCCTGGGGACCTTCTTTGGACCAGTGGGCCAACTGGCTGTAGGCCTTGGGTGCAGAGTGGACAGGGCTCCCGGATCCGGGGAGGTTCTGGAGTCCTTTTGGAGGGTTTCTTCTAGACAGGGCTGCTGTTCTCAGTAGTTCTTGGTCCTCTGCTGGGCAGGCAGTCCTCTGGGGGTTTATAGAGGTTGTTGGTCTGCAGTATTCATTGCCTTTTTTTGTGGCAGGAGTCTTGAAGCTGCAGACAGGCCGGTACGGCTGGGGCTAAGTCAGTTGTTGTCTGGAGACTTCACTGCTGGGGTTGGTTCTTCAGTCCTTTCTTCTTTCTTGAGGTCACCAGGAATGTGGTGAACAAGGTTCAGAGGTGCCCCCAAATACTAGATTTAGGGGCATTACTGGGGTCTGAAGACTAATGGCTTCTGAGGGTGGCTACATCCATCCAGTGTCCACTCCTTTTGGGGAGGGGGCACATTCAAATCCCTATTGGTCCCTCTCCTCCAAAGCAAGATGGAGGATTCTGCAAGGGGGAGGGGAGGGTCACTTCAGCTCTGGACACCTTAGGGTTGGTCCTAGCGGGAGTGGTCACTCCTCCTTGTTTTAAAAAAATTTCCCGACGGACCTGCCACCAAAAGTGGGGCTTGGTCCGAGGAGCAGGCGTCTCCACTAGCTGGACTGCCCTGGGGCACTGTAACAGGAGGCATGAGCCTTTGAAGCTCACCGACAGTTGTTAAGCAGGCTTTGTTCCTGCCACGTGTTAAGCAGGCTCTCACCCCATGGAATCAGAAACTTGTCTGTTAGTGGCAGGCTGGCACAGACCAGTCAGCCCTACACTAGAAGGTTGGGTAAAATACAAAGTAGGGCTTTGTCCGGGGGGCGGGCATATCCACTAGGTGGGGTGCCCTGGTGCACTGTAACCCAAGGCTTGAGCATTTGAGGCTCAGCGCCAGGTGTTACAGTTCTTGTAGGGGGGAGGGAGGAGGTGTGAGGTACCTCCACCCAGGACAGGCTTTGTTTCTGGACACAGAGTGCACAAAGGTGCTCACCCCATGTGGTCAGAAACTTGTCTGAAAGTGGCAGGCTGGCCCAGACCGGTCAGTCCTACACTAGCAGTTTGGCTAACATGCAGGGTGCATCTCTAAGATGCCCTCCGTGTGCATTTTACAATAAATCCAACACTGGCATCGGTGTGGGTTTATTGTGCTGAGAAGTTTGATACCAAACTTCCCAGTCTTCAGTGAAGTCATCATGGAGCTGTGGACTTTGTAATGACAACCTCCCAGTCAATGTACCTAATATGGCCACACTGCAATTACAATGTCTAAAAATGGTCTTAGACACTGTAGGGGCATATTGCTTGTGCAGCTATCAGGGGTGTGGAATTTATTAAAATATCTACTTGTCCACGGGACAGGTTGCTTCTCAAATCTACTTGTCCTGTAAAAAGATCTACTTGTCCCTTTGGTGCCATGTAGTGTGGCGCCAAATTATGGCAGCAATCTCATTATGTAAGAGTTCTGATAATAGCCTCTCTGATTATGCCAGGGCTACTACCATAGTAGGGCTTGAATACTTGCAGTTTCAATCCCTACTGTAGCAATTTCCTTATTTTTCCACCTTTCTGCAGATCTGCATACTGGGGCTGGAGGAAGCAGTAAGCAATAGTTCCAGGGCTGGAATGCCTTTGAGTCTGCAAACCTACTAACCTGCATGTTTTAAAGATTTTCACCAGCTTCCCTCTAATATTTTCCCATTATTAAGAAAGGTTGGACATTTACTCCTGACAATGGCAGAATTAGAACTTCTTCCAGGGTTGGGAAGAAAGTGGCTGGAGGGAAAATGAACTTGCAAATTCTCAATAGATTTTCACATGAGCAAATCTACACATGCGTATTTACCCATGCTAAAATACAGTTCACAAATATTTTATAGGGGTACGATATATACCATGGGTGCACTTTTGTGACTTTCTTTAAGAATTTGGGGCCACATGTAGGTAGGTTCAGATTTGCGAGTCGCAAATCCGAATGTAGGATGGTGTCCCTGACACCATCTGTGATTCGCAAGGGCTTCGCAAATGCACACCTTATGAATAATCATAAAGTGGGTCGCAATTTGCAACCCCCTTGCGAATGGCGGCCTCAAAGGGATGGTGGCCCGCTGGAGACAGCAGACCACCATGTCTGTGACTGCTTTTCAATAAAGCAGTTTTTTATTTTTTTGTAATGCAGCCCGTTTTCCTTAAAGGAAAACGAGATGCATTACAAAAACGAAAAATGAAACGTTTTCGTTTCATTTTTTCAGAGCAGGCAGTGGTCCTCAGGACCACTGCCTGCTCTGAAAAAATGTTTACAGTGACATTCACAATGGGGAAGGGGTTCCCTTTTGTGAAAGTGTTAGCACCCATTTGAAATGGGTGCAAACTGCGATTGGTTTGCGCCCGTGTTCAATCCTACATTGCACTGCGAGTCGCAATTAGGAAGGGAACACCCCTTCCTAATTGCGAGTTGCAAAACTGGGTTTGTGCATCGCAATGTGCTTTTTGCACGTCGCAAACAGCGAATGTCGCTGTTTGAGACATGCAAAAAGCTACCTACATGTGGGTCTTGGTCCCTAATTAGGTCTGGTGTTAACAAAGACATTTTGTTTTTATTCAACTTCTATTTCGCTCTCTTTCGGCTGGCTTTACTGTGAGTGATCGCATTCTTCTCTTCCACAAGGAGCATATTGGCACACAAAGTAGTTTTGTTCAGTGTCAGGAACTACAGTGGCAATCAGTGACGTAACGAAACTGGAGGGTGCCCCTTTGCAAAGAACATGGAGGAGCACCCTCTCCAGACTCACTCAGGGCAGGTGCTGTGCTGAAGGGGTCCCCTGGAGGGCGGCTGCGGGGCCTTTGTTATGGCACTGGTGGCAACGTGTGCTTTTAGAGTTCAAAAACGTTTTTTTTTTTTTTTTGCCAGTGTTTGTTACAATGTTGAGGGCCTGGTAGCTCCCACAACAATAAAGTGTGACAAAAGCCATGTCAAAACAAGACACGCATTGATGAAACTAAAAGACTTATAAAAATATGTCAGATCAGTTGGCTTTGTCAGTGTTTGTTTATTGTCATGCATCCCATAATCGTGTTGAAAATGGTTACACTGATTTTCCATTAGAAATATTTTTGGGAAATACTAGCATGCATCAAAACATTTTACTAAATGACACTTCATTTGCATCTAATCAGAGAGCATTCTGGGAGTATTATACTTAGCCTCATAGCCTAAACTTTTCAAACATGTGTATACATGTTTTTTTTTTTGTACTGGAACCAACGTCAGTAGTGAAGTGTGACCTTAAAACATTTATTTACAGCACTCACCCTAATAATGAAGGCTTTCAAATAATGAACCATAAATACAAGTTCGAACAGCATTATCTTTTGGAAAAGCATTACCTCAACTGCAGAGAGTTCCGCTCTCTGTAAACAGGCAGCCAAAGGGTTTGTGCTACAGAGGGTTGGGCCTACTTGTCCCAAGGACAAAGTAAACATAAAAACTTGTTGCCCTTGACCCCAAACAAGATGTCCCGGGCACGTTATTCAAAAATGCTTTTCGAAACAGAACAGGTATATTCTGAGATTCAATACAATCTAAAATAAACAAAGCTATATAAATGGCACATTCCACTTCTTTGAAGTGTAATCATCTTTAAGTATAAAAGGCAAGTGAATCAACAGCATGTTTTACAAATATTCCTAAGATCCTAACAGATCATGACAAATTACTTTCTAAGCAGTTACAGTCAACCACCCAGAAAGAAAATGAAAGAGCTTAGTGCAGATAATATGGCTTTGCATCCCAAAGCAAGCACACATCTAGCTTGCCAAATTAGTCAGTTTCCATGCTTTTTGGGCATTGTCAGAGACAAGCTGGGATGATAATTAAAGGGGCTTAGCTCCCGCTCATTACTTATCATTGGTTGGCTACATTGTCATTCATTTACTAGCTTCTCATTAGTCAGTATGTTTAGTTTCGCTTTCTCTTCGTGTGTGTAGGGACCAAGTACTAAGTGATTTCTTTATAGGTGTTCTTGCACGCACTGGTTGGACTTCGATGGAGGATTTTTTTTTTTCTTTTTTAAAATTTAACTTCTAACAAGAAAGAAGAGCGCATGCATTGGCAGCTCGTCCCCCTCTTCCAAGGTGTTGCCTACCCCGTTCCCCTCACGCCCTCATCTTGCTGCCCCCTCTCATTGTCACTGCTGATTGCCCTTTCCACCTCATAAACCTAAGCCCAATTTTGTTTTAAGTCTCAGAAAAATGGCACCAGAGAGCTGTTCAGCCTTGAATCAGATGGGTCAAAACAGGCCATTACTGCCTCCCTGCAGAACCTGATACCACATGCATTCCATAGGCGCCGCTATTTAAACAGATTTTCCTAATCCAATAGACTGTGCAAAAAAGATATTGCCTGAAGGTAAATAAACCACATTAACACTTAACAGAATGCAATAGCAACCAAATTATATCACTGATGTTACAACAGCAGCATTAAGCCTAGTCTGCAGACAAACTGAATGTAAAATTTCACATGTACACTTCAATGGAAAATACTGCTTTGATAAACAAGCCACCATAGCCTTATAGGATTTAAAAAAAAAAAATCCAAGATTTATGCAATTAATCTCGATTAAAATCTGCAGATTTTGTATTGTGCTGCAAAAATAATTGAATGCTGTTTATATCTCTAAAGGAAGATAGGCGCAGAGACCCAAAGATATACATTACAAAATAAGTAAGATGTAGACACACAGCAGTGAAACTTCCTGGATTGCAGAAAGTATGCGTAGAAATGTGGATCAGCAACAGTGGCCAAGACTCTATCCATAGTGCAAGTCACTTTGAAGCCTTTCAGCTGAGAATCCCCTCACTTTCCCTTACCCTTCCCTCCCTTCCAGTCCCCCAAAAACATTCAGCAGGTGGATGCCTAGTAACATCCATTTAGCTGCACTATTAGTCATTTTCCTAAACCAACAAGAGCTTTATGAGCAAGGTATACAATTTAAGTAGGCCAGCAGACACAATCTGGTTCTCATCCAAAGAATCACTGGAAAGAGAAAGTAGAGGCATGGGTTGCAGGCAGACAATCTGGTATGCATGTTTGGCTGCCATTGTATACGTATGAACATTTCAACACCCATTTAAAGTAGTTCTGGTAACAGGGATAGTTTTTTTTTAATTTTTTTTTACACTTTGCATCAAGAGCTGTTAGATGTCGTCCAATTCAGAGACATGACGACATGCACCAATGATAAGCAGTGGAAGAAAATTAATGATTTCTTTCAAACTAGACTTCCAAGGAATGCTACAAGTCTTCCTACTATTCAAAATTACAAGACCCGCAGAAGTTCCAAAACTACAAGTTGCAGTACTGTGGATCAGACATACGTACAACTGTAAGTAGGAATTTTTCCAAAGGTGTGAAAGTGGAATTGGCCGGCCTGCCCTTTCTAGCAATGTGGTTCAATAGTGCCGGACCCTATCAACAAGCTATAGAGGAGTTGTCTTTATACAGTTTAACACCTTCATAACAACCCTTATAATATATAACAGATATGACGACTGTAGTTATTTAACATGACATTTAGACTAGGCTTTTGCCATTCACCTGCCCTGGTCTCCTGGTCATCGTCTGCTGCCCTACCCAGCTCCTCTGGCTGCTGCTGCCTCTGCCTCTTGCCTGGGACGAACTGAGAGTCTCCTGACTCTCAGTTTGAGGCCCTCCTCCATCTGCAGGTTCATTACTGCGCCTCATCCCCGGTTGTCTAGTGGCCATCACAAGTAAGTATTTTCCTCTTCTTTTCTTCTCTGTCGCTCTTTCACTCTTGCATTTTCTGCCTTTTTCCTTCATCATCCCTCATTTTTCCCCTAGTGCTTTTTCCTTTCTTCCCTCTTCCTCTGCCCCCCGTGAATACACCTTTCCCATCCTCCCCCCTCCCAGCTGACTGCTCCCACGCCACCTCCCCTTCTTAGTGGCGGCCAAAGGTAAGCTCGTCCACACACCAGGAACACTGGATCTCCGTTAAACCACTCCCTGGACAGCCTCTGTTACAACTCTGAGACCCTCCTCCGCCTCAACACCGGACGTCACAACAACCTCTGCAGCATCTCACCCAAAGAGACCCACAAACCTTTCACCTGCAGGAACTACAACTGCAGCGCCAACCTCAACAAACCGAAGGTACTCTCCACACACAAAGATAACAACCACCTCCACAATTCCATCAATTGCCTGCTCCTGAACATCCTCTCCCTCCACAAACATGCCACCAAACTCTGGGACCTGATCGACACCACCCGACTGGACATCGCCTTCCTCACCAAAATCTGGACCAACCCCACCTCGGGTCCAGACAGACATCACCATCACCATTCCCGACAATTACAGCATCCTACAGAGGGACCGGCCCTCCTGCCCAGGTGGAGGACTCCCCAACATACACAAGTCCTCACTACACGTCAGGGCCGTCCAAGAAGATCACTGCACCACCATTTAACACATTCACTTCCAGGTCCACTCCAACCACAGCTCCTCCATCTGCAGCACCCTGGTGTACAGGCCACTCGGCCCCCACCCAGCTTTCATAGACAACGTTGTAGACCTCGCTACCCCCGAGGCCCTGGTGTCAGTTGACTACCTCCTCCTCAGCAACCTGAACTTCTACTTTGAGGACCGCACCGACCCAAACACCACAGCTCTACTCGACAACCTCGCCACCCTCTGCCTCAGACAGCTGGTCTCCGCACCCACATAACATTACAAAAGAGGTCCAGCTAAAAGAACTACCACAGGATGGACAGGAAAAAGGATTTCCTGTTAGAAAAACACCAGCATTTCCCTTTGGTGCCATGCTTCATCATTGGGTTTCTTCCTGTTCTGCTACATAGCGGGTGTGCTACGACCTACGGGATACGTGGGAGCACAGATGTAGTCTTGTCAATGTGAATCACAGGAGGGATAGGGGTGGTGGGGTCTTGGGTGAGTTAAAAATACCTGTCTCCTAGTAATTCCAATGATTTAGTAGATCTCTTGGAGGCAGTATGATTAAAAAGGGGCTGCAGAAGTGGGGGATGTAATATACCTGACTTCCTAGTCTACAAGTTTCGGAGCCTTACCATTAGGCTCCTCTTCAGGACCAACGTGGACTCCCTGGTACCACTCCTTGTTTGACTACCTTTAATGAAAGCATAAATAATACATGCTCTGTGATATGGAGCAATTCACCTTACTAATGTGGTGTCATAAGATGATACCTATCGTTTATGGTGTCCGTCATTGATACCTGTGGAAATACAAGAGAGGCATAGTTATCATAGCTCCCATCTGTAATGGGCTGCTATATATGTTGTTTGTGGGTGTGGTGCCACCTATTTGCAAACTGCACCCCACTCGTGGGAAACAGCACTTGTGAATATCAGGACTGAGAGACTAAAGTACTCTCACAATCAAAAGTACAAGACATACTACATTTAAAACATTTAAACATGTAAACACTTTAAACACAGCACACAAGTGGGGCATGCGTAACTTACTCAGTAGTATTTGGATTCTTATATCAAAGCTCCTCCAGGATCTCAAAAGATTTGGAAAAGTTTTAGAATCTATTCATCTTACCGTATCTGTAGTGCCATGTAAACAATGTTCAAAAAGGCACTTACTTCCTCCAAGCGACACCCCGCTCTGTACCAAATGCTCACCTCCCTGGGGTCTGAAACTTGAATGCTCACATGGGAGCAGAGTCTAAATGTGCAGATGCTCTTGCATCTCTGCATGCTAAAGCGTTCAACACTAGACCACTAACTTCCCCAAGATGGTGGCATCCTGTGGAACGAAGGGGGGTCTGCGAGGACCCTAAAAGTAGGCATCCCTTGTGGGTGCCTGTAATTGCACACGTCGTTGGGGCTTCATGGGCTTACAGAGGCAAAACTGGGGATTCCCATATTGTTTTGATAATTATGTGGGAGTTTCTTGTGTTTAATGAAGGGTTACTCGTTCCCTTCTTACTGTGATGGTGACGTATATGTGAGTGGCTAATATTTATTGTTGAGGGTTTGCTCTTTGTGACACTATGGAATGTAAAGTAATGAGATGGACATAGGACCTTCTGCGCTGCCTAGGTGTACCATTCATTTCAGGAGATGTATACCCGACTAATGATTAATGTGATGTTAATATTTTATCAGCTGGCTCAAAGGTATGTTCGTACTGAGGCCAAATTGGTGTGTGCGTTGTTTATAAACCCATCGTTGTTCTTTTTCGAACAGTGTAGACTCGCAATTAATCTCTTTATGGTGTTCTTGGATAACCCACTGGTAATCCTCCACTATGTGCGCGTTCTCTTTAAAATGAGTGGTCATTTTAGTCGTAGCACGTCTACATCTCAGGTTACAATGGTGTTCGCAGATGCGAGTCTTAACCTTGCGGTTGGTCATCCACATATAATGTAGGTTACATGGACAGGTGATCATGGATACTGCTCGCTGAGTGTTACAATTGGAGAAATCTCTAATGTCCCATGTTGCGCTCTCGTTAAAGGTGACCTGTTTAGTGACCTTTGTTAGATGGCACACAATACAGTTCCCACATGGATAATGTCCATTGGGTAGTGGTAGGTAGTTGATATCTCCTGGTTTACTACGAAGATGGCGTGGATGGGTGTGCACAGGCATGTCTCGAAGACTCTTTCCCCGTTTATGTGACATCATGGGTTTAGGAATATTTAATGAGCCACTATTGAGGATGCACCAATGTTTGTTGATGTTGCTTGCTTGATTGGAGGCTATGTTTAATGTTGTGATACATATTGGTCTTTCCTCCTCTTCTTTTTGGGGAGTGGTGTCCAGAAGGGCTTCTCTGTTATTGCGAGCTTGCTTCATGGCTCGGGTTGATTATTCTTGGGGTGGGGTGAGAGGGAGGGGTTTTTCCTAGCCTCCAGTTTATATGCTAGACTCTGGGCTTGCTTCTTGTATTCTGATATAACTGAGCAATTCCTTCTCAATATGACAAATTGTCCAAATTGTAGGTTTCCTCTCAAATAGCGGGGGTGAGCACTATCAAACAGGTGCAAACAGTTTTTGGCTGTTGGTTTTTTTCATGGGTGGTTGTTTTAAGAGCACCATTGGTGGCTATAATGTTTAAATCCAGGAAGACCAAATGTTCCTTGCTTATTGTGCGAGTGAATTTCAAGAACTGTTCCTGTCTGTTTAAACACTCAAAAAATATTCACCATTTGTGTCTCATCCCCTTTCCAGATAACCAATATGTCATCAACATATCTTTTCCACAATACTATGTTGTCTCCGAATGGCTTGGCAGGGTTTAAAATTCTCTCCGCACCCACACACATCACAGGACACACAATGGACCCCATCTTCACCTCAAGCAACCGGATCACCAAAAAGATCATCTCCATCCCAGACTGGACCAACCACTTCTGCATACACTTCACAATCACCACACCCGGCAGCCGCACCTCCAGGACCCCCCACAGGAAATGGACCGAAATCACCAACGAACTCACCTTATCGCTCACCAAAGCCCTCCCTCCCCCTCTGACGATTCCAAAACAGCAACGCGCAACCTCAACGCATGGATCACCGAATGCGCCGACACTCTAGCCCCTCTCCAGTTGACATCGGCCAAACACGTACCTAAAAGGCCAGCTGGTTTCCCACCGAACTCCAAGCATCAAAGTGTACCCACAGACGTTTGGAGAAAAAAAAAAATGGAGGAACAGCCAATCCAGCAAAGACCTTGTCTACTTCAGAGCCACAACCGCCACCCACCAATGAAAAATCAAGGACGCACTCCAGGAGCGCATCCACTCCTCTGCACACAACTCAAAGGAAGTCTTCTCAGTCAAGCAGTTCACAGATCCCCCCCCTCCGAAGCCAACTGTATTCCCTTGTCACAGGACCTCTGCAACAAACTCACCTCCTTTTCCCCACCACAAGATCCAGGACCTGGCACCGAAACCTGCGACTGACCCACCCCTCAAGAACCTGCCCAGACCATCCACGACTGGTCCACGCTCACCACGGAGGAACCAGTCAACACCATGAACAGTACCCACTCCGGAGCCCCCTCGGACCCATGACCGCACCACATATACATCAGAGCAAGCGCATCCATCACCCCCGACCTTGGTAACACTATCAACTGCTCCATCAGCACGAGCACCTTCCCCAAGGACTGGAAACACGCCAAAATACGCTCTCTTGAAAAAACGTTCGGCGGACCCATCAGAACTAAAGAATTTCTGGCCCACCCTCACTGCTGCCCTACCCCACCAAAGTATTAGAGAAATCAATCAACGCAAAACTACGGAATTTCATCAAGGCCAACAATTCCCTGGACAGCTCCCAGTCTGCCTTCCGCAGCAATCACAGCAAGGAGACAGCACTCCTGGCAGCCACTAACAACATCCAATTACTCCTAGGCTGTGGCCTCACCGCAGCACTCATACTTCTCGACCTGTCAGCAGCTTTCGACACGTCTCTCACAGCACTCTACGAACCAGACTCAGCGACATAGAAAAACGTGGAAGAGCCCTGGAATGGATCCACTCCTTCCTCTCTGGGAGGACTCAGAGGGTCAGACTCCCACCCTACACCTCCAGACCCACAAGAGTCAACTGCAAAGTCCCCTGAGGATCCTAACTGAGTCCCACGCTGTTAAACATATACATGTCCTCTCTTGCTGCCATCGTCAGAAGCCACTGTATGAACACTGTGTCATTTGTCAATGACACACAGCTCATCAATTCCCTCACCGAAGACCCAGGCATGGCCAAAAGCAACTTTCATGCAGGAATGGAACCACTCGCCACCTGGATGAGAGAAAGCTACCTCAAGCTCAACTCCAACAAGACGGAGCTCATCACCTTTGGAAATGCCACCTCAGCTTGGGATGAATCATGGTGGCCCACATCCCTCAGTGCCCCCACCGCCCCCATCCACCATCCCCCCCCCCGGACCTTAGGAATCATCTTCAACTCCTCGCTATCCATAACCCGCCAGGTAAACTCCGTCACCTCCTCCTGCTGGCACAGATTCCACAAACTACGGAAGATCTTCAGATGGATCCCAGCAGACTGCTGCAGGACAATCATCCTCGCCTTGGTCACAAGCAAGCTTGACTACGGCAACGCTCTCTACGCTGGCACCTCAACTAGGAACATCAAAAAACTTCAACTCATCCAGAACGCCGCCACCAGATTCATTCGGGATCTCCCAACACCTGAGGACCCTCCACTGGCCACCGGTTGAGAAGCGAATCACCTTCAAGCTTCTTTCACACACGTACAAGGCCATACACAATGCAGGACCAGCCTACCTCAACCACTGCGTCTCCTTCCACACCCACGTCAGATCTCTCCGCTCCACCCAGATGGCCTTGGCCACCGTCCCTCGCATCTGCAAAACCACCGCAGGAGGACGATCTTTTACCTCAACTGCAGCGAAGAGCTGAACAACCTTCGCCTGGCACCTCAGCCAAAGCCCGTCGCTCACCATCTTCAGGAAGAACCTCAAGATGTGGCTCATTGGATGAGCCCCCCCACCCAAATCAAACTTGTTGATAGCGGCCTCTATCCAAAGTTTGGATTCAGCTATCGGACCAGTCTGTAAAAAATGATTTTACAGGTCTAACATCAGCAACAAAAAAAATATATATATACTTCTAACATGACGTGAGCGGGGGCAAAAGGGGGGGGTTAAGATCAGGTGTGAGCTATAGACACAAGTTTCAAGCTTTTCACATTATAATTTTGTACTGAACTAACTACCCTCGATGTACTTCTGGTCCATTTATAATGGAAACGCAGCAACAGGGTTTGCAGAAAGGTTATTTACGTGGGGAGCTTGGAAAAAGGAGATTACCGGGTGAGACACGTGGCGTTGACCCAAAAGTATAACTGAAGATCAGGTTTACTTCCAGAGTCTCACCCCACATCAAACATTCAAATGTGAACACTGGCACAGGAAACAGTAAAGGTCACCAAGTGTGGGTTGGGATTTAAAAAAAATAATAAATAACATTTTAAAAATAAACAGTGGTTCACACAAATAAAAACTGGGGTAAGGCTTTGCGTAGTTATCACCAGAGTGGGGTGGGCACAAAGACGAGGGCCCAGTTAGGCTAAGGATGATGAATGACATGATTGCTACAGTGAATTCTCCCAAAGTGTTATCCAGGTATATTTTAGGCAAGGTTGTGTCACTGTTGAAATCTGGTAAAGACATTAAGCACAGTCTACATTACATTCCACCATCTTAGTTGTTCAGTCAATTCAGGTACTGATTGGTTAAGACTTAAGGATGGTATGTTTCATCAAATAGCTCCATGATTGGCTGCTACATTTTAACATCTTTAATGGTCATAACATGTTACAGGAAAAGTGGGTCTTCTTATGTGTGTATCTTTCACAAACAGCAATCCCTCATAATAACTTTACATTCATCAACATAACGCACTGCATAATCATATTATAGAATTTCGGCGTACTTTCAGTCACAGAATACATGTTACATTGCACAGCTAACACCCTAAAGACAAGATACTGCACATCCTGTTTCATCCAAAAAAATAATAATAATTACATCGTTCGCCTTTCAATACACAGAGTGGGCAATAATATCAGAATTAACACATCGATGACTGCCAAAAAAGCATCAGTAGAACCCCAAAACGGGCATCAATTCAGGAACCAAACCAAGAAATGCAAACCACTGCAGCCAATATCCAGGGAATATGAAAGCCAATCACCATACAATACATGTAAGCTGAAACCACACATTTGCCACAAATGACCAGCAATTACAGTTCATGAACAAATAACATATAAAAACTAAATCTAAATGTCTTCCCCTACAATACTAGTGATACTGAACATGCCCAAAATAGCATTACACAAAAAGAAAAAAGTTTTTTTAATCACCAACACCCCTTAACCATGCATCACACCCCATTGCAACACTGCATGCAAGCAGAAATATCCAATGAAGGAGGAAAATAATAAACGTTGTGGAATCAGAACATTAACATAATGTACGTATCTCTTTTACACACATCTTCTCAACTTCAAAAATAGTGCAATTCCACACAACTTCTGACGACTGATAAGACATACCAATAATCAAAAACCTCAAGTCTGAGATAACGAAGTACTCAGTAACCATAACGTCATATGCGCTTCTCAGTCCGACTATAGACTTTTCTAACTGCATTATTTATTAAACACGCAAGAACCCAAAAGAACTACAAAAACAAAAAGGTCTTTCCTCAGAAGGTCGAAGAACTGCACACCCTTCAAACTTTTCGTCAACTGAGTATACTATACTACATACAAGATAGTGTTATTGCCCTGCAAATTACATGGGATACCTGCTTCCCAATAGTGTCATAATTGTGAATATATTTTACACAATACACTTGAGGGACAGAGTTACAGATTCAAATTCCAAAAAAGAAAGACTACGAACAGGTTTTTTTTCCCCCTTCTTCACAGTGACATCTGACAGAGGTCCATCAATTGCCACACAACCAATGACTCCTTCCTCATCATAGCAGCGGGGGTATCATCAAGACGACATTCTTAAGTCATAATCGCCCAAAACCTGCTGTAAGGAGACAACAGTGGGACAGTCAAGTAGACACACCACCACACAATAACCAAGCACACTGGCTGCCCCATACAGCACCCACTGTTCAACTTTAAGACACTTAAAAGAGATGGGATGTGTCACAATGTTGAAAGCCTGTTGTTCTCAGCTTTGCATACTTAGCTACATCAGACTGCTGACCTAATGCTTGAAACACAACCCTAATCGTTCTGTCACCCAAGCATAGAACACCCTTCACTCATGTCTGTCGTTTGGGCATAAGCAGCAATAACTTGAGTTAAATCATGCATAACTGCACAAATGAATAGCTCCTTTCATCTGCCATGAAACTGCAACTTCCCAAAGGTCAAAAGGGGATATGTTATGACGATCTGTACAACACACTAATCACCTGTATGGCTATCCAGGCTCTTGAGCAGGTGTGTGGTCCCCTGCACGGTTACTCAAAAAGCCAAGGCTTCACCTTCACCTGCCAGAAACTCAAGAAAAAATGGATCCTCGAGCGCACACCCGAAAACCTTGCTACCCTCAAGGAAGCCAACCGCAAACACCATCAACTGATCCGACTCGCCAAGCGCTCCCACTTCACAGAACGCCTCAACAACAACGCTCACGACTGCAAAGAACTCTTCTGCATAGTGAAGGAACTTTCCAACCCCAACGCCAACGACGTCCCTCCTTCCCAGGAACTCTGCGACGATCTCTCCACCTTCTTCTACCAGAAAATCGCAGACATCCACGACAGCTTCAACACCTTACCTCCGCCAGACCCCACCCCAACAACTCCTCCCACGCCTACCGCCTCACCTCCTGGACTCAAGTAGACGACGCTGAAACCCGAAAGACCATGAACTCCATTCACTCAGGATCTCCCGCTGACCCCTGCCCACATCACATATTCAACAAAGCCGACGCCACCATCGCCCCCAAACTCCGCAAGACCATCAACCTCTCCTTCAACACCGCCACCTTCCCGGACAGCTGGAAGCACGCAGAAATCCAACCCCTCCTCAAGAAACCTAAGGCTGACCTCAACGATCTCAAAAACTTCCGACCGATCTCCCTCCTCCCTTTCCCAGCGAAAGTCATCGAGAAGATCGTCAACGCTCAGCTCGCCCACTTCCTAGAAGACAACTCCATCCTAGACCCCTCTCAATCTGGTTTCAGACGAAACCACAGCACTGAGACCGTACTCCTCGCCGCCACAGATGACATCAGACAACAAATGGACAACGGCGAAACCTCAGCCCTGATCCTCTTGGACCTATCAGCCGCTTTCGATACAGTCTGCCACCGCACCCTACTAACCCGTCTCCACGAAGCCGCCATCCAAGACAAAGCCCTCAACTGGATCTCATCCTTTCTCTCCGGCAGAACCCAGAGAGTCTGACTCTCACCCTTCCGCTCCAAAGCCACCAACCTCATCTGCGGCGTCCCCCAAGGCTCCTCACTTAGCCCAACGCTGTTCAACGTCTACATGGCCCCCCTCGCACAACTGGCCCGCCAACACAACCTCAGCATCATCATCATCTCCTACGCCGACGACACCCAGCTCGTCCTCTCCCTGACCAAAGATCCTCTCACCGCCAAAACCAACCTCCACGAGGGACTGAAATCCATCGCCGAGTGGATGAGCAACAGCCGCCTGAAACTTAACTCCGACAAAACGGAAGTCCTCATCCTCGGGCGCACCCCCTCGGCCTGGAACGACTCTTGGTGGTCCACCACCCTCGGCCCCCCACCCACCCCAGCCAGCCACGCACGAAACCTCGGCTTCATCCTCGACTCCGCTCTCACCATGTCCAAACAGGTCAACGCTGTCTCCTCTTCCTGTTTTAACACCCTCCGCATGCTCCGCAGGATCTTCAAGTGGATTCCAACAGGAACCAGAAAGACGGTGACCCAAGCCCTCGTCAGTAGCAGACTCGACTACGGCAACGCACTCTACACAGGCATCCCAACAAAAGACATCAAACGACTCCAACGCATCCAGAACGCATCCGCCCGCCTGATCCTCGACATACCCCGCCGGTGTCACATCTCCCCCCACCTGAAGGATTTCCACTGGCTCCCGTGGACAAGAGGATCACCTTTAAACTCCTCACCCACGCACACAAGGCACTACACAACACCGGACCCTGCTACCTGAACTCCAGACTCAACTTCTACGTCCCCTCACGCCAACTACGCTCTGCCAACCTTGCCCTCGCCATCGTCCCCAGAATCCAGCGCAAGACCTCTGGCGGCAGATCCTTCTCCTACCTCGCCGCCAAGACCTGGAACTCTCTCCCCACCTCACTACGCCAGACCCAGGACCTCCTCACCTTCAGGAGACTCCTCAAGACATGGCTCTTCGAACGATAGCAGCAACACCCCCCCCCCAGCGCCTCGAAACCCTAACGGGTACATAGCGCGCTTTATACATCTATTGATTGATTGATTGATTCAGCCTCTTGCTGAACTGAAGAAGGGAGGAGATGGACTCTGATGTGTTGAAGGAGGTTTTTCTACGTTTTTGGTATAATGCTGGAGAATGAGCATCCTTTTATTCTGCTTCGGTGAAAATGGTGGGGGATATGCAAGTGAGTGTGAGGGAAAGAATAGATGTCTGGCAGGCTGTTCAGGTATGCTGCTCCAGTATTGTGTAGGGCTTTGTATGTGTGCGTGAAAAGTTTGAATTTGCTGTGCTTGTGAATGGGGAGTCAATTAAGCTCCTTGAGATGCAGTGCAATGTGGGTCCAGCACGGCGGGCAGAGAGCGAGTCTTGAAAAGGCATTCTGGATGATCTGAAGTCTGGTTAAGAGTTGCGAGGAGATTCCAGCATACAGTGCGTTGCCCAAGTAAGCCCGCTTGTGATGAGAACTTGCATTACGGCCCATCTGGTGTTCTGTTGCAGCCACTTGAAGATCTTTCATTGCATATGTAGGATGTTGCAGCAGGAGGTGCTTACTACATTGAATTGTGCTGTCATGATGAGCTTGTTGTCTAGGATGATCCTCGGATTTCTTGCGTGTTCGGTGGGTGTTGGTCCTAGCTCCGACGGCCACCAGGTGGTCCCAAGGGGGGGTCTTATTTGAGAAGGCCAATACATTTATCTTGATGGAACTGAGGTTTAGGTAGTTGGTACTCTTCCACTTTGCCACCATGGTCATGCAGTTGGTGAAGTTGGTTCTGGCGGTGGCTGTTTTGTCCATCATAGACGGGACAAGTCGGTGCAAATCATCTTTTGCTAAAGCAAACCAGAATGTTTTTTTAAAACTCACGGCCTTCCATAAATATTTCTTATATACACTTCGACCAATAGTTAGTCCAGCTAAATTTCTACCTTCCGAGCACATTCTGCTTATATGCAGGACTCACTCAGAGAAATACTGGCACCTCAAAGCAGGATCCTGCTATGCCCTCACCTGTGGTATAGTGGATTCTGCCTTAGGGATGTAAGGCCTGCTAGCGGGGTGACTTACCTTTGCCACAGGCAGTGGTTTGTCAGCATAGCATCCTGGGAGGGATGCCATGCCGGCTTTACCCTTGTCTCCCCACCAACATACACAATCTGCAATGGCAGTGTCCATGTATTTGGTGAGGGGTCTCTCATGCTGGCACAATGCATGCTGCAGCTCTTAGGGACCTCTCCCTGGCCACAGAGCCCTTGGTACCACTGGTACCTTTTACAAGGGGCTTAGCTGTGTGCCAGCGGTGTGCCAGTTGTGGAAACAATGGTACAGTTTAGGGAAAGAACACTGGTGCTGGGGCCTGGTTAGCAGGATCCCAGCACACACTCAGTCAAGTTAACATCAATATTAGGCAAAAAGTTTGGGGAGGGTGTTGGAGATACCCATGTCTAAAATGGGCACTTTCCTACGCTAGGAACCTATAGTGTCAGCTAAAGGTGTTATCAGTTGTATCAATGCCTTTGCAATTGTTAGGGAAAGAACACTGGCACTGGAGACCTGGTTAGCAGGATACCAGTGCACTCCAGTCCAAGTTGCATCCAAAAACCAGGCAAAAAGTGTGTGTGGGGTGGGGATAACTGCAACCAGATGGCAGTTTCCCATAGCTCTCAAATCCAACTTTATTGTCCTCAAATGTCTTTCAATTATATGCAGAGACATTCCATGGATACCAAGGTGTAATGAATGACGGATCCAGGGGTATAATGGGCACCCCTGCAGGGCAGGGGTGTGCGGGGCCCCCAGTCTTCTATACATAAAGTGGCCCCCTACAGCTAGTCAACTCGTGTATGGGTATTGCCAGATTCCCCCCTCACCATTCCTCAGGGGTGGGGGGGCAAGGATTCCTTGCCCTTTAAGGTTTCCTTGTGCCACTGAACAGGTTCTCCAGAAGAATTCCCAATACTGGAAGGGATGCATCTGCCACTAATAGATGGAATGCTGAATGGGAGAACAATTGTTGTGCCCAGTGGGTCCATCCTTCAAGGTAGGCTTGACCAGCTGAGGAGGTATGAGAAACAAATCATTTGAGCAGCTGTAAAACCGGTTCCATTACCTCTTGTGGCAGCAGAGATGACTGCACTCTTAACAGAGCGCCAGGTATGAGGATAATGCAAGAGGCCAACCATCTAAAAGAAGCAATGCCCTGGATGTCTGACAGGGTTTCACTCTGCAATTTCAGATCATCAGATACAGTCTTAGTATTGTTTTGGACATAAAGAGAAAATAAACAATATCTACAATAACACTTATTAACTGGTTACGGTAGCAAGGTGACAGGCATAATTTCTTCTTGCTGATGTAAAAGCCTCATTCATACAAAAGGGTGGTTGTGTATGAAATATTCTTCAGGACGTGGAGCTTCCAGCAACCAATTGCTCAGGTAAAAGTAAATCAAATAACACTGCAAATGAAGATGAGCCATTACTACCTTCAAAGTATTGTACAAAGGCAACAGGGGCACGATAAACAGTTACATTCAACAGTACTCCATGAACATAGAACGTGCTCTTTCAGTCCTTTTTTATAATTTCATTAAAATGTTGATGATTTGGAAAGCCATTTACAGAGAAGTGGAAAACACAGCCGCCTGCCAACACTTGTTTTGTCCTCAGGACTTCAAGGGTTAATGGATGGAAGGGGTATATAAGGCAGATTATTTTGTAGTTTGTGACAATGGAGCTTATATACTGGACGAGCTGTGATGTGGATCTGCCCAGAGTAGTAGGAACTGATTAAGGAAAATATGATGGTCAGAACAAGGTTCAGGTTAGAGGTTTCATACCAGTATGAAGAAAAATTAATTTGTGTAACATGATTGAGGCTGTGATCAGCTGGATCAGCATGTAGTAACTTACAAATTTTGTAACGTGCAAAGGAGCACAAACATCTGCAAGAAACTTTAGAGGTGTAAATGCTGCTTGCTTTTAACAGGTGCCATGCTCAAAACTTCTTCCAGAGTGTGAGGCATATTGTAAATCAAATAGCTAGATGTTACCAAAATGTTGCACTTTAAGTGGCTCCTAATCCATCACTACCTGCCTAGTAGATTCAAAGCTGTAAATCACGTGAGGCAAATCTCATTAAAAGATATCACTACACCTCGTTCAGCCTCAGTTTTAAGGAAAAATTAGGTTGTTAATCTAGCTGTCAGAATGTACCAGCGCTGGAAGACGTGCTGCTGGAAAAAACAGCTTTAGATCTTACACTATCTTATGCTGGAAGCTCAATATGTTCATGAAGGTTGCTCTCATCTCTGCTATTTAAAAAATTAAGGCAGAGTACCTGAAAACATTCTCTACCTTTCCACTGCTATGTTTCCAGCATATTCAAGTTTTTTTTTTACATGCTGCAGTCCTCAATGTTCGTATAATAACGTATCGAAAGATATTATAGTTTTAGGAAATTGATTTTTTTAACTGTTGCATTTGGCAGACTGTTTTGTTGATAGTCTAGAATGCTACAAAATGGATAATGGGATTATACAAAGCTTTCAGACCAGAAACGTCTTCCGTAATTAATAACCAAAGAAAGTATGATATTGATTATTCGCAAGCAACCATGTGTGTAGACTATAATGTAAACTTATTTTGCCCATGACTGATGCTGGTTTATATTGCTTTTAATGAAAACACCATGTCATTTATGCTTAACCATTGTGTATGCCTTTGTCATACTTAGACCTGCACTGTACTAGCACGTCTGGTAACTTGTACGTGATGATTTGTAAACGACTGGCTCAACGTCTTACAGATGTATAGTATCTATTATAATCTCGATCCTTGCCATGAGGAAGGCCTGCACCTGCTAAGACTCCCGTTGTCTTGATTTTCAGTATCTGTCATGTGTATCTTTTACCATTACTGCATATTGGATATGGGATGAAAATACTTAAAAAGTGAGGACTTGTGGGAAGGGTCAGCATTCTACATTCACTATTGTTGGGTGACAAAGTGCTTTCTCACTGTGTGGTTATTTTTACTTTAACAAACATTGACTTCAGGTAGGTGTGAAGACTGAATTTTCTGCACTTCTGTAGTGTAAAGCGTAGAACGCCACAGCGTGAGCTAGAAAAAAATACAATTTACTCAGTTACAACGAACACAAACACAGAGTGAATGTGACAAATGGCAAGAGAAAGTATTTGAGTCGTTTTTTTCAGCTTACAAACTGGTAGAATAATTTTTGGTCGTTTTTATACCATAGATGTCCACAATATTCAAAGAATTACCACCATTAAGCAAGGGTTGGCATTATGCCAGTCGCTGAAAACAAGGATGCCATGGAAGACTTAATATATGGCAATAATTACCAAAATGCTGCCCGAGCCAGTGCTAGGCTAACAGTATAATAACCTAAATCAACGTCAATTTAACGATTTTAAGTACCCGCCCAGTCTTTCATGCACATTATTCGATCAGTGGCATGGGGTTGGGTTACAGGAATTTGAACTGAAGCAGTGGCCCCTTCATAACCTCATAACACTCTCCCCACTCCCCCACACCAGCGACTGAGACTGCTGAAGGTAAAGGTTTCATTTAGGAATGTCAGACTTATTTCTCACATGAAGGAGGGAGATTGTGGATTTCTGGATGAGCAACTGTAACTTCCAACATAAAATTGTGAAAGAAAGCAGCAAAAAAACTTTGAGAGAGGAACAGGTGTCGAACACTGATTTTGTGGAGAAGCTTAATTCAGTAGGGCCTCGGGTCTGGATTTAAAGCCTGGCAAAGTCCACTAACCATGGCCAACATGAAGCACCTTCAGCTTCTCAGTGGTTCCATGCCACGGATGTATATGCACAATATTCCCACAGTGCTGTCTGTAGTACATGCCTGTGGCAACATCATCACAGACATTTAACTGCTTATCACATCATTGAGTCTCACCCGTGAAAGTTAGTAGGGCACCCATGCCACCAAGGCACATACCAGACTTAAGCCTCACTGCAGCAGCAATAGTCTCACTCCAGAAGCCTACTCCTCCCCTAAGCTTCAGATGTTGGCTTTATATAGATTTGTAAAATCAGTGTAGGTTAATTGCAGAGTCTGGGTGAGCTAAGTCATCCTCCAGTGGTGGTATGCCATATCCTGCCATTCTAAGATGACACCCTTCTGTTACTTACAAGAGTTGTCTGTAATTTGGTTGCATGTCTGTCCTCCATACCTACTACTGTAATGGACAGAATGTGTCCGTAATTTCAGAATGTTGCTGGCTGACAGCTAGTGAAGTGACTGCATTTCAACCTGAGTTCCATAAGTAGATTGCTGGTTGCGGCCTAACAGTTAAGGTCTAAAACTCTCAGCATAAACGGTAAGGGTTTGAATCCTGCTGTATCCGTTATTATGTGTATGCCTGAAGATCTGTTCCACTATAAACAATGTTGTCAAGGTGCGTTTACCAAATAATCGTTTTCAAATTGCACTGATGTGCATAAAATTGTGTTTGTTAATGGGAAAATAATAGGATTAGGTAACAACTCATTTTTATTGATTAGCTCATATTTTAACTTGCATGCTATCTTTGTTTTTAATGTCGAGCCTGGACAGTGCTTGCGTTGTCGCTTAGCGACCTGTTGTATATACTTTGTGGGCTCCAAGTCTGCCCATTGCTTTTCATTTGTCTGCCTTCGTGTCCTTTAAAAATCCTTCCTCTTTGTCCCTCCTTTTTGTTTTCTGTTTCCTCCCACGGAGCACCGGTCAAGTACTGTATCCTTACGCTTTGCTTGTTTATTTGTTCGTTTGAGGGTCTATTTTATTACTTCTTTCCTGCTCGTATTACACTGTAGGTGTTTGATCAGCTTGGGCGCCCAACTTTCAGTAAACATGGCTGTAATCATTGAGAAAGCGTGTGTGATTTTGGAGGATTTTATTTTTTCAACATGGCGCCAGCTTCACAATGCTTCATATTTTAGGTGTGCGCCTAACTTAACTACATAGCGTTTTTATTATTTGTTTCAGTGAGCCGGACTTTGTTTTAATGCGCATGCTCCGGGTCCTCCTCGTGCATCACTTGAAACCTAATCAGGCCACCACCTCCCTGCCTTTAAAGTCCCAACTGCTGCTGCTTGTTTGATACTTTGTTTCTTTGACGCCCACTTATCTCTCGGACCCAGGATAATGTGCTGCATGGCTAAACAGTTTTAGGTCCCAAAAGCAAGATTTATTGGCTATGACAATGCATGTTTATATTTGCCAGAAGACAAAAAATACAACTATTTCTCTCTTGCTTACTAACTTTCACATTAAACGTTTTATCTGCAAATGTAGAATGCTGCATGTGGCCTGCTAGTTACAGTCTAAGGCTCTTGGTCTGAAGATCAAAGGTTCAAATCCTGAATCATTTTCAAACTGCACCTATGTTTAAAACTGTGTTTGGTAATAAGAGCGGTAAGATTAGGAAAAAAACAACATTTTATTGATAAGCATTTGCATTGGCACTCACTCTGGAAATATCGGTTTTAAAAATATGCCAGGCCCCAATAACCATGGCGTCTTCACACTCACACTGACTTTTGTATCACATGTATTTATCTGCAAAAACTGAATGTAGGTTGTGGCCTATTGCGTACAGTGGAAGATCAAGAGTTTGAATCCTGCTGTGGAGCTGCACAGAGGAGGGCAACAGACCCTGACTAGACCAATAAGTGCATCACATACAAACTCCTGATCCACACCTACAAGGCAGTACACAACATAGGACCGGCATACATCAACCACCACCTCGCCTTCTATGTACCCAACAGACATCTCTGTTCTTCCCAGTTCGCCCTGGCAGCCGTTCCTAAGAGCCAGAAAAGCACAGCAGGAGTAAGATCCTTCGCCTATCTTGCAGCCCAGACATGGAACACGCTAGCTCTCAAACTCAGGCAGACTGCATCACTGAAGAAGTTCAGGAAGGACTTCAAGACCTGGCTCTTCAATTGAGCAGCACACCTGCAAACAGCACCTTAAGACCCTCTGGGTGCTTAGTTGAGCTTTAGTAATCACTGATTGATTGATTAAATCCTGCGGTCAGCATTCTCATGTGTCTGCTTAACGTATGTTCCATTACAAAGAACATCAAGGTTCATCCAATAAAAGGATAATAGTTTTCCAATTGTATCAATACGAATGGCAAGTTAATATTTTAATTAGGACTGTCTGAAAATAGCTGTTTTTAATATATGCCAGCACGGTCTGTAAATATTGTTTTTTAATATTTGCCAGGCTCAAAGAACAAAACAATGTGTCTACAGCCTGCTGCTCAACTGTATTTCAATGGTTTTTACAACCACCTCTCATCCTCTTAGCTGTGTTAGTCAGCCTTTAGGGTTAGTGTTGCATTTACTTGAAATGTTTACTGGTGAGATTTAGATGTGCATGGATTAGTTGATGAAAAATTACATTTTGGCATTTCTGCATAACCTGTGCCCAGTGCCACTGGGAATTAGTTGATCCTGCCGCTGTGGCATATTCCACATAATCATTATTTTAGGACAGTTGTTATATAATCCACCACATCAATCATCTGCTGCATTAACTGATAAATGTAACAAAAAAATGTCTAACTCCTCGTATATTGGCAAGATTGATGGGACACCTTTTAGTTGCTGATTGCCTTATCCAGGTTTTAAACTGGTACCAGTGAGTTGAGACCGGTAACCAGATCCCATTAATGTCTGTTAAACTGACAAAATAATGAATGCCGCAGAATATGCTGGAACACTCCATGCAATTTGCCTTTTATAGCCACATAATTTAGTCAACTCCGCAACATTATTTGGTCATCCATTGCTGATAATTCCAACGGTCCTGCCCATGTCTTATTAAGGACATATGTTGAAATCTTGTGGCCATTTCAAGAGATGCTGTAAGGCAGCAGTCAGCACTTGCTTTAGAGAAGCTCTGGTCAAGCTGTAAAGACGTCTTTGACTTCCCTAAACCATTCAGCAGTTTTGCAAAGCTTCTCCATGAAGCTAACCTTGCCTGTTATCTCGAATTCTATTACCCATTCAACAATACAGTTTAATTGCTCCTGCCTTGTAAACTGTTGCAGGCAACATTCTGTCCTGTGCACAGTAATAGCACTCTTTTTGGAATTTACTTTGTGAAGTTCCCAATATTAAAATATAAATATGTCATTTATGCCTGGCAGCAATGGAACAACTGAGAGGAAATTCACCTGGCCTAACACATGAAATATGCACGATTTTGAACTTGTTTAAGTGAAACTTCAGATCCAGGTTAACTTGAAAAAGTCTTACTCAGACTTCTACTGATTAGCTAATGGGAACAAAGAACTTCTTAAGCCTGCAAGCAATGCCAAAAAAGTAAACTTACAAAAGGAAAATCTAAACTAGTAGTGCTACTGCCCATGAAACGCTACGTTTAGCAACAGAGCATGGCTTCTGGCACTATCATTCATAGTACCGAGGAATTGTGGAATTGTTAACTATCTCAGCTGCCAAAGTCTGCTCAGTATGTAGATCTGCTAGTAAGTCCAGCTACATTTGATCAATACTTCTATTTATCAAACAAACCAGCAAGCAAAAACCTGTTTTGACTGGTACTTGTGTAGACTGTATTTTAGAACTGTGTGACCTAAGATGCTTCATTAAACTGACCTTTTGTCCTGGCAAATGCTTCCCCGTATCGGGGGAGCCGCACATATGGCAGACTGCGCCAGGCCGCATACATGCTGGGTGGCGGTGCTGCTTGCTGTGACCCACCTGTATCTGGGTCTACGATTGGTTGTGGCATGGTCGCATTCCTGGAAGCACTTAGAGTGCTTCCGGGTCGCGCATTTGTAGCGTGCGCACCAGCCCCTCCATAAAAAAGGGTTGTGAGGAGGAAGGCAGGTCTTTCACTCCTGCTTGCTGCCTTGCCTATGAGGACACTGTCGTTCCCCAACCTCCTCTCACAGGGAAAAAGGAACTTTCCAATTGAAAATTTCACTCTGTAGGAAAAGGGCACTCTATTTGCATTTAACTTGTAAGTAGCAACCAGGGTACAGTTTCTCAGTGACAAACTCACCTATTTACGGCAGTAATGACAAAATGGAAAAAAAATATCAACAATGACAGATACCTTGTCAAGCAGAACACACAAATCGCATCATTAATGAACTTACCAGGTTTCTTTCCTAAGCTTCCGGTTTTCCCTGCTGTTCCAGCAGCCTGTAATTAACAGAAATCCTGAATTAGGGAAGTCACATACACACAAAGAATAAAAAAAGCATAAACGGGTATCAAACACACTCTAAAGAAATATTTTCGTCTACTCTGTAAGGTAATTATAAATCCACGGGTTCCGAGATGTTTTATTAGCCACTGCAGTTAACTCACAAAGGCACTGGATTGTGTATGAGCATGCTGCTACCCCACAGGAAGCTAGAACAGTTGTACTTTCGTGGTAAACGGTTGTTACTATAAGAATGGTCAAGGTAAAATGCATAATAGGTAGTCGGGGAAGGAACAGAGACAACCATCTGAGAACATCAATTTTTTGTGTCAACAGACAGACACAAATCTCAGAGTCATACAGTTTGCACAGGAAAAAAACCCTAAATGACTACTGAAGCAGGATAATCGAGGTGAGTCGGTTGAAGTCTCTACCGTACAGCCAAGGCATCATAAGAGATGGGAAACTGCACTAGATCTTGGAGGAGTGGATTGGTTTTCTCTTGTCCCTGCTTTCTTACTAGCGCCTGCTGAGCCAACTTTCCAAGTGTCACTATAAATTCCTCTCCAAGAACTCACCTTGAACTAACATGTTTTGAATAACTCAGGAGGTAGACAACCACATACAGCAAAGAAACTCGAAAGATGATTTTCAAACTCTTGTACTTGTTCTCTCTTGGTGAAGACAACAGAAAGGTTTGAGGATACAAAAGGGTCTTCTTTTAAGGTGAGAAGCATTGCATTTCATAAAAAAAGACTTCAGGAGGAATGAGGGCTACTGAGACCATTCAACAAGTGCTCCACCGAGCACAAGAACAAAGAAGGGGGGAATCAACTAAATGGACAAGGAACCTATTCATAACATTTATATCATCACGAAACAAACCAAAATTCCAGAGAAAATCATGAGGCACCTTTCACAGGTGCAGTATTTTGGGCCAAACAGAAAAAATGGATAGGTGTATTCTGCCAAAACAATCCATACTTTCCAGCAAGTAGGAAGATTTACATGACAGAAACTAGTAAATTGGAATTATGACACTCACCATATAGTCAAAGAAAGGAGACTTATCACCAACAAAAAGAATTTACCAGACTATACGATATAGGGATTTGACCACCAACCCTCTTACACAATAAAAAATGTAACAGACACATTAAGCCCTGTGTTTGGACCAGAGAGCTAGCCTAAAAACACAAGCCAGTTTATAAAACTATGGTTAACCATTAACCAATCAGCCTGAAAACACAACAACCGTATCACCCTCTCGCATATTGATGGACCATTATTTGGATTCTACGACACCAACCTCAACACCCTGAAGTGGGTTTTAAATCGAGCCACATAAATGAATACTAAGCAGTGCATATCCATCAACAAGATTGCCACCAAGGATTGACACTTCCACCACACAGTAAAAATTAAATTCTCCTGCAAGTATGTTTGAAATTCAAATATTGCTGCATCATCCATTAAGACATTTGCAAAAAGAAAACGAGTTATGTAGTTGAAAACATTTTTGTTTCTGGATCTGCATGTAGCGCTTAATTTGAGCCAATGGTTTCCACCGGCACATATTTTTCGGACCTGTGGGGCTAACTGGCAGTTATTATTCTTTAGCAGACGTTCTACAAGAGCAGGAGAAGGGAAAACACACAAAGAAAGGAGAAGGAAGAGAAGACGCAAAAAACTTTAACAAGTGAGAAAGCAGTAGGCTGCAAGAGTGAGATAAATGGGGAGGAAGTGTGTCACATGAGGTGGACTCAGGACTACAGAAACTCATACGGTGTGGAGATATTTTATAGCACCGGCCGCTTTCTTCTGAAGAGTACTTTGGATCCTCGGTATGGAATTCCTGAAATTTGAAGAAGAAAAAAAACTCCACAGAAAGAAATGCTACATTCTTGATAGAAACCCGGTGCACAGAATATATAGTTATTGGAACAGCTAAGTAAATTCTAAAGAGAAGGAGAAGAGAATGATATCTACAGAGTTGGCATTGCTTACTTTTGTAGTAAATAACCAACTCAAAATACATAGCTTTACCTGCTCAACTTTCAGATTTTTTTTTTACTTATTCTTTCATGTCTTTGGTTAAGGTCATGAAAAATACAAAGCCAGAATGAAATACAGTAGAGATCATCTGTTGGAAAGTTACTTACTGTCTAGGACTGACCGGGTAATCATCTCCTAATATAATTTTGTATAAAGTTGTTTATTCCACACAGCCCAATCACATTGCCAACAATATGAAGCATGTATACAGGGATAGCAACCATTTAAATTAATGACCATTTTGGACACTTTGGAAATACTGAATGCAAGACTGTTATCAAAAGTAATTAATAGAAACTATAAAAGCAGCAGCTGAAGTGTCAGATTGATATTCTGTTGAGTATACCCTGAAAATTAGCTCGATGTCTTCTTACTGTAATGAGTGATGATCATTAAAACAATCTCAAAGGTAAAATCAGAGATCAGCTTGTGTTTATTTACCAATAAAATGAATTATTCAACTTCATCAACACATATATCCAGCAGATTTATTATCTGAATGTAATACCTAGCAGATTCATTATGTGAACTTAATTCATAGGATTTCATCAACTTTTATTAAATAATATCTGAAAATATATATTCAGCAGATACTCAAATTAGTTGGCATTCTGTCTTACTGCTGCTAAGAAGAGGCAGCAAGGTAGACCCGGTTTTAAAAATTTAACAACTATGGATATTTAAATGTAATTTGATACAACAAGAACTAAATTATCAGGTACCAGGGCTCACAATTATTGCTAAATGGCAAATTCTATAGAATTCTATTTTGCTCCCAGTTATTGTCTGTAACAGTAATGTAAAGGAACAGTCCTATTTTGATGACAGTAAGGGATCAACAGATATAGCGTGAGGTTTGTAATGTCAAAGACTATTTCTGAAGGTTAATATGTGAAGATAAGACATACCATGGGCTACACATCGTTGGCCTGACTGTATGGGCAACTCTCCCACCACTGTGCCCGTGGTGAGGAACTTGGGCATGTGGTTGGACCATGAACTTACAATGAATCACCAGATTACTAAGGTAGCCGCTACTTGTTTTGGAACACTTAATGGCTCAAGAAGATTCTCTATTGCCTACCATGTGCGGTGCACAGGATGGTGGTCCAAGCACTGATGATGTCCAGGGTGGATTATGAGAATACTCTCTATTTAGGGGTAAATCATTACTGAAATGTCTTCAAATTGAACAAAATGCTGCTGTACGTCTCCCATTTTGGCCTCCCAAGTTTACAAGCTCGGCCAGCAGGTTAAGGTCTTTACATTGGCTGCCCATAGAGTGGAGGGTGCAATTCAAGGTATGATGCTATATGCATAAATGTCTACATAACACCGGACCTACCTATCTGAGTTCTCTAGCTTCTCGTTATTCCCCTAGCTGTCCACTTAGATCGAGCCAAAAGAAGTTAGCGACAGTTCCTAGATTCAGGAAGATTCACCAGGGTGGCTGGTCTTTTTCCAATCTTGGGACCAAAACTCTGGAATACCCTACCGGTTGCTCTGAGAGGACGTAAATCTCTCTTGGCATTCCAGATATTGTTAAAACCTGATTATTTCAATTACGACGTTCTCTTCTATTAAATTGGTATATTGCTGTAGTGCTGTAGTCCAGATTCACGCCAAGTGCAGGGAAACCTTGTTGGTAGCCATGCGCTCTACAAATCATGTATATTAATAATACTAATACCAATGATGGATTAATCTCTAGAAGTGCATACTCTTCTATCAATGTTTAGAATTAGCAACACTTGGAACTGCGTAATCTACAGTTAGGACTTCTATTTTTATCAATAAAATTGAAACCTAAAGGTAGATCACTTTCTGCATGTTGCAGCTCCTAAAGTATGTATGTTCTGATGTGGATGGATAGTACAATTAAAGAAAGGCTGACAGATGAAAAAAATAAAAAAACCTATGGAGCACACAAAAATGAACAGGAACATTCTGTCTACTTGAATGTGTCAATGGTGAATCACTTTGTCAAATATTCAACTGATGAATAGAACTAATCATTATATGGAGAGGATAGTGCAAAAGGTGTTGGCTACCAGATAGAAACTAGAAATTTTATTCTTTTGACTGATGAGTTGATGCAACTAAACTACAGAAGATGTGTTTTGTTAATTAGGACACTGAAACACAATGTAATTATATATAAGAACTGACCAGCTATTTTTCCATCATCAGTGGCAGAAGTTTCCAGCACAATTATGATAATACGAAACCTTAAATCTGAAAACAATATGGACTAATGCCTGACTGACATTTTTATAAGGGACAGTCTAATATATGTCTGAACCTAGCAAGCGATGTCTGTACAACCGTACACTGTGCCCAATTTTTAAGTGTGGCGTTAGTATAGTAAATCTGACCCCCCTCGAATGTGTACACTTTTCTCAACGTTTCACACATGTATGCATTTTGCCCAGTGTTTGTGGAGTTGGAGTTTGAATAGTAAAATTCTGTGCTCCTGCCCCCTCCAAAACATGCATTCTCCTGTGTGTTTTTTTTTTGGAGTTACCATAGTATGAATTAATTTAAGTTTATTGCGTAGGTATAGTAAAATACGAATTACGCTCCTAAAGCGATAAGATCAGTGTAAATACTAGCAAAATAGAAAATAACCATGAAATTAAAAGACAAATTATACAAAATAGCAATATGCAAAGTCTCAACATTTCATAAACCTCCCAATGAATTGCATATCATTAGTAGAGAAACAGTGTCCGATTGCTTCATGAATCATTCTACGGTTTACTTTTATGAAAGAAGACTTCAGGTATTTTTTCCTTGTGGATAGTGAAGATGGACACAAACCTAAAATATGTTCTCATAATTATTCCTAGTAGCCAGAAAGTCGACACTGTCCTACTGGATGACACTTCCTATCCCACAATCCTTCGAATTGGACAATCGGTATATAACGAAGATGAAATCTCAAGTACTTAAACGTACAAGCTGGATTTTAGATACAGGAAAGATCACACAGAGCAGTATTCGGGTAGGTATCAGAAGTGTAATCTGAGTGTATGTAAGCCTGTAAACCGCCTAAATCTCTCTGTTGAGAGCAGATTTCTTAGCTTTCCAATACATCTGGGCAGTTTTGTTAAGAGTCTGGTTTAAAACCATACTGATATTTGCAATACTCAGTGTTGAATTAAAATCACTTACTGACTGCAACTCATATATAATATTTCAATGAGCCTTCTGTGGTGTTAAAGCAATCACATTCATAATGTATAACTGCACCAGTCTGTTTTAGGGCTAATGAAGTTAAAGCAAACTCCAGCCAAATCTTGGGGATGAAGGCCAAAGGCCAAATAATGACCCAATTTTTGTTTTAAATATATAACTTGTCCAACTTGGCCATGTAAGCATGCAAAAGTGTAGGGATTAGCTTGCTATTGAGAGCTGTAATTGTTGGAGAGATTATATGACTGCCATAAGTATGATTTTTTTTTTCCCAGCAATTGCATAATTAATTGAGCTTTTATTAGTTTATTGGTTAGATGGTTTGCCCACGTAAATGTCTTTTGTCAATTGATATGCCAAGATACGTATAATGTGTTCTAAAGAATAACACTCAAGTGTAAAGCCCGGGTATACTCTCTTACATCCAAAAGACATTATTTTGGTTATGTCATAGTTGACCTGCAGATCATCTGACTGATTAAACTCATTGTCTAAAAAATTAGGTCTTTAATGTTTTAGGGGTTAATGAAAGAAGTTCAATATCTTCTGCATACTCTAGGTATCTAATGGACTTATTACTTAATTTAGAGGCAGGCCATCCGAATGATCCAAAAACAGGGATGGGTCGGCCATATATAAGGAAAATAAAGGTACCAAGAACACCCCTATTTTACTCCATTTGCTGAACATATTCTTGGCTACAATACTCCTCCTTCAAGCTTAATTTGCATCCAGGTGTTATCATGCAATGCTACCCCAAAATATAACAGTTTGAATGATACCTCAGCTGATTAATTTACTCCACAGTCTGGCCCTGTTAACTTTGCGAGTAGTCAATGTAACACACATGAAATGTCAGGTGCCTTTTTAATGTTTTGTTCACTAGCAATTTAAAAGCTGTGATGTTATCACCAATAGAGCAACCTGTTCTAAACCCAATTTGATTAATAGGGAAATGTTTGCTGTGAAAAGCTCAATCATACAGGTGAGATAATGAAAGGCTGGCAAAAAAAACTTTCTTTCTGCATCCAATAGGGCAACAGGACAATAATTCTTTGGTTCATTCTTCAAGCCTTTCTTATAAATTGGATATATTTAAGCGCCTTTCCAGGATAGAGGAATTAGGTTTGAAAAAAAACACAAGAACAATTTGCTTTTGCCTTCTGCCCAAAGATCCCAGACAGCTTTTAATATGTTGACAGGAATGCCACTGGGTCAGGCGGCTTTAGATTGAACGTGACTTCTTTATTAACAATAGTATTTCCTTGGTAGTAATTGTGAACTCCGGTTTGCAGTATGCAGGCATTGGGTATGACAACATAGTTTTCTTATTATATGTGTCATCAACTAACAA
Organism: Pleurodeles waltl; assembly: GCF_031143425.1. NCBI lineage: Eukaryota > Metazoa > Chordata > Amphibia > Caudata > Salamandridae > Pleurodeles > Pleurodeles waltl. The sequence goes on along the minus strand of NC_090447.1, from coordinate 1,404,923,304 downwards.
CTTCCATTCGTCAAATGGGATAAAGTGATCTGTTGCAGGGCGGTAAGACCCAAGCACATGGACAATCAAGGACCAAGAACGCTCAGAGTTCATTCATTTAATTTCAAGACGTAGGTTCATCCATGCTGACTCTTGTTGGGCGTGTCAGAGCGCCTGAACTTTCTTCTGATAGCCTTTTTTTAACTCATTTATGCATGAATCTCAAAGTGTAGTAGATTGTTCCAGTAAGATGTGAAGTAGTTGCCTCGGGTACTCCTTCGAATGCTGTACTGGCCTTGTTCTGCAGAATCGTGGAGTTAATTTTTGCGGCCCTAATCTTGGAGAGATAAAAAGCATAACCTGATTTTAAAAATGGCCTCAGTCAGTTAGCCAATTGCGCCATTAATATCTTAGTTGTGAAATCCTGAGTTCCAAGTGCCTTTATCTGTCAAATCCACATTTCATTTGATTATGTGCTGATTAATAGATATCAGGGAGTTATCTAAGAAACAATCATCTGATGCCCAGGTTCTATAGGAAAACTGTAAACTTACTATTTGTCGATGGTGATCACTTTCTTTCCTAAACTTGATTTCATATCTCTTGCAGATAGAAAAAATGGAAAAGTGTATTAATGTATAACCAATTATACTTTTTGTTTGATGTGGAAAAATAAAGGTATATCGAGCTGGTTGATCAGTAGCGAAATGGCCATTTAGGACCCAAAAACACAAATGAAATATGAACTTACAAATATATTGATTCTTAGGCTGTTTATAAATCCACTAGTTACCAATAATAGGAAGTGGGATGCCAAAAGAGGAGGCAGGTACATCTATAGGTTTTACCTTCTTCCCATAACTAAATCATAGATTATTTAAGTTTTCGGTGAGGAGTGTTTTGGCATTAGGAAAAAAGTCTAAAATGGACTAATATTCATGCTGAAGGCTTGCTATTTTTGATTTATCCTTCTAAGTTCGGGACAAAGTATGCTTTTAGTACTAGTAGCTGATTCTGCATCTTGTTACCAAACAAAACAGGTAGCACAAAGTCTGATTTGGGTTTTTTTAACTAAAGATTTTAGTGTTAATTATTTTTTTTATTTTTTTTAATGAGGGTCATCAATCCTTCAACTGATCGACCCGCTTTAGTAGGAGAAGCGCAAATTTCATGAGTGGCAATCTGGTATGAAAACTGGATTTGTGTATCAGGTTTCCTGCAAACAAATAACCTGGTGTTTTGCCAAAAATGACAGGAGACTAGGCCTGCTTAAGGCTCAGTATATCTGCCCCCAGACCCCACTTATGCCCTCTCATCTTTCTTAAGGATGAAACGCGTTGGCTGATGTTTTTATGTGCAAGAAAAGCAAAATAAAATGAAGATGATAATGAGAAGACATGGAGTAACTGGACTTTGTTGAGTTACTTAAAGTGGTGCAGTATCAAAATATCAATTATGCCATCTCATCTGTGTTTGTTACACTAGAGCTATAATGAAAATGTCACTTACCCAGTGTACATCTGTTCGTGGCATCAGTCGCAGTAGATTCGCATGTTTTGCATAGCTCACCATCTGGTGTTGGGCCGGAGTGTTACAAGTTGTTTTTCTTCTAAGAAGTCTTTCGAGTCACGGGACCGAGTGACTCCTCCTTTTGTCTCCATTGCGCATGGGCGTCGACTCCATCTTCGATTGTTTTTCCCCCGCAGAGGGTGAGGTAGGAGTTGAATTGTAGTAATAGTGCCCATGCAATGGATTGACTAAGTATGTACCTATTTAAGCTTGAGATGGTATATATACAAATAGTTGAAGGTAACTTCCGAACTGCTACAGGCTCCCGGGGAGGCGGGTGGGCACATGCGAATCTACTGCGACTGATGCCACGAACAGATGTACACTGGGTAAGTGACATTTTCAGTTCGATGGCATCTGTCGCTGTAGATACGCATGTTTTGCATAGACTAGTAAGCAGTTATCTCCCCAAAAGCAGTGGCTCAGCCTGTAGGAGTGGAAGTAGTTTGAAATAATGTTCTTAATACGGCTTGACCTACTGTGGCTTGTTGTGCGGATAACACGTCTACACAGTAGTGCTTTGTGAATGTGTGAGGCGTAGACCATGTGGCTGCCTTACATATTTCTTGCATTGGGATGTTTCCTAGAAAGGCCATGGTAGCACCTTTCTTTCTGGTTGAGTGTGCCCTTGGTGTAATGGGCAGCTGTCGTTTAGCTTTAAGGTAGCAGATTTGGATGCATTTAACTATCCATCTGGCTATACCTTGTTTTGATATTGGGTTTCCTGCATGAGGTTTTTGAAATGCAATAAATAGTTGTTTTGTCTTTCTGATGTTCTTTGTTCTGTCAATGTAATACATCAATGCTCTTTTGACATCTAATGTATGTAGTGCCCTTTCAGCTACGGTATCTGGCTGTGGAAAGAACACTGGAAGTTCCACTGTTTGATTTAGATGGAACGGTGAAATAACCTTAGGCAAAAATTTGGGATTAGTCCTTAGGACGACCTTATTTTTGTGTAGTTGTATAAAAGGTTCTTGTATTGTAAACGCCTGAATCTCGCTTACTCTTCTTAGGGAAGTAATGGCGATGAGAAATGCAACCTTCCAGGTTAGGAACTGTATTTCGCAGGAGTGCATGGGTTCAAAAGGTGGACCCATAAGTCTAGTTAGGACAACATTTAGGTTCCATGAAGGAACAGGTGGTGTTCTTGGTGGTATAATTCTCCTAAGGCCCTCCATGAATGCTTTAATGACTGGTATCTTATATAGGGAAGTTGAATAGGTAGTCTGCAGGTATGCAGATATTGCTGCAAGGTGTATTTTAATGGAAGAGAAAGCCAGGTTAGATTTTTGTAAGTGAAGCAAGTAACCCACTACATGTTCTGGAGTTGTGTGTAATGGTTGTATTTGATTAATATGACAGTAGCAAACAAACCTCTTCCATTTACTTGCATAGCAGTGCCTGGTGGATGGCCTTCTGGCTTGCTTTATGACTTCCATACATTCTTGGGTAAGTTGTAAGTGCCCGAATTCTAAGATTTCAGGAGCCAGATTGCTAGATTCAGCGATGCTGGATCTGGGTGTCTGATCTTTTGGTGGTGTTGTGTCAACAGATCTGGCCTGTTGGGCAATTTGATGTGGGGTACTACTGATAGGTCTAGCAGCGTTGTGTACCAGGGTTGCCTTGCCCAAGTTGGTGCTATTAATATGAGTTTGAGTTTGTTTTGACTGAGTTTGTTTACCAGGTAAGGAAGGAGAGGGAGAGGAGGAAAAGCGTAAGCAAATATCCCTGACCAGTTCATCCATAGGGCATTGCCTTGGGACTGTTTGTGTGGGTATCTGGATGCGAAGTTTTGGCATTTTGCGTTCTCCTTCGTCGCAAACAAGTCTATTTGAGGTGTTCCCCAGAATTTGAAATAGGTGTTCAGAATTTGGGGGTGAATTTCCCATTCGTGGACCTGTTGGTGATCTCGAGAGAGATTGTCTGCGAGTTGATTTTGGATCCCTGGTATAAATTGTGCTATTAGGCGAATTTGGTTGTGAATTGCCCAACGCCAAATTTTTTGTGCTAGCAGGCTTAACTGCGTGGAGTGCGTCCCCCCTTGCTTGTTCAGATAATACATTGTTGTCATGTTGTCTGTCTTGACGAGAATGTATTTGTGAACTATTATTGGTTGGAAAGCTTTTAGTGCTTGAAAAACTGCTAGAAGTTCTAGGTGATTTATATGCAGTCTTGTTTGATGTACGTTCCATTGTCCTTGTATGCTGTGGTGATCGAGGTGTGCGCCCCACCCTGTCATGGAAGCATCTGTTATTACGTATTGTGGCACTGGGTCTTGGAAAGGCCGCCCTTTGTTTAAATTTATGTTGTTCCACCACAGAAGCGAGAGGTAAGTTTGGCGGTCTATTAACACCAGATCTAGAAGATGACCCTGTGCTTGAGACCACTGTGATGCTAGGCACTGTTGTAAGGGCCTCATGTGCAGTCTTGCGTTTGGGACAATGGCTATGCATGAAGACATCATGCCTAAGAGTTGTAATACCATCTTTGCTTGTATCTTTTGTGTTGGATACATGCGTTGTATGATGGTGTTGAAATTTTGAATTCTTTGGGGACTTGGAGTGGCTACTCCTTTTGTTGTGTCTATTATGGCTCCTAGGTATTGTTGTACCTTGCACGGCAGAATGTTGGATTTTGTGAAGTTGACGGTGAACCCTAGTTTGAAGAGGGTTTGTATGATCTAATTTGTGTGATTTGAGCACTCTATTAACGAATGGGCCTTGATTAGCCAGTCGTCTAGATATGGGAACACATGTATTTGCTGCCTTCTGATGTGTGCAGCGACTACCGCTAGACATTTGGTAAAGACTCTTGGTGCGGTTGTTAATCCGAAAGGCAGTACCTTGAATTGGTAATGTATTCCTTTGAATACAAACCTTAGGTATTTCCTGTGCGATGGGTGTATTGGTATATGGAAATACGCGTCCTTAAGGTCTAAAGTTGACATGTAGTCGTGTAGTTTTAGCAATGGTAATACTTCTTGTAGTGTGACCATGTGAAAATGGTCTGATTTGATGAATGTGTTCACTATTCTGAGGTCTAGGATTGGTCTCAGCGTTTTGTCCTTCTTTGGTATCAGAAAGTACAGTGAGTAAACCCCTGTGTTTATTTGTGTGTTTGGCACTAATTCGATTGCATTCTTTTGCAATAGTGCCTGCACTTCTATCTCCAGGAGATTGGAATGATGTTTTGTCAAATTTTGTGATTTTGGTGGTATGTTTGGAGGGAATTGTAGAAATTCTATGCAATAACCATGTTGGATAATTGCTAGAACCCAAGTGTCTGTAGTGATTTCCTCCCATGCTTTGTAATAATGACTTATTCTTCCCCCCACTGGTGTTGTGTGGAGGGGATGAGTGACATGTGAGTCACTGCTTAGTAGTAGGGGTTTTGGGGCTTTGAAATTTTCCTCTATTCCTAGGGAATTGCCCTCCTCTATATTGTCCCCGAAAACCTCCTCTGTACTGTCCCTGGTAACTGGACTGTGTTGCCTGTGAGGTGCTGGCTTGTGTGCTCTGACCCCGAAGCCCCCCTCTAAAGGGTGTTTTACGGAATGTGCTGTAATTCCCTCTGCTCTGCGGGGAGTAGAGTGCGCCCATGGCTTTAGCAGTGTCCGTGTCTTTTTTGAGCTTCTCAATCGCTGTGTCCACTTCTGGACCGAACAGTTCTTTTTCATTAAAAGGCATATTGAGAACTGCTTGCTGAATCTCTGGTTTAAATCCAGACGTTCGGAGCCATGCATGCCTTCTGATAGTTACAGATGTATTAATTGTCCGTGCAGCTGTATCTGCAGCGTCCATGGAGGAGCGGATTTGGTTGTTGGAAATGGTCTGTCCCTCCTCAACCACTTGTTTTGCCCTATTTTGTAGGTCCTTGGGCAGATGGTCAATGAGATGTTGCATCTCATCCCAATGGGCTCTGTCATAGCGCGCAAGTAGTGCCTGGGAGTTAGCGATGCGCCACTGGTTTGCAGCTTGTGCTGCGACTCTCTTACCAGCTGCATCGAACTTGCGGCTTTCTTTATCTGGGGGTGGTGCATCTCCAGATGTGTGGGAGTTGGCCCTTTTCCTAGCTGCTCCTACAACGACAGAGTCTGGTGGCAGCTGTGTAGTGATGAAAGCCGGGTCTGTAGGAGGCGCCTTGTACTTTTTTTCCACTCTTGGTGTGATTGCCCTGCTTTTGACCGGCTCCTTAAAGATTTCTTTTGCGTGCCGGAGCATACCAGGGAGCACAGGCAGGCTTTGGTAGGAGCTGTGGGTGGAGGAGAGTGTGTTGAATAAAAAGTCATCCTCGACCTGTTCTGAGTGGAGGCTTACATTGTGAAATTGTGCTGCTCTAGCCACCACTTGAGAATACGCAGTGCTGTCCTCTGGTGGAGATGGCTTCGTATGGTATGCCTCCGGACTGTTATCTGACACTGGGGCGTCGTGTAAGTCCCATGCGTCTTGATCTTGGCCACCCTGGCTCATGGTGGTGTGAGCTGGGGAATGTGATGGAGTTTGTGCTGGTGAGACGTTAATCACAGGTGGAGGAGAGGGTGGTGGGGTAACTTTTTTCACCACTTTTGTTTGTGGTGTCTGTTCAGTTTGGAACTCCAATCTTCTCTTTCTTCTAATAGGGGGAAGGGTGCTTATTTTTCCTGTCCCCTGCTGAATGAAAATACGCTTTTGCGTATGGTCTACATCAGTTGAGTGTAGCTCTTCCTCAAACCTATGCTTTTGCATTTGGGAGGTTAGCGAGTGCTCTTCTGTATAAGAGCCTGAAACTGGGTCGGTTGCAGTTTGTTTTGGCACCGAAACCCTGTCTGCATCTTTTTTGGGCGCAGAGGTGACTTTTTTCTTTTTCGGGGCCGAAACCTCTCGGCGTCGATCTTCTTCGGTGCCGCTGTCTCGGCGTCGAGCCGTGTCTACACCGGTATCTCGGTGTCGATGCTTGTCTCCAGCACTTTCTCGGTCCCGAGAAGGCTGCGTGCCGGTGTCTCGACCGGAGTCGGACGATCTCGGCACTGTTTGGGCCTTTTTCGGTGCCGACGGTCGGTCACCGAATTTATGGGTCGAGCCATGGCCTGGTGGCAGTGGCGTCCCCTGGGCCTTGTAAATCTTCTTCTGAGTGGCTTTCGACGTCTTACTCACGGTTTGTGTATCGTCTAATCCTTCGGAGTCCGAATCTTGGATCGAAAAGGTTCCCTCCTCTTCTTGTTCCTCGAACTCTCGGTGGGCTGTCGGCGCGGACGCCATCTGAAGTCTTCTGGCTCGACGGTCTCGGAGTGTTTTTCGGGACCGGAACGCACGACAGGCCTCGCAAGTGTCTTCACTGTGCTCAGGTGACAGGCACAGGTTACAGACCAAGTGTTGGTCTGTATAGGGGTATTTATTGTGGCATTTGGGACAGAAACGGAACGGGGTCCGTTCCATCGGCGTTCTTCTGCACGCGGTCGGGCCGACCAGGCCCCGACGGGGGATCGAAAAACTACCCCGAAGGGCACCGGAGCTCTTCGATCTTCGATGCGGTGTTGAATCTAACTACGCCGATCCCGAACGCAACAATACCGACGAAAATCTTCCGAAATTAGCTATCTTTCCGTTCCGAAACTCGGAGCGACAGGAACACGTCCGAACCCGATGGCGGAAAAAAAATAATCGAAGATGGAGTCGACGCCCATGCGCAATGGAGACAAAAGGAGGAGTCACTCGGTCCCGTGACTCGAAAGACTTCTTCGAAGAAAAACAACTTGTAACACTCCGGCCCAACACCAGATGGCGAGCTATGCAAAACATGCGTATCTACAGCGACAGATGCCATCGAACATTAAATTCTTACTCCTCCAAATATAGAAATCTTCACCAATGTTTGTTAACTTTGAGTTACCATAGTAAATCAGAACCTCCCAATGTATGCACTTTTACCGGTGTTTGGTACACTGAGGTTAGAAAGGTATATATTACATTGTCTACTGCATGAACGTTCCCTAACATTTGTTATACTGGAGTTAGAATTGTAAATGTGACCCTCGTTTATGGTATGCACTTGTCCTAATGTCTGTTGGACTGATTAAGAATAGTATATTTGACCAACCCCAATGGATGTTTTTTTTTTTTTTCCAACCTGTGTCTTATGTTTATTTTTTAATTGCATTTTGTCTAAAATAATGTTATGCTTGTTTCTTTTAGTCTGATAAACAATGGTTTCAGTAACTTTTTTTAAATGTATTTTAATGGTTTACTAATCAGATCATTTTTGTTATTTTGAATTCTGTGTCATCTATGGTTTCGTTATTAAAAACAAATTATCAATATTGTACTCTACGTTTATTATAGGAATTACCTATTTAACTTATAATAATAATGTTAAACTTGCATTTGTTTGCTATGCATTTTTCTAAATTTCTTAAATTTATGTTTTTCTGTTATATATTTCTCAGAAATATTACACTTTTTTAAACAATTTTTTTTTTAAAGTTATACAATAATGTTACATATATTTATATATACATACTTACCTCTGTAAAGTCGATATTTTGGTCCTCAATGTTTGTTTCACAATATTTTTGCATTGCTACATTTTTGTGGCTGATATTCTATCTCACATCCACTGCGTTCAGTCCGGAGCAGTGATGTGTCTCCTGATTTTCTAAATTTGGTTTGGACTCAAAAGGATAGAGGGAAACATAATTAAAATAGAATAAATTTTCTTGCCATAATATGCCACCAGAGACACACTCTGTGGCAATTCCACCAACCCGATGAGCTTACTGTTGGCATGAAATGCAAGAACTTTAACTTCTGGTCACGTTGGTCTTAACGTTCCACTCTGAGGAGATGTGTTGGAAAGTCCCACCACTGCAACTGACAATTAAGTCCAGAATGACCTTAAATCTCTTTTTGGATTTCATAAAACTGCTTCACAGTGGTCTAATTTCATCCAAACTTGAGCACCAGAAAAATATAAGAGGCCATTTGACCCACAGGTTTCAACACCAATCCGACTATCACAAACTGCCTAGAACTGGGACATGGTCTGATGAATGAATCATACTCCTTCCAGGAGTAGAAAAACTAGTTCACTCACTGACAACAACAATTTCCTATAAAACAAATAGTTTGTGAAGAGATATGAAATGACTTACTCTCAATGATTTAGAACCCTTACTATGTAAAGGGGTGATTAGGCTAGGCAGACGTTCTGATGTTATGTTGAGATGATATGGCTTAGCAACTTTCACACAGATATGGAGAGATGTGAACTTCTAGTAGATATGTTTACTACCACTACTCAATTTAATTATCTGAAAAACACATGGTTGAAAGGTAATCCTTCCCTAAGTTGGGGAAAGAAGGCTCGCACCTGTCCCCTAAAAGGTGACTCATGGCACTTCTGTTTAAAAGACTTAAAGCAATATTGTGGTCAGTGTAATGGAGAAAGATGATGATGTTAACTGCTGCAGGAGCATCCACTACCATCACCCATGCCCATGTTGGGATGATATGCTGCTAGGCAGGAGGTTGTGTTGGCTGACACACAATGTTGCAGGTGTGGCTGTATCTGCAAAACGTTCTATAGAGATGTTGAAGTTTTTTTTTTATGAAGAGACCTAATCTGAGAGTTCATGCCATAACCCTGCTCTGTCTAAATCTCTCTGTGAATTGTGAATCCTTACACCAAACAGCCAAAGGTATATCTATTAACTTAAGTTGCATATCACAAAGCATAGCCGCACTCTTTATGGCTTGTGCTACCACACGGAGGGTATCTGTGACTTTAATTGCTTGTTTGGCTCTGTCAATTCCATCAGTTAACCAGCCCTCTTAACTGCTACAAAATGCTTTTTATCACAAGTTTTGCCATTTCCCCGACAGCATTGAGGCACGCACCATTATATGCCTTGAATACTTAACAGTTAGAGGCCAAAACCGTTCCCAAAAAGTCAAGTCACTTGCTTTTCCTAGTGGTGGACTGTAGGGAGAAGTATCTTGTTTCATCTTGGTAAAAGAATCACCTTCTACCAAACTGTCTGAAGTGGACTGTAATAAAAGAAAAGAAGGGCTGGTTGTCGCTTAGTAATGAACTGCTTTGAGTCTTTTTGGATGCAAAAGAGTTCCACCCAGTTAGCTTAGAGTCCATCAGCTTCACTAATGTGAAATATTAAATTACAGTTCTGTTTTTCCACCAACGGAGGGTTATTCATAATGTAATATTTACTCTCAAGACTCTGCTGCCTTGACCTCCTTACTACTACAGCAAAGAACACAGTTCTTCTGAGATATGTATTGTCTTATGAAAAGCAACCACTTTGTTTTGCACATCTGTCTATAGGTGGCAGGTGAGTAAGCCACATATTTCACATGGTGGGGAGACTATGGTCTCAGAGAATGTGGATCACATGGCAAGTTTTAAGGTTCAATAACAGGTGGGATTTGAACTCATTCAGAGGGACCTGTATTGATTTTATGTGCAGGCCAGGAGAGTGGTTGGGGGGGAGTGGGAGGGGGCAGAACAAGTTCTGACTCACTGCAGTGAGCCTAGTACATCTCGAGGAAGGGCTCAAGAAGCCTACAGCATTGAAAGAGAAATCCGCTTGCAATTTATAAAAAGCCTCTAGTTTTGTGACTTTTTGATGCCTGTGACCAATGTTAACAAATCAAATCAAAGGTTATTACACTAGTGCTAAGCATGTGAGGTGTGGAGGCCAAAACAGAAACTTCTACAAATGTTTCAATGCCTGGCTTTAATAGCATCACTGGTGTCGGATGAAGGAAAGGGTTTTTAAATCGGAGGCTGAAGTCGCCAGCACCTTTTCAAAGCCAGCATATGTCCATGACACTACCAACAGGTGGGTTGAAGGTACCAGCCCCTGGACACTGAGAAAGGCAGACATGGTTTTGTGTTAAGCCTGGATACTGAGAAAGGCAGATATGGTTTTGTGTTAAGCCTGGATACTGAGAAAGGCAGGCAAGGTGTTGTGTTAAGCCAAACTTCTTTTTTCCAGAAAGTGGCTTCTGGAGACAGTATTGGACATGGATCTGGGATTTGATTTATAGTACTTAGACTTTTTGCCTGAGAAATCTTGGTCTTACTCTCTTAGATAGTCTTCTATTTCAGCACTGAGCATAGCTATTACTTGCATACATCTCATGGCCCTTAACCACACACTTCACAATCACCACATGGAGGTCTCTATCATAGACATCTGCAAAGTGATGACCTGGCTATAAAGCCTGAGCTTTTAAAGTAATGAAAACCTCTTAACTTGATGTGGCATTGTGCGTATCAGCAGCAGGAGCAGCATTGTGCAACAGTTTTACACCCTTTAGAGTGCAAGAACAAGGCCAAACAAGTTACAAGCAAAAACAGAATTTAGTACCTCAGCCAGTATGCATTTTGGATAAAGTGGTGTGTAATTTGAATCAGGAACCCACCCGACCTTCCATCTGCCACAATATCAAATATCCCTGCCTTACCCAATGTATGAAAGCGTTTTAATTTAGATTACTACATCTTGTGTACTGCTTGTAGTGCTGGAAATGTACAATATGTCAAATATTTTCCTAAATTATTACCTTCTAATCTAAATAATTAGATTAGTGTAACAAAGTAATCAAGCAGTGACTTTGTATCGAACAATGCAAATTAAAGAACTCTAGACATAAAAGTCTAAATAAAAGATAGTCAAGCATCGCCCAAATTTGATGTTTAGATCTTCATGCCCTAAAGAGAAGCACATTATAAGCTTAAACAACCAGTTACCTATTACTTTCCTTCTAGGAAGAGCAAAATGAAATTAAGGGCATAAGGCAAACACTCTAACTGAAAGAAAAATGAAATATTTAGAAACACATCCACTTTCTATGTTATCACATAAAGGGAAGGAAAGAATTACTGGACTTTTCGATTAGCTTACCTCAGATTCTTTGAGTCTCACGTAATTAGAAGGAAAGACTCCAGACTTGTCACCGACTGTTCCTGTCCACCAATCTCCGTCTTTTTTTATAACAAGAATCTTATCTCCTTGCTGAAAAGTTAAATCTCCTTGTTCTGAGCTTTCATAGGTGTACATGGCAATATACTCTGAAGAAAAACAAAGAAGTTTATCCTGCAAACACGTTCTTACAGTACATTTACGGCACATTTAAAATGTGAAAAATATTCTTACTGCCTTTTCGGGACAGGGGTAAGCATAATTGGGTGTTAGTTAAGGTATCAATTTTCAATTCCCTGGCTCTAGTACAGATGCAATTCACATCATCTATTCATCACCAAAGTCTGTTTAAAGAAATGGTGACCTGGTGTCCTAACCTATACATACATTTACATATATTTTTACAAACATTCAAGCTCATCTGTAGTTATGCTGAAAGCCTTATTTCAATGAAAATGCAATTTCTGTTGTATTATCTTTTGACCTGTTTGACAAATCTGCATCAAACACTTGGATCTACACATTTGCCGTTTGTCTCGGATTTACTGCAGCCTGGTCAACGAGGCCAAGGTATGAAGCAGAAAATATGGGACAATTGCATCAGACTCGAAAGACAGAGGCTCCGTCAGAGAATGGTGGCTTGGTGGGCTGGAGTTAACCTCTTCTGCGGCTTGAGTTACTTAACGGAGAAGATAATACTGATTCAGCAAAATGAACTAGATCTGTCCTGTTACGTTTACAATCCCGTTTGCAAGATTACTGTAAACTGCCACGCCTAAATGACACTTCTCATTGAGCGTCAATGAGAGTTTTTCCCCACAAACACTTCCATTTCTCAAAAAAACTTAGAGTTTAAAATTTAGCAATTTAACGTAATTTGCATCTTGTTTGAGCCCACGTCAAACACAGTTGATCACAACTCAAGGGAATCTCCAAAACGGGTGGTAAAAGCCTTAATTAATTCATAGATTTCACAAATTATGGCATGAAACAAACATGATCTTCATAGTAGATGTCGGAGTTCACCATTAAAAACTGTTTAAGATCAGATAAAGTTCACAAAAGGCATAAATTAGGACACACACTGACTGGCCCTGAACCTCCTGAAGTTCCCGTACCTAATTTCAAAATATGCTATTTTATTATGTGTGGGATATTTTGGAACTGCTGGAGATTTTGGATGATTCAAGTAAGATGGGAACGTGAGTAATTAGGAAAATAAGAAAAATCAAAGACAGAAACGAGTGAGAAAAAAGAAATGCAGGAAATTAGTATAAATGGCTGAAAAAAAGCAAGAGATTGTTTGAATTGTTGCAAGTACTAATGAAATGTGTCATATGAAAAAGTAGCAGCTGATTGAAATTCCCCTCTGGGCAGCAGATCAAACACCACAAGGTACACGAGCTACCCCCACTACAGTCAAACAGCCATGCAATAGTCGAGAAACTAAAGGTGCGGGGCACCGTGATGGAACATTGATCGAAATACTCCCCCATCTGTCTCACCGAATTTCAGAAGAGCCCACTGAATACTGGTTAAAAAAAAAAAATCGTGAAGTGCTGACCCAGAAACATTTTTGATCTTTACAGGGAATTATATTCTCCAGGAGGTCGTCGCCTTGGCTATAGGTAGACTTTTAAAATCAACTGATGCTAACAGCTGGCCGATTCGTTTTTCAAGAGACTTTACAAAAGACAGATGAGTTGCAAGACGTTCACATGCATCTTTAAAGCTAAATACAAAAGAGGCCTTACTGTATGCTAACTTGGTGACTGCACATTAAATTCCTCAGTCTGTAGTACGAATAAACCGGCCTATAAAGCATGCATCCTCGTTTTCTAACAAAATCTTTTTAAATGGTGCAGCTAAAAAAGTATGCTCAATTGTCACGATTTTCCGAGACTTGAGCTAAAAAGCCGGAGAAGAAACAATTCCATTCTCTGATGCCCTTTCTTAAGCATGGCAGCTGAAATGTGGCTCCGGAGGAAGATTACCTTGCAAGTTCCTTCTGGGAGAATGAAAGGAGAAAGACTCAGTCCACCTAGTCCTTCATGGTACAATAAAGGTACGCAGCGGGCTTAACACATCTATGGCACAATAATGCTTTTAAAACATTAGTTATAACCTAGGTATGTTATCACATTACAGGAATACGGATGTGCGATGAAATATGATTGGGGCTTATTTAACATTCACCCTTATACGTATAATATTTGCCGAGTTGTCTATGATATTGACAACCATTCTAATACATGCGATTAGCCGATGAATAGTGTATAATAAATAATCATGGTGTAAACTATCAACTAGTGTGTGCGTAATGAATTCTGGCACAGGGCAGTGCTCTGTGTCACCTCCAGATGATGGACACCTGCATGAGCCTTACGCAGTATGGCATGCCACAACTTCCAGTTTTCCTGTGCTCCAAAAAGGTCCAACTTCCTTTTTTGGGCTCAGGAAATTCACAGGTAACATCGAAATGATCTGAGACAGTTGATCGTACGTGGAAATTAATGCAGTATATTCTGAATTTTCAGGAGGTGAGTGGCACAATCTCCCTACCAAATTCGAGACGTAAAGTGTTTTCTAATGAACATTAATTTTGCCGGAGCACTCCATAAGCACAGTCCTTGTGGTCCCTCCAGAAAGAGAACCACTGACCAAGGTTCTCCAACGAGTAGCTCAGATGCTACTGATAGGTCTCCAACAACCTGCGAGTACCCCTGAGTAGCTCCCCGTGTGCACAACTCAAACTACTAAAAGAAAAGGTTTTCTTTGGTTAAATTATGTGTTTCCAAAATTGAAAAGGATCAATTTAACAGTAAAATGTGTGTATTTTCAAAACTGAGAAGCTAATGTTTGTGGAAAAAATATGTTTAAGGCTTCAATGGTAATTCAAGCTGCGTTGGCAAGTCTTATTACCGATGATCTTACTTGGTGGCAGGGGGCCTCACTCATATTAACTTGTTTAATGCACCCAGGTGGTCAGTGCTAACATTCCTACATGGAATGGCCACTAATGAAATCTTGGCTGCAGAGGTCCTTTTTGTAGCACTGATTATTTGTGCTAGTAGCTCAGGACAATTTTCATTAAACATAAGTAGCTCTTATAGATATGTTTGGAGATCACTGCTATAGACTATGTCCTTTTTGAATCTCTCTCTTGGGTTTGAAATAAGAAATTGCAATGTACAGTTATGTTTATAGAGGGAAGCAGCATGTCAGGGGCTGATGACTCCCAATTCAGCATAAGCACGTGGTCTGCCTGGAAAACGAAGGGACGTATGGGCCACATACTACCGATTTTACGATTAGAGTGAACCGTTGCTAGGTAGAGTCAATAGACAAAAGGGCCAATATGCTATTTTTCTAACATTTTCATTTTCAGTTTCCCATAACCAATTAAATGTTATGTTTTAAGCTAATTTTGGAAAACAATTGGCCTAGGTAATGCTAGGAAATTAGCGAGAATTTGTAGTCTTGAAACTAAGAGAAGTAAGCAAAGTTTGACCTTGCAGCAATTGTTATTAACAAAGAAGGTGTGGGCGGGAGGGGAAGGAGCAACACGGAAGAGGTGGGCGGGAGGGGAAGGAGCAACACGGAAGAGGTGGGCGGGAGGGGAAGAAGGAGCAACACGGAAGAGGTGGGCAGGAGGGGAAGAAGGAGCAACATTTACGGGGTGGGCGGGAGGGGAAGAAGGAGCAACACGGAAGGGGTTGGCTGGAGGGGAAGAAGAAGCAACACGGAAGGGGTGGGCTGGAGGGGAAGAAGGAGCAACACGGAAGGGGCGGGCTGGAGGGGAAGAAGGAGCAACACGGAAGGGGCGGGCTGGAGGGGAAGAAGGAGCAACACGGAAGGGGCGGGCTGGAGGGGAAGAAGGAGCAACACGGAAGGGGCGGGCTGGAGGGGAAGAAGGAGCAACACGGAAGGGGCGGGCTGGAGGGGAAGAAGGAGCAACACGGAAGGGGCGGGCTGGAGGGGAAGAAGGAGCAACACAGAAGGGGCGGGCTGGAGGGGAAGAAGGAGCAACACGGAAAGGGTGGGTGGGAGGGGAAGGAGCAACACGGAAGGGGAGGGAAACACGGAAGGGGAGGGGAAGGAGCAACACGGAAGGGGCGGGCGGGAGGGGAAGGAGCAACACGGAAGGGGCGGGCGGGAGGGGAAGGAGCAACACGGAAGGGGCGGGCGGGAGGGGAAGGAGCAACACGGAAGGGGCGGGCGGGAGGGGAAGGAGCAACACGGAAGGGGCGGGCGGGAGGGGAAGGAGCAACACAGAAGGGGCGGGAGGGGACAGAGCAACACAGAAGGGGCGGGAGGGGACAGAGCAACACAGAAGGGGCGGGAGGGGACAGAGCAACACGGAAGGGGCGGGAGTGAGCAACACGGAAGGGGCGGGAGTGAGCAACACGGAAGGGGCGGGAGTGAGCAACACGGAAGGGGCGGGCGGGAGGGGAAGGAGCAACACAGAAGGGGCGGGCGGGAGGGGAAGGAGCAACACAGAAGGGGCGGGCGGGAGGGGAAGGAGCAACACAGAAGGGGCGGGCGGGAGGGGAAGGAGCAACACGGACTGGGTGGGCGGGAGGGGGAAGGAGCAACACGGGCTGGGTGGGCGGGAGGGGGAAGGAGCAACACGGGCTGGATGGGCGGCAGGGAAACAAGCAACACGGACTGGGTGGGCGGGAGGGAAACAAGCGACACGGACTGGGTGGGCGGGAGGGAAACAAGCGACACGGACTGGGTGGGCGGGAGGGAAACAAGCGACACGGACTGGGTGGGCGGGAGGGAAACAAGCGACACGGACTGGGTGGGCGGGAGGGAAACAAGCGACACGGACCGAGCTGGTGGGAGGGAAACAAGCGACCCGGACAGGGTGGGCGGGAGGGAAACAAGCGACCCGGACAGGGTGGGCGGGAGGGAAACAAGCGACCCGGACAGGGTGGGTGGGAGGGAAACAAGCGACACGGACAGGGCGGGTGGGAGGGAAACAAGCGACACGGACACTAAACAAGCGACACAGACAGGGCGGGTGGGAGGGAAACAAGCGACACGGACACTAAACAAGCGACACAGACAGGGCGGGTGGGAGGGAAACAAGCGACACGGACACTAAACAAGCGACACAGACAGGGCGGGTGGGAGGGAAACAAGCGACACGGACACTAAACAAGCGACACAGACAGGGCGGGTGGGAGGGAAACAAGCGACACGGACAGGGCGGGTGGGAGGGAAATCAGACTGGGTGGGTGGGAGGGACACAAGCAACACAGACTGGGCGGGTGGGAGGGACACAAGCAACACGGATTGGGCGGGTGGGAGGGACACAAGCAACACGGTCTGGGCGGGTGGGAGGGACACAAGCAACACGGTCTGGGCGGGTGGGAGGGACACAAGCAACACGGTCTGGGCGGGTGGGAGGGACACAAGCAACACGGTCTGGGCGGGTGGGAGGGACACAAGCAACACGGTCTGGGCGGGTGGGAGGGACACAAGCAACACGGTCTGGGCGGGTGGGAGGGACACAAGCAACACGGACTGGGCGGGTGGGAGGGACACAAGCAACACGGACTGGGCGGGTGGGAGGGACACAAGCAACACGGACTGGGCGGGTGGGAGGGACACAAGCAACACGGACTGGGCGGGTGGGAGTCACACAAGCAACACGGACAGGGCGGGTGGGAGGGACACAAGCAACACGGACAGGGCGGGTGGGAGGGACACAAGCAACACGGACACATTAAAAGGCAACACGGACAGGGAGGGAGGAAAAAAAGCAACACGCACAGGGCGGGAGGGAGGGAAAAAAAGCAATAAGGATAGGGCGGGAGGGAGGGAAAAAAGGGATAGGGCGGGAGGGAGGGAGGGGAAAAAAAGGGATCGGGAGGGAGGGAGGGAAAAAAAAGGGATAGGGCGGGAGGGAGGGAAAAAAAGGGATAGGGCGGGAGGGAGGGAAAAAAAAGGATAGGGCGGGAGGGAGGGAAAAAAAAGGATAGGGCGGGAGGGAGGGAAAAAAAAGGGATAGGGCGGGAGGGAGGGAAAAAAAGGGATAGAGAGGGAGGGAAAAAAAAGGATAGGGCGGGAGGGAGGGAAAAAAAAGGGATAGGGCGGGAGGGAGGGAAAAAAAGAGATAGAGAGGGAGGGAAAAAAAAGGGATAGGGCGGGAGGGAGGGAAAAAAAAGGGATAGGGCGGGAGGGAGGGAAAAAAAGGGATAGGGCGGGAGGGAGGGAAAAAAAAGGGATCGGGAGGGAGGGAGGGAAAAAAAGGGACAGGGCGGGAGGGAGGGAAAAAAAAGGGACAGGGCGGGAGGGAAAAAAAAGGGACAGGGTGGGAGGGAGGGAAAAAAGCAACAGGGACAGGGTGGGAGGGAGGGAAAAAAGCAACAGGGACAGGGTGGGAGGGAGGGAAAAAAGCAACAGGGACAGGGTGGGAGGGAGGGAAAAAAGCAACAGGGACAGGGTGGGAGGGAGGGAAAAAAGCAACAGTGACAGGGCGGGAGGGAGGGAAAAAAGCAACAGGGACAGGGCGGGAAAAAAGGGACAGGGCGGGAAAAAAGCAACAGGGACAGGGCGGGAAAAAAGCAACAGGGACAGGGCGGGAGGGCGGGAAAAAAGCAACAGGGACAGGGCGGGAGGGAGGGGAAAAAGCAACAGGGACAGGGCGGGAGGGAGGGAAAAAAGCAACAGGGGCGGGAGGGAGGGAAAAAAGCAACAGGGACAGGGCGGGAGGGAGGGAAAAAAGCAACAGGGACAGGGCGGGAGGGAGGGAAAAAAGCAACAGGGACAGGGTGGGAGGGAGGAAAAAAAGCAACACGGACAGGGCGGGAGGGAGGGAAGAAAGCAACACGGACAGGGCGGGAGGGAGGGAAGAAAGCAACACGGACAGGGCGGGACGGAGGGAAAAAAGCAACACTGACAGGGTAGGCAGGAGGGGAAAAAACCAACACAGCAGGGCAGGCAGATGGGAAAAAAGCAACATGGACAGGTGAGGCAGGAGGCAAAAAGCAACACCGACAGGGCAGGAGGGAGGGGAAGAAGAAAAATGGACAAGTGGGTAGGAGGAGAATAAGCAACAAGGACGGGTGGGCGGGAGGAGAAGAAGCACCAAAGATGGAAAGCAGCCTTGGTTCTCAACATCAACTTATCTGTATGGAAAATGGTGAATTGAGGCTTAACACTAAGGGTCTGCAACTCACTGACTTGTCTAGCGGATGTTATCGCCGCAAGGAAAACAGTCTTAAAAGTGAGCAACCTCAACGGACAGCTATGTAAAGGTTCAAATGGAGAACCCATTAAAAAAAAGGAAGAACTAAATTAAGATCCCACTGAGGCATTATAAACAGAGTAGGAGGATTTCTAATAGTAAGTCCCTTAATAAACTTTAGCACTATAGGAGACTTAAACAGGGAAGGCTGGTCGGGCAAACAAAGGAATGCCTAAAGGGCAGACAATTAACCTTTAAGTTTTACAACTGCACAACCCTGTAGTTCTAGCGAAAGGGCAAAACAAAATGTCAGACAAATGGGTTTTAAAAAAAGAGGGCAGTCAATATAATTTTCTTCTCACCACTTTACAAAACTAGCTTATCTGCCAGCGTACACTGGCCTGCTGGACTGGCACCTGGCTCATAAAATAACAGCCCTGTGCCAGCCTTCCACTGAAAGACGAGTTTCTGACCACATGGGGTGAGAGCCTTTGTTCTCTCTGTGGCCAGAAACAAAGACTGTCCTGGGTTGAGTTGCTTCACACTTCTCCCTGTAGCAACTGTAAAACCTGGCGGTAAGCCTCAAAGGCTCAGGCCTCTGGTTACAGTGCCCCAGGGCACTCCAGCTAGTGGAGCTGCCCGCACACCAGACAAAGCCACACTTTTTGGTGACAATTAGGGAAAGCAGGAAGGAGTGATCACCCTAGCTAAGGTGTCCAGAGCTGAGTTGACCCCGTCCCTACAGAATCCACCATCTTAGTTTGGAGGACAGGGACCAATAGGGTTAGGTTTGTTTCCTCCTGTAGGAAGCTGGCTCTGTATGACCTATCTCAAAGTCAGAGATAGTGTGCACAGAGTCCAAGGGTTCCTCTTAGAGGTAAGATAGTGGCAAAATTAGAAAATTCTAATGCTCTATTTTGTGGTACTGTGGTCGAGCAGTAGGCTTATCAGAGGGTAGTGTTAAGCATTTGTTGTACACACACAGGCAATAAATGAGGAACACACAGTCAAAGACTTACTCCAGGCCAATAGGTTTTTATATAGAAAAATATATTTTATATTTTAGGAACCACAGGTTCAAGGTCTGAAGTAAACACATACAATGCAAGGTAGTTCACACAGGTAAGTTAGGAACTTTGAATAAAAGCAATATCATGTACAGTCTTCCTGGGGGAGGTAAGTAAATGTTAGATTGTGAGGTAAGTAAGACTCTTACAAGTCTCAGTTTCTGGGCATAGGCGGCCCACTGTTGGGGGTTCAAGGCAACCACAAAGTTACCACACCAGCAGCTCAGGGCCAGTCAGGTGCAGAGGTCAAAGAGGTGCCCAAAACACATAGGTGCCTATGGAGAACAGGGGTGCTCCGGTTCCAGTCTGCCAGCAGGTAAGTACCCACATCCTCGGGGGCAGACCAGGGTATTTTTTTTTATAGAGCACTGGAGGGGGGGGGGGGGGCACAAGTAGGCACACTGAACACACCCTCACCGGCACAGGGGCGGCCAGGTGCAGTGTGCAAAGCAGGCGTCAGGTTTTAGATAGGATTCAATAGGGGACCCATTGGGTCACTCTAGCGGTGCAGGCAGGCACAGGGGGGGGGCTTCTCGGGACAGCCACCAACTGGGCTAGGCAGAGGGTCACCTGGGGGTCACTCCTGCACTGAGGTTCGGTTCCTTCAGGTCCTGGGGCTGCGGGTTCAGTGCTTGCTCCAGGCGGCAGGTCCCTTGTTACAGGCAGTCGCGGTCAGGGGGCACCTCTGGATTCTCTCTGCAGGCGTCGCTGTGGGGACTCAGGGGGGTCGTCTCGGGCTACTTACAGAGTCACAGTCGCTGGGGAGTCCTCCCTGTGGTGTTTGTTCTTTAGATCTCGAGCCGGGGGCATAGGTGCAGAGTGGGAAGTCTCACGCTTCCGGCAGGAAACGTGAAGTCCTTAAAAGTTGCTTCTTTGTTGCAAAGAAGTTGCTTTTGTTGAACAGAGCCGCTGCTCACAGGAGTTTCTTGGTCCTTTAGTCCAGGGCAGTCCTCTGAGGCTTCAGAGGTCGCTGGTCCCTGTCGGATGCGTCGCTGGTTGCAGGTTTTCGAGTCAGGAGACAGGCCGGTAGGGCGTCTTTTCTGCAAGCTTGTAGGTCAGCAGTCCTTGTTTCTTCAGGTTGCAGGAATCTGATTTCCTAGGTTCTGGGGGGCCCCTAAATACTAGATTTAGGGGTGTGTTTAGGTCTGGGAGGGCAGTAGCCAATGGCTATTGTCCTGGAGGGTGGCTACATCCTCTTTGTGCCTCCTCCCTCCTGAGGGGAGGGGGGGCACAACCCTAATCCTATTGGGGGAATCCTCCAAACTCAAGATGGAGGATTTCTAAAGGCAGGGGTCAGCTCAGCTCAGGACACCTTAGGGGCTGTCCTGACTGGTGGGTGACTCCTCCTTGTTTTTCTCGTCATCTCCTCCAGCCTTGCCGCCAAAAGTCGGGGCAGTGGCCGGAGGGGCGGGCATCTCCACTAACTGGGATGCCCTGGGGCGCTGTAACAAAAGGGGTGAGCCTTTGAGGCTCACCGCCAGGTGTTACAGTTCCTGCAGGGGGAGGTGAGAAGCACCTCCACCCAGTACAGGCTTTGTTCCTGACCACAGAGTGACAAAGGCACTCTTCCCCATGTGGCCAGCAACATGTCTGGTGTGTGGCAGGCTGGTAGAAACTGGTCAGCCTACACTTGAAGTTGGATTGATATTCAGGGGGCATCTCTAAGATGTTACAATAATTTGCTGTGTACATTTATTGAGCTGAGAAGTTTGATACCAAACTTCCCAGATTTCAGTGTAGCCATTATGGAACTGTGGCATTCATGTTTGACAAACTCCCAGACTATATACTCTTATGGCTACCCTGTACTTACAATGTCTAAGGTTTTGCTTAGACACTGTAGGGGCATAGTGCTCTTTCACATATGCCCTCACCTGTGGTATAGTGCACCCTGCCTTAGGGCTGTAAGGCCTGCTAGAGGGGTGACTTACCTATGCCACAGGCAGTGTGAGGTTGGCATTGCACTCTGAGGGGAGTGCCATGTCGACTTAGTCATTTTCTCCCCACCAGCACACACAAGTTGTGAGGCAGTGTGCATGTGCTCAGTGAGGGGTCCCCAGGGTGGCATAAGACATGCTGCAGCCCGTAGAGACCTTCCCTGGCATCAGGGCCCTTGGTACCAGGAGTACCAGTTACAAGGGACTTATCTGAGTGCCAGGGCTGTGCCAATTGTGGAAGCAAAGGTACAGTTTAGGGAAAGAACATTGGTGCTGGGGCCTGGTTAGCAGGGTCCCAGCACACTTTCAATCAAAACTTAGCATCAGCAAAGGCAAAAAGTTAGGGGGTAACCATGCCAAGGAGGCATTTCCCTACACCCCCTCCCCAAAGGGAGTGGACACAAGGAGGGTGTAGCCACCCTCAGGGACAGTAGCCATTGGCTACGGCCCTCTGACATCTGTAACGCCCCTAGATCCAGGATTTAAGGGCTCCCCTGAACACAGTTCGTCAGATTCCTGGCGACCTCACAAGAAAGAAGAAGGACTGCTAAGCTGAAACCCCAGCAGAGAAGAAGGAAAGATGAAAACTGAATTGGCCCCAGCCCTACCGGCGTGCCTCCTACTTCCAAGAACCTGCAAAAGAAAGTGACATTTCCTGCAGGATCAGCAACCTCTGCGAAGCTCTAGAGGACTGCCCTACATCACTATATACTTTCTTGCCAAGAATGCTCTGCAAACACCAAAACTGTGGCTAGAAAACATATTTCTTCTCACTTCACAATGGGGATGGCTGCAGTATTCAGGCACCTGCATAGCTGGCACCCAGGTAACATTGCTAAGCTGGACAGTTGGAGGGAGACCCAGAGAATCCAGCATGGAGCAGCTTGCTACATGCCCCTGGCTTTTCAATTCATCTCTGCTCCAGCCGGTCAACTGTCTGTACAGAGTAGGACAGATACACTGCACCTTCATGCAGCTTCTTAAAGAAGTGGTGTAACTCCTGCCAATGTTGTGATGACATCTGATAATACAGTCGGCAAGGACAGAGGACCCATACCTATTACTGCATGGGTCAAGCTCACCACATTTTCATCATTCTCTGGTCCAGTAGGCATGCTCTAGTTCAGTGACACTCAAAGTACGTCCCAGGGGCCGCATGCGGCCCTACTGACATTTACATGCGGCCCCCAGGTCAACAACAGCACTGTGCTGCTGTTTATTTTACTCAGCACTGGCACTAACAATTGTTAAATAAACGGGCAAGTATTTACTTAGAGTCTAATTGAAGTTAAAGAAAAGGAGTAAGTAGGGTGTTCTGGAACTCAACTTTAGAAACAACTTAATTATTAAAGACATCTTGCAGCAAAAATATAAAAGTATGATCTGTGTGAAATGCAAACAGTGCATTTCATTAACCTGCAGAACCATTTAACCTTAGTACACAACATTATATCAGTGCATTGAGAAGTATTTGTTAAAGTGATAGTTTTCAAAAATGTATTTAGAAACGTTCATCCCCTTCTATCCTACACACCCGACAACAATGTGAACTGTGAACTAAAAGGCAAGTCAGTTGTTATGTGAACTCTTTGGGAGGGCTGGGTTTCTATAAAACATGAACAGCGTTATAGTTTATTAAATCAGACAGAAGGTTGTATACAGCATACATCCTGAAGACATATTTTAAGGTTCTTATATGTGATTTTGAAGAAAAAGGAAAAAAAAGTGAAATAAAACATTTGCCTAGGATCACACAAAATGGTTAAGTAGAGAAGCCGGGATTTATAACCAAGTTTCTGGTTTCACATTGGGCGATTCAGACCCTAGATGCATATGCTTCACTTCCCCTACACACACTTTACCACCTCCCCTCCTTGCCCTACCCCCAGTCCTACGACTGCTACCATGCTGGCAGCAATGCGGCCCTCAGTCACATCAAGGACCAAACCGTGCAGCCCCTGGGAAAATATTTGTGAGTACCCATGCTCTAGTTCAACACAGCATGTATGCAAAGTCTGCTTTTTATCTGTCTTGTCTGTTTCAACGCTCTTGTGGAGTATTTAACGTGTGTGTATTAGTAAAAGTTACCTATATTATTCACATGCAGTTACTTCAGTTATACATGCCCATATAGTGCTAAGCTGACCTGTTTTGCTCCTATTTTGTTAACTTTTAGGGCATACCTGAAATGACCTGCCTTACAGGCCTCTCAAACTGTTTTTACTACTTATGCCTCCACTCTACTTATAGCAAGTTCTCTCACCCCTTTATTTATTTTAGATAAACACGTATTTTAGACTATCATGGAAATAGGCTGAGACAAGGGCCGAGATGGCTTCTAAGAGGGACTCAGGCCATGAATCCATATTACTTTTCTAAGTCTGCCCTGTAACTACTCCTGTGGCACAAGTATATAACACTCGTGCCTAGACATTAATTTCTGGGATTTCTGTGAAGAGCCCATACAGGAAACATGAGGAGATGGTACAAAGGATGAGGGATGTCAGAAGGCATGCCACCCCAATAATGTTGTCTTTTAATACAGCGAGTCACACCAAGTGGAAGTCCAAAAGGATTCTCAAATAGAGACTACTTGCAATTACAAGAGTAGCCCTTTTGTGGCTACAGAAAACAGCAACCAGGTGCAACAATGCAAAAGGGAAATTCGATCCCTATATGAAGTCAACCACAGTGGTACGGAAATAACCCCATATAAATGAATAAAACTATTATGGAGAGAAGACCCAGGTGTACATAAGGGACAGAGATCACAAGAGAGAAGGGAACAGAGGACCATGGAGAGAAAACAATGTTTCTACCTCCTACCATGGAAGCATCAGCATGTCAGCGGAAGTGCAGCCTAAAGAGGTGGAATTCCATCAACTGTGCTTTTCAGGTGGGGGATACCACTCCCACGATCATCATTATTCGTGCAGCCCCTAAACAGTTTAGAAACCCAACCAAATCTTTGGGAGATAAGCCCTCCCAGCAAAGGTTCTAAATGGAATTTGAGGTGTGAAGATGAAACAATCCAACCCATAGCAAATGAGCATAGAATCGTGATTCCTTCAGTAAGTAGTGTCAAGCAGGGGAGAGGGAAAGCGGGTCAGAGAGGTTCTGAATATTAGCGCGATTAATGTGGCATTAAAACATCCAATACAGGACCCAGAGATACAAGATTCAAACAACTAAGGATCCAGGCTTATGCAGACATAGGCACCATGTTAGAAGTCAAAGCATGTTCTGGAAAGGGAGGATAACAGAAGTATACACAAACTATAGAAGCTGCTTTGAACTCACCTGAACCACGCCACCCCTGTCATCACTGCCACCGCTACCGCCAAGAGTCCAGGGCTGCCATTACCGCGCCAGCAAGTACCATCTCCTGCGTCGCCGCCCCGGGACTTCAACTCCCGGTAGCCTCTGCGGCGGCGCGCGGCTCTGAAGCGGCGCCAGCGCCAGGAGGTGCCTACAAATCGCCCAGAGGCCGGCGGAGCGGGGGGGAAGCTGCTTTGAACTCACCTGAACCACGCCACCCCTGTCATCACTGCCACCGCTACCGCCAAGAGTCCAGGGCTGCCATTACCGCGCCAGCAAGTACCATCTCCTGCGTCGCCGCTCCGGGACTTCAACTCCCGGTAGCCTCAGCGGCGGCGCGTGGCTCTGATGCGGCGCCAGCGCCAGGAGGCGCCTACAAATCGCCCAGAGGCCCGCTTAGCGGGACGCGCCGGGCGAAGCCCGGGCAAAGGGCGGGCCGTCTGTGGCCGTCCGGGGCAGGAGGAGGCAGGGCAGGGCCATGGACTATTGTCGAGGTCTTTTGACATAGAGTACCCTGGTCCTTGGGCTGACAGTAACGTAAGCAGCTAATAACATTAATGTTTGTTTTATGTACGATATAACCGGCTGACGTGTATTGTTGTGGGGGCATTTTGATAAATAGGCAACCAGTCAATTAATTTAGGAATATTTCCACTAGATAATCGATGACTTTGCTGCTCCCATCATGTCCAAACTGAGGTCTTCTAAAATGGCTACAAATAATGACTCAAAGACCTTGGATAACTATCTTTTTAAAGTAGTTAGTAAAATTAACAAAGATAGGAGATCATCATTAAGTAGGGTTAGTCCAGAAACATCTCCCATAAGGCAGTGCTTACCCCCTACATCAATGTCTCAGAGGGTCTCGACTATTTCCAACAATGAGAACGATTTAAATATTGATGTTTCTGTGGTAGAGCAGGTTTGTTGTTCCGAACCTATTCAAGTACAGGATCGGACATTACCATTAAGGTCTCCTCTTACTCAATCTCCCACTAGGAGAGCGGTACGTGCCTGTAGGAAGGGGCCTGTCAAGAAAGCAGGGTGTCGGAAGCCAAAAAAAGCTGGCCCAACAGCTACCAATAGGGGAAATGTCCCTGAGCCCACCAATATTATTGAGGGGACTAGTCTGCACTCAAGTCAAATTGATCTTCTGGTTAAAATTTTTGAATCTAAATTGGAAGTACTGATCAGTCCCCTGGTGGCCAAGGTAGATTTAGTGCTTCTTAGGGTTACTAGATTGGAAGGCCTTGTAGAATCTTGTCTGACTCGGTCCACTGTTCCACTGAGTACTCACTTAGACTCAATAGGCTCTATGGATAACCACCCAGTGGGTTCAGTTACACACTCTATAGTCAGTAATAGGGTGGAGGGCTTGGGGGCTACTGTTCAGGCCCCACCGACTGTAAGTGTGCCGACTGCCTCATCCTCGTCTACATCGCCAGTAGGGTCGGCTAGTGCACAAAATACTTTTAGTCGACCACGATCAATACAAAGGAGTACTCAGGACACTATAGGAGGGACAGTCATTGATAGAAGAAGTATAACTAGGCGACATAATTCTATTAATCTCCCGCCAGATTGTGCACCATATACTGTGGTTCTAATAAATGTCCCATAGGTTGACTTGTGCTTGAATGGTTCTGGGATAGAAACGTATCCTGCTCTTAAAAACAAGACGCTTGCTTGGTTGAATAAGAACTGTGGATTTCCTTGTGCCCTTGCAAATGACATTTTATTTATCCGCAGAGTTAGCTGGATTGGCAATGGCCCTAAAAATAGAGGTGGAGACTGTATTATTATACATTTTAAACATCCACAACACGTGGCAACAGTGCTTCTGAGAGCTGCAATTTTGCCAACTCTAGAAAATGCGGTTCTAGCTAGACCTCTTGGCTTTTTTTTATAATCATGGGGCCAATACTCAATGTCGCTCGTTGTATGTGCAAGGGCAATGTTCAAATGAGAACGGAAGAGGTATGGATGCCTGTACCCCGAATGTATTTGTGAATATGTCCCGGTCTCAAATTAGGGGGGAAGTCAAGTCGTCATCAGCTGACTTACAGGCAGAACGTTAACACTTTACCTCTTCACAATCGGTATGCTGCCTTATCTTCTATGGAGGAAAATGATTGACTGCCAAATGTCTTGGGAAATTTTTCCCAGTCTTCAGCATCGTCCATCAAGATTGCTACATGGAACATTGCTGGTTTAAAGAGTAAGTCTGGGATAGCCGAATGGGAAAGGATATTAAAATCTTTTGATGTCATTGCTTTACAAGAGACCTGGGATCAAACGAATAGCTTTTCTTTAGATGGCTTTTGTCATTTTTGCATTCCAGCTACAAACAGTGTGGCAGGAAGACCTAAGGGGGGACTATTAAGCCTTTTCAATCTGGATATGAAAGGTACCTTAACCCAATGCCCCTCGGGCTCAGTAAATTGTCTAATTGTTGAGCTTTCCACCCAGGATAAGGTTAAGATCCTTTTTATAAATTTTTATAACTCGCATGCTAATGATTGTACCAGTCAAAACCTGGATGACTTGGATACATTTTTGTCAGTCTATAGTATAAATGTTAATACTTTTGAGTTACTATTACTAGGGGACTTTAACATACATCCATGTACCCTACCATGTATTAGGAGGGATGAGGAAGGCCCTCCCTTTTCCTCAACTGCTCATCCAGAACATACTAGGCAGGGGGATTATCTTGAGTTTTTCCTCGCTAAATGGAATTTATATGAGTCTGGCTGTGGAGACGGGAATAGTAGGTCCCCTACGTTTAAGGGCAAAGAAAATGGTACTATTATAGATTATATTTATTTGTCTTCTTTTTTGTTAAATAGTGTTGTAAATTATTGTACTGAGGTGTCAGTTTTTAGTGATCATAATCCTGTTGTACTTGTTTTTAAGAACACTGAACTGATTTCTCTCAAATTAGTCGCAGAGAGTGGGGGCTTGAACCTTAAAGTCAAAGACCAGAATCGTAGGTTGAAGTGGACAAAAATAGTCCCTGAAACCTTTTTTCAGGAGGTTTTATCTAAAGTGGAGGATGAAATCTCTATATGTCTAGCGGAAAATCCAGATCCTAAGGAGGTTATAGTAGCATTTGATCAGATTTGCTTGGAAATTAATTGTAATCTCCAGGCTAAATCTAGCCAGAAGGCGCTAGAGGGCAATAGATGGTTTGATAAGGAATGCTCTAAAGCACATGGTGTACTACTAAAGGCATTAAAAACTATTCCTAAAGATCGATCAAAAATAGTAAATGCTAGGAAAGTGTATAAAATAACTATTCTAGAGAGGAAAAGGACTCTGAAAGATAACGCCTTGGCTCAACTCTTGGATCCAGATACCCTAAAAAACAGTGGTTTATTCTGGAAAATAATAAATCAGCCCTTTTTTTCTGATGAAACCAATACTCCTTTAGAGGCAAACATTCCAGATGAGGGCTGGATAAAACACTTTAGTCAGATATACTCTAATATTGGTCCTCCTGGTGGAATTTTAGCAGATGAAGTTGGGGAAATCTCCCCTGACAAGGATGCAGTTATTTTTGCAGTTGCAGAGGTTGAAAGGGCTATAGACTTAATCACAAAAAACAAAGCCCCGGGCCCAGATGGGGTACCTGGGGACGTTTTTAAAAGTTTTCCGAAATTTTGGTCTAAGGTATTATGCAAGGTTTTTAATAATCTTGCATTTGATAAAATCCCGTCTTCCTGGAAGAAATCTATAATTATACCAGTGTTTAAAAAGGGTAATAGGCAAGACCCATCTTGCTACAGGCCGATTTCACTGATTGATTCCTCAGTGAAAATTTTAGGTCGAGTTATTCTAAATAAACTGAACGATTGGTTAACAGAGAAAGGGGTCCTAGCAGATGTGCAGTATGGTTTTAGACCTAAAAGGAGTACTATAGATCAAGGCTTGAATTTGTATTTATTAATAGAGAAATACACGAAGGCGAAGGAGGGTTCCATGTATCTGGGGTTCATGGACCTCTCGTTAGCCTTTGATCTTGTAAATCGATCTAAATTATGGAAAATCTTACTTGACATGGGACTGGACAAGGCTCTTGTTAACCTCTTAGTAGATTTACATACTGACCTAACAGCTTCTGTTAGAGTTACTACTGCGGGGCGATGCACTAGCCACTTTAACTCAGAAAGGGGAGTCAGGCAGGGGTGCATTCTGGCTACCCTCCTTTTTACTATTTATATAAATGCCTTGGAATCCACACTAAAAGATGCTACCCAGGACACCCCACGGATAGGAGAA
Source organism: Pleurodeles waltl (assembly GCF_031143425.1). Lineage (NCBI taxonomy): Eukaryota > Metazoa > Chordata > Amphibia > Caudata > Salamandridae > Pleurodeles > Pleurodeles waltl. The sequence goes on along the minus strand of NC_090447.1, from coordinate 1,404,894,036 downwards.
CTCGGTATTCCGGTTCTCCTATACGCGGACGATGCTGTCCTGCTTTCTCGTACTGGTGTTGGTCTTCAACGATTATTGGACGCCTTTGAGGTTTTTATGACTTCCCTGGATTTAAAGATCAACGTTAAAAAGTCCCAGATTATGATCATGGGCAAGGGTAATAAAAATAAACTCCCCAAAATTTTTACTTGTGGGAGGCAAGAACTGTGTAGAGTAGCAATATTTCCATACTTAGGGATCACTTTCGATGAGAAAGGTTCCTGGGGCCCCCAGATAAAAAATAGAAATGTTGCCCTTGTAAAGTCGTCTTCTGCTCTTCGGGGTTTTATGAATAAACTCGGGGCGAGGCCAATTGTTAGTTTGCTAAAAATTTATGAAGCAAAATGCCTTGCAATAGCAACGCATGGAAGTGCGATATGGGGCTATTGCTCTATGGAAAGTATACAGATCACGGAAAATAAATTTTTAAGATCGGTTCTCTCTCTTCCCCAGTCTACTTCCACACACATTGTCCATACTGAATTGGGTGTGGGCTACATTTCAGACTTGATCAAACTGGCCCCCGTTCTAGCCTGGCTAAAGATCTGTCTGAATCAAGAAATTCCGCTCAACCACTCTATTTTAAAAGATTGCCTGCAGCTGGATAAAGTAAATAAAATAGCGTGGCTAGTTTATATCAAAAATTGTTTTGTTAGATTAGGGAGATCGGATCTTTTTTACTCCCCGGAATCAATAACTGTTAAAGATATTGGACTGATTAAAAGCATGATGAAAGATCTGTTATGTTTAGAAAGAGAACAAGCTGAATATGAGAAACCATCGGTGCGGGCCAGTATCATTTTGAGTACTTATGTGGGACCTGAATTATATTTGTCTATTGTAAATCAACCCTTCCACCGGTTTCTACTTACACGTTTTCGGTTTAACCTGATCCATCTAACTCTTGGCCACTTTCAAACCTCGTCTCCTCTGGAAAAAGGAACGCCGTGTAATTGTGATAATTTTTCGATCCTGAATACAATGCATTTTTTTGTGATTTTGTGACCATTACGCGGCCTTAAGAAAGAAATATTTGTTCCCAATTTTAAAGGAGGAGGGGTTTATACAGGCCAAACCTGCCCTCTTGTTCTTACAGTTATTGCAGACCCCTAGGATTATGTTCCATGTTGCTAGTTTTTTAGTGGGAGCTGTTAGGGTTAATAAAAAGAAGTTCGCCATCAATCCGATTATTTTATTGTAATGAATTGAGTGATTAATTAACTTTTTATAGGAAAGGTAATTTTTGAGAATCTGGGAGAATATTAATGTTTCACGTTAAATGATGTTTTTAGGATGTTTTATTTTACTGACCCCCCTTTTTAAACATTGTAGATAATATGAATTGTTGATTGCCTGTAATATTTGATTGTACTGTTTTTTTGTCTTTTTATGATATTTATTTATCGAAATAAAGTACTTTGACTGACTGACTGACTATAGAGTGCACCGCACCACTGCAGTGTTTTCTGGGAACGTCCTATTACACTCTGTCTAAATTCCTCCAGTTAGGAAATGCAGTTCCAATAAAATAAGAACTGGCTCCATGTCACAGTGGTACTGGAAGGAATACCACATGCATTTCAGGTTGTGGAGAGGGAAGCAACGTGGCCTCTCAGCGCTACTGCTGATTAGAGTTCAATAAGACACCTTCTTTGAAGAGGAAAAGCAGTTGTAACTTCACTAATGGGGTCAGTATTCGCTTCCTTCCCTTAAGGTGCTTGAGCAAAGGTGTCGAGTCGGATTACTGTATCGTGGGATGCATACACTGTACGCAGTGGTCTCATCTGGAGTGCAGTTGCACTACTCTTAACCATTTTGTTTCGTAAGGACCAGTTATACAGTACATCCTGGTACCCTAGTCTCACTGCTTTTGCAATGAAAGAGACATGCTTGCTAGCTAAAGTAGTTGTGAATGAATCCCAAAGCTATTCGCACTCAGCATAGGTGTCCAGCCCTCTGACCATGACTCAGCAGCCCTTTCCACCACAAGCTGTGCAATCCAAATTAGGTGCATCAGTTTAAAAAAAAAAGTAACATTAGGTTTGAAAATTCCACGACATAGCAGGCACTTAGGGATTCAAGGCTGCAGCAGATGGAAAAAGTAACTCAAGAAGGGGTTACTCCTCTCACTAGTGCCTCAATCCATTGCGCTGAAGCTAAACAAGGTTGAAGAGGCCTCTGGGACATCATGCCCCAACCATTAGGGGAAAATGTATTTTTATAAGTTTTAGTTCTCCTGTTCTCAACTTCTAGTTAGCATACCACAGTGGCAGGACTGGAAAATGCTTGGGAAAGCTGTTCAATATGGCACTATTTGCGCCAGAACAGGAATACCATATGCAACCATGCTGCCTTTTCTTAAGGAGGTGAGCTCCCATGACAGGTTCCCATTTTGTCCTTACTGGTGTAGAGTGAAACGTACTTCTTTCATGTTCAGCAATTTAGTACCACAGATGCTTAAGGTGCATTATCATTCGTTTTTTAGCTGTTATTTTAATTGTCACTATGGGCATCACAAACCACGCTGTTACATCGTTCAGTTACTATGTAGAGCAGAAAGGACACACAGAAGAGACAGCAGAAACCAACATGATCATACTAGCAATTAATGTGGCTGACAAGCACTGTAGCAGATTGTTCATTGAGACATATATATGTGAAATAAAAGACAAGTAGAATGCTTACCTTCACCAGAAACTGCTGTTTTTAACGTTGGTGATGCAACTCTTTTTACGCTTGCAGGACTTTCTGACGATGTTGAATCAATGCTTTATCAAAAGGGGAAAGTTTGAGTGAGTTTATTTTTGCAGGCCAGAGTACTGAAAATAGATAACTAGGTGGTAGCATTGCCAAACCAACTTTTAATAAAGTATTACCTTTTACTTCCAACTTAAACAGTAACCCTACATGTATATTACTTTAAAACAAACTGCAATAACTGAGAACCCAATTCAAAAACATGTTAGCTGACCTTCGTAGATGCTAGGTGCACAAATAAGTAATTCTAAGGGTCACACATTTTGAGCTTGATTCACTGATCACAACAATGGACACTTACATCCACTGATACAACTGCGAGCAATCCAGTAGTACAGTGGGGAGAAAAATAGGGTGGTGAATACAGTAGATGGATGGATCGAAATCTGCATCTTTGTGAGCATTCACAGATGATTTTCAGGGTGCTTCCTAATGTGAGAAAAGAGGGAATAACCCTACAATTGTAGACTGTGTAAAAAAAGTTTTCTACAGGATAAAATATTTAACTCTTGATAAAAAAAAGTAAGCAATCTGAAAATTTTATTATGACAGATTGCTTGCAGGAGTAAATTTGGTGGAAGAGTATGAAAGGAAATCTAAGATGTTCAAGTATTGGCAAACTCCCCTGAAGGAGGCCTGGAAATCTCCAAATGTTGGTGGAAATACAATAGAAATATTATCGTCTTTTTATCTAAGCTTTTCAGCTTGATTACAGGGAAACCAGCTCCTGCAGTAGTTTACATTATCTTTGTTTTGGGTATGGTTAGGGTGTAGGAAAGTGCCTCTTTTAACATGGTCAAACCCCCCTTCCCCCTCAACTTTATGCCTGGTTTCTGGTGCAATTGCGACTGAAAGTACATTGGGTCCCTGCTAAATAGGTCCCCAGTGCCAGATCTCTTTCCCCAAAACTGCACAGTCGTTTTTCCCAATTGGCAAACCTTTAGCTACCACTGTGTAAGTCTCTAGTAAATGGTACTCCTGGTACCTAGGGCATGGGGAACTAAAGGAAGGCTAAGTTCACCCAGTGCTGCTTTCGTAGGCTATGCGCCTCGGTGCAGAACTACAATGAAAACACGACATGGCACAAAGCCTGCATGCACTGTCCCCTTTAAACTGCATGCAGTATAGGTAAATCACCCCTGTAACAGGCCTTCCAGTCCTAAAGGCATGATGCATTATATTACATGTGAGGCATACCTGAATTAGCAGATATGCCCCTGCTATGTCTTTGTCAATTCTCAGACATAGTAAGTGAACAGGGAAGCCATTTTAAGTGCATGTGCTGGACACTGGTCATTATGAGTTCCCCAGCTACATGATGGCTTCACTGAAAATAGGGATGTTTGGTATGAAACATCTTGTATTAATAATCCCTCACTGAATCCTGGGATGGATTTATTAATACATACACTCAGAAGGCACCTTAGAGGTGCCCCCTGAAAAACTACCAACTCTGAGCATGGGCACTGACTGGTCAAAACCAGTGCAACCACCTTAGACAGAGTTCTGTCCCTCCTGAGGTGAGAGCCAATGCTCCTCTCCCAGGCATGAAGGACATTCCAGGCCAGGGAGCTTCAAAGGCCTTGCTGCCTGTGAAATGCGACCCAGGCCTCCCCAAATTGTAGAGAAAGCCAGCAACCACTTCCTAACCCCCCACTTTTGGCTGCAGAACTGGTGGGAAAATTAGTTAAATTAGGAGAAGTGCCCACTTCGTGCCAGTTCCACCCCTAAGGTGGACAAGCTGAAGTGGACACTACTTTTTTAATTCCTCCATCTGTGTGGAAGGAATTAGATGGGACTAGGGCTATGCCCACTTCCCAAACAAAGTGGTCATAAGAAGGGTGCAGTCACTCTAAAGGTGAGTAGCCCATTGCCTACCACCTGGCACTCCCTGTAATGCCCCTAAATTTAGTATTTAGGAGGCATCCCTGAACCCCAGAACTCACATTCCCACTAACCTAAGAACAGCCAGACACCACAGAAATTTCACCATCAGAGAAAGCTCAAGATACCAACTGACTTGGCTCCAGCCCCATCAGCCTGTCAGCAGCCCTTGAAGAACCTGCACCCAAAAAGATGACTTGTCTTTCAGCCCAGTGACTTCCAAGTCCTTGGGAGGACTGTTTGCCTTTGATACAGATCAAGAACTCCCATGGACAGCAGACCTATCCAAATGAAACCAACTCCAAAGAAGAAGTCTGTCTGAGGACCGGCAAAACTGTCTCTGGATCCACCTCTCCACCCAACGCCCACGGCCTGAGTCCAAATGGCTCACCAGTCCTGTGAAGGTTCCCCAGTGCTTCTGAACAAGAGTCCACTGTGGGCCGACCCCTGCAAACTCCACAGTGACACCTGCAGCCTCAATCTGAGGACTCTCCCTGACTGCGACGTGCCTGGTAAGTGGTTTCTGATACCAAAAGACACCCCTGCACCCAGAGCCATTGGGCCTTGGGGAGCTGGACCGTTGGTGTCCCTATGACCCCTGGTATCTCTACTTACCTGGGCAGCTGTGGAATGACTTGGTAGGGATCCTGGCCAGAGCCTGCAGTCAGTTGCTGAAACTGAAGATCTCCATTGGATAACATTAGGCGACCGACGCTGTATTGGCACTCTGAACCCACCACCCATGTGGCGCTGAGGGTGTAATTTTGGTGCTGCCTTCTGAGCCCTCTTGCACTTACCTCAACTCCAGGAGATCAACACTGATCCTGCTTTAATCACCCCTGAATAGCGCTTCATTGGTTACCCCCGGTCTCCATTGGTTAACATTGGGCACCAGACACAGAATTAAACCTCTGCACCCGGCTTCCCCTGTGCCACTGTGGGTGCACTCTTGGTACCGATTTAAATCTTGCCTGGTGGTTACCTAAAACCCCGAAGACTGATTTGTAAGTCATATACTTACCTGCAAAACTGCATTCTTGTTTTGGTCCCATAGGTTAACATTGAAGGCTTTAAAAACTGAACTGTGTCGATTTGTGAATCTGAAAAGTATTTTTAATTTAAGAACTGCTTACCTTGTAACGAAGTTCTTTGGTTCAAAGCAAATATAAAAGCAACTGTTTTTTTTCTAAATTGGTCTTGGATTTATTCTTTGAGTGTGTGTCATTAATTGCCTCTGTGGGTACAGCAGATGCTTAACACGACTCCTTGATAAGCCTAACTGCTCACTTACACTACCACACAGAGCATTATGCCTATATATTTTTGCCTCTGCAAGTTTTGGGGATCCATTGGTCTCTCTGCACAGTGTACTTTATTTTAGTGCACTATATAGAGATCCAGCTTCCTACATTGGTGGAACAGCAGTGGCTTCTACAACTTTGCGTTCGTTGATACCACTTGGTCCATAAGTGACTACACAAGTAAATCCAAAATGTGCCTTTAGATAAATTGCATTTTTGAATTGGATATTTTTCCAAATTCCTAAAAGTACTGTTAGGACCCTGGTTAGGTTCCTGTAGTTTAACAGTAAAAACTTTAAAAACGTGCTTCTGGACTGCAAAAACTAGGATATCTTCTCTAGCTCAAAAAGGTCCCCACTTTAGTAAAATGAGTACCTCAGAGGACAGGGGGGTGGAGCTCAATGTCACCCCTTACCTGCAGCTATCAAACAAGCAGTTAAGGGCCCTCTGTAAAATGTGCAGAATAAAAACAAGCTTGAACCCTACAAGTGCAAGGCTCCCGGAGCTACTGTCAGAGTATGACCAGGCTCATCCTTCTGATGAGGCCACTGATCCTGGAACTCAGAATCAAACAAGTGAGGAGGAAGAAGGGGACCCTCCTCAACTTGAAATAGAGGAACCTGCACCCCAAGTGTCTAGGACACCTCCCTCTAGCGAGGATGGCTCAGGTACCTCAAGATCTAGACAGACTCTCTAACGATGATGCCTGCTTAGAGAAGCTATCTAAGAGACCGGACCTGGAACACAGGATCTTAGCTATAGTGAGGGAAAGAGCAGAAATGGGTTTAACAGCCATGAATGGTGGCAGCAATATCATAACTCGGGACAGAGTAGAGCACTGTGACCCTAAAATCCTCAAAGAGATTTTCCCCAAATATGAGGAAGGTGATAACATCACCATGTGGTTCACAGCCTATGAGAAGGCCTGTGTTTTTAGAAAACCTAAGAAAGAGTACCGGGGAACCCTCCTTTGGGAACTGTTCTTAGGAAACTGTAGAGATAGACTACTCACACTGAATGAGGCATATGCAACCTGCTATGATTTAATGAAGGCTAACCCGATTGAGGGATTTGGGTTGACTCCAGAGGAGTACAGAATCAGATCCAGGGAGACTCGAAAAACCCAGAGTCAATCCTTGGTTGATTTTGTGGACTTCTCAGTGAAAACTAATGTGCATGATTATGAAGGGCTTTACAATTTAATGATGAAAGAGCGTCTGTTGAGTAATTGTGTTCAAGAAAAGTTGTACCAGTACCTGGTAGACCTAGGCCCACTTTCTCCTCAAGAGTTTGGGAAGAAGGCAGACCACTTGGTCAAAACAAGGGTGACCTAAACTTCCACTGGTGGGGGAGGGGCACAAGAAAGACCAAAAGCCTCCACAAGGGAAAGAGGGTAACTAAAACAAGAACAAAGAGTCTTCTAAAGGCCCCCATAAACCCGCAAGACTCTTCCCAGCCCATGGGTGGGTACAAAGGGAAAAATTGGGATCCCAGAAAGGCTTGGTGCCATAACTGCAAAACCAATAGACATCAAACTGGAGATCTTAACTGTCATAACAAAAATAATGCTTCTAGTGCACCTGCAGAAAATGCAGTGGTAAGTTTCGAGAGGGAAGCTCAAGTAGGCCATGACCATGTCAGTGAGTCTACTGAGGCAATTTTAGTCTAAGAGGGTAGGGTAGATGTAGCTGCTCTGGCTGTCTGACCCAGTCACCTGGAAAAGTAAAGACGACAGCCTCATATAAATGGGATTCAAGTTAAAGCACTGAGAGACATTGGTGCCAGTGACTCCATGGTGACTGAACAACTGGTGTCTTCAGAACAGTATCTTCCTTGAGAGACATACTGTCTTCAACGCTGACAATCAGGCTGAGGCCCATCCCATGGCAATGGTGTCCTTAAAATGGGGAAGGATTACTGGACAAAAGAAGGTGGTTTTATCTCCTGCTATACCTGTCCAATGTCTTCTAGGGAATGATCTGGAGTCCTCAGCCTGTGCTGAGGTAGAAAGAAAGACCCATGCAGCTATGCTGGGTATCCCTGAGTGGATATGCGTCAAATCCAGAGCAAAGCACAGGGTGAAAAAGTAGATTTGAAGCCTGGGATAATAGCCCAAGCTACCAAGAGAAATGGCAGGCAGACTGAGGGACCTGCTGCTTCCAAACAGGTCACAGAGCAGGATCTCTCTCCTCAGGGAGAAGACCTAACAGCCCCAGAGGGAACTGAGCCTCAGGAGCGTGGGCCTTACACAGCAGAGCTTCTGGAACCAGAGGAACCCTCTAGGGAAGATCTGAGCCAGGGACAACAAACCTGTCCCACTCTTGAAGGCCTGAGGCAGCAGGTTGCTGCACAGAAAAATTATGTTAGTGGCACCCACAGGACCTATTGAGAGAAGGGGCTCCTATATACTGAGGCCAGGGACCTTAAACCTTGTGCCATCAGGAGACTGGTAGTGCCTCAGCAATGAAAGAAGTTTCTCCTAACATTGGCCCATGACATCCCCTTAGCTGGGCATTTTGGCCAGAAAAAACATGGAGTTGGTTGGTCATCCACTTCTACTGGTCAGGCATGTCCCAGAAAGTAAAAGCGTTTTGTAACTCCTGTTCCACCTGTCAGGCTAGTGGCAAAACAGGTGGACAACTAAAGGCCCCCTTAATTCCACTTCCAGTGGTTGCCTTTGAAAGGGTTGGGATTGTTATTGTTGGTCCCCTTGACCTTACATCAGTATCAGGGAACAGATTTATACTGGTGGTAGTGGGTCATGCCACCAGGTACCCTGATAAAATCCCCCCCTAAGGACTACTACTGTCTGTGTAATAGCTAGAGCCCTCATTGATATATTTTTTTACCAGAGTGGGCTTTCCTAAGGAGATGGTGTCAGACAGAGATGCTAACTTCATGTCTGGCTACCTGTAGCACTTGTGGGCCTAATGTGGTGTGACCTATAAGTTCAACACCCCATATTATTCCCAGTGCAATGGGCTTGCTGAGAGATTTAACAAGACACTTAAAGGCATGAATGGTGGGCTCCCTGAAAAACTCAGGAGATGGAATGTCCTACTTCCATGCCTGCCATTTGCCTACAGGGAAGTGCCACAGAAGAGAGAGGGTTTCTCCCTATGTGAACTTTTATTTGAACATCCTGTTAGGGACCACTTTGCTTCGTGAAGGAAGGATGGAGCGACCTCCCAGGAAGCCCAAGCAAGACATAGTGATTATGTACTTGACCTACGTTCAAGGATGGCTTAGTACATGAAAAAAGGCAAACATAATCCTTGAGGCCAGCCAAGAGTTGTAGAAGTTATGGTTTGGCCATAAAGCTGCACAGCTGCACTCGTTGAATAACAACCTGCTCAGAAGGTATGGGTGCTGGGGCCGGTGGCCTCTAGGGCCCACCAGGATAAATGAAGTGGACCCTATCCCATCCTAGAAAAGAAAGGGGAAGTCACCTATCAGGTGGACTTTGGCATTTGCAAGAATCCCAAGAGGGTAATCCATGTAAAGAGTAAGAAACCCTACCATGACAGAGCTGAGCTGACCATGCTTATGGTCACAAATCAGGGACAGGAAATTGAGTGGGAACTTCTCTCAGATCATCTCGCCAGTAATACTAAAGATGGCTCAGTGAGGGAGTAATCTTTTCAGAAACCCTCTCTGATCCACAACAGACTGACATCAGGTAGGTCTTGCACCAGTTTGCTAAACTCTCATCTTTGACTCTTGGCAGGACTACCTGGTGTACCCATGACGTGGACACCGAAGACAGTTTACCTGTCAAAAACAAAATATACAGATAATCTGACCATGTCAACGAGAGCATCAAAGCTGAAGTTAGCAAGATATTGGAAGTGGGAGTCACTGAGCACTCAAAGACCTTGGGCCGGCCCAGTTGTGCTAGTCCCCAAACCCCATTCCTAGGGTGGAAAGAAACAGAGGAGGTTCTATGTGGACTATAGAGGTCTCAATTCAATGACCAAGACAGATGCCCACCTAATTCCAAGAGGAGATGAACTCATTGACAGATTGGGAGCAGCCAAAATATCGGAGTACTTTTGATCTCACATCAGGGTACTGGCAGATAGGCCTGACTCCAAGAGCAAAAGGAAGAGCTGCATTCTCCACTCTTGATGGGCATTATTAGTTCACTGTTATGCCCTTCGGTCTCAAGAATGCCCATATCTAGATGAAAGTGCTGTCTTCAGCTCTACCTGGCAGGATCACCTGACCTGCCTCAGAAAGGCCCTTTGAGGCTCTAAAAACTGCAGGCCTCACTATCAAGGCAAGCAAGTACCAGATAGGGCAGGGTCAGGTTGTATACATGGGACACCTGGTAGGTAGGGGCCAAGCTCAACCACTCCAACCCAAGATCCAAACAATTCTGGACTGGGAAGTTCCAACAACCCAGACCAAAGTCAGGGCATTCCTTGGCTTGACTGGGTATTATAGAAGATTTGTGAAAGTTTGTGTACCATTGTGGCATACCTCACAGAACTAACAGTCACAAACATGGCCAAAAAGGTAAACTGGACAATCAGCTGTCGAAAGGCCTTTCCTTCAGGGTGTGAAGGAAGCAATGTGCTCAGCACCTGTTCTAAAGGCACCAGATTACTCTAAGCAGTTCATTGTGCAGACAGATGCCTCTTAACATGGGATAGGAGCAGTCCTGTCCCAAATCAATGATGATAGCCATGACCAACCTGTTGCTTTCGTTAGCAGGTGGTTATCTCCCGAGAGCAGTGTTGGAGTGCCATTGAAAGGGAAGCCTTCACTGTGGTTTGGTCCCTGAAGAAGCTGGGACCATACTTGTTTGGTTCTCACTTCCTATTTCAGACTGACCACAGGCCTCTCAGATGGCTAATGCAAATAGAAGGTGAAAACCCCAAACTGTTAAGGTGGTCCATCTCCCTACAGGGAATGGGCTTTACAGTGGAACACAGACTTGGGACTGACCATGCCAATACAGATGGTCTTTCCAGGTTCTTCCACTTAGAAGAAGGCTCTCCTGGGAAGGGTTAGCTTTGTCCTCTTTGGTTTGGGAAGGGGGTATGTAGGAAAGGGCCTCTTTTGACATGGTCACCCCACCCCCCCCCCACCCACACACACTTTTTGCCTGGTTTCTGGTGCACTTTCGACTGAAACTTCACTGGGTCCCTGCTAAACAAGTCCCCGATGCCAGATTTCTTTCCCCAAAGCTGCAGTCGTTTTTCCCAATTGGCAAACCTTTAGCTCTACAATGTAAGTCTCTAGTAAATGGCACCCCTGGCACCAAGGGCATAGGGTACTACAGGAAGGCCTCTGAGGTCTACAGCATGAATTGTGCCACCCTCAGGGACTCTCCCACTAAATGCACCCAGTGCTGCTTTCACAAGCTGCGTGTCTTGGTGCAGAACTAAAATGAAAACACAACATGGTAAACAGCCTATGCGGCCTGTCCTCATTCCACTATATGCAATATATGTAAATCACCCCTCTAGCAAGCCTTCCAGCCCTAAAGGAAGGGTATTGAAAATGTCACTTACCCAGTGTACATCTGTTTGTGGCATCAGTCGCAGTAGATTCGCATGTTTTGCAATAGCTCGCCATCTGGTGTTGGGCCGGAGTGTTACAAGTTGTTTTTCTTCGAAGAAGTCTTTCGAGTCACGGGACCGAGTGACTCCTCCTCTTGTCTCCATTGCGCATGGGCGTCGACTCCATCTTCGATTGTTTTTCCCCGCAGAGGGTGAGGTAGGAGTTGAATTGTAGTAATAGTGCCCATGCAATGGAGTGACTAAGTATGCACCTATTTAAGGTTGAGATGATACATATATAAATAATTGAAGGTAACTTCCAAACTGCTACAGGATCCCGGGGAGGCGGGTGGGCACATGCGAATCTACTGCGACTGATGCCACGAACAGATGTACACTGGGTAAGTGACATTTTCAGTTCGATGGCATCTGTCGCTGTAGATACGCATGTTTTGCATAGACTAGTAAGCAGTTATCTCCCCAAAAGCGGTGGATCAGCCTGTAGGAGTGGAAGTAGTCTGAAATAATGTTCTTAGTACGGCTTGACCTACTGTGGCTTGTTGTGCGGATAACACGTCTACACAGTAGTGCTTGGTGAATGTGTGAGGCGTAGACCATGTGGCTGCCTTACATATTTCTTGCATTGGGATGTTTCCTAGAAAGGCCATGGTAGCACCTTTCTTTCTGGTTGAGTGTGCCCTTGGTGTAATGGGCAGCTGTCGTTTAGCTTTAAGGTAGCAGATTTGGATGCATTTAACTATCCATCTGGCTATACCTTGTTTTGATATTGGGTTTCCTGCATGAGGTTTTTGAAATGCAATAAATAGTTGTTTAGTCTTTCTGATGTTTTTTGTTCTGTCAATGTAATACATCAATGCTCTTTTGACATCTAATGTATGTAGTGCCCTTTCAGCTACGGTATCTGGCTGTGGAAAGAACACTGGAAGTTCCACTGTTTGATTTAGATGGAACGGTGAAATAACCTTTGGCAAAAATTTAGGATTGGTCCTTAAGACGACCTTATTCTTGTGTAGTTGTATAAAAGGTTCTTGTATTGTAAACGCTTGAATCTCGCTTACTCTTCTTAGGGAAGTAATGGCGATGAGAAATGCCACCTTCCAGGTTAGGAACTGTATGTCGCAGGAGTGCATGGGTTCAAAAGGTGGACCCATAAGTCTAGTTAGGACAACATTTAGGTTCCATGAAGGAACAGGAGGTGTTCTTGGTGGTATAATTCTCCTAAGGCCCTCCATGAATGCTTTAATGACTGGTATCTTATATAGGGAAGTTGAATAGGTAGTCTGCAGGTATGCAGATATTGCTGCAAGGTGTATTTTAATGGAAGAGAAAGCCAGGTTAGATTTTTGTAAGTGAAGCAAGTAACCCACTACATGTTCTGGAGTTGTGTGTAATGGTTGTATTTGATTAATATGGCAGTAGCAAACAAACCTCTTCCATTTACTTGCATAGCAGTGCCTGGTGGATGGCCTTCTGGCTTGTTTTATGACTTCCATACATTCTTGGGTAAGTTGTAAGTGCCCGAATTCTGGGATTTCAGGAGCCAGATTGCTAGATTCAGCGATGCTGGATCTGGGTGTCTGATCTTTTGGTTGTGCTGTGTCAACAGATCTGGCCTGTTGGGCAATTTGATGCAGGGTACTACTGATAGGTCTAGCAGCGTTGTGTACCAGGGTTGCCTTGCCCAAGTTGGTGCTATCAATATGAGTTTGAGTTTGTTTTGACTGAGTTTGTTTACCAGGTAAGGAAGGAGAGGGAGAGGAGGAAAAGCGTAAGCAAATATCCCTGACCAGTTCATCCATAGGGCATTGCCTTGGGACTGTTTGTGTGGGTATCTGGATGCGAAGTGTTGGCATTTTGCGTTCTCCCTTGTCGCAAACAAGTCTATCTGAGGTGTTCCCCAGAGTTTGAAATAAGTGTTCAGTATTTGGGGGTGAATTTCCCATTCGTGGACCTGTTGGTGATCTCGAGAGAGATTGTCTGCGAGTTGATTTTGGATCCCTGGTATAAACTGTGCAATTAGGCGAATTTGGTTGTGAATTGCCCAATGCCAAATCTTTTGTGCTAGCAGGCTTAACTGCGTGGAGTGCGTCCCTCCCTGCTTGTTTAGATAATACATTGTTGTCATGTTGTCTGTTTTGACGAGAATGTATTTGTGAACTATTATTGGTTGGAAAGCTTTTAGTGCTTGAAAAACTGCTAGAAGTTCTAGGTGATTGATATGCAGTTTTGTTTGATGTACGTTCCATTGTCCTTGTATGCTGAGTTGATCGAGGTGTGCTCCCCACCCTGTCATGGAAGCATCTGTTGTTATTACGTATTGTGGCACTGGGTCTTGGAAAGGCCGCCCTTTGTTTAAATTTATGTTGTTCCACCACAGAAGCGAGAGGTAAGTTTGGCGGTCTATTAACACCAGATCTAGAAGGTGACCCTGTGCTTGTGACCATTGTGATGCTAGGCACTGTTGTAAGGGCCTCATGTGCAGTCTTGCGTTTGGGACAATGGCTATGCATGAAGACATCATGCCTAGGAGTTGTAGTACCATCTTTGCGTGTATTCTTTGTGTTGGATACATGCGTTGTATGATGGTGTTGAAATTTCGAATTCTTTGTGGACTTGGAGTGGCTACTCCTTTTGATGTGTCTATTATGGCTCCTAGGTATTGTTGTACCTTGCGCGGCAGAATTTTGGATTTTGTGAAATTGACGGTGAACCCTAGTTTGAAGAGGGTTTGTATGATATGATTTGTGTGATTTGAGCACTGTATTAACGAATGGGCCTTGATTAGCCAGTCGTCTAGATATGGGAACACATGTATTTGCTGCCTTCTTATGTGTGCAGCGACTACCGCTAGACACTTGGTAAAGACTCTTGGTACGGTAGTTAATCCGAAAGGCAGTACCTTGAATTGGTAATGTATTCCCTTGAATACAAACCTTAGGTATTTCCTGTGCGATGGGTGTATTGGTATATGGAAATAAGCATCCTTGAGGTCTAAAGTTGCCATGTAGTCGTGTAGTTTTAGCAATGGCAATACTTCTTGTAGTGTGACCATGTGAAAGTGGTCTGATTTGATGAAAGTGTTCACTACTCTGAGGTCTAGGATTGGTCTCAGCGTTTTGTCCTTCTTTGGTATCAGAAAGTACAGTGAGTAAACTCCTGTCTTTATTTGTGTGTATGGCACTAATTCGATTGCATTCTTTTGCAATAGTGCCTGCACTTCTATCTCCAGGAGATTGGAATGGTGTGTTGTCAAATTTTGTGCTTTTGGTGGTATGTTTGGAGGGAATTGTAGGAATTCTATGCAATAACCATGTTGGATAATTGCTAGAACCCAAGTGTGTGTAGTGATTTCCTCCCATGCTTTGTAATAATGACTTATTCTTCCCCCCACTGGTGTTGTGTGGAGGGGGTGAGTGACATGTGAGTCACTGTTTAGTAGTAGGGGTTTTGGGGCTCTGAAATCTTCCTCTATTTCTAGGGAATTGCCCTCCTCTATATTGTCCCCGAAAACCTCCTCTATACTGTCCCTGGTAACTGGACGGTGTTGCTTGTGAGGTGCTGACTTGTGTGCTCTGACCCCGAAACCCCCCTCGAAAGGGTGTTTTACGGAATGTGCTATAATTCCCTCTGCTTTGCGGGGAGTAGAGTGCGCCCATGGCTTTGGCAGTGTCCGTATCTTTTTTGAGTTTCTCAATCGCCGTGTCCACTTCTGGACCGAACAGTTCTTTTTCATTAAAAGGCATATTGAGAACTGCTTGTTGAATCTCTGGTTTAAATCCAGACGTTCGGAGCCATGCATGCCTTCTGATAGTTACAGATGTATTAATTGTCCGTGCAGCTGTATCTGCAGCGTCCATGGAGGAGCGGATCTGGTTGTTGGAAATGGTCTGTCCCTCCTCAACCACTTGTTTTGCCCTATTTTGTAAGTCCTTGGGCAGATGTTCAATGAGATGTTGCATCTCGTCCCAGTGGGCTCTGTCATAGCGCGCAAGTAGTGCCTGGGAGTTCGCGATGCGCCACTGGTTTACAGCTTGTGCTGCGACTCTTTTACCAGCTGCATCGAACTTGCGGCTTTCTTTATCTGGGGGTGGTGCATCTCCAGATGTGTGAGAGTTGGCCCTTTTCCTAGCTGCTCCTACAACAACAGAGTCTGGTGGCAGCTGTGTAGTGATGAAAACCGGGTCTGTAGGAGGCGCCTTGTACTTTTTTTCCACCCTTGGTGTGATTGCCCTACTTTTGACCGGCTCCTTAAAGATTTCTTTCGCGTGCCGGAGCATACCAGGGAGCATAGGCAGGCTTTGGTAGGAGCTGTGGGTGGAGGAGAGTGTGTTGAATAAAAAATCATCCTCGACCTGTTCTGAGTGGAGGCTTACGTTGTGAAATTGTGCTGCTCTAGTCACCACTTGAGAATACGCGGTGCTGTCTTCTGGTGGAGATGGCTTCGTAGGGTATGCCTCTGGACTGTTATCTGACACTGGGGCGTCGTATAGGTCCCATGCGTCTTGATCTTGGTCACCCTGGCTTATGGTGGTGTGAGCTGGGGAGTGTGATGGAGTTCGTGCTGGTGAGACGTTAAGCACGGGCGGAGGAGAGGGTGGTGGGGTAACTCTTTTCACCACTTTTGGTTGTGGTGTCTGTTCAGTTTGGAACTCCAACCTTCTCTTTCTTCTAATGGGGGGAAGGGTGCTTATTTTTCCTGTCCCCTGCTGTATGAAGATACGCTTTTGCGTATGGTCCACATCAGTTGATTGTAGCTCTTCCTCAAACCTATGCTTTCGCATTTGGGAGGTTAGCGAGTGCTCTTCTGTATAAGAGCCTGAAGCTGGGTCGCTTGCAGTTTGTTTCGGCACCGAAACCCTGTCTGCGTGTTTTTTCGGCTCCGAGGTGACTTTTTTCTTTTTCGGGGCCGAAACCTCTCGGCGTCGATCTTCTTCGGTGCCGCTGTCTCGGCGTCGAGCCGTGTCCACACTGGCATCTCGGTGTCGAGGCTTGTCTCCAGCACTTTCTCGGTCCAGAGAAGGCTGCGTGCCAGTGTCTCGACCGGAGTCGGACGATCTCGGCACTGTTTGGGCCTTTTTCGGTGCCGACGGTCAGTCACTGAATTTATGGGTGGAGCCATGGCCTGATGGCAGTGGCGTCCCCTGGGCCTTGTAAATTTTCCTCTGTGTGGTTTTCGACGTCTTACTCACGGTTTGTGTATCGTCGAATCCTTCGGAGTCCGATTCTTGGATCGAGAAGGTACCTTCCTCTTCCTGCTCCTCGAACTCTCGGTGGGCTGTCGGCGCGGACGCCATCTGAAGTCTTCTGGCTCGACGGTCTCGGAGTGTCTTTCGGGACCGGAACGCACGACAGGCCTCACAGGTGTCTTCACTGTGCTCAGGTGACAGGCACAGGTTACAGACCAAGTGTTGGTCTGTATAGGGGTATTTATTGTGGCATTTGGGGCAGAAACGGAACGGGGTCCGTTCCATCGGCGTTCTTCAGCACGCGGTCGGGCCGACCAGGCCCCGACGGGGGATCGAAAAACTACCCCGAAGGGCACCGGAGCTCTTCGATCTTCGATGCGGTGTTGAATCTAAGTACGCCGATCCCGAACGCAACAATACCGACGAAAATCTTCCGAAATTAGCTAATTTTCCGTTCCGAAACTCGGAGCGACAGGAACACGTCCGAACCCGATGGCGGAAAAAAAACAATCGAAGATGGAGTCGACGCCCATGCGCAACGGAGACAAAAGGAGGAGTCACTCGGTCCTGTGACTCGAAAGACTTCTTCGAAGAAAAACAACTTGTAACACTCCGGCCCAACACCAGATGGCGAGCTATTGCAAAACATGCGTATCTACAGCGACAGATGCCATCGAACATTATATTACAGATGAGGGCATACCTGCATGAGCAGATATGCCCCTGCTATGTCTTTATTGATTCTCAGACATAGTAAACAGCAAAGCCATTTTAAGTACACGTGCTGGACACTGGTCATTACGAGTTCACATGCTACATGATGACTACTGAAAATAGGAATGTTTGGTGTCTAACATCTCATATTAATATACCCTCACTGAATCCAGTGATGGATTCATTAATACAAACACCAAGAGGGCACCTTAGAGGTGCCCCCTGAAATTTTACCAGCTCCTAGCATAGGCACTGACTGGTCAAAACCAGTACAGCCACCTTAGAGCTCTGGCCCCCTGAGGTGACAGCCAATTCTCTCGAGGGCTCAGAACAAAGGCCTGCCCTGCGCAGAGGTGTGACCTCCTCTCCCAGGCAGGATGGACATTCCAAGGCAGGGCGCTTCAAAGGCCTTGCCATCTCTGAAAAGCAACCCAGGCCTCTCCAAATGGTAGACAAGGCTGACCCCCAGTTCCTGACCACGTTTGGCTGCAGGACTGGCAGGAAAAATAGTTAAATCAGGAGTGCCCACTTCATGCCAGTTCCAACCCTAAGGTTGACAAGCTGAAGTGGACACTACTTTTTATGTTCCTCCATCTTGTGTTGAAGGAATTAGACCAATAGAGTTAGAGCTATGCCCACTTCCCAAAGGAATGTGCAGTCACCCTAAAGGTGAGTAGGCCATTGGCTACCACCTGGCACTCCCTGTAACAATCCTCAATTCAGTATTTTAGGTGGCACCCCTGAACCCTAGAACTCCAATTCCTGTTGACTTAAGATAAGCAGGACACCACAAAAGTCACACCAGCAGAGGGGACTTAAGACACCAGATAACTTGGCCCCAGCACTACCGACCTGTCTGCAGCCCTCAAATAATGTGCCTCCAAAAGACGACTAGTCCTGCAGCCCAGCAACCTCCAAAGCCTTGAGATGACTGTCTGCCTTTGATAAAGACCACGAACTCCAGTGGGCAGCGTACCTGTCCAAAAGAAACCAACTCCATAGAAAAGGTCTGCCTGAGGAACCACAAAACTACCTCTTGATCTACCCTCTGTATCCGACATCCAGGTTTAAGTGGCCCACCTGTCCTGTGAAGGTTCCCCAGCCCTTCTGAACAAGAGTTCACTGTAGGCTGACCCCTGCCGGAATCCACAGCAACACATGCAGCCTCAATCCGAGGAGCCCCCTTACCGCGACCTGCCCAGTAAGCAGTTTCTGATGCCAAAAGAATCCTGCATCTGGAGCCCCTGGGTCTTAGGGAGCTGGACTGTCAGTGTCCCTGCAACCCCTGGCATCTCTACTTACCTGGGCATCTGTGAGTTGACCTCGTCCAGCCTCCTGGCCAGAGCCTGCAGCCTGTTTTTGAAACTGATTTCCTCCACTGGACAACACTGGGCACTCGATGCTGTGTTGGAACTCTGCACCCAGCAGCCCCTTTGGAGCTGACTGTGTAGGTTTGGTGCTGCCTTGTGCCCCTCCTCCACACCTTTGTACTTAATTCAACTCCAGGAGATCGACCTCTGACCCCGCTTTATTGACCTGCGAGCAGCACTTCATCAGTTAGCGCGTCTCCATTGGTTACCATTGGGCGCCCGATGCTGAGTTGGCACTCTGCACCTAGCGGGCTCTGTGCACTGAGGGTGTAAGTTTGGTGCTGCCTTGTGGTCCCCCCCGGTGCTTACATTAACCCCAGGAGACCAACCACTGACACTGTTTTTACTTACCTGGGAGCAGCAGATCTTTATACACCCCCTGTCTCCATTGGTTAGCGTTGAGAACATGACTCCAAATATGATCTCAGCACCCGTCCGCCCCTGTGGGCGCAACTCTTGGTACAGATTTGAACTTTGCCTGGTGTTGACCTAAAACCCTGAAGACTGGATTTTAAGTTGTGTATTTACCTGAAAAACTGCACTCTTGTTTTCCTCCCATAGGTTAACGTTGAAGACTCTGAAAATTGCAGTGTGTCGATTTTTGAAACAAAGTATTTTTAATTTAAAAACTGCTAACCTTTGTGACAAAGTTCTTTGGTTCAAAACATATATTAAATGCAACTGCTATTTTTCTAAATTGGTTGCGGATTTATTCTTTGAGTGTGTGTCTCATTTATTGCCTCTGTGGGGTCAGCAAATGCTTAACACGACTCCTTAATAAGACTAACTGCTCGTCCACACTACCAAAAATAGAGCATTAGACCTATCTTTTTTGCCTCTGCAAGCCTTTGGGGAATCACTGGACTCTCTGCACAGTGTACTTCATTTTACTGAACTATATAGAGAGCCAGCTTCCTACATCGGTCTTGTGTCCCCAGCACGTTCTTTGCCGAGGTCCGAGTGTCCTTCATAGCAATTCAACTAGAACAGCATCCTGCTGCGAATCACAGGTATGTGCCTGAAAACTATAAAATCGAATTTTACTCACCTAGCATTAAGAACAAGAGAACGTTTTAAATATTTTAATGTATTACACAACGTTCACTTTTCCAATTAGCCATTTTCAGTGTAGTCAGCTTCTGTTAGATTGTAATGCGTCTTTTAGGTTGCCTTCAGGAGGACAAAAAAAAAAAAAAACAAGTATGAAACTAGTAGCTTAATTTTCTTTAGGCTGGCCATTGTACTGCTAATGGAATTGTAAAAACAGTTACAGGGGGTAACCTAGTGCGTTTCATATTTTATTGTTCATAACTTGAAAAGTTAGATTTGCTCTAAAGTTTAACAAGCATTAGTGTTTTAATGTTTTCTTTTTTCATTTAATACTTCCAACTATTACAGCTATCAAAATTAAAGTGCTTTATCTATGGGTTCCCACTCTGATCAGGTTGATTGATCTTTAACCATCTCTAAGTTAGGCTCATTTTAGAATTGCACCACATGACATCACAAAGGACCAGATTCACATAGGTTTCTGCAAGTTCTAAGTTAAACTTACATGCACTAAAAAAATTATGCTGGCAGAATTTTCTGATTTGCATGCTCTACATACTCCTGCCATCTAGTGTTGGGTCCGGAGTGGTGTGAGTTGTTTTTCTTTGAAGAAGTGTTTTGAGTCACAGGATCGAGTGACTCCTCTTGGTGATACTGCGCATGGGCATTGAATCCTTTGTTAGATTGTTTTCCCGCAGGCGGGCGAGATAAGGAGTGTAGAGGAAGTATAGAGAAAGAGATGACCATGGAAATGCAACTACATAAGTACAAATATAATGCAACTTGAACTGCCACATGCATCCGGGGAGGAGGGAGGGCGCATGTGAATCTACAGCACAACATGCCATGAACAGATGCTTAATAAGTAACATTTTCCGTTCTATAGCATGTGTGGCTGTAGATACACATGCTCTACATAGACGGTAAATAAGTCCCTCCATAAAAGCGGTGCCTAGCCTGACGGAGCTGCAATTGACTGCAAAACTGTTTGTAGCACAGCTTGACCTACTTGGGCTTTCTGACCTCCTGGGTACATCCACACAGTAATGCCTTGTGAATGTTTGAGGCGTAGACCATGTAGCTGCCTTACAAATGTCAGCTATAAAGGGACATTTTTCCTAGTATGTGCTCTGGGAGTAATAGGCAACCGTCTCTTTGCTTTAGCATAGCAAGTCTGTATACATTTAACTATCCATCTAGCCATGCCATTTTTGTGTATTGGACTCCCTTTGTGAGGTAGTGAAAAAGCTATAAAGAACCGTTTAGTTTTCCTAAAGTCTTTGGTTCTGTCAATGTAAAACATAAGTGTCTGTTTAACATCTAGAGTGTGAAGAGCTCTTTGAGCAACAGAGTGAGGCTGCAGAAAGAAGACTGGTAGCTCAATAGACTCAATTTAGGGGCGTTACAGGGAGTGCCAATGGACTACTCATTTTTAGCGTTACTACACCTTTTTTATGACCAATTCTGCTGGGAAGTGAGCATATCCCTAACCCTAGTGGCCTAATTCCTGCCACGCAAGATTCAGGAATTTGAAAAGTAGTGGCCACTGCAGCTCGTCCACCTTAGGGGTGGGACTGGCATGAAGTGGCACTCCCCCTAATTTAACTAATTTTCCCGCCTGTGCTGCCACCAAAAGTATGGTAAGGACTGGAGGAGTCGGTCATCTCTGCCATCTGGAGAGACCGAAGTCGCATTACAAAGGGGACAAGGCCTTTGAAGCTCCCTCTCTGGAATGTACATCCTGCCTGGGAGAGGTGGTCACACCTCTGCCCAGTGCAGGCTTTTATCTCAGGCCCTCGAGAGCGTTGGCTCTCACCTTGGCGGGCCAGAAACACATCTGTGGTGGCTGAACTACTGAAGACAGTCAGCCAACACACTAGTAGTTGGTAGGTTTTCATGGGGGCACCGCTAAGGTGCCCTCTGTGCGCATTTTTTAATAAATCCATCACTGGGGTCAGTGAGGGTTTATTGTTCTGAGATATTTGATACCAAACGTCCCAGGATTTAGAGAAGAGCCATCATGTAGCTGGGAAACTCCTAGTGACCAGTGTCCAGCACATGCAATTAAAATGGCTTTCCAGGACACTTACTATGTCTGAGAATCGACAAAGACATAGCAGGGCATATCTCCTCATGCAGCCCCAACATGTAATATAATGCACCCTGCCTTAGAGCTGTAAGGCTTGCTAGAGGGGTAACATATATATTGCATGCAGCGTTAAGGGACAAGGCACAGAGGCTGCGTACCATGCCATGTTTTCAATTTTGGAGCACCTGTCACGCAGCCTACAATGGCAGTCTGCATAGCGTCCGTGCTAGGTCCCTCAGAGTGGCACAAGTTGTGCTGCAGCTCTGAGGGACCCTCTACAGTACCCAGGCCCTAGGCATCAGGGGTACCATTTACTATGGACTAATAGAGGGCGGAAGGGCCTGATCACTTGGGGAATCAAGTGACCAGGTGACTTGTTTTAGGGAAGAAACACAGGCACTGGAGACCTGGTTAGCAGGAACCCAGTACACTTCAGTCAAAGTTGCACCAACAAACTAGTAGAAAAGTGGGGGGTTACTGCAACTAGAACCATGCTCCCTACAGCTGTCATGTTGACCGGGTGGACTAAGACAACCTTGTCAGACAGGAGATGAGGAAATGCTTTCAGGGCTAGAACCACTGCCTGAAGTTAGAGGTAATTGAATTGTAGGTGTTGGTAACTGAGATCCCAGAGGCCCTGTACTGTGAGGTCTTGAAGGTGAGCGCCCCAACCCATCGGTGATGCATCTGTGGTCAGACTGACTCGAGGCACAGGGTCCAGAAAAGGCAGCCCTTTTAATAGGTTGGTGGTGTTCCACCATTGTAGAGAGTGGTGAGTATGGCAGTCTAACAACACTAGATCTTCCAGGTGACCCTGTGAAAGACCACTGACAAGACAGACCCTGCTAGAGGGGGTACATGTGGAGTCTGGCATGGAGAACAATGACATTGCAGGACACCATCATCCTTAAAATGCACATAATTGTCCTGACTGTGTATGTGCGATTCTCCTGAAGGTGGGGGAGAAGAGAGTGAAAACTCTGAACGTGGGCTGGGTTATGTTAACCCCAACTCTACATTGAGAATAGCTCCTACATAGGGCTGTATCTGAAGGGGCTGGAGGTGAGGTTTGGAGAAATTGAGTGTGAAGCCCAGTGTCTAGGTGGTCCACTGTTAACTGAGTGTGATATTGGCACTGTCTTAGGGTACTGGCTTTGATGAACCAGTCGTCTAGGTAAGAGAATGCTGTGTATGTTCTGTCTTATGAGGTGTGCAGCAAGTACTTCTAAGCACTTTGTGAAGACTGTGGTAGCGGCCCTGGCCCTGAAAGGTAGGGCTTTGAACTCGTAATGCTTGCTTGTAACAACGAATCTTGGGTATTTTCGGTGTGCAGGGTGGATTAGAATATGAAAGAGGGCGTCCTTTAAATCTAGATCTGTAACAAAGACGCCTTGCTGCACAAGTGGTATAACATTTTAAAGAGAAGCCATGTGAAAGTGCTCTGAGAGAATGTACTGTTTTAATGGTCTGAGGTCTAGAATAGGCCTGACAGAGTCATCTTTTTTGGGAATGAGGAAGTATAGGGAACAGGCCTGATGGCCCCTTTTAGAGGAAGGGATTGAACCTCTTATTTGAGAAGTTTGAGGTGCTCATGGAATTGCCTGTGAGTGCAAAGGAGAATGTTCAGAGGAGAGGTAATTATCTCCAACAATAACCATGTTGGATAATGGAATGGACCCATTGGTCCATGGTGATGTTGACCCTTTCTGAATGAAAAATTTGAAGCTGTCCTCGACAGATGTGGATTGAGAGGGGTGAAGACAGAGGAAGTCACTGCTTTGCAGTGGATGAAGAGCATCAGGAGGTGGTGCTCTTCCCTCTGCCCTTGTTATTGCAGACTCTGTAGCACCGCATACAGAAAACCCTAGAATAGGAAGGTGGAGGCTGTCTGAATTGGGAAGTAGATGCCTCAGAGGATGTGGATTTGTAAGCACCTTTAAAAGTGGGGCGACAAAAAGTGCCCCTTTGTGTTGGGAACTATAAAGCACCTCAAGGGTAGTATCCACTTGAGGGCCAAAAAGATGCTCCTTGCTGTACTTCTTGTCTAAAACCAGGGCATTGGAGCCATGCAGGCCTTCTTATGAGGACACTTGTATTCATGCTGCGTGCAGCTGTATCTGCACTGTCGAGGGCACAGCATATAGAATTATTACTTATTGTTTGCCCCTCTGCAACAATTTTCTGCATTCTCTTGTGGTGCTCTTCTAAGAGAAATTGGAGGAGCTCCTCCATTTCATCCCAGTGAGGCCAAACATATCTAGCCAGTAGCGTAAGTAAACTGGCGGTACACCAGTGGTTAGCTGCATGTGCCTGGTTATTGGCACGTTTGGTGCAGTGGTGGATACTATGAAATCTGGAGGGACTTGTGACCTAATGTATAGTGGATCTGAGGGAACAGGCTTACATCTACTCTAGGGGTTATAACCATAGAGAGTATAAGCTCCTTGAAAATTTCCTCAGCATGACAGAGCATCAGGAGAAATTGGATATCCCTGTGGGTAGATGTAAGCATATCGAACAGGAAGTCGTGTTCAATAAGGTCCCTGTGGAGCTCTATATTGTGGAGAGCGGCTGCCTTTGCCACTACCTGCTGGAAGGATATACTATCCTCTGGTAGTGAGGGGCACCGCTTTACAGAGGCTAAAGTAAATAATACTAATGCTCTCTTTTGTGGTAGTGTGGTCGAGCAGTTAGGCTTAGAGGGTAGTGCTAATCATTTGTTGTACAGATACAGTCAATAAATGCGGCACACACTGAATGACTAACTCCAGGCCAATGTTTTTAATGTATATTTTGTTACTTTATTTCTAGAAACAAAAGGATCTTTGTTGCAGGTAAGTACAGTTTCAAGAATGTACCACTTCATGTATCAAATGCACTTAGTTTGGAGCTCACAGACAAAACAGTTTACAGGTAAGTAATACTTTTCAGTTTCCAAAGTGGATACAGTGCAATTTCTCTAAAAAAGCACTGCGGTACTAGGGAAGGAAAAGTAACACAAATCACAGGTAAATACTTGACTTACGATCCCAGTCTTCAGAAGCTAGAGTGTCCACAGGACAAAGTTTAGGGAGACACCAAGGGTGCACCACCAGCAACACAGGGGCCTGCCAGATGCAGCGGTCAGTTGTTGTTGGACACCCAATGGAATCCTATGGAGACAGGGGGCTCTTAGGAAGAAGCATCTGGCAGGTAAGTACTGACGACTTCTGCAGGGCAAAGACCTCAGGGTTTATATCAGCACCTGGGGGGTAGGGTTTTGTGGGGACACAAGTCAGCACCAAGCATACACCCTCAGCGGTTCACGGGCAGCCGGGCGTAAATACAGCATTGGGCACCCAATGTTTTTCAATGAGGGAACTCCGGGGGTCACAAAGAGGCTTGCAGGCTTGGTACAGGGGGTCGACTGAAGAAAACCAACTGCTGGACAGGTAAGTAGAGAGCCCACTGGATGTGCTGGACCGTCAGTTGGGTTCTCCACGGCCATGTGGCTGCGGGTGCAGGGGTACCTTTAGACGTCAGGAAATCTCCACTGGATCCTGTTGAGGTCAGGGGGTCCTCTGGATTTAGGCTGCAGGGGTAGTCGTGTTGGTAAGGAAGGGTCAATCCAGGGTGGGCTCGAGGTCAGAATTGCCTGGGGACTCTTTCTGGTCCGATGGGCCTCCTGGAGTCAGGCCGTGGACATTGACTGCAGAGTGGGCAGGACTAGGGGATCCAGTGCGGTTCTGGAGTCCTTCTCTGGATGTTTCTTGTGGACTGGGCCGCTGTCCTCTTGAGATCTTGGTCCTCGGGTAGGCAGCCCGGTTTGTAGAGGTTGCTGGTCCTGCAGGACGAGTCGCCGTCTTTTAGCAGGAGTCTTCAAAGCTGCAGACAGGCCAGTAGGGCAGGGGCCAAGTCAGTTGTCGCCTGGAGTATTTGAAGCTGATATAGCTCTTCAGTCCTTCTTTTTGTTAGGTCATCAGGAGTCTGAAAAGCAAGGTTCAGGGTGCCCCTAAATACTAGATTTAGGGGCATTACAGGGGTAAGAGGGCAGTAGCCAATGGCTACAGTCCCTGGGAGTGGATACACCCTTCCTGTGCCCACTCCCAGAGGGGGGCCCACTCCTAGCCCTATTGGCTATCACCCTCCAAAACAAAATGGAAGATTCTGCCAGGAGGGGTTCACCTCAGCTCTGGGTACCTTAGGGGTGGTCCTCGCTAGGGTAGGCACACCTCCTGGTGTTTACAAATTTTTCCATTGGACCTGCCGCCTAAAGTGGGGCCTGCTCCGGGTGTGGGCATCTCCACTAGCTGGAGTGCCCTGGAGAAACCTTTGAGGCTCCCTCCCAAGTGTAGCAGTTCCTGAAGCATGAGGTGTGAAGCACATCCACCTAAAGCAGGCTTTCTTCCTGACCCCAGAAAACACAAAGGCTCTCACACCACGGAGTCAAAAACTTGTCTGTTAGTGGCAGGTTGGCACAGACCAGTCAGCCCTACACTAGAGGGATGGGTAAAATATAAAGGGCATCTCTAGGATGCCCGCTGAGTGCATTTTTCAATAAATACAAGACTGGCATCAGTGTGGGTTTATTGTGCTGAGACGTTTGATGCCAAACTTCCCAGCCTCCAATGAAGCCATCATGGATCAGTGGATTTCGGAATGACAAACTCCCAGCCCATGTACTAAATATGGGCACACTGCACTTACAATATCTAAGAATGGTCTTGGACACAGTATTGCTTATGCAGCTACGCCCTCACCTACGGCGTAGTGCATTCTGCCTTAGGACTGTCAGGCCTGCTAGAGGGGTGACTTACCTATGGCACAGGCAGAGGTTTGTGGGCATGGCACCCTGAGAGGAATTCCATATGGACTTTACCTTTTTCTCCCCACCAGTACACACACTCTTGTGCAGGTGTTTGGTGAGGAGTCCCTTAGGGTGGCACACTACATGCTGCAGTCCTTAGGGACCCTCCCTGGCCACAGGGCCATTGGTACCACTGGTAACTTTTACAAGGGACTTAGCTGTGTGCCAAGGGTGTTCCAATTGTGGAAGCAACGGTACAGTTAAGGGAAAGAACACAGGTGCTGGGGCCTGTTTTTTGTTTTTGTTTTTTTTAAACACAATCTGTTTTATTAGTTTTCTGTTTGCAATTGTCTAACAAATACATCAGGCCAAATGCGGCCCGCATGAAATTTAAACAACATTAATAATAAATGAGATCAATCCCACATTCAATCAGTTGTCTTACGCAGGGCTTACCCAATATGACGACATCCATTTTCAGTTGCCTAAGCGTATAATATCAGTCACTGTTAGGTTTCTCATGCAACAGAAAGAAGAACTATGTTCTGCTTATTTATACCTCTTCATCTGTAGAGTCTTCCGTTAATGGGCTATCACCTGTTTGTGCTGGGGCATGGTTAGCAGGATCCCGCACACTCAGTTAAGTTAGCATCAACATGAGGGAAAAAGGGTGGAGGGGGGAAATCAGGTAACCAAGCCAAAAAGGGCAAAGTCAGGGTCATAAGTGACCCATGGATCTGGGTCATGCTGTGTCCCACCCAAATCTTCCCCAATATATAAAAGGGATCCCCGAGGGGAATAATCTTCTGCAGTAGGTGAGGCAGGTGAATGAGGGGGGGAGGGAGGTCGAGGAGAATAAAGGGGTGGAGGATGTGGATCAGGAGGAGGAAGTGGAAAAGGTTTTGAAGGTCTGCTGGTGGCCTTTTCCTTGGTAGGTTTCTTTGGAGGTGGAGAAGTGTCCAAAAGCTTTTGGGAAAGACAGCTTCCTTTTGAGCAGTACAGGGGGAGAAGCCATAATGTGTCTTCTACCCTCCTGAGCATGGAGGCTGCGCTGATGAGAGTCTATAGTCTCTAGAATGGGTTCCACAGGAGAAGGTGTAGCCAAAGACTGACTGGAGTCTCTCTGCTCTGATGTTTTAGGACCTGTGGATTTCGTCACAGAAGTCTTTGTTCGGTGTAATTTTGTTGACACCGAGGTGGAGGCAGTAGCGAAATAGCTCGGAGCCAAAGTCTGGACGGAGATGGAAGTGATGTCACAGACCGAAGTGTTGGAGGCTGAAGCCGAAGATTATGTCTTGGCCATTTTTGGAGCTAAGCCACAGGGTAGGGCAGCTGAAACTGATTTTCGGATCCAGCCATGGCCTGGTGGCGGTCCAGCAACCGTTACAAGGGGGTTCTTCATAGTCTTGGAGTGGGTAAGAGAGGCCACAGTACTCACAGGTTGTGCAGATGTTATCACGTTGCGATGTCCACCTGCATGTTGGAGTCCTAGATAGAGTAGGCCTCCTCCTGCTGTTCAGGTTCCTTCTGGGCATGTTCCTACTCAAAGATGTCAGGGGTGTCATCCGGAGTTTTGTGCGCCATCTCCAGTTGACGAGCTCTTTGGTTCGAAGCGTTTTCTTCGACTGTGAAGATCTGCAGACGTCACAGGTAGCTTCCTGATGGAGAGGCACAGGTTACACACCAGATGTCGGTCAGTGTGGGGAAATTTAGCGTGGCACAGAGGACAGAAACAAAACAGCGTTCTTTCAATCATCTCAGCATAATGATCGGTGCCATGTGGTGAGGTGGGCTCGAGATAGGAGAGGACACCCAAGAGGGTGCACGGTTGGTGCCCGGAGCAACGATTTGAGATGAACACTTAGATGGGAATGCAGGAGTGAGACAGAACACTGTCAAACAAGAGAAGATGGAACAAAAGATTTCAAACTGGAGCGGGTTGAAAGACGGAGCGAAGATGGACAGGTCCGAACCTGGAGCAGAGAGAAAACAATTGAATAATGGAGTTGATGCCCATGCGCAGTATCACTGAGAGGAGTCACTCGATTACATAACATGAAACGCTTCTTCGGAAAAAACAGCTTGCGCCACTCCAGACCCACACATTAGATGGCAGGAGTATACAGAGCATGTCTTTCTAGAGCTACACATGCCATCAAACAGATGTGTTTCCGGTTGGGGAGAAAAAGTCAAACGTTTCAGAATGAAAATGTCACTTACCCAGTGTACATCTGTTTGTGGCATCAGTCGCAGTAGATTCGCATGTTCTGCAATAGCTCGCCATCTGGTGTTGGGCCGGAGTGTTACAAGTTGTTTTTCTTCGAAGAAGTCTTTCGAGTCACGGGACCGAGTGACTCCTCCTTTTGTCTCCATTGCGCATGGGCGTCGACTCCATCTTTGATTGTTTTTCCCCCGCAGAGGGTGAGGTAGGAGTTGAATTGTAGTAATAGTGCCCATGCAATGGAGTGACTAAGTATGCACCTATTTAAGGTTGAGATGATACATATATAAATAATTGAAGGTAACTTCCAAACTGCTACAGGCTCCCGGGGAGGCGGGTGGGCACATGCGAATCTACTGCGACTGATGCCACGAACAGATGTACACTGGGTAAGTGACATTTTCAGTTCGATGGCATCTGTCGCTGTAGATACGCATGTTCTGCATAGACTAGTAAGCAGTTATTTCCCCAAAAGCGGTGGATCAGCCTGTAGGAGTGGAAGTAGTCTGAAATAATGTCCTTAATACAGCTTGACCTACTGTGGCTTGTTGTGCGGATAACACGTCTACACAGTAGTGCTTGGTGAATGTGTGAGGCGTAGACCATGTGGCTGCCTTACATATTTCTTGCATTGGGATGTTTCCTAGAAAGGCCATGGTAGCACCTTTCTTTCTGGTTGAGTGTGCCCTTGGTGTAATGGCAGCTGTCGTTTAGCTTTAAGGTAGCAGATTTGGATGCATTTAACTATCCATCTGGCTATACCTTGTTTTGAAATTGGGTTTCCTGCATGAGGTTTTTGAAATGCAATAAAGAGTTGTTTAGTCTTTCTGATGTTCTTTGTTCTGTCAATGTAATACATTAATGCTCTTTGGACATCTAATGTATGTAGTGCCCTTTCAGCTACGGTATCTGGCTGTGGAAAGAACACTGGAAGTTCCACTGTTTGATT
This sequence comes from Pleurodeles waltl, assembly GCF_031143425.1. Lineage (NCBI taxonomy): Eukaryota > Metazoa > Chordata > Amphibia > Caudata > Salamandridae > Pleurodeles > Pleurodeles waltl. The sequence continues at coordinate 1,404,864,162 of NC_090447.1, read as the reverse complement.
TAGATGGAACGGTGAAATAACCTTTGGCAAAAATTTAGGATTGGTCCTTAGGACGACTTTATTTTTGTGTAGTTGTATAAAAGGTTCCTGTATAGTAAACGCCTGAATCTCGCTTACTCTTCTCAGGGAAGTAATGGCGATGAGAAATGCCACCTTCCAGGTTAGGAACTGTATGTCGCAGGAGTGCATGGGTTCAAAAGGTGGACCCATAAGTCTAGTTAGGACAACATTTAGGTTCCATGAAGGAACAGGTAGTGTTCTTGGTGGTATAATTCTCCTAAGGCCCTCCATGAATGCTTTAATGACTGGTATTTTATATAGGGAAGTTGAATAGGTAGTCTGCAGGTATGCAGATATTGCTGCAAGGTGAATCTTAATGGAAGAGAAAGCTAGGTTAGATTTTTGTAAGTGAAGCAAGTAACCCACTACATGTTCTGGAGTAGTGTGTAATGGTTGTATTTGATTAATATGGCAGTAGCAAACAAACCTCTTCCATTTACTTGCATAGCAGTGCCTGGTGGATGGCCTTCTTGCTTGTTTTATGACTTCCATACATTCTTGGGTAAGTTGTAAGTGCCCGAATTCTAGGATTTCAGGAGCCAGATTGCTAGATTCAGCGATGCTGGATCTGGGTGTCTGATCTTTTGGTTGTGCTGTGTCAACAGATCTGGCCTGTTGGGCAATTTGATGCAGGGTACCACTGATAGGTCTAGCAGCGTTGTGTACCAGGGTTGCCTTGCCCAAGTTGGTGCTATCAATTTGAGTTTGAGTTTGCTTTGACTGAGTTTGTTTACCAGGTAAGGAAGGAGAGGGAGAGGAGGAAAAGCGTAAGCAAATATCCCTGACCAGTTCATCCATAGGGCATTGCCTTGGGATTGTTTGTGTGGGTATCTGGATGCGAAGTTTTGGCATTTTGCGTTCTCCCTTGTCGCAAACAAGTCTATCTGAGGTGTTCCCCAGAGTTTGAAATAAGTGTTCAGTATTTGGGGGTGAATTTCCCATTCGTGGACCTGTTGGTGATCTCGAGAGAGATTGTCTGCGAGTTGATTTTGTATCCCTGGTATAAACTGTGCAATTAGGCGAATTTGGTTGTGAATTGCCCAATGCCAAATCTTTTGTGCTAGCAGGCTTAACTGCGTGGAGTGCGTCCCTCCCTGCTTGTTTAGATAATACATTGTTGTCATGTTGTCTGTTTTGACGAGAATGTATTTGTGAACTATTATTGGTTGGAAAGCTTTTAGTGCTTGAAAAACTGCTAGAAGTTCTAGGTGATTGATATGCAGTTTTGTTTGATGTACGTTCCATTGTCCTTGTATGCTGTGTTGATTGAGGTGTGCTCCCCACCCTGTCATGGAAGCATCTGTTGTTATTACGTATTGTGGCACTGGGTCTTGGAAAGGCCGCCCCTTGTTTAAATTTATGTTGTTCCACCACAGAAGCGAGAGGTAAGTTTGGCGGTCTATTAACACCAGATCTAGAAGGTGACCCTGTGCTTGAGACCACTGTGATGCTAGGCATTGTTGTAAGGGCCTCATGTGCAGTCTTGCGTTTGGGACAATGGCTATGCATGATGACATCATGCCTAGGAGTTGTAATACCATCTTTGCCTGTATCTTTTGTGTTGGATACATGCGTTGTATGATGGTGTTGAAAATTTGAATTCTTTGTGGACTTGGAGTGGCTACTCCTTTTGATGTGTCTATTATGGCTCCCAGGTATTGTTGTACCTTGCGTGGCAGAATTTTGGATTTTGTGAAATTGACGGTGAACCCTAGTTTGAAGAGGGTTTGTATGATATGATTTGTGTGATTTGAGCACTCTATTAACGAATGGGCCTTGATTAGCCAGTCGTCCAGATATGGGAACACATGTATTTGCTGCCTTCTTATGTGTGCTGCGACTACTGCTAGACATTTGGTAAAGACTCTTGGTGCGGTTGTTAATCCGAAAGGCAGTACCTTGAATTGGTAATGTATTCCTTTGAATACAAACCTTAGGTATTTCCTGTGCGATGGGTGTATTGGTAGATGGAAATAAGCATCCTTGAGGTCTAAAGTTGCCATGTAGTCGTGCAGTTTTAGCAATGGCAATACTTCTTGTAGTGTGACCATGTGGAAGTGGTCTGATTTGATGAAAGTGTTCACTACTCTGAGGTCTAGGATTGGTCTCAGTGTCTTGTCCTTCTTTGGTATCAGAAAGTACAGTGAGTAAACTCCTGTGTTTATTTGTGTGTTTGGCACTAATTCGATTGCATTCTTTTGCAATAGTGCCTGCACTTCTATCTCCAGGAGATTGGAATGGTGTGTTGTTAAATTTTGTGCTTTTGGTGGTATGTTTGGAGGGAATTGTAGAAATTCTATGCAATAACCATGTTGGATAATTGCTAGAACCCAAGTGTCTGTAGTGATTTCCTCCCATGCTTTGTAATAATGACCTATTCTTCCCCCCACTGGTGTTGTGTGGAGGGGGTGAGTGACATGTGAGTCATTGTTTAGTAGTAGGGGTTTTGGGGCTTTGAAATCTCCCTCTATTTCTAGGGAATTGCCCTCCTCTATATTGTCCCCGAAAACCTCCTCTATACTGTCCCTGGTAAGTGGACGGTGTTGCTTGTGAGGTGCTGGCTTGTGTGCTTTGACCCCGAAACCCCCCTCGAAAGGGCGTTTTACGGAATGTGCTGTAATTCCGTCTGCTCTGCGGGGAGTAGAGTGCGCCCATGGCTTTGGCAGTGTCCGTATCTTTTTTGAGTTTCTCAATCGCCGTGTCCACTTCTGGACCGAACAGTTCTTTTTCATTAAAAGGCATATTGAGAACTGCTTGTTGAATCTCTGGTTTAAATCCAGACGTTCGGAGCCATGCATGCCTTCTGATAGTTACAGATGTATTAATTGTCCGTGCAGCTGTATCTGCAGCGTCCATGGAGGAACGTATCTGGTTGTTGGAGATGGTCTGTCCCTCCTCAACCACTTGTTTTGCCCTATTTTGGAAGTCTTTGGGCAGATGTTCAATGAGATGTTGCATCTCGTCCCAGTGGGCTCTGTCATAGCGCGCAAGTAGTGCCTGGGAGTTCGCGATGCGCCACTGGTTTGCAGCTTGTGCTGCGACTCTTTTACCAGCTGCATCGAACTTGCGGCTTTCTTTATCTGGGGGTGGTGCATCTCCAGATGTGTGAGAGTTGGCCCTTTTCCTAGCTGCTCCTACAACAACAGAGTCTGGTGGCAGCTGTGTAGTGATGAAAACCGGGTCCGTAGGAGGCGGCTTATACTTTTTTTCCACCCTTGGTGTGATTGCCCTACTTTTGACCGGGTCCTTAAATATGTCTTTTGCGTGCCGGAGCATACCAGGGAGCATAGGCAGGCTTTGGTAGGAGCTGTGGGTGGAGGAGAGTGTGTTGAACAAGAAATCATCCTCGACCTGTTCTGAGTGGAGGCTTACGTTGTGAAATTGTGCTGCTCTAGCCACCACCTGAGAGTACGCGGTGCTGTCTTCTGGTGGAGATGGTTTTGCAGGGTATGCCTCCGGGCTGTTATCTGACACTGGGGCGTCGTATAGGTCCCATGCGTCCTGATCTTGGTCACCCTGGCTCATGGTGGTGTGAGCTGGGGAGTGTGATGGCGTTTGTGCTGGTGAAACGTTAATCACGGGCGGAGGAGAGGGTGGTGGTGTAACTCTTTTCACCACTTTTGGTTGTGGTGCTTGTTCCGTCTGGAACTCCAACCTTCTCTTTCTCCTAATGGGGGGAAGGGTGCTTATTTTTCCTGTCCCCTGCTGAATGAAGATACGCTTTTGCGTATGGTCCACATCAGTTGCTTGTAGCTCTTCCTCAAACCTATGCTTTTGCATTTGGGAGGTTAGTGAGTGCTCTTCTGTATAAGAGCCTGAAGCTGGGTCGCTTGCAGTTTGTTTCGGCATCGAAACTTTGTCTGCGTGTTTTTTCGGCTCCGAGGTGACTTTTTTCCTTTTCGGGCCGAAACCTCTCGGCGTCGATCTGTTTCGGTGCCGCTGTCCACACCGGCATCTCGGTGTCGAGGCTTGTCTCCAGCACTTTCTCGGTCCCGAGAAGGCTGCGTGCCGGTGTCTCGACCGGAGTCGGACGATCTCGGCACTGTTTGGGCCTTTTTCGGTGCCGACGGTCGGTCACCGAATTTATGGGTCGAGCCATGGCCTGGTGGCAGTGGCGTCCCCTGGGCCTTGTAAATGTTTCTTTGTGTGGTTCTCGACGTCTTACTCACGGTTTGTGTATCGTCGAATCCTTCGGAGTCTGAGTCTTGGATCGAGAAGGTACCTTCTTCTTCCTGTTCCTCGAACTCCTGTTGGGCTGTCGGTGCGGACGCCATTTGAAGTCTTCTGGCTCGACGGTCTCGGAGTGTTTTTCGGGACCGGAACGCACAACAGGCCTCGCAGGTGTCTTCGCTGTGCTCAGGTGACAGGCACAGGTTGCAGACCAAGTGTTGGTCTGTGTAGGGGTATTTATTGTGGCATTTGGGGCAGAAACGGAACGGGGTCCGTTCCATCGGCGTTCTTCAGCACGCGGTCGGGCCGACCAGGCCCCGACGGAGGATCGAAAAACTACCCTGAAGGGCACCGGAGCTCTTCGATCTTCGATGCGGTGTGGAATCTAAGTACGCCGATCCCGAACGCAACAATACCGATGAAAATCTTCCGAAATTAACTATTTTTTCCGTTCCGAAACTCGGAGCGACAGGAACACGTCCGAACCCGATGGCGGAAAAAAAACAATCAAAGATGGAGTCGACGCCCATGCGCAATGGAGACAAAAGGAGGAGTCACTCGGTCCCGTGACTCGAAAGACTTCTTCGAAGAAAAACAACTTGTAACACTCCGGCCCAACACCAGATGGCGAGCTATTGCAGAACATGCGTATCTACAGCGACAGATGCCATCGAACACACCTTTTCTGGTCACATAATTTGCACCTGCATTGGGAAAAACCCTTTGCCAAGTGGTAAGCTTTTGGGCAGGCACAAAAACATTATGCTGTTTGCTGCCTGGCAACTGGTGGTGTATGATGTGTTTCACCTAAACTCTACTGCTACCACCCAATCACTTATAATGAAATACAGACAAGAAACAACTCTTGCTCAGGAACAAGTGAGGTCACCTCCAATAATAAGTAGATGACAGATGTAATCTTGTGTCCTTGAACAGGGCCCTCCACTGACTTTCTGGAGAACCAGGGTTGGTGTATAGTGCTGGGTTTCTGCTTTGCTAAAGGCAAAAGGAGGCAGCATAGCAAACAAGAGAAACATCTTGCCAGGCCTCGCTAAGGTACATTTGTTTGGTCTCTGGTTCCAGCTTACAGTGGAGGAGGTGACTTAGCCCTCTGATCGACTAAGCGGGGAATGCAGCACATACATGGGGTTGAGCTGGTGGCAAGGGAGTGCTTGGAGCAGGTCACCAGGATCGGAGCTGGGACTAAGCATGCACTGAAGCTATAGACGTATCCTGCCCAGGAGATCCATGCAAGCCCCCTGCCCAAAACCCCCCCAAAAAATGCATCACCTAGCACAATTAAGTGACATCCTATTGTCAACACGTTTGATGACCTAAATGAAGCTGATGGCGATGACGGAGGACAGTGAGATCAACAGACAGCATATGCCACGTACCTCAACAAGCCCAAGTACATAGCAGGAAGTCATTGCTGATGTTCCCATGAAAGTGGTATGGAAAAAGAAGAGAGTAAATAACTTATGACCTGGTATCTTGGCTAAGACTATGTCACATAATAAGATGAAACATTAAAGTGCAAACTGGTGCCCAGCCGCACTCCTTTTGCTACCCAGACAGTAAGTCATTGCATCTCCCCAACGTACTACATTGCCTGCAAAGGAGGAAGCAGACCTCTAACATGCAGCCTGCACTAGGGAAGTCTGGAAGACAACCACAGAAGGGCACTGACTGTTTCTTGAACTTTCAGTTATGGTACACTATTACTGAAATATGTCAAGATGGTGATGAAACTAGTGATAATCCTGGTGGGTGATAGATGATGAAAACTGTACATGACTAACAAGTACCTCTTCCCAACATGGGGAAGCCCAGGACTACACACCAGCACCAGTCACAACCAGAGCAGGACAAGAACAACATGAGGTGCTTAATGGTGATATTCTTGCACGCCAACCAATCCACCAGGAGCTCCTGATAGATTAGACAGCTACTTTCTGGATGTCAGTCTCCTCAGAAACGATCAAAGGAAACTGGTGGACAGAGCAACAGTAACAGAGACCAACTAAGGTACCTGACCTATATAATCAAACCGAAGATCTTCAGATTTGTGTGAAGTTTCTGCAACAGCAAGGCACAAGGGAAGCCTTCTCCTGGCATACAAAGGAAACAGATCTCTAACATGCAGCCTGCATGAGTTTGCAGTTCAGATTGCCTTGTTGTCAGAACCGAAGGAGAAGTTGAAAAATCAGTTCCAGTAGGGCAGTGGATGATATCCACCAAAATGGACCCTCAAATAAAGCCATTGTCTCTGGTGGGACATCATCGAAATTGAAAAGTAACTCCAAGACTTCTCAAGTGGCTTCGCAGTCATGATGTGACAGCTGATGGTATTTCAGAGGTTGACATCTACAGAATTTTTTAAGTAGATCCTCTTTACTACATGACTTGTGCTGGGGTTGCAAAGTTACTACACTGCGGCCTTCCCCCCAGGGCAACATCATTATGTTTTCACAGAGCATGGTCCTCATCATTTACAGAACAACATTTCTATGGGTTTCAAGGGGTGGCAGAACATTGAGCTGTTTCGATCCCACCCCCTCCCCACAGTCTCTATACCACACTTATGCACTAGATTTCTTGGTTATTATTGACTTTAGTGTGGTACCCTTGGTTCATACCTCTGGGAGTTACTTCTTAACAGTCTAGATTGGGTTCATGGTTTAGACCAATTTGTTGCCTTGCTCCTGTGAGGGAGATGCAGGCTGTATCAAAAGAATGCAGGACCATTACTTATGCAGTATAGACGATCAATGCAGTACACACAGTACTGAACAAGGGTGCGCTATTTACCTATACTTTCGCTACCTGGAATGTTGGTGAATGGTGTGAAAAAGTGAATGACAAAATATATAAAATATAAATGCACAAAAGTCCACTTTGCTTTCTTACAAATAGAATATTTGTCTGGAATGGAGAAGAACAATATACAGAAGACAAAGGCAGCAACTAAATTACTCTTGTTTTTCATCCTGTGTCTGAGAACTTAACAGTGATGGTCACTATGTGGCTGATATTGGCATACTGTAGCCACAAACAGGTGCTCCGCCAACTAGAAGCATTAGTGCTATATTCACTTACATGGCAGTTTCCTGTACTAGAGTGGGAATTTTGAGTTAGCAAAACACAGTGGAAGAGTGTACGGAACTGGCCTGGTGTTTGGTGAACACCTATGGTGTTGGCACCTTATACCAGGTGACCCATATTAGTATATGTAGGCAGTGTCTAGGAAGCCAAGGCTCCCTAGAGGTAGCTGTGGATGAGCAGCGAAGACGTATCTAGGAGACATGCAAAGCTCATGCAATACGACAATAGTCACACAGAAACTTATCACACATGGAAGAACCAGACATATATATATATATGGAAAATGTCACTTACGTAGTGTACATCTGTTCGTGGCATGTAGTCCTGCAGATTCACATGCTATGCATAATCCTAACATCTAGTGTTGGGCTCGGAGTGTTACAAGTTGTTTTTCTTCGAAGGAGTCTTTTTTTCACATCACAGGATCAAATGACTCCTACCTTCGGTGATAATGCGCAAGGCCATTGACTCCTTTGTTAGATTGTTTTCCAGCAGAAGGGTGTAGTAAGGAGTGATACAGTGAAAGAATATAAATGTACAAGTAAATGTAGTAAGTAGATAAGATGTCCATGTAAATGTAAAAAAAGTGTGCGTGTGTGTGTATATATATATATATGTATATATATATATATATATATATAAATATGGAAAATGTCACTTACCCAGTGTACATCTGTTGTTGGCATGTTCTGCTGCAGATTCACATGTTGTGCATATGGATTCCGACATCTAGTGTTGGGCTCGGACTGTTACAAGTTGTTTTTCTTCGAAGAAGTCTTTTCGCGTAACAAGATCGAGTGACTCCTCCTCTTCGGTTCCATTGCGCATGGGCATCTACTCCGTTGTTAGAGTGTTTTCCCATCAGAGGGTAAAGGAAGGAGTGATAGAGTACATATGTATACAGTAAGAGACGTCCATGCAAATGTAAATATAAATACAAATGTAGTAACTTAAACGACTACAGGCTTCAGGGGAGGAGGGAGGGTGCATGTGAATATGCAGCAGAACATTTTCCGTTCGATGGCATGTGTAGCTGCAGATACACATGCTGTGCATAGACTACAAAGCAGTTTGTCCTCCCAAAAAACAGCTGTGGTTAGCCTGTAGGAGTTGAAGTTGTTTGAAATAACGTTCTTAGGACAGCCTGACCTATTGTGGCTTGTTGTTGTGATAATACGTCTACACAGTAGTGTTTAGTGAATGTATGTGGTGTTGACCATGTAGCTGCTTTACATATTTCAGTCATTCTTTCTTGTAGAATGTGCTTTGGGAGTAACTAAAAGTTGCCTTTTTGCTCTGATATAGCATGTTTGGATGCACCTCACAATCCATCTTGCTAAACCTTGTTTTGATATAGGATTACCTATATGTGGTTCTTGGAAAGCTACAAATAGTTGTTTAGTCTTTCTAAATGGTTTGGTTCTGTCTATATAGTACATTACAGCTCTTTGGATGTCCAATGTATGTAGAGCTCTTTCTGCCACAGAATCTGGCTGTGGAAAGAAGAATGGCAGTTCCACAGTTTGATTAATGTAAACTGGTGGTATGACTTTTGGTAGAAATTTCGGATTTGTTCTCAATACAACTTTATGTTTGTGTACTTGAAAGAAAGGTTCCTCAAGAGTAAAAGCTTATATTTCACTTACTCTTCGTAAAGAAGTAATAGCTAAAAGTAAGGCAACTTTCCACGTTAGAAATTGCAGTTGACATGAGTGCATTGGCTCAAATGGTGGACCCATAAGTCTTGTAAGCACTATATTTAGATTCCACGATGGAACTAGTGGCGTTCTAGGTGGAATGATGCATTTCAAGCCTTCCATGAAAGCTTTAATGACAGGAACTCTAAAAAAAAAAAGAGCTATGTTGTATATTTTGTAAATATGCAGAAATTGCAGTAAGATGTATTTTTATTGAAGAAAATGCTAAGCTAGATTTTTGTAAATGAAGTAAACAACATCCAATATCTTGTACTGATGCTGTTAGAGGGTCTATATCTTTAGATTGACAGTAATATACAAATCTTTTCCATTTGTTTGCATAGCACTGTCTAGTAGTGGGTTTTCTTGCATGTTTAATAACTTCCATACATTCTGATGGGAGTTGTAAATATCCAAACTCTATGACTTCAGGAGCCAAATTGCTAGATTGAGTGCTTTGGGATTTGGATGTCTGATCTGACCTCTGTTTTGGGTCAACAGATCTGGTCTGCATGGAAATTTGGAATGTGGTACTACCAATAGATCTAGTAATGTTGTGTACCATGGCTGCCGTGCCCATGTTGGGGCTATGAGTATCATGTTGAGTGAAGTTTGACACAACTTGTGGACTAGAAACAGAAGGAGTGGGAGAGGGGGAAAAGCGTATGCAAACATTCCTGACCAATTGATCCATAGAGCATTGCCCTTTGATAGGGGATGTGGGTGTCTGGATGAAAAGTTTTGTCATTTTGTGTTTTCGTTTGTTGCGAACAGGTCTATGTTTGGTGTTCCCCACTTTTGAAAGACCAATTAAAAATGCAACTTTCCATGTTAAGTATTGCATTTCACAAGAATGCATGGGCTCAAAAGGTGGACCCATGAGTCGTGTTAAGACAATGTTGAGGTTCCATGAAGGAACTGGTGGTGTTCTTGGTGGTATAATTCTCTTTAGTCCTTCCATAAACGCTTTTATGACTGGTATCCTAAATAGTGAGGTTGAGTGCGTAATTTGCAGGTAAGCTGAAATTGCGGTAAGATGTATCTTTATGGAAGAGAAAGCTAGCTTTGACACTTGCAAATGTAGTAAGTAACTTATGATGTCTTTGGCAGATGTATGTAAGGGTTGAATTTGATTATTATGGGAGTAATAAACAAATCTTTTCCACTTATTTGCATAGCAATGTCTAGTGGTAGGTTTTCTAGCTTGTTTTATGACCTCCATACATTCCTGTGTAAGGTGTAAGTGTCCGAATTCTAGGACTTCAGGAGCCAAATTGCTAGATTCAGTGATGCTGGATTTGGATGTCTGATCTGTTGTTTGTGTTAACAGATCTGGTCTCTTTGGTAGTTTGACATGAGGCACTACAGAGAGGTCTAGTAGTGTTGTGTACCAAGGTTGTCTTGCTCATGTTGGTGCTATTAGTATGAGTTTGAGTTTGTTTTGACTCCATTTGTTTACCAGATATGGAAGGAGTGGGAGAGGGGAAAAGCGTAAGCAAATATCCCTGACCAGATCATCCATAACGCATTGCCCTGAGACTGATCTTGTGGGTACCTGGATGCAAAGTGTTGGCATTTTGCGTTTTCCTTTGTTGCAAATAGATCTATTTGTGGTGTTCCCCAATTCTGGAAGTATTTGTTTAGTATTTGGGGGTGAATCTCCCATTTGTGGATCTGTTGGTGATCCCGCAAGAGATTGTCTGCTAACTGGTTCTGAATTCCTGGAATAAATTGTGCTATTAGGCGAATGTGGTTGTGAATCGCCCAATGCCATATTTTTTGTGCCAGGAGACACAACTGTGTTAAGTGTGTCCCTCCCTGTTTGTTTAGGTAATACACTGTTGTCATGTTGTCTGTTTTGACAAGAATGTGTTTGTGGCTTATTATGGGTTGAAATGCTTTTAGCGCTAGAAATACTGCCAATAATTCTAAGTGATTTATGTGAAACTGTTTTTGGTGAGTGTCCCATTGTCCTTGGATGCTGTGTTGATTGAGGTGTGCTCCCCACCCTATCATGGAGGCATCTGTTGTTATTACATATTGTGGCACTGGGTCTTGGAAAGGCCGCCCTTGGTTTAAATTTATACTGTTCCACCATTGAAGCGAGGTGTATGTTTGGCGGTCTATTAACACCAGATCTAGAAGTTGACCCTGTGCTTGTGACCATTGTGACGCTAGGCACTGTTGTAAGGGCCGCATGTGCAACCTTGCGTTCGGGACAATGGCTATGCCCGAGGACATCATGCCTAGTAGTTTCATCACCATTTTGACTTGTATCTTTTGTTTTGGATACATGGTTTTTATTACATTGTGAAATGCATGAACCCTTTGTGGGCTTGGTGTGGCAATCCCTTTTGCTGTGTTGATTGTTGCCCCTAAGTATTGCTGTGTTTGACACGGCAGAAGGTGTGACTGTGTAGTTGATTGAGAAACCTAGATTGTGGAGGATTTCTATGACGTACCTCGTGTGTTGTGAACACCGTTTTAGCGTGTTGGTTTTGATTAACCAATCGTCTAGGTACGGGAACACATGTATTTGCTGCCTTCTGATATGTGCAGCTACTACTGCTAGGCATTTTGTAAAAACTCTTGGCGCAGTTGTTATTCCGAATGGCAACACCTTGAACTGGTAATGTACCCCTTGGAATACAAACCGTAGGTACTTTCTGTGTGAAGGATGTATCGGTATATGGAAATATGCATCCTTTAGGTCTAGTGTTGTCATGTAGTCTTGTTTTTTGAGCAGTGGGATTACGTCCTGTAATGTCACCATGTGAAAGTGATCTGATTTGATGTATGTATTTAATGTTCTGAGATCTAGTATAGGTCTCAGACTTTTGTCTTTTTTGGGTATGAGAAAGTACAGAGAGTAAACTCCTGTCCCTTTCTGTTGGCTTGGTACTAATTCTATTGCTTCTTTTTGTAGCAATGCCTGAACTTCTAGTCCTAGAAGATCTATATGTTGTTTTGACATATTGTGTGTTTTCGGTGGGACGTTTGGAGGGAATTTGAGAAATTCTATGCAATAACCATGCTGGATAATTGCTAGGACCCAAGTGTCTGTTGTTATTTCCTCCCAATGTTTGTAAAACTAGGTTAGTTTCCCCCCCACAGATGTTATGTGTTGGGGATGTGTGACTTGGAAGTCACTGTTTGTTTTGAGGAGTTTTGGGACTTTGGAACTTTCCTCTATTCTTTTGGAATTGTCCCCCTTTATATTGTCCCCGAAAACTTCCCCGCTGATACTGGCTCTGGTAAGTGGGTCTTGTTTGTGAGGTTGTGGGTTCTGTGCTTTGTCCTCGAAACCCCCCTCTAAACTGTGTTTTTCGAAATGTGCCTCTGCTCTGTGGGGAGTAGAGTGCGCCCATGGCTTTGGCCATGTCAGTGTCTTTCTTAAGTTTTTCGATCGCAGTGTCCACCTCCGGCCCAAACAACTGCTGTCAGTTGAATGGCATATTCAGCACAGCTTGCTGTATTTCTGGTTTAAATCCTGATGTACGAAGCCATGCATGTCTCCTTATTGTTACTGCTGTGTTGACAGTTCTAGCAGCTGTGTCTGAAGCATCCATTGCTGACCGTATCTGATTGTTGGAGATACTCTGTCCTTCTTCTACTACCTGCTGCGCTCTCTTTTGGAACTCCTTGGGAAAATGTTCTATAAAGTGTTGCATTTCGTCCCAATGGGCCCTATCGTGTCTGGCCAACAAAGCCTGTGAATTGGCAATACGCCACTGGTTTGCTGCCTGTGCCGCCACCCTCTTGCCTGCTGCGTCGAATTTTCGACTTTCTTTATCTGGAGGTGGTGCATCTCCTGAAGTATGTGAGTTCGCTCTTTTGCGCGCTGCCCCTACTAAAACTGAGTCGGGTGTTAGCTGTTGTGTGATGTACACGGGGTCTGTTGGTGGCGGTTTATATTTTTTCTCCACTCTTGGAGTAATGGCCCTTCCTTTTACAGGCTCTTGAAACACTTGTTTGGAGTGTTTTAGCATTCCGGGTAGCATAGGAAGACTTTGATACTGGCTGTGTGTGGACGACTGTGTGTTAAAAAGAAAGTCGTCTTCAATGGGCTCAGCATGCAGGCTGACATTATGAAATGCCGCTGCTCTCGACACCACCTGTGCGTAGGCTGTACTATCCTCTGGTGGCGACGGTCTAGCTGGATAACATTCAGGACTATTATCTGACACTGGTGCGTCATAAAGGTCCCATGCGTCAGGGTCATCTTGACTCATTCCTGTATGAGTTGGGGATTGCATCATTGGTGGAGTGGCTACCGGTGATGGTTGCGGAGAGCATTGTGGAGATGGTGGCGGGGTTACTTGTTTAGCCACCTTTGCCTGTGGCTGCTTGTCTTTTTCTTGAAAGGCAAGTTTGCGTTTCATTTTAATCGGAGGGAGAGTACTGATCTTCCCTGTTTCTTTTTGGATATGGAGCCTTCTTTGTGTATAGTCTGGCTCTATTGTTTCCAATTCCTGTACAAATCTATGTGTCTTCAATTGTGTGGACAGTCCTTGTTCCTCAGTGTAGGAACTTGTTTTCGGTTCCGAGGCCGGATGTTTCGGTATCGAAACCTTTTCGGCTGCTTTTTTTCGGTTCCGACGAAACCTTTTTTACTTTCGGCGTCGTGGTCTCTCGGTGCCGACCCATTTCGGTGCCGAACCTGCTCGGAGCCACTATCTCGGGCCCAGGATTTCTGTGTGGCGGTATCTCAACCGGAGTCGGATGACTTCGCCACCAGCGTGCCCTTTTTCGGTGCCGATGATCGGTCACCTATTTTTCAGGTTAAGCCATGGCCTGTTGGCGGAGGCGTCCCCTGGGCTTTAGTGGTTTTTCCGTGAGTTTTGTGTTTCGATGTCTTACTCATGGTTTTCGGTGTTTCTTCGGGATCGATCTCATCCGAGTCCGATTCCTGGATGGAGAATGTTTCTTCCTCCTCCTCGAAACGCTCTTGTCCTGTCGGCGCCGACGCCATTTGCAGTCTCCTTGCTCTTCGGTCTCTTAGTGTCTTCCTGGACCGAAACGCTCGACAGGCTTCACAAGTATCTTCCTTGTGTTCCGGTGACAAACACAAGTTACAGACCAGATGCTGATATGTATATGGATACTTGTTATGGCATTTTGGGCAGAAGCGGAATGGGGTCCATTCCATCAGCCTTGAAGTGACACGTGGCCGGGCCGACCAGGCCCCGACGGGGGATCGAAAAAACCCCGAAGGGCCACCGGAGCTCTTCAAAAGTCGGTGTCGATCTATTGTAATTAACCCGATACCGAACGCAAACAATACCGACGATTTTTCCGAGATTCTAACTAATTTTCCGACCCGAAACACGGAGCGAAAAGGAACACGTCTGAACCCGATGGCGGAAAAAAAACAATCTAAGATGGAGTCGACGCCCATGCGCAATGGAGCCGAAATGGGAAGAGTCCCTTGGTCTCGTGACTCGAAAAGACTTCTTCGAAGAAAAACATCCTGTAACACTCCGAGCCCAACACCAGATGGCGGGATGTGCACAGCATGTGTATCTGCAGCTACACATGCCATTGAACATATATTTACACACACATACACAAACACACAGTAGTAGTAATCAGAAATTAGCATAGAAACAACATGAGGGCCAAACCATATACTAAGAAAGTCGAATGAGAAGTGAAGTCCCCCACCCAAGGATATGGAGTTGTTAGAGGGGAGCTGGAAGAACTAGGAACCCTAAGAGGTGAGTACCTGAGTGACTCAGAAAAAGGATTGTGCCAGAAATGGACCAGTCTAGAAGAAACCAAAAGTGGATTCTGGTAGAAGAGGATCTGCAAAAAAAAGGTGTCCAGTGGGGGCAGGAGCTACTACCCACCGTTCTGTGGATGAAGATCCGGGTCAACGAGGGAAGAAGAAGACCAGCTGTGGAGCCCACGGGCTGAAGAGCAGTCTTTGGAGCAGTGCTGATGGTGTCCCACGTCGGCTGTTTGGTTCTAGATGGTCAATGGTGTAGGAGAACCACCAACAAGCCTTGATAAATGCAGAGAAGCAAAAGAAGAGTTGCAAGGCTGAAGAAGACCAGTAAGGTCCATGGGACTCGACCCTTGGAAGGGAGTCCGGGGTGACCCTCAGCAGTTGGGAGAGCCAACAGAAGCAGTTGAAGCCCCCACAGGCAACCCACTCGCAGCAGGCACAGTAAGTCACAGTGAGGCTCAGTCACCACACCTGGAGAGGAGTCCCACTTCGCTGGAGCATCGGAGAGGAGACTGAACTTGGCAGATGAAGTGCTGGGGGCCGGCGCAACTAGAAGACTGAAGACTCCTTGGAGCAGGAGACAACAAGCCTTGGCAGCTACATGAGTCACAGTGCACAGAGGTACTATCCTGCAAGGCAAGGCAAGGGTTCACCGTCTCCCACCTTGGACAGCTGGGAGGACCACCACCTGTGATGCAGGAGCCATGTGGTTCCAGAGGAGAGCAGATCCATGCAGCCAGACGTTGTTGCTGTAGGTGCCTGCAGGGGAGAGATTCTAAGGGAGATTCCTTCTTTGCTTGTTGGTGCAGGCAAAAGTCTCGCCAAACCCCAGAGGATGCACAGCCTGGAAAATGTTGCAGTTGCTGGAAGAAGCCGGGGAAACAATGCTGCAAAGCAAAGTCATTGCTAGAATTGCAGTCCTATCGGTCCCTGAAGAGTCCAGATGCAGTTCCAGGGGCCAAAAGTAGAAGTAAACGATGCAGATGAGTCCTGGTGGAGTTATGCACGTTGAATCCGGGGACTCACCCATAAGAGAGTCCCTAAATAGCCTTCAAAGGTAGTTTGGTCACCTTGCAGGGTGACCACCTATCAGGAGGGGTCTTTGACAGCATCTGCCTGACCTCGCCACTCATATGCTCCCAGGGGCCCTCTGCAAATCTTGGTTTCATGATGGCATTATCGAGTGGCCACCCGGGGGAGCTCTGGGCACTACCCCTGGGGTGGTGATGGACAGGGAGGGGTTACTCCCCTTTCCTTTGTCCAGATTCACGCCATAGCAGGGACCAGGGATCCCCAGGTTGGTTTATGCAAGGAGGACACCAGATGTGCCCTTCAAAGCAAACCTGTGCTTGCGAAGCTACCCCTCCCAAGCCTTGTAACACCTATTTCCAAAGGAAAGGGTGCTACCTCCCTTTCCCAAGGAAATACTTTATTCTGCCTTCCCCCGCTTGTGCTGGCCAAGCAGCAGGAGGGCAGAAACCTCTGAGGGGTGACAGCAGCCCGGAAAACCCTAGAAGACTGCTAGAAGCAATACTGGGGGATCCTCTAAGGAGTCCCCAGAGTGCATGGAATCATGCAATCTGGCAACATAACTGGGGTATAATTCCAACATGTTTAATACCAAACATACCCAGGTTCAGAGTTACCATTATGTAGCTGGACACAGGTACCTGTGTCCAGTACACGGGTAAAAATGCTTCCCTGCACTTACAAAGTCCACTGTAATGGAGCATGAGTTCATAGGGGCACCTCTGCTCATGTAGGGGTGCCCTCACCCACAAGGACCTGCACCTTGCCCTCTGGGCGAGGAGGGTCTACCATAGGGGTGACTTGCAGTGACCTGTGGTGAAAGGGTGCATGCACCTTTTCACGCAGGTCACAATGACAGGCCTGCAGACACATTTTGCATGGGCGGCACAATACATGCTGCAGCTCATTGGGAACCCCTTTTGACCCTATGGCCTAGGGACCTAAGTACCATATAGTAGGGACTTTTTGGGGGGCACCAGTATGCCAATTGTGGAGTTACCAAAAGTCCTAGGCAACCAAAGTTAGAGGGAGAGATCACAATCACGGAGGTCTTGGTTAGCCAGATCTCAGTGAAAACAGTCTAAGCACATTGATAGAAGGCAATAAATGGGGTTACCATGCCAAAAAGATGGTACTTTCGTACACCCTCCCACCCCCAAATGAAGGACAATAAGACTAACCTTGCCCAGTTTAGTCTTCATTGTCTTAGTGGAAATATCTGGAGAGTCCATCTGCATTGAAGTGGTTACTCCCAGGTCTATGTTCCACTGTACAGTCCATTCCCTGTAGGAAGATGGACCACCTCAACAATTTGGGATTTTCACCTTTCATTTGCTTAAGCCATTTGAACAAGGAAGTGAGTTCCAAACAGTTATCACCTCAGCTTCTTCAAGCCCCAGACCAAAGCCATGGCTTCCATCTCTGTGGCTGACCAAAGCTTTTCCCTGGGAGTCAAACTTCTGCTTATGAAAGCTATTGGTTGGTCTTGGCCCTCATCATTTAGTTGAGAGAGTACTGCCCCTTTCCCTACCTCTAAAGCATCTGTTCATACAAAGAACTGCTTGGAGTAGTCGGGCTTCTGAGTATTGGTGCAGAACACATCGTCTGTTTCAGGTCATCAAAAGCTTTTTGGCCGCTAGCTGTCCACAAAACATTCTTGGGCATCCTTTTGGATGGAAGGTCATTTAAGGGTGTTACAATGGAGCCAACGTTCTTAATGAACCTCCTATAGTACACTGTGAGGCCTAAGAAGGCTCTGACTTGGGTCTGCGTTTTAGGGGCAGTCCAAACCAGGATTGTTTGAATTTTGCCCTGGAGTGGCTGGATCTGGCCTTCACCTACCAGATGGCTCAGATAAACCACCTTGCCCTGCCCTATCTGGCACTTTGAAGCCTTGATAGTGGGGCCTGTTTTGTAGGGCCTCCAATACATTTCCAAGGTGGACCAGGTGATCCTCTCAGGTAAAGCTGAAGACAGCTATGTCATCAAGATAAGCTGCACTGAAGCTTTCCAGGCCTTGGAGAACTTTGTTCACTAACCTTAGAAATGTGGCAGGGGCATTCTTCAGTCCAAAGGACATCACTGTAAAGTGACAGTGCCTACTAGGAGTGGGGAAAGCTTCTTTTAGGTTTGATTTCTCTGATAACTTGATCTGCCAGTATTCAGCAGTCAAATCAAAGGTGCTTAGATATTTGGCAGAAACCAAAGAGTCTATCAGCTCATCTGCCCTAGAGATTGGATGAGCATCTGTTTTTGTTACTGTATCGGGGCCTCAGTAGTCCACACAGAACCTCATCTCTCTTTTGCCATTTTGAGAGTGGGGTTTTGGTACTAGGACCACAGGACTAGCCAAAGGGGTGTCTGAAGGCTCAATAACTCCAAGGTCAAGCATCTTTTGAACTTCAGCTTTGATACATTCCCTGACATGATCAGGCTGCCTGTATATTTTGCTTTTGACAGGCAGGCTGTCACCTGTGTCAATGGTGTGTTCAAATGATGTTTTTTGACCAGGGGTGAAAGAACAGTTCAGAGAACTGACCCACAACATTTTTACAACGATCCTTTTGTTGCTCAGGGAGGCAGTCAGCAAGGACAAAACCATCTACTGAGCCATCAACTGTATTATGAGAGAAGAGGTCAGGGAGAGGGTCACTCTTCTTCCTGACCATGAGTGGCCATGAGCAAGGTCATGTCAGCCTATCATAACAGGGATTTAGGCGATTCACATGAAGCACTCTGTAAGGGCTTCTGGGAGTGGCCAGGTAAACCAGGTAATTGACCTCACCTCTTCTCTCTACAATTGTGTGTGAGCCACAGGCTCCAGGACACACATGTTTTGTCCTGGCTGATAAACAGTCAGCACAGCCTTCTGATCATGCCACTGCTTCTGCAATTCTTGGCTGGCCTGAAGATTTTTGGATGCCTTCTTCATGTATTCGGCCATTCTGGATCTTAGGCTTAATACGTAATTCACAATGTCCTGTTTTTGAAGAGTGAGAGGTTGCTCCCAGCCTTCTTTCAGAAGGGCAAGTGGACCCCTAACAGTGTGTCCAAACAAAAGATCAAAGGGGATGTAGGCCACTCCCTGTAGGCAAAGAGGAGGCAAGGGAATAGGGCATACCACCTACTTCTGAGTTTTTCTGAGAGTCCCATTATCATGCCTTTGAGGGTTTTGTTGAACCTTTCAACGAACCCATTTGTTTTAGATAGTAAAGGGGGGTGAATTTGTAAGTGACACCACACTCCTTCCACATGGTTTTGCGATATGCAGACATTAATTCTGCACCTCTGTCTGTTACCACTTCTTTAGGAAACCCCACCCTGAAGAAGATTCCCAAGAGGGCCCTAGCCACTGCAGGGGTTGTAATGGTCCTAAGAGTAATTGCCTCTGGGTAACTGGTGGCATGGTCTACCACTGCCAGTATAAATCTTTTCTTAGAGGCTGTTGGAGGGTCCAGGGGGCCAACAATATCCACCCCCAACCCTCTCAAAGGGTACACCAACACCTGGTAGTGGAATTAAGGGGGCCTTTGGAGTGCAACCTGTCTTGCCACTGGCTTGACAGGTCACACAGGAGCGATAAAACTCCTTGATATCTTCAGACATGTGGGGAGAGTGCAAGCGAGGGACAAGTCTGTCCCAAGTTTTGCTTTGCCCCAGATGGCTTGCAAGGGGAATGTCATGGGTCAAAGTTAACAGGAACTCCCTAAATTTCTGAGGGATGACCAATCTCCTGGTGGCACCAGGTTTAGGGTCCTCGTTTCTGAATAAAGGAGGCTGTTGGCCCAGTATACCCAATGGGTACCACTGACATCCCCTGCTTCCTGTGTTACAGCTTGCTGCCTTAAACGTTCCTGTGTAGGACAGGATTGCTGTTCCAAACTGAGTTTCTCCCTGGTGGCTCCCTGGCTCGTAGCTTTAAGCTCCTCTGGTGTAGGTTCCACCCAAGTAGTAGATTGTTCTCCCTCGGGAGTGGAATCCTCACTGGAGGAAGGAGCAGGTGGTAACTTTTTAACCTGCCTGCCTATCTTTTTATGGGCCCTGGGCCGCTGTGCCAGGCTCCCTGTCCTTTCTGCTTTTTGGCCTGTACTCTGGTCAGAGCAAAGATATGCCCATGGATGCCCAGCATTGCTGCATGGGCCCCCAACTCCACTTCAGACCAAGCTGAAGACTCTCAGTCATTACCTAGCAGACACTCCATGGGTAGGTAAGAGGACACTACCACTTTTTTAGGGCCAGTAACCCCATCTCCCCCCAGCTAAAGTTAACAAGTGCCATGGGGTGGCACTGAGTGTTGTTGTGAGCATCAGTCACCTGGTACATGTGACCTGTTTTTTTTTTTCAGTCACCATTGTGACACTGGCACCTGTGTCCCTGTAGGCCTGAGCCTCAACACCATTATCAAGGGATGCTGCCTGTACATATCCATGTTAAGGGGACAAGCAGCTAGGGTTGCAAGGTCAATGCCACCCTCAGAGACCAACACAGCCTCGGTGGTCTCTCCAACAAGCCCAGAGCCAAATACAGTCCCCAGGGTGACCCAGCTACACTTTTGGACTGACTACTGCTACCACGATTGTTGCTACTGCTAGGGGCACTAAGGGTAGAAGTGGTGGGGATTAGTGATAGGAGGCTTGGTGCTCTTTTTAGGAAAGGTGCTGTCACTGGCCCTATTCCCTTTTTGTTTACATATTTAGCACCAAGGCTTCTTGTAGGCAGAGGAAGGTGGTCACATGATATTGCAAAATCAAAAGTATCAATAAAAAACATCAATAAAAAGAGGTGCTCCTACTAGGTGATGGCACAGTAAAAGTAAACAAGTGAACTTAAAGTGCACCAGTGTTATTTACAAGTATATACATCAACAGGTGGCTGTCAAAGAATTTGTGACCATGTGCGACACCCATATTTTGAATCCCGCATTTGAAAACAGGGTGTCTACATTCAATTTTTTTAGCACTTCTACAACAGTAAATGAATTACCAATGGGTCATCGCCAGGACCAAGAGTATGTGTAGAAAGCACCTAAAAGAAATGAACATGAATCAAACCATGCAATAGAGTTTAAGAACCAAAGACATACCACGCAGGTTTAGCAAGCCCCAAGCTATGCATAAATGAATTAGACAGTGGTGCAAAGGTCACAATAAGAATCCTGAAGACAAACTGAAATTGCTCACCTAAGAAAAACTCGATATAGGCATGGAAAACAATCCAAAGGCCCTGTTGCACCCAGAGGATTCAAATCACTGTAAAGGCAAAAGTTACTACTTGACTGTCTACCAAGTACTGCCGTGATCAAACAAGCAAAGTAAGGAAAAACAAAAAAACTGTAGTGAAACTTACCCCTAAGTTGCTAAGCAGGTTAATGAAGCCAGAATTAATCCATATACCAATGACGCCAGTGTCCCCTTGTAAGCAGGGAAAACTGGGAAGGAGTCACTGTCGAAACCCAATGGGGAATTCATGGAGATACAATGAGCCAAACAACTTTCTAGTAGAACATACCATATTCTTGTTATTGGAAACAACCATTTTACTTGTTGAATCCTGATGTAGGAAACACAGGCATGCAAATAGCCAACCCCCTTCCTGATAATCCAAAATTGTAAAACGTGCCATGTTTCTGTTATCAAAAGCATTGTAGTCTCCCCCACCAAGGAAATCTTTCACTCCCCCTAAAGGTTCTTACAAAATGCAACTGGCTTCCAGAGCCTGCCATCACAGTAAACGGAGCTCCACAACAAACAAAGCACCAACCCTCATTACCAACACAATGCAGCAGACAAAGCTACACAGCACCTCGGCAAAACGTATTTACACAAAGGGAACAATTACTCACCCTAGATTTCAAACACCCAATTTCTCTGAAAAAGGCAAATATATATTCCCCTCTAATCATATAGAACCAAAATCATGATCTTTCACTTGCTTTCATCAAGCGAGAAAACCAGGAGGATGCTAAACCCTAGTACGCCAGGAAACACCAGTTTATAAAATGTTGAAGCTGCACGTGACGTGCACGCCATATGGGCTGTGCGCCATCTAGTGTCCATCTGCAGAAACAAAAACTCTACTGACGCTAGGAAGTCCTCAGGAATTATTAAAAGAAATGTAGTTCAGGATTTGCAGCACTCAAAATATGGGAGTCGCACATGGAATCACAACTTCTTTGACAGCCACCTGTTGATGTATATACTTGTAAATAACACTAGGGCACTTTAAGTTCACTTATTCACTTTCACTGCGCTGTCACCTAGTAGGAGCACCTGTTCTTTTATTGATACTTTTGATTTTTCTATATCATGCGACTTTTGATTGATATATGAATGCTTTATCTTGCAAAGTATTTACAAAGAAATTAGATTTTCATAAACATTCAGAAAAGTTATCTAAATTAAGTTAATCAACAACACTTTATCTTCTTTGAGGGTTTGCTGTATTACTGCCGTGGAAGTGTGCTTTCCCCGCAAAATCAAATACTTACCCAGGTCCACGGGTGACTGAATCCGCCCCCTTTTTGTTTGAAGGACAAAGCTAGGCAGTGGATCATTCAACTGGAATGGGTGCTTCAAAGGCCACCTCCCTCCATTTCAGTTTTCTTCAGAGTGTGGCAGATCACCCTCTTGACGGAGGGAATCGGGCACAGCTGTGTGCATGAGAGGCTAACTGCAGACATGCTTTCTCTCCCCGATCACTACTTTACCAACTCTGAACAAATCATTTTTCAGGTCCATCAAGGGCTGTTAAGAGACAAAGTCTAGATATTCACAGATAACTCAACCCTCAATATGTGATTTTGATACATTTGGTAATTACGCACCACTTCAATTTTCAGAGGCTATGGGAAAAGGAGAGAACAAAGCCCCCCATGCATTGCAATGGAAGCACTCTAGATATGGACAACTGCACCCATTATCCAATGAGATAGCAATATGATAGTGAAGAGGAAATACACCTGTGGGTAGATTCAGAATGTGAATGACACAAACAATATTTGTAGGTAGCTAGGCCAAAGCAACCAATGGTTGATGTATGTTTGTATTTCCTTTGCTCATCAAATGAGTTCTAAGAGACAGAAATAGTGGTCTCTGGCCATACATATTTTTAATTTTCAAAAGCTTCAAAGGGTAAGAACGCAAACATTAAAAAAAAAGTTGGAACAAAGTTAAGATCCAGCGAGTGAAAAGTAAAGTTTTCGGTGGCACCTATTATACAAATATTTTAAACATTGCAGATTGGTAGACAGAAAGGTTTAACAATAAAATCATCCCCTTGAAAATGTAAAGGACAGCAGAGTAGTTCTCATTTTTGGCCAGATACAGATGTCCAGAGAAAATAAAAATTGCATGATAAAAGGTTAGATTTATAATAAGCAAAATAAATTGTGACTTACTTTCTTGCCCTTATGAAATATTATTCTTAATATCTGTAAAATGTTAGGCCTGGCCTCCTTGCCGTGGTTTCCCCTAACTTTTTTTTCTCCTTCAGACCTCCTGTTTTTGCTGGCCTTAGGATTCTGCACACTTTACCACTGCTAACCAGTGTTAAAATGGATGCACTTTTTTTCCTAAAATGTGATAACATTGGCTTACCCCCAACTGGTATTTTTAATTTACTTATACGCCACCAATTAATGTGCCCTACATGTGCCCAGGGGCTGCAAATTCAATCCTATTAGTGGGCCTGCAGCATTGATTGTGCCACCCACTCAGGAAGCCCTTTAAACTGGTCTCAAGCCTGCCAATGCAGAGCCTGTTTGCGCAGCTTTAAACTACCATGTCGACCTGGCAAAGTAAACCTTTTACCAAGCCCAAACCTTACTTCTTAGTACATATGTCAGCCCTAAGGCAGGCCGTAGACAGCCTCAAGGGCAGGGTGCAGTCTGTTTAAAAGGTGGGGCATTTAAGTTTAAGTTTTACGTGTCCTAGTAGTGAAAAACATTTTTCACTACTGCAAGGCCTATCTCTCACATAGTCCAACTTTGGGATTACCTTATTACATTTTATAAGTGTAATTTAGAATCTGGAAGAGATAGGATGTTCACGTTTGGTGACTCTGGAATCACACTTGAACATCCCATCATACGGTGAAGACACGTTTTGAATGGTAATTCTGAAAATGCCACTTTTAGAAAGAAGGACTTCTGTGTTGCTGAAGGCCTGTCACTCTGCTGGACTGCTTTTTACTGTACACCTGCTTTGCTGTGCTGACCAGTGCCTGCTGTCCTCTTGTCTGGGAGTGAGAAGGACTGGACCTGCATCTCTCCACCCCAGAACGACTCAGAAGGCTAGTCAGCTAGTCTCCTGATCTTAAGTCTCTGGGACATAAAAGATTCCCAACCAACCTACTTTTGCACCTATGCCAAATGGTGACCCCTCCCAGTACTGGACGCTAGGAGGTGA
This sequence comes from Pleurodeles waltl, assembly GCF_031143425.1. Taxonomy (NCBI): domain Eukaryota; kingdom Metazoa; phylum Chordata; class Amphibia; order Caudata; family Salamandridae; genus Pleurodeles; species Pleurodeles waltl. The sequence continues at coordinate 1,404,839,968 of NC_090447.1, read as the reverse complement.
GCCTTAAAGGTGCTTGCTCCAGCAGAAGCAACTTATACGCTGTCAACCAGACATCGCTACAGCTGCATGGGTTGGAATCAGCGCAATGCTCCTGTTACGGGGTTCAGAACTGGCAGATTGGTCCTGTTGCATGGATCAAAGGTGCATCAAAGGTGTTGCAGGGATAGACTGGGCACAAAGCCTCCGGACCCACCAAATCACTGCCGCCGAGTAGAGAAAATTGACTCATCTCCTTTTACTGCGGGGATCGGCACCGTTGCATACTTCTGCTGCACCCCACATTTACAACATCAACGCCATCGGGATTAGGGTACTTTTGTTCAGCAGGCCTCACTGGGTTCCTGTATCTGGTCCATGCTCTATAGAGGTCAGCCTGTACTTTAGACTGTATCCCAGTCCGGCATGACCAGATATCCCCGGATTGCCGCTTTTTGTTTATAAAGGCTACTTTACAGTTTAATCTTTAAAAATGTATGACTCAAGTTCTACTTATTGGAGTTTTGTCATTTTTATCTTGTTTTATTTATTAAATGGAGTTCTAATTTTACAATCAGGTGTGGTATCTTTTTGTATACCCAGACTGTAGGTATAAAATGCAGTATGAACATAGATGACTTGCTTCCTTTTAACAGCTACAACTTAAGACAAACTGAATTTTATATTTCAAATCAAAAAATATTTTCCTACTTTATAGTACATTAGAAAAAGCAAGACACTTAACCCTTCAACTGTTGCTGCTTTTGCTTATAGCACAAACAAGAAAAAAAGTGATTCTGCTGTCGCCGGTACAAGAAACCAGTTTAATGTCTTTCTGAGTGAGGTTAATAAATTAAAGAATGCCTTTTAAAAGTATCAATGTCCCATAACACCATTTTTTTTTTACCGTGTTTGGAAATGCAAGATTGTGTCCAATGCAAATACTAAATAATATTTCAACAAAATGTAGATTGAATTTGTAGTAATTGTCATACAGACTGTGGACATGTATGTGGTGATCTCGTATGCCGTATGGAGAGCATACAAGAGCACGCACTAAGTTAAACAAACTCCCCTTGTCTGAAGCATGCTTTTTTGTAATGTTAAAATAAAAGCTATTTCATGCTAAACAGTTTACACAAAATACACTTACCTTGTGGACTTTCTCATAGGCCCTGATATTAGTTTCACATAAGACTTCGGAAACCATCCTTTTTGACCCTGGACCTCCCCGAACCACCACATGTCCTGCTGTTCCAAAACTGTGATAATGTCATTTTTGTTAAAGTTCAAGTGGTTGTCTTTTTTTGCTCTCCATGGATACAGAGCTTGTGCTTGAAGGCCCTCCACTTTTTCTCCCTGGATTCATGTTTAAAACATAAAACAAGGAACGTTACTTAGGATTTAAGTTCAGTGACAAAAGACTGATCACAAACCAATAAATCATGTTACAATATTATTTTAGCATGTAAATATTGCTTTAAAGACCAGGCAGAGGATAACAAGCACCAGCTAAGCCACTCAGTCTGGCCTTGGAACTCCGATCGGATTAGGATGGTCTGGGTGCACCTGACTTTAAATCATAATACTTAGCGGGCCAGCTGCTGTGGTTATCTTACTGGCTGACCAAGCTCCACCTGCAAGAAATCTGTTATTCACCACATGCACTGGAGTCTGGTAAATTACAAAAATTGTTACTGCCTACTGCTGTGTCTCCCCTGGGACACCTCTTAATGCTAAATAACGCCAACATGTACTGGAAGATGGCCCATTGCATGGTCTGCCTATTCCGGTTAGGTACGCTTACATCTATTAGACTATTGCCCTGGGAAACTGCAGGTGTCACCACAATGGGAGACTTGTTTAGTGATGGCACGCTGATGACGCATCAAGAATTCATACATCATGAGGTCCTAGGGGCTCTTTTCCTCACCCAGGCTAATATACTACACTATGTCAGAACGCATCACTGATGAGCTCTAAACCTAAGGCACATGCACTAATTCAGGTTGTCCATAAAATAGGTACTGGCAGATACCTGATTAAATGGTTATTCAAGGGACTACGTGTTTATTTACACAACTCTTTGCTTCCACTGAGAACGCAATGGGAGACAGAACTGCAACTTGTTCTTAACGATAAAGGGTGGTGTTCCATCATAGAATGCCCCAGACTGATACCCCAGAACACACAATTTAAAAACATACACTTTTACCTATGAAACAGGGCCTATTTGATACCATACAAACTACATAAGATATCTTCTTCAGTTTTGTACTCCTGCCCTAGATGTTAGTCAGATGAAGCAGGCTTACTGAACATGTTGTGGTAATGTTCCAGGATACTGCCATATTGGTGGGACGTTAGAGATTCACTCACATCCCTCATTGGTTCCTCACACTGGGACAGTGCCGAACACTACCTACTGAGTCTTTATCCTAGGTCTAGTTCTGCGAAAGCTGAGATGCACTTCATTAACCTGGCTCTCCTTCTAGCCAAAGAGCAAAAAACATGCAATTGGAAATCCTGTACTGCACCCACTCTGATGGCTTGGCGTGTGGATGTTTGGCACTGTGGCTCAGCTGAGAGTTATGCACTGTGCAGGGAAGAGTTCCATTGGTTGTGAAAACACTCTATAGCCATGGCGTTGGATGCCCTACTGGAATAATTAAAAGCCAACCAAGTTGTTTAATTGTGCCATAAACAACTATGTGCACACCCTATTGCCCTGCCTCTGTTCCTTCCACTTGTAATTAGTTTGCATTTTTAGCCAGTTGTCTCCTAAGATTCTGTATGTTACTACCTAGCTCTCACTTACTATGTTTTATGTTAATCCTTCAATAGACTTGAACTCACTTGGGTGGTCAGGGGGTGGGGCTGTTCAATATTTGTATACTTTTAAACACAATAAGGGGGTGCACCACTCCAAATTGTCAGATAAGAGAACAATAAGTGCAGAAAGTCCAATGTAATCGGGTAAGTAATAATACGAAGTATCTGTTAGTTTCTTCCACAAGACTTTAATTGATACGAAAAGCTTGTTACACCAATAGGTTCATGAGGACAAGCAGCCAACGCGTTTCGCCCTATAAACATGGGCTTCTTCAGGGCAAAAGTAGTATTCCAATTGGAATAATGTCGTTGTCCATAATGTGCATGTGTGCACAAGTGTAAGAAGATTCTGAGTTATAGAAATGAGTTGTTATGCAGTAGTTCTAGTAATCATTGAGGCCGGTAGCAAGAGAAGCAAGAGTACAAGAGACGGGCCCGGTCGTGTGCCGCCCGTCAATTAACTATATCCGTATACGGCGTCCGAGCTTTAGACGCCGTATACGGATATAATTAATTGACGGGCGGCACACGACCGGGCCCATCTCTTGTACTCTTGCTTCTCTTGCTACCGGCCTCAATGATTACTAGAACTACTGCATAACAACTCATTTCTATAACTCAGAATCTTCTTACACTTGTGCACACATGCACATTATGGACAACGACATTATTCCAATTGGAATACTACTTTTGCCCTGAAGAAGCCCATGTTTATAGGGCGAAACGCGTTGGCTGCTTGTCCTCATGAACCTGCTGGTGTAACAAGCTTTACGTATCAATTAAAGTCTTGTGAAAGAAACTAACAGATACTTCGTATTATTACTTGCCCGATTACATTGGACTTTCTGCACTTATTGTTATCTTATATGACAATTTGGAGTGGTGCACCCCCTTATTGTGATTGACTATTGGGGTTTTCTTTTACCCCTTAGGCTCTTTTTGTGCAGCAGGGGCCTCGGTGGAGTTGCACACCACATTTGCTTAAACAAGGTATCATTGTATATAGTGCAACGTATTGGAAACTATTAGGGATTGGTGCGTTTCCTCTGGGCTTGCTGCACTCCGTCTGTTTAATATTTGTATACTTTTGTTCCTTTGTTTAGCAGGTCGCTGGATATACTATCACGACTCCTACCCTTGTAAGCTGTTTCATTGACGGTGAACGTTCCATGTGCTTATATACACACACACACACACACACACACACACATATATATATATATATATATATATATATATATATATATATATATATATATGGAAAATGTCACTTACCCAGTGTACATCTGTTCGTGGCATTAGTCGCTGCAGATTCACATGCTGTGCACATCCCGCCATCTGGTGTTGGGCTCAGAGTGTTACAAGTTGTTTTTCTTCGAAGAAGTCTTTTCGAGTCACGAGACCGAGGGACTCCTCCCATTTCGACTCCATTGCGCATGGGCGTCGACTCCATCTTAGATTGTTTTCCCCGCAGAGGGTGAGGTAGGAGTTGTGTATGCTAGTAATAGTGCCCATGCAATGGAGTGAATGCGTATGTACATAATGAAGTTTAAAGTAATATATTTACAAATGTACAAATGTTTAAGATCTACTTCTGAATGGCTACAGGCTCCCGGGGAGGCGGGTGGGCGCATGTGAATCTGCAGCGACTAATGCCACGAACAGATGTACACTGGGTAAGTGACATTTTCCGTTCGATGGCATGTGTAGCTGCAGATACACATGCTGTGCATAGACTAATAAGCAGTTATCTCCCCAAAAGCGGTGGTTCAGCCTGTAGGAGTTGAGGTAGTTTGAAATAATGTTCTTAGTACAGCTTGACCTACTGTTGCTTGTTGTGCAGTTAACACATCTACACAGTAGTGCTTGGTAAATGTATGAGGCGTAGACCATGTTGCTGCCTTACATATTTCGTTCATTGGAATATTTCCTAGAAAGGCCATGGTAGCACCTTTCTTTCTGGTTGAGTGTGCCTTTGGTGTAATAGGCAGTTCTCTTTTAGCTTTAAGATAGCATGTTTGAATGCACTTAACTATCCATCTAGCAATGCCTTGTTTTGAAATTGGATTTCCTGTATGAGGTTTTTGAAAGGCGATAAATAGTTGTTTTGTCTTTCGAATTAGTTTTGTTCTGTCAATGTAGTACATTAGTGCTCTTTTGATGTCTAATGTATGTAGTGCTCTTTCAGCTACAGAATCTGGCTGTGGGAAGAACACTGGTAATTCTACCGTTTGATTCAAGTGGAACGGTGAGATTACTTTTGGTAAAAATTTAGGATTGGTCCGTAGAACAACTTTATTTTTGTGTATTTGAATAAATGGTTCTTGAATGGTAAATGCTTGAATTTCACTCACTCTTCTTAGAGATGTGATGGCAATTAAAAATGCAACTTTCCACGTTAAGTATTGCATTTCACAAGAGTGCATGGGCTCAAAAGGTGGACTCATGAGTCGTGTTAAGACAATGTTGAGGTTCCATGAAGGAACCGGTGGTGTTCTTGGTGGTATAATTCTCTTTAGGCCTTCCATAAACGCTTTTATGACTGGTATCCTAAATAATGAAGTTGAGTGCGTAATTTGCAGGTAAGCTGAAATTGCCGTTAGATGTATTTTAATGGAAGAGAAAGCTAGTTTAGATTTTTGCAAATGTAGTAAGTATCCTACTATCTCTTTTGCAGATGCGTGTAAAGGTTGAATTTGATTATTATGGCAGTGATTAACAAATCTTTTCCACTTATTTGCATAACAGTGTCTAGTGGTAGGTTTTCTAGCTTGTTTTATGACCTCCATACATTCCTGTGTGAGGTCTAAGTGCCCGAATTCTAGGATTTCAGGAGCCAAATTGCTAGATTCAGCGATGCTGGATTTGGATGTCTGATCTGTTGTTTGTGTTGTGTTAGCAGATCTGGTCTGTTTGGCAGTTTGATATGAGGTACTACTGAAAGGTCTAGTAGTGTTGTGTACCAAGGTTGCCTTGCCCATGTTGGTGCTATTAGTATGAGTGAGTTTGTTTTGACTCAACTTGTTTACTAGATATGGAAGAAGTGGGAGAGGGGGAAAAGCGTACGCAAATATCCCTGACCAGTTCATCCATAGTGCATTGCGCTGAGACTGATGTTGTGGGTACCTGGATGCGAAGTTTTGGCATTTTGAGTTTTCTTTTGTTGGAAATAGATCTATTTGTGGCATTCCCCACATTCTGAAGTAAGTGTTCAGTATTTGGGGGTGAATTTCCCATTTGTGGATCTGTTGGTGATCCCGAGAGAGATTGTCTGCTAACTGATTCTGAATCCCTGGAATAAATTGTGCTATTAGGCGAATGTGGTTTTGAATCGCCCAATGCCATATTTTTTGTGTTAGGAGACACAACTGTGTCGAGTGTGTTCCTCCCTGTTTGTTTAGGTAATACATTGTTGTCATGTTGTCTGTTTTGACAAGAGTGTATTTGTGGGTTATTATGGGTTGAAATGCTTTCAGAGCTAGAAATACCGCTAACAGTTCTAAGTGGTTTATATGAAACTGTTTTTGCTGAGTGTCCCATTGTCCTTGGATGCTGTGTTGATTGAGGTGTGCTCCCCACCCTGTCATGGATGCATCTGTCGTTATTACGTATTGTGGCACTGGGTCTTGAAAAGGCCGCCCTTGGTTTAAATTTATACTGTTCCACCATTGAAGCGAGATGTATGTTTGGCGGTCTATCAACACCAGATCTAGAAGTTGACCCTGTGCCTGTGACCACTGTGATGCTAGGCACTGTTGTAAGGGCCGCATGTGCAACCTTGCGTTTGGGACAATGGCTATGCATGAGGACATCATGCCTAGGAGTTTCATTACTAATTTGACCTGTATCTTTTGGTTTGGATACATGGCTTGTATGACATTTTGGAATCTTTGGACTCTTTGTGGACTTGGAGTGGCAATTCCTTTTACTGTGTTGATTGTTGCTCCTAGGTATTGCTGTGTTTGACACGGCAGAAGGTGTGACTTTGAATAATTGATTGAGAAACCTAGTTTGTGTAGGGTTTCTATGACGTAATTTGTGTGTTGTGAACACTGTTTTTGCATGTTGGTTTTGATTAACCAATCGTCTAGGTACGGGAACACATGTATTTGCTGCCTTCTGATATGTGCAGCTACTACTGCTAGACATTTTGTAAAAACTCTTGGCGCAGTTGTTATTCCGAATGGCAACACTTTGAATTGGTAATGTATCCCTTGGAATACAAACCTTAGGTACTTCCTGTGTGAAGGATGTATTGGTATATGGTAATATGCATCCTTTAGATCCAGTGTTGTCATGTAGTCTTGTTGTTTGAGCAGTGGGATTACTTCTTGTAATGTAACCATGTGAAAATGGTCTGATTTGATGTATGTATTTAATATTCTGAGATCTAGTATAGGTCTTAGTGTTTTGTCTTTTTTGGGTATCAGAAAGTACAGTGAGTAAACCCCTGTGTTTAGTTCTTGTTTTGGTACTAATTCTATTGCTTCTTTTTGGAGCAATGCTTGAACTTCTAATCCTAGAAGATTTATATGTTGTTTCGACATACTGTGTGTTTTCGGTGGGACTGTTGGAGGGAATTCGCGAAATTCTATGCAATAACCATGCTGGATAATTGCTAGTACCCAAGTATCTGTTGTTATCTCCTCCCAATGTTTGTAAAATTGGCTTAATCTTCCCCCCACAGGTGTTATGTGATGGGGATGTGTGACTTGTGAGTCACTGCTTATTTTGAGGACTTTTGGGGCTTTGGAATTTTCCTCTACTTCTTTGGAATTGTCCCCCTCTATATTGCCCCCGAAAACTTCCCCGCTGATATTGGCTTTGGTAAGTGGGCCTTGTTTGTGATGTTGTGGTTTCTGTAGGTTGTCCTTGAAACCCTCCCCTAAAAGGTGTTTTGCGAAAGGTGCCTCTGCTCTGCGGGGAGTAGAGTGCGCCCATGGCTTTTGCCGTATCAGTGTCTTTTTTGAGTTTCTCAATAGCAGTGTCGACTTCTGGCCCCAAACAACTGCTGTTCATTAAATGGCATATTTAGCACGGCTTGTTGAATTTCCGGCTTGAAACCTGACGTGCGGAGCCATGCGTGCCTTCTTATTGTTATTGCAGTATTTACTGTCCTTGCAGCCGTATTTGCTGCATCCATTGAAGACCGTATCTGATTATTAGAGATACTTTGTCCTTCTTCCACCACTTGTTGTGCTCTTTTTTGGAACTCCTTGGGTAAGTGTTCTATCAAATGTTGCATCTCATCCCAGTGAGCTCTGTCATATCTTGCCAAAAGCGCTTGTGAATTGGCAATGCGCCATTGGTTTGCTGCTTGTGCTGCAACCCTTTTGCCCGCAGCATCAAATTTGTGACTCTCTTTGTCTGGAGGTGGTGCGTCTCCTGAGGTATGAGAGTTTGCTCTCTTACGAGCTGCCACGACAACTACCTAGTCTGGAGTTAACTACGTTGTAATATAAACAGGATCTGTTGGCGGTGGCTTGTACTTTTTCTCCACCCTTGGAGTTATGGCTCGGCCTTTAACAGGATCCTGAAAGATTTGTTTTGAATGTTTTAGCATTCCTGGGAGCATAGGTAGTCTTTGGTACTGGCTATGAGTGGAGGTTAGCGTGTTAAACAAGAAGTCATCCTCAATTGGTTCTGAATGCAAGGTGACGTTATGGAAAGCAGCTGCCCTTGCGATCACCTGTGTGTAAGATGTACTGTCCTCAGGAGGGGACGGCCTGGTAGGGTACGAGTCTGGGCTGTTGTCCGATACTGGAGCATCGTAAAGGTCCCATGCATCGGGATCATCTTGACACATGGCAGTATGAGTCGGTGAGTGCATCAGTGGAGGAGTTGCTACTGGTGATGTGTGCACTGATGGTGGTGGAGAAGGTGGTGGAGTTGTTTTCTTTGCCACCTTTGCCTGTGGCTCCTTGTCCTTTTCGTGAAAGGCAAGTTTTCTTTTTGTTTTAATTGGAGGAAGAGTGGTTATCTTCCCTGTGTCTTGATGAATGTGGAGCCTCCTTTGAGTATAGTCTGGCTCTACAGCTTGAAGTTCCTCTCCAAATCTATGTTTTTTCATTTGTGAGGCTAATCCTTGTTCCTCTGTATAGGAACCTGTTCTCGGCTCCGAGGATGGATGTTTCGGAACCGAAACTTTTTCGGAGGTCTTTTTAGGCTCCGAAGAAACCTTTGTAATTTTCGGCGTGGTGGTGTCTCGGTGCCGAATTTGTTCGGTGCCGCTGTCACGGTGCCGAGATTTCTCAGAGGCGATGTCTCGGGTCCGAGATTGCTGTGTGGCAGTATCTCGACCGGAGTCGGATGACTTCGACACCAGCGTGCCCTTTTTCGGTGCCTTGGCTCGGTCACCGCTTTTTTGGGTTAAGCCATGGCCTGTTGGCGGTGGCGTCCCCTAGGCTTTAGCGCTTTTTGTTTTCGACGTCTTACTCACGGTTTTCAGCGTTTCCTCGGGATCGATCTTCTCAGAGTCCGACCCCTGGGTGGAGAATGTTTCTTCCTCCTCCTCGAAACGCTCTTGTCCTGTCGGCGCCGACGCCATTTGCAGTCTTCTTGCTCTTCGGTCCCTGAGTGTCTTCCTGGACCGAAATGCTCGAAAGGCCTCACAAGTATCCTCCTTGTGTTCTGGTGACAAACACAAGTTACAGACCAGATGTTGATCTGTATATGGATACTTGTTATGGCATTCTGGACAGAAGCGGAATGGGGTCCGTTCCATCAGCCTTGAAGAGACACGTGGCCGGGCCGACCAGGCCCCGACGGGGATGGAAGAAAACCCCGAAGGGCCACCGGAGCTCTTCTTAATTCGGTATCGATCTGCTGTAACTAACCCGATACCGAACGCAAACAATACAGACGATTTTTCCGAGATTCTAACTAACTTTCCGACCCGAAACACAGAGCGAAAAGGAACACGTCCGAACCCGATGGCGGAAAAAAAACAATCTAAGATGGAGTCGACGCCCATGCGCAATGGAGTCGAAATGGGAGGAGTCCCTCGGTCTCGTGACTCGAAAAGACTTCTTCGAAGAAAAACAACTTGTAACACTCCGAGCCCAACACCAGATGGCGGGATGTGCACAGCATGTGTATCTGCAGCTACACATGCCATCGAACATATATATCTATATATATGGAAAATGTCACTTACCCAGTGTACATCTGTTCATGGAATGTGGTGCTGCAGATTCACATGCTATGCATAGCTCTTCTGACATCTAGTGTTGAGCTCGGAGTGTTACAAGTTGTTTTTCTTCGAAGAAGTCTTTTCGGAGTCACAGGATCGAGTGACTCCTCCTCCCAATTACACTACGCATGGGCATTGACTCTACTGTTCGATTGTTTTCCCGCAAAGGGTGAAGGAAGGAGTGATAGAGTATAAGAATATTAATAGATGTCCACGCAAATATAAATGTATCTACATATGTACAAATGATAATCTTTAACAACTACAGGCTTCCAGGGAGGAGGAAGGGTGCATGTGCATTTGCAGCACTACATGCCACGAACAGATGTACACTGGGCAAGTGACATTTTCTGTACGATGGCATGTGTAGCTGCAGCTACACATGCTATGCATAGACTACAAAGCAGTTAATCCTCCCACAAAATAGAGGTGGCTAGCCTGTAGGAGTTGAAGTTGTTTGAAATAGTGTTCGTAAGACAGCTTGGCCAACATTGGCCTGTTTCTTTGAAAACACATCTACACAATAATGTTATAAATGTATGAGGAGTAGACCATGTGGCAGCTTTACATATATCAGCCATTGGTATGTTTCCTAAGAATGCCATAGACGCACCTTTCTTTCTTGTAGAATGTGCTCTAGGTGTGATCAAAAGTTTTCTTTTTGCCTTAAAGTAAGATGTTTGCATGCATCTAACAATCCATTTTGCTATCCCTTTTTTAGAGATAGGATTGCGTTTATGTGGTTGCTGAAAAGCAACAAAAAGTTTGGATGGTTTTCCTAAAATCTTTAGTTCTATCTATATAGTACATAAGGGCTCTTTTGAGATCCAGAGTATGAAGGGCTCTTTCTGCAACTAAGTCAGGTTGTAGAAAGAAGACTGGCAATTCCACTGTTTGGTTGATGTGAAAAGGAGATACTACTTTAGGGAGAAATTTGGGATTTGTTACAAGTACAACTTTATATTTGTGTACTTGAAAAAAAAGGTTCCTCAAGAGTGAATGCTTGTATTTCACTAACTCTTCGTAATGAAGTAATAGCTACGAGGAAGTCAACCTTCTATGTAAAAAATTGAATTTGACAAGAGTGCCTGGGTTCAAAAGGTGGGCCCATGAGTCTGGTAATTACGATATTTAGATTCCAGGTAGGAACAGGTGGTGTTCTAGGAGGAATAATGTGTTTTAATCCTTCCATGAAGGCTTTAATAATAGGAACTCTGAATAGAGAAGAGTGTTGAATAGTCTGTGAGTATGCAGATATTGCAGTAAGATGAATTTTGATGGATAAGATAGCCAAATTTGATTTTTGCTAATTAAGTAGGTAGCATTTTGTATTGATGCTGTAAATGGATCAGTGTTTTTAGATTGACAGTAGTAAACAAATCTTTTTCATGTTAGCATAACATTGTCTAGTAGTAGGTTTACGTGCCTGCTTAAGCACTTCCATATATTATGATGGAAGTTTTAGGTATCCAAATTTTATGACTTCAGGAGCCAAATCGCTAAATTGAGAGCACTGCGGTTTGGGTGCCTGAATTGACCTTTGTTTTGTGTTAACAAATCTGATCTGTTTGAAAGTTTGGAATGAGGTACTTGTGTACCAATGTTGATGTGCCCATGTTGGGGCTGTGAGTATCATGGTCAGAGATGCCTGACTTAGTTTGTTGACCACAGAAAGGGAAGGAGTGGGAGGGGGGAAAAGTGTAAGCAAATATCCCTGACCAATTGATCCATAGAGCATTGCCCTTGGACAGAGTTTGTGGGTGTCTGGATGCGAAGTTTTGACATTTTGCGTTTTCGCTTGTTGCGAATAAGTCTATTTCTGGTGTTCCCCACTTTTGAAAGTACTTTTGAAGTACCTGAAAGTGAATCTCCCATTTGTGTTTGTTAGTGGTTACTGCTTAGGAGATCTGCCAGATGATGGTGTATTCCTGGAATGTATTCTGCTAATAGATGAATGTAATTGTGAATTGCCTATTTCCATATTGTCTGGGCTAGCAGGGACGGTTGAGATGAATGCGCCCGCCTTGTTTTCTGAGGTTATACATGGTCGTCATGTTGTCTGTTTTTATCAGAACAATCTTGCGTTTGAGAAGGGGTTGAAATGCTTTTAGGGCAAGAATCAGCTAATAATTCTAAATGGTTTATGTGAAATTCTTTCTGTTTGGAATCCCATTCCCCTTGAATGGTATGGTTGTCGATATGAGCTCTCCAACCTATCACTGATGTGTCCGTTGTTATTGTGGTCTGAGGCACAGGGTCTTGAAATGACCGCCCCTTCATTAGATTGCTGAGATTCCACCATTGAAGGGACGTGTGTGTTTGGCAGTCCATCAACACTAGATCTTGTAATTGACCTTGTCACTGAGACCATTGTTGTAAAGGCTCATGTTGATCTGTCGCTATGCAGGAGGCCATCATTCCTAGAATCTTCATGATAAATCTTACTGTGTATTGTTGATTTGACTGTATGTACAGTGAGATTTTGGAAAGCTTGTATCCTTTGTATATTTGGATATGCTAGTGCTTTTTGTGTATTTAAAATAGCACCTAGGTATGGTTGTACCTGTGCTGACTGAAGGTGAGATTTCTGGTAATTTAGAGTGAACCCTAGTGTATGTAGGGTTTCAATTACGTACTGAGTGTGTTTTTGGCATTGTGGAAAATTGCTTGATTTTATTAGCCAATTGTCTAGAAAGACGTGAATGCGTTGTCTTCTTAAGTAGGCTGCTACTACTACTAGACATTTTGTGATCACTCTTGGAGCTCTTATTATGGCGAATGGCAGAAATTTGAACTGATAATGTTTTCCTGCTGTGACAAACCTGAGGTATTTTCTGTGAGCTGGATGGATGGGTATATGGAAATACGCATCTTTGAGGTCTAAAGCAGTCATGTAATTTTGTTTCTGTAGTAGTGGAATGACGTCCTGCACAGTTACCACGTGAAAGTGTTCAGACAGGATGTATAGATTGAGAAACCGGAGGTCTAGGATAGGCCTTAGAGTGCGATTTGTTTTTAGATTTTTTTTTTTGATTTAGGAAGTATAGTGAGTATACTTGTGTTCCTTGTTGAGAATGTGGGATCAATCATATTGCTTGTTTTAGTAGTAGCGATTGTACCTTCTGTTATAGCAGAACGTTGTGTTCTGGGGACAATTTGTGGTAACGTGGTGGGATGTTTGGAATGGTGTAGATCAATTCTAGGCAATAACCACTGCGGATAATTGCAAAACCCAATGGTCTGTGGTGATATTTTGTCAATGAGAGTGGAATTGCTATAGTCTTCCCCCACAGGAGACGTGTGGGGTTGAGGGATGGGAAATAAGTCACTGTTTGGATGGTGTAGTGGCTTGTTTTGAGGTTTGGAATTTGCCTCTGTTTCTGAAATATTGGCCTCTATAAGACCCTCTAAATCCCAGTTTGATATTGTTGCTGATGTTGTCCCTACCTTTCCTGGGAGGTAGAGGCTTTAGAGGACTGAGATTTGAATCCTCCCCTAAATTGTTGCCTGCGAAAGGAGCCTCTATACGGTGTTGTGTATAATGCCCCCATTGCCTTGGCAGTGTCTGAGTCTTTCCTCAGCTTTTCTATGGTTGTATCGACCTCGGGCCCAAATAAGTGTTTCTTGTCAAAAGGCATGTTGAGTACTGTCTGTTGTATTTCTGGCTTAAAGCCAGAAGAACATAGCCATGCATGCCTCCTTATAGTAATGGCAGTATTGACACTTCTGGTAGCTGTATCGGCAGCATAGAGGGCAGACCTTATCTGATTGTTGCTTATGGCCTGTTCCTCTTCTTTGATATGTTGTGCTCTCCTTTGATGCTCCATTAGGAGGTGCTGTAGGAGTTCTTGCATCTCATCCCAGTGGGCTCTATCATATCTGGTCAGAAGCGCTTGTGAATTTGCAATTCGCCATTGGTTGGCCACTTGTGTGGCCACTCTCTTGCCAGTAGCATTAAATATCCTACTCGCCTTATCAGGTAGAGGAGAATCCCCTGAGGATTGGCTATTAGCCCTTTTTCTCACTGCATACACTACCACTAAATCTGGAGGAACTTGGTGTGTGATGTAGTCCGGGTCTGTAGGAGCAGGTTTGTACTTTGTCAATATGCTGAGTAATTACTCTAGCTTTGACTGGCTCACTAAAAATGTGGTCTGCATGTTTGACCATTCCAGGTAACATGGGAAGGAACTGATATCTAGAGTGAGTGGAGGACAGAGTGTTGAACGAGAAATCCTCCTCTAGTATGCATAAGCACCCCATGATAAGCAGCTGCCCTGGAAACAACTTGCATGTATGTAGTAATGTCCTCTGGTGGAGAAGGCTTGGAGGGGTATAAGTCAGGATCATTATCTGGAATACGATCTGGGTCATATAAATCCCAAGGATCCACTGTAACCCCATGAGAATGCTGTGAGTGAATTGGTGAAGGCAACGGTGGTGGACTAGTGTGTGGAGGAGAAAAAGAAAGCTGTGGTGAATGAGGAGAAGTAGGGGCAGGTACTGGTTTCTACTTTTGCTTGTCAAATTTTGCTGGTGGTTGAACAGCATCTAATTCTTCCTGAAAAGCCAACTTTCTTTTAGTTTTCAAAGGAGGTGCAGTAACAATTCTGCCATTCTCTTTGTGCATGTGGATTCTGGATTGTCTCTCATCCATAACCTCCAGTATAGGCTGAATCTCCATGTCCTCATCAGAAGGTTTGTAAGATTCCTGCACTGACTTCAAACTTTGTTTGAGGTGGCTGTAAAGTCCTTGTTCCTCTGTATAAGATGCTTTCTTGGGTGCTGAAGTTTGGATCTTTTTCGGTCCCAAAAATGGAGTCTGTTGTTTCGGCTCTGAAGCAGGGAGTCGAACCTTCAAGTGAGGACCCTTACTGGAGTCAGAGGCAGAGCTCTTTACCGATTTACTCAACCCAGAAGTGGACGGAGGAGTGGCCTTTTTTGGCACCGAACCCGAAGGTCGGTTGACAACAGTCTTTTTTCAGGTCAAACTATGGCCTTGTGGAAGTGGTGTACCCAAGGCCTTCTGTGTTTTTTTGGATATGGGCGTAGGGGCAGACATACTCACATGCTAGTCAGCAGTGATCGGCCTATCGTCTTCCGATTCTTGCTCGGAGTCGGTGTCTCGGATGGAGACCGCTGTCTGCGCCTGTTCTTCCATGACATCGACATGTTCTGTACTTTTTGAAGCCATCGCTAACCTTCTGGCTCTCCGAACACGCAAGGTCTTGTTGGATCGAAACAATCGACAGGCCTCACAATCCTCTTCTTGGTGGTCCGAAGAAAGACACAGATTACAAACCAGGTGTTGGTCTGTATAGGGAAACATTGCGTGGCACCGAGGGCAGAATAGAAATGGAATCCGATCCATCAGGCTTCCACGCGGTAGGCCCGAACAGGCCAGAGTCAGGCGCACACGCCCAAAAGGGTGAAGTCTATAATCCGACAGTACTATCGGTTCAAGGATAGATGGAATGTGATCGAAACAATACAGACGATTAAGTACGTTTTCTAAGTTTTCCGATTCGAAATCTCGGAGCGAGAGGAAACACGTCCAAACCTGACAGCGGAAAGAAAACAATCTAACAATGGAGTTGATGCCCATGCGTAGTGTAACCGAGAGGACGAGTCACTCGATCCCATGACTCCGAAAAGACTTCTTCGAAGAAAAACAACTTGTAACTCTCGAAGCCCAACACTAGATGTCAGAAGAGCTATGCATAGCACGTGTATCTGCAGCTACACATGCCATTGAACACACACATACATATACACATATACATATATATATATATATATATTAAAAAAACTGTTGCTGATGTTTCTCCTGAATGTCTTGTCTGACACTGATTACTGAAACTCTGTTGTATTATTTAAGTTTTTTTTTTTTTTTAAAGCAATTAAATATATGGAAAATGTCACTTACCCAGTGTACATCTGTTTGTGGCATGAGACGCTGCAGATTCACATGCTTTGCACAACCCGCCATCTAGTGTTGGGCTCGGAGTGTTACAAGTTGTTTTTCTTCGAAGAAGTCTTTCGAGTCACGAGTTCAAGGGACTCCTCCCCTTTCGGCTCCATTGCGCATGGGCGTCAACTCCATCTTAGATTGTTTTCCCCGCAGAGGATGAGGTAGGAGTTGTGTATTATAGTAATAGTGCCCATGCAATGGAGTAAACATGTATGTACATAATGTAGTTTAAAGTGATATATTTACATATTTACAAATGTTCAAGATCAACTTCGAAACGGCTACAGGCTCCCAGGGAGGCGGGTGGGCGCATGTGAATCTGCAGCGTCTCATGCCACGAACAGATGTACTCTGGGTAAGTGACATTTTCCGTTCGATGGCATGTGTAGCTGCAGATACACATGCTTTGCATAGACTAGGAAGCAGTTATCTCCTCTAAAGCGGTGGTTCAGCCTGTAGGAGTTGAAGTTGTTTGAAACAAAGTTCGTAGTACTGCTTGTCCTACTGTGGCTTGTTGTGCTGTTAACACATCCACATAGTAGTGCTTGGTAAACGTATGAGGCGTAGACCATGTGGCTGCCTTACATATTTCAGTCATTGGAATGTTTCCTAGAAAGGCCATGGTAGCACCTTTCTTTCTAGTTGAGTGTGCCCTCTGTGCAATAGGCAGTTCTCTTTTTGCTTTGAGATAACAGGTTTGAATACATTTTACTATCCATCTAGCAATGCCTTGTTTGGAAATTGGATTTCCTGTATGAGGTTTTTGGAAAGCAACAAATAATTGTTTTGTTCTGTCAATGTAGTACATTAATGCTCTTTTGATGTCTAATGTATGTAGTGCTCTCTCAGCTACAGTATTTGGCTGTGGGAAGAACACTGGTAGTTCTACTGTTTGATTCAAGTGGAACTGTGATATGACTTTTGGTAAAAATTTTGGATTTGTCAGTAGAACTACTTTATGCTTGTGTATTTGAATAAATGGTTCTTGTATGCTAAATGCTTGAATCTCACTTACTTTTCTTAAAGATGTGATGGCAATAGGAAATGCAACTTTCCATGTTAAATATTGCATTTCACATGAGTGCATGGGCTCAAATGTGGCCCCATGATTCGTGTTAAGACAATGTTGAGGTTCCATGAAGGAACTGGTGGTGTTCTTGGTGGTATAATTCTTTTTAGGCCTTCCATAAAGGCTTTTATGACTGGTATCCTAAACAGTGAAGATGAGTGGGTAATTTGCAGGTAAGCTGAAATTGCGGTAAGATGTATCTTAATGGATGAAAAAGCTAGCTTTGACTTTTGCAAATGTAGCAAGTAGCTTACGATGTCTTTAGCAGATGCGTGTAAGGGTTGAATTTGATTATTATGGCAATAATAAACAAACCTTTTCCACTTATTTGCATAGCAATGTCTAGTGGTTGGTTTTCTAGCTTGTTTTATGACTTCCATACATTCCTGTGTAAGGTTTGAGTGTCCGAACTCTAAGACTTCAGGAGCCAAATTGCTAGATTCAGCGATGCTGGATTGGGGTGTCTGATCTGTTGATTGTGTTGAGTTAACAGATCTTGTCTGTTTGGTAGTCTGATATGAGGCACTACTGAGAGGTCTACGTAGTAGTGTTGTGTACCAAGGTTGTCTTGCCCAAGTTGGTGCTATGAGTATGAGTTTGTTTTGACTCAACTTATTTACTGGATATGGAAGGAGTGGGAGAGGGGGAAAAGCGTATGCAAATATCCCTGACCAACTCATCCATAACGCATTGCCCAGAGACTGATCTTGTGGGTACCTGGATGCGAAGTTTTGGCATTTTGCATTTTCTTTTGTTGCAAACAGGTCTATTTGTGGTGTTCCCCAATTTTGGAAGTAAGTGTGTAGTACTTGGGGGTGAATCTCCCATTCGTGGATCTGTTGGTGATCCCGAGAGAGACTGTCTGCTAATTGATTCTGTATCCCTGGAATGAACTGTGCTATTAGGCGAATGCGGTTGTGTATCGCCCAATGCCATATTTTCTATGTAAGGAGACACAACTGTGTTGAGTGTGTTCCTCCCTGTTTGTTTAGGTAATACATTGTTGTCATGTTGTCTGTTTTGACAAGAATGTGTTTGTGGCTTATTATTGGTTGAAATGCTTTTAACGCTAGAAATACTTCCAATAGTTCTAAGTGATTTATGTGAAACTGTTGTTGCCGCGAGTCCCATTGTCCCTGAATGCTGTGTTGATTGAGGTGTGCTCCCCACCCTATCATGGAGGCATCTGTAGTTATTACGTATTGAGGCACTGGGTCTTGGAAAGGCCGCCCTTGGTTTAAATTTATATTGTTCCACCATTGAAGCGAGGTGTATGTTTGGCGGTCTATCAACACTAGATCTAAAAGTTGACCCTGTGCCTGTGACCATTGTGAAGCTAGGCACTGTTGTAAGGGCCGCATGTGCAATCTTGCGTTTGGGACAATGGCTATGCATGAGGACATCATGCCTAGGAGTTTCATTACTATTTTGACTTGTATTCTTTGGTTTGGATACATGACCTGTATTACATTGTGAAATGCTTGTACTCTTTGTGGACTTGGAGTGGCAATCGCTTTTGCTGTGTCGATTGTTGCCCCTATGTATTGCTGTGTCTGACACGGCTGAAGGTGTGACTTTGTGTAGTTGATTGAGAAACCTAGTTTGTGTAGGGTTTCTATGACGTACTTTGTGTGATGTAAACACCGTTCTAGTGTGTTGGTTTTGATTAACTAATCGTCTAGGTACGGGAACACATGTATTTGCTGCCTTCTGATATGTGCAGCTACTACTGCCAGGCATTTTGTAAAAACTCTTGGCGCAGTTGTTATTCCGAATGGCAACACCTTGAATTGGTAATGTACCCCTTGGAATACAAATCTTAGGTACTTTCTGTGTGAAGGATGTATTGGTATATGGAAATATGCATCCTTTAGGTCTAGTGTGGTCATGTAGTCTTGTTGTTTGAGCAGTGGGATTACGTCTTGTAATGTCACCATGTGAAAGTGGTCTGATTTGATGTAGGTATTTAATGTTCTGAGATCTAATATAGGTCTCAGTGTTTTGTCCTTTTTGGGTATGAGAAAGTACAGAGAGTAAACTCCTGTTCCTTTCTGTTGAATTGGTACTAGTTCTATTGCTCCTTTTTGTAGCAATGCCTGGACCTCTAGTCCTAGAAGATCCATGTGTTGTTTTGGCATATTGTGTGTTTTCGGTGGAACGTTTGGAGGGAATCTGAGAAATTCTATGCAATAACCATGCTGGATAATTGCCAGTACCCAAGTGTCCGTTGTTATGTCCTCCCAATGTTTGTAAAAATTGCTTAGTCTGCCCCCCACAGGTGTTATGTGTTGGGGATTTGTGACTTGGAAGTCACTGCTTGTTTTGAGGAGTTTTGGGGCTTTGGAACTTCCCTCTATTCTTTTGGAATTGTCCCCCTCTATATTGCCCCCGAAAACGTCCCCGCTGATATTGACTTTGATAAGTGGGCCTTGTTTGTGAGGTTGTGGGTTCTGTAGCTTGTCCCCGAAACCCCCCTCTAAACTGTGTTTTGCGAAATGTGCCTCTGCTCTGTGGGGAGTAGAGTGCGCCCATGGCTTTGGCCGTATCAGTGTCTTTTTAAAGTTTTTCTAAAGCAGTGTCCACCTCCGGCCCAAACAACTGCTGTCCATTAAAAGGCATATTCAGCACGGCTTGTTGTATTTCCGGCTTGAATCCTGACGTACGCAACCATGCTTGATTCCTTATTGTTACTGCAGTATTTACTGTCCTTGCAGCTGTATCTGCTGCATCCATTGCTGACCGTATCTGATTATTTGAGATACTTTGTCCTTCCTCCACCACTTGTTGTGCCCTTTTCTGGAACTCTTTGGGTAAGTGTTCTATGAAATGCTGCATTTCGTCCCAATGAGCCCTAACATATCTTGCCAGAAGTGCTTGTGAGTTGGCAATGCGCCATTGGTTTGCTGCTTGTGCTGCAACCCTTTTCCCAGCAGCGTCAAATTTGCGACTCTCCTTGTCTGGAGGTGGTGCATCTCCCGAGGTGTGAGAGTTTGCTCTCTTGCGAGCTGCCCCTACTACCACAGAGTCTGGTGTTAATTGCTGCGTGATATACACAGGGTCTGTAGGCGGTGGCTTGTACTTTTTCTCCACCCTTGGAGTTATGGCCCTGCCTTTCACAGGCTCCTGAAACACCTGTTTGGAGTGTTTTAGCATTCCAGGTAGCATAGGTAAGCTCTGGTATTGGCTATGAGTGGAGGATAGTGTATTAAACAAAAAGTCATCCTCAATCGGTTCTGCATGCAAGGTGACATTATGAAAAGCCGCTGCCCTTGAGACCACTTGCGTGTAGGATGTACTGTCCTCATGTGGGGACGGTCTCGCTGGGTAACAGTCTGGGCTGTTATCCGATACTGGCGCATCATAAAGGTCCCATGCGTCGGGATCGTCCTGACTCATTGCAGTATGCGTTGGGGATTGCATCAGTGGTGGAGTGACTACCGGTGATGTGTGCATTGATGGTGGTGGAGTTATCTGTCTTGCCACCTTTGCCTGTGGCTGCTTGTCCTTTTCTTGAAAGGCAAGTCTTCTTTTCATTTTAATTGGGGGAAGAGTGCTTATCTTCCCTGTGTCCTTTTGAATGTGGAGCCTCCTTTGAGTGTAGTCCGGCTCCATTAATTCTAGTTCTTGTCCGAACTTATGTCTTTGCATTTGGGAGGACAATCCCTGTTCCTCTGTGTAGGAACCTGATTTCGGTTCCGAGGCTGGATGTTTCGGAATGGAAACCTTTTCGGTAGCCTTTTTCGGCTCCGACGACACTTTCCTTATTTTCGGCATCGTGGTGTCTCGGTGCGACCCATTTCGGTGCCGCTGTCTCGGTGCCGAACTTGCTCGGAGCTGCTGTCTCGGGCTCGAGATTGCTATGTGCTGGTATCTCGACCGGAGTCGGATGACTTCGACACAAGCATGCCCTTTTTTGGTGCCGATGATCGGTCACCTATTTTACGGGTTAAGCCATGGCCTGTTGGCGGTGGCGTCCCCTGGGATTTTGTGGTCTTCTCGTGAGTTTTATGTTTCGACGTCTTACTCACGGTTTTAGGTGTTTCTTCGGGATCGAGCTCGTCCGAGTCCGATTCCTGGATGTAGAAGGTTTCCTCTTCCTCCTCCAAATGCCTTTGTCCTGTCGGCGCCGACGCCATTTGCAGTCTTCTCGCTCTTCGGTCTCTTAATGTCTTCCTCGACCGAAACGCTCAACAGGCTTCACAAGTATCTTCTTTGTGTTCTGGAGACAAACACAAGTTACAGACCAGGTGCTGATCTGTAGACGGATACTTGTTGTGACATTTTGGGCAGAAGCGGAATGGGGTCTGTTCCATCAGCCTTGAAGAGACACGTGGCCGGGCTGACCAGGCCCCGATGGGGGATCGAAAAAACCCCGAAGGGCCACCAGAGCTCTTCAAAAGTCGGTGTCGATCTGTAGTAACTAACCCGATACTGAACGCAAACAATACCGTCGAATTTTCAGAGATTCTAACACTTTCCGAACCGAAACACGGAGCGAACAGGAACACCTCCGAACCCGATGGCGGAAAAAAAACAATCTAAGATGGAGTCGACGCCCATGCGCAAGGGAGCCGAAAGGGGAGGAGTCCCTCGAACTCGTGACTCGAAAGACTTCTTCGAAGAAAAACAACTTGTAACACTCCGAGCCCAACACTAGATGGCGGGATGTGCAAAGCATGTGTATCTGCAGCTACACATGCCATCGAACATATATATATATATATATATAAAATCTTTTTTTAAAAGGTTCGGCCTTCGGAAGCCTGTAATTTTTTGTTATTTATTTATTTTTTGCAGTGATTTGCAATAAGCATTAAGAGTTTCAAATTAATATATAAAAATGCTGCATGCAAAGGTGGTGTGTATGTTTGTTAAAAAAAAAAAAAAAAAAAAAGAAGCCATCATAAAAATCACATAAAAACATGAAATTAAAGTACAGACTTGCTCACCAGCCCTGATGAATAAGTAGACTACTTTTAGGCAGATGTGCACATAAGCACAATGTAGTCAAACACAGTGAAGAGACTTGATGGCAAAAGAGTCTTTGCCCATTGCTCCATGCTAATCCTTGCAACTGGCAGAAGCAAAATGTGCATGACACGTTAAAAGACCAAC
This sequence comes from Pleurodeles waltl, assembly GCF_031143425.1. Classification (NCBI taxonomy): domain Eukaryota; kingdom Metazoa; phylum Chordata; class Amphibia; order Caudata; family Salamandridae; genus Pleurodeles; species Pleurodeles waltl. Next base: position 1,404,817,813 of record NC_090447.1, on the reverse strand, counting down.
AGATGCAAAATACTAACCGAAAGCCCCTGCTTGTATATAACTATTTGTGTAATTTTTATTTTATTATGATTAAAAAAAAAAGGCAGGAGAGACACCTAAAGTGGTGTTTAGTCCCTTCTAAAATATGACATATTGACATTGCTTTTCTAAATTTGGATGGTCTCTGCAATCAAAAGCAGAGACCCAGTTATACAATAAGTAACTTTGTCAAATGTTGTTTGAACAAGAAAACCATTTCCAGCCCCTGCTGGTCACCAAATATAAGCTGTTATATCTGCTTCCACTTAAAAAAAGAAGAGAACTATTACTTTAAAATAGCAGGCATTGAAAACTAAAGAACACAAATTCTTCTCAATTGAGCTATAAACATCTGATTTAAGATAAAAAGACATATAATGTAAAGAACCTAATGAGAGACAAATAACAGGAATTATAGGAATTCCTAACAGCTGATGTTGCCCTGTGGTATTCAAAGGGATGGGGGAAGAGGGGAAGAATAGGGAGGAGGGTGGGGAACGCATCTCCACAATGTCCCTAGCAAGAGGCATTGCTCATCCTCATGCTAACTGACAATTCACTCTCTGCACCAGAACCTAAGAACAGTGAGAAATGGAACAAATTTGGAGAAATTACAGAAAAATAATTCCTTATGTTGATGGCATATACTAGACCAGTGTCAATGTAACGATATGATACCTACCACTGTAGTAAAAGAGAAAAGTTCATATCCCATCCCATATTTGACGAATCTGATCCATTGGTCATTAGCACAAAGAGAAGCATATTCCACTGAAAAGATAATAAAATAACTTCCATCTAAAAAAACACAGGAACCCATCTTGTTGTTCTTAATTTCTCCCTTCAAAGAAATTTCTGTTTCCACAGCCTAGTAGGCAGAATATCTAGATTTTATGATAGACATAAAGGCTGACATTATGCATCATCCTTATAAGGTTGGTTCTTGAAAGAAATAAGCAGTTGATTCACTCCATGCTGTGTTACAACTGATGTTTTCCTCTCGTACTCCTTCACACACAAACTTAACCACACACACATTTTCTCTTGCATCAAAAAAAGGATAAAATATCGAAAACAAATTTGTTTTTGTTCTTTTAGCACAATTTCTGCTTATATCAACTGCTTTTACATCTGATACCCTCCTAAAAGACATCAAACAATAAAATTTGAATTACAATTAATCAAGAAATCAAATACTTTAGACACATCCCAAATTAAATTGTCCTGGAAACAGGGAGTTTAACTATACTAATACTTGTCATCAATCCACAAACAATCAGATCCTGCTCCAATGAGAGATCATTTATTGATGACCTGCAGCAATCGCTGATCTTTACACACTCACTTTTCTGTAGGACAATTCATCCTCACACTCCTTTGTTAAATAATTCACCACCTCCACTGAGGACACTTAAATTGGATCAACGTCCGTCTCCATGCACGAGCAAATCCATTTCTGCCACACCAGTATATATATCTTTCTAGTTCCTGGACCTCAGGATTACTTAATAAGTGTTAAGCTTGTCGTGAAAGGCATGGTACTTCCCACACTCTTGTAAATTTTTTCCATCCCACCAACCTCAATTGATCTGAGATCACTAAGTCATGAAACTCCCCTATTGGACTACCCAGGAGTTCCAGAAATCACAGTAACAGAATGGGAAAGTCCACTTACAACTCTAGCAGAACAGGGTACCACACCTGATCCCTCCAAAGCGGAGTTACCACCACTGTTGTCTTTTTTCTTCTGTGAACCATCATAGACACCCAAGCAATCATTCAAAAAGGAGGAAACACATAAGGACTAAAAACCCTACCAATTTCTGCCGAAGGGTGCCCACTCCCGCTGACTCTGGATCCGGACACCAGCTTTAAGACTTGCTTAATTGTGCATTCAACCTGCTGGCAAAGATATCCACCCCAAATGGACCCCAGACTCTTCCTATTTGTAAGAAAACCATCCTGTTTTACATCTAATCGCATGAATCCTTGACATTCAGAGAAAACCAATCCTCCACCACATTGCTCAGCCCCAGGATGTGTTCTGCCTGTATTCAAACTCTTCTCTTTAGACAATAATCCAAAAACACCTTTGCTATATCGGTCAATTATTTCGATTTTGGACACCCTAGTTTGTTCATATCCTTAACTGCTGACACAGTGTCCATATATAGGAGCACTGAATATTTCACCCTGTCCTGAGTAAGACACCTTAATGCAAAAGAATCGAATAGCAATTCTAGAGTATTTATAAGCATATTCTTCTCTTACTTTGTCCAACATCCTCCTGCCACCAGTGAACCACAACCGAGCACCCCAGCCACCTAAACTCGCACATGACAATCAAATCTGCGTTTCTGCCAAAAATAGCTCTCCCTTTCCATGCCTCCATATTTATCTACCACCATCTGAGTTTCTCTCTTGCCTACCTGAAAGAATATTTACTTCTGAGAATTTCAAACCATTTCTCAAAAGCACTGTCTTCAACCTCTGCAAAGCTTGATAACTCAATGGTCCTGAAAAAATAGCCTGATATGTAGAAGACAAAAGACCACCCACACTAACCCTGCCTCATTGTTGGCCAAATCAACCAACTTGGGGTCTATTTTAAGGAGTATAGTCTTCCTGCGCTCTATCGAAAGAGCAGTGTTTGCACTGCCTGAAAGACAAACAGCTCAGTGGACCCACTGGTGAAGTTCCTGAATATCCAAAATATATCCAAAATCTGTTTATTCAAATGAGCCTCTTAAACCAAATCAAAAAGTCATGTGAGAGGTCCAACTACATCCAATAAGCGAGCCTGACACAAACACAATCCTTTGTCTAATACTTTACGAAGATCTCTCCCTTTTTTCCGAATGCCAGAATCTGAGGAGATCAGTTGACTCAGAATCTGAGGAGCAACTTATTTCTACATCTGCACTTCCTGAAGACTCATCACAGTGCACCATAGAATGCTTACGTCCCCTTTTTAACATTTTTAGTTCTCTATCTAGGGCTTTATCCTGCCCACTGGCGTGTCCTCAACACTTCAATGGATTGCGCTCCCACAGCCTTTGTGATCTGCCAACGCAGTCTTCCTTCTTTTCACCTGTGTGAACTCCACCAAAAGGTTCTTTCTTTTCATATACCATAAAAGAATTATGAATACAAAACTAGGGAGAATTATGTGGTCCAGTTCATCAACCTCCCTACATAATCCTATAACTAAAATAAAATGCACTGTTCCAAAAGAAAGGACTCCATTCCACCAAATAGGGAAGGGGGTCTTATCAGTAACCACATGCATTAGACTACAGGAACAGTAGCCCTCACTCACCACTGGGTGACATAGTTCATCGGGCCATGCTCCTCGTCAGGCCAGCACTTGAAAGCTTTTTCCTATCTAGATTAGTATGTCAAAGCTTTTCAGCAATGTGGGCCCTTCCTGCAACAAATGAAATGTTAAAAAATGGTGTGATGGCTGACACGCTATTTGATTTAGCGGTAGAACCGTTCTAGTGTAGCCTAAAGTGTGTTGTCTTTGGGCTGATGGCTTGGCAAAGAAATACACACATTGCAGTTTTTTAGGTTTGGCTTGGTAATTGGCTTAATAACTGATAACTTAATGGAAGTCAGCTGAATTCCCCACACTCAACTTGAGTAGATGAATTGCAGACGTGGCAAAAATATATGTACGTAACAATGAAAGGTTTAAGATCAAAACAACAGATTTCATATAAAGAGCCATAGATCCTGTGGATGTCTGCACACCAAGTATCAACTTGCCCAGGAGGAAGGTGCCTGAACAGACACTGCCTACAGTTCCCTGATACAGCCCATAGACATGACTGCAGTGAGGAAAAGTCTTTAAGGACCAATAGCCTCATGGAAAATTATGCACATTAAGAACCTTCTCTACATGCTACGGTGCCCCAGTGCAGGGTTTGCTGTCTTTTGCAGAAAAAACATTGTCCATTTGTATGCGTTTGAGGTTCTGTCAGGGCCAGAAGATGATATATATAACAGTTTGTGAACATCCTTAGTATTCTTTTTAATACATCAATTATGTCTTTATTAATGTATACTTAATATGAAAAGTTTGGAAAGCTGTAAAAGACTTCAGATGTGTATGTTTTCATCTTGTATCTGTTGCTTTCAATTTTTGGTTCAAAGGAGAAAAATGATGATTTTCATGACTATGTACCTGACTTAACATGAAAATACTGGTGAGGTAGATGAGATACTCAAACACATTAAATGGAGTGTGAGGTGTAATGAGGCCTTTGCATTTCCTCCCAATACAATATGAACACACGCAAAGAATGCAAAGGCCTATGAATATTTATGCACATGTGTATTTAGTGCTGTACCGTACAGGAATAAAATATTGAGAAAAGGAATCCAACCTACCCAATGGTGGCATGCTTCATCACGGTCATCTTGCACTAGCAGGACAATACTGCTAGGGTGGGTTCAACTGCTTCTGGGAAATCTATATTTGTAACTTCTTGACACTTCCCGGCGGTCCAGTTACAGATTGGAAATGGATATGGATTTAATCATATAATTGTATTAGTGGGATCCCATACCACAGTTAAAACCAAAAATGTAGATGCCTTCTAGGAATCCTTGGTTTTAGCATCTCTAGTCTGCCAATATGTTTCAGACGATTTGCCTATGCCCAAACGGGTCAATCAGCAACCTTCTGGGAACCTAGACCTCCCTGCCAACCCAAACTATGTGTAGGGAAACGGAAAGAAAGTAGGCATAAAGCTTTCCTTCCTGTATTCTTCGTGAACATGCATGCCAGTGCCACCCATATAAATAACTCTGGGCTAGCAGTACGAAAAATAGGAATAGCGATTACCTAAGTGTTTTTTTTTTCTTTTAACAAATCGCTAGTCCTAATGTATACAACTCCTTTGAGTTTCATTAGCAAATCGTAGTGGGTTGCAAACAGACCCACTGCTTGAATATTAATGAGGTAGATCGCAATTTGCGACACTACTATTCGCTGCCATCACAGGGATAGTGGCCTGCTGGGGTCAGCAGACCATCTTGTCTGTGAATACTTTTAAATAAAGCAATATTATTATTTTTGCAAATGCAGCCTGTAAAGAAAAAAATGAAACTACGAAGTTTCATTTTTTAATAGTAGGCAGTGGTCCATGGGGCCCCTCTGCCTGCTATTAAATATTTTCCCAACCTTTCTCAAAGTGAAAGGGATCCCTTGGGGGACACCTTTTACCATCAACTTTCAACTGGTGGTAAACTGCGAATGTTTTGTGACTGCATTTCGGTCACAAAACATTCATACATGCCAGTTGTATTCGATATTAGTAAGGGATGTCCTCAAAATGCCCCTTCCAAATACTGAATAACAGAACCCAAACTAAGGTTCAGTAATAAGTCACTGAATCGCAATTTGGGCTTTGTACGTCCAAATATAAACTGTTTCAAAAATACCACTTTGGGGATACTAAAAAAAGATTTAAAACACATACTTCTACAAAAGTAACTCTCAAAATATTTTTGGATTCTATTCAATGATGCTTCTCCTGTCTAACAAGAGTACAGAAATGTTCCTCCGAGTTCCCATTTACAATATGGATTGCCTCATTTTCTTTTATGATGCTATGTAAATAGAAATTGCATTAGTCCCATTTAAGGGCAGTAAGAGACCTTGCTCTATGTTAAGTATACTAGAGGATGGAGCTATAGTGCAACATTGTTTTCCTCTGGTAAAGCGTTTGCACCCCTGGTTTTAGTAGTCATAAAATAAAACTGCAAAAATACGCAGAAATGCCCTACTTTGATGTGCTTCTTTGCACTGTTTAATGACAAACATGAACTTGTGAGAAAATACCAGTCACTTACATGTAAATATGCTTTTTACCTTGAAATTATTCTAAATTTGCATGGTATGCATAATTCTGTCATCTACTGGTTAGGTCCGGAAGTGTTCGTTAAAGTCATGTTTAGGTCTTGCCTCCACAGTGCATAAGCTGTCTCTTTGAGACCTTTTGTTTCCTAACAGTGGGCTTAGATGCCATCCAGTAGTCATCATTGGTTGGCTTCACTATCACACATTTGCTTGCTTGTTATTGGTCAGCTGCTGAAGGATTTCTTCCTCTTGGTGTTTGTCCCTACTCCAGAGCATGGATGCATTATTACTTGTGCCCTTCCAGTGCTCTTTTTTTTTTTTTTTTAAGTGCTACTTCTTACTTTGTAGTTAAGAATTCAATCAGGGTGCGTCATTTTCAGCTGGATCCCTTGTGTACTTACCCCCCACTATGTTTCTACCGCCCCTCTCTCCTGCCTTTGTCGTTACTGATTGCCTGACCCTCCCTTCAGTCTGTATTTAAATTCCACCAAAGTACTGGTACCTAATGTTGTGTGTTGTAACAGTTTAGCCCCTTCAGGTAATCTTTTAGTAATTGGTACAGCAAAAATTTGTTGCAGAACTACTTTTGCTTAAGTCACAGCTGCAGAGAGGTGAACTGTTAGACCGGTCAGCTCTTGGCGTGGTTGCCCCTGTCTTGTTGACTTCTGACCTCCTGTTTTTGACCCTCTGCTGAATTTTGTGATTGCTGGCTTTAGGATGATTCTGGGCACTTTATCACTGCTGACCAGCGCTAAAATGCACGTGCTCTTTCTTTAAATTGGATTGGTGGTTGGTCTTTCCACGATTGGCATATTCTATTTACTAGAAAGCCCCTAGTAAAGTGCACTGTGTGTGCCCAGGGCCTGTATATCAAATGCTACTAGTGGGCCTACAGCACTGATTGTGCCACCCACATGAGTAGCCCTATAAAAATGTCTTAAACCTACCACTGCAGTGTCTGTGTGTGCAGTTTTGAACTACCAGTTCTGGCTGGCAAGTGTATCCACTTGCCAGGGTCAAACCTTCCCTTTTCTACATGTAAGCCACACCTAAGGTAGGACCAAGGCAGCCGCTTGGGCAGGGTATGTCAAAGGTAGGACATGTACTGCTATGTTTTACATGTCCTAATAGTGAAATACTGCTAAATTCGGTTTTCACTATTTGTAGGAAAGTGCCCTCTTTCTTGGCATGGTTACCCCCATTGTCTGCCTGTTGTCAGTGTGTTTGACTGTGTCTACTGGAATCCTGCTAAACCAGGACCCCAGTATTTATGCTTCCTCCTGTAAATGTACCTTTTCTTTCCACAATTGGCATACTGTGTAAGTCCCTAGTGTATAGTAACTAGGGCATTGGGGTTCCAGGAACATGCACCCATTTTCACTACAAGTCCCTGCACCAGGTCACTGTAAGTCACCCCTATGGTAGGCCCTCTCAGCCCAAGAGGACAGGGTACAGGTACCTGTGTGTGAGGGCACCCCTGCACTTGAAGAGTTGCCCCCACAAGCACCAGGCCCATTTGCCTGGACTTTGTAAGTGCGGGACGCCATTTAATGCGTTTACCGGACATAGGTCACTACGCATGTCCAGCTACATAATGGTAACTTCGAACCTGGGCATGTATGATATCAAACATGTCGGAGTCATAAACCAATACTGTTGTAAGTATTGGATGTATGATTCCATGCACTCTGGGGTCTCTTTAGAGGACCCCCAACATTGCTACCACCAGTCTTACAGGGTTTTCCAGGCATCCCAAGCTGCTGCCACCCCTCAGACAGATTTATGCTGTCCTGCTGCTTGATCTGATCAAGCACAGGAAGGCAGAACAAAGGATTTCTTTTGGAAGATGGAGGTAACACCCCCTCCCTTTGGAAATAGGTATGACTGGCTTGGGAGGTGCAGCCTCCCCAAGCCACTGGTATACTTTGAAGGGCACTTTCGGTGCCCTCTGTGTATAAACCAGTCAGAGCCTCCTCCTGATAGGCGCTTAACTGGCTAGGTAACCAATCCCCCTTTAAGGGCTATTTAGGGTCTCTCTCTTGGTTGGGTCCTCAGATTCGGCTTCCAAGACTCCAGCAGGATTCCTCTGCCACCTCCACTTCGACTTCTGGCCACTGGAACTGTGATTGGAGCCTCCAGGAACCAACAACGCTGAAATCCACAAAGAAGACTCTTTTGCAACTTTGTTTCCATGGCTCCTGCCAGCTTTGCAACATTTCCCCAGCTGTACATCCGCAGAAGACAGCAACTCTTCAGCCTGCACAAGAAGAAGAAGGAATCTCCCCTGGAGTGAAGGAGTCACTCCCCTGCATCCACAGGCAGGCTTCTGCTGCAATGACGACCGGCTGTGTGGACCTCTTCTCATCCTGAGCTGCGTGGATCCTGCATCACGGGTGGTAGTCTAGAGTAGTCCTCTTGGTCCTCTCTGTCTGCATACCTTAAGTCAATTGGGAAGGAATGAGGTGTATCTTACAAGTTCACCACCTCTTACCACCCCAAACCAATGATTTGGTAGAGAGGTTTAACAGAACTCTCAAGGGCATGATCATGAGTCTCTGAAAAACTCACGAGATGGGGTGTCCTATTACCATGTCTCCTTTTTGCCTACAGGGAGGTTCCTCAGAAGGAAGCGGGCTACAGCCCCTTTGAACTTCTTTTGGGATACACTGTTAGGGGTCCTTTTCCTAGGCCAGCTAAGAACTGCAGAAGCAGTGGCATGAGCAGAAGGCGTCCCTAACTGTTTACCAGCCAGGGTAGAAAGTGTGGGTCCTGGAGCCAGTGGCTCCCAGGGCACTCCAACACAAGTGAAGGGGTCTCCACACAACAGTGGAGAAGAAGGGTGAGGTCACCTACTTGGTGGACCTAAGCACTCCCAGAAGCCCCCTCAGGGTGCTTCATGTGAACCGCCTGAAGGCCTACTATACTGTTGAGGGACAGGAGGAAGAGAGTGACCCTCTCCCTGACCTTTTCTCCAACACTGCAGCTGATGGCTCAGTAGATGGAGTAATCCTAGCAGACTGTATTTCTGAATATCAAAAAGAAGACTGCAGGAACCTCCTAGGGCAGTTCTTAGAACTGTTTTCTCACACACCTGGTAAGACAACATGGTGTGAGCACACCAGTGATACAGGGGACAGTGTGCCCATAAACAGCTAAATCTATAGGCAATCTGACCATGTTAGAAGACTGCATCAAAGGAGAGGTGCAAAAGATTCTAGCAAACTAGCATCTGCCAAGTATCTTAGCACATTTGATTTGACTCCAAGCTATTGGATTGACAGATGCTAAACCAAAAACTTTTTTTTTCAGCCATTGGAGTGCATCGTCACTTCACAGTGATGTCCTTTGGTTTGAAAAATGCACCTGCCACTTTTCAAAGGCAGGTGAATACAATCCACCAACGATTGGAAGCCCACAGAGCAGCTTATTTAATTGATCCAGCTGTCTTTAGTTCCATCTGGGATGACCACCTGGTCCATCTCTGGAATGTTTGGAAACCTCTGCAAAAAGCAGGCCTTACTATCAAGGCCTTTACGTGCCAGAAAGGACAGGGGAAGGTGGTATATCTGGGCCACCTGGTAGGTGGAGGCCAGATTCAACCACTACTATAGGAGGTTCATTAAGAATTATGGCTCCTTTGTAGCCCCTATTAATGACCTTGCCTCAGAGAGAATGCCTAAAAAAGTCTTATGGACAGCTAGCTGTTGAAAAGCTTTTGAGGATCTCAAACAGGCCATGTGCTCTGCACCTGTGTTAAAAAGCCCTGACTACTCCAAGAAGTTCATAGTACAAACAGCTTCTGAAGTACGGGTGTGGGCAGTTCTATCTCAACTTAACACAGAGGGCCAGGACCAGCCTGTAGCTTTCATAAGCAGAAGGTTGAACCCCAGAGAAAGGCACTAATCAGCCATAGAAAGGGAGGCGTTTGCTGTAGTCTGGGCCTTGAAGAAGCCGAGGCCATACCCCTTTGGCACTCACTTCATTATTCAGACAGACCACAAGCCCCTATGGTTAAAACAAATGAAAGGAGAAAATCCCAAACTGTTGAGGTGGACCATATCCCTACAAGGAATGGACTTTATAGTGGAACATAGACCTGGAAGTAACCAATCCAATGCAGATGGACTCTCCAGATATTCCCGCTTAGACAATGAAAACTCACCTGGCAAGGTTAGCCTTCTTGTCCTTTGTTTGGGGAAGGGGGGTGGGGGGTGCGTAGGAAAGTACCCTCTTTCTTGGCATGGTTACCCCCATTTTCTACCTGTTGTCAGTGTGTTTGACTATGTTCACTGGGATCTTGCTAACGAGGACACTAGTACCTATGCTCTCTCCCTTCTAACTTGGTAACTAGTAAAAATTTTCACCCCACATTTGGCACACTGGTACCCCCATGTAAGTCCCTAGTATATGGTGCATGTATTATGCCACCCATGGCAAGCCCATGCAAAGTGTTCTGTAGGCCTGCCATTGCAGCCTGCGTAAAAGGGTGCATGCACCCTTTTTCACCTTAGGTCACTGCACCAGGTCACTATAAGTCACCTCAACGGCTTGCCCTCCTAGCCCAGAGGGCAGGGTACAAGTACCTGTGTGTGAGGGTACCCCTGCACTAGCAGAGGTGCCCACACAAACTCCAGAGCCATGTTATGGACTTTGGGAGTGCGAGGACGCTATTTTATGCATGTACTGGACACAAGTCCAGCTACATAATGGTAACTCCAATCCTAGGCATGTTTGGTATCAAACATGTCGGAATCATACCCAAATACTCTTGTCAGCATTAGAACTATGATTCTATGCACTCTGGGGCTCCTTACAGGAGCCCCAGCATTGCTCCTACCAGTCTTCCAGGGTTTTCCAGGTAGCCCCAGTTCCTGCCACCCTTCAGACAGGTTTCTACCCTCCTGTTGCTTGAACAGCTCAAATTCAGGAAGGCAGAACAAAGGATTTCCTTTGGGAGAGGGGATTAACACCCTAGCCCTTTGGAAATAGGTGTTACATGGCTTGGGAGGGGTAGCCTCCCCAAGCCACTGGTATGCTATGAAGGACACATTTGGTGCCCTTCATGCACAAGCCAGTATACACCGTTCAGGGACCTCCAGTCCCTGCTCTGGCGTTAAAACTGGACAATGGAAAGGGAAATGACCCCTCCCCTGTCCATCACACCCCAGGGGTGGTGCCCAGAGCTCCTCCAGAGGGACCCTGGGTTCTCCCATCTTGAATCCAAGTTTGCCAGGGACCTCTGGGATCATCTGGGAGGCCAGGCCAGGCAGGTGACGTCAGAGCCCCCTCCTGATAGGTGGTCACCTGGCTAGGTGATCAATCCACCTCTCAGGGCTATTTGGGGTCTCTCTCCAGGGTGGGTCCTCAGATTGGGCTTGCAAGATTCCAGCAGGACTCCTCTGCAACCTTACTTTGACTTCTAGCCACTGGAACCACGACTGGACCTCCAGGACTGACAATCTTCATCCACAAAGAAGACTCTTCTGGCAAAATTGTTTCCATGGGTTCTTCGAGCTTCTGCAACATTTCCACAGCTGTGCATCCTCTGAGGGCAGCAAGTCTTCAGTCTGCACGAGAAGGATGAAATAATCTCCCTTGGAGGGAAGGAGTCACTCCCCTGCATCCGCAGGCACCTACTGCAACGATAACCGGCTACGTGGATATCCTCTTATCCTGAGCTGTGTGGATCCTACAACATGGCTGGTGGTCCGGAGTAGTCCTCTTGGTCTTCTCTGACAGCTGCCCAACTTTGGTGAAGGTAAGCCCTTGCCTTCCCATACAGGACAGTACCCCGTGCATTGCGTCTCGAAGCTGCCAAGGCTTGGTTGCATCTCCTCCCAGGGATCTTCAGGGTATGAGTGTCTCCAGCCCCCAGCACTCCTACCTGCAATGCACAGCCCATTGCATGGTTCTCCTACGGTGTGGGACCCTTCTTCAGTCATGCTGCATGGGCTCTTCTGTGACTCCGGTGTCCCTGTCCTGTGGGACTCCTGTGGGTGCTGCCTCTGCTCCTGTGGGCTCTGTGTGTTTCTGAGGATCTCCTATGACTCCTCCTCCTGGGTTGAGTACTCCTAGGCCTTGCTGGTCCCCAGCAGCTTCACTTTTTGCCAACCGCAACCTTTGACGTTGCCAAGGTTTGTTGGTGGATTTCCTGCACCAACACCCTACTGCAATTCTTCTTCCAACGTGGGACGTCGTCTGCATCTCTCAGGAACTCTTGACCGACTCCAGGGCTGCAGTACTGACCTTCTTCCCATCACAGTTGACCAACTTCTGCATCCCCAGCTGGGTGGGTAGTAGCTCCTACTCTTCCTGGACTGTTCTGTGACTTTTGGACTTTGTCCCCTTCTTCCACCAGTCTTCCTTTTCAGAAATCCACTGCATGTTTCATGCAGTCTTGTTTGGGTGTTACATTTTCTTCTTTTCCTTCCTTTTGGGTGGTTTGGGGAAAATCCACTAACTTACTCCTTTTCTCCTGGTCGCTAGGCGGCACGGTGGAACTTACCTTTGGTGTTTTCTAGTAACCCCAGCTTCCATCTACAAATTACACTTACCTAGGTGATGGTCCTGTGTTCACATTCCATTTTTTTAGTATATGGTTTGGGTTTATCCCTAGGGTAACTATTGTCTAGCTGCATTTGACTGTTTTCTACCACTTTCTAGGTCTATTTCTGGTAACAAGTGTATATATTTAGTGTGTTACTTACCTCCTATTGCAAGGTTGCCTCTATATTACTTTTTTGTACTGTGTCCCTAAAATAAAGTACCTTTATTTTTGTAACACTAAGTGTTTTCTTTCATGTGTGTGAGTGCTGTAGGACTACAGTGGTATTGCATGAGCTTTGCATGTCTCCTAGATAAGCCTTGGCTGCTCATCCACAGCTACCTCTAAAGCAGTGTTTTTCAACCACTGTTCCGCGGCACACTAGTGTGCCGCGAGATGTTGCCTGGTGTGCCGTGGGAAAAATTGAAAAATTCGAAAGATTCAAAAAAAAAAAAAAAGTAACATTTTCGCCCACTAGGTGGGCGCCGGACTGTTTCCTGGGTATGGGGGGGTGGGGTTTTTGACCCCACCCTCGGCCAGCAGGGGCGCCGATTGGCGCTCCTCAGGGGGACACCCTCCACTTTTCTGATGTCCGGGCTGTGATTGGTCCAGACTCCAGCCTGGACCTATCACAGTAGGACATTGTGAACGGGTCGTTACGACCACGTCCACGCCAGCGCCAACCAGCTTCTCGCCAGGAAAGCCCGATGAGTCAGTTCCGCGTTCCCATGTCTCCATGGGAACGCTCCGGGCGTCGATGACGCGTTTCCCTGTTTCCAGGGAAACGCTTGAGGACTTCCGGGGCAGCAACGGTGAAAAGGGGCCGGAGCCGAAAGACGCGGAGAGGGAGAGCGCGACGAGGTCAGGACGAGACGAAGGAGTGAAGGAGGTCAAGTCAGGAAGAACTAGAGTCGAGGAGCGGGACGAGGAGGACGAGAGAGCGGCAGTAACGAGAGACAAGGAGAAGGAGGTCTACCACGGAGAAGAGCCGGAGCAGAACAGCCGAGGAGCCAGCCACGACCCAGGAGGGTCGTGGCTTGCAAAGGTAAGGTCCCTCCTGGGGACACGGGAACCTAGAGGGAAAAGGGCACTGGGGAAGGAAATAGGGGAGCTGGGAGAGGAGAAAGGGTAGGGGCACAATAACAGCAACCAAGGACAGTCTTGTTTTCCTGTCCACTTGGGAGCACGATGCACTAAATTAGAGACCCCTCACCATTACCCGTTCAGCCAAACAGGCCCAGGTTGCGCACTGAATAAAGTATTATAAATTTTTTTTCATATTTCTGTTTACTTACTATTTCATAATAAAGTAATTATAAAATACTTTCTTTGCGTTTATTTGATTCCTATTCAAGAGAATTACTTTATATATAGTCAATATAAGCACAGAGTTAAATTTTTTAACATTTTCTAATGGTGGTGTGCCTCGTGATTTTTTTTCATGAAACAAGTGTGCCTTTGCCCAAAAAAGGTTGAAAAACACTGCTCTAAAGAACCTGGCTTCTAGGCACTGCCTACACTACACTAATAGGGGATAAATGGAATAAGGTGCAAGTACCTTAGGTACCCACCACACACCACCACACCAGGCCAGCTTCCTACAGTTGGGCAGTTTGTGAATTCACTCTAGACAGTCACACAGAGGGAGCTGAGGTGTGTCCTGCATATCCTGATGGGTCTTCCTGGGCTAGAGTGCAGGGAGAAGCTGACCCTTGCACCTGAATAGGGCTGTGCCTGCCCTGACAAAAAGCAGTCTTCAATCCCCTAGAGTGTGTCTGGGGTAAGGACATAGAAAGGCAGGGTCTTGCGCACCAAAAGACTTTCCTTTGAAGTTTGCCTACTTCAAGGGCCAAAATAAGTATAAGTACTGGCCTGCTGACCCCACTTCATAACACTTCTGGACTGGGGACATTCTGCCAGGAAAAAGAGCTGGATGCTGTAGGAGGAACTGCCACTATGCCTATTGCTTTGCTGTGCTGGCCTCCTGCTTGTTGCTTCTGTCCTGAGAGTGAAAGAACTGGACTTGGCTTTTTAAATCCTGCTTTCCAAGGTTCTCCAAGGGATTGAACTGATTGAAATCTCAGGGACATCAAAGACTTCATCTGCCAGTGCCTGGGCTCTTCTGCTGAGAGTCCTAACTTGCCAAGTGATGCCAAATCCAGTCAGTGAATCCTTGGAACTGGAAGCTGATAAACCTGAAGAAAAATCCATGCACCAAGGCCACTGCGTCAGAAAAATCAATGAAGCGCCAGCACCGCGGCTAAAAAGTCGATGCAGTGACTGCGAACTAGACGCATCTCCTGCTTCAGCGCGGATATATTGCTCATGTGCATCTGGATTTTTCACGCATAGTCCCTGGGCGTTATTTTCTTCATCAATGCTGCACTGTAGTAACGAATCAACACTTTGCCAGCCCAGCGGGAAAAGAATCCACGTATCGCCTCTCCAGCAAGGAAATAATCAACACATTGCTTGCTTTTCCGATGCATCACCTCATTTGTGGCCCCCATCATCTTTGTTTTTGAAGCATTCAAGGTACTGTGTGTTATAACGATACAGCCACTGATTTTTCAGGATTAAGATTCTTTTAAACCTTTCAAAAGTGATAACTATTTGTGTATGCTGGATTTTTGTCATTTTGGTTGTTTTACTCCGCTAAATATTGGCTATTTTTCTGAACTGGTGTTGAGTACTTTTGTGGTGTTTTCACTGTGTTACAGTGTGTGTGTGTGTGTGTGTGTGTGTGTGTGTGTCTGTGTGTGTGTGTGTGTTAATACTTCACACATTGCCTCTGAGATAAGCCTGACAGCTTGTGCCAAGATACCAAGGGGGAGCAGGGATTACCTTAGGTGTGTGACTCCCTTACCCGGACTAGAGTGAGGGTCCCTACTCGGACAGGGTGTAAACTGACTGCCAACTAGAGACCCCATTTCTAACATGAACCCTTATAATACCTAATTGAATCCAGCTTCTGATAAGTATGTAAATGTATAACCACTATGCCACTAGTTAAAGCTCGTAAATATATAAGCTTTGTAAATTTCGCCCCACTGTTGATAAGCATATCGGTTGAGGAATGCATTAAAGTTGACTATATGCCACTGAAGTGCTGCTGCAGTCTCCATCTTCCTTTCTGCTGCCTCACATCTGCCTTTACAATCTTTATCAGGTGGTGGACCACACAAAGCTGTTGAGATTGCACTGTTCCTAGCTGCAGGTGCGGGTAAGCAGTCTGGCTCCAAATAGTACTTGATATACTTTGGGTCCATATATTTGTCTATTCCAGGAATTACAACCCTTGTTGTGGTTGGTTTAAAGAACACTTATTTTCTTTTCTGTTGACAACAGAGGTAAGCAGTGAGGTTTCCTATGCTCAATTTCCAAACCAGAAAAATATTGTTCTGTTGTTTTATTATCTATGTGGAACCTAAATGTAGCACCTGTTCTTTTTATAATATTATGGCACAATGTCATGTTATCTGGAAGTGAAGGGCTACTTGAATAAAGCTACACTTCCTGTGGTGAGTGTTTCTGTATCCTGGCAAGCTGCATCATCCTCAACATGTATATCAAATTATAAACCTGGATATGTTTACGCTTACTTCTTCCTCCATCAGTCCTGTGAAGTCCTCCTCCCAAAACTCAAATTAAGAAAGTCTTCAATTATATTATTTCCCTAAGGGAACTATGGCACTTTCGTATGAATAAAGTTGGAAACCCATAGATCTTCCAGCAGAGGGACTGGCTCTAAGAGATTTCTGGAGATGGCAGAACCCAGAATCTGGTTCATTTACCTTCTTTATACCCACACAATCAATATTCCCCAAATCATCATTTTGGGGGGGGGGGGGATTGGAGCCATGAAAAACGATCTCTCAGATGACGTACCACTCATTTGGATTTTGCTGAATATTAATCCTTTATGTCCAAGATGGCGGTTCCATAAATATTTCCTGCAAGAGCAAACTACAGCATTTGTGATAAGACGTTTGTTAAGGAATATATTACTATAAAACAGGTACAGCTAACCACATTATATTGTGGGATTCTTTGAAAGCTGGTATCAGAGTCTTTACATGAGTGTATGTAATAACTAGATTAAATTATTGGAAGAGCGGTATTTGAAGTCTAGACTTGCTGCCTTAGAAAATAAGTATGTCTCTACTAACCAATGTATTCAAGAGGCAATATACAATTCAGGATGAGGTTAGTATGATCAGATCACAGATTAGGTTGTTAAGCACAGGAAACCCAGAACAGCAGATTCAGGCATTCCAACTCCTTTCAATTCTTAAGAATGGAACATAGTGACAAGATGGGCTCTTTGCTAGCAGCAGAAACTTGTGCTCAAATTACCCCCCAAAGAACATTGGCCATTCACTCGCTAGCAGAACAAAGAGCCACTAATGATCTAGCTACACCAAAGGCATTCAATCAAATTCTACTCTCAGGTTTATACAACCATGAAAAATCATATAAAGAGTGATATGGCTCATTTCATATTAACGTGGCCAAAATCTCAATCATCGACAGACAATATCAGTCACCATTACTGACAAAAAAAAATTAAAAAATATAAAAAGAGTCCTGCAGGTAAAGCAGCGGGTCTAGATGCTATCCTAAGTGGGAGGTAACAAACATAATGGCCTTTTGTAAACTAGAAAACAATAAATAAATACAAAAATAATATGCCCACTTCTATGGAATTTTACAGACCAATTTCCTTATTGTGTATTGAATATAAAATGTATAACCTTATCATTGCATGGAGACCAATTTGGTCACTTCATGACAGCATGTGTTTATTCTGAGTAGAGACACTACCGCCCATACTAATCTAATAGACTGGGCACAAACCACAGCTAATCCCTTCTCTATCATCACAACGGATGAGAAAAAAGGCATTTGTTAGGGTGGAGTGGCCATTTCTTTGGCATCTGCTGGTACAATATGGGTTCCGTCAAGTTGTCCTCAAATGGATCCAGCCTTTATACTCACACCCATTAGGGATTGCCAAAACAAATGAAAACACCTCAAAACAATTCCTTCAGCCAAGGTTGAGATCGTAGCCTATGCAGGCAATGTCCTGATCACTATCTCAGACCCCAGCATAACCCTTCTAGTAATTAGAAATGCAGCATCAGAATTTGTAAATATTTCAGGATATTAACTTAATCCAGACAAAACAGAGCTTTTAATGTAGGACCACAAAATACACCTAACCTATACAGTAAACAAGACATATCTAGGCATCTCTTCTAATTATAAACCTTAGAGGGATGCTAATTATTAGAGACCTCTTCAAGAACTCTTGACTTCTTAACAAGTGGAAGAGCATGACAATTTACACCTATGGGTAGGACCAATATTACTACAATGATAATCCTTCTCAAAATATGATATTTATTGAGAGCTTTGGTAGAGTATCCACCATCTCCTTGGCTTAAGAAAATAAATGCTACTATTACATCTTTCATTTGGGGATACCACAGGCCCAGATGTTCTCTGAGATGTGCATTATTTCCAATCCAGGATGGGCTCTTCCCAACATGCAATGTTATTATTGGACTGCTCTCTGTAGGAGGCTTGCTGAGTGATAAAAAAAAAAAGCAGACAATTTTTGTTGATGTAGCAATGGATATTATTCTCAGTCTGCTGTTGCTAGATACTTTAATTGCACACATTATCATTTTTTTTTTAAACGTGAAGTTTAACAGCTCGCTTGAGCTGGCTAGCATCGGGAAAGACATGCTGAGGTTTTTGTTTTTTTAAGGATCACTCCATGGAGTGGGTGTATTTTAGTTTCAGATCTCCTGGAAACCGCTTTTCAGATCCCCCACTGTTCATAATGGGCAAATATTAAATTTTTGAAAATAGGTGTATATTTAGTCTCAATTTTGGATTATTAATTTATTCATGTTTAAATTATTTCAACAAATAAAAGAGGAATTTGGTATCCCTCAAAAATATTTTTTTAAGTACTTACTAATTCAGGCTGCCCTGAAAGTTAATACTGCGGAACTAGTACAGGGCAGTCCAACTCAAATATATGTTTCTCTACTGAAGGAAACACAACAAAGGATTTCAGGATGTTATACCATTTTTATCATACGCAATGGATCACCAGATGTCTAGGTGAGCGGTCAGGTTGGTTAGAGGAAGAAATTACGCCCCGACCAAGGGACCAACTTCATTAATATAAATACTGTAGCAAAGCAGGTACCAAAGAAGTTACTTACCTTCAGAAATGTCCTATATGGCTGAGGCTCTATCTAGCTGCAGTGCCCATACCTTAGGCTACTCCCCATGCAGCAGATTTACTTTGAGCAGTACCTCTGTGTGCTGGTAGATGGCTTTGATCAGCTCTATATCCGTATGATCCACAGCAGAAAGCTGATGGATCAGTGTGCAGACACTAAGGACCTATTAACATTTTTGTCAATACACCAAGCCACAAACATGTCCCAATAGCAGGTATATTCGTCTTTAATGATGGACACCTGGCTACCAATATGACTTTGCAGACTTCCAAAGGAAGGCTGGAAACTGTCAGCTGCCTGTACTCAAACTTCATGCATGACCGTTGATCGTGCACAGGTTTGGGTGTTGAACACCACCCTGTTACTGCAGCAGCAGACCTTCCCAGAGGGTCAGCGTGATCAGAGAACCAAAGCTCTTTACTCAGCAGTTCGGGATACCATATCCCGGACTATACCTTCCGTGACCAATTCAGAGCCAAAAGGTTGACTTGTGCCCAGGCATTTCTGATTTTCTTGAGAACTCCGGGATGAAGTGGTATCGCCAGCATCTCTAAGTGACTTCAGACAAAACTTGTTTCCGAGCGAGAGCCACCTTGGAAATTCCAGGGCAACAGAAATGCTGACATTGGATGTTCTAAGTGGTGGTGAATAGATCTAACCAAGGTTCTTATCAGTCATGGAGACTTTTCACCACACCATTTGTGATTTGCGAGGCATCAACAGCTGATTTCATCTGTCCTGGTGTTCAGGGAGCCCACTAGGTGTTGCTGGACCAGTAATATGTCCTGACGTTCCAGCCATGTCCAGAGACGAAGGGCCTCTTGACATAGAATCCACAAACCCACCCCAACCTGCGTTTTACAATACCACATGGCAGGTGTGTTCCCCTTGATGGAAGGAAGAAAGGCTTTCAGTGACAAGTGAATAATTCAACTCCACAAGAGTCCTCTGATCTCCACCTCTCCCATATGGCTTCCCCAAGCCAGGAGAGATGCATCTGTCACCACTGTGAGCTTTGGGTGGGGGAAGGCAGGGGGATTTGCTGTTGACCCAATCGCCGTTCGTCAGCCACCACTGCAGATCTATTGCAGTTCCCTCCGATATCTGGACCAGGTTAGAGAGATTCCCCTGATACAGCGCCCACTGTGACTTCAAGCTCCACTGCCGAGCCCATATGTGCCAACAGACATGTGTTACCAGAAGGATGCAGGAGGCCATGAGGCCCAACTGTCTCAGTCTGTCTCACTGAAATCCAGGATAGAGGCTGAAACATCAGAATGATAGCCTGAATATGCAGGACTCACCACTCAAGAGGAGAGGCCTGACATTGCACCAGGTCCATAATGGCTCAGATGAAAGAGAGCATCTGAGAGTGAGTCAGGTTGACTTTGGCACATTGATAGCGAACCCCAGCGAATACAGGAGGTCCACCGTAGCCTGGAGGTGTGCGAAAACTGGGACAAGCCCAAATACAACAGCAAGTGGATGAGGTAGGGAAAGGCTTGAACCCTCTGACCTCCGCAGATAGACTTAAAATCACTGCCGACAGGGTGGAAATTTAAAAATAGGCATCCAGCAAACCAGTGCTACAATCCAGTCTACGGGGTCCAAAACAAAGAAGACCTTAGCCAATGTGAGCATTTTGAATTTCTTCTTACTCAGGTAGTAGTTGATAGGGTACGTGTACTATAGTGCAGAAGACTACGTTAGTTTTCAGTAGCAAAAAGTAGTAGGAATAACAACCCCAACATATTCCTGATGTCAGTACCCTCTAAATGGCTCCTTTGGCCACAACAGCCTGCACTTCCTGACTCAGCAAGGAGAGGTGGTCCACACTCTATCGTGACAAGGATGGTGGCACGGGCAGTGGGGCTTCCGTGAATGGAAGGGTGTAATCTAGCTGAACACTTTGGACCGCCCATTTGTCCAAGGTTATGGACTGTCATTGATGAGGGGTTTGTAGACTATCACTGCTGTTGGGGCGGGAGGTGTGTCGGGGGACTTGGGTCACGAAAGGACTGAGCAGCCTGTTGACTGTGGTGGCTAGGTGAGAATGGACGCAGTTGGTACTCCCCTACCGAAGCCACGGAAGGGGGGAAATGCAGAATGGGGCTGTACAGAGTCCCAATGACCAGGGGTGGCCCTGCTGTCCTTAACGCACTTGAAAGCCAAATCTGCCTTATTGCCAAACAGGTAAATGCCACAGAAGGGCATGTCCATAAGGGATGCCTGGACATCCCCCAAAAATTCAGTTGACCTATGCCACGCGTGGCGAGCAAGAGTAATCGGGTACCCTTTCTTTCTCAGCTCTTGCTAAAGCACTCTATCATGCTTCTTCATTTAAATTTGGAGTTTTAATTAATGGCCGTTGTACACTAACAATGGGGTATTTTCAGAAGGAGAGAGGAATTCCTAAGATTGTCATCACTGACTCCAGCACTGATTGAGAGAGGATGACATAATTGATCCCCATTGCTAATGAGACACAAATTTGTTGCTCGATATGTATAACAATTACTAATCACCTTTCTTTATGTACCTCATTTAATAGAACACATAGGGGCATGGTAGGATCAATAAGTCAAAGACAGTAGTTTTGATTCAGTAAGGCAAATACTGCAACATTTATAGTCGGAAACGGGTTTCCAGGTAATAAGGGTGTTTTTCGTCATCCTTGTACACTCTAGTGAAGACTCATGAATGAGAATTCATTGCCTTTTGACTGGAGAGACCCAAGTGGTTGGAGCTGTTGTGAAGGCATTGGTCTTGGGTTGCATGGTGGTATACTGATCATCCTGCCTGCCTCCATAGTGGTAGATACGCAAAGAAGGAATTTATGTCCACTACTTGATTAGGATGTCACTTTGGGGTTAGAGCAGGGGGAGTGATAATAGATGAAGGACGACTTGAGGTATATATGAACAGAAGAAAGAATGTGTGGAAAAGGAGAATCAAGATGTTTCCATTCTCAGAGTCTCCCCAACATGCCCCTGGTCCCATACTGCTTGATGACCAACAGGCTTTGTGGTACAGCTGGGGGAGATGGAGGGCTCCTTATGAGCCAGAGAAACAGTCTCTAGCTGCAGTGCACAAAGCTCTCTGATTTAGGGTGGTACATGACAGAGTTAATTGTGATGCTGCAGGAGGATAAGTATTCTGAACCCAGCTTTGCAACCATATTGTCAGTACTGACATTCTCGGTAGAGAGATTTGAGGCACCATACAACTTGTGCAGGGGTGCCCTCACTAGAATTCTGGGGGTTCTGGTGTAGTTTCATGCAGGGGTTCTTATGAGTGGAACCAGAAAAGCTCTTCAGTACGCTGAAGTGTGAGAAATTGTGGCACTGACATTCTCAAATATTGGATCAAAGTATGAGAGCCTGTACTGTTGTAGTTAGAACAGCTGAGGTGAGACCAAATCTTGGGGCAGTGGTGTAAAAAACAAACGAAAAAGGTGTGAAGTGGATGTGGGAGTCGAAACAGCTTCTGTCTCTTATTTGTGTCAAGGAAGAAGACATTAATAACTGTCAGGTAGAATCACTGCATCATTAGGGTTGGAGAGACTGGGGCATTGGAGTCACTCCTCCCCAGCCCCTTCTGATGGTTATGTACAACACACCATTGCTTGTTAACAGCTGAGAAATATTTAAAAAGATAAAGAGTCTTGAGAATCATGATTGGAAATTAGAACCAGAATATCTGTAAACCATCATGTCCTTGTTAACAGGCAGTAGCACATTACTCTGCGCTATCAAGGTTTTTCAGGTACACATACTTCACAAATTACCTGGCCTAGAACAGGAGAAGGGGAGGACCCAGTTACTGTAGCTGGCGTGAAAGCTGATCGCTGTCTTAGTGGTCCTGTATTTGGAACAGTAAGGGAAGGCTGAACAGCCCAGGCATCCCAGTTATCGGTTTCTGCTTTTTCACTATTATTTGCTGGCCATCTGAAATGTAAAACAGGTAATTAAATTGGAAAAGATACAGCAGCCTTCTCCATCAATGGACATTCTATGGAAAAGTAAAGATAAAGGAATCCTGAAGTACAGAAAAGCAAAAGGTCACTCAGCTGTGAGAGTTGTCGGCATGATTTCAATGTCAAATCAACCTTCTATAGAATTAAGAAAATCTTTGTAAAAAAAGAATACAACTGATATCACATACTTAATTTCACCTCTTGTATGCACTACACCATCTTGGTGTACATTCAGTCTTTCCTGGCTCATTTCCACAATCAAATCAGTGGGATTTATATACAAAATGGGAACTATAATGTATACATGTACAGAAACATTTTCTAACTTACCTTGAAATAAAAATTACAAGATGAAGGTACACTATGTCTCGTACTGTTGGCTTGGACAACATAGATACGCCAAGTGTCAGTAAGGATGTGCGTCATCTGCTAAAATAGAGTATCACCACTAGGGATTTTTCTGAGGGATGTTATTCACAGGAAAGGAAAACTCAAATTTAAATCACTAATTTTTATCATCATTCTATATACTACAACACTATAAAAAACCCTGGGAATTGTACAGTTTTTTTCACCTACGCGGTTTTGCCAATCAACCAGCCCCTTCACTTTACTACTAAGGCAATACACCCGTCTGACCAATTCCATAAACATTTTACAGTGTATACATCCAATAAAACACAAGACAGGCTGCGACCACTTCAGGAATATTAGAGAAGATTATATACTTATGCTGTATTTCTAAGCAGCTACACTGTTTGGCTTGCACATATGTGCTCTCCCTCTTTGAACACAATTCCCAGCTTAACATGCCAAAGCTTGAATTTTGACATCAGAAAATCCCCTCCAACTCTCTAAGATGAAGAAATAAACATTTTCAGTTTCTATACACCAACTTCCTCAATAGAGATTTGTTTGAATTTTGTCTCTTTCATGTGGATTTTCTAGGGTTATTAGAGTAGTGTCCACTCTCCCTTTCATCTTGCTTTCCCTAGACATGAACCTATCTACACCCCGCTTACTTTAAAAAAGGTAGCCCTTCCTGCAGAAAGTTTCCAGTCCCATGTCTACCATAGTCGTGACTCCTGGTGTTGGGAATTCCTAAAACTGAGGTTGGGCAGTCAGGTTATGTTTACCTAGTGTTTGACTTTACTTTTCAAATTGCACCATTAATTTAACTGTAGATTGCTCAAACTCATCACAGTTAACTAGTTATCAGGTTCTTCGCTCACTGCTGTGAGAGTAATGTGCACAGACCCAGTCCACCTGCTTTAACTTGGCTCATGCTAGCTAGCACAAACTCACTCTTCAGAGACTGCATCCATGACTTAATGGGCAGAGCTGCAGCATGAATCTCAACCACGTATTTGTGATGCACCTCAAATGGGGCTTTATCAAGGCAGCCCTTTGCATGTTGTTAATTTTATGTCAGGACCCAGAGGCAAGGGTTAGGTTTATTCTTTCTTCTTTTATTCATGTAGCAGCCAAGTAAAAAAAAAAAACACATTAACCAAACAAAACTTCATTTCCCATAACACTTAAGAAACACGAAGACGAAAGTTCATCCTGTGAGAATCAAGGATTGTCCTTATCCAGCTCAGTCCCCTTTCCATCTTCTTATTTTTTTTTTCTTGTTTGCAGCCGTGTGCAGATAAGTAACTGGACCCTGGTCAAGTGGTGGCTGCTACACAATTTCCATCGGAAGAGACTGTTTCATCTCTCCTTCATCCTCTTCCCCGACTCCTTGCAGCACAAAAGCACGTGGGCTCCCGGACTCCCCTAAGCCAATCATGATGCTGCTGTCACCAGCATGACAGCAGCGTCGTGATTGGCCTCAGCGGCCTGTTTCGGTGCTCAAAGAGTGAGTGGGAGGCTGTGCACATTGCTAAGTGCGCATGCCCGTTTGGCTGGTCCAACACGCCGGTCATACAGTCATGCACACTTATGGTGCATTACACTCCTCCTCCTGCCCAACCCAGCCCCGTCCCGCCCTAACCTTGCTCCCGAGGAAAAATAAAATGATAACAACATTGCGTTATTATCACTTTATTTTTCCTTTTTATGCACTGCACAAAGCAGTGAGGCGACGCTCCTCGGTCTCAGTGGAGGAGTTGCTTCTGCCCTGGTCCCTTTGAACTGTGTATTTGGACTGTTTTCGCTAATCACCTTTTCTCCACAGCAGAGGCAGTCTCCTGCCTCGTATTAGTGGCTGTGTGAACGCTGGCCGCGCAATCTGTGGCCTCTATCACATATTTTACTGTGTGAGGCCTTTCCCTCACAGCAGGGACAGGATGCGCACACCCTTCAAACAATCAACACATGTTGGAGAAAACGGTCTTCTCGGGGCCCACTCTCTTCTAGGGTCCTGCAGATCGGAGGCACTTTGAGAGGAATTTGCTGCCATTCAGAAGTGCCTCTTGTTCGCAGGTCTGCTGCTGAAAAATGTATACAAGTGTCCAATTAGCTCCAACATGCCTGGAGTCTGACACCCTTTTGAGTGGTACAACTAGTAGAGAAGTTGCCCACTCCCTTGTGCAGGCATGACCCAGGTGGTGATTTGGCCCTGGAAAAAAGTAACAGCCGTTAGTTGTGCCAGCTTATGCCATGTCCGGGGGTTCACCGTAACTGTTGCCGCATATTGTAATGTAGCTATCCTTATCACCTGGATCCCCCAGTACTAATAACTTTCTTTAATACAGGCTAACCACCTGTGCCTCCCTCCTGCAAAACGTGCTCCATACTTACCTACAAAATGGAGGAGTATGAAAACTGCTTTACTGAAGAGGAATCATATTTCCCAATCACTGGGGAGTGTTGTGATGCAGTTAACGCCTCTATCATTAAGGTGGTCTCTGATGCGGAGGCACCCTTAGAAAAGAAACTCATGGCAATAGCACAGCAGTGCCTCCAACACCTCCGTTCAAGAGAAGACCTTCCTGGGCCTCTGGCCCCTGAACCTTTAGGGTCACCAACCACCCCTCCTACCAAGAACCTGTGCAAACAACCTCAAAATCCCAGAGTCAATCTGGATGCTTTTTCCACAGTCAAGGTGGCACTCCTGGGAGACTCTCCTCCCCCCTTCACCACAACCCAGATGACCGGCCAACCCCTAAGAAGGTGCCTCCGCCTCTTCCTCTTCCTCCCACTGCCTTTGGGCGGCTCTCATTCTGGTTCAGATGGGGATTACGATGACAAACAACCGGGGAGACCAAGGACCGACGCTTCAGAGGGGCTGGGCCCCTCCTCAGAAGGAATCTGAACGTCGCAATACAATATGTTACGGCATAAGGAACTAATGTATCCTCACTCCTATGAATGGCCTTCAGGGGATGAAGTAGCCACTTACATGGCGGGAAGATTACGTAACCCAGCCCTTGGACAAAGAGGTCTGAAACTGTCTTCGGGCAAAATGTCTCCAACCTTCCCTTCACGGGGGAGGTCACAGTCACCCCGGAGACTGAAGCCAGAATGGCCACTTTTCTAGCCAAATACATTAGAGGCCCCAAAAACTGTATCAACGGTATCTACCGCTTAAGGCGGCTGGCGGTCATACCAGGATAACCTCAGACATTTATGGCCCCTTAGCCAAAATTCTAGGCATGACGAAGGACTCAAAATACTCCATGGCCTTGATTTCTCCAGAGGTCCTGCCTGGCTGGGACAAACGGGCCATCATTTTTTTAGGTAACACCAACTGCGCCATCTCTACTGAGAGACGCAGATCGCTCCTGTAGGAAAGTGCCCTTTTCGGCATAGTTAACGCCCTCCCCCCCCCCACACACACACTTTTTGCCTGATATTGATGCTGACTTGACAGAGTGTGCTGGGATCCTGCTCACCAGGCCCCAGCACCAGTGTTCTTTTCTTAAAAATGTACCATTGCTTCCAAAATTGGCATCCCCCGGCACACAGTTAAGTCCCTTTGAAAACAGATCTTTGCCAGTGTCAACTTTGAAAACAGATATTTGCTATAGTGTTGAAAACCATTTAACTTGCCAAATTGAAACCAAGTGGTGTTCCTACATATTAGTCTGATACTTACAACTGTATTTACCTACAAACTGAATCTTGTGGTTCTAGAAATAAAGTAACACTATATTTGTGCTGTATAGAAACCATTGGTCTTGAGTTAGTCATTGTGTGTGTGCTTTATTTATTTGCCCAAGTGTGTACAACAACTGCTTTGCACTACGTTTTGATAAGCCTAACTGCTCGTCCACACTACCACAAAAGAAAGCATTCGTATTATCTACTTTAGCCTTTGTTAAGCCTCTGGGGAACCCCTGGACTCTGTGCACACTATATCTCATTTTGATATAGTATATACACAGACAGCTTCCTACAGCTCCTCAATAATTGATACAAAGCTAGGGGGAACTAGTGACATCAGAGGCCGGACTGGTGGTGCAGGACGGCCCTTTTTGCCTTCATCAAAGAACTTGGGAAATTTGTGTCCACTTTTAAATCCCTAGACAAAGCCCAATCCTCAATCACCCGTATCTTGAACCCTCAGGCTTATCGGGCCGGTCGCAGTAGGGGGCGTGTGGCCGACCGCGCCCACTCTTCTGCCCCGGGCAGAGGACAACCCTCGCAGAGGGGACAATGGCAGGACTCTTCCCACTTTCTCTACTCACAATAGGAGATTTAAAGAGTGAGGGCTGATCAGGTAGCCTAAGAAAGGCTAAATAAGCAGATAAATACCCCTTAAGGGTGCCCAAAGCAGAGCCCTGCTGGGCCAAAGAACAAAAGAACAGAAGAACCTCGGAAAGAGGGGCAGAAAGGGGATCCACAGATTTGTTGGTACACCATGCCACAAATTTATTCCCACAACAGGCATATACAGTTTTGGCTGATGCACGCCTGGCTGCCAAGATAACATCACAGACTTCGGGTGGAAGTGCAAAAGCCATCAACTGTCACTGCTCAATCTCCATACATGAAGGCGGAGGTTGGACAGGTTCGGGAGAAGAACCGTCCCCTGTTGCTGCGACGGAAGATCCGCCCAAAGAGGCAGTCTGAGTGGAGGATCAATGGACATGCTCAATAGCTCTGGATACCATACTCTCCGTGCCCAGTCCGGAGCCACCAAGATGACTTGGGCCTGGTCATTCCTGATTTTCTTGAGATCTCGGGGCAGAAGAGGTATAGGCTGAAAGGCGTATAGGAGGCCGGAGTTCCACTCGAGACGAAAAGCATCTCCGAGCGAGTGCTGCCTTGGAAACTCCAACGTGCAAAACAGCTGACATTGTGCGTTCTCTGCAGAGGCATACAGATCTAACCAAGGCTCTCCCCACTGCTGAAAGACACCTTGTGCCACCTCCGGATAGTGACAACATTTGTGATAGGCTGTGCACCGACAGCTGAGTTCGTCCGCTCTGATGTTGAGGCCACATCAGTGCGTGGCGGGGAAAGAAAAGAACTGACATCACTGCACGAGGGAGGCATCTATATACTACTCCTGACGTCATCATGGAGACTACGACGCCAACGACCCACGCGGAGTCGACCAATGCCACCTACCGACACGCAAGGGTATTGCTTGAAGAAAAATCTCCAGATCCAGTCTAACGCCTGGGGTAAATTCAAAGGTAAGGAATCCACAACTAGAAGTCTCTATTGGATACATCATTTTCAAATAGACGTCATTTTTGGTATATACAGACAAGACAAGGGGTGGGTCAGTGAAGAATCCACAGGTACATACTGTATCCACCAGCAAAAGCATTCACGAAGACAAGTAACTTGTTCTTTTGATGGATACATCTACCTGTGGATTTCTCACCTTTTGAAAAGAATCCCCAAGAAGTCCTGCAGTCGGAGGTGGGTGCTAGTCTGCCTATACCAAAAAATCTTGCAATACAGAACGATCAAAGTGACCGTCCCTTCTTACCTCAGAGCATAAGCAATAGTTCTTCGCAAAGGTGTGGAGAGAGGCCCAGGTCACTGCTTTACAAATGTCAACCACTGGTACACCCCTAGGCAGAAATGGAAGACTTTGTTCTGGTGGAATGAGCTCTAATACCTTCAGGAGATTCTTTGTTCACCATGGCGAAGTAGATCTTTATGCACAGAATGAGCAACCTGGACAATGTCCTCTTGTGCACAGCCTTGCCTTTCATCTTGCCTATGGTGCCAACAAACAGCTTATCGTTCAGCCAGAGATCACGTATTCTGTCAATATAGCAGCTTACAGCCCTATTAGGGTCAAACCGATGAAGCCTTTCCTCCCCCTTAGATGGATGGGGAGGAGGGCAGGAAGTAGGAAGGGTGACAGACTGGCCCAAGTGGAACGGAGTACCCACTTTTGGCAGAAAAGCAGCCTTGGTTCTCATTATCAACTTATTTGCGTAGAAAGTCGTGAAGCGAGGTTTCACACTTAACACCTGTAACTCACTAACATGTCCAGCCAAAGTTATGGAAACAAGAAATACATTTTTAAACATGAGATGTCTTAAAGGACAACTATGTAAGGGTTCAAACCAAATACCTATAAGGTAAGTCAGTACCAAATTAAGATCACACTGAGGCATGATAAATGGAGCAGGAGGGTACTAATTAGTAAATCCCTTAATAAACCTTAGCACTATGGAGGACTTAAACAGGGAATGTTGGTCGCATAAACATAGGAAAGCCGAAAGGGCAGACAAATATCCTTTAAGTGTTATAACTGCACAATCTTGCTGCGCCACGGAAAGCACAAACCGTAAAATGTCAGACAACCGGGCTTTCAAGGGGTCAATGGAATTTTTCTCACACCATTTTACAAATTTAGCCCATCTGCCGGTGTACACTGACTTGGTGGAGTGTTGCCTGGCCGATAATATAACATTCCCCACATCAAGTAGGGGGGAAAAAGAGCTCAGGTTGCCCAGTTCAATCTCCAGGCATGTAGGTGCAGGCTCTGGAGGTGGGGTGTAGAAACTGCCCTGTGAATGAAGGGCTTCCACGTGAGGAAAATGGAGCAGAGGGCAAAGTGAGAGTTGAAGTAGGTCTGTGTAGCACACCCTGCTTGGCCAATACGGAACTATTAATACAACTTGGGTCCGGTCCTGGTGAAACGTCCTCAGAACTCGAGGAATCAAGTGTATGGGGGAAGGTGTAGAGCAGCTGAGAGCCCCAGTCCAATTGAAACACTTCCCCCAGTGCACCCTGCATCTGATACTGGAGACTGTGGAATGACAGGCAGTGCATGTTCTCGAGAATGTCAAACAGGTCTATCTGAGGGCCCCACACCCATAGCCAGAAGATGTGTAGCACCACCTCCAGATGGAGACACTATTCATGAGCAGCTGAAAAATGCCGGTTGAGAATGTCCGCGAATAAGTTTATAACTCTGGCCAAGTGATTTTCTACGCTGTAAACTCGATGGTCCTGAGCCCACGACCAGAGTTGTAGAGCCTCTCTGCAGAGAAGATACGACCCTACACCTCCCTGTGTATGTACCCCATTGTGGTAAGTACGGTCTGTCAAGACCTGCACTGACTGACCGCAAACGGGAGGGAGCCACTGGTATGCTTTGAAGGGCACATTTGGTGCCCTCCTTGCATACACTGGTTTGCACCAGTTCAGGGAACCCTGTTCCCTACTTTGGCATGAAACTGGACAATGGAAGGGGAGTAACCACTCCCCTGTACATCACAACCCCCAGGGGTGGTGCCCAGAGCTCCTCCAGGTGGCCACTTGTTTCTGCCATCTTAAATCCAAGGTGGACAGAGGCCACTGGGAGCATCTGAGTGACCAAGTCAGGCAAGTGACGTCAAAGCCCCCTCCTGATAGGTGGTCACCCTGCTTTGGTAACCAACCCCCTTCCTCAGCTATTTAGGGTTTCCCTCTCAAGTGGGTTATCAGATTTCACGTGCAAGATTCCAGCAGGACTTCTCTGCATCGTTTACTTCATCTTCTGGACACTTGGACTGCAACTGGACCCTCCCGGAACCGACAATCTGCAACTCCAGCAACAGCTCTGCTCTGCAACATTGTTTCTCTGGCTCCTTCCAGCAACTGCAACATTTCCCTGGCTGTGCATCCTCTGGGAGTGACCAGTCTTCATCCTGCACAAGAAGCAAGAAGGAATCTCACATGGAGTGAAGGAGTCACTCCCCTGCATCTGCAAGCACCAACTGCAATGACAACTGACTGCGTGGATCCTCTCTCCTCCGGAACTGCGTGGATATTGCATCACAGGTGGTGGTCTATAGTGGTACTCTTGGTCCTCTCTACCAGCTTTCTAACTTGGGAGATGGTAAGCTCTTGCCTCTCCTCGCAGGACAGTACCCCTGTGTACCGCAACTCTTGCAACTACCAAGGCTTATGTGTTCCTCCTCCAAGGGATCTTTAGGCTCTGTGTAGCCTCTGCCTCCAGCACTCTTCTGTTTAAAGCACAGTCTCCTGCCTGCTGCTCCAGCAACCTGGGACTCCTCTCCAGGTGTGCTGAGTGAGCCTCACCGCGACCTCCTGTGCCTGCTGCCTGTGGGGGCTGACTCCTCTTCTTGTGACTCTCCCAACTGCTGAGGGTAACCTAGGACTCCCATCCTTGGGTCAAGTCCCTTGGGTTTTGCTGGTCCTCTTTTTGAGGCTGGCTTAGTTTATTGTGTACATCTATGTTGTGGCACCCTATACTGAGTCCAGGCAACCCTTAGTGATAGTGTTTTGGTGCCTAGATAACCAAATCTCTCTAGGGGTAGCTTTGGTGAGCAGCTCAGGTTTATCAGGGAGGAGTGTAAAGCACTCACAATACCACAATAGTCAGTCAGTGATGTGCACACATGAAAGAACCACACCACATGTTTAAAAAACAAAAAAATAAGTATTCTTTATTGTAACACTAGTACTATCCTAACATTGGTATATCGGAGATATCTGTACACAGAAAATATACTTAGTAACAAACAAGAAAAGCATAGAAATACCAGGGGCCCTAACTGTGTGGGGGCAAACCATATACTAAGAAACTGGTATAAGAATGGAGGTACCCAACCAAGGTAACTGTGTTAGGTTCCCAGGGGCTGTGGGAGTACAAAATCACCGAAGGTAAGTAAAAAAAAAAAAAACACGCACCCGTGTGCAGAGGAGCCTGATGTCCCATGGACTAACACAGAAGCGTTGCACTTGAAATTTTCAGGATTCAGTACCTTCCCAGAGGACCAGTTGGAAACCAGTTGGCACAAGGAAGCCTCGTCTGACCAGCTGCTGTCCCAACCTGTGGATCAGGTAAGTGAAACCCAAAGATGTATTTTAAATCAGAAAAACCTGAAAAAGAAGGAGAAAGTCCAGACCACTTGGAGATATCCAGGCAGTGCAGGTAGGCAATGCCCACTCTTCTTGGGGAGAAGCTCCTGAAGTTCGATAAAGGGAAGAGTACAGTTGTGGAGTCCAGGTGATGTAGGAAGATCATTGGAGTCGCCCACGAGATGTCCCACATCGGTCAGCAGACTGCAGAGGGGTCAGTGGTCAGCAGAACCACCAACAAGCAGTGGTAGAAAGTAGGAGAAGCTGCAGTGAAGTTTGCAGGATTTTGGGGACCAGCAAGGTCAAAGAGACTCAGCCCTTTGAGCAGAGTTAGTGCTGGCACTCGGCAAGCAGGAGAGCCAGCAGGAATTGTTAGAGCCCCCACGAAGACCGACTGGCAGCAGACATAGGGAGTGGCAGGGAGGCCTCAGCAGCCCAACAAGGAAGGAGTCCCACACTGCAGGAGTTGGAGGGTGCACGCTGTTCTTGGAGTTGCAGAGCGCTGGGCCTCTTGGAGCTCGAAGATCTCCTGGGGAAGAGTAAAAAAGCCTTGGTAACAGCAACCGACGCGGTGCACAGGGGGTTCCGTTCCAGTGGCCACAGCAAAGGCCCACCATCTCCCAAGTTGGATAGAAGCCAAGTTGGACCTGGAGGGGACCACAGAACCACTGCCTGTGTAGCAGAACATTCTCTATGTCTGTGGGACAGCAGAATCCACCAGCCAGTCACTGTCGCAGAGGTGCCTGCGGATGCAGGGGAGCAACTGCTTTACTCCAAGGGAGATTCCTTCTTGTATCGTGATGCAAACAGAGTCCTTGTGACCCTGGAGGATGCAGAGCCATGAATGTTGCAGAATTCTTGCAAGGGCTGGAGCCCTCCCAACTGGATACAGTCTTGTTGCAGTTCTTAAGGCAGACCAACAGCAGTTCCGAAGGCCAGGTTTGCAGAAGTCTTGCAGAGAGTTCCTTTATAGAGTCTTGCTCAATGAATCTAGGGACCCACCCTCAGAGGAGCCCTAAAGTAACTCAGAAAGGGGGTTGTACACTGTATGCGGTGACCCACCTACCAGAGGGGGTCAGGGACGTCACCCACCTGGCTTCCGGAGGCCTCTGCTCACCTTGTTTCCAAGATGGCAGAATCAAGCGGCTAACTGGCACCTCCCTGGGGGAGGAGCTGGACAGGGGGTGGTCACTCCCCTGTCTTGTGTGGTTTCACGTCAGGATGGGAACTGGGGGTGCAACGTAGTTTATGCAAGGAGAGCACCAAATGTGCCCTTCAAAGAAGTCTGGTAGCACTCAGAGTCCCCCCACCGCAGTCCAGAGACACCCATTTCAAAGGGAGAGGTAGTCACACCCCTTCCCTACAGGAAACCCCTTGTTCCACATTCTCCTGCTCGAGTTAGGTTCATCATCAGGAGGGCAGAACAGTGTTTAGTGTCGGCGGCAGCGCAGGCTGGCATGCAGACCATGCAAGTCTGTACAGGCAGAGTACATGTTATCATGCAACTAACACTGGAATCGGTGTAGTTGCACGATACCAACATGTTTGATACCAAACATGCCTAGGTTTGGTGAAGCCATTATGTAGTTGGACTACTCGTGTTGCCCAGTGTCCCCAATGTACCTTAAAATGGCTTCCCCCCCACTTACAAATCTCAGTTAATACAGTCTGGGGTTAGTAGGGGAACCCCTGCTCATGAGGAGTACCATCACACTCAGGACCACAAGTGCCAAATTCATCAAAGACTTCAAGGAACATTGTCCAAGAGGGCCAAAATAGACACAAATCCTACAATCATGTGAAATCCCACAAAATCCTTTGAAAACATAGGGCCGTATTTATATGTTGGAGGTCAGCCCGTTCACCCACCCAACCCTACCCCCCGCCAGGGTCGACCACCAAATTTTGAAATGTCCATTAGACACAGGGCCAGCTTTAGGGTGAGCTACTAGTGGAGCTGCACTGGGTGCCGACGTTGGGGCGGGGGTGTAAATAGCAGAGGGAATAGCAGGGGTGTAAATAGCGGACGGAATAGCAGGGGTGGATCACTGACCTCACAGGGGGCACTATGTTCAGCAATAACTTACGATTTAAATAAACCTGCTTCAGAGTTTCTTGTGCATCCAGTTTTCAGGCAGCAATAAAAATGCCAAGATAACGCTTGTGATGAGAGAGAGAGAGAGAGAGAGAGAGAGATTTGACCTTAATATACCTGCTACAAGGAACAGGTCTGTACTCTATTTGGATAGGATAACTGTGTGGATTGGTAAAGCCAGCCTTCGCCAGTGCTTTAAAACAAATGAAATGTATGTGAGAGGGGCTAGGGAGAGATGGGGTGGAGGAGGTCACTTTTGTGGG
Source organism: Pleurodeles waltl (assembly GCF_031143425.1). Classification (NCBI taxonomy): domain Eukaryota; kingdom Metazoa; phylum Chordata; class Amphibia; order Caudata; family Salamandridae; genus Pleurodeles; species Pleurodeles waltl. Next base: position 1,404,783,563 of record NC_090447.1, on the reverse strand, counting down.
GTGACGCGGGGGAGACGTAGCCAAAAAGTTTATCGCACTAGGTGGCACAAGCACTAAAGCCGGCCCCAATTACACATTTTGAGAATTGAACTACCAGCATGGCAGTCCCTGTCAATGCAATGAAACTTCGCCAGACTGCTCTATCAAATATTACTGAGCTGTCCGGAAAAGATACCATTTTTTTTTCTCCATAAAGAATATCCCAAAGCGGGACCTTCTTTTTGAATAACAAGTTACTATCTAGTTGCAGATTTGTTTTCACCCAGGCATCACTCTGGATCCGGAGCAGTACCCCTGCATGCCGTTAAGTGGTGTCGATCGGCTTCGTGTCCATAGTCGGTGCCATGCACACCGGATATGAAGTCGCGGGTCCTATGCATGCGCTACCCTGGCGTGTTCACGTCCGTTTCTTTTCTGGACTTTTTATGCTAGTATCGCAGAGCCATGAAAAACACTTACCACTGGTGCGTCAGAACTAGGGCCCTGAAAGGGAAATCCCAGTCCCTTGAAATCAGTTCGCAGAATAGGGAGGGTGGTGGGGTGGTAAGGAATCTGCAACTAGATATTGTCTCTACCAAATAAGGATTTACAGATGCTAAGTACCTTGCTCATCTGATAGAAACATCTAGTTGCTGATTCCTTACCTTGGAATAGATACCCAAGCAATACCGTCCCCGGGGGTCGGTCTTGCAAACCAGTGCCCATCCATACGGACTGGACTGTCCAGGCAGTAGTGTTTGTAAACATGTGCAGAGATGTCCATGTTGCTGCCGGACAGTTGTCCAGGACTGGAACTCCACGTGCTGACGCAGCTTTAGCTCTGATAGAAAGATCACGCAAGTCATCAGGGGGTTGATTTTTAGCCAATGCGTAGACCCATCTGGAGATGGCTCTCCTGCATGCCCTGATCCTTCTTCCCACCCACATAACCAACAAAGAGCTGACTCTTTGGTATAATCATAGTAGAATGCCAACACTCTTTGGGTACAGGCGCTGGAGTCTCTCCTCTTGCGTAAAAAGTAGGCAAATTGATGGATTGGCCTACATTAAAGGGGGAGTACCCACTTTTCAAAGAAAGGAGGCCCTTGTGCAAAGCGCCACTTTGTTAGGATAGATGGAAAAGTAGGGTGGATTAGATGACAATTTCTGCAGCTCACTCACCCTAAGGGCAGATGTAATGGCCATAGTGAAGGCTGTTATCAAAATGAGAAGCCTGAGAGGACAACCATGGCGAGGCTCCAAAGGAGCACACAACAGGAAAGTTAGAACCAAATTCAAGGCCCATTGGGGCATAATGAATGGGGATGAGGGTAACATATGAGTAATGCCTTTAAGGAACCTATTTACAATGGAGAATTTAAACAACGAAGGCTGATCAGGCAACCTCAAAAAAGCAGATATTGCAGACAAATAACCTTTAGGAGTGCCAAGTGCAGAGTCCTGCTGGGCCAAAGAAAGTATAAACAAGAGAACCTCAGAAAGAGGGGCAGAAAGTGGGTCAACATATATGTCTGTGCACCATGTCACAATTTTTTTCCAACAGAAGGCATATACTGTTATGATGGAGTAACACTTGGCTGCCAAGATTACGTTACAGACTACGGGCAGAAGGTCAAAACCTGTCAACTGCTGCTGCTCAATCTTCACGAAAGAAGGCGGAGACTGGATAGGTGTGGGTGGAGAGTCCTCCCCTACTGCTGCAACAAAAGAACCTCCTGAAGGGGGAGTCTGATCGGATGATCGATGGCCATGCTCAATAGCTTGGGATACCAAACTTTTTGTGCCCAGTCCAGAGCCACAGGGAGTACTTGGGCCCGGTCATTCTTGATCTTCTTAAGAACCCTGGGCAGAAGTGGTATGGGCGGAAAGGCATACAAGAGGCCTGAGCTCTACTCGAGATGAAAAGCGTCGCTGAGTGAGTGCCGCCATGGAAACTCCAACGTGCAATACTGCCAGAGCGCAAACAGATTGATGTGGAGTCCAGACTCTGTCGGAGAACAGATGCTTCTGATCTCTGCCTCTCCCAGGCTGCCGACCCATCCCAGGAGTGAAGCAATCTGTCGCTATTTTTAGAACTTGCTGGGGAAGGGAGAGGGACCCAATCACAGTTAGTTAGCGACCACTGCAGAGCCTGCGCAGTTCTCTCAGAGATCTAGACCATGTCAGAGAGATTCCCCTGATTCTGTGCCCACTGGAACTTCAGATCCCACTGCAGAGCCTGCATATGCCATCTGGCATGTGTCACAAGCAGGAGGCCATGAGGCCCAGCAGCCTCAGAGTAATTCTCACTGAAATCCAGGATACAGACTGAAACATGTGTATCTCACCCTGAATATGCTGGACTCTCCGCCTGGGAGGATAAGCACAGAACTGCACTGTTTCCAGAACAGTTCTGATAAAAGGGAGCGTCAGGAGTCAGGTGCTACTTTGGCACATTTACAGTGAACCCCAACAAAAACAGGGGTCCCCGTAGACTGGAGGTGTAAGACGACAGCCTAGGACAAGCCAGCCTTCAACAGCCAGTTGCTGAGATAAGGAAAGACTGGAACCCCTAATCTGCGCAGAGAGCTGCAACCACCGCCATCACCTTGGTGAACACCCGAGGGGCACTGGTAAGGCAAAAGGGAGCACAGCGAACTGAAAGTGCTTGTGGCCCACCATGAACCACAAGTAACATCTGTGGGCAGGGAAGAGGGTAATGTGGAAGTGAGCATCGTGCAAGTTCAGTGCCAACATCCAGTCTCCTGGGTCCACAGCAGATGAAACTTAAGCCAAAGTGAGCATTTTTAATTACTCCTTTTTGAGGAAGAGATTGAAGGACCAGAGGTCTAGGATAGGGCAGAGGTCCTTGTCCTCACTGGGAATCAGAAAGAAGCGGGAATAACAACCACAACCTACTTCTGGCACACGTACCCCTTCTATGTCTGCCTTGGCCAAGAAAGCCGCAATCTCCACACGGAGAAGTGCCAAGTGATCCTCCATCGTCGATCGTAAGATGGTGACATGGCTGGAGGGGTAGTCTCAAAAGAAAGGGAAAAGCCCCTCCACACTATCTGCAAAACCCACATTCCTGACTTGATGAATTGCCAGTAGAGCAGGTGATGGCAAATCCTGCCTTGGACTGAACCCTGATAGGGAATAGTCAGACTAAGGTTTGGAGGCAACTGCAGCGGGAGGGGCTGTGGACTGGCCAGGCTGTGGGATCCCCTGATCCACGAGCACGGTTGATCTCACATTCCCGACCATGCAGAGGCTGGGCAGCATGCGCAGTGGCTGGAAGGGAACGGATGTGGTGGAACGCCCCTTCTGTAGCCACGAAAGGGGCAAAAACGGATGGCAGTGACAGAGGGGCTGCCGCAAGGCCCAAGGACCTGGCCATAGCATGAGAATCCTTGAAACGCTTGAGCGCTGAATCTGCTTTGACTCCGAAGAGTCTAGTGCCATCAAAAGGCATGTCCAGAAGACTGGCTTGCACATCCCCTGAAAAGTCAGATATCCTCAACCAGGTGTTGTGTGGCACCTCAGGGCCACCGTCGATGCAACCTCTCCCAGTGAGTCAATCGTGTACAGTCCACATCTGATTGTGAACTTTGCTCCGTCTCTCCCATCAGCAACTGCTTGGGAGTGTACAGTCCTGACCTCTTTTGTGACCTGAGGCAGCACTTGCGCAAACGTATTCCACAGCATGTGGGAGTAACAGCCCAAAATGCAGGCAGTGTTCACAGACCGCAATGCCAGGCTGGCAGAAGAAAACATCTTCCCGAGCTGCTCCATCCTTCTGGATTCCTTGTCCGGGAGTGCAGAAAAGAATGCGCCCTGGGACAAAGAGGCTTGGATAACCAAGCTCCTGGGGGAAGGGTGATGCATCAGGAATGCTGGGTCAGATGGAGCAGGTCGAGGGTGGCGGGCAATAGCCCTGTTCACAGAGCCCCTGGGCTGGGTTTGGACCAGGTAACCAGCAGGACATCAGTAAGGGCTTCATTAAAGGGAGGTCGGGGTTTAGAGGATGAAACCCCAGGCTGAAACACCTCTATCAGGAGTTTAGTCCTGACTGCCACAAAAGGTAGATAGAGGTCCAAGGACTCTGCCACTCTTCGCACCACCACCATGGAACAGGACGTTCCCTTTTAACATAGCCACGTAGGGGGAGAAAGCATGCCAGACCACCAACCTCTCCCAGGTCCATATGGCAGTCTTAGGGTCCTGTAGCTGGTATTCTAGAGGGTATAGCAACCCTTCCCATTCCTCACCATACCCAATCCCATATGAATAAGGGTCAGGATCTGACATGGGGTTAAGACCCCTGCTGAAGTCGGAATCAGCATCGCATAACATCGATCCCGCTCCGTGTCGGCATCAGCAATGAGCATGGAACTGATGCCATACAGGGGCACAGACGATGTTGGGAGCGTTGACATCAGAACCGGCGTCAGGGAAGGTTGAGGTGGTACAACCGATGCTGGTTGGCATCCAGGCATGGATCCACAGGTGCCTGCTCTGCTTTTGAAGCCTAGCATGGGTCTAGTTCAACACTGTTCTGTCCTCTCCATTTCCAATTGAGGGTATCAGGCAGGGATGCCCCCTCTCTACTCTCCTCTTTGCACTTGTGGTTGAGTCACTAGCAAAATGGACCCATCAAAACGCCCAACTACTGGGTGTCTCCGGAACGCTACATATGAAGAAAGAGTTCCTCTATGTCGATGACCTCCAGTCTATGTGCAGAGAATGGAGCAATCCACCCCCAGAGTTCTGGAAATGCTGCTTACCTAAGGAGAGGCCTCTGGCCTACACATGAATCATTATAAGTCCCAATATGCCCTTGTAGCGGGCCCTTGCCCCACGGTTGCGACTGCCCGGCCCTCTTACACTGACAGATGGACCCTTTAAAACTTGGGAATACCTTGCACCACAGACCAACAACAATCCTGGAAACTCAATAGTGCCCCCTTAGTGCAAAGCAGGCATAGAGAGAGACTGATCTGTGACAAACTTACTTTATCAAATATGGGTTTAGAAGCCCTGTTTAAAATGGTGGCTTTGCTGCAATTTTTACAAGTCTTTTAAAATGTCCCCTACTCCATACCCCTCCCGTCTCACTGCTCTGAAACTGCTGCACTACTCAGTGAATATCTTTGAGATGGCACACAAGTTTCTCTTGTGCAATGCATTCAAGACCCATTCAATGGTGGACTGGGGATCCCAGATATACACTTCTACTACTGGGTATCACACCTGGTGCTAATTAATGACTGGATATTTGGGGACCAGAGTAACCCGCCTTACACGTAGAATGCAACTCTATGGCTTATTGGTTCTGATGGGAATACTAAACAAAACCCTGACCTGCTGGCACAACACTCTTAAGTCCATCACATGGTATAAGACCATTACTAATGAAAACTCACTATTGTGGGGGTGGATACAGGCTGGCAGGTTTCCATGCCTGGGATTGCTTGGTGTTTCAAAAACAGCTGGTCGGGAGATTACATCAAGACACTTGACACCCTGACTGCAGAATTCCAGCTACATAAAACCCAATTCTTCTGCTATTCTGACAAAATACAACCCTCTCCTTGGAAAAAATACTGTTGTTTAAACCAATCGAGCCTAAAGGTGACAATGTAACATCTGAGAAATAAAGGGATCGCCAGTATACACATCTCGTTGGTAGTAAACAAACCAGACCCCTTCACACGCCTACAGGACAACTGGCACCAGGATGTTGGTCCACTAACGGATGAAGAGAGGCAAAAAGCAAAAAGCTAAATTGGCTGCCAGATGTCTTACGTCCACTAAGATCAGGCTAACTTAATATAATGTTTTTCACAGGGTATATTATGATCCAAATAATACATGGCTTAAGGGAAACAAGCAGGACGACCACTGTCGGAGGTGCCTAGCAGTGTGTAAAATGTTATTTTATATGATATGGGACTGCCCCCTCACTATCGCATACTGGACTACAATAAAATGATACCCTCAGTCGGCTTTTGAGCTATACACTAACTAAACCCAAGCATGCAATAGATACCAAAGAATTGGAGGCAAATGGAAGAATGGGTGTTCGCAGCTTAGTGGCTATCGGTTTGATGGTGGCAAAATGTGACATTGCTCAACGTTAGATGCTGGATCACACTTGCCACTCCATAAATTTGGTGAAGGGACCCAGGGAATGGAGATCTGTGCTGCATCTAAGAAATCAGTGTATACAACTCGTGACTGCCCATGAAAATACCATAAGATATGTGATGCATAGTAGGACCACCTTAACTACTGGGCTACTGGCAACTGGGCTGTAAAGATTTTTCTGTATGACTCGATGCAGTGTCAAATTGTAATAGGGAGTTATGTATTGTTCACCACATTGTTTAAAATGCAAATAAAAAGATTTTCTAAAAAAAAAAAATTTGGTTAGCATTTGAATATTCTATACACAGATACTCTTACCCAATATATTTTAACCCAATACAGCTTTAAGGTAATTGGTATGACAGTGTTAAAACTCATGAGAAAGACAACACAGAGAAGCATAAAGAGCATAAAATCTCCTTGTATTTTTATATGACCAAGGGTACTCACGTCGAGCTGAAGTCTGCCCAGTTATTGGCATTAGTACAAGCCTCTGGGGAGGCCGTGGTTGTTACAGTAGTAGGTGTCACATGGACAGATGTTTTTGATGTAGATTCTGTTACTTGCTTCAAAGTGCTTGTTGCTTCGCTTTCAGCAATTTTCTCTGCATAATTTGCAGGGAACCAGCCAGTTTTACCTTTTATTTCTCCTCCGAGCCAACCAGGTTCCCCTGTCTGGCTTTCATCAACCTACACAAAGTTAAAAAAAAAAAGAAAATATATATGAACATAAATACATCCCAAGTGCAGTAGCTGCTATTTACGTGTGTTACAAAAATAATATAAACTGTTGCAAAATGTAAATGGCAAGGACATTAAATCACAATATTGTTAGTTGCCTGTGTGATATCCTAAGCTCTCATAACACTGGCAGCAATGGGATACCTCAATGCCTTTAGTGGTTGAAATAAACAAATTACTTACCTTTTAACTCTTAACTAACTTATTCTTCTGATAGAGATCTCAAACAGAGCTTCCTCACCTTTTTAATAGATACCAATGCAGTAACTGTTTGGAGGTGGGTCTGTGAAAGAACACAAACACAAAAAGCCCTTTACGACTGTGCAGGCGAAATTACTCTCTCAGCGAATCTGGCTGTAATACTGCATGAAAGCCTGGGGTGATGCCCACTTAGCTGCCTGGCAGATGTCAAATGGTAGTAGCTTTAGCCTTGGTGGATGGTCTGGGAAGTATGTAGTGTACTGTGGGTAGACACAGAGCTTGGAGCTCACTTACATACAGTGATGACAATGAAACAGTCTTGCAAGCAAGAAGCTGCAAGGAACAGCTATGAAGTGGCTCAAAGGGAGTATACATCAAATATGGGCGGATCAAGTTAAGGTCCCATCATGGCATGAGAAAGGGAGAGGGAAGAATCTGGTGTGAAAAGTTTTTAAAAAATGCATCACAGTCAGCGACTTAGATAATGAATGCTGATCCAGCAAATGCAAAAAGTCTGAAAGGTACCCTTTAACTGTGCCCAGAGCAAAGCCTTGCCAGGCAAGAGACAAACCCAAACAACAAAACTTAAGATTACTTTTGTTGGAGGGGGGTCAATCTACTGCATGCAGTGTCAAGCCACAAACTTGTCCAAATGAGAAGCGTATAACGTTTTTGTCAAGGGAATGCCTGTCGAGATGACATTAACTGTCTCAGAGGAAGGTTGCTTTGGCAGCAAATTGTCACAGAGAGGCAACCTGATTGGAGGAGAGATGCTCAAACCCAGGAGTTCTGGGGCACTAGGCTGACTTGGGCCTGGTCGGTCTTGATCTTCAGAACACAGGGCAGAAGAGATATTGTGAGGAAGGCATACAGGAGTCCTGAGATCCACCCTAGTTGGAACACGTCTCTGGGAAAGAGACGTTTAAAAAATGTCATCACACAAAACTGCTTACAATGTGTGATCTCGGCAGTGGCAAATAGAGGTTCTTCCCATTCACTGACAGGTGGAACTGCAATTAATGATCGGCTAGTGGGTGATAGCTGCATTTTCCTGCCATGGTAATCAAGGAGTCTGCCAGGTAGTGCGCCACCAAGAAAATTTCTTGATGGTCCAGCCATTTCCAGAGGTTCAGGGACTCCTGGAACAGAATGTGTGACCTTGTTTGTTGAAATACCACATGTGGTGGTGTTGTCTGTAAACCTGTACCAGACTCTCCTTCATAGATGGAAGCAAGGCTATTAATGCCAGCTGGATGGCTCTCAGCTTCCTTGATGTGGAACATGGATTTCATGGGAGACCAGAGGCCTCTGATCTCCCAAGATGGACACCCCCCAACCCAGGAATAAGACACAGATCACCACTGTCAGCTCTGGGTGGGGTATAGAGAGGGGTCTCCCACTGACCAAAGTTGAGGTACAGAAACCACCACTGCATTTCTGTTGCAGTTTCCACTGAATGTGGTCGGAAAGGTTTCCTTAATGTTGGGCCCACTGAAATTTTAGATACCACTACAGAGAGCACATATGCCACCTGGCATGTCTGACCAGCAGGATGCAGGAGGCCATCAATCCCAATAGCCTCAGAGTCAATCTCACTAAAATCTAGAAAAGAGAATGAATGATAGGAATCAAAGCTTGCATGTCCTGTACTAGCCGTATTCTGGAGGTGGCTGAGGACTGACTGGAGCAAGCCACCCTTTAACAGTCAGTCGTCAAGGTAGGGGGAAGACCAGACCTTGACCTTTGAAGGTGTGCTGTAATCAACTCCACTTTAGTTAACACCCAAGGAGTGGTGGTGAGACCAATGGACAGCTTGGCAAACTGAAAATGCTCCTGTCCCACTGTGAGCCTCCGATATTGCTGATGGGCCTGCAGGACAGCAATAAGGAAATAGGTATCCTTCAGATCCAACTTCACCATCCAGCCTCCAGTGTTGAGGGCAGACAAGACCTGGGCAACGGTGAGCATAATGGATTTGTCCTTTCAGTGGATGGTATTGATAGGGCGCAAGTCTAAAATAGGACAAAAGCTTCAGTGTTTATTTAGCCCCAGAAAGAATCAGGAATAGCAACCATGACCTACTTCTGGTGCAGGTACCCTATCAAAAGCCCCTTTGGCCAAAAAAGCTTGTACTTCTTGGCGTGAAATGGACAGATGGTCCTCCATCAGTCAGTCTGGGATCAGTGAAAGGTGCAACTGAGTGGCTATGAAGGGTGGGTCATATTCCTTCTCTATAATCTGCGTGACCCATCCTTCCGATGTACCTAGCGAGAATCAATGGATCCTCTCTCCAACTGGATAGCTGTGCTCCACTAATGGCATGCTAAAGGGGTTTGGCAGGGTGGTGCAGGAGGAGGGAACTATGGGGGGCATAGGTAGGCTGACTGGTTTGTTAACCCTCACCATGAGGGTCAGTGGGTGCAATGGGCGCGCAGCCTGAGCCACACAATTGATGAACACTTGCTGAGGTTGAAGTGGCTGTCAGGACGGGTGCCTCGAAACCACAAAAGGAAAGGTATGTCTCATGCAGCTGGTGGCCCATATAATCCCAGGGAGCGTGCTGTGGCTCTGATTTTGATGAATCACTTCAGAGCAGAATCTGCCTTATCCAAAAAAATGGTGAGACATGTCATAGGACATGTTCATATGGACAACTAGACAGCACCTGAAATACCCGTTAACCACAGCTCACCCGATGAAATCAGTGGTGTCTAAGTCACAACAAATTGTTCATTTGGCTGAATCAGACAGTATATAGCTTGGGTCATGACAGGTCGAAGGTCTTCCAGGACACCCTGGAGGACTTCAGACACTGAATCCCTAAGAGTGAGGGAAAAGCAGCCCAGGAGGCAACTGATGCAAGAAAATACACTCTTCCCAAATGTTTCCACTTCTCTGGATTCCTCATCCGGGTGAGTAGTTAGAAAAGTATTTATTTTTTTTGCCTGCATCCAAGCTCGGCGGATATGGAAGCTGAGACAAAAATTCAGGGTCACCTGGGGCATCTTGCCATTTGTCAACTTAATGGTGGGACAGAACAACGTTTGGGCCATGTCCCTAGGACAGTATCAGTAAGTGCCTTGATGCAAGGTAGTAGGTGCACAGTAACGGTCTACCGTGGCTGGAGAACTTTGGTCAAGAAATTGGTTTTAACTTCTAAGGTGGGGAGTTGGTGGTCGAGAACTTTAGACGTCCACTGCACGAATGCAGCAAAGGAAGCATTTTCTTCTGTGGCAGGACCTGGAGGTGTGAGAAGGCCAGAATCAGGAGAGGTGTCAAGGCCACTGGCCTCTTGGAGATCATCATACCAATTCTCTTCACGGTAGGGCTGGCCAATTTTATCATCTGCGTCAGATTCTGTGCCTAACGGTGAATGCAAGGTGCGAGGTCTTCCTTAGAGGTAGAATGTCAAGCGCAGGTTGCAGTTCGATGGCGAAGGAGTCGGCATCAGCAACAATGCATAAGGATCGACCATGGATAGTGGAGCCAGAGTAAGTACAGAGCTGGGGATGGCCAGGTTTGGGTGTCATAGGGTCCAACTGGCACCAAGGGTGAACCCTCTTGAAGTATTCCCAGATGGGAGGCTCTAAGCTCCTTGGGGCCCACAGAGGCACCAAAATTGGCCTGAAGGCATCCAAAGAGTTGAAGCATGGCCTCCGGGAACTCTTGGCTCTGCCTTTGTATGGTGATGGCCTCAAACATGGATTCTGCCAGGAAAATTGGCTGGATTGATTCAAACGTTTACTGACTTCAGGAGCTAAATTGGGATGAATGGTGACACCCTGACGACTTCTCAGGAGTATGAGTGGTGGGACGGAGCTTAGTCCTGTATATATTTGTTATGTTTTTTCTTCAATTTAAAGATTTGAAGTGAAAGGACGAACAGCCACAGGACCAACTCCTGTGAATTCCTGACCAGTTATGAGACCAAGACTCCATCTCTGGACAGAACTCAACAAAGTCTCCCAGTATTTGGTAGTCTAAAATGTTGCCTTGTGATCCCGTATTGCCTACGTCTTCACCCTTTAGTTACTGTATAAACAACAAGTGGGGTAGGGGCCCTGTCCCACAGCACATTGATTGACTAATGTTATCACAGGAATTAGGCAATCCCGTAGAATAACCAAGGCTGTGGGGCCCTCCTTTTACTAAGACATCTGAACACATATTGAAATCAAAATGCATTCAATGGTAAGAAATGTGCTGACAGTTTTTGAAACGCATAAGATATTGTAAGAGAACCCAAAAAATTTACTTCAATGTCACCAAAACAAAAGCTCTTTGTATTTTTATTTTGTTTAAACTTCTATTAAAAAGATCAGAAGGCTGTCTTGTACCTCTTCTCAGTGAAAAGTATGGATAAAGCATGCGGTGAACAAAAACAATGCTTTAGGGGAGTCATAAAAGAGAGATATATAATTCATAACTTTGCATCCAATAGCATGCCACTTTGATACATGCACTCTCAATCCACAAGTGAAAATCTTGCTCTGCACCACCTATTTCTTATCGGAGTACTTAGCATAATGCCAGCTCTTTCTTAATTATCATTACAAAGACAATCTCCACATAATGAGACAGGACTGCTCAAATCAAATAAGATTTGGTAGAAACATTTCAAGACTTGGTATATAACTTCCAATTCAAGTTAACCAGTAAAATTGGTCTATAGTTTTTACATAACGCTACATCGCTGCTTTCTTTAGGAATGGCAGAAATCACCACCTTAAGAAAGGAAACCTTCAATTTATTTTCTGGAATGAATGTATAACACAAGTAAAAGAGTTGGGAAGCTACAAATTAAAACTACCAGGAAACCATAGGAACATGGAATGCTTTACTTCTTTAACAGATGCAAGTGCTTTATAATCTCTTCAGCAGTGCAATTGTCTTTCAGAAAAAATATATCACAATCATTCAATGAATTTTTTAAAATTTGAAATACTATTTTCATAAGCATGTAGTCCTGAAGACTTTTCTAGTATATGAAACATCTCAATAGGTAAAAACAGCTATTAATATTAGTATTTGAAATGGCGTTGCTACCACACATACTCTAAAAAGCTTAAGCGATTTCTTGTTAATATTCAAATAACCATTGTCCATTTTGTTTTGTTCACCACAATATTTGTCTTTAGCTGAATAGCACATGCGTTTTCCGTAGTTTAAATTATAGCTTAAATAAATTCTTCAGGTACTAAACTTGAAAAACTAAAGTATGCATTCTGTAAAAACTTGCATTTCAGCATCTCTTTGAAGTTCTTATCAGAGATGATAATTTTATGAGCGACCTAGCAATGGAATTCCTAGCAGATGCCTTGTAGATTTCCTAATTGATCTGTACAGAATATCTGCAATGAGGCTGAGTTAAAAAAAGAAAAAAAAAAAGAAAAAATCTTCAGCAGAGTCTCCAAATTTTACATGTAAACTATGCATCGTTCATGAAACTAGTTTTGATCCTTAATCTTCTGTATATTTGAAAAGGTAAAATCAAAATTCAATACAACCTGCACATAATCTGATAAAGAATGGGTACAAATTCAAACTGAAGACTGTTAGTAGGATTCAAGCTCTTAGGGTCAATTATAGAATAGAAGTAAGTGATCAGGGAAGAAAAAAAAAAAAAATCACAAACATCCTAATTACATGTTCATCAGGATTCAGTTAGCAGTCTGCGTGTAAACTCTTGAAAACATTTTTGTATCCTATTCAAAATATATTCAAATTTAGATTTCACACTAAGAAACTGCTCTAGTATTCAACTACAATCAACCCCTACTAATATATATGGTAGTGCATGACAACAGTATTACCCAATAGGAGACTCTTTATAATGTGATGGTCTACATACATTTAATGCATAAACAGGTATATCGTCTAGTTGTAGGCCCAATAAAATCATTCTACTTTCCGAATCCTTCTCTTGAGACAGAAAATCAATATTTATCACTTTATACTCACTTTCTGAAATGCTTCTGAAATTAAAATACAACCCATTAACGTTTTTCTTTTCAGTTTTTTAAGGGTCCCTGTCTCATCAGCAGACAAACGGGATTCTTGAACTAGTGTAATATTAGCCTTAAGCCTAGTTAACTGTGAAAAGAACAAGTTACTCACCTTTGGTAAAGCTTTTTCTGGTGGATACAGTATCTACCTTTGGATTCCTCACATTCTGAATTCTCCCAATACACCAGCATTCCATGGAAATCTTTTCTTTCTAGCTCTCCACATCGAAGAGGACGTCATAATGGAACGGCTCAGCACACAACTCCGTTCGACGTCTTCAGAGCCATAAGAAGTCCTCGCCGACATGCTGACATCAGTTTCACCCACTTTTACCATGCCTTAGAGGGCGAACAGGAGAACAGCAACATCACAAGCACAACATGTGCAAATAATACAAGAATGGAAAATGTCACTTACCCAGTGTACATCTGTTCGTGGCATGAGATGCTGCAGATTCACATGCTGTGCATTATCCTGCCATCTAGTGTTGGGCTTGGAGTGTTACAAGTTGTTTTTCTTCGAAGAAGTCTTTTCAAGTCACAAGACCGAGGGACTCCTCCCTTTCGGCTCCATTGTGCATGGGCATCGACTCCATCTTAGATTGTTTTCCCCGCAGAGGTTGAGGTAGGAGTTGTGAATATACTAGATGTGCCCATGCAATGGAGTAGGTATGTATGTACATAATGTGTATTAAAATAATATTTATTTACAAATGTACAATTTTCATTCAACTAATAACGGCTACAGGCTCCCGGGGAGGTGGGAGGGCGCATGTGAATCTGCAGCGTCTCATGCCACGAACAGATGTATACTGGGTAAGTGACATTTTCCGTTCAGTGGCATGTGTAGCTGCAGATACCCATGCTGTGCATAGACTAATAAGCAGTAATCTCCCCAAAAAGCTGTGGCTTAGCCTGTAGGAGTTGAAGTTGTCTGAAATAATGTTCTTAATACAGCCTGTCCTGCTGTGGCTTGTTGTGTTGTTAACACATCTACACAGTAATGCTTCGAGAATGTATGAGGCATAGACCAGGTGGCTGCCTTACAAATTTCTGTCATAGGTATATCCCCCAGAAAAGCCATTGTGGTGCCTTTTTTCCTAGTGGAATGCACTCTTGGTGTAATAGGTAGATCTCTTTTTGCTTTAATATAGCAAGTTTGAATACATTTAACTATCCAGCTGGCGATGCCTTGTTTGGATATAGGATTACCTGCATGAGGTTTTTGGAAGGCTACGAACAATTGTTTTGTTTTACGAATTTTTTTTGTTCTGTCAATGTAATACATTAGTGCACTTTTTATGTCTAATGTATGTAAGGCTCTTTCGGCTACTGAGTCTGGTTGTGGAAAGAAGACTGGGAGTTCCACTGTTTGGTTTAGGTGGAATGGTGATATGACCTTTGGTAGGAATTTGGGATTTGTACGAAGAACCACTTTATGTTTATGTATTTGTATAAAGGGTTCTTGTATAGTAAATGCTTGTATCTCACTTACTCTTCTAAGTGATGTGATAGCTATTAGAAAGGCTACTTTCCAGGTTAAGTATTGCATTTCACAAGAGTGCATGGGTTCGAATGGTGGTCCCATGAGTCGTGTTAATACAATATTAAGGTTCCACGAAGGTACTGGTGGTGTTCTCGGGGGTATGATTCTTTTTAATCCCTCCATAAATGCTTTGATGACTGGGATTCTAAAAAGCGATGTTGAATGTGTAATCTGCAGATGGGCAGATATTGCTGTGAGATGCATTTTAATTGAAGAGAATGCTAGCTTAGACTTTTGTAAGTGTAATAAGTAGCTTACAATATCCTTTGCGGAAGCATGTAGTGGTTGAATTTGACAAGTGTGGCAGTAGTAAACAAATATTTTCCATTTGTTTGCGTAACAATGTCTTGTAGTAGGTTTTCTAGCTTGTTTAATGACCTCCATAAATTCTTGTGTAAGGTCTAAGTGTCCAAATTCTAAGACTTCAGGAGCCAGATTGCTAGATTGAGCGATGCTGGATTCGGGTGTCTGATCTGTTGTTTGTGTTGAGTTAACAGATCTGGCCTGTTTGGTAATTTGATGTGAGGAACTAATGATAGGTCCAGCAGTGTTGTGTACCACGGTTGGCGAGCCCAGGTTGGTGCTATGAGTATTAGTTTGAGTCTGTTTTGACTTAGTTTGTTTACCAGATAAGGAATGAGTGGGAGAGGGGTAAAAAAAGCGTAAGCAAATATCCCTGATCAACTGATCCATAACGCATTGCTCTTGGATTGAGGGTGTGGGTACCTGGACGTGAAGTTTTGGCATTTGGCATTTTCTTTTGTTGTGAATAGGTCTATTTTTGGTGTTCCCCAGCGTAGGAAGTAATCCTGTAGGACCTGGGGATGAATTTCCCATTCGTGTGTTTGCTGGTGATCTCGACTGAGATTATCAGCCAACTGGTTCTGAAGGCCTGGGATGTATTGTGCTATTAGGCAAACGTGATTGTGAATTGCCCAATGCCAAATTTATTGTGCTAAGAGACACAGTTGTGACGAGTGTGTCCCTCCTTGTTTGATGAGATAATACATTGTTGTCATGTTGTCGGTTTTGAGAAGAATGTGTTTGTGGGCTATTAGTGGTTGAAATGCTTTTAATGCTAGAAACACTGCCAACAGTTCTAAATGATTTATGTGGAGTTGTTTGTGTTGATTGTCCCATTGTCCCTGTATGCTGTGCTTGTTGAGGTGTGCTCCCCACCCCATCATGGAAGCATCTGTTGTGATCACATTTTGAGGAACTGGGTCCTGGAACGGTCGCCCTTGGTTTAAATTTATAGGGTTCCACCATTGAAGCGAGAAGTGTGTCTGGCGGTCTATCAACACTAAATCTTGGAGTTGACCCTGTGCTTGTTTCCATTGTTTTGCTAGGCACTGTTGTAAGGGCCGCATGTGTAATCTCGCGGTTGGGACAATGGCTATGCATGAAGACATCATGCCTAGAAGTTTCATTACAAACCTTATGGGTAGTGTTGGTTTGGCTGTATGCTTGATGTTATATTTTTGAACGCTTGGACCCTTTGTGGACTTGGAGTGGCAATCGCTTTTTGTGTGTTGAGTGTTGCTCCCAAGTATTGTTGTATTTGGGATGGCTGCAGATGTGATTTCTGGTAATTTATAGAAAACCCTAGTTTGTGTAGAGTTTCTATAACGTATTGCGTGTGAAGAAGACACTGTTGTTGAGTGCTGGTTTTTATTAGCCAGTCGTCTAAGTATGGGAATACGTGCATGTGCTGTCTCCTTATGTGAGCGGCTACTACTGCAAGCCATTTTGTGAATACTCTTGGGGCTGTTGTTATCCCGAACGAACGGTAACACTTTGAATTGATAGTGTACGCCGTGTATTACAAACCTTGAGTATTTTCTGTGAGAAGGATAGATGGGTATGTGAAAGTAGGCATCCTTGAGATCTAACGTTGACATGAAGTCCTCCTTTTTTAGTAAGGGAACCACGTCTTGAAGTGTTAACATATGGCAGTGATCCGACTTGATGAAGCGATTCAGTGTTCTGAGGTCTAATATAGGTCTTAACGTTTTGTCCTTCTTTGGAATTAGGAAGTATAGTGAGTAGACGCCTGTTCCTTTCTGATGGTTGGGTACCAACTCCATTGCTTGTTTTTGTAATAATGCTTGGACCTCTAGTTGTAATAGGTCTAAGTGTTGTTTGGACATATTGTGTGCCCTTGGGGGCACATCGGACGGGAAATTTGTGAATTCTATGCAATAACCATGTTGGATAATGGCTAGGACCCATGCGTCCGTAGTAATGTGTGTCCAGTTTTGATAGTATGCAGTAAGTCTCCCCCCCCCCACTGGTGTTAAGTGTTGGGGTTTTGTGACATTGAAGTCACTGGTTTGTTTTAGGTGCCTGGAACTTTCCCCTTCTTGGGAATTTTCCACCTCTATATGAGCCACGAAACCCTCCCCTTTGGTATTGTGCCTGATAGGTTGGTCTGGTTTGCGAGGTGGAAGGCTCTGGTGTTTGCATTCGAAACCCCCCTCTAAATGGTGGCTTTCTCAATGTGCCTCTGCCCTGTGGGGAGTAGAGCGCGCCCATGGCTTTGGCCGTGTCCATGTCCTTCTTTAGTTTTTCAATTGCTGTGTCCACCTCCGGCCCAAACAATTGTTCCTGGTTAAAAGGCATGTTCAACACTGCTTGTTGGATTTCTGGGTTGAATCCGGAGCTTCGTAACCATGCATGCCTGCGAATGGTTACCGCAGTGTTGACCATTCGTGCTGCCATGTCTGCAGAGTCTAATGCGGACCTTATTTGGTTGTTGGATATTGCTTGTCCTTCTTCCACAACCTGCTGGGCACGTTTCTGATGTTCTTTGGGCAAGTGTTGTATAATGTGTTGCATCTCGTCCCAGTGTGCCCTGTCATAGCGAGCAAGTAGGGCTTGTGAGTTTGCGATCCGCCATTGATTGGCTGCCTGTGCTGCCACTCGTTTGCCCGCTGCGTCAAACTTCCTACTCTCTTTGTCAGGCGGTGGGGCGTCTCCTGACGATTGAGAGTTTGCCCTCTTTCTTGCTGCTCCTACAACCACCGAGTCTGGTGTAAGTTGCTGTGTTATAAACACAGGATCCGTTGGGGGAGGCTTGTATTTTTTCTCCACCCTAGGCGTGATAGCCCTTCCTTTGACTGGCTCCTGGAATACCTGTTTTGCATGTTTGAGCATGCCCGGGAGCATTGGCAGACTCTGGTAGGAAGTGTGGGTGGATGTCAAGGTGTTGAACAGGAAATCGTCCTCTATTGGCTCAGAGTGCATTGCTACATTGTGGAACGTAGCTGCCCTTGAGAGTACCTGTGTATATGCAGTACTGTCCTCTGGAGGTGACGGCTTTGTTGGGTAACAGTCTGGACTGTTGTCTGATACTCGTGCATCATACAAGTCCCATGCACCAAGATCATCCTGCGTCATCCCTGTATGCGTAGGTGAACGCATAGGAGGTGTTTCCACCGGAGACAACTGTGGTGAGTGTAGTGGGGAAGGTTGTGGCGAAAAACTTGGTGGTGGTGTTTTTTTATTTGGCCACCTTCGCCTTTGGCTGCATTTCTGACTCTTGAAATGCCAGTTTTCTTTTTGTTTTAATTGGAGGAAGAGTTTGTATTTTTCCAGTCTCTTTCTGGATATGCAACCTCCTTTGCGTATGGTCTGGCTCAACCATACTTATTTCCTGCTCAAATCTGGGCTTTTCATGCATTTGGCTGGAAAGTCCTTGCTCTTCTGTATAAGAGCTTCTTTTCGGCTCCAAAGCCCCTTTTTTCAGTACCGAAGTTTCCGATAAAGTCTTTTTCGGTTCCAACATTATTTTTCTCACCTTGGGTGAGTCGAACTCTTGGTGTCGAGATCGTTTGGTGCCGGAATCTCGACCGGAGTCGGAAGTCTTCGGAAAATCTCTGCCCTTTTTCGGTGACTATGTTTGGTCACCTTCTTTTCGATGGGTTAAGCCATGGCCTGCTGGCGGTGGCGTTCCCTTGGCCTTAACGATCTTTGTGTGAGTCTTGGACGGGGCAGTTTTACTCACTGTTTTCTGCATCGTCGGGGTTCGCTCACTTTCGGAATCGTCAGAGTCCGTCCCCTGGATAGAAATTCTTTCCTCCTCCTCGGCGTTGAGTTGTTCTCTCAGTGTCAACGCCATTTGTAGTCTTCTCGCTCGTCAATCACGAAGGGTCTTTTTTGATCGAAACGCTCAACAGGCCTCACAAGTATCCTCCCTGTGTTCTGGTGATAAACACAGATTACAGACCAGGTGTAGGTCTGTATAAGGATACTTCGAGTGGCACTTCGGACAGAAGCGGAAGGGGGTCCGATCCATTAGTCTTCGTCGATGGAAGCGTTCGGGCTGACCAGGCCCTGCTGAAGATCGGAAGCCCCGAAGGGCCGCCGGAGCGCCTCTGCGATCGGTGCCGATACAATAACACTAACCAGGTACCGAGCGATAACAATACCGTCAAATTTTTTAATATTTAGCTAACTTTCCCGATTCAAAATACGGAGCGAAGAGGAACACGTCCGAACCCGATGGCGGAAAGAAAACAATCTAAAATGGAGTCGACGCCCATGCGCAATGGAGCCGAAATTGAGGAGTCCCTCGGTCTCGTGACTCGAAAAGACTTCTTCGAAGAAAAACAACTTGTAACACTCCGAGCCCAACACTAGATGGCAAGATAATGCACAGCATGTGTATCTGCAGCTACACATGCCACCAAACTTATATATACATCTATATATAAAAACACACATTCTGTATACAGACCATGCCAAAAATGCAAATAATTTCATTCTTGGAATAAGCAGACAGGCAATTGGGAAGCGGGTACGACCATGAGGATTTCACAAGTAGATACTGTATCCACCAGAAAAAGTGTTATGGAAGGTAAATAACTTGTTTCTCTGATGGATATATATACCTGTGGACTCCTCACTTTTTTAATAGAGCCCCAAAGCAGTCCTGCACTCGGAGGTGGGTGCCTGTCTGACTATACCTAGAATTCCTGCAGCACTGAGTAGGCAAAATGACCTTCCCTTCTCATTTCTGTGTCCAAACAGTGACGCTTTGCGAAGGTGTGGAGGGAAGCCCAAGTTGTTGTTTTGAAGATATCTACAACAGGTGCACCTCTAGCCAAAGCAGAAGTAGCAGACTTGGATCTGGTCGAATGAACTCTAATGCCCTCGGGAGGATCCTTCTTTGCCAGTGAATAACATTTTAATGCAAAGAATGTCCCACCTTCATAGCATTCTTTTATGGACGCCGTTGCCCTTCATCTTGCCCATCTAACCAACAAAAAGCTGATCATCCGTCCAGAAGTCTCTCGTCCTGTCCACATAGAAGCTCAGTGCGCTCTTCGGATGCAGACGGTGCAGCCTTTCCTCCTCCTTAGAAGGATGGGGAGGAGGGTAAACGGGCAGAAGGGTGATGGACTGCCCTAAAGGGAAAGGAGTCACCACCATTGGTAAGAAAGCCACCCTGGTTCTCAAAACCACCTTGTTAGCATGGGAAGTGGTAAACAGGGGTTGTACACTTAGAACTTGCAGCTCACTAACACATCTAGCCGACATGATCGCTATAAAAAAACATTTCTAAACGTAAGTGCAAGGAAAGGCCTCCTTGGCATGGTTACCCCCTGACTTTTTGCCTTTGCTGATGCCAAGTTATGATTTGAAAGTGTGCTGAGGCCTGATAACCAGGCCCCAGCACCAGTGTTCTTTCCCTAACCTGTACCTTTGTCTCCACAATTGGCACGCCCTGGCATCCAGGTAAGTACCTTGTAACTGGTACCCCTGGTACCAAGGGCCCTGATGCCAGGGAAGGTCTCTAAGGGCTGCAGCATGTCTTATGCCACCCTGGGGACCCCTCACTCAGCACAGACACACTGCTTGCCAGCTTGTGTGTGCTGGTGGGGAGAAAATGATTAAGTTGACATGACACTCCCCTCAGGGTGCCATGCCAACCTCACACTGCCTATGGCACAGATAAGTCACTCCTCTAGCAGGCCTTACAGCCCTAAGGCAGGGTGCACTATACCATAGGTGAGGGCATAGGTGCATATGCACTATGCCACTACAGTGTCTAAGTAAAACCTTAGACATTGTAAATACAGGGTAGCCATAAGAGTATATGGTCTGGAAGTCTGTCAACCACGAACTCCACAGCACCATAATGGCTACACTGAAAACTGGGAAGTTTGGTATCAAACTTCTCAGCACAATAAATGCACACTGATGCCAGTGTACATTTTATTGTGAAATACACCCAGGGGGCATCTTAGAGATGCCCCCTGAAAACATATCCGACTTCCAGTGTGGGCTGACTAGTTTTACTAGCCTGCCACACACCAGACATGTTGCTGGCCACATGGGGAGAGTGCCTTTGTCACTCTGTGGCTAGTAACAAAGCCTGTACTGGGTGGAGGTGCTTCTCACCTTCCCCTGCAGGAACTGTAACACCTGGCGGTGAGCCTCAAAGGCTCACCCCCTTTGTTAAAAGCCACAGGGCATCCCAGCTAGTGGAGATGCCCGCCCCCCTCCGGCCACGGCCCCACTTTTGGCGGCAAGGCCGGAGGAGATAATGAGAAAAACAAGGAGGAGTCACTGGCCAGTCAGGACAACCCCTAAGGTGTCCTGAGCTGAGGTGACTGACTTTTAGAAATCCTCCATCTTGCAGATGGAGGATTCCCCCAATAGGATTAGGGATGTGCCCCCTCCCCTCAGGGAAGAGGCACAAATAGGGTGTAGCCACCCTCAGGGCAAGTAGGCATTGGCTACTAATCCCCCAGACCAAAACACACCCCTAAATTGAGTATTTAGGGGCTCCCAGAACCGAGGAAGATAGATTCCTGCAACCTAAGACGAAGAAGGACTGCTGACCTGAAGCCCTGCAGAGAAGACAGAGACACCAACTGCTTTGGCCCCAGCCCTACCGGCCTGTCTCCCCACTTCAAGAAAAACTGCAACAGCGACGCATTCCCCAGGGTCCAGCGACCTCTGAAGCCTCAGAGGACTACCCTGCATCTAAAAGGACCAAGAACTCCTGAGGACAGCGGCCCTGTTCCGAAGAAACTAAAACTTGCAACAAAAACAACTTTAAAAGGACTCCACGTTTCCCGCCGGAAGCATGAGACTTTCCACTCTGTACCAGACGCCCCCGGCTCGATCTGCGGAGAAACAACACTACAGGTAGGACTCCCCGGCGACTGCAAGCCCATGAGTAGCCAGAGTTAAGCCCCCTGAGCCACCACAGCGACGCCTGCAGAGGGAATCCCGAGGCTCCCCCTGACCGCGACTGCCTGCTGTCACCTGCAGCCCCCAGGAGCTGAAGGATCCGACCTCCAGTGCAGAAGCGACCCCCAGGTGGCCCTCTCCCTTGCCCAGGTGGGGGCTACCCAGAGGAGCCCCCCCCCCTTGCCTGCCTGCTTAGCTGAAGAGACCCCTGGGTCTCCCATTGGAACCCGACGCCTGTTTGCACTCTGCACCCGGCCGCCCCTCTGCCGCTGAGGGTGTACTTTTTGTACTGACTTGTGTCCCCCCCGGTGCCCTACAAAACCCCCCTGGTCTTCCCTCCGAAGTCACGGGTACTTACCTGCTGGCAGACTGGAACCGGGGAACCCCCTTCTCCATTGAAGCCTATGCGTTTTGGGCACCACTTTGACCTCTGCACCTGAACGGCCCTGTGCTGCTGGTGTGGTAACTTTGGGGTTGCTCTGAACCCTCAAAAGTGGGCTACTTTGGACCCAACTTTGAACCCTGTAGGTGTTTTACTTACCTGCAAAACTAACCAAAACTTACCTCCCCCAGGAACTGTTGAAAATTGCACTGTCTAGTTTTAAAATAGCTTATTGCCATTTTTGCTAAAACTGTACATTATATTGTGTTGATTCAAAGATACCCGAGTGAAATACCTTTGATTTAAAGTATTGTGTGTAAATCCTGAACCTGTGGTTCTTATAATAAACTAAGAAAATATATTTTTCTATACAAAAACCTATTGGCCTGGAATTGTCTTTGAGCGTGTGTTCCTCATTTATTGCCTGTGTGTATGTACAACAAATGCTTAACACTACTCCTTTGATAAGCCTACTGCTCGACCACACTACCACAAAATAGAGCATTAGAATTATCTCTTTTTGCCACTATCTTACCTCTAAGGGGAACCCTTGGACTCTGTGCATGGTATTATTTACTTTGAAATAGTACATACAGAGCCAACTTCCTACAGTAAGGAGCCTCAACGGGCAACTATGCAATGGTACAAATGGTGTATCCATCAGGTATGTTAAAACTAAATTTAAATCCCATTGAGGCATTATAGTGTAGTGGGAGGAAAAGTATCAGTCAAACCCTTCAGAAACCTTACAACATTAGGGGCCTTAAATAAAGAGGACTGATCAGGCAAACAAATAAATGGCGAGAGCGGGAACAGATACCCAGCC
The DNA here is from genome assembly GCF_031143425.1 of Pleurodeles waltl. NCBI lineage: Eukaryota > Metazoa > Chordata > Amphibia > Caudata > Salamandridae > Pleurodeles > Pleurodeles waltl. The sequence goes on along the minus strand of NC_090447.1, from coordinate 1,404,760,531 downwards.
CTTCACTGTTGCAACTGCACTGCCTTGTTGTGCTAAGGAAAGAGCAAATTGTAGAACATTGGACGAATGGACCTTTAAAGGCAAATGTGTCTCTCCTCACACCAGAGCAGAGGACCAGAGTCATGGAGCCTCTCTGCAGAGAAGATACAATCCTACTCCCCCCTGCTTGTTGATGTACCACATCACAGTAGTGTTGTCCGTTAAGACCTGAATCGACTGACTGCAAATGGAAGGGAGGAAGGCCTGGTGACCCCAGACATATCGCCTGTTATTCCAACAGATTGATGTGAAACATCTGTTCCACTGGTGGCCAAGCTCCTTTGATATCCATATCCCCCAGATGCACACCCAACACTGGAGTGGAAGCATCCGTTATGACTGGTCACAGGAGGTGGAAGACAGAACGACCTCCCCTACGATAAGTTGCCATCCACACTACTCCATCGAGGATCTGCTGCAGTGTCTCTGGAGACTGTATTGGATTCCCTGAGAACCCTGTTGAGCTGAAACCACTGCTTGTGCCAACGTGCATGAGTGACCTGCAGAATACAGGAAACAAAAATACGTAGGACCTTCAGGACCGGAACAACCGCTCCAGCCTGAAACACTGGAAACATAGCCTGAATGTCCTGAATCATCTGAGGAGGGGGGAGGCATGATTCAAAGTGTCCAGTACTGCCCCTATGAACAGGAGTGGCAGAGAGAGCTCCAGGTGAGATTTGGGCATGTTTAACTAAAAGCCAATGACCTGCTTAGCTGCTGCCTGACTGTCTTGCAACAACTCTTTAAAATGTTACTGCACGCCCTGGGGTAGCTTAGGAACCACCTCCTTAGCATAGTCCATCCGCGCACGGATGTATCTGCCCAAGGCACATGTAGCGTTTACAGATTTTAATGCCATGCTACATGAGGAAAACACCTTTTTTGCAGACTGTTGGATACGTTTCAATTCCCTATATGCAGGACCTGTAGGGAAGGAGCCAGGAACAAGAAGCCTGGACCACCAGGTCTCAGATGTTGGCTGAGGAATTTCAGGTCATTAGGTGCAGCCCTATATCTCCTTGTGATGACTTTGGACACAGCAGGAGTAGTTACAGGCTTCTGCCACAAATCCAGAACCAGCTCCGACAATGCCTCATTAAATGGAAGCAAAGGTTCTGATGTAGCTGAAGAGGAGTGGAGAACCTTAATCACTATGTTGGACTTTAGACTTTAGCTCCGATGTTGTCAACTGTAACACCAAATGGTTAGCAGTTTTCATGATCACACTATGATAAGTTACTCCTGGAGGCGGAATAACTCCAGGAGATAGCAATTCCCACTCCGGGGAGGTGTCCAGACCACTTGCCACCTCAATCATGAACATGCAAAGGATTTCTCCTTCCTCCAAATTCTGATGCTCTTCCAGGTATTGCTGTTCCTCTAAGTCTCTGAATGCCTCTCGCCCTGACCTTAACCTGGACTCCAATCTCAGCATTGATAAAGAATGAACTGATGCAGAGGATGTATGTTGCGCCGCCGGTGAAGCCGGAATCAGGACCATTCTTCTGGTAGGCGTTGAATGACTACGTCAGACGAACATTATCCAACATCTGCATCAGCAGCACCATCATACCTGATGGAGATGGGGCAGTGGGAAAAAAAGGCATAAATAAAAGGAGCCTGTTTATACAGCGCCGGGAAGCCTAGATTGAAGGCTAATGGAACTGTGGGGCCTGCGTGTGCACGCGCTGGGGTCATTGCCCTGTTAAATATGCTGAACATAGCATTTAGAAAGGCAGAAGGTTCTGCCCCAGGAGAGAAGGATCTGCCCCAGGAGTCAGGAAGGCTGGATATTCTTATTGAGGCTGGACCTGTGAGTCTGGCTCCTCCGTCTCCTGTGGAGTGACTGGAGAGATCTTTGCCATAGAACTTGAAGACAAACCGAGATTTCAACCAAAGACGGCAGCAGGGATGCCTCTGGCGATTTCAGTTGCGGAGGTGAAAGGGTGGGGCTAACTTCCCAGATTGAACAGCATAGAGACTTGGAAGCCGGTGTCAAGGGCCTCGGGCTAGCATCTCGGGAAAAACGACACCGAGGAATGTGGCGATGCCGCTTCTTATGTGATTGGCGGTCCGCTTCTCTTTTTTGGCCTTTGCCATAAACAGCTTTGCCTCTCTTTCCTTCATAGCCTTCGGGTTCATACTCTGGCAAGAGGAGCATCCCCTGATGTTGTGATCGAGACTCGGGGACCAGAGGCAATTTTCAAATTTTCGTGCGGGTCAGTGACTGACATATGAACTCCACCCTCCTTACAAGGCTTAAAGCCAGACTTCTTTGGCAGAGACATTATGGCACGAAGAAAACTCGAAGAAGAAGCCTGGATACATTTTAACACCTGGAGAGGTAGATAAACCGTTCGTGTCGAAGCCGCAGAAAAAAGGGAACTTATATCAGCATGCCAGCGAGGACTTTTTATGGCTCCGATGACATCAGATGGAGTTGCGTGAGTAGCCGTTCTATTAGGACGTCCTCGTCGATGTGGAGAGATGGAAAGACAAGATTTCTGTCTAATGCTGGTGCATTGCGAGAATTCAAAATGTGAGGAATCCACAGGCAAATGTATCCATCAGAAAATGCAGCGTCTTAGTATGGTTGCCCAGACTTTTGAGATTCCAAGCTACAAATATAAACACTGCAAAAAAGACAAAAATATTTTAAAGAAGCCTGACTTATGGGCTGTAACGTGAAAACTAGAAACAAAAAAACAAGACAAACATGTGTATAACAACATACATAATACATATAGTGGCACCACTAGGAGAGAAAGGGAATAGGAACATCTAAATTCCATACAAATAGAATGGCACAGATATTAAAAGGAGAGACAGTCAAGGTGCAATAAATCTACGAGTAAAAGTGGATGAATAAAAATAACAGTGTCAAAAGGAATGATGAGGAATATAGGAAATAACAGTACACCTCACCTATGGCTGCCATCTCCCAACAACAGTCAAATTATTTTGAATAACACTGGGGAATGTTTACAGAAAATAGCATAGCAACTTCCAGACTCAAGGTTCTCTTACCCCAGGCTCACACAAGATAACCTCAAAACCCCATAAATCATGAAGAAAAGTGTTGTAATGCAGGCAGTGCCACAAAGGTCTTCAAAGAAGCACTAATACTGATCAGCCTCCAAAGTCACACCCTGCAAAATACTTTAGGTAAAATTATAATTAACAAAAAACCACAAAGCATTTCAGGCAACACCATCCCTTCACCTGCCCATAACAAAGTTATCCTGGGGTCCTTTTGTTAGACACATATTAATTGATTTATACTTGCTTATGGATCTGGAGATCCTTGACAGGTAGTTGACACTTTTGTTTGTTTTCTTGATGGCAAAAAGAATTTGTTGAAAATAAATTGCTCATTACTGCCCGATGAAAGGCTGGAGTGGCCTGAAATGCACTAAGATTTTGTTGTGCTTCTTAAAAGCACCTTGCACTGCAGCACCCATAGCTGTACTTGCTAAAGTACGTTGCTTATTTCAAACTATCTCCAACTGTATGCGTTTCGAGTTAATATTGTCCACGGTGCAAATAATGTTGATGTTATTTCTTCAGCATAATACTAAATGATTTTTACGTACAAACACACAGTCACTTTTCGCCTGGTCAGTGGTGAGACCCGCTGAATTAGCGTGCAGTATATAATAAGAGTTCAACTGGTAAAATCTTTTAACATAAGACATATATTCATAATTGCGAAAAAAAATAAAGAACATTGTACCTTGCAGTATTCATTCCATATCGACTACCGTAGCAACCCAGATTGTGTAAGAAATCTACCAAGCAAGAAGAAAGACAGTATTTTACCTACTCACCAATACTAGTATAGAAAGGTCTGCTCTCGCTGAAGCCCCTGGGGTTGTACTCTGTGGGTCCAATTTAAGGTCGATGCCTAGGACATTATCACATAGAGACTGCAAGTAATGTATGCACTTAGTACCTACTACAGAGGTATATCAAGTGAAATGAAACTATGCACTTTGTGTTTTTGATTGCGTTGCTTAATTTGTAGATAGGTTTCAAATCTCACTTGCCCTCAATGTTATGCCCAACCCTATCCAGAGGCCATTTTCAATCTAGGAGGAACTTTCCCCACCACAGATTAAAAAGTAAAAAGCAATGCCAATGGTGTCAGACAAGAATTTCTGTAGAGTGTTGGACTCTGATACTAGAAATTCTAAGACAAAATCTGAGTTCAACTGTCTCACTGCAACCTCAAGTATGCAAAATCAGTGCTTTCCTGCCCTGCTGTCCTCCCAATATTTTCTAGTGAAAGCAAGACTTCCGATTTATCTTCTAGAGCGTTACTCTCCCTTTGGCACCTCCAGTGAGTCCAATCTAGGTTGCTGCTATGCTGGCTTCAGGCCTCCCTCCCACCATACTAATTGCTCCAATTACATCTGATTCACTGTTGTCTCTGACTCATCCAATGCCACATCCCCAATGAATAGTGGTATCTACTGAATCAGTACTATCTCTCTGATTTTGATCTTTCTCAGGAACTCCCATCCAAGGATTCTCATTACTGTATCAACAGTGGTTCAAAAATATTATGAAATATCACCATATTGAGTGCCCACAACTGTTAAGAATATCGACTCAAAGAAATGTCCTCTATTTGAGAAATACAGAACCACCCATTGATCCAAGGGGAGGACCAATTTTCAAAGCTGGAATCCTCAAATGACCACAAGCGATCCCAGACAACATTACTGTAATCAGTGGTCTAAAAATACAAGAAAATGCAAACCTCTGGCTTTAAAAACTAAGGTCTTTTGAGATTCTCACAAGATCTGGAAATCTTGTAGTCATTTTGAATGGCAAGACTATAATAACCATGGCAGTCAGGCTCTTGAAGCACTGCTTTGCCGATCTGAAGGGAGAAGGTTGGGGAGCAGTCTGCGGCCCAATAAAGTAAAAGGCAACTCAGAGAGTCAAGCTAAGTGCCTTTAAAAATAACATACATTGGAACTCTTTTGAACCGTTGAGCCTGGGTTGGTGGGAGTTTGAGTCTCTTAGACCCTGGAAATTTTCATATGCCTGAGTTAATATTTGTTGTCAATCTAGTGCTCGCGTGTTTGGAGAGTTCTACTGTAACAATATGTTCACAAAATGTACAGTGCGTGAGGCACAATCCCAATAACCATATGTAAGCACTAACTTAATGATATGTTTGGAACTTGAAAATGACAGTAATCAGAGTGCAAATCTTCCCATTAAAATTAAGATTTTTGTTAATTTGTTTATGAATTAAATAAAGTGTCATCTTTTGTGTTTTTATTTGTACTTAAGCTAGCTCCCCAGCTTTCATAAATTATTAAACAGGGGTCCACGGAAGTCAAAAGGAATGCAAACCACTGAGACTTTTTTAACTTGTATATTAATACACGTTACTACCTTTGGTTACACATTATCTGTTAGAGACTATGCGGGTCATTCCGACCCTGGCGGTCGGTGGCCGCCAGGGCCACCGACCACGGGAGCACCGCCAACAGGCTGGCGGTGCTCCCACGAGCATTCTGACCGCGGTGGTTTAGCCGCGGTCAGACGCGGAAAGCCAGCGGTCTCCCGCTGACTTTCCGCCGCTCGTAGGAATCCTCCATGGCTGCGGAGCGCGCTCCGCAGCCATGGAGGATTCCGACTCCCCCTCCCGCCATCCAGTTCCTGGCGGTTCTCCCGCCGGGAACCGGATGGCGGGAGGGGGAGTCACGGGGCCCCTGCCGTGCCCATGCCTATGGCATGGGCACGGCAGGGGCCCCCGTAAGAGGGCCCCTAAAAGTATTTCAGTGTCTGCAAAGCAGACACTGAAATACGCGACGGGTGCAACTGCACCCGTCGCACCTTCCCACTCCGCCGGCTCTATTACGAGCCGGCGTCATCGTGGGAAGGGAGTTTTCCCCTGGGCTGGCGGGCGGTCTTGCGAAGACCGCCCGCCAGCCCAGGGGAAAACTCGGAATACCCTCCGCGGTCTTTCGACCGCGGAGCGGTATTTCGGAGGGGGGAAGTCTGGCGGGCGGCCTCCGCCGCCCGTCAGACTCAGAATTAGGCCCTATATCTAGCTGCAGATTCCCTACCTTTGAATTTCACAGGCGTCAGACTGGATCTGGAAACTGTTGCGTGAGCAGTACCCCTGCGCGCTATCGGGTGGCTTCGTTTGGTTCCGCGGGGCGTCAACACTGGTGCCAGAGGTGCCATCCGTAGTCAGCTATATAGGCGCTACTCAGGTGCGCAGACGTCAGTTACTTTTCCATGAAGTGAACTGACGAATGTGTGTCGAAACTAAGGCCCTGAAAGGGATTAACCCTAACCCCAGAAATCTGTCCGCATAGCTGGGAGACATGATGTAAGCAAACTGCAGCTAGACATAACCTCGACCAGATAATGTGTTGCCCAAGATAAGTAACTTGTTCATCTGATAGAGGCTTCTAGCCGCAGATTCTTACCTTTGAATAGATACCCAAGTCATAGCTGTAGAAAGCTGATATGTACTATACCAAGGTAACGTAAAGTGTTCAGTCAAGTGAATCCCCAGAGGCTCTACACAGGTTAAAGTAGATAATATGAATGCTCTCTTTTGAGGTAGTGTGATCGAACAGTTAGGCTTATCAGAGGGTAGTTCTAAGAATTTGCTGTGCAGAAATAGTCAAGAAATGAGGTACACACTCAATGACTAACTTCAGGCCAATGGTTTTATGTATCAAAAATATACTTTATTAGTTCATTTCTAGAGCCAAGAGGATTTTTGTTGCTGTAAGTACAGTTTCAAGGATTTATCACTCTTAAATATCAAATGCACATTGTTTAGAATTCACAGATAAAACAGTTTACAGGTAAGTAAGACTTTTCAGTTTCACAAGTGGACAGTGCAATTTCTCATAGAAAGCAATGCAATCCTAGGGGAGGAAAAGTAACAACATAAATCACAAGTAAGTACTTGACTTATGATCCCAGTCTTCAGGATTTAGGGTGTCCATAGGAAAAAGTTTAGTGACACCAACGGTGCACCACAAGCAACGCGGGGCCGGCCGGGTGCACCCTGTTGGTTGGTGTGAGTCACCCAATGGAATCCTATGAGAAAGGGGACATGCCAAAAGAAACAGCTGGCAGGTAAGTATCTGCGACTTCAGGGCACAGACCTGGGGGGTTTAGATCAGCACCAGGGGGAGGAATAGGTCAGCACCAAACACACACCCTCAGTGCCACAGGGGCAGCCAGGTGCAGGGTGCAAACACAGCAGTGGGTGCCCAATGGGGCAGTGTAACATGAGGCAGGAGCCTGTGAGGCTCACCACCAAGTGTTGCAGTTCCTGCAGTGGGGGGGTGTGTGAAGCACCTCTACCCAGATCGGATTTGTCCCTGACCCCAGAGAACACAAAGGCTCTTACCCCTTAGGGTCAGAAAGTCTTCTGTTAGTGGCAGGCTGGCATAGACCGGTCAGCCTTACACGAAAGGGTTGGGTGAAATACAGGGGGCATCTCTATGATGCCCTCTGTGTGACGTTTTCAATAAATCCAACACTGGCATCAGTGTGGGCGTATTGTGCTGAGAAATTTGATACCAAACTCCACAATCTTCAGTGAAGCCATCACAGAGCTGTGGCGTTCGTAATGACAAACTCCCAGCCTATGTAATCAATATAGCCACACTGCACTTACAAAGTCTAAGAATGGACTTAGACACTGTAGGAGAATATTGCTCATGATGGGTCCCTTAGGGTGGCATAGTATATGCTGCAGCCCTTAGGGAACCTCTCTAGCCACAGGACCACTGGTACCTTTTAGAAGGGACTTACCTGTGTGTCAGAGGTGTGTCAATTGTGGAAAAAATGTAACAGTTTTAGGGAAAGAAGAGGTGCTGGGACTTGGGTGGGGGTGGGAGGGGGGGTTGGGAGAAAGGTACTAACTGCAACAAGGAGACAGTTTCCTACAATATCCTTCTGGCGGTGGGCTGTGGAGAAATCTTATGAACTAGAAAGCCCTGCAGGACTGAATGGGCAAAATGCACATCCCTACCGAACGGACTGTCTAGATAATAGTGTCTGGAAAACATATGCAGTGACACCCATTCGGCTGGCTAGTGAGCACATAAGGTATGTGAGAACTAAGTTTAAATCCCACTGAGGCATAATAAAGGGCATAGGAGGAAACATCTGTAAAAGCCCTTTGATAAACTTATTTACAAAATGGGACTTAAGTAAAGAAGGTTGGTCAGGCAGCCGCAGGAAGGTGGACAGACAAGAAAGGTAACCCTTCAGAGTGCCCAAAGCAGAGCCCTGCTGTACAAGGGTAACAATATAGAGAAGAATATCAGAGAGAGGCAGAAAGAGGGTTGATGGACTTTTCTGTGCAATATTTTACAAATGTTTGCCATTGGCAGGCGCATACCATTTTAGTGGAGGAATGCCTGGCTAACAAGATAACATTACAGACTTTAGGAGGAAGGTCAAAAGCTATCAACTGTCACCATTCAACCTCCATGCAAGGAGGCGGAGAGTTGACAGGTTCGAGTGGAGAACCTTTCCCAGCTGCTGTGACAGAAGATGCTCTCAAAGACACAGCCTAATCGAAAGATCAATGCTCATTTTCAGAAGCTCGGGATACCAGACTCTCCGTGCCCATTCTGGAGCCACAAGGATAACTTAAGCTTGGTCATTTCTGATCTTCCTAAAAACTGTGGGCAGAAGTGGTATGGGCGTACAGGAGGCCTGAACTCCACTAGAGACAAAAAGAGACTGAGCAATAACCGCCTTGGAAACTCCAACACGCAAAACTGATGACATTGCACATTCTCTTTGGATTTCACCAAGGTTCTCCCCACTCCTGAAAGATTCCTTTGCCACCTCCAAATGAAGACCCCAGTCATGCTCAGCTAGGCATCGATGGCTGGGTTTGTCCACCCTGGCGTTCAGAGAACCTGCAAGGTGTTGAACCATCAGGATTATGTCCTTCTTTTCCAGTCATGTCCAGAGACGCAGTGTGAACAACCCCACACCTCCCTGCTTGTTCAAGTACTACAATGCGGTAGTGTTGACCATGAACACCTACTCCATCTTTCCCTTGACAGAGGGAAGAAATGCTGGATCGCGCGCACCTCCAACAAGTTGATATGGAGTCCGGATTCTGCAGAGACCTCTGTTCTCCACCTCTCCCAGACAGCCGCCCTATTCCAGGAGTGATGCATCTTCACTACGTTTGAAGAAGTGAGAGGAGTCTGCCTGTTACCCGATCACTGTTTGTCAGCCATCACTGCAGGTCTTGTGCAGCTCTCTGAGATCTGCACCATGTCTGAGAGATTTCCCTGATGCTGCATCCACTGGAACTTCAGGTCTCTCTGCAGAGCCCACATATGCCATCTGGCATGATTTATCAGCTGGATGCAGGAGGCCATGAGGCCCAGAAGTCTCAGACTCATTCTCATCAAAATCCAGGACAGAGGCTGAAACATCAGTATCATAACCTGAATACGCTGGGCTTGCTGCTTGGGAAGATAAGCCCGAAATGGCTCTGTGTCCATAACTGCTCCAAAGAAAGGGAGCGTCAGAGAATGAGTCAGGTGTGACTGTTATGCTTATAGTGAATCCCAATGAATACAGGAGGGTCTGCCGTAGTCTGAAAAGGTAAGACTACAGGTTGTGACAGGTCCTGTCTTCAACAGCCAGTCATCAAGATAAGGGAAGACTCACACCCCTTATCTCCTGCAGATGAGCTATGACCATCACCATCCCCTTGGTGAATACCCGAGGGGAGCTGGTAAGGGCAAAAGGGGTGCACGGTGAACTGAAAGTGCTTGTGGCCTACCTTGAACTGTAGGTAATGCATGTGGGAAGACAGAAAGGGGATGTGGAAATATGCATCCTGTAAGTCCAACGTTACCAACCAATATCTTTGGTGTAGAGTATACAAGACCTGAGCCAAAGTGAGCATCTTGAATTTCTCCTTTCTGAGGAAGAGACTGGCAGTTGAGAGGTCTAGAACAGGGTGAAGACCCTTGTTTCTTTCAGAAAGTAGCAGGAGTAACAACCACTGCCTACTTCTGATATTGGAACCCTCTCAATAGCTCCCTTGGCCAAGAGAGCTGTAACTTCCTCTTGGAGCAAGACTAGATGATTCTCCGCCAGCCGTTCTTGCGATGGCAGTATTGGGGGACGAAAAAATTGGAAAGGATGGAGCAGCCCCTCTGAATGATCTGCAAGACCCATTTGTCTGATGGAATGGACTGCCAGTGGAGGAAATGATATTTGATTCTCCCTCCAACTTGGCAGCCATGGTCTTGCACAATCAAACTAGAAGGGCTTAGAGCCTACAGCTGCCGGGGGGTTCTTGGTAGACAACTTCTGCCTACCACACCCACGTGGTCAGAATGCACTGCGTCCACGCCTCACACAGCTTGGGGAGCTTGTGCAGGACAGTGGCTGGCATAGGCTTGGCGCAGTAGCACACCCCTTCCATAGCCACAAAAGGGGCGAGGGATCACAGAGGCCCAAGGACTTGGTCGTAGCCTGCGAGTCTTTGAAGCGCTCCAGTGTAGAGTCTGCCTGCTCTCTGACAAGACAAGTCCTGTTCAAGGGCATGTCCATGAGGGTGGTCTGGACATCACCTGAAAAAACAGATGTTCTTACCCAGGAGTGAAGCCTCAAGGCCCCAGTCAATGAAACCGCTCTGCCCATTGAGTCTGTCTTATCCAAACCACACCTAATGGTGAACTTTGCTGCATCGCTCCAGTCTTTAACTGCTTGGGAGAGGATGGCCTATGCCTCCTCAGGGACTTGTGGCAGCACTTTTACAACCTGTATCCCACACAGTATGGGAATAATGATCCCACGGGCATGCAGGCCTCACCAACCGCAATGCTAGGCTGGTGGAAGAAAACATTTGTCTTGCCTAAGCTATCCAGACTCAGATTCCCTGTCAGGGTGAGCAGCATGAAATATATGCCATAGGAACTTGAGGCTTGGACTACCAAGCTCTCCGGGGTAGGGTGCTGGGTGAGCAAACTAGGATCACACGTGCCAGGGCAATGGTGGTGGACAACTATCCTATTTACAGGTGCCCCTGTGCTGGGCTTGGACCAATATCCCAGCAGGATATCAGTCAGTGCTTCATTAAAGGGCAAGCCCCAGGCTGAAGCACTTCAGTCAAGAGGTTAGTCTTGACCGCCAATGAGGGAAGCTCAAGGTCCAGGACCTTTGCTGCCCTCTTCACCACCATTGCGTAAGATGTTCCCTACTCCGTAGCTGCAGTGGGGGGAAGAGAGCAAGCCAGTATCTTGAGGTCTGTCCAGTGCACTGGCATCCTCTTTTCCTCACACCAGTCCTAAGTTTCACTAGGGGTGTGCAACTGGTATGCTAAAGGGTCCAGTGACCCCTCCTACTACTACCCCCCCACCCCAATGACTGGCTGCTCCCAAATATGCTCAGGCAACAATGTACACCCACTGGGCTCTATCAGCGCTGTTGGAATCTGCGTTGTTCCGACTCAGAGTCCTCAGGGATGAGAATGGGTTAGGGCATTCAGGGGGTGCTGGGAGCATCTTGATTGGTGCTGGAGAAGGTCACAATGGCACATCCAGCACCAATCTTGACCAAAGATCAGATCTGTGAGACCCCATCGAAGCCAAAGCAGGAACCGTCGGCACATAACCTGATGGGGCCTCCACTGACCCCACAGGGCCCGAAGGTGCTCCGGAAGGGTTGGACCGCTTGAATACACAGCACATGGCCTCAGAAAAGTCCTTTACTTGAGCGGGTGTTGCTCTGGCTCAAGGAAATGGGAGGATAAGCGGAGTCGGACCTGGCAATGGCTCCAGAGAACCGTGCCTGGAACGCCGATGTTCCTCACTTGTCGCGTCAGCTGACCGACGAGGTGAAGCCAAAAGTCTGTTTAGATGTTTTCTTCTTCTTGTGCCTCTTCCCCGATGGTCCTGAGGACCCTGGGTGTGAGGAAGAGGACTTGGGGCTCCTAGAGTGATTCTGCGGCCTTCTTCTCGATCGGGACTGAAACCTCCTACGAGTCGTGCTAACTGGTGTGAACCACCGGGCAGCAATCAGCTTTGGGGACCGCTCTCTAAAAGCTTTTGGTGCCATGGCCTGGCAGTCCACGCATGACTTCAAGTCGTGGTCGTGCTAGATAAACCATAGGCATACCAAGTGCAGGTCACTTACTTTGCGCAGTGACAGGTGCCACACAGCTTAAACGCTACCTTTCTTGGTAACGTTTTTCATCAAACTTCAAAAATATTCGACAAAATGTAGAAAAAAAAGCCTACTATAAAGAGACAGAGGGGTAACTTCTCCAGATCATTGCTAAATGACGCGGAAAGAAAAGAACTGATGTCCACACGCCTGGGTGGCACCTATATAGGTGATTCTGATGTCACTTCTGAGGCCAATGATACATGGAACAGAAGGAAGCCACTCAACAGTGCACAGGAGTACTGCTCACACAAAAGTTTTCGGATCCAGTCTGACACCTAGAAAACTCAAAGGTAAGAAAATTGCTGCAAGAAGTCTCTAGCAGATGTGTTCTGCTTTGGTTTGTTTTTATTCCTTATCCTGATAAGGATCAGGATGACTGATCAGATGCAAAGAACTTACTTCTCCATATCAGCTTCATCTGGTGCTCCTAAAAGATCAATTAAAAGCGACTGCGGTTAATACACAGCTTATATTTCTGCCAATGAAGACCTCTTTCTCACAAACCAAGTTGCAGAGTCCCTTGACTTAAAAAAAAATATATATATATATGTTGCTCTCTGTCCTAGCAGCTGACCCTTTGCTGCCTCATAACAGGACAGTGCTAGATCCTACCATGCCACAAAAGGAGGAACCTCACTCTCCTCAGGCAGTTCCACAACAAACCACGGCATAAATTACACAATTTCTCTCAGACCACAAGATCCTCATATTACTTCTCCTACAACTAGTCCTGCCACCAAGAGATAGCTATATGGTCACCAAACCAAGGGTGCCCAATACAAATCACCGGATATCCCAGGAATGAATGACATAGCTTTATGAATGATATCATAAGATCCTACTTATCATAGAGCTTTCCTCATTACCGGGTCTAACTGCACTTCCAGTATTTCTTTCCTAATGTGTCCCATACAGCAGCTCAAGATAATCGCTCAAGGTTGCCAGTAATTACAGCACCATAAAAAAAGGAACTAAAACCTAAGTAATGCAAACAGGTGACCAAGATCTTGTGAAAATCATGGGACTGTATCTGCCACAGCCAATAACTGGCCAACTATAGTTTAATAACACAATTATGCTGAAAGGATAAAGAGAAAGAAGAAGTGGCCTGTAGCCTTCCTATGTCTACAAGACAGGGGAGGAGTGGTTCAATGACTCAGTGAACAGTCTGAGAACATAAAATAAGTCATGCTCAACAAATAAGGGTTGAGGAGGGAACAGGGAAGGGGTATTATGTGACTTGTGTGCTGGATGAATTTGGTTGTACACCCAGCAAGGTCATTCATTCTCATGCAGTGATTGCAAAACACCATCAGTAAAACTTACAAATTCAACAGCTCAAAGTAGTTTGTTGATCCATTACAAGGTACAGATTGTCCAATGAAAACTATTGATATTACCTGCCTCCATAAGAGATTCCTAGCATAAGTAAACAATGCTGATTAAAAGAAAATGAATTTGTTTTTGCAGGAAATATATGATAACACAAACATATGAAACATGAATTCCTAACAACTCTGCAGTGGACTTACCCGTTCCATTTTAACCTCCATGATGAAAGCAAAGATTGGAAAGTAAATCATAAAGACATGGCATGATTATGAGAAATGTCAAAATAAAACAACTATTTTGTATTGATTAATTGCAGAACCAACAAAGCAGCTCCTAAAAACATTTTCAACATTTCTGAACATTTGAACATATGAGGCCTCAGAGCAGTAGATCACGTATTTTGCTATCAGGATATTCAAAGTGATGTATGACATAACAAGGTTGGACTGTACACTTTACATGGAAAAGCAAAGACATTCAATGTGTATTTTTGTGTTTTCATGCCCAGCCAATGAAGAACCCCCTTTCATGGGTAAGTCAGACATCAGACAGCTAGCAGTAGGATCACTGGACAGTGCAGCGAATGCCATTTGTTAGATAACAAGATCATGCTTCCAGGGTTACTAAGTTGTGAGGATGGTATTGAGATGAATCAGGAAATTGTGGTGATCACCACTAATGGAGAAACAATTTGCATAGGGAAGAGGGCCACTGGGAACCTCTGTATCTTGTGCATAGTTAAATGTGCCTCTAGGAACCTCAATCCCTTGCACGGTTAAGGGCAGTGCTAGGAACCTCTGTATCCTGTGCATGGCAAAGGGTGCTGCTCAGAACCTCTATCCCATGAACGTGTAATTGCACGGTTTAGAACATTTGTATCCTGCGCATGGATGAGGGGGCTGCTGGGAACCTTTGTATCATGTGCATGGTTAAGCGTGCTGCTGTGACCCTCAATTCTCCTCAAGGGTAAGGGCCCTGCTAGGAACCTGTGTATCCTGTGCACAGGTGAGGGGCGCTTTAGAGACCCTATGTATCCTGTGCACAGGTGGACAGCACTGCTGGGAACCTCTGATCTGAGCACAGGTAAAGGGTGCTGCTGGGAGCATCTATCCTGTGCAGGGTATGGGATGCTGCTAGGAACGCAAAGGGGCCTGGGATGCAGAGTGATACTACATTGTGATGTGATTATTAAGTTTATCCATTCTCTGAAAGTCAGTGTCCTATCCCTCCTGCAGCACTCAAATTCCTGTTCTGCTTTTCTTGATGTCCTGAGGAATACCGTTGTTTGTCTGAAACAAGAAGAACAGTCACCCACACCCTCATAAGCAGCAGACTGGACTACGGCAACGCCCTCTACGCAGGGACCACAGCCAAGCTTCAAAGAAAACTCCAGCAAATCCAGAACGCAGCCGCACATCTCATCCTCAACCGCCCTCGCCACAAACACATCTCCACCCACCTTAGATCCCTACACTGGCTGCCCATCAACAAAAGGATAATTTTCAAAATCATTGTCCATGCTCACAAAGCCCTCCACGACACTGGACCGGCTTCCCTCAACGAACGAGTCAACTTCCACATACCAACTCGACAGCTCCGCTGACCTCACCCTCGCTACAGTCCCCCGCATCCAATGCACCGCCTCCGGTAGCAGATCCTTCTCCCACCTCGCCGCCAAAACCTGGAACTCCCTCCCCACCAACCTACGCAAGACCCAGGACCTCCTAAGCTTCAGAAAGCACCTCAAAACATGGCTTTTCGAGCAGTAACCCCCAGCCCCCTCCCAGCGCCTTGAGACCCTACCGGGTGAGTAGTCCACTTAAGGAAATTTGATTGATTGATTTGTCTGACACAGTGATTTACTAAGGGCAGTTTCGCACTGGTGATACTGTTTGTGAAGAGGCTGGCATGGAGTTGTGTCCAGTGATAAACACCACCTTTCCAAAGACAAATAAACTATTCTGATCACATGCAGTTGAGGTATAGCTTCAAAATTTGCTAAGTGGAAATGTCAGCATCACAATCATGGATACCCCTATATTTTGTTTACCATCGTGGGGGACAGGGGGAGGGAAAGAGAGAGACAGGGTTGCAAATTCGTACTCTTCCACTTTTCCCTGCTGTCTTCAAAGGTATCCCCGTTGGCTTGTTTTGTGGAATGGGAATTTTTCTGATGTTTACACATACATTCATTTATGAGTAGATCACTACATCAATGACATATAAATGCTAAGTGTATGCTTATAGGTTTATTTTCCTACAATGACACAACTATCACCATCTGTAAATATGATCATAACAACTATATCTATAAGGTATTCACTTCTGAAATATTGGGGGACAAATATAAAAGGGGAAAAGGAAAATGAATAAATAAAATTATTTAAAAAAAATATTGAAAGCCATAGTTTGTAAATATGTATCCATTCATATACACATGGGACTTCATCTAGTACAATTTTAAATCTCCTGATTATTTTGTATATGATTATCATGTTAAAATCTTTATGTATGTCGACTTTCTATGAATATATATGTGTATTTTTCCCCTCACTGCAGCGAGAAAAGAAAAAATATATAAAACTAATTTCCCCAAACCACTACTATATGACTCATCCTAACCCTCTCAAAAATCCATCTCAAACCTCTTATTACTATGAACTCCCAAATAATCCTTTCTAAACTCTTCCCTCTTGTATCAATTATTTATCCTTTTCTTCCATCTAATAAAAGCTCACATGTCCACCACTCCAACCACTCCCAATAACTATGTATATTTTATTTTCCTCTACTAATCCACCTCGGGTTCCGAAGCAGTGTGCAACTATCTGAAAAAGGATTCAATTCCTCATCAACAGGAGATCGAAAATTAAGATCATCATTTGGAAAAAGGTGACAGAAGAATACAGAATGACAACCTAGAAGAGTGCTACAGATTACATAATAGTAACATCAGCCTATGTTATAACTTGTAAGGAAATTTGATGAGCACTAACATTTCGTTTAAATTAAGCTGTCACCAACAACACTGGCACAATCTTGTAGCAGTGTAATATATGTGACTATGGGTAGATCAAGCACACAAATGCAAAGTCAATTGAAATTTAAAAGGCTAAAATTCAAGAGGTCAAAGAATCAGCCATTATATTAGTGTATTTTCTAAAACTGAGGCAACCTTTATTCACTTAATTCTCTTGAAAACCAGAACACATGATTAACCTTTAATTTTGTATGATAAATCAATCACATGACTTAACTGGGTTTCTTAAATAAGGGCTTTAACATGCAATCACTGGCCCTCGATTTTTCACCTTTTTGCAGGACCCTATCATTTTGCCATCTGTAGAACTCTGTGCACATTACCCCTGCGAACCAGTGATTAAGTGCTTGTGTGGCTCAATCCAACATTTTTAAATTGTGATACTCCTTATTGGCATATGTAATGTAGCTATATGTCCCTAGTATGTGGTACAAAGGGCACCCAGGGCCTTAAAGATAAATGTCATCAGTGAACTGCTGCACCCACTGTGTCACCCACTACAGTGGCAGTGTAAACATAACTACAGGCCTACCCATCTACAGGCTGGATGTGCAGTTTTAAACTGCAAACTCGACCTCCTAAAATAACCCTCTGTGACAGGCCTAAACGTCCTTTTAAATACTCATAAGTCACCCCCAAGTAGGCCTTATTGTCCATGGTATTAAAAAGTAGGACACAAAAGTTTAATGTTACACATCATTGCACTGAAAATTCCCCAGAAGCTATTTTCATTGTAGCAAGACTGGATGTTCTAAAGGAAAACAGAGGGATGCAATATTATATACTACTACTGTACCCCCGGCTTGGGACTACACAGAAAAATAAATAACTTTTTTAAAAATAGTTATTAAAAATCAAATTCAATGGTGAAGTTGGAATTTTAATAAATAGTACATGTAGGAAGCTGGCTCTGTATATACTATTTCAAAGTAAGAAATAGTGTGCACAGAGTCCAAGGGTTCCCCTTAGAGGTAAGATAGTTGCAAAATTAGATAATTCTAATGCTCTATTTGGTGGTAGTGTGGTCGTGCAGTAGGCTTAGCAGAGGGTAGTGTTAAGCATTTGTTGTACACACTCAGGCAATAAATGAGGAACACACACTCAAAGACTTACTCAAGGCCAATAGATTTTTATATAGAAAATTATATTTTCTTAGTTTATTTTTAGAACCACAAGTTCAAAATTTGAAGTAAATACATAAGATCCAAGCCAGTCCCCCACAGGTAAGTTAGGAACTTTGAATTAGAGCAATAACATATACAGTTTTCGTTAAAATGGCAATAAGCTATTTTAAAAGTGGACACAGGGCACAAGTCAACAGTTCCTGGGGGAGGTAAGTATTGGTTAGATTGTGAGGTAAGACACTTACAAGTCTCAGTTCCTGGGCATAGACAGCCCACCATTGGGGGTTCAAGGCAACCCCAAAACTACCACAACAGCAGCTCAGGGCCGGTCAGGTGCAGAGGTCAAAGAGGAGCCCAAAACATATAGGCACCTATGGAGAACAGGGGTCCTCCGGTTGCAATCTGCCAGCAGGTAAGTACCCGCGTCCTTGGAGGGCAGACCAAGGGATTTTGTAGAGCACTGGGGGGGACACAAGTAGGCACACAAAACACACCCTCAGCGGCACAGGGGTGGCCGGGTGCAGTGTGCAAAGCAGGCGTAGGGTTTTAGATAGGAAACAATGGAGAGATCCGGGGGTCACTCTGGTGGTGCAGGCAGGTATGGGGGGGGCTTATCGGGACAGCCACCACCTGGGCTAGGCAGAGGGTCGCCTGGGGGGTCACTCTTGCACTGAGGTTCAGTTCCTTCAGGTCCTGGGGGCTGCGGGTGCAGCGCTTGGTCCAGGCGTCAGGTCCCTTGTTACAGGCAGTCGCGGTCAGGGGGAGCCTCTGGATTCTCTCTGCAGGCGTCTCTGTGGGGGCCTAGGGGGGGTCGTCTTGGGATACTCACTGGGTCGCAGTTGCCGGGGAGTCCTCCCTGTGGTGTTTGTTCACTGGATCTCGAGCCGGGGGCGTCGGGTGCAACGTGTGAAGTCTCACGCTTCCGGCAGGAAGGGTGAGTTCTTTGGAAGGTGCTTCTTTGTTGCAAAGATGTAGCTGTTATTGAGCAGAGCCGCTGCTCACTGGAGTTTCTTGGTCCTGGGGGTCAGAGCAGTCCTCTGAGGATTCAGAGGTAACTGGTCCCTATTGGTTGTGTCGCTGGTTGCAGGTTTTCGAGTCAGGAGACAGGCAGTAGAGCTGGGGCCAAAGGAGTTGTCGTCCGTCGTCTCTGCAGGCTTGTAGGTCAGCAGTCCCTCTTTGTAGTTCAGGTTGCAGGAATCTGATTTCCTGGGTTCTGGGGTGCCCCTAAATACTACATTTAAGGGTGTGTTTAGGTCTGGGGGATTAGTAGCCAATGGCTGCTGTCCTGGAGGGTGGCTACACCCTCTTTGTGCCTCCTCCCTCAGGGGAGGGGGACACATCCCTATTCCTATTGGGGGAATCCTCCAAAATCAAGATGTAGGATTTTGATAGGCAGGGGTCACCTCAGCTCAGGACACCTTAGGGGCTGTCCTGACTGGTGGGTGACTCCTCCTTGTTTTTCTCATTAGCCTCTCCTGCCTTGCTGCCAAAAGGGGGGGGGGGGGGGGGAGGAGTCACCGGAGGGGCGGGCATCTCCACTAGCTGGGATGCCCTGGGGTACTTTAACAAAAGGCATGAGCCTTTGAGGCTCACCGCCAGGTGTTAGTTCCTTCAGGGGGAGGTGAGAAGCACTTCCACCCAGTACAGGCGTTGTTCCTGGCCACGGAGTGACAAAGGCACTCACCCCATGTGGCCGGAAACTCGTCTGGTTGTGGAAAGCTGGCAGAAACTGGTCAGCCTAGCACTAGGAGTCAGACTGGTATTCAGGGGGAATCTCTAAGATGCCCTCTGTGTGTATTTTACAATAAATCCCACACTGGCATCAGTGTGTATTTATTGTGCTGAGAAGTTGGATACTAAACTTCCCAGTTTTCCGTGTAGCCATTATGGAACTGTGGATTTCGTGTTTGACAAACTCCCAGACCATATACGTTTTATGGCTACCCTGCACTTACAATGTCTAAGGTTTTGCTTAGACACTGTAGGGGCATAGTGCTCATGCACATATGCTTCACCTGTGGTATAGTGCACCCTGCCTTAGGTCTGTAAGGCCTGCTAGAAGGGTGACTTACCTATGCCACAGGCAGTGTGAGGTGGGCCCTCCTTTGACCTCTTCACCTGACCGGCCCTGTGTTGCTGGTGCGGTGACTTTGGGGTTGCCTTTAACCCCCAACGGTGGGCTGCCTATGTCCAAGAAACTGAACTTGTAAGTGCTTTACTTACGTCAGAAACTTAACCATACTTACCTCCCCCAGGAACTGTTGATTTTTGCACAGTGTCCACTTTTAAAATAGCTTATTGCCATTTTAACCTATGCTGCGTGTACTACTGCTTTAATTCAAAGTTCCTTACTTAGCTGTGTGGAGTACCTTGCATTTTATGTATCTACTTTAAATCTTGAATCTTGTGGTTCTAAAATAAGTTAAGAAAATATATTTTTCTATATAAAAACTATTGGCCTGGAGTTAAGTCTTCGAGTGTGTGTTCCTCATTTATTGCCTGTGTGTGTACAACAAATGCTTAACACTACCCTCTGATAAGCCTACTGCTCGACCACACTACCACAAAATAGAGCATTAGAATTATCTAATTTTGACACTATCAACCTCTAAGGGAAACCCTTGGACTCTGTGCACACTATCTCTCACTTTGAGATAGCATATACAGAGCCAACTTCCTACAACTGGATTATGCATTGGAGGGAACCACATGTGCCCTTCAAAGCAAACCAGAGGCTTGGGGAGGCTACCTATCCCAAGACAGTCACACCTATTTCCAAAGGGAGAGGTTGTTACCTCCTCTCCCAAATGAAATCCTCTCTTCTGCCTTCCTGGGCTTGATCAGATCAAGCAGCAAGAGGGCAGAAAACTAAGGGGAGACAGCAGCTGGGCTGCCCGGAAAACCCTGTAAGACTGGTGGTAGCATTGCTGGGGGTTCTCTAAGGAGGCCCCTGAGTGCATGGAATCATACTTCCAATATTTGCGACAGTATTGGGGTATGATTCCGATGAACAAGTTACTTACCTTTGGTAACGCATTGTCTGGTAGAGACTATCAAGCTGCAGATTCCTTACCTTTGAATTCTCTGGCGTCGGCTTCGAATCTGGAAACTTTTTACTGAGCAATACCCTGCGCGTGCCGTCAGGTGGTGTTGTTCGGATCTGTGTGCGTCGTCCGGTTCCACGTGGCTTCGTCAGCATCGTTGGAGCCGTCTATGATGTCACGGTCGCCAATAAAGGCACCACCCCGGCGTGGGTACATCAGTTGTTTTATCTACAACACTTCCACGCCAGAAGTGCAGAGTCATGGTTAGAACCAACATTTGTATGTGCAAAACTAGGGCCATGAAAAGGGTAAGCCCTAACCCTAAGAGACATATCCGCAGGGCGGGTGTAAGGAATCTGCTGCTAGATAGAGTCTCTACCAGAAAATGCGTTACTGAAGGTAAGTAACTTGTTCATCTAATAGAGACTTCTAGCAGCAGATTCCTTAGCTTTGAATAGATACCCAAGACATAACATCCTGGCGGGGGGCTGCGGATCCTACTCCTTACACTAAAAAAGTCATCAAGGAATGAACGGGCAAAGTGCCCATCTCTTCGAACCGGACTGTCCAGGCAGTAATGTGTTGCAAATGTGTGCAAAGATGCCCACGTTGCCGCCGGACATATCTCCAGGACTGGTACGCCTTGAACTAGCGCAGTGGTAGCAGCTTTGCCCCTGGTAGACTGAGCCCGCAAGTCCTCAGGAGGCTGCTTCCTGGCTAATGCGTAGCATATCTTGATGCAGAGAACGGCCCAGGGCAAAATGGTTCGCTTCTGCACTGCCCAACCCTTCTCTGCTCCAGCGTAACCCCCTGGGTTGGTCATTCACCCAGAACTCTTTTGTGCAGTCAAGGTAAAACAACAATGCTCTTTTTGTGTCCAGTCGGTGGAGTTGCTCCTCTTCCTCAGAGGGATGCGGTGTAGCAAGGAAGATGGGCAGGATGATGTTATGACCCAGATGAAATGGGGTCACCACCATGGGGAGGAAAGAGGCACAAGTTCTGAGAACCACCTTGTCAGGATGGATAGTGCGATACAGTGGCTTTGATGAAAAGGCTTGCATCTCACTCACCCTCCTGGCAGATGTTATTGTCACTAAGAAGGCTGCCTTGATGGTGAGCAGCTGGAGGGGACAGTTACGCAAAGGCTCGAAAGGAGCACACATAAGTAATGTGAGCACAAGATTTAAGTCCCATTGAGGCATAATAAAGGGCAAAGGGGGAAACATATGTACAAGCCCTTTGAGGAATCTATGTACAATGGGATATGTGAAAAGAGACGGCTGATCAAGCAGCCGAAGAAATGCTGATAAGACATAAAGATAGCCCTTGAGAGTCCCCAAGGCAGAACCCTGCTAGGCTAGAGAAAGAATAAAGAGAAGAATATCTGAAAGAGAAGCAGGAAGAAGGGTCAATAGACCTTTCTGTACAATAATATACAAAGCGTTTCCAAAGGCAGCCATATACTGTTTTAGTGGAGGGACTCCTGGCTGCCAAAATAACTTTATAGACTTCTGGAGGAAGGTCAAAAGTCATCAAATGCCGCTGCTCAATCTCCACGCATGAAGGTGCAGAGTTGACAGGTTCGGGTGGAGAACCTGCCGCTGCAGCTGTGACAGAAGATCCTCTCGAAGGGGTAGCCTGATCGGAGGATTGATGTCACTAGGATTACTTGGGCTTGGTCGTTCTTGATCCTCTTGAGAACTCTGGGCAGAAGTGGTATGGGCGGAAAAACGTATAGAAGGCTTGAATTCCACTCACGACGAAAAGCGTCGCCTACCGATTGCCGCCTTGCAAACTCCAATGCACAATACTGCTGACATTGTGCGTTCTCTGCGGAGGCGAACAGATCTAACAAAGGCTTTCCCCACTGATGAGCAACCTTGCGCCACCTCCGGATGGAGATACCACTCGCTAGGTATCGACGGCTGAGTTTGTCCACCCTGGCGTTCAGAGAACCTGCCAGGTGTTGAACCACCAGGGTTAGACCCTGCTGTTCCAGCCATGTCCAGAGACTCTTGACAAAGGGTCCATGACCCCACACCGCCCTGCTTGTTGCAATACCACATTGCGGTGGTGTTGTCCGTGAACACTTGCATTACCTACCCTTTCACAAAAGGAAGAAATGCTTTCAATGCTAGCCAGATCGCCGAAGGTCCAATATGTTGATATGGAGCCCAGATTCGGCCAGAGACCAGAGGCCCCTGATCTCCATCTCTCCCAGGTGGCCGCCCCATCCCAGAAGTGACGCATCTGTCACTATTGTGAGATCTGGTTGAGGAAGGGAGAGGAGTCTGCATTTAACCCAATCGCAGCTCACTAACCACGAAGCAGGTCTTTTGCAGTTCCCTCTGAAATCTGAACCGTGTCAGTAGGATTTCCCTGTTGCTGCACCCACTGGAACTTCAGAGCCCTCCTATGCCATCTGTCATGATTGACTAACAGGATGCAGGAAGCCATGAGTCCCAACATCCTCAAAGTTCAGGATAGAGGCTGAAACCTTGGTATCATAACCCTGATATCCTGGACTCAGTGCAGTTTTGGGATTTTTCTCCTGAGCAGTGAGTCCAGAACAGCTCGATGAAAGGGGGCTTCTGAGAAGGAGTCAGGTGTAACTTCGGCACGTCTATAGTGAACCCCAGCGAATGCAGGAGGCCCACCGTAGTCTGAAGGTGGGTGATTAGAGCCTGGGGTGTAGGAGCCTTCAACAGCCAGTCGAGGTAGGGGAAGACTGAAATCCCTAACCTGCACAGATGAGCTGCCACCACCACCATCCTCTTAGTGAACACCCGAGGGGCACTGGTGAGACCGAAAGGAAGCATGGTAAACTGAAAATGCTCGTGGCCCACCTTGAACCGCAAGTAATGCCTGTGGGTGGGCAGGATGAGGATGTGAAAATACACATCCTGCAAGTCCAACGCTACCATCCAGTCTCCTTGGTCTAGGGCAGACAAGACCTGAGCAAGAGTGAGCATCTTGAACTTCTCCTTTTTGGAGGAAGAGATCAACGTCACTTTAATCTAAGAGAGGGCAAAGACCCTTGTTCTTTTTTGGAATCAGAAAGTAGAAGGAATAACAACCACTGCCTACTTCCGACATCGGGACCCTCGCTGTGGCTCCCTTGGCCAAGAGAGACGCAACTTCCTCATGGAGCAAGATGAAAAGATCCTCCATTGGCCGTACTTTTAATGGAGGCATAGAGGGAGTGGAAAGACTGGAAGGGGAGGGAAAGACTGAAAGGAGAGGTAATAGCCCTTCTGTATGATCTGCAAGACCCATTTGCCCAATGTTATGGACTGTGAGTGAGGGAGATGAAGGTGAATCCTCCAGCCAACTGGATGGACATGGTCTTGTAGAACCATACTAAAAGGGCTTGGGCATTGCAGAAGAGGATGGCTGGCTGGTGGCCAACTTCTGGCTAGACCCTGTGGGTCTGAAGGGACAACGATCTCACACTGGATGCTGTGAAGCCGGAGGACAGTGGCTAACCTGTGGTTGGTGTGGTTGGTGTGGTACCACACCCCTCCCAAAGCCTCGATAGGGGCGATACGCAGACTGCTGGCGACTGGGCGCTGAGAGGCCTAAGGATCTGGCTGTTGCTTGAGGGTCCTTAAACTGCTCAAGCGCAGAGTCTGCCTTCTCACCAAAAAGGTGCGAGCCATCCAAAGGCATGTCCATCAAATTAGCCTGGACAGCCCCTGAAAAACCAGTGGTATGCAGCCAGGTGTGGTGTCGAAGGGCTACTTTTGAAAAATTCACCCTGCCCTCCGAGTCTGTCCTGTCCAAGCCACACCAGATGGTAAACTTGGCTGCATCTCTCCCATCCTTGACAGCTTGGCTGAGAGTTTCGGGCATGCCCACTGGGACCTGGGGCAGCACCTGTGTCACCGTATCCCATAAAGTATGGGAAAAACGGCCCAATAGGCAAGAGGTGTTTACCAACCTCCATGTCAGGCTAGAAGAAAACATCTTCTTCCCAAGTTGGTCCAGCCTCTTTGATTCCCTATCCAGGGGAGCGAGCAGAAGGGAAGGCACCATGGGAAGTGGAGGCTTAGACCACCAAGCTCTCCAGGGTGGGGTGAGGAAACTAGGGTCATTTGGAGCTGCTCGATGGCGGCGGCCAATTGTCCTATTCACAGGAGCCCCAGTGCTGGGGTTGGACCATGTCCCCAGTAGGACATCTATTCATTGAAGGGTAACATCGGCTCCAATGTGGCAACCCCCTGCTGAAGCACCTCTGTCAGGAGATTAGCCCTGACTGGCACTATAGGCAAGTCCAGGTCCAAGTGGGTCTATGTCTGGGTACCACCACTTTTGGAAGAATGCGGACTCGTGGGTGGAGTTGTCATTCGTGGACTTGTTGCAGCATCCTGCTGAGAACATCATCAAAGCTGTTGGTTTGACCCTGGGAGATGTTATGCTAGCAGGTGAATGTTCTGACGATGGGAAGCAGGATCAAGACTGATCTGCATATGGCTGGGTCAAAACTGGAATGCAAACAAAACAATGGATTAAACCCAGATCTGTGACTGGGGGTGAATGTTTGGTTTGTTCCACATTCAATCCATCGTCTGTTCTTTTTGCACTTTTAGAAAGTGGCTGTTTTCTTGCTTAACCATTCTATACCTCTGACTGTCTGCTAAATACACGTCTGGGTCAGGATGACAGTTGGGCTGTTTGTGCATTTACTCTAGACAGTCACACATAGGCGGCTGAGGTGTGCCCTGCATATCCTGATGTCCCATCAGCAGTCTGATGGGTCTTCCTGAGCTAGAGAGGCGGGAGGAGCGGACACTTGCACCTGAACAGGCTGTGCCAGGACTCACACAAAGCAGTCTCCAACCCCCTGGAGTGTGTCTAGGGTCAGAGAAGGGAAAGGCTGGGTCCTGTGTACTACAAAGACTTCTCTTTGAAGTTTGCCTACTTCAAAGACAGAAATGGGAAGAAGTACTGGACCTCTGACACCACATAATTAGAATCCTCCTCGAATGAGGAAATTCTACGAGGAAGAAGAGCTGGATGTTGTAGGAGGGACTGCCACTCTGCCTGTTGCTTTGTTGTGCTGGCCTGCTGCTTCTGTTCTGGGAGTGAAAGGACTGGACTTGGCTTTCTACATCCTGCTTCCAAAGGTTCTACAAGGGCTTTGACTGAGCTTGCCTTCTGTTAAGAAGTCTCAGGGACATCAAAGACTTCATCTGCTAATACCTTGGGTCTTCTGCTAAGAGTCCTGACTTGCCAAGTGGTTCCAACTCCAGTCTCTGGGCCCTTGAAAGTGCAAGCTGGTGACCTGAAGGTGAAAATCCATGCATCAACGCAGTGCCTGTCTAATGGCTAAAGAACCAAAGCAGTGCCTGCCCTGTGGCTGGAGAATTGACGCAGTGCCTGTTTCATCTCAGTCCCATCAACACAGTGCATCTGGATTTTCCACACATTGTCCCTGCGTGCCAATTTTTCATCGACCCCGCACTGCACTAAGGAAGCAAGGCCGCATATCTGGAATTCAACGCATCTCCTTCCCAGTGAGGAAAGACTCAATGCATCACCTCCCCTGCGCAGTAAGGAACCGACGCATCACCGCCCCTGCGCAGTAAGGAACAGACACAGTGGTTTGATTTTCTGGCAAATCAACTCCCCTGTGGGCCGTATCATCTTTGTTTCTGACGCATCCCTGGTACTTTGTGCTAAAGACATACGTCCACTGATTCCTATGGATTAAACTTTCAAAAAGCTATTTTTGAATTTTGTATGCTGGATTGTTGTCGTTTTGGTCTTGCTTTACTCAGATAAATATTGGCTGTTTTTTCTAAACTGGTGTGGAGTACTTTTGTGGTGTTTTCAATGTGTTACTGTGTGTGTGCAAGTACTTTACACAGTGCCTCTGAGATAAGCCTGACTGTGAGCCTCGATACCAAGGAGGTAAGCATGGAGTATCTCAGCTGTCTGACTCCCTTACCCTGACCAGAGTGAGGGTCCCTACTTGGACAGGGTGCAACCCACTGTCACCTAGTGACCCCATGTCTAACAAGACCTTAATAAAAGCCTCTCTTGGAGAATGTGTGAGCTTGGCTTCCGCTACAAGGACAAGGTATCCGTGGATTTAGAGGTAGAGTTATAAAATGGCCGATTAAAGGAGCAATGTGTAGCAGGAGTCTGCAGGGCACCCATGGATTTAGTCACTTCATTATCTTTTTCATTTTTTCTAGTGCCTGATAGACTTGTGGACCTAGGAGGTGGTCCTTGTCAAATTGTACATTAAGAAGAGTTTGCTGTACCTCAGGTTTAAATTCAGAAATGCGTACCCATGCATGCTGGCGTAAAAGGACAGGTGTTTGTTCCCTTGGCGGCTGTGTTAGCAGAATATAAACCAAAAAGGATAGAATTATTAGAAATAAGCTGGCTATCTCTTGGCCTCTCTTCCTGCTCCTCTGGGAGTATTGGAGGAGCTCCTCCATCTTGTTCCCAGTGGGCACGGTCAGCCTTGTAAGCAGGCCTTGTGTATTAGCAACATGCCAATGGTTGGCGGCTTGGGTTGCAACCACTTTCCAGAAGCATGCGTCAGCGTGCTCTACTTGTCAGGAGGCACAGCATCACTAGCAGCTAGGGAATTTGCTCTTTTTATCACATTAGAAACCACCAGAGTATCAGGGGGAATCTGACCTCAATAAAAAACATGGACTGATGGTGAAGCTTTATATTTCTTCTCTACACAGGGGTGATGATACGTGCCCTGGCAAGATCTTTACAAATGTCCTCCACGTGTCTCATCATTCCCTTTAGCATGGGGAGGTATTGTGTGGTCCTGTGCGATTTGTACCAGGAGCACTTTACCACATCTCACCACACATTACAGCAAATTTATTAGCCAGGTATACATTACTGGTACTTACTAGCCATTGATAACACTCTTCCACACATTATCCCATAAAGTCCTACCATGACACAGAAGATGGGTACAACTATATGGAAATTAGTAGGTCACTGTTATCCTGGTACACAAAAAAACAGAGCAGACCTACTCACAGCAACCAAAACCACTACTAGGATTCTTTATGTTTAACCACTGTAAAGTACCCCTATGTTCAGGATACAATTATATCATTTCAATATAATATTAACATAACGTACTTTGTACACTATTTCATGAATTGCAACACAGATTATGTTGTTTATCTCATTGTATATACTTGTAATGTCATTGGCACACTTATGAGCACTGGGGCCCTGGCTGGCAGGGTCCCAGTGACACATACAACTAAAACAACATATATACAGTGAAATATGGGGGTAACATGCCAGGCAAGATGGTCCTTTCCTACAAGCACCGTCAGTCCTCTTAAGGAGAGGATACCGGAACACAGGGTTGCTAGCAATGTGCACTTCAACTGCCCTTTGTCCCCACAATTCTCACCATACCAAAACTGTGGAGAAATATTGCAATTGAAGTTCAATGCTATTGACCGGGTGAAACTTCAACAAAGAGGTGGCAACCAAACCTCACAACTATGTAAATACGAGGCAACATGGTGATCAAACTGAGGGTGGTTGACAACAAAGTTAACCATGGGAACTGCACTTCTTTTTAACCAACTAAAAGGTGTGTTTTTTTTTTTTCCAAACTATTATTATCGTAGATGTTCTCATCATACATTCACTATTGGCAAATGCAACCCTGTTTTTAAATGATAATATGCTAAAGCAACTACGGTTTATGGTTACTTTTCCAACATCCTCCTCTAACATAAGGTGCTCATGTTATGTATATTTCTTTTAGCCTCATCACAGATTGGACTATCTAACTCTTTCTCATTGATTTCCTTAATTTGTATACGTAATGTTATTTCTTTTGGTTGGTTAGCCCTGCAATCATCCTAAAAACCTTTACCTGTTTAGTATCAGTTGAGATTTAATACCACTTGGGCAATACCATTTATTTTGCTCTCACACATTTTATCACACTTCTCACCTATCAGTATTTTTTATGACTTGCAAGGACTTCTTACTTCCCTTTCAACATAGCCACCACTAATTCGATTTATACAGTGACCTATTAATCCACTATGGTGTGCTTTTCTATTTTCAAGACTGCCTTCCACTTCCTCCCGTTCTTTCTGATGCCCAAGGTATATACAGCAATTATAGGCCTAGTGTAGCCTCTGCTTTGCCTCTCCAAGGTATATGTAAGGAGTTAGGTAATTACTTATATTTTGGATGAAATTCTGTTTCACATTGCGCACACCTTTCAATTTTGAGCTGCAACTACTGTGCTACTGGTTAGTACATGCTTCAGTATAAATACTATTTTTATTTTAACCACTTCCAAAGCAAATAAATATACCTCTTTTTCCCTTGTCAAATATAAGCAATGTTCCTTAGCACTGGCCCTTTATCTGCTGGTTCAGCTCTCCCCCATTTCTTGTGAACATCAGCAACAGACGTTCTCAACACAGTGCTTGGAACTACTGCAGTTCTTACTATGTAAGAATATTACATACCAATATTTTTTTTTACCAAACTGGTACGTCTTTCGTAATTTTTCAATCTTTCACTTTTTACATTTTAGCTTCAACCATATTGTGATTTTGCCTGAAATCTTCTTGATTAGGTTTCTCAATCCTGCCTCATTACTGATGCCTTTCTTTTACTAGTCCTTTGCCTTGAACTGCACGTGGTGCTTGCACCCATGGTGATAACACATGGGTATAGAATCACAATTTTTGCCACAGCACAAATATTTTATTAACAAAGCATTATGCAAAGGGTGTACCCCCATGGTCATGGAATGGTTTAGCTGGAAACTCCGTTCTTGGAGCTCAATGGGCACCAATCACTTTCACGGGGGAGGAGTGGACTGAAACCTATCACCTTACAAACTAAGCTGACTCATTTGATTCTATACTTTCTATGACCACCATGGTACAGAGTTTTCCACTTCAGATATCAAATTATCTGATCCCATGCCATCTCATACACTTTTTACATATTATCTGAAGAATTGCTCACTTTACATCTTAATGGACATGAATGCGGCCTAGTGCTATTACAAATACAGACTTACTCAAATTTGTAAGGTTCACATTCATTTGATGTAACTATGATTTTTTTTTTTATTGCAGCCTTGAGGAAGTCCAATGGAACAACACAGGAGTTGGCTGCATTGATGTCTGGTTCTTTCCCACTTATCACAATATAACAATGCTTCACTAGGAAAGCTCTGAGCCCTATTGATTTTTCTGTATAAGTTGATTTGAGTGCCCCAATGCAAAATAATTTTAATCCATCATCATTACAGCCTGCTAGGGATCCAAGCATAGTTCGTCTCTACAGACCACAGAACTGGTGTCCTCTACAGACTCCAGAACTTTTAGCCATTGGCACTGTGATATGCGGAACATCAAAACGTAAGTGGCAGAGGAACCACCACTCATATATATATACACACAGGTTTTGCTGTTGGCACCATATGCCAGGATAAAACTGGCATAGGGCATAAAAGCTACTTACATTAATTGTAATGGAAAAGCTGTAAATCAGTGCAAAGAATGATTACAGAAACAGAATAATATTTACAAATGACAAACTGCACATAAATGAAAATGCACAAGTCAGAAGAGCGAGCAAAAACAAAGTTACATAGTCAGCCTCATTACTATATGCATAAGGTCAACCTAAGTACACAATGCAGAAGAGACCATGAATAAAACTATATAGAGGCTACCTCAACACAAGATAAGACAGTCTAAAGCATATATATGAAGTAGATCATACTTCTTTAATCACATCTGGATTTAATAGAAGGACACACCTCCTGATCATTAGAATGAGAGTGAGAGTTTAGTAGGAGAACTGAGAATGAATTGACCGAAATTGGTGGCCGTTGACTCAAAAAACAGGAAGGCCTAAAGTAATTGAATAACTTGGTGAATCACTGGTCCAAGGTTTTGTTCTTTCTATGAAACGAGAACATAAACACCTGTCAGAGATACTGGGTGATCTTGTTTAAGTTGTCTAATAAAGGTGGCTAAAGCAGAGCAATAAAAGAAGGATCACTGATCTTAGAGCTAAGATGAAATATTTGTCTATGTCTGGAGAGGGCTCCTAGAAAAGACACAAAACATGTGGTACTATTAGTTAATTTTCCTTGCAGGTGAGAACCTTACAGTAAGTGCAATTTCTGTAAACCCTGAAGTGAGGATTTATCTTTCTCAAAGAACCATTTACCGTCAACATTATGTCCATGAGGTGTGCCTGCACATTTCCTGAGAAGCATATGAAACTAACCTACAGGTGTTTTTGAAGAATCAACCTATTCCTAAGGTGGCTACTAAGTCTGCCTTATCAAGACCAGTCTTCGAAATATGTTTCAGTGCAGCCTTCCTCACATTATCCAATTGGAAAAATGCCCCTTTCATTTGGTTGGGTAAGGGTAGGGGGGTGAACAAAGCAATTTCTCACAAGGTGTAGGTGTTACAGGCAAGATGCACATGGCATTCACCTTGCACAGCGCAAGCTGCTGGATAAAAACTCTCCTACAGGGGATCTTTCAACAGAGTTTTGCTCCAAAGTCTAGCATTTTGACTCGCTGTCAGAGAAAGCCCGAAAAAATGTGGGTTATAGTTGGCAGTAGACACCTAAGCTACAAGGACCAGTGGAGATAGGTAAGTATACAGAAAATTAGGGTTCATAGGTGCGAGGTTACAACTTCTCACCACTTGTCTATTGATAGGCAGCACTGAAATGTGATTCTTCGAAGCTGCAGTGATGGGATCCAGCAAAGACTCAATAAAAGGAAGCAATAGCTCAGTGGTAGACACCATATTTTAGAGAACTTCAATAAACAAATTATATTAAACAGGCTCCTGGCAAGGGATGCACAGAACCTCTCCGAACTTTCAAATGACAAAGGAAAACAAGCAACAGGAAGATAAGCAATGCTGATCTCGGGAGTGATATTAAATCTCACATTTTGTATCACCATATGGAAACCTGCCTGAGTACAGGAAGCTGACAGAACGTTGCCCTTTTCACTATTGTGATACTCTGTAGGGTCAAAATCGAGACAGGCATTTCAGGGCACTCAAAACAGAATCTAAGATGGTTTTCCGTGCAAGTGATAATGTGAGGTCCCAAGGAGATGTGCCTAGAATCTGTTTGGTTAAACACTAGGGAGATTTCACACCTGGGAGCAAGGTCACCAAGGGCATCATTCAAACAGCCACAGCTAAAGCCACTGACTCCTTACTCTTGGTGCTCTTAACCAGTGTCGTCTGCAGCACATGGACTGAGGCCAACTAGCTACAACAGGAGACAATTGGCACTGGGACAGAAACCATTAGAAGGACTGGAGGCCTGCCCTGAATACACCTTGGTAGCAGCGAAAGCACTAGAAGGAGGATCGACAATCATTTCAAACTTGGCCTATATGAAATCTGTACGAGTGTGTGGGAAATGCCAGTTTAAGCTTCAACACTGCTACCTGCTCAGAGAATGAAGAGTTTGCCTTGGCATCGGGGAAAGTAGTATCACCTATCAGATATTTCTAGGGAGCTACTGTGCTGTAAAAGCAATTTTCAGATCCAGCCTGGTGCCCAGAAGATATTTATAGTTCAGGAAGAAGTACCCATCAGAAATATTCAAGTACCAAACTAATTTGAGTTTCCGACTAAGGCAAATTGGTTCTGCACCCTCATTTTCAGAACATAAGAATGATTGTACATTGCTTTTAAGGGAAGCCAGATGCTCCATTAAAGTTCCAATAAAAAATGTACATCATTACTATTTTGTAATCACATGAAACCGTAGTCGTTTAGACATTAGAGCACATTTACTATTGACAAGGTACACAGACCAACAGCTTCAAAATACTCTTGTTCAATGAAGATGTAGCAGATTACCATTTTCAGTCCATTTGCAAGTAGCCATTTTATATATGTATACAATTAACATAACATTAATACTTTCAGCAAAAATGCCACTAGTGTTTTCTAATTGATACCATTTCAGTTACTCTCAGCACTTTTAACTACTTTGAGTCCAAAAGGTCTTTTCTATGCACAAAACACAGTGTCTTTCTATGCACAGACCACAAAGCAAGAGTCTTGCCTAGGACAACAAAATAACTTGCTACGAAACTACTAAATACAATTTGAGTTGATACTCAGGTAAAAGTAGCTTAATTATGCATACAGAAAGGTGAAGTTTCATTTAAGAGGTGGTTAATTCACATTATAGATGCATTTTGTTCAAGTGAAGGGAACATTAGGCAGGTTTGGTACAGACATGCAGTTGAGCGTGAGATCTGCAGATTTATTTATGATTGGAAAACATCTGAGCACATTAAGCAATCTAGAATAATGATCACCCGATAAGGTAGGTTGACAACAGAAGAATTTGTATCCACTCAATAATATGGTTTTAACAATAGGGAAATGGACAAGCAGCTTGCACCACATGTGTCAAAAAACTGAGATGACTGCATTCTAGCTCTCATGAGCATAACCAACAATAGACCTGAGAGTTAAAACTGGTATGGTCAACAGAGCAAGGATAACATAAATGCTCTCCAATCTCTGAAAAATGTAATGTTCTTGTGTGAGGGAGAGTAGAGTGTGCAGGTGAAAGTCATACAGTGTTTGATCAAAACAATCCAGGGGCGAGGTAACCTCCAATGATTTCTTTTAAAGATGCACCTAGTTTAAAGATATCTCCAAAAGTTCTTACACATTTTGGATATACTCACAAAAGCATGCAGGGGTCACAGCTCTCAATTCGGCAGCACTGATTACCTGACTGCTTCCTTCTTAGACGCTGGGCCCAACTATCCCACTATCCTCAAGATTTACAAATGCTTAGATTGCAAATAAACTAAGGAACACAAGTTTCATTGTGCCTCTGGCTCACATCACTATGAATGCCTAACCCTTTGCATTCTCCGTCCTTATCTTTAGAAATAAAGCACACTTTAGTTAGTGATTTTTGAGTTTGTTAGGTAAGCACTATAAGAGTACCTCAGCATTAAATGGACAGTACATTCCTGCTGACATACTTTCAAAAAAACAAGTTCAGAGTAAAGAAAGCAGAAGCAAATAGCCTAAAGATCACGCAAAACATCCAAACGAGTGAGAGTCAGCTGGGGGAAGAGTCCTACGTCATGGTTCCGATAAGTCATTTATTCTACTACACCATTTAATTCAGACATTTGACTGGTCTCTAAAGTCACTCCCACATGCAGTCGAATAAAATAAAATAATTCCCAAGCGGGCCAAAAACCAATGAGACAGTTAAATATTTGTGCTTACCATGATAATATCGCCTGGCTGAATGGTGATTTCATCATGACTTCTTGCATCAAATGGGTACAATGCTCGGTAATAAACAACCTTCACATCCTCTTGAGAAAAGGATATTGGAGCCTTTTCTATAAAAATGTCAAAATAATGAGCAACTGCATTAGAATGTTTATGGACTAACTCACCAAATCAACAGACATTCTAATCAGACCACACTTTAGGTGGTAGTTATGCATATTTAAAGTCTGTGGGCAGAGCAGAGATTACGGAGGACTAAGCAACACAGTCACAAGTAAATAATAGGTTACTTGCCTTCTCATGATGATGTTTCTATTGAACTATTTCAGGTGTCAATTCATAAGATTTTAAATATGCATTAAATGGCATAAGAGCAGCTATAGCCTTAGAAATGAATGGTCATCACCACTGCAAGAGATATCAGCTATCTACAGCCATCACCCCCTGCCCATCAACAGATTTCTACACTCTAAACTACCTAGTTAACCCCTATTGCCATATATGCATACTCGCCCACCTCCTCTGTAGTTTAGTTTCTACCCACCCCCTACTATAGAGCACTGTTTTCTAGCTAGATTCAAGCTTTACAAAATTTTCTTTTTAATACACTGAGCACCGAAACAGTTATCAAACACTACACAAACACCTCAGAGAGGAAGAGGCAAGTTGAAGATAATTCTGCAGAAAGAACAATAATGAGACACAAAATGTTACCAAAGTTAAGTAACTTGTTCTTTTAATGAATATGTCTTCTCACAGATCCATGATCTCTTGAAAGACTCCAGCCTAACACCGCGGCCTGTTTTGCGGTGTGGCTGTTATCGGCTGCGAAGACATTAGCTGAGGGGTGCAAAACAGACATCGATCTGATTTCCCGGTGAGTGGCAGTGGCCAGCCAAGGCTACAACACAGAGCACAGCTGTAGGCCTGCTGTGAGCTCCAAAGGAGCTGCTCACATGAGAGGGGGAGGCCAGAAAGAGATGAATGGCTCAGTGTGATCCTGGGGCCTCCCCTACCCTCTCCGTATCCTCTCACTGGAACACGAAGGCACAAGACTCCAGACTGGAACCGTGACCCCCCCCCCCAAACATGGAGCATTCCCTTGAAGAGGGCTCTACGAATAGGGGCAAGTGAGCAGCTGGGCTAACGGGGGTGACCTAAACCCTTCCACGTAGTCAGTGGTGGACTGGCCTGCTGATTGTGCAGTGATGGAGGGACAGTGTACCAGAGTCTGCAGCTCCTGGGTTTATCGAGCCACTCAATGGGGAAGGAAAGACTCAGTAGAAATCTGCCCATGTCCCAGCAGCATATAGATCAGGTCACTACCCAAATAGGCTCTCAGGGAACTAGCACTGTGACACAGGGGGCTGGACACTATCCTGCGACCTATCCAATACTCGCAACCAACTGTAGAGACCAAGATTGTAGAGATGAGTGAAAACGTGGGCCTGTTGCGGCAAGACGTGCGTCCGCAATCAGTGGGCTGCATCAAAGAGGTGAAAGATTGTGTTTCAACAGTAGAAGACGAGGTCACAGACCCTAAATCTAAAGTTGCCCAGCCACTGACCCCCAGAGGTGAACTTCATCATAGGACGGAGGACTCTGAAAATCGTTCCAGATGCAATAACCTGTGCTCTGTGGGATTCCCAGAGGGGCGGGGAAGACTTTGCTGGAACTGTGGCTTCGAACCTGACTACTGACCCACAAGATGTCCCCCTGGCTCGCGGTTGAGCAGGCCCACAGAGCACGGGTGTCTAGACCTCCTTCCGGGGAGCAAAGGAGACTGATCTTTGCCAGGTTCCTTAACTTTAAAGCTCGAGACATCATTGTAGGAAAGTGCCACTGTTGGCATGGTTACCCCCCACACACTTTTTGCCTAGTGCTTATGCCAACTTTGATTGAAAGTGTGCTGGGACCCTGCTAACCAGGCCCCAGCACCAGTGTTCTTTCCCTAAAACTGTACCTTTGTTCCCACAATTGGCACAGCCCTAGCACACAGTTAATTCCCTTGTATGGGGGACCCAGAGCCAGGGAAGGGCTGCTGCATGTATTATGCCACCCCAGGGGACCCAGCACACTCAGCACATGCACACTGCCTTGCAGCTTGTGTGCGCTAGTGGGGAGAAAAAGACAGTCGACATGGCACCCCTCTCAGGGTGCATTGCCCACAAATCACTGCCTGTGGCATAAGTAAATCACCCTCTAGCAGGCATTGCAATCCTAATCCAGGGTGCACTATACCACAGGTGAAGGCATAGCTACATCAGCAATATGCCCCTACACTGTTGTCTAAGCCAATTCGTAGACATTATAAGTGCAGTGTAGCCATATTGAGTATATGGTCTGAGAATTTGTCATTACGAACTCCACAGCACCATAATGGCTTCACTGAATACTGGGAAGTTTGGTATCAAACTTCTCAGCACAATAAACCCACACTGATGCCAGTGTGGGGTTTATTGAAAAATGCACACAGAGGGCCTCTTAGAGATGCCCCTTGTATGTTAGCCCAACTGCTAGTTTAGGACTAACCAGTCTGTGTCAGCCTACCAGTTTCAGACAAGTTTCTGACCACATGGGGTGAGTACCTTTGTGCATTTCATGGTCAGAAAGCCTGTCCTGGGTGGAGGTGCTTCACACCTCCCAACGCAGGAAGTGTATCACCTGGCGGTGAGCCTCAAAGGCTCAAGCCTCGGGTTACAGTGCCCCAGGGAACTCCATCTAGTGGAGATGCCCAACCCCCTCCAAGATAAAGCCCCACTTTTGGCAGCAAGTCCAGCAGGAAAATTAGAGAAAACAGGTGTCCAGAGCTGAGGTGACGACCTCCCTGCACAATCCCCCATCTTGGCTTGGAGGACAGGGACCAATAGGGATAGGAATGTGCCTATCTCCCAAAAGGGAGTGGACACAAGGAGGGTGTAGTCACCCTCAGGGACAGTAGCCATTGGCTACTGCCCTCTGACCCCTAACACGCCTTTAATCTAGGATTTAAGGGCCTCCCTGAACCCAGCCCACCAGATTCCTGGTGATCTACAAAAAGAAGGACTTCGAAGCTGAAACCCCCAGCAGAGAGAGAAGGAAGACGACAACTGCTTAGGCCCAGCCCTACCAGCCTGTCTCCTGCTTCAAAGAACTGCAAAATTATCAGCGATGCATCCAGCTGGACCAGCGACCTCTGACAACGCCAGAGGACTGCCATGTACTTAAAACGACCAAGAATTCCAGAGGACAGCAGCTCTGTCTAAAGAAAACCTACAACCATGGACTCTCACCTCACTCCGGAAGCGTGAGTCTTGACCCCTGTGTACCTGACGCCCACGACCCGTGTTCAGGTGGTCCATCCAGCAAGAGAAGGTCCCCAGGCGATTGCTAGCAAGATTCCTACCTGGGTTGACCCCTCCACGACGCCGCCTGCAGAGGGAATCCCGAAGACTTCCCTCTGACCGTGAGCTCCGGACGAAGATGTCGGACACCTAAAGGACACACTGTACCCGCAGCCCCCAGGCCTTGGAGAAACCAACCCCGGTGCCTCATCGTACAGCAGACTGCCCTCCTCCTTGTCTGACCGTGGATGTGCCTGAGACACCTCACCCCGGACCCCACCTGCAGCCTCTGAGTGACCACTGGGGTTTCCCCATAGACCTGCATTGGAAACCCGATGTCCTGTTTGCACCCTGCACCCGGTTGCCCCTGTGCCGCTGAGGGTGTGTGTTTGGCGCATACTTGTGGCCACTTCAGTGCTCCTCTAATCCCCCCTGGTCTGCCCTCCGACCCGCGGGTACGTACCTGCTGGCTGACCGGATTCTGAGTACCCCCTGTCTTCATAGGAGCCCACGTTAATTTGGTTCCTCTTTGACCTCTCCACAGACTCGCCCCATGTTGCTGGTGGTGGGTGTTTGGGGTTAACTTGAATCCCCAACGACGGACTACCTATACCCCAGAGATGAGAACTGTAAGTTGTATACTTACCTGCAAAATTGTACTATCTTGTCTTCCCCGAGGAACTGTTGAAAATTGCACTGTGTCCACTTTTAAAATAGTTTTTGCCATTTTAAGGAAAACTGTATACATTGCCAATTCTATTCAAAGTCCTGAGCAAATATATGCAAAATACCTTTCATTTTATGTATTTACCTGTAAACTGAATCTTGTGGTTCTAGAAATAAATTAACAAAACTTATTTTTCTATATGAAATCCTATTAGTCTGGAGTGTTTCTTCTATTGGTTGTGGGTACACAACAAATGCTTAACACTACCCTCTGATAAGCCCAACTGCTCAACCACACTACCACAAATAGAGCATTAGTATTATCTATTTCAGCCTCTGTCAAGCCTCTGGGGAACTCTGGACTCTGTGCACACTATATCTCATTTTGGTATAGTACATACAGAACCAGCTTCCTACAGTCATCCTCAAAGAAACGAGAGCGCAGTCTGAGCTTCGGGGGGAAAACTCCATAATTAAGATTTTTCCTGGCTATACATGTGAGGTGTAGAATAAACGCTGCTCGTATGATGCAGTCAAATAAAAGCTCAGAGCGATGCAGCTGTACTATATGATTTTGTTCCCTGCATGCCTCACGGTCCTACTAGATGGGGAAATCCTTTTTCTTCAACTCGCCAGAGACTGCCTGGGAGTGGCTCACCGAGAAACAACATGTCAAACGAGGAAAGCCTCTCCCTGCCCTGGGGGTGACCCTGCGATCTAGGCGAGGCAGCTGGCTGGGGCCGAGGTACAAGCGGTGCCACACCATGCCCGCTGGAGTAAGCAGAGCGGTACGTCCCGGTCGCCTGAGGCAGACCTCGCCAGGCCCTTGTCCCACCCGGGACCGGCCCCATCCAATCACATCGAGGGGAAGCAACTTTTGTCAGATCAAGCAAACGAACGCCGTAGCTAAACTCCCTCCCCCTTATGAAATGGACGGCTAACAGTGATCCCCTATTTATGCAGAGGAGATGGAAGTGAGATCTCCTGGCTGACAATGGGGTCGTGACAGGGGCTTTACTGCAGAAACCCGACTTTATGGATGGGTCCACCACTCCACACCTACTACAGACACTTTGTTTTTGGTTTTGAGGTTGTGTTTCTGGGCAACAGATGCTTCAGGGATGGAAGTATGGGGTGGGGGGTAGCTGGGCCTATGCAATGTGAAGCGGGTTTGGCACCTTAGAGTACTACAACATATATCTTCCCCCCGCCCCCAAATGGTGTGCCATACACACACAATAATAAATCTCCGGTTTATGCCAGCCTCAGACGTCCTCTCGGTCACGGACGTACAGATACTCCCACACGGAATCTCTGATCATGCCCCACTTCTTGTGAGGATAGGTGACCATGATAGGACCATACGCCCCATTTGGCACCTGAATGCTTGGCAGCGTCAGGACGACACCTATGTCCAGGCCCTGAATAAGGAACTCACACACTACTCCGCACATAATGTTGGCTCAGTGCAGTCACCAGGCTCTTTATGGGCTGCTTGCAAGGTCACCCTTCGAGGACATGCTGGCACCTTCTCAGGATGAGGGAATGCCCTAGGAGCAACCTGGTGGCGAGACTTGAAGCCCAGGCATGACGTCTAGAGATACAGCTCCCTCCTACCAACCATGCAATTATCACCAGGCAACTGGGGTTGAATAGGGAAGAAATCCGTCATCTTACTCTTTAATTCACAAAGCACATGTGACGAGCCTCGACCTACCGGATATATGGATGGGGAGACAAAAATGACAAACGACTGTACCGGCTGGCGTCCCAACCCCTAGTTTGCAGAATCATACCCGAAATCATTGACAAGTCGGTCGGGCAGCTGTTGTAAGACGCCCCTGTCTATTGCCTGGGGCTTACTATGCTAAGCTTTATGCGGAGCGACCACGACCCAGATAGGAGCGGGAGGCCCCACTTCTGCACGATGTGTCCCTCCCCTGAATCTCTGCCGCAAAGTGGGAGAACCTTGATGAAGCCATTACATTGGCCCCGGGAAAACGCTAGGTCCCGACAGTTTCCCAGCAAAATTCTACAGTCAATATAAGGATCAGCTAGCCACGCATTTGTCAAACTTATATTACAAAGCAGAGCAAGCAGGAAATTTCCTTTTGGAACTCGACCAACCTGCGATTGTAGTGATTCCAAAGTCCTGACCACCCCCAGTGTGCTGCTTTGCCTATAACCCCATCTTGCTCCTCAACACTGAAATAAAGATTTTCTCCACTATACTAGCCAACAGGTTGCAGAGTGTGCTCATTCCCTAAACCACCCAGATCAATGTGGGTTCATACCTGCCAGAAGCACAGACACTGCCTCTGATGGCTTTATGCAGCTTTGGCCTACTGCTGTTCTTTGCCCCCACAATTGGGACTGTTTCTCATAGATTTCAAAAAGGCATTCGACACAGACGAC
This sequence comes from Pleurodeles waltl, assembly GCF_031143425.1. NCBI lineage: Eukaryota > Metazoa > Chordata > Amphibia > Caudata > Salamandridae > Pleurodeles > Pleurodeles waltl. The sequence goes on along the minus strand of NC_090447.1, from coordinate 1,404,720,040 downwards.
TGGTCATACCTTTTTCAGGTACGAACAAAAGCAGGGATTGGCCCTAAATATCGGAGGCTGGTGCAACTCCTCTACTCCAATCAGTCTGCCCGGGTGCAGGTAGTTTCTGTCCCCTTCCCCATCTGGCACGGACCTGTCAAGGGTGTCCGTTATTCCCACTCCTTTTCGCGCTAGCAATCGAACCACTGGCGAAGATTATACAAGAGGATCAGATGGTCAGCAGTTGGGCCTGGCCCACAGGTAGGGAAGACCGCATTACCTTATATGCTGACCATGTACTCCTCTATTTGGCCAATTTGGCCAGTAGTAGACCCCGGTGTTTACAACTCATGACTCTATTCTCGGAAGCCTTGAGCCTGACTCTGAACTCTGCCAAATCTGTGCTGGTTATGTTACACCCCGCAAGGGACTGCTATGATTGGCAAGACAATATCCCAATTCAGCACAGTAGCTTTCGGTAGCTGGGTATCACCATTGCCTTGCTAGCTAAGCTGACGTGGTCTCCCAACATTACGCCACTCACCCAGAAGATTTGGGAACACCTTAAGAGATGGCAAACCCTTCCTCTTGTTCTGGGGAGAATAGCCCTGTATAAGATGATTTTACTGCCCGCTTTCGATACCTTCTCCAGAACTTCCCCTATCAGCTCTCCAAACGATGGTTCAGAAAGATGGACTCAGTGGCAATGCAATTTCTGTGGTACAGCTCCCGCCACTGTATTGCATTTCACATCTGCCAATGCGACATCTATGAGGGTGGACTTAGGATGTCCAATTTATACCTTTATTATCTAGCCACACAACTACTGGTACTTGACTGGTTGGGAGGCAGATGGTCAGACCCGGCGTACCAATTTGAACTCCTGACATTGGGTTTTCCTAAGCTCCTATAGCTGTTATATGGCGCCACTCTTATCAAAGAGGTTTCTGAAGTGACGAGGATGGTGTTTGCGGGGTGGAGAGCGGCCCAACGTGAAACGGGCTGGTGGGCAAACCTCACCTAGCAGACACCCCCTGTGGCGGGCAACATGGCTCTGAGAGGTCTCTGCTCTAGAGGGGTTTCACACATAGGATACCATAGGCATTTCTGGGGGAGCTCTCATATGTTATCCTTTCAGGAGTCGCAACAACAGTATTTTCTCTCAAATACTCAATTTCACAAATACCTGCAACTTCAACATGCCTTGGGGGTCAACATCCAGACTGTCACAGTCCTCCTTGAGTTTAGACCAGTGGAGGCAAAGGTTCTGATGGGTCGTCTGGGCAAGGACAGGGTGTCCCAAATATATTGTACCCTGATCATTAACATGATTGGGCTGCTCACAAGTCTCAGAGCAATGGGAGGGTTGGCTGGGCAGATTGAGGAGGAGGATTGGCGTGATGCCTCGATGGCCCTGAGGAACCAAACCATAGCCTCCTGCCTCAATTTGGTACAAACGTACTATTTACACACTGCATACCTTACCTCGGATAGAATGCAGAGGGAGAGTCTTCAGGCCCACTCTGCCGGCCCTCACTGCTCACAACCTAATGCAGATTTTTACCACATGGTGTGGGCTTGCCCATACATAGAGGATTACTGGCGGGAGTGACCACTGAACCCTCCAGTGTGTTGACCGTAAGGTGGAGATGGCCCCATTGCCAATCCTGTTGGGTGTCCTTAAGGGAGTGGGGAACAACAGGGCTGACTACACCTTCCTGGGGACGGCGTTCCTGATAGTGAAGCATGATACTGCTGCCCACTGGAGATCCGATAAAGCCCCTACACTACCCGGTGGAGACGGGGTGGACTGATGCGTCCAGCAAGAGAAGCTGGGCTATGAGAGGCAGAGGTGCCCAGCCAAGTATAATAAAGTGTGGGGTAAATGGAGGTGTTTTGTGACGCCTAAATGAATAGACTCTTAGATTAGAACATTGACAGCTAAATGTTGAACTCCTTGGAGTGTGCAATGTGTTAAGGGAATGGTTTGTTGAAGTTTTGCTCTAGAATATTGCAATTGTGTTATAACAATGGCATAGATGTGACATGTTACGTTGTCGCAACAATAAAATCAATAAAGATGTTTATAAAAAAAAAAAGGACTACCCTCTGTTGCGTGGATGTGAATATCGCCAAAGATCCGTGAGCCCCAGTGTATTCACAAATGTAACTAGAGGTATAACTTGAGGTATGTTTGGATAAGTCCCTGATCTATCCATCTCCTGGGGCCATCACGTCATTAAAGTCACCCCCAATGATATGTAATGAGGACTCGGAGTCTAGCAGGATTACAGTTAGTTTGTGTAGTGTGGCTTGTTAAAGCCTAAAGGGGGGAAATGAGGGGATCGGCGTAGACACTTATTATGGTAAAAATCTGCCCCCCCAATAGCCCTTGGACAGCAGCATATGTCCCTTGTGAATCCAACCATTTTCTATGGATGTGGAATGGGGGAGATTTTCAGACTAGGGCTGCTACTCTCCTGGACCTCAGTGTGAATCCTGCATGCACTACCATGGTGTTTGCTCAATGAGCCAAGAAGTGACACTGGATACCTCTTAAATGTGTCTCCTGTAGGAGGACCACATCTGGCTTTAATCGGCAAATATAGACAGTCACCAGGCCTCACTTCACTTTATTTACCATTCCATTCACATTCCATGTTAGGATGGGCTGCTTATTGTCTGCCTGCTCATTAACATGCATAATGACTATTAAATAACATTGAGTACATCTTCATTCTCTTTAGATGTGATACTTTTAGCTTTGTGGGGAGGAAGGCAAATCAACACAGAGAGGGTGGGGGAAAGGCGAAGCAAAAAAGGGGCAAAGTAACATGAGGCAGAATGAAGGGTGAACGGCGAAAAAAACTTGAGGGGACATGGAAGTATTTGTGGGCGGGGGATGGAGGCGAGCAAAAGCAACAGAGGGAGAGCAGGAGCAAAAACACTTGGTTGGGAAAAAGCAACATGGAGGGTGCAGGTGCGGGTAAGCAATGGGCAGAAGCACAAAGACAAGCACAAGAGAGAAGAGTTTGGGGCGAACAGTTAAGCAACAAAGAACAGAGTGCAGGGGGAGATATGCACACAAGGAAGACTAATGGAGTGCTTCACACAAAGGAAAAAAAAATAGTGATTGAAAAGCAAGCAGTTGAATCAGCAATGCCATATAATCAAAGAGACAGTACAGAGTCAATTCTCCATCAGAGGGACAAACACAAGACTGACAAGCTGAGACACGAATAAGAGGGAGGCAAATAAGTGACGAGGAAAGCCAAACAATGATAAGCAATGGGCAGTCTCCAAGCCCCTCTATGTTCTTGGGAAGCCACAATATGCCTCACAACACAGCACATGTGTTGTCTAGTATACTCTACTTCAAAAGGAAAGTGAAGCTAACAATATTGTACTTGAGATAAGTTTCAATAACCATAGAACTATTACATTGTTAGTCAAGGGCTGCAGATTGGCCCTTGACGAGGGCAGAGAGATGCGAAAGATTGAGAACTGCTTGATTATTAGCTCTGCTCTTGCTTGCAGCTTTGCAAAATACTCTCCGTCTCCACTGTGGAACACTGATGCTTCTCCATTGTAGATAACCCAGAGACATCTCACAGCTCTATGAACACTTGTCAATGCTAAAACACAGCCTCCTGCCCCTCTGCTTACATGCAAAGACACCACACCAAGGGTCACATGAGAGTCTTGCTTGCAGTACCAATCAAACTCATAATCACTTATGAGCAGTGCTTCCAATGTACCTTACCCTGATAGTCACACTTAACTCCCAGTGGTGTGGTTGTTTCTTACTGCAACCACAGCATACAACACTTGTCTACAAATGACTCGTACATTTAAATTATTGTTGATTTAATGGGGTAGTACATGCAATGTTGAAGCAATAGTGACCTCCACACCGGATGGACTAGGTAGTTGACCCATAATGTATTCAACTGTTGTTCTTTAGTGTACGTTTGGTTGCAATGAGACTCATTCTTTATCTCTTGTTTGCTGTGGCTCAAGTACTAGCATCTTACTGTCAGATGGTTAGAGATAAAGGGAGGTAAGTTTGATTTTAGGGTTAAGGTGTGGATAGAGGTAAGGGTAATTTCAGGGTTTACGTATGAGTAGAGGTAAAGAGAGGTAAGGATGATTTTGGGGTTTATGGGTAGATAGAGGTAAAGCAAGCTAAGGGTAAATGTAGGGTTTGGGGTGGGTACAGTTAAATGGACATAAGGGTAATTTTAAGGTTTTGGGGTGGGTACAGTTAAAGGGAGGAAAGGAACAAAAGCAAAAAGGGGGAAGATGAAACATTGACCCTAAACAAAAAATGGGTATAAACATATATGGGGGGTATTACCCCCCAAAATTAAAACAATATATACATATGTGTTTATTGACAAACCCATAAGAACATATATGAGCATACACATGTTTGTACAATCACAAATATTCCTGGTAAAGGTTCACAATGTAATGCCATGAGTTTTATAGGTCAATGTGTAGTATTATATGCATTGTAAAGACATACATCTGCAGGACAATTGCCGGTTGAGAAGGAAATACAAACCCTGTCAGGTGTTAGCAGCTTGACTGTGTATGAGCAGAGCTAGAAAACGTACTGTTAAGTTAACTATGCACCCATGGCTCATCTCTCAGATTTGCAAGGGAAAGCCATTTGTTTGATTATGAACAACCAGAGAAAGACCGTGTGCCCATATATGAGGCTATGAATATGAAGACCCATCCAAATCTCCTTTATCATACCTTTGTATCACAACAAATACGATTTAAAGTTGTTTTGCAGCCATAAACTGATATTTGCTGCATTCCGTTCTTGGACTTCTTAAGTGGAAGGGTACATAAGTGGATTTGCACAATTGATAATATAATATGCCCCATCACATACCTGCATTTAACCAGTGTATCTGCCCGCCATGCTTTACTGGCTCTGGTGGATGCTGAAAAATCTTGTTAATTTTTTCATATTTTGGCAGTTTTGGTTCTGGTTTCATCGTGCCCTCATTTTCTTTCTTGGAGAAATCTTGCCGTTTTTGCTTTTCCTCATCCTGAAGCCTTTTTTGGCGCACAGTCTCCTCTTCTTGCTGCACTCTGTCCTGCCACTGCTGGTCCTGGTCCTGAATCCGCCTGTTGAAAAAAACATTTGTTAACGAAGGCAGATTCCTCACACAGCATATAGGTATATTTTACTTAATACTTTACTTAAAGGTTAATACATCAGTATGGGCAAGTAAGGGGTATCCATAAATAACAGGATTAATTACACTGGTATACTAAGGCCACAGAAGTTGTGAGTGAAGAACAAGTTGCTTACTTTTCGTACTGCTCTTTCTGATGGCTACTCTATCTAACCACACATTCCTCATCATAAGATATCCACCAGGCAACAGGCTGAATCCAGAGGTTTTCACAGAAGTGCTTTCAAGTGCCACTCGGTGGTGCCGTGTGGCCTCATGTTGACTTTGTTCGGTCCCAGAAGTGACAGAGTTGAACCATGCATGCGCACAGATTCTTGCTGGACTCTTTCTGTGACATCGGATGCAATGCACTAAACAATTAAAAGTACCAATGTGCAGGCCTCTAATTTGGGACATTTTTAGTTGGCTAAAAAAAGACCAACCCACAGAATGGGGAGGTCAGATGGCACTGCGGAATTTGCGGTGAGATAGTATCAACCAGAAAGAGTGAGTTCCCTAAGGTAAGTAACTTGTTCTGATTAACCCTTCTAACTGTATTTTCCTCACCGTTGGAGTTAATAGCAAAGGAGAACCTCCCACGGTGGAGGGTCTTTGGAGTGGACTCAGACCAAAAAGTCATGCAGGACTGAACGGGCAAAATGCCCTTCCCATGAGACCTGGCTGTCAAGGCAGTAGCGCTTTGTGAATGTGCTCACTGAAGAACACATTGCAGGCTGGCAGAAGTAAATAACAGGAACACCACAGACTTACACAGTGATAGCAGCCTTGGCCATGCTGGCATTAGCCCTCAGTAATTCAAGAGGCCGCGCCTTGACCAATAGAATGTAGATTTTAATGCCAAGGACCATACGCATTGTCTTTTTCTGCACTGCCTTAAATTTCTTTGCCCCAAAAAACCCTACAGAAAGCGGTTACGGGAAGAAGCAGGGTCAATGCAGAGCCTTACAATGCCACCCAATGGCGTGCAGGGGCTACAGTGAAAAATATTCCAGATCCAGGTTGGCTTCTAAAGATGAGCAATCTGCAGTTACAAGTATCCATCAGAATTCCAGTGCTTGGGTGCCAGGTCGGAGAAAGAGCAGCCACCCTCTCTTTAATGCTGTACCCAAGGGACTGATAGTTAAAGAGTGGATCTAAGAGTTATTAGATGTTTGTAGAGGGTCAGTGTAGTGAATAGATAGATGGGGCCTGTGATGTGAATCGCACAGTGAGCCAAACAAAGTTTCAAAATAAATGTGTTCAGAAATACAAAGCCAATACAGACCCTAAAAGAAGAGATGTAGGAGTCCTACCGCAGGCTGACGATATGGCAGACCACAACATCTTTAATGTCTTGAAGACGAGAAAGCAATCTGAGAGGAAGTCACAGATAAAGTGCATTTCAGTAGTACACTTTTGAAGAAAAAAAAAAAACTGGCGCTTGGACTATTATGCTCCTGGACATATCAGATAAAAATGGACAAGTTTTTCAATAAAAGACATAATTGACAGAAACAAGTGACCAAGAATCTATTAACTTGAGTGGAAGTGTGATGTTCTGGTCAAGATAGAAGTTCAGGTTTCTGACTTCAGTCACAGTACTCGCAGGTGGGCCTGCAATCGGAGGCCCAAGAGGAGGTCTCCTTACCCAGAAGGAATATTTCTGTTTTGTCTGCATCAATTTTGAGGAAGGTGTTCTTCACCTAACTGATGACTGATCTAAGGAAATCCTGAAACGTAAGACATGTTACCTGAAGAGTCACAGACTGAAAATAATTTGTTTATCATCCAAGGATAGCACATAGGATTCACCAAAGGTGCAAATAATTTAGCTAGCAGCTGAACATACCCAGTGAAGAGCATGGGGTTAAGGGAGGAGTTTGTGGACCTCCCTGCTCCAGCTTTCAGAAGTTTTAGGTGAACAGCAGAAGATGTATCGCCTAAGAATGGTTCAGGAGTTTAGAAGAAATCCAGTCAAAGGGTTTATACTTTTTTTTTTTTTAACCTGATGGTGGTATTCCAAGAGGTTTTGCCTGAGCGTTCAGAGTCAGCACAGCACACAAGTTTACTCTTTCATTCTAATAAAGGGCAGCATACAGCTGCAGATCTTCATCCTCAATTACTGGCCCACATGCGCTATTAGGACATTTAGACTGAGAGCTCAGGCCCCTCTGGAGAGACTTCAGATGGCAATGAAAGTACTGGAATATTTTCATATGTGCCCTTTCAGATACAATAGATTTTAAGAAAATACAAATTAAAATTGTTTAAAAAAACGCTATTTGACAATTTGTACGTCTCACCTACAGACAGCTGTTTGTATATGACAGACCTCTTACTGACTGTACTAAAAAGCTACTGATCACCTTCAGGAAACTACGTTTTGAAGCATTCGATGACGGTATATGTTTTCTTGCTCTCTCCCTCTTGTGTGCTGTTTCCCCATTCAAATACCTGCGACCCCAACAACATACTTAGTGTTGTTCCCTTGTCCCCACATTTCAAGCTCACCCTTGAATTCCCCAACCAGGGCTCTTTCCCCTCCCATCAAATCGCCCTTTCTATTTCAAGCTTCTCCACTGCTCCCCAGTCTACATTCTGTTTTTCCCACATCCTGTAATGTCTTCTCTACTACCACATTATACACTTTTGTCCAGATGCAAACATTTTCAAACTTTTTTCTGTTTTTTAGGGGGGGGGAGGGGTGGGGGAAGAATCGGGGGGCACAGCAGCTGTCTTTTGTGCGTTCGTGCCATTGCAAAGATATAAGGAAAAAAAAGGCAAGATTTCTTTGCTCTGCCAAGGTTTGTTTCAAAATGTTCTCTGGGGAGAACCCCCCTGAATTCCAGGCTGAAGAAGAAGTGTGACTGGTGTTGCTCATTTGCCACAATTTATGTCACATATTGCATCTTAATTTTCAAAGATCACCCCACACCCTGGTCTACAAGGGTTGGTCGCTGCAGTTTGCGAACAGAACATATTTGTAACCAGAACACGTTTGCACCATATTTTGGTTTATTGTATTCAAATGTGTATTACTTTAATCTTTTGTGTGAATTAGCACCACAGCAATAAACAAAATGTCCAGACTAGCTGTCACAGAACTCTTGCTTTATCTCTACCTCTTTCTATTTTTATATGTTCTCTCCCATAATTTATGATTGCTCCCCAATTTTCTTGTTCATGACATCATATTAGATGTTTGGCTATTGCATATGCTGGATCTTTGTTTACTATTGCTCTTATGTGTTCAAGAATTCGTCTTTTTAGCAGACAAGTGGTACTTCCTACATATTTCAAGCCATATTTACATTCCAAGATGTATACATTTGTTGTTCCACATGTTATTACCTGAATGATGTTGATGCAGTGGTCATTTCTGAGAATTAAGTCTCTTATATTTTTACCGATTTAGCAGGCCTTTCACGTTTTACATCTCACAGAGACAGTTCTTTAATTATCCAACCATGAAAATGGTTTTTAATTCATTTATCCCTCAACTAGATCACCTTCGAGTTTGTGAGGGAGAATTTTTCACAAGACTTAGAGTTTTGTCCCTACCCAAGCACTTACCTTGTGCAGGTCTGTCACAGACCCTTATCAGACAACAGTCCTGCAAGGCTAAACATAGTGTAGCGTTTGGAGGCGCCATTTATCCACTGCACACTTGTTGAGAATTTTGGAAGAATGTCTTGTCAACCGATGAGAACAATGTGGTGCAGAGCTCTGGATCCACATTTTAAGATGAGTAAAGAAAGGAACTGTTCTGTGCGACTCCATTCGTCACTTCCGGACATAAAGTCAACATGCACCCGGGTGGTGCCACTAGCTGGGTGTGGGTGCACTGCTGTGTGAAATGTTTTCAGATCCAGTCTGGATGCCTTGTGGTTTCCCAACGGTGAGGAATCTGCAGTTACAATTATCCATCAGAAGCATTTCTAATGATTTCCAATCATGATTCAAATGGGAATGCATGACGCATTGGTCTATTTTATCTTAGTTATATAATAAAGTTATTTCATGAATCAACTATTATTTTGCGCAGTCTAAGCTGGTCACTTCCATACATAATTTGGGCATACTGGAGTCCTAAAAGGGACATAGGGGCAAGCAGACACCTATGTTAGTGTGTTCATTACTCAAAACAAACCAATGCCTTGTATCTGTTGCCTTGCTTGGTACCAACTACTCCTGGCAGAAGTTGTGGCTTAGTACGGTGCATCTTTGATTTTTTTTTTTTATGAGGCTGAACAGCAACCAGAGGAGAAAATATGAAGACAGCACAAGCTTTCTAGAGTACATGTTAATTTGAAATAGACACCCTGGATTTCCAAATCAGCTCAGTGTACTACTACAACTGTTTTCGAACAATATTTTGCAAAAATATGTATACCTAGATAATCGCAACCAACTGTACAAGTCTTTTAACATTCTACACCCTTTATGCGAGCTGTCTGCGGCTGCCTGTCGAACCTCACTCGAGGACTCAGGCTGACTTTCTGACTCGGTACCTCGAACTTTCTCAACTGCCCTTTCCTGTTCAGCATTGTGCCTGGACGATAAAGAAAATGCAAAGGACAACTGAATTAACACTGAATTGGATTTAAATAATCATATTATTGTAAAATGCATTATATAAGAGCATATTCTTCACAACTGTAAAACTAACATTAATAAACAGGGTGACTGTTTCCTGCTAAAGTATTAAGCACCACATGTCTCTAAACAAAAGATGCCCTTCACAATCGGTCACAGGAGACTGTCAATTTCCTGGTTTCCTCGGTAGGCTGGAAAGCATGCTTATTAAATCAGAACATGACAGGCGTATTTGTCAAGCAAATGCAGATACTTTCTTTAGAAGCAACATTGAAATTATTAATTCCAGTGAAAACTGCCACTGCTGCTTGTACTAAGGGACTTTTCTAGCCCTGCTAGAAGCCAGTTCACGTACAGGTATGATTTAACATTGTAAGGCCTCCATGCATACCAGGTTGGGGAGGCAACTGGCTGTTCCTTCCACCAAGTGACGTGCTTCGTCAATGAGCAAACAGAGAATTCCATCTCGTCTTTTCACCCACTGACTTGCTGTAAATGTCTTGCTGACTGTATATATGTTTGTACCTCAATGAATTTATATGTGCTTACAACAAGAAGTTAAGCAAATTAAATAAAGCAAAAACCAAGGAAAAAGTAAGGAGGAGAATTACAGTGTACATGGCTTTTCTAAACAACCAACAAGCCCGGGAAAGTAAATTGCAAGGTCGATCTTTGTGGTTTTAAAATGTATGTGCCACTACGCACTTTCAAAGTGTCAGATTGGATATGACTGAGGTTAGGCTATGCTCCTAGGTAATTGTAATAAACGACTGGCTGACTGGAGGGTGGGACGACCCTGCACAGCGCTTGGAGCTCTCATACCTGGGCCTGGACGCCGTCCTCGGTCTGCTCTATGGTACAACACTACCCAGTGATGACTGCGACAGTCATCAAGGTATGGCATGTGGCTTCCTGCTTTATGGGATGGGACAAGATGCTTACACGATTTACCCCACCGTGGAAGGGGCAGTGATTATAACACACTGGTCGCCTTGACAGCTTCAGATGCTGGGACATAATAGGGCTTGCCACTCTAGGTGACGTGTGGGAGGGGGATCAATTGCAATTCTTCTACGAGCTTCAGCAACAACTCTCATTATCTAACATGCAGTTTCATAAGTATTTACAACTCCAGAATGCTCCGTCATATCACATCCGGGCCCCCATTGTACAACCTGATTACAGTCACCTGTAACCCAGACTCCTTATTGGTCACATCAGTAAAGGTGCAGTGTCTCTTATACATATATATACACTGTACACTGGTGAACAATGTGCCGGAAGTGTTCCTATCACTCAAACAGAAGTGAGAGGGATGTGGGAACGGTCGGGCTGGAGGATGTGGAGTGTAAAGATGTGCAGATGGCACCCCAAAAAATAACAATTTCTTCAAGGATGCAATTGCCCCATGTAGGAAGGTGGCTCTCTATATAGTGAACTAAAATGAAGTGCACTGTGCAGAGAATCCAGTGGATCCCCAATTGGTACTGCAGAGGCAAAAGTATATAGGACTAATGCTCTATTTGTGGTAGTGTGGGCAAACGGGCTTATTAGAGGGTAGTGCTAAGCATTTGTTGTACTCACTTAGGCAATACATGAGTCACACACACAAAGAATAAATTCGAGACCAATTTAGAAAAATAACAATTCTTTTTACATCTGTTTCAAACCCAAGAACTACGTAATCAGGTAAATGAAACTTTCAAGCATAAATACTTTGTAGTTTCAAAAATAAACTGTGCAATTTTCAAAGTGCTCTCAATGTTTTCCTATGGAGGAAAAACAATGTTCAGCAAATACAGGGTAAACAACAACTTACAAAGCCAAACTCAGGAAGTTAAGGTAAGTACTGGGCACTGATCAGAACCACACCAACAGGTCACACGGGAGAGCACTGGGGTGGCCGGGTGCAGAGTTGCAGTAAAGTGTTGGATAACCAATTGTTTCCTATGGGAGATTGACCCTGTGACAAGCAGGCTGCAGGCTCTGGCTCAAAAGCCAGTCGGGGACAACAAACAGATAGGTAGTAGAAGTGGGGTGCTCGGGGACGTAGATGCACCTTTGGTCCTCTTCTTCTGTGCCCAGTGGTGAAGGATGCAGGGGTGTCTTTTGGTGTTGGGTTTTCTTGTCCTGGAGCACTCACTGTCAGGGGGTTCTGAGAGTTGAGGCTGCAGGCGTTGTGTGGGAGTCCAGCATGGGTGGACGCAGGGTGGATTCCAGCTCTCAAGAGCCGGGAAACGTTGTTGGCACCGATGACCCACCACAGTTGGGGTCCTGGATGTAGTGGTTGCTGTAGGTGTCGGGTTTTCTCTCACCCCCAGGCAGGGGGAGAGGAGGTCCTGCATGTGGGGACTGTAGGCGACTTGGCTGAGTTCAGGAGGGGTGGCACTCTGGTGGACTCAGGTTCAGGACAGCTGGGGAGCCCTACTGGCCCCGTTGGTAGGCTTCTCACTCAGCCAATGTCGTCGAGTGCAGATGTCACTTCGGGTGTCAGGTTTCCAGGCTGCAGAGTCCATGCTGGATACTTTGTTGCTGAGCAGGTCCACTGCTCACTGGAGTCTGAATCTTTTTAAAAGCCAGGCAGGCAGGCTTCCTGGTTTTCTTGAAATGGAAGCTGCAGTACATATCTTTTTGTGCAGAGTCCGATTAGGTTATCAGGCAAGCCAGCAGGGCTGGTATCGGGTTAGCTGCTTCTTCATTTTCTTCTGTGGGTTCAACTCTTCTTTGTCCTTCTTCTAGTAAGGATCTGAGTTCTAGGGCTCGGGTGCCACCTAAATACTCAATTTAGGGGCGTTACAGGGAGTGCATGACGGTAGCCAATGGGCTGACTACCTCTAGGGTGACTACAACCTTCTTATGACCACTTCCACTGGAAAGTGGGCAGAAACCTAACCCTAGTTGCCTAATTCCATCTAAGCAAGATGAAGAAATTTGAAAAGTAGAGTCCACTTCAGCTCATCCGCCTTAGGGTTGGGACTGGCATGAAGTGAGCACTCCTCCCACTTTAACTAATTTTCCTGCCTGTGCTACTGCCAAAAGTGGGTTCAGGGCAGGAGGATCGGTCATCTCAGACATCTGGAGAGATCTTGGTAGCATTTCAAAGGTGGCAAGGCCTCTGAAGCTCTCTGCCCTGGAATGTCCATCCTGCTGTGGATGAGGTGTTATCACCTCTGCCCGGAGCAAGCCTTTGTTCTGGGCCTCCTAGAGTGTTGGCCCTCACCTCAGGGGGCCAGAACTCGGTCTACGGTGGCAGCACTGGTTTGTACCAGTCAGTGAACACACCAGTAGCTGGGTAGGTTTTCAGGGGGCACACGTCTAAGATGCCCGCTGTGTGCATTTATTAATAATCCGTCACTGGGGTCAGTGAGGGTTTATTATTCTGAGGTGTTTGATACCAAACACTCCAGGATTAAGAGAATCCATCATGTAGTTGGGGAACTCGTAATGACCAGTGTTCAGCACATGCATTTAAAATGGCTTATCTGTGCACTTTCTATGTCTCAGAATCGACAAACAGCAGGGGCGTTATCTGCTCATGCGTATATGCCCTCACATGTGCCTGGATGAACCCAGATTTAGGGGTGACTTACACCTGACACATGCAGTGATAGAGGGCCAGGCACTGGGGTGAGTGACAAGTTGTATTTTCAATTTAGCCTGCATCGACACATGCAATCTGCAATGGCAGCACTGTGTGGGTTAAGTGAGGGGTGCCTGAGGGTGGCACAATTGGTGCTGTAGCCTCAGAGACCTTCCTTAGCACCCCAGGGCGTAGGTACCGGGGGTACCATTTATTAGGGGCATACAGTGGTAGCTAAAGAGTTTGCCAACTGTGCAAAACAACTGTGCAGTTTTGGGAAAAGTGATTTGGCACTTGGGACCTGTTTAGCTGGACACAGTACACTAACAGTCAAAGCCACATCAGAAACCAGGCAAAAAGTGGGAGCTCATGTCAAAAAGGGTTCTCTCCAACATCCTAGCTGTACTACCTCTACACCACTTAACTTATTTATTTTTTAGTTTTATATAGCGCTAGCTAGACCAGAAGGTCTAGCTAGCGCTTTAAATGTAATGGGCGCATAAGATTACTAGAAGTACATGTGGGGATTTGCAACACTCACTAACAGTCAAAGAAGAAAAAAAAAAAACAGCATTAAGGTGGTCAGAAGAGTCAAGAAAGGTATATAACAATACATTATTAAGGTTATGGCGTTGGTTACAGATTAGAGAGTCAGGAGACTGTTTCAATGGACCTTATCAAGGTGGGCTTGATCAATTGGGAAATGTAGTTCAGCTTGTGCGCAAGCTGAAGTAGTTGTAAAGCAAGAGGTATTTGAGGTCCGATGTGAAGCAAGAAAAAGAGGGGTTGCAGCGGAGATACTTAGGGAGTGAGTTCCAAATCCTGTGGGTATTTCCTGAGAGTAAACGAACCTGGGATGATTTCTTCAAGGTTAGGTGGTAAGAAAAGAACAGACTTGGAGCTTCTAAGTGCCTGGACTCTTCCTGCTCTTGATAGTTTGGTTTCTAGGTATTTGGGCTTTTTTGTGTGAAGGACTTTGTGGTTGATACAAGCGACCCTGAATATGCATCTTCCTTTAATGGGAAGCCAACTTAGTCTATTTATGACAGGTGAGATGTGATCAAACCATTTAATTCCTGTGAGGAACCTGGCAGCTGCCTTTGGAACTGCTGTTAGGGGTGCAAGGTGACTTTTTGGAGTTAGAGTGAGGATAGCATTGCTGTAGTCAAGTTTCAAGAGAACAAGTGATTGCACTACCATCTTAAGATCATCAGAGGGTACAAACGGTTAGATTTTTTTTTAGATGTTTTAGTGTGTAGAGCGGTCCTTTGGATGAGTTGTTGATGTTCTCCTTCACTGACACTTTTGTCCAGGGTGGACAAGGACTTTATGGAGTTAGAAAGTGAAAGAGAAGAGTTTAGAGCATCCATATTCTTGAGCAATTCTTGGATAGGTAAAGGTATGTATATATTTTTTTTTTAAGGAGAGTAGTAGTAGTAGTAGTTCAGTCTTGTTGGGGTTCAGATTAGTTTGTATCTTAATTAGTGAGGCATTTAGGTGGCAGATGTCACTGGGTGATTTTATTTTGTAGTAGAATTGTGTGTCGTCAACATAAAGGTGATATTTGACCCCTACTTGGTTGAAAATAACTGAGGCGTTCCATGATGAGATTAAATAGGGCTGGGGAGAGGTTTGAGCCTTGGGGTACACCATGTGGGACCAGTGAAGGCTTAGAGAGACAACTGTTGATTTTTATTTGTTGAGAGTGATGTTGCAGATAGGATGCAAACCATCTTAGGACCAATGTTCCCTGTAAGGCGCGCACGTGCGCACCTTTCCTTCCCCCATCGCGCAGGCCCCTTTGGCAAGCGCGCACGTTGTGCTGTTATCAAATGTTCCACCATTCCTATACTTTGTGGTAGTTTATATGCTTTATCACTTTCTAAGCTTAAATAAGCCTTTTAGAGCGATATACGTGCTCCCCTAAGGCAGATAATGCTCATATTTGAATCTGGATTGAAGTCAATGAAAACAGCGTTTAAATGCCGCGGGGAGTGTTTTAAACATCATTTGTCGTACTTTAGCATACAAGCGAGCAAGTGATATTTGTCTTGGAAATTAATGGTTAATGAGCTAGGAAATGCTTCAGAACAGTAGAAAATGTGTTGTTCTCAAATGTTCCACCATTCCTATACTTTGTGGTAGTTTATATGCTTTATCACTTTAAGCCTAAATAAGCCTTTTAGAGCAATATACGTGCTCCCCTAACCGGTCATGTCCTTGGGGTGTGCAACCAGGTCACAAAACTGCCTTGATGCCCTATTGCATGGAGCAATGATATCCCTTTTTTGCTTTAGTGGTATGGAGAGGCTAATGCCAAAGATCTTGGCTAGTTATGCGCTGCGCGCGCGTGAATGGTCAATTTCTTGGCGCACGTATCCTTGGCTGCAGCGCACAGAGACCGCACACTGTCGCACACAGTGGAAAAAAATTAGAGGGAACATTGCTTAGGACTGTGCAATTGATGCCTGTGCGGCTCTTGAGTGTTTCAAGTAAAGCTGTATGAATAACTTATCAATTGCTTCTGATAAGTCAAGTAGGATTAGGAGGCAGGTGTTGCCTTTGTCCAAGAATCTGTGAATGTCATCTGATATATTGAGCATAGCAGTTTCTGCTTGACAGCTTTTCCTCAATCCTGACAATAATGTGTTGTGGAGGTTGAATTCCTCTTTGTGTTGGTTGAGCTGAGGTAGGAAACACTTCTCCATCGTTTTGGCTAGAGAGGGAGGTTGGTTATAGGTTGGAGGTTATTGAGATTATTAGGGTCAGCTCCTGTCTTTTTTGAGAATGGGTGTGACTTGGCCTAGTTGGAGGGAGTCCGAACACGGCCTGATGAGAGAGAGGCGTTGATGATTTAAGTCCAAAATGGGCAGATGATACGGTTGAGGTTCTGTACTAGGGTGGAGGGAAGGAGATCCGCAATGTGGGATGTGGGCTTCAAGTTTAAGATTATCTTGAAGATGTCTCCTTCCGTCATGGGTTTGAACTCTGTCCACTTAGCATTGTCTTTCTGATGCAGGACAGTTTTTCTTGTGTCACTCAGGCCTATAGTTAAGTCTCTGGGGGGGGGGTAGTATCCATGTAGACCGGTTTGTCAGAGGAGTAGGCAGGCTGGGATGTCAGATTTGTGTCATGGATAAGAGATCGTTCAATTTTTGCAACTTTGTTAGTGAGAAGGTTGGCTATTTCTTCACAGCATTCGTTGGTGGCTGCTGCTTGATGCAGGAAGGTAATGGTAGTTTGTTATTAAATTATCTTGAAGAACCCCCTTGGTGTGTACTTCACATCGTCAAGTTGGTTGCAAAACAAAGTGGCTTTTCCTCAAAGATGTGTTTTTTTTGTAGGAGAGCCACTTGGATCTTAGGAGTCAGAGGTGTACTGGTGATGGGTTCCGTTTCCAAAGCCTTTTGGCCTGTCCTAGTTGCCTCCTCTTGTTGTTCAGGTCTCGGTTGAATCAGGATCTAGACTGGATTTTTCTAGATCGCTTTAGTTAGAGCGGAGGCACTTGGAGGGCCACATCAGTCATCACAGAGCTAAATTGGGCAGTGAGATCATGTACAGTGTGAAGGAGATTGCGAATGTAATTGGGCACTGATCCTGGTTTACTGCTCCTTTAGTGGGATTTGTTTGATGTCCCAGCCCAGTGCATGGTTTTATTCAAAGGGGCTGGTTAGGATATGAGGTGAGCCTTGAGAGTGAACAATATTAGATTGTGGTCAGAGCAGGCTGGCATGATGGATCAACGGGAGACTTCTAGTGATTATCACATCTAGTGTAGAGTCGTGTGGGTCTGTTTGTTGCGGAATTGCTTGAGGTTCTTGATTTCAAGAAGGTTTATTAGGTTGCAGACTTTGGCGTCTTCTGTCTCACTCCAGTGCAGGCTGAAGTCCACTAAGAACACATCATTGGTGTCAGTTAGGAAGCACTGTGTAATTAGGTCAGTTAGTTCTTTGGGTGAAGTGCGCGATCCCTAGGGGGATGATAGATGGTGTGGAGTTTGGTAGGAGTGGAGCCTTTAGTTATAAGTTTGACTCTGAGGTATTCAAAGGTCAAGTAGTTTGTGGTCTCTAGGGTGTTAAGCTGGATTTCTTTTTTGTGGATAATAATTAGCCCGGCCCCTATTCACCCTGGTCTGCACGGTCTAATGATGAAATAGCCAGGTGGTGTGAGCAACTTTAGAATCAGGGTTGAGTGTTCGTTAAGCCAGATTTCCGTTAGAATTGCAAATTTGTGCCCAAGATTACTGGGATTCTGGACAGAGGCTTGAGTCCACTTACCAGGTTTTTGTCAGTTAGTGATTCAGTCTTTACCGAGGATAGGGGGATGAGAGCTCGGTAGGGACTGTGGAACAGGTGGTTCAAGGGAATGGTGATCCAACAGGTATGTTGGCTATCACTTGGTGCTCCTTTATGAGGAGAACATTTCTCTATTCACGGGGAGTAATTTTGTGCTAACTTGGCCTGGATAGCTAGGTTGTTTTTTATATGAGAAATGTCTTTAGCTAGAGAATCACGTTTTTGTATAGGGTAAGAATGTCAGGGAGGCTCCCTGTTCTGTATGTGGGTGGGCAGGTGGCTGGTCTACAAAAGGTAAGAGATCTGCAATAGAACGGAGAGGTGTGTCAACAATGTGGGAAGTGTAGAGGGTTTGTTTGGGTTGGGTGGGCCCTGCATAGGTAGTCGGGGTTGTGTTCAAGGGGGGCCTGAGTGGTGGAATATCTTGCGCTCAGACTGGTGGTATCATGCTCTATATGTGCATCAAGGGGCTGTGTTTCAGTGTGTCTGTTAGCAAGGGTGGGTGCAGTGGGGGGAGGGGTTAGATTGGCACTTTCTTGACTAAGGTGTGTGTCAGGGAAGGGAGGGGGGCAACAATGGTGCGACGTGTGGCTGTGGAGACCTGGAGGCGAATGGGTTCAAGGTTAGCAGGATGGGGTAGAAGGGAGAAGGGTGGGTGGGGACCAGGACCAAGTTGTGATAATAATGCTCAAGAAGTAGCAGTCAAAGGTGGGGAGGTGATGGTCTGCTGCTTGGATTAGTATGTTCCCCATCCTGAAAACAGATATGTTTATTTCCCCACTGAAGCTTAGAGAAGGGGCAGTGGTGAGTTTCGTCCATAGGGAATTTGGATTGTTTTTGAGATTTGTCGTTGTAGGAGGAAAATGTTTTTTTTCATTCTGCAGGGCTTTTGGAGTAGAAAATGAAGCCCGTTTTCATGTTGCCATTGCTTGTGCTGTAGAAGGTATCAGCTATTAGTATTTCAGGAAGTTGTTTGAGTAGGTTGTTTTTGTAATTTCTTTTCACATTATGTGAGATATTTTTGCGATATTTTATGCTCCATGAGTTGTGGCAGAATCTCTCAAGTGTAGTGTCAGGGGGTTTAGGGTTGGTGTAGGACATCATACCTATTACCTTGCAAAGAAGACACTGATCAGATGAAGGGTTATAGAGTTGATATTTTGTAGGGCTGGGTAAGAGGTGCAAGGGTAAAAAAAGTACAAGTTAATTACCTTTGGTAACAAAATATCTGGTAGAGACATATTCTAGTTGCAGATTCCTTACCTTAGAATTTCCCCCAGGCGTCAGACTGGATCCGGAGATTTTTCTTCGATCAATACCCTTGTGCGTCGGTAGGTGGGGTCGGTCGACTCCGCAGGCATCGTAGTCACCATGATGACATCGGGAGTAGTATATAGACTCCGCCTTTGTGCAGTGACGTCAGTTTCTTTTAAAGACTTTCCAAGCCAAAGCGCAGAGCCGCTAAGAACACTGAGATTGGTGCACCATAGCTAAGGACCTGAAAGGAGAATCCCTGTCCTTAGATGGGTGGGCGGTAAGGAATCTGCAACTACAATATGTCTCTACCAAATATTTTGTTACCAAAGTTAAGTAACTTATACATCTGATAGAGACTATTAGTTGTAGATTCCTTACCTTGGAATAGATACCCAAGCAATGCCATCCTCGGTGGTGGGCTGTGAACCAAGATCATACTAGGAAGTCCTGCAGGACCGAACAACCAAAGTAGCCGTCCCGAAGGACCTGGATTTCCAGACAGTAGTGTTTAGCAAATGTGTGCAGGGACACCCACGTAGCTGCCTGGCAGATATCCAGGACAGGAACTCCGCGTGCTAACGCAGTGGAAGCAGCAGTTGCTCTGGTGGAATGAGTACACAAGCCCTCAGGAGGTTGCTTCTTGGCCAAAGCGTAGCACATTTTGATGCAAAGAAGCACCCATTGAGAGATGGTACGCTTTTGCACTGCCTTCCCTTTTTTCGCACCAACATACCCAACAAAGAGTTGATCGTCTACCCGGAAATCTTTAGTACGATTGAGGTAGAACACCAAATCTCTTTTTGGGTCCAGACGGTGGAGTCTCTCCTCCTGGGAAGGATGTGGGGGTGCGTAGAAAGTAGGCAGATTGATGGACTGGCCTACATAAAAAGGTGTAACCACCTTAGGAAGGAAGGAAGATTTACTGAACAACACTATTTTGTATGGAGGTTTGGAGGAAAGGGCCTGAAGCTCACTAACCCTGCGAGCAAAGGTGATAGCAAGAAGAAAGACAGTTTTGAAGGTGAGGAGCCGCACTGGCTCAAAGGGAGTACACATCAAATAAGTGAGGTCAAGATTGAGGTCCCACTGAGGCATGATAAATGGAGTGGGAGGAAATAAATGGGTGAGTCCTTTTAGGAATCTACTCACAATAGGAGATTTAAAAAACGAGGGCTGATCAGGTAACCTAAGGAAGACCGAAATGGCAGATAAATATCCTTTAAGGGTGCCCAAGGTAGAGTCCTGCTGGGAAAAAGAAAGAATGAACAGAAGAACCTCGGATAGAGGGGCAGAAAGGGGATCAACAGATTTGTTGGAACACCATGCCACAAATCTATTCCAACGACAGGCATATACAGTTTTGGTTGAGGGATGCCTGGCTGCCAAGATAGCATCGCAGACTTCGGGCGGAAGATCAAAAGTCGTCAACTGTTGCCGCTGAATCTCCACGCATGAAGGCGGAGGTTGGACAGGTTTGGGTGGAGAACCGTCCCCTGTTGCTGCAACAAAAGATCCGCCTGAAGAAGGGGCCTGAGTGGAGGATCGATGGACATGCTCAATAGCTCTGGATACCATACTCTCCGTGCCAGTCTGGAGCCACCAAGAGGACTTGGGCCCGGTCGTTCCTGATCTTCTTGAGAACTCTGGGCAGAAGAGATATAGGCGGAAAGGAAGCCGGAGTTCCGCTCGAGATGAAAAGCGTCTCCGAGCGACTGCCACCTTGGAAACTCCAACGCACAAAACAGCTGACATTACACGTTCTCTGCAGTGGCGAACAGATCTGACCAAGGCTCTCCCCACAGCTGAAAGAGACCTTGCGCCAGCCCCAGATGGAAATGCCATTCGTGATCGGCTGTGCATCAATGGCTGAGTTTGTCCGCTCTGGCATTGAGGGAACCCGCCAGATGTTGAACCATCAGGGTAATGGCCTGATGTTCCAGCCATGTCCAGAGGCATAGTGCCTCCTGTCAAACGGTCCAGGACCCTACTCTGCCCTGTTTGTTGCAGTACCTCATGGCGGTAGTATTGTCCGTGAACACCTGCATCACTTTTCCTTTGAGAGAGGGAAGGAATGCTTTCAATGCAAGCCTGAGCTCCAGAAGATTGATATGGAGCCCAGACTCCGCCGGAGACCAGAGCCCTCTGATCTCCACCTCTCCCATATGGCCACCCCAACCCAGAAGTGACACATCTGTCACTATAGAGAGATCTGGCTCAGGAAAGGGAGAGGGATCTGCCGTGGACCCAATGTGGATTTGAAAGCCACCACTGCAGGTCTTTCGCAGTCCCTGCCGAGATCTGGACCATGTCGGAGAGATTCCCCTGATGCTGCGCCCACTGGAACTTCAGGTCCCACTGCAGAGCCCGCATATGCCATCTGGCATGTTTTACTAGCAAGATGCAGGAGGCCACGAGGCCCAGCAGCCTCAGAGTCAGTCTCACCGAAACCCAAGACTGAGGCCGAAAGATCGGAATCATAGCCTGAATTTCTTCGACTCATTTTCCAGGAGAATAAGCCCGAAAATGCACTGTGTCCAGAACAGCTCCAATGAAAGGGAGCATCTGAGAGGGAATCAGGTGTGACTTCGGCATGTTTATAGTGAACCCCAGCGTGTGCAGGAGGTTAGCCGTAGTCTAAAGGTGGGAGACAGCTTCCTGGGCGAGTCCGCCTTCAACAGCCAGTCCTCGAGGTAGGGGAAGACTGAGACCCCTACCCTGCGCAGATGAACTGCAACCACCGCCATCACTTTTGTGAACACCCGAGAGGTGCTGATAAGGCCGAAGGAGCGCACAATAAACTGAAAGTGCTTGTGACCTACCACAAATCGTAGGTAACGTCTGTGGGCAGGCAGGATGGGGATGTGGAAATAAGCATACTGCAAGTCCAACGCTACAATCCAGTCTCCTGGGTCCAAGGTAGACAGAACCTTAGCCAGGGTGAGCATTTTGAATTTCTCCTTCTTGAGGAAGTAGTTTAGGTCCCGAAGGTCTAGGATCGCACGTTAGCCCTTGTCTTTTTTTGGTATCAGAAAATAGCAGGAATAACAACCACAACCAACTTTGGGCACAGGGACCTTTTCTATAGCTCCCTTGGCCAAGAGACCTACGATTTCCTGGCGGAGAAGCGCCAATTGATCCTCTGGAAGGTGACTAAAGGACGGAGGCATGGTTGGTGGAGCAGATATGAAAGGGAGGGAGTAGCCCTTTCGAACTATCTGCAAAACCCGCCTGTCCGTGGTGATGTATTCCCAGTGGGGCAGGTGATGGCGGATCCTGCCACCAACTGGACGGGAGTGAGGGGACAGACTAGGAGGGTTTGGAGGCTGCAGCGGGGACAGAGGTAGACAGGGCAGACCTCTGGATCCCTGTCCCACGGACACGTGGGATCCCACGTCCCCTGCCACGCAGAGGCTGAACAGCATGGGTGGCACGGTAGCTGGGTGGAGGACGAGACAGGGAGCCCCTTCTGTGGCCACGAAAGGGGCAAAAAAATCAGACTGTGGGGGGTGAAGGGCAGAGGAAACACCAAGGGACCAAGCTGTAGCCCGGGAATCCTTGAATCTCTCCAAGGCCAAGTCCGCTTTGTCTCCAAAGAGACGTGAGCCATCAAAGGGCATGTCCATGAGTGACTGTTGGACATCCCCAGAAAACCCAGAGGTACGCAACTAGGCGTGGCGTCGTAAGGCCACCATCGTAGCAACCGATCTGCCCAGAGAATTGCTCGTGTCCAGCTCACCACGGATTGTGAACTTTGCTGCATCTCTCCCATAGTTCACAGCTTGGGAGATGATAGCACGGGCCTCCTCCGGTATCTGCGGAAGGACTTGCGCAACCATATCCCACAAACAGTGGGTATAGCGGCCCAAAAGGCATGCAGTGTTCACAGACCGCAGCGCGAGACTGGAGGAAGAAAATAACTTCTTGCCAAACTGTTCCAGTCTTTTGGATTCCCTGTCCCGAGGTGCAGAATGGGAATGCATCTGAAGAAGAGGAAGCCTGGATCAAAAGAGTCTCCGGCGTGGGGTGTTGGGACAGGAATTTAGGGTCATTCGGAGCAGGCCAATGGCGGCGTGCGATAGTCCTATTCACAGGAGCCCCTGTGTTCGGTTTGGACCAGGTACCCAAAAGGACATCGGTGAGGCCTTCATTAAACGGCAAGGGGGTTCTGAAGTAAAAGCGCCAGGCTGAAGCACCTCCCTCAGGAGATTAGACCTGACCTCAACAGTGGGAAGCTCAAGACCAAGGATCTCAGTTGCCCTACTGACCACCATACCATAAGTCGCACCCTCCGCCACAGCTACGGTCGGAGGAGACAGTACGCCAGCGTCAGGAGAAGTATCCAGACCACTGGCGTCGCCAAATTCCTGAGCCCAGTCCAAAAATGGGTCATCCTAGTATTTATAAGGGTCCAGGGACCCCTCCAATGCCTCCCCATATTCGTACCGATAAGAAAAAGGGTCCTAATCCGACCTGGGGCAAACAGGACCCATCAAAGACTAAGGCGGCGTCGGCCGACTTCGCTCTGACTCCGAGTCGTCGGGGATAAGAATCCGGTAGACGTGGATAGTGGGCACTACCGACGTTGGGAGCGTCAACAATCAATCCGGGGAAGGTCTCAAGGGTGCGACCGGCGCAGATCCGCAGGTTTTACTCGGTGGCCGGAGCCGAAGCCGCCAGCGTGGAACCCGAAGGCCCCTCATCCGAACCCTGGGGCCCAAAGGCACCGTATCGGGGTCGGTCCGTCCAAAGATGAGGCGCATGGCCTCATAAAACTCTTTCAGCTGGGCGGGGGTCACTCCGTGTAAGGAAATGCCACCTTGGCATGGTTACCCCCCCAACTTTTTGCCTTTGCTGATGCTAAGGTGTGATTGAAAGTGTGCTGGGACCCTGCTAACCCGGCCCCAGCATCAGTGTTCTTTCCCTAAACTGTATCTTTGTTCCCACAATTGGCACAGCCCTGGCACTCAGAAAAGTCCCTTGTAACTGGTACCCTTGGTACCAAGGGCCCTGAAGCCAGGTAAGGTCTCTAAGGGCTGCAGCATGTCTTATGCCACCCTGGGGACCCCTCACTCAGCACATGCGCACTGCCTCACATCTTGTGTGTGCTGGTGGGGAGAAAATGACTAAGTCGAAATGGCACTCCCCTCAGAGTGCCATGCCAACCTCACACTGCTTGTGGCATAGGTAAGTCACCCCTCTAGCAGGCCTTACAGCCCTAGAGAAGGGTGCACTATACCACGTGAGGGTATATGTGCATGAGCACTATGCCCCTACAGTACCTAAGCAAAACCTTAGACATTGTAAGTGCAGGGAAGCCATAAGAGTATATGGTCTGGGAGTTTGTCAAACACGAACTCCACAGTTCCATAATGGCTGCACTGAAATCTGGGAAGTTTGGTATCAAACTTCTCAGCACAATAAATGCACACTGATGCCTGTGTGGAATTTATTGTAACATGCACCCAGCGGGCATCTTAGAGATGCCCCCTGTATAGCAATCCGACTTCTAGTGTGGGGTTGACCAGTTTCTGCTAGCGTGCCATAACCAGACGAGTTGCTGGCCACATGGGGAGAGTGCCTTTGTCACTCTGTGGCCAGGAACAAAGCCTGTACTGGGTGGAGGTGCTTCTCATCTCCCTCTGCAGGAACTGTAACACCTGGCGGTGAGCCTCAAAGGCTCACCCCTTTTGTTACAGCGCCCCAGGGCATCCCAGCTAGTGGAGATGCCCGCCCCTCCGGCCACTGCCCCCACTTTTGGCAGCAAGGCTGAAGGAGATAATGAGAAAAACAAGGAGGAGTCACCCATCAGTCAGGACAGCCCCTAAGGTGTCCTGAGCTGAGGTGACCCCTGCCTTTAGAAATCCTCCATCTTAGTTTTGGAGGATTCCCCCAAAAGGGTTAGGGATGTACCCCACTCCCCACAGGGAGGAGGCTGAAAGAGGGTGTAGCCACCCTCCAGGAAAGTAGCCATTGGCTACTGCCCTCCCAGACCTAAACACACCCCTAAATCTAGTATTTAGGGGCACCCCAGAACCCAGGAAATCAGATTCCTGCAACCTGAAGAAACAAGGACTGCTGACCTACAAGTCTGCAGAGAAGACAGAAGACGACAACTGCTTTGGCCCCAGCCCATTGGCCTGTCTCCTGACTCGAAAACCTGCAACCAGCGACGCATCAGACAGGGACCAGTGACCTCTGAAGCCTCAGAGGACTGCCCTGGACTAAAGGACCAAGAAACTCCTGTGAGCAGCGACTCTGTTCCATAGCAGCAACTTCTTTGCAACAAAGAAGCAACTTTTAAAGAACTCATGTTTCCCGACGGAAGCGTGAGAATTACCACTCTGCACTCAACGCCCCCGGCTCGAGATCCAGAGAACAAACACCACAGGGAGGACTCCCCAGCGACTGCGACCCTGTGGGTAGCCCAAGACGACCCCCCCCTGAACCCCTCCAGCGACGCCTGCAGAGAGAATCCAGAGGCTCCCCCTGACCGCGACTGCCTGTAACAAGGAACCCGATGCCTGGAACCAGCACTGCACCCGAAGCCCCCAGGACCTGAAGGAACCGAACCTCAGCGCAGGAGTGACCCCCAGGCGACCCTCAGCCTAGCCAAGGTGGTGGCTGTCCCGAGAAGCCCCCGTGCCTGCCTGCACCGCTAGAGTGACCCCTGGGTCCCTCAATTGAATCCTATCTAAAACCAGACTCCTGCTTGGCACACTGCACCCGGCCACCCCTGTGCCGCTAAGGGTGTGTTTTGTATGCCTACTTGTGTCCCCCCCAGTGCTCTACAAAACCCGCTTGGTCTGCCCCCTCCTCCCCCGAGGACGCGGATACTTACCTGCCGGCAGACTGGAAACAGAGCACCCCTGTTCTCCATAGGCTCCTATGTGTTTTGGGCACCTCTTTGACCTCTGCACCGGACCAGCCCTGAGCTGCTGGTGTGGTAACTTTGGGGTTGCCTTGAACCCCCAACGGTGGGCTGCCTATGCCCAGGAACTGAGACTTGTAAGTGTCTTACTTACCTCACAATCTAACCTTTACTTACCTCCCTCAGGAACTGTTGATTTTTGCACTGTGTCCCCTTTTAAAATAGCTTATTGCCATTTTAACAAAGACTGTAAATGATATTGCTTTTATTCAAAGTTCCTAACTTACCTATGTTAAGTACCTTGCATTTTATGTGTTTACTTCAAATCTTGAACCAGGCGTCGAATAAAAACTATTGGCCTGGCGTTAAGTCTGACTGTGTTCCTCATTTATTGCCTGTGTGTGTAAAACAAATGCTTAACACTACCCTCTGATAAGCCTACTGCTCGACCACACTACCACAAAATAGAGCATTAGAATTATCTAATTTTGCCACTATCTTACCTCTAAGGGGAACCCTTGGACTCTGTGCACACTATTTCTTCCTTTGAAATAGTATATACAGAGCCAACTTCCTACACTCTGGCTCCGGGAAACTCTGGGAAGCGCAGAGCCGACCCAGTCGCAGGCTCCGAGGACGGAGTCCTGGTGTGTGGACGCTGCGCCCACGTTTCGTTAGCAGAGCAACTGGGCGAAGTCGGCGAGCAATGGGATCTCTTCGACGACGACTTCTTCTTACCTTGACCCGAGGATTTGGAATAAGACGAGTGGTGATGGCTCCGCGATCGGTCTCGAGACCTTCCTCTCGATCAAGACCGGGACTTACGTGGAGTCGAGTGCCGGGCTGCCATGAGCTCTAGGGACCGCTCTCTCAAAGCCTTCGGGTGCATGGCCCGGCACTCTGAGCACGACTTTGGGTCGTGGTCGTGCTCGTGCTCGAGACACTACAGACAAACCCGATGAGTATCCGTCACCGACATCATACAATGACAGTCCAAGTCAGTCAAAAAGAGACCAGGGTAGCTCTTCTCCGGATCAGTGCGTGGGACGGAAAGAAAAGAACTGACGTCACTGCATGAAGGCGGCATCTATATACTACTACTGACGTCATCACAGCGACTACGACGCCAACGACGTCAGCAGAGTCGACCGACTCCACCTACCAACACGCAAGGGTATTGCTCAAAGAAAAATCTCCAGATCCAGTCTGACGCCTGGGGAAAATTCTAAGGCAAGGAATCTGCAACTATCAGTCTCTATCAGATACCAGTGGCATGGTGATCTGGTTGGTAGAATAATGTCTGGGAACTCCTATCGGTATGCAAAATCCAGACTAGGTTGCGACTTGAGTGAGGTAGGGTGCAGTGGTGTAAATGAAGCTGCTAGCCCGGAAGGGTGTGTTCTGGTAAGTGAAAGGGGTAGCTTGCCAGATAGGAGTTTGAATCTACCTGGGAAGAGTAAACAGCTGCCCCTTGTAATCCTATGTTTGTTTCAATCTTAATACTGTATTTATAGGAATCTTCATAAAAGATGAATGGCCTTTGTTAGTCCTTTCTTTATTAAACTTGTATTGGTATTAAGAGTCTTTGGGAAGTCAGTCTTTTAGTTTGATAGCTATCGAGCCGTCTTTTGTTATCTCACCCTTGGAGAAGGAGTGAGGAGGAGCCTATCCCCATGTTTCAACACATTCACTGGCCAGGCTCCTGGAATCTGTCTCTGCATAAAAGCCAGGCACAAGGGCTACATTGTACACCAAAATATAGAGTCTGGATTATCCCATCAGTGCACAAATTGAAACTGAAGCTCTACATGCCTGGTCAATCCAATCACCTCACCTCTTCTGGGGAGGCGGACTGAAGCTGAGCTTGTGCTGCGCCGATCAGATGCACTCATGTGCATAGCAGGGGCCCGTGCCCGAAGATGGCTTAAGGGGCCAGCGCAGTAAACAGCCCCAAGGCCCGGCAACGACTTGGCCCAGGGTCGAGGGACAATGGGAGCGGAAGTGCACCTCTGACCACCCCTCCCACCTTTCCAGACACAAGGAGGAAGGCAATGGCGCCAAATTCAACAAAGGGGCGCGAAACGCCAGCCAATGGGAGGCTGATCATGTTTTGAATTTCACCCTCAGGGCACTATGCCACTATAAGTGTGGGGGCATTTGAGGGGCCCAGCCACTGCTTCGGACTGGGATACTGGCTGGACCCCGAACTATGTAGAGACACATCAGAGGTCACATTGTTCAAGCCAGAGTCCACGCTGGCCTCCTTTGGAGCCTTTACGTTAAGCAAGCTGGTGGCCTCAACAAAATACTATGTTCTGGCGCAAGATGTCCAGATCGGTCCTGGAAGTGTGGAAGGGATACCGAGGAGATCTAAAACTGACCTGCAAGGAAAGGGGACATTGGTCAGACTGATGGGCTTGTCAAGCCAAGAGGTATGCCTGGTACACTGGTTGAGTCTGTCCGCCACAGGAACACCTGCTCTACAAGGGAAGCAAAGCATAGCACCCTCTGAACACCCTCTCCCCCCAAACACAAAAATAATAATAAAGAGTGGTGGGAAGGAACTGATCTTGGTTCAACGAATAGAGTTGTGGTCACCAAACTGTCACAATTTGTTTTGGCAGGTGATCGGAGGACGGTGTGGATGGTAGGTCACTCAAAAGTTGGAGGTCCAATAGGGGGTGGGACGGGCCTCCCAAGACTCAGACCTGTCAAAACTGCAATAAGATGGGCAGGAGTCCCAGGGATGCGCTGAATCCAGTTAGATGTGCTGAGCGTGTTGCAGAAGCAATATGCGAGGAAGCCAGATTTGCTGGCAGTGTACCTTGAGGGGGAATGACCTGGTGCAGCTGGGTAGGAAAGAGCTGCTGGAGAGCATTCTTTGTGGATTGATTGGAGTGGCTAGTCTATTTGGTAGGGCAAACCTGCTGTGGTCCGAAATTGTGCCCTGGCAAACATGGAGGGGGGGCCTGGTCCCCAGCACCTTCAACAGATCCAGAAAGAAGCTCAATTTGGCAGTGGCAATGTTTTGTAGGGCAAATGGTTTTGAGAGCATGAGGCAGATCAATTTAATGCGCCCAGAGCATTTCACACAGGATGAGGTGCACCTATTGGATGCAGGACTGGAGATTTTCTGGTCCAACCTTTGGGCGGCCATGGTGCTAGCTGATTGTCGATAGGACATGCACTGAGTGGTGGGAGCTGCCCAAGAACATAATCCCGTGTGCAGCATGGTGGTAAAAAGCAGCTAATGGAGCTTAAGAACTTTGGAAAGGCCACAACAGGGTGGCAAACTGGGTACTTATCTTGGGATGCCTCACAGCAGGGTAACAGAGTCTGCGAGGGAAAGGGGCACACAACACGGCACTCGCAATCCCCAGCCTGCCGGTTGGCGCCATACACCGAATAATCCAAGGTAGCAAGTTGGGCCTAAAATAAAGAGATGGTGTAATACCCTTCTCCTCGCCCCTGCAAAAATGGTGAAGCTCCCGCTCAAGGACCCCAGTTACCAGCAATAAACGCCAGACTGATATTATCGCTAATTTGACTATTAACTATCAAATGTTTTCTGGTCATTGATGTATGACTCAATGATCCAAGGAACTGATTTATGGTTTGATTCATGATTGTGTCATAAGTGGCAAATTGATTTATGACTTGATGGAACTGCTTGAATGATTTATGACTTGATTTATGACCCCGTCATCCTTATGATAGGCTTTGATTTGGGCATCAAAATAGTTGGTTGGGGATGAAGAAGTGAAATAAAGCTGAGGCCGTTATCTTCCAAATGCATCAAGTGTAAACTGTGTATTTATGAGTGGGAGTGGCAACATGCAAAGTGTATTGGGCAGGGCTCCCTCTCCCAGGTCCTCAAGGCATGGCAAAACAGGTCTCTCGCGCACAGGCCCTGGAGCCATAAAGCAGTGCGGGCAGCAGTTGCACTGGGGATTGCCGCCAGGGGCGCCTCGCTGCTACCATGCTCCTGTCAGCAGCAGATGGAGTCTGTCCTCCTTAGCCAGCAGACCACGCAGGCTCCACTTCTGGCGTGTCTCTTTTTGACCGTCCCTACCTTTAATCAGGATATGCCCGCCATGGTAGGCAGTCAGAAAGCATTGATGCTTGGGTCTCATGGCGGTGATTTGATAATAAATTAATCGGCAGTCCAACACTCAGAAGACCGGTGCCCCCAATGTGAGCAGGACCCACGACATAGGGCGGTATCGGGTGCCAAATTCTCACGGGGCTTCAGATGACACTGTGTGCCAAGTTCCCACAGAAGTAGCGAATGCCAGTTGGGGGTTGCTCACCTGGCTTCCACAGTCCTACCATCACTGGGTGCATGTTCTGCAAGGCTGAGGTAACAGGGATATGTCAGGGACTGCCGTAATGAGCAATCATGGTCACCTGTGCCACAGTGTTACTCGCTGGATCAGCAGCTGGATTATCAGAAGGGCAGCCTTGTTCAACTAAAGTAGGTTTTTGCTAAAATGTTTTAGTATTTTCACCCTCAGTTACAGAGGAGTCACGCCGGGTTGTTAATGTTGTTTCACAGATTGAAGGTGTAGTAGTGGCTGTCTGGCCAAACTCGGGATTTACACAAGATGTTCATCCAGGACCCAGAGCTTCTTAGGTGAGCTCCTCCTTACACCCAGTGCTTTAAATGGAAAAATAGAAGTGCAGGTACTCTGTAATAGAGTACCTGCTTGTTTCTGAGAAGTGCCGGTTGTAAGGAAATGCCTCCGTGGCATGGTTGCCCCCTGACTTTTTGCCTTTGCTGATGCTATGTTTACAATTGAAAGTGTGCTGAGGCCTGCTAACCAGGCCCCAGCACCAGTGTTCTTTCCCTAACCTGTACTTTTGTATCCACAATTGGCAGACCCTGGCATCCAGATAAGTCCCTTGTAACTGGTACTTCTAGTACCAAGGGCCCTGATGCCATGGAAGGTCTCTAAGGGCTGCAGCATGTCTTATGCCACCCTGGAGACCTCTCACTCAGCACAGACACACTGCTTGCCAGCTTGTGTGTGCTAGTGAGAACAAAACGAGTAAGTCGACATGGCACTCCCCTCAGGGTGCCATGCCAGCCTCTCACTGCCTATGCAAGTATAGGTCAGTCACCCCTCTAGCAGGCCTTACAGCCCTAAGGCAGGGTGCACTATACCATAGGTGAGGGTACCAGTGCATGAGCATGGTACCCCTACAGTGTCTAAACAAAACCTTAGACATTGTAAGTGCAGGGTAGCCATAAGAGTATATGGTCTGGGAGTTTGTCAAACACGAACTCCACAGCACCATAATGGCTACACTGAAAACTGGGAAGTTTGGTATCAAACTTCTCAGCACAATAAATGCACACTGATGCCAGTGTAAATTTTATTGCAAAATACACCCCAGAGGGCACCTTAGAGGTGCCCCCTGAAACTTAACCGACTGTCTGTGTAGGCTGACTAGTTCCAGCAGCCTGCCACACTAGAGACATGTTGCTGGCCCCATGGGGAGAGTGCCTTTGTCACTCTGAGGCCAGTAACAAAGCCAGCACTGGGTGGAGATGCTAACACCTCCCCCAGGCAGGAGCTGTGACACCTGGCGGTGAGCCTCAAAGGCTCACCCCTTTGTCACAGCCCAGCAGGGCACTCCAGCTTAGTGGAGTTGCCCGCCGCCTCCGGCCACGGCCCCCACTTTTGGCGGCAAGGCTGGAGGGAACAAAGAAAGCAACAAGGAGGAGTCACTGGCCAGTCAGGACAGCCCCTAAGGTGTCCTGAGCTGAGGTGACTCTAACTTTTAGAAATCCTCCATCTTGCAGATGGAGGATTCCCCCAATAGGGTTAGGATTGTGACCCCCTCCCCTTGGGAGGAGGCACAAAGAGGGTGTACCCACCCTCAGGGCTAGTAGCCATTGGCTACTAACCCCCCAGACCTAAACACGCCCTTAAATTTAGTATTTAAGGGCTACCCTGAACCCTAGAAAATTAGATTCCTGCAACAACAAGAAGAAGGACTGCCTAGCTGAAAACCCCTGCAGAGGAAGACCAGAAGACAACAACTGCCTTGGCTCCAGAAACTCACCGGCCTGTCTCCTGCCTTCCAAAGAACTCTGCTCCAGCAACGCCTTCCAAAGGGACCAGCGACCTCTGAATCCTCTGAGGACTGCCCTGCTTCGACGACGACAAGAAACTCCAGAGGACAGCGGACCTGCTCCAAAAAGACTGCAACTTTGTTTCAAGAAGCAGCTTAAAAGAACCCTGCAACTCTCCGCAAGAAGCGTGAGACTTGCAACACTGCACCCGGCGACCCCGACTCGGCTGGTGGAGAACCAACACCTCAGGGAGGACCCCCGGACTACTCTACGACTGTGAGTACCAAAACCTGTCCCCCCCGAACCCCCACAGCGCCGCCTGCAGAGGGAATCCCGAGGCTTCCCCTGACCGCGACTCTCTGAAACCTAAGTCCCGACGCCTGGAAAAGACCCTGCGCACCCGCAGCCCCCAGGACCGGACTTTCACTGCAGAAGTGACCCCCAGGAGTCCCTCTCTCTTGCCCAAGTGGAGGTTTCCCCGAGGAAGCCCCCCCTTGCCTGCCTGCAGCGCTGAAGAGATCCCTCGATCTCTCATTGACTTACATTGCGAACCCGACGCTTGTTCTAACACTGCACCCGGCCGCCCCCGCGCCGCTGAGGGTGAAATTTCTGTGTGGGCTTGTGTCCCCCCCGGTGCCCTACAAAACCCCCCTGGTCTGCCCTCCGAAGACGCGGGTACTTACCTGCAAGCAGACCGGAACCGGGGCACCCCCTTCTCTCCATTCTAGCCTATGCGTTTTGGGCACCACGTTGAACTCTGCACCTGACCGGCCCTGAGCTGCTGGTGTGGTAACTTTGGGGTTGCTCTGAACCCCCAACGGTGGGCTACCTTGGACCAAGAACTGAACCCTGTAAGTGTCTTACTTACCTGGTAAAACTAACAAAAACTTACCTCCCCCAGGAACTGTGAAAATTGCACTAAGTGTCCACTTTTAAAGTAGCTATTTGTGAATAACTTGAAAAGTATACATGCAATTGAAATGATTCGAAGTTCCTAATGTACTAACCTGCAATACCTTTCAAACAAGATATTACATGTTAAATTTGAACCTGTGGTTCTTAAAATAAACTAAGAAAAGATATTTTTCTATAACAAAACCTATTGGCTGGATTTGTCTCCGAGTGTGTGTACCTCATTTATTGTCTATGTGTATGTACAACAAATGCTTAACACTACTCCTTGGATAAGCCTACTGCTCGACCACACTACCACAAAATAGAGCATTAGTATTATCTCTTTTTACCACTATTTTACCTCTAAGGGGAACCCTTGGACTCTGTGCATGCTATTCCTTACTTTGAAATAGCACATACAGAGCCAACTTCCTACATTGGTGGATCAGCGGTGGGGTACAAGACTTTGCATTTGCTGGACTACTCAGCCAATACCTGATCACACGACAAATTCCAAAATTGTCATTAGAAATTGATTTTTGCAATTTGAAAAGTTTTCTAAATTCTTAAAAGACCTGCTAGGGCCTTGTGTTAGATCCTGTTTAGCATTTCTTTTAGAGTTTAAAAGTTTGTAAAAGTTTGAATTAGATTCTAGAACCAGTTTTAGATTCTTAAAAAGTATTCCAACTTTTAGAAGCAAAATGTCTAGCACAGATGTGGCTGTGGTGGAACTCGACACCACACCTTACCTCCATCTACAGATGAGAGAGCTAAGGTCACTCTGTAAACTAAAGAAAATAGCAATGGGCCCCAAACCTACCAAAGTACAGCTCCAGGAGCTTTTGGCAGAGTTTGAAAAGGCCAACCCCTCTGAGGGTGGCAACTCAGAGGATGAAGATAGTGACTTGGAGGGAAATTCCCCCCCTCCAGTCCTACTTAGGGAGAGCAGGGCTACTCAAGCCCTGACTCCACAAATAATAGTCAGAGATGCTGGTTCCCTCACAGGAGGGACCAACAACTCTGAAATCACTGAGGATAACTCCAGTGAAGAGGACATGCAGTTAGCCAGGATGGCCAAAAGATTGGCTTTGGAAAGACAGATCCTAGCCATAGAGAGGGAAAGACAAGAGATGGGCCTAGGACCCATCAATGGTGGCAGCAACATAAATAGGGTCAGAGATTCTCCTGACATGTTGAAAATCCCTAAAGGGATTGTAACTAAATATGAAGATGGTGATGACATCACCAAATGGTTCACAGCTTTTGAGAGGGCTTGTGTAACCAGAAAAGTGAACAGATCTCACTGGGGTGCTCTCCTTTGGGAAATGTTCACAGGAAAGTGTAGGGATAGACTCCTCACACTCTCTGGAAAAGATGCAGAATCTTATGACCTCATGAAGGGTACCCTGATTGAGGGCTTTGGATTCTCCACTGAGGAGTATAGGATTAGATTCAGGGGGGCTCAAAAATCCTCGAGCCAGACCTGGGTTGACTTTGTAGACTACTCAGTAAAAACACTAGATGGTTGGATTCAAGGCAGTGGTGTAAGTAATTATGATGGGCTGTACAATTTATTTGTGAAAGAACACCTGTTAAGTAATTGTTTCAATGATAAACTGCATCAGCATCTGGTAGACCTAGGACCAATTTCTCCCCAAGAATTGGGAAAGAAGGCGGACCATTGGGTCAAGACTAGGGTGTCCAAAACTTCCACAGGGGGTGACCAAAAGAAAGGGGTCACAAAACCTCCCCAGGGGAAAGGTGGTGAGACAGCCAAAAATAAAAATAGTAAAGAGTCTTCTACAGGCCCCCAAAAACCTGCACAGGAGGGTGGGCCCAGAGCCTCTTCACAAAACAATCCTGGGTACAAGGGTAAAAACTTTGATCCCAAAAAGGCCTGGTGTCGAAACTGTAGTCAGTCTGGACACCAAACTGGAGACAAGGCCTGTCCCAAGAAAAGTTCCACTCCAAACTCCAATCCAGGTAACACTGGAATGGCTAGTCTCCAAGTGGGATCAACAGTGTGCCCAGAGCAAATCAGGGTCCACACTGAAGCTACTCTAGTCTCTGAGGGTGGGGTGGATTTAGCCACACTAGCTGCCTGGCCGCCTAACATGCAAAAATACAGGCAGCAGCTCTTTATTAATGGGACAAGTGTAGAGGGCCTGAGGGATACAGGTGCCAGTGTCACCATGGTGACAGAGAAACTGGTTTCCCCTGGCCAATACCTGACTGGAAAAACTTATACAGTCACCAACGCTGACAATCAGACTAAAGCACATCCCATGGCAATGGTAACTTTAGAATGGGGAGGGGTCAATGGCCTGAAACAGGTGGTGGTCTCCTCAAACATCCCAGTAGACTGTCTGCTTGGAAATGACCTGGAGTCCTCAGCATGGGCTGAGGTAGAACTAAAAACCCATGCAGCCATGCTGGGTATCCCTGAACTGGTGTGTGTAAAAACAAGAGCACAATGCAAGGCACAGGGTGAAAAGGTAGAGCTGGAGTCTGGAAAAATGGCCCAGCCTACCAAGAGAAAAGGAAAGTCAGTTGGGAAACCAACTGCAACACAGTCAGAAAAAGAGAACCTCTCTTCTCAGGAAGAAGTTCTGCCCTCTGAGGGAACTGAGCCTTTGGAGCTTGAGCCTTATCAGGTTGAGCTCTTAGGCCCAGGGGGACCCTCAAGGGAGGAGCTGTGTAAGGGACAAGAAACCTGTCCCTCTCTTGAAGGCCTTAGGCAGCAAGCTGCTGAAGAGTCCAAGGGCAAGAAAAATGGAACACATAGGGTCTATTGGGAAGATGGACTCCTGTACACTGAGGCCAGAGACCCCAAACCTGGTGCCACTAGGAGAGTGGTAGTGCCTCAGTCGTTCAGAGAGTTTATTCTGACCTTAGCCCATGATATTCCCCTTGCTGGGCATTTGGGACAAACCAAGATGTGGGAGAGGTTAGTCAACCACTTCTACTGGCCCAATATGTCCCAGAAGGTTAAGGAGTTTTGCCTCTCCTGCCCCACCTGTCAATCCAGTGGTAAGACAGGTGGGCACCCAAAGGCCCCCCTCATTCCACTTCCAGTGGTGGGGGTCCCCTTTGAAAGAGTGGGTGTGGA
Organism: Pleurodeles waltl; assembly: GCF_031143425.1. NCBI lineage: Eukaryota > Metazoa > Chordata > Amphibia > Caudata > Salamandridae > Pleurodeles > Pleurodeles waltl. The sequence goes on along the minus strand of NC_090447.1, from coordinate 1,404,684,188 downwards.
CATAGTTGGTCCACTGGAACCTCCCACAGCCTCAGGAAATATGTACATCCTAGTAGTAGTGGATCATGCTACTAGGTATCCTGAAGCTATTCCCCTTAGGTCGACTACTGCCCCTGCAGTAGCCAAGGCCCTCATTGGTATCTTTACCAGAGTGGGTTTCCCTAAGGAGGTGGTGTCTGACAGAGGTACCAACTTCATGTCAGCATACCTAAAACACATGTGGAATGAGTGTGGAGTGACTTACAAATTCACTACACCATACCATCCACAAACTAATGGCTTAGTTGAGAGATTCAACAAGACATTAAAAGGCATGATCATGGGGCTCCCAGAAAAACTCAAAAGGAGATGGGATGTCCTCTTGCCATGTCTGCTTTTTGCTTACAGAGAGGTGCCACAGAAGGGAGTAGGATTCTCACCCTTTGAACTTCTGTTTGGTCACCCTGTAAGGGGACCACTTGCTCTTGTTAAAGAAGGCTGGGAGAGACCTCTTCATGAGCCTAAACAAGACATAGTGGACTATGTACTTGGCCTTCGCTCTAGAATGGCAGAGTACATGGAAAAGGCAGCCAAAAACCTTGAGGCCAGCCAACAGCTCCAGAAGTTTTGGTATGACCAAAAGGCTGCACTGGTTGAGTTCCAACCAGGGCAGAAAGTCTGGGTTCTGGAGCCTGTGGCTCCCAGGGCACTCCAGGACAAATGGAGTGGCCCTTACCCAGTGCTAGAAAGGAAGAGTCAGGTCACCTACCTGGTGGACCTGGGCACAAGCAGGAGCCCCAAGAGGGTGATCCATGTGAACCGCCTTAAGCTCTTCCATGACATGGCTGATGTGAATCTGTCGATGGTAACAGATGAGGATCAGGAGGCAGAGAGTGAACCTCTCCCTGATCTTCTGTCATCAGACCCAAAAGATGGCTCAGTAGATGGAGTGATCTACTCAGACACCCTCTCTGGCCAACAGCAAGCTGATTGTAGGAGAGTCCTACAACAGTTTCCTGAACTCTTCTCCCTAACCCCTGGTCAGACACACCTGTGTACCCATGATGTGGACACAGGAGACAGCATGCCTGTCAAAAACAAAATCTTTAGACAGTCTGACCATGTTAAGGAAAGCATTAAGGTGGAAGTCCACAAGATGCTGGAATTGGGAGTAATTGAGCGCTCTGACAGCCCCTGGGCTAGCCCAGTGGTCTTAGTCCCCAAACCTCACACCAAAGATGGAAAGAAAGAGATGAGGTTTTGTGTGGACTACAGAGGGCTCAATTCTGTCACCAAGACAGATGCTCATCCAATTCCTAGAGCTGATGAGCTCATAGATAAATTAGGTGCTGCCAAATTCTTAAGTACCTTTGACTTGACAGCAGGGTACTGGCAAATAAAAATGGCACCTGGAGCAAAAGAGAAAACAGCATTCTCCACACCTGATGGGCATTATCAGTTTACTGTTATGCCCTTTGGTTTAAAGAATGCCCCTGCCACCTTCCAAAGGTTGGTGAATCAAGTCCTTGCTGGCTTGGAGTCCTTTAGCACAGCTTATCTTGATGATATTGCTGTCTTTAGCTCCACCTGGCAGGATCACCTGGTCCACCTGAAGAAGGTTTTGAAGGCTCTGCAATCTGCAGGCCTCTCTATCAAGGCATCCAAATGCCAGATAGGGCAGGGAACTGTGGTTTACTTGGGCCACCTTGTAGGTGGAGGCCAAGTTCAGCCACTCCAACCCAAGATCCAGACTATTCTGGACTGGGTAGCTCCAAAAACCCAGACTCAAGTCAGGGCATTCCTTGGCTTGACTGGGTACTACAGGAGGTTTGTGAAGGGATATGGATCCATTGTGACAGCCCTCACTGAACTCACCTCCAAGAAAATGCCCAAGAAAGTGAACTGGACTGTGGAATGCCAACAGGCCTTTGACACCCTGAAACAAGCAATGTGCTCAGCACCAGTTCTAAAAGCTCCAGATTATTCTAAGCAGTTCATTGTGCAGACAGATGCCTCTGAACATGGGATAGGGGCAGTTTTGTCCCAAACAAATGATGATGGCCTTGACCAGCCTGTTGCTTTCATTAGCAGGAGGTTACTCCCCAGGGAGCAGCGTTGGAGTGCCATTGAGAGGGAGGCCTTTGCTGTGGTTTGGTCCCTGAAGAAGCTGAGACCATACCTCTTTGGGACTCACTTCCTAGTTCAAACTGACCACAGACCTCTCAAATGGCTGATGCAAATGAAAGGTGAAAATCCTAAACTGTTGAGGTGGTCCATCTCCCTACAGGGAATGGACTTTATAGTGGAACACAGACCTGGGACTGCCCATGCCAATGCAGATGGCCTTTCCAGGTTCTTTCACTTAGAAAATGAAGACTCTCTTGGGAAAGGTTAGTCTCATCCTCTTTCGTTTGGGGGGGGGGGGGTTGTGTAAGGAAATGCCTCCTTGGCATGGTTGCCCCCTGACTTTTTGCCTTTGCTGATGCTATGTTTACAATTGAAAGTGTGCTGAGGCCTGCTAACCAGGCCCCAGCACCAGTGTTCTTTCTCTAACCTGTACTTTTGTATCCACAATTGGCAGACCCTGGCATCCAGATAAGTCCCTTGTAACTGGTACTTCTAGTACCAAGGGCCCTGATGCCAAGGAAGGTCTCTAAGGGCTGCAGCATGTCTTATGCCACCCTGGAGACCTCTCACTCAGCACAGACACACTGCTTGCCAGCTTGTGTGTGCTAGTGAGAACAAAACGAGTAAGTCGACATGGCACTCCCCTCAGGGTGCCATGCCAGCCTCTCACTGCCTATGCAAGTATAGGTCAGTCACCCCTCTAGCAGGCCTTACAGCCCTAAGGCAGGGTGCACTATACCATAGGTGAGGGTACCAGTGCATGAGCATGGTACCCCTACAGTGTCTAAACAAAACCTTAGACATTGTAAGTGCAGGGTAGCCATAAGAGTATATGGTCTGGGAGTTTGTCAAACACGAACTCCACAGCACCATAATGGCTACACTGAAAACTGGGAAGTTTGGTATCAAACTTCTCAGCACAATAAATGCACACTGATGCCAGTGTACATTTTATTGCAAAATACACCCCAGAGGGCACCTTAGAGGTGCCCCCTGAAACTTAACCGACTGTCTGTGTAGGCTGACTAGTTCCAGCAGCCTGCCACACTAGAGACATGTTGCTGGCCCCATGGGGAGAGTGCCTTTGTCACTCTGAGGCCAGTAACAAAGCCTGCACTGGGTGGAGATGCTAACACCTCCCCCAGGCAGGAGCTGTGACACCTGGCGGTGAGCCTCAAAGGCTCACCCCTTTGTCACAGCCCAGCAGGGCACTCCAGCTTAGTGGAGTTGCCCGCCCCCTCCGGCCACGGCCCCCACTTTTGGCGGCAAGGCTGGAGGGAACAAAGAAAGCAACAAGGAGGAGTCACTGGCCAGTCAGGACAGCCCCTAAGGTGTCCTGAGCTGAGGTGACTAACTTTTAGAAATCCTCCATCTTGCAGATGGAGGATTCCCCCAATAGGGTTAGGATTGTGACCCCCTCCCCTTGGGAGGAGGCACAAAGAGGGTGTACCCACCCTCAGGGCTAGTAGCCATTGGCTACTAACCCCCCAGACCTAAACACGCCCTTAAATTTAGTATTTAAGGGCTACCCTGAACCCTAGAAAATTAGATTCCTGCAACAACAAGAAGAAGGACTGCCTAGCTGAAAACCCCTGCAGAGGAAGACCAGAAGACAACAACTGCCTTGGCTCCAGAAACTCACCGGCCTGTCTCCTGCCTTCCAAAGAACTCTGCTCCAGCGACGCCTTCCAAAGGGACCAGCGACCTCTGAATCTTCTGAGGACTGCCCTGCTTCGACGACGACAAGAAACTCCCGAGGACAGCGGACCTGCTCCAAAAAGACTGCAACTTTGTTTCAAGAAGCAGCTTTAAAGAACCCTGCAACTCTCCGCAAGAAGCGTGAGACTTGCAACACTGCACCCGGCGACCCCGACTCGGCTGGTGGAGAACCAACACCTCAGGGAGGACCCCCGGACTACTCTACGACTGTGAGTACCAAAACCTGTCCCCCCTGAGCCCCCACAGCGCCGCCTGCAGAGGGAATCCCGAGGCTTCCCCTGACCGCGACTCTCTGAAACCTAAGTCCCGACGCCTGGAAAAGACCCTGCACCCGCAGCCCCCAGGACCTGAAGGACCGGACTTTCACTGCAGAAGTGACCCCCAGGAGTCCCTCTCCCTTGCCCAAGTGGAGGTTTCCCCGAGGAAGCCCCCTCTTGCCTGCCTGCAGCGCTGAAGAGATCCCTCGATCTCTCATTGACTTACATTGCGAACCCGACGCTTGTTCTAACACTGCACCCGGCCGCCCCCGCGCCGCTGAGGGTGAAATTTCTGTGTGGGCTTGTGTCCCCCCCGGTGCCCTACAAAACCCCCCTGGTCTGCCCTCCGAAGACGCGGGTACTTACCTGCAAGCAGACCGGAACCGGGGCACCCCCTTCTCTCCATTCTAGCCTATGCGTTTTGGGCACCACGTTGAACTCTGCACCTGACCGGCCCTGAGCTGCTGGTGTGGTAACTTTGGGGTTGCTCTGAACCCCCAACGGTGGGCTACCTTGGACCAAGAACTGAACCCTGTAAGTGTCTTACTTACCTGGTAAAACTAACAAAAACTTACCTCCCCCAGGAACTGTGAAAATTGCACTGTGTCCACTTTTAAAGTAGCTATTTGTGAATAACTTGAAAAGTATACATGCAATTGAAATGATTCAAAGTTCCTAATGTACTAACCTGCAATACCTTTCAAACAAGATATTACATGTTAAATTTGAACCTGTGGTTCTTAAAATAAACTAAGAAAAGATATTTTTCTATAACAAAACCTATTGGCTGGATTTGTCTCCGAGTGTGTGTACCTCATTTATTGTCTATGTGTATGTACAACAAATGCTTAACACTACTCCTTGGATAAGCCTACTGCTCGACCACACTACCACAAAATAGAGCATTAGTATTATCTCTTTTTACCACTATTTTACCTCTAAGGGGAACCCTTGGACTCTGTGCATGCTATTCCTTACTTTGAAATAGCACATACAGAGCCAACTTCCTACACCGGTACTCTCCAATTAAAAGTATTACGTTTTTCTTGAGATATGCCGGTGCTCTCCCGCTCAAAATAAAAAAGTGCCGGTACTCAGTACCGGAGAGTACCGGCCCATTTAAAGCACTGCTTACACCTCAACATTTGTGGAAAGGTGGTAAGGTAAAAGTAGATTTTTTTTCTCCATATGGCATGGGCCTGTCGCCTGATAATGGGTTTTTGGCAAGGCAATGAGCGTTGTCATAAATACTATGAAGAACTGTGGCGCTAACCCCAAAGGTGGGGCTGCTAGGTTTATTGAGACCTCAGCGGCCCCTGCTGCAAGCCAGTAGCGGTGGGGGTAGCTACAATGATCGCCAAGCAGGATACTGCTTGCAAATGGAGGTGCCCTCAGCCCCCTACCTTGGCAGAACAGCAGAACAGGGTAGACTGGAGTGCCAAAATAGAACAGCCGATATATCGCACAAGAGGATATCTTCAAAAACACAATAAAACCTGGGGCAAATGGTTGGCCTACTATGGACAGAATAGCACTGAATATTCTGTACGTGGGATGGAAAGTGTTAAAACAGTATGTTATCACTCTTAGTGTGAACAATTTGAAGGGAAGTGTGTACTTTGTTGCACAAAAAATTATTTATCATAAAAAGTGTGAATGCCAAAAGTCCCTATGGGTAGACTTCGATAAGCAGTGACGAGCCAGCTCAAATGAGGCAAGATAGACAAGGGTAGGTACAGTACACAACCACATTTAAAATAGACTTGGATGAGCAGCCATTGTCTAGCTTAATGGAGGTAGCTTAGACAAGGCTAGGTACAGTACACAACCACGTTTGTAATAAAGATGTACATTGCCAGACAGAGTTGTGTGATGTATACTTTCACAATATCCCAACATATAAATATACTAACAGTATACAAAGGTAGGTTCCAAATGTAGAAATTATACAAAATACAATATTAATTTAAAACGGTAATAAAACACAGTGCTGAAAGCCAGGAACCCTGCTTAAACCCTGTATTTCAAGGTTGCACAGTGCTAATGCTGAGGAAGCACGAAAGATCTGCAAACGAAAAGGCACAGAATCATGCAATACAGCACAGAACCAGTAATATTGTGAAGCAATGTTTTCAGTTGGTTAAGGTTTGCAAACAATGGCTGAAATGCAAAGCGTTCCGTTATTAACGGAAGAACAAAATCAAAAAAGGTAGTTTGTAGCAATTTGGTCAAATGAAAGGTTCACAACTCTCAGATGGTTGTGAACATTTAAAACAGCACAAAACAAAGTAACACTATGGTAAATCACCAACAATATCTGTAGCACTAGCGAAGGAAGGAGGCAGCATCTTGGAGCTCCTATTTTTATTTACAGAAACCAGTGAAGCAGAGCAACTTCTTAGCTTGAGGGTAAGGCAAACAAAGCCTGTGCAAGTCCAGAGAAACACTGGCTCTTAACAGGCATTACAAGTTTCTCAGTCTGTATACCAGCTAGCCAGCTGGATCACTGCAAGAGCATGGTGAAACAAGGTAGTACAGAGGGGAGAATGCTTGGCATATAGAGTGACCACCTCACTTTCATCTGCACATTTACCAATTGGTTTCTCAGAACCTGCCAATCCCCGATGTGAGGGTCTTGGGGGCATTTAGTAGATACTCAAAAACATCTACAGCATTCAAGATTATTCTTGAGCAGCCACCCTTTAATCTCATGGTAAGGGATAGAGCACATTTTCAGGCCCTGGTCAACGTCTCAACCTTATTGTGTGGAAACCCCAGCACGGAAATAGTCTCAACAGCAGGGAAACCCTGCAGAGATTCATTAGGACGGTACGGGCAGCCTGAAACTTCACAATCCAGACTTCAACTGCAACACTGCCTTAGCCCAATATTTGAACAATAGATTAAAGGACATCTCCAGTTAATCCAGACAATAAGGCAGCCCACTGTAGGAAGCTGGCCTGGTGTGTGGTGAGCCCCTATGGTGTTCTCACCTTATAGAAGGTTCAGGGCTCCACTATTAGTGAAGTGTAGGCAGTGTCTAGGAAGCCAGGGCTCTCTAGAGGTAGTTGTGGATGAGCAGCAAAGGCTTTTCTAAGAGACAAGCAAAGCTCATGCAATACCACTACAGTCACACAGTATTTTCACACAAGAAAGAAAACACTTGGTTGTACAAAAATAAAGTTTCTTTATTTTTGGAACACAGTATCAGAAAGTACTAGAAAGGCAACCCTTCAATAGGAGGTAAATAAATGCACTACATATAAATATACACTAATAAACATTAAGAGACATAAAAAGGATAGAAAACATATCATACATAAAATAGCAATAAATCAATAGTAGCCCTAGGGACATCCCAAACCATATACTAAGAAAGTGGAATGCGAACACAGGGCCCCGCCTATGTAAGTAAATCGGGTAGAGGGGAGCTAGGAGTACCAGGAAACCACACAGGTAAGTAATGTAGTACCCCCCAGGTACCAGGAATTCAGGAGTAAAACACTGGATTTCCCAAAACCACCCCAAAGGATGAAAAGAAGAAAAAGAAGACACCCAGAACAACCTGCAAAAAATCAGTGATGTATTACCGAAGATGGGGACCTGTGGAGAGAGGGGAACCAAGTCCAGAAGTGTCTTTGGAGTCGAGGGGGAGTAGGAGATACTGCCCACCCAGAGGTACCTTTTGGAGTTGGTCGACGAGGAAGGAAGACATGTGAGTACTGCAGCACTGAAGTTGAAAAAAAGTTCCTGATGCATGCAAAAGGTGTCCCACAATGGAAGCTGGATTGCAGATGAGTGTCGGTAAAGGATTTCCACCAACAAGCCTTGGGAAAGGCAAATTCGTCGTTGGAGGAAAAGAGGTGCTGCTGAGGACCAGCAAGGCCCAGGAGGACTCTACCTAAGAGGGGAGTCACAAGGGACCCTCCGCACTGCGGAAGGCCCACAAGAGCAGAGGCAGCACCCACAAGTGTCCCACAGGACAGGGACACAGAAGTTGCTTAAGCAGCCCACGCAGCACCACGGAAGTTGCTCCCACGTCGCCAGAGGACCACGCAGATGCCCATGAGTTGCAGGAGGGAGTGCTGGGGCTGGAGCTACAAGTCGCCTGAAGTTCCCATTGGAGGTGAAGCAAAAAAGCCTTGGCTTCTGCAAAGGATGCGGTGCAAGGGGCTGCTGTCCTGCATGGACTGCAAAGGACTTACCACCAAAGTGTGACAGCTGGTAGAGAGGACCAAGGGGAACTCTCCGAACCACCACCTGTGATGCAGGACCCATGTCATTCAGGATGAGGGGTGATCCATGCCACCGGTCCTCCTTGCTGCCAGGTGCCTGCGGATGCAGGGGAGTGATGCCTTCACCCAGAGGGAGATTCCTCCTTCTTCTTGTGCAGGCTGAAGAGTAGCATTCTTCTGAGAATGCACGGCCTGGGAAATGTTGCAGAAGAGTCACCTTTGTGGATCTCCAGCTTGTGGGTTCCTGGAGGGTCCGGTCCCAGAGGCCAGAAGTCGAAGCAGAGGTTGCTGAGGAGTCCTGCTGGAATCTTGCAAGCCAAATCTGAGGACCCATCCCAGAGGATGACCATATGTAGCCCAAGGAGGGGGCTTGGTCACCTAACCAGGTAACTACCTATCAGAGGGTGCCTCTGATGTCACCTGCCTGGCCAGGCCACTCAGATGCTCCCAGAGTTCCCTGCCAACCTTGGAATCAAGATGGCAGAACCCAGAGACCCTCTGGAGGAGGAGCTCTGAGCACCACCCCTGGGGTGGTAATGGACAGGGGAGTGGTCACTCCCCTTTCCATCGTCCAGTTTCGTGCCAAAGCAGGGACTGGGGGTCCCTGAACCGGTGTAGACTGGTTTATATAAGGAGGGCACCAAATGTGCCCTTCAAAGCTTTGCAAGTGGCTTAGGGGGATACCCCTCCCAAGCCCCTGTAACACCTATTTCTAAAGGGAGAGGGTGTAACACTCTTCTCCCAAAGGAAATCCTTTGTTCTGCCTTCCTGGACTTGAGCTGTTCAAGCAACAGGAGGGCAGAAACCTGTCTGAGGGGTGGCAGCAGCTGGGGCTGCCTGGAAAACCCTGGAAGACTGGTAGAGAGCAATGCTGGGGGTCCTGTAAGGAGCCCCAGAGTGCATGGAATCATACTTCCAATAGTTGCAACAGTATTGGGGTATGATTCCACCATGTTTGATACCAAACATGTTCAGGTTTGGAGTTACTATTATGTAGCTGGACATAGGTAGTGATGTATGCCCAGTACATAGATAAAATGGCGTCCCCACACTCATGAAGTCCAGTAAAAATGGGGCTGGAGTTCGTGGGGGCACCTCTGCTAGTGCAGGGGTGCCCTCACACACAGGTACCTGCACCCTGCCCTCTGGGTTGAGAGGGCCTACCATAGGGGTGACTTACAGTGACCTGGTGTAGTGACCTGTAGTGGAAATGGGTGCATGCACCCGTTTCATGCAGGCCAGAAGTACCCTTTGCATGGGCTCCCTATGCGTGTCAGAATAACTGCTGCTGCCAATAGGGATCCCCCGGAACCCCAATGCACTGGGTACCTAGGTACCATATACTAGGGGCTTACATGGGGGGGGAAACCAGCCTGCCAATTGTGGAAAGAAAAAAGTACAATTTGGAGGAGAAAGCAAAACTACTGGGGTTCTGGTTCGCAGGAAGCCAGTAGACACAGTCAAACACAGTCAACCATACTGACAAACAGGCCAAAAGTGGGGGTAACCAAGCCAGAAGGAGGCTACATTCCTACATCCAGTAATTGCAGATAAAAGAAGCATTCAAACCTGATTTTTTTCTAAAGGTAAAATTAGAGCTTCTTTCCAAATATCTGGGTTGAATGTCTCTGATAAGGATACATTTAAAATTTGAGAAGAAAGGTACTCAATATACTGGCTATTTGTAAGTAAATGAAGTGAGTACAGGGATCAAGAGGGGAGCTAGACTTGAATTCCATCATCAACATGGACACCTTTTCATCTGTGATTTCAAAGAAGGGCCAAACAATTCATGAATCTCTTTGATACTTTACGAAAGGAATCATGTAAGAAACCCGCACAATAGAGCCATCCCAGTACACAGTAGTATCCTCCAGGAATCATTACACGGGTGCATTTCTTTAGGGACAAGAGACTCTGGTGGCCAAAGCAACACAACCCGATTTTCTTTAATGGGACCCAAATCCAGCTCTGTCTCACATCACGTTATATAAGAGAACATATTTCAACAGACTTCCTGAAAACGAAATCATCAAATACAGAGCACTCTTTAAAGTTACGTTTTCAAATGGAGGGTCAGCAATAAGCCTCATCTTCCCCGACTAAGATGTGGTCTGTTCTGGTCATGGGAGCAGAAAAGCGGACTGGTCTGTAGTGTATCAAACTGGTGAAGGAAAGATGGCAGAAGCAAAACTAGAGATCTTGAGAAACCGGATTGGACACTGCAGAAAGGAGAGTTAGTAAGAAAGAAGTCCTCCAACATCGTAGGAACATGAGTGGGGAGACTCCAGAGAAAGGACTAAGTAGCTGAATGGAAGTGAACTGGAGATTGTCAGGTGCAGTAAGATGTCAGGCCGACTTGCTGACAAGTTCAGACTCCTCAGAAGCAACATGATGGCTAAGAAGAGGGCTGGCTGGGGACCTGTGTCACAGGGGTGGGGAAACAGCCAAGGAAGGAAAACAGGTGAAAACTCCCTAAAATTTCTAATGCCTGTGAGTCAAGGGTGAATATAATGTAAGGAAGAAGTCTCTTGATGGCTCATACTAGGGTAACTGTTATTTACTTCACAATGTCTGATAGATTCAATGTTGAAAAGGGAGAGGGGAAGCTGGTACCACCCAAACACAAACTCCTAGAGATCAGACTACCTAAGAGGAGGAAGAGACTAGCCTATGGAACAGCTGATGCCATCACTTGTGCCACCAAACAAACATAGCAGGCAAACATAATCAAATGTAGGGCTATAACCTTGAATGTTAGGGACTTTAATAACCCCTTCAAGAGTTTGGTCATCTTGTGAATCTAAAGGCCATACACTGAAAGGATTATGTAAATGACCCTGTAAGCTTATGTTCATGGCATGTAGTGGGGTAGATAGACATGCTGTGCATACTCCTGCCACCTAGAGTTGAGTCCAGAGTTATGGAAGTTGTTTGTCTTAGAAGAAGTCCTTCGAGTCACAAGACTGAGTGACTTCTCTCGTGATATTGCGCATGGGCATCAACTCCATTGTTAGATTGTTTTCCCATGGGGGTTGTAAGGTATGTGTAAGGAAAATCTATGTCCATGTTAAATATAAATGTACACTGTAACTACAAAAGCCACAGGTGTCTGGAGAGGAGGGAGGGCGCATGTGAATCTACAGCACTACATGCCACAAATAGATTCTTACAAGGAAAGTAACATTCAGTTTGATGGCATGTGTGGTTGTACATACACACGGTCTGCATAGACTATTAAGCAGTCCCTCCTTAGAAGCGGTTGCTAGCCTTTGGCAGTTGCAGTAGGCTAAACAAGCATTTGCAATGCAATAGGGTCTCGCATTTCTCAGAGTTACAGCTATTAGCAGTTGTAAACTCCCAACTGGATTTATCTTGCCACATTGAATGGGAAAAAACAGCGCGATCGCGCTGCTACAGTTCACTCGTAGTGAAACCTATTGGCAAAAGTGCAATTATCTACGCAACCGGCAACAGTGCAATCAACTATGTAACAGGGTCGATGTTATGCAAAGCAATTGACTTCTGCCAAGCGAGATCACGCTACGAACAAATGATAAAAAGTAGTCCACAAACCTGATGGGAAACAGTGAGCCTCGCATGTTTTCAGTACTTGGTCGATGCGCTCGAGGAGGGCTAACCACCGGAAAAGGCATGACTTATGCGTGCCTTCCACTGATGAAAGCAAGCAGATTTTAACAGGCAAGCCCACAAACCAATGAAAGACACTGACGTGACAAGGACGGGGCTTTGAGCCCTTTTCTAACTCCTAAAGCGTCTCGCAAGCGCATGCGACGCAGGCTCGACCCTAAAAAGGGTATGTAACACTACCTGACGTACAATGGCTTGTTGGCGTGCTAAAACATCCGCAGTAGTGCTTGGTGAAAGTGTGTGGTGTAGACCATGTAGCTGCCTTACAAATGTCAGCTATGGGAATGTTTACAAGAAAGGCCGTAGTGGCTGCCTTTTTATGAGTGGAGTGTACTCTTGGAGAAACAGGTAAAGGTCTTATGGCCTTAATGTAGCAAGTCTGAATACATTTGACTATTCATCTGGCTATGCCTGATTTGCATTTGCAGTTGCATGTATGAGGTGGAGAAAAGGCTAAAAAGAGTTGTTTTGTTTGTCTGAAAGTTTTAGTTCTCTCTATGTAGAACATGAGTGCTTTTTTTTTTTTTTTTTTTAGATCTAAAGTATGAAGAACTTTTTCCGCAACAGAATTTGAATGTGGGAAAAACACTGGGAGCTCAATGGACTGTAGGGTGAAATTGTTAAACTACCTTGGGTAGGAATTAATGACTAGTTCAAAACACCACTTTGTCTCTATGTATTCGGAAGAAAGGTTCTTCTCAGGTTAAAGCCTGAAGCTTACTAACACACTTGAGTGAGGTAATGGCAACTAAGAATGCCACCTTCCACAACAGAAAATGAAACATGCATGAATGACGAGGCTCAAATGGGGGACCCATGAGTCTAGTGCCTTGTGACTGGAATCTTAAGGTTCCAGGAGAGTGCTGGAGGGACCCAAGGCGGAATAACTCTGAGTCCTTCCATGAAAGATTTGATGACTGGAATTTTGAAAAGTGAGAGCTGCTGTCTATTCTGGCGTTAGGCACCCACTGCAGCGAGATGTAACCATATAAATGTCTAAACCAAATTTGCCTTCTGCCAAGCAGGTAGTAGACATTGTCTTGCATTGTTGCTTTCATAGGATCAATTTGTTTCGATTGGCAGTAGCAAACAAAACATTTCCATTTAGCTACGTAATTGGCTCTACTGGTAGGTCGGCGTGCTTCCTTAAGAATGTCCATACATTCTGGTGGTAAGCCAAGGTAGCCAATCTCTGACTTCAGGAGCCAAATTGGTAGGTTGAGTGTTTTGGGGTCTGGTGTCTGATCTGGCCTTGATACTGAGTGAGAAGGTCTGGCCTGTTGAGGAGCTTCTCGTGAGGAACGACTAAGGGATCTAGGAAAGTTGTGAACCAAGGCTGACATGCCCAGGTGAGAGCTACAAGGATCATGGTGAGAGTAGTTTTCCTGAGCTTTTGAACCAGAAATTAAATGAAAGGGAGAGGTGGAAAAGCGAAGGCAAGTATCCCTGATCAACTAATCCATAGTGTGTTGCCCGGGGATGGTGGGTGTGGATACCTGGAAGTGAAGTTTGGGCATTTTGCATTTTCTGCTGTGGTGAAAAGGTTGATATGAGTGAACCCCTACTTGTGAAAGTAGAGTTCCCATTCATGGACTTGTTGCTGAATCCTGCTGAGCAGGTCTGCAAAGTTGCTGTCTGTTCCCGGAAGATATTCTGCCAACAGGTGAATGTTGTGATGAAGAGCCCACTTCCATATGGTCTGAGACAGGCATGACAGTTTTGAAGATCATGTCCCCCACTGTTTCTGTAGAAAATACATGGCTGTCATTGTCCGTCCAGAAAAAGATAATCTTATGAGGCAGGTGAGTAAGGATTGCTTTCAGTGCTAGGTAAACTGACTGAAGCTCCAGGTAGCTGATGTGCAGAGATTGATGTCTGGCATCCCAAAGACCTGTCAAGTCTTGTAGGTGGTCTGTGATGAATCTGAGGTGAGAGTGATGTGAGGAACAGGGTCCAGAAAAGGCTGTCCCTTTAACAGGTTGTAGGTGTTTCACCATTGTAGAGAACGGTGAGTGTGGCGATATATCAACACTAGATCTTCCAGGTGGTCCTACGACTGAGACCATTGGTGAGCTAGACACTGCTGCGGAGGGTGCATGTGTAACCTCATGGGGGGAACTAAGGCAATGCAAGAATCCATCATTCCTAACAAACGCATGACTGTCCTTACTGTGAGTGTTTGGTTTGGCTGGAACTAGGGCAGAGTTGCCTGAAAGTTCTAAACTCGAGCAGGATTAGGGTAGGCCAATTCTAACTGTGTGCTTAAGATTGCTATAACACTACACTAAGAGAGAGTATATGGGAGAAAGGGGGGACAGAGGAAAAACACAACCGTACTCGACTCCCGAAAACAATACTAAAATCACAACTGAGAGTACGGGGGAAAAAAGGGATCCAGCTATGCTAGGAAATAAAAACACCTACTCAGATACCCATGTGAATTTTAATAGAGGGTTCTGTGTGGTGTGATTAAAAAGAAGACTGGGGAACCAGTGTGAGAGCAATGACTCACAAGGTCACCTATCTAAAGGAAGTAGCCGACATGTTTCTGCCCTTGAAAATGAGCTATGGAAGGTCTCTGGGCATTCATCAGGGCGTTGGATCCCTGTTGCATATGCTTAGTGAGCGCTGCATAAATAATAACACTTAAGAGGGAAGGAGGGGCCTACCTTTACCAAGGGAATACCTGGGGAGGACCCTAACAGCAGAGGCTAATGGCCTCTGGTATCCTGGAGAGGGAGCGTCCCCTTATAGTCAGACTTGCATCAAAGGTGGGCGCTCTCTGTGCGCCCATACCGACCTCTCCAGAACAAAAATTAATTTACGCACTCCCTCCTGTTCCTTTAACAGTGAGGTTGAGTCCGCCCAGGTGGCACTGTCCTACCTGGGTGGGGCTAGGTGGTCATATGATGAAGCATGACACTATATAGTGTGTGAGACCACCTAGTCCGTAAAGGAAATCCCCCCCCTTCAGACCACACATCACACCACAGTTCACCCACACTTCGCCTCTAGTTGAGGGTCACGAGTGGTCCAGTATTACAATTGATACACTACCGACCCACCTTCGTTACAAGAACCCCGTACTCTCAGTTGTGATTTAGTATTGCTTAAGATTGCTCCCACGTATGACTGAACCTGTAGAGGTTGACAGTGAGACTTGGGAGAAGCTGATAGTAAACCCTAGTCTGAAGTAGATTCAAGGTCAACGGAGTGTGAAGTTGGCACTGTTGGTGAGTGCTGGCTTTGAAGAGCCAATTGTCCAGGTAGGGAAATACATGAACATTTTGGCTTCGCAGATGTGCTGTGACCACTTCCAGGCATTTTGTGAAAATTAGAAGTGTACTAGTGACCCCGAATTGAAGCATTTTTAATTGATAGTGTTTGCCTATGACAAATCTTAGATATTTGCAGTGAGCAGGGTGTATTGGTATGTGGAAGTAGATGTCTTTTAGGTCTAGTGTCGCCATAAAGTCACCCTGTTTTAGAAGCAGAATGACATCCTGTAGAGTGACAATATGGAAGTTTTCTGATAGGATGTACTTGTTTAGAGGTCTGAGATCTAAGATTAATCTTAGCGATACAACCTTCTTGGGGATCAGGAAGTATAGGGTGTATACTCCAGAGCTTTGCTGTTGAAGAGGAAAAGGTTCTATGGCTCCTTTGAGAAGAACAGCTTGCATCTCGTTTGAGAAGTGTTTGATGTTTCTGTGATAACCTGTGAATGCGAGGTGAAATGTTGGGCAGTGTGGAAATGAGCACCAGACAATAGCCATGTGCGATAATGGCCAGTATCCATTTGTCTGTGATGATAAAATCCCAGATTGTGTGGAAAAACAGTAGTCTTCCCCTGACAGGTGTTGTGTAGTGGTGAGGGTGGATTGTGTAGTCACTGCTCTGCAGTGGGTGTTACTACGGAGGCAGAGGCACCCTGGACTTTTCCCTTGTTACTTCCTCTGACGGAACCTCCATAATAACCTTTGGTTTAGGCAGACTGAGGTTGTTTTTGTTGGAAAGTGGAGGCAGATTTATATGCCCCCCTGTAGCCTGGGCGACAAAAGGAGCCCCTGTAAGTGGAAGTTTGTAATGCTCCCATTGCCTTAGCTGTATCAGTGGTCTTTTTCATTTTTATCAAGGGCACAATCTATCTGCAGATCAAAAAGGTGCTTATCAAAAGGAATATTTAAGACTGCTCTGGTATGAAGACAGAACACCTTAGCCATGCGTGCCTTCTAAGAAGGATGCTGGTATTAATACCCCTGGATGTCATGTCTGCTGAGTCGAGGGCACAGTGGATGGAGTTTTGTAATGGTCTGCCCCTCTGCAACAATTTGCTGAACCCTCTTTCGATAGACTTCCGGATGGTACTGCAAGACTTCCTCCGTCTCATCCCAATGGTCTCTATCAAGCAAGCCAGCAGGGCCTGTGAATTGGCGATACGCAAGTGGATGCGTGTGCTGCAATCTTTTTTCCCCACCCGCATCTATGCATTTGCTTTCTTTTTCACGAAGTGGGTATACTCACTAGACTGACTGTTTGTTCTTTTGAGTGCAGTGGCTGCAACAAGCTTTGTATTTTTTATCCACTCGAGGTACAGACTGGCTCCTTAAAAATATTGGTGCACATCTCATCATGCCAGGAAGCATGGGCAAAATCGACTGTCCCTGTATGTGAAAGAGAGGATGTCAGACAGTGTCAAACAGAAAGTCCTGATTAGTGAAAAACTGCCATCCTAGAAGTAACCTGCTGGAAGGAAGTGGCATCCTCGGGAGGGGAGGGACAAGCTGGACATATGTCTGGATCGTTGGGGGTAGCAGGAGCAGTGTTGTACATATCCCAGGGGTCAGAATCACCTAAAGCCCCCACTCTCAGACCCCGAGGGTCAGACTGTGGTGAACTCTAAGCTGAAAATTAAGTAGGTCCTGTATAGGAGACAGTGGGGGTGCAGAGTGAGGAGGGGATGGAGACGGTGGTGATAGTGGTGGTGAGGAGACTGTACTGGAGGAGAATATTAAGTAGGGTTGGTGGCCTTGTCCTTAGACTTCTTTCTGGCAGGAAAAGGGAGGTATAGCGTCTCCTCAAAAGCCAACTTCTTCTTTAGAGTTGGAGGAGAGGAAGAAGTAACAATGACATGGTCAGTCCCCACTGGTATCAGTGTCCGACCGAGAAAGATTCAGAGTTTTTCAAGGATAGGCTCAACAGGTGAAATAGAGGCCGAAGACGGTCTGGAGTCTTTCGGCGCAGAAGGTTTGGGGTTTGCGGCACTCTTTGGCTTCAGGGCCTGAAGGTGGGGTGGCCGATACAGTTTTTTGGATCAGTCCATGGCCAGAAGGCAGTGGTGGTCTGACCACCTCAGATGATGGAAGTGGGGGAGCCCCAGATTTTCTTTTGGAGAGCTTGGGCATTTGAGCAAGGGCCACAGTGTGCATGTGCTGGGCCAATGTTATCTCCCGCAGTTCGAGGTCCACCTCAGCGCCGGAGCTATCCTCAATCAAGAAGACCTCCTCTTCTTCGCCTGTTGGCTCCTCCTGTGCATTTTCTTCACCGAAAAGTGTCATCTGAGGCCTGCAGCGACATTTCAAGCCATTGAGTCCTTCGGTCCTGAAGGGTCTTTTTGGAAAGAAACGCTTTGCAGGCGTCACAGTTATCTCCTTATGATCAGGAAAGAGGTTGCACACGTGGGTGGGCGGGTTTTTTGCGTGGCAATGCTGGCAAATTCTGAAGGGTGTACATCCCATTAGAAACGCGTCTTCAATGGAACTTGTGACATACATGAAGTTAGGTCGAGACGGGCGGTGCTCTGAAGGGCACTCGGTTGAAGCTCGTACCGACAAAATGCAAGAGCAGCGCAGAAGTGGAAAAGCGCAATCGAAAACAATACTATTTACGGAAAGTAAAGAAACCAAAGAATTGTACCAAACAGAGTTGAAACACTGAATGGGGGGGGGGGAACACGTCCAAACCGGATAGCGGAGAGAAAACAATCTAACAATGAGGTCAGTGCCCATGCGCAATGTCACCAAGAGGAGGAGACACTCAGGGGGTCATTCTGACCTCGGCGGTAAAAGGTCCTTACCGCCGGTCAGAAGACCGCCATAACACCGCCGCGGCCGCGGTTAACCGCCACGGTCATTCTGACCCACAACGGCCAAACCTCCAAAAATCCGTCCTCCACTGCAGCCCGCCACATCAGCGGGCAGCGAGAAACTGTAGATGACCAAACCTCCACCGTCACGCCAACAGAAATACGCCCATGCCATTACGACCCACGAATCCACACGGCGGTCATTCAAACGCGGTATTCCATTGGCGCTACACACCGCCGCGGTCAGAATACACACACAGCACCAAAACACAGCCACATTGGACAATTTGAAATACACACACCTGATACACATACACACACCACTCCCACACAATCAACCAACTATAAAACACACACCCACATCACCCACAAACCCCTGCGACCATAATTACTGAGAGAAGGAGAGAGAGAGACACAGCAGACAATCCATAGCAAGACACACTGAGGCACACTACACCATCACACACACCACATAGTAGCACAAAGCACCACTCACCAACATACTTATCATCACATACACCACCCCACACCTCACCCACACCACCCCATGGCACCCACGCTTTTCGGACCAAGAACTCCGGGTCATGGTGGAGGAAATCCTAAGAGTGGAACCCCAGCTCTTCGGCTCGCAGGTGCAGCACACCAGTATAGCTAGGAAGGCGGAGCTATGGCAGCGGATCGTGGACAGGGTCAACGCGGTGGGACAGCATCCCAGGAATAGGGAGGACATCCGCAAAAGATGGAACGACCTACGGGGGAAGGTCCGATCGATGGTCTCCAGGCACAACATCGCGGTCCAGAAGACTGGCGGCGGACCCCCACCCACCCCTCCCGAATTCACATCGTGGGAGCAAGAGGTCTTGAACATCCTGCATCCTCAGGGCCTCGCAGGAGTAGCCGGAGGAATGGACTCTGGTAAGTCCAATCTCAACTACTATATCCCCCCCACCCCACCAGCATGCCAACCCACACCCCCACCCTCACCCCCAACCCCCCAGCACACATCCTCCCTGACAATGTCTCACCAGCACAACCCACCCATCCCAACACCAACTCCTGCATGCCAACACAAATCATGGGCACCCATCACCTAAGCATGACCACTGCACTAAACCCCCCCCCCCCCACTAACTACCCTCACAACACCTCCCTCAAGGGAATGCCTGCACTGGGGGACAAGGGCACCCATAACACGCACGCTATTGCACACACAGAAACAATAACCAAACTCTCTTACCCCATGCAGGACCCGAACGACAACACACCAGCCAGGAGGGTCCAGAAGTGTCCATCCCACCACCGGAACAGGCCCACACTGAGGATAGCAGCTCTGTCGACAGTGAACCTGATGACCAGCCCGGACCATCGGGGACCTCTGGGCAGTCGGTTCCACTCAGGCAGCCACAGGCCACACCAGACCCGACCCCCTCTGCCAACACCAGCACAGCTCCCACCCAGCGGGCCCATGCCTCTGTCTCTAGGACAGCTCAATCAGCGGTGTGTCTGCCACTACAGGGCACCCAGGCTAACCCAACACCCCAACAACAACAGGGACCTGGGGGCAGTGGTAGCGGGCACACCGTCCAGGGGACAGAGGCCGGGGGAAACCGGGCAGCTCGGAGGGCTGCTGTGCGACAGGGGGGGGAGGAGAGGCCCAGGGAACCCACTCTCCAAGAGGCCCTCACCACCCTCATGGGGGCATACCACCACTCCCAAGAAACGATGGCGACGGTACTGGCCAGGTTCACTGAGATCCAGGCACAGCAGGAGGAACGCTACATGGGGTTCAGGGAGGAGCTGAGAATCATCGGGACCGCAATGGGGAGCATCGTCCTGGCCCTCCACAGGATAGAGGACGCGTTGCGGGACCATGGTGCACCACACAGGGCCCCTGTCACTAGCCCGGACCAGGAACAGCCTACCACCTCCGCCAGCGCTAGTGGACAGGAGGTCCCAACACCTCGACAGCCCCCCAGAACCCCACCTCCTGCTGAAGAACAACCACCCCGTAAGAGGAGCCTGAGACCAAAAAAAAAGACAGAGTAGGATGTCAAGACCCCCGCCAGCAGGACATACCCCCTCAAGTCTTCCCACTGTCCCACATTGCCACCCTGTCCAACCATGAACTGCCTATGCTCCATCCTTCCACAGGCAAAAGGACAATGCACCTGTGAGACTGAGAACTGGACTCTGCCATGGATATTCCTCCACCCCCACCCATCACCCTTAGAAACACATGTACCGATATTTAGCACTGTAAATAAATCACATTTTGCACACAAATCTGTTTTGAGTCATGCTGTATTATTAACAAATGTATTACATATTACTGTTCAATTTCTGTTCTGTCAATTAGGCATGACAACATACCAATGTCAATACGCTGTATTTCATGGGCGAACCAAGCAGAAGTCAGGTACTGAGTCAGACAGCACTGAGAAGGGAAGGGAAAGGCAAAAATTAATGAAAAACATCAGTGGGGAACTACAGAAAGTACAGATGCAGAAGGCTATAAGCAATTGTGAAATGGCGTGGGTGATTCTTACCTGTGTGTTACTGGAAATACTGTTGTATCACTCTGTCCCTATTGTCTGTGTCGTCCTCAGAGTCTTCCTCCTCTTCACTCTCCACAGGCTCCACGGCTTCTACAACACCACCATCTGGACCATCCTCCTGCAGGAAAGGCACCTGGCGTCGCAAAGCCAGGTTGTGGAGCATACAGCACGCCACGATGATATGGCACACCTTCTTTGGTGAGTACATTAGGGATCCACCTGTCATATGTAGGCACCTAAACCTGGCCTTCAGGAGCCCAAAGGTTCGCTCAATCACCCTCCTAGTACGCCCATGGGCCTCATTGTACCGTTCCTCTGCCCTGGTCCTGGGATTCCTCACTGGGGTCAATAGCCACGGCAGGTTGGGGTAACCAGAGTCACCTATTAGCCACACACGCTGTCTCTGTAGCTGTTCCATCACATAGGGAATGCTGCTATTTCGCATAACATACGCGTCATGCACTGACCCTGGGAACTTGGCATTTACATGGGAGATGTACTGGTCAGCCAAACAGACCACCTGGATATTCATTGAATGGTAATTCTTCCTGTTCCTGTACACCTGTTCATCGTCATTTGGGGGGACTAAAGCCACATGGGTCCCATCAATTGCACCAATGATGTTGGGGATGTGTCCAAGGGCATAGAAATCAGCTTTCACTGTAGGCAAATCACCCTCCTCTGGGAAAATGATGTAGCTCCGCATGAGTTTCATCAGGGCAGACAACACTCTGGATAAGATCTTGGAAAACATAGGCTGAGACATCCCAGATGACATGGCCACTGTTGTCTGGAATGAGCCAGTTGCAAAGAAATGGAGGACAGACAGAACCTGCACTAGAGGGGGAATTCCTGTGGGTTGGCGGATGGGGGGACATCAGGGCTGGCTCCAGCTGGGCACACAGCTCATGGATGGAGGCTCGGTCAAGTCGGTATCGTAGTATTATGTTGCGTTCTTCCATTGTGGACAGGTCCACCAGCGGCCGGTACACGCGAGGATTCCTCCTTCTCATCGCTAGTCCCAGCGGACGGTGCCTAGGAAGGAGAATATGGAGTACAGAGTCAATCTACTCACAGGTACGTACAACACAGCTTGCACAGTACAGGTAAATGTATGGTTTGATATGTTTGTATGTGTGCCATTGCAAGGCCTAGGCCTGTGTGACGCATTAGAAATTAAGCCATGTGGGCCCTTGAAATGGCTGATGCCTGACCTGTGAAGTGGGACAATGGGATGTGAGGTCACTGCGCTGGCGGGGCACACCGTGGCGGTAGGCGGTCGAAGACCGCTGTGCGAAGACGCATTGGTTAACATTGAAGCCTATGGGTTTCAGGAGCCAATGACGATGTGCGCCGGCGGTCGCGGGACGCACCGCCGCGGTACGCACCACCGCGGGCGTGACCGCCATTTTCTATCTGCTCAATCATTCGAGACCTGATCATCCACAGGAGAGGACCTATACTGCAAGTGCTGCTGTGAACTCGGTCTGGAAGTGACAATGGCTGCTGCTACTGGTGAAAGGGCCCCCGCCTTCAGTTCAGAAGAGTTGGAGAAGCTCGTGGACGGGGTCCTCCCCCAGTATGCGCTACTCTACGGTCCTCCAGACCAACAGGTGAGTACACTCAGTGCACATTGAATGGGTTATGCCTGTGTGGAGGGGGGGGGGATGTAAGTTGGTGGGGTGTGGAGGGAATGAGGAGTGCAACGCACGACAGATGAGAGAATGGGAACCATGACAAGGTTGGGGAGGGGGGGCATGTACTCCAAACATGCAGATATGTGACTGTTTCTCTTTCCCACCCTGTACATGTCAAACAGGTGAGCGCCCACCAGAAAATCGATATTTGGCGTGCCATCGCCAAGGAAGTCCGGAACTTGGGGGTCTACAACAGACGGGGCACCCACTGCCGCAAGAGGTGGGAGGACATCCGCCGCGGAACGAGGAAGACCGCAGAAACACTGCTGGGGATGGCCTCCCGACCTAGGAGGGGTGCCAGTCGCACCATGACCCCCCTGATGTCCCGGATCCTAGCGGTGGCCTACCCTAATTTGGATGGGCGCTTGAGGACAGCACAGCAGACACAAGGGGGTGAGTATCCGCACATTCTCCTATCTGTATGCGCATTGGAGGCATCTGGGTGGGGGAGGAGGGCTGTGGGTGACATTAGGCCAGGGCGCTCTCTGTAGTGTAGTCCGCTCCCTTAGGCATGGCCCTGTGCCCCCGCCCCCCACCTCTGTAGGGTGCCAAGTGCAGCTACCCATGCTCCAGCATCACACATGTGCGCGTGTGTTGTCCCTAGACCTGTTTGCCTAGTCAGAAGTACTGAGTAGTGTACCCCAAGTTCGCGACTTAGTGCACGAGGCACCTGTGTCTGTCCTCTCCGCAAAGGGTATTGCTAAGGCATGCACTCAACTTTGTTTCATTTCTCCCCCCACCCTAAATCTTTGTCTTCTTGTGTTTTAGCATCATCCGGCGGAGGAGATTTGGCGTCGGAGCAGGAGGGAGCTGCAGGTCACCAGGCCCCGGTGGGCACTGACACAGACACCGAGGGCACCAGTGATCCGGAGGGCGAGGGGAGCACCACAACGGGGGCCGGTGGAGACACCAGCGACACGGACACGTCCTCGTTTGGGAGCTCCCTAGCGGTGGCGGCACCATCTGTGCCCCCCGCAACAACAGGTACAGCCGCCACCCAGCGCACCAGCACCGCCCTCCCAGCAGCCCCTCAGTCTTCGCTCCGTGGCCGCTCGGCCAGGAAGGCGCGCGTCTCCTTCGCCCCAGGCACCTCAGCCCCTGCCTCTGTTACCCCTGCTGCCCTCAGTGCGGAGCTCATTGACCTGGTGAGGACAGTCATTGTTGGGCAGACTACCCTTCTGAATGCCATCCAGGGGGTGGAAAGGGAGGTGCATCGGAGCAATGCCTACCTGGAGGGCATTCATTCGGGTCAGGCTGCCCATCAACCAGCGTTCACTGCTCTGGCCTCAGCACTGACGGCAGCCATTGTCCCTGTCTCCAGTCTCCCTCTTCTATCTGCCTCCACCCTTTCTCTATCTCCTGTACCTCAACCTATCCCATCCACACCATCAGACCAGCCTGCACACACCTCAACACCCAAGGCCAGCTCATCCAAACATAAGCACCACAGAAAACACAAGCATTCACCCAAGCAACACACAGATGCAGACATAAACAGTCACTACCACCTCTGTGTCCCCGTCCTCCTCGTCTCCCTCCTCCCTCCCTGTGACGTCTACACTCACACCTGCATGCACCCCAACATCAGCCAGTTTTTCCACCACCAGCAAACCCTACACTACAGTCCGCACACCTGCAGTCACCACCCCCACTGGCATTTACACGTCCCCTGTGTCCTCTCCCACTGTGTCTGTCACCCCCTCTTCCAAGACACATAAACGCAGGCAGACACCCAAACAACAGCCAACCACCTCACCACAGCCTACGTCCCAGTCACCTGCACCCAAGGACAGCACACCTGGCTCATACAACCACATCCTCTTCCTCCACTTCTCTCACCACTACTCCTACCCCTTACCTTGGTCCCAAGAAAAATTACCTCTCCAGTTTTGACCTCTTTCCCTCCCCCGACCCACCCCCTCCAACTGGGAAAAGTCCCAAGGGCACCTCAGCCACCACCAGCCCAACTTCTACAGTGCAAGTGGTGCATGGCATGTGGAGTCCACCTTTTGGCGGCAGTAACACTTCGGTGAGCAGCAAGGGGACAGCCAGCCCCCCCCCAGGCAAGAGGACCCGGAAATTGAAGGGCTGCCGTGAGCGGACAGAGACGGCTGCCCCCAAGGAGGTGACTCCGGCCACTTCACCGGCCACAGCAGCCAGGGGAGACAAGGGCCCGAGAGCCCCATCTAAGGAGCGGAAGGACAGAAGGCGGAGAGGACAACCACCAGGAGCGCGGAGCAGGAGGGCCCCACAAGCCCCATCCCGGCTGCAAGGGACGACACCAAAGGGCCCAGGACTCACTCCCCGAAGGGGCCTGACACAGCACGGTCGGAGGGCGAGTGAGCAGGGTGTCCAGGCCAGGTATGACTCCCTTGACATACTGCAAGAGCACCGCTGAACAGGGCCCCGCCGTGCAGAAGAGCACCGCTGAACAGGGCCCCGCCGTGCAGACAGGTACCGCTGAACAGGGCCCCGCCGTGCAGACAGGTACCGCTGAACAGGGCCCCGCCGTGAAGACAGGTACCGCTGAACAGGGCCCCGCCGTGAAGACAGGTACCGCTGAACAGGGCCCCGCCGTGAAGACAGGTACCGCTGAACAGGGCCCCGCCGTGAAGACAGGTACCGCTGAACAGGGCCCCGCCGTGAAGACAGGTACCGCTGAACAGGGGCCCGCCGTGTAGAAGAGCACCGCTGAACAGGGCCCCGCCGTGAAGACAGGTACCGCTGAACAGGGCCCCGCCGTGAAGACAGGTACCGCTGAACAGGGCCCCGCCGTGCAGAAGAGCACCGCTGAACAGGGCCCCGCCGTGAAGACAGGTACCGCTGAACAGGGCCCCGCCGTGAAGACAGGTACCGCTGAACACGGGCCCGCCGTGAAGACAGGTACCGCTGAACAGGGCCCCGCCGTGCAGAAGAGCACCGCTGAACAGGGCCCCGCCGTGAAGACAGGTACCGCTGAACAGGGCCCCGCCGTGAAGACAGGTACCGCTGAACAGGGCCCCGCCGTGAAGACAGGTACCGCTGAACAGGGCCCCGCCGTGAAGACAGGTACCGCTGAACAGGGCCCCGCCGTGAAGACAGGTACCGCTGAACAGGGCCCCGCCGTGAAGACAGGTACCGCTGAACAGGGCCGAGCCGTGAAGACAGGTACCGCTGAACAGGGCCCCGCCGTGAAGACAGGTACCGCTGAACAGGGCCCCGCCGTGAAGACAGGTACCGCTGAACAGGGCCCCGCCGTGAAGACAGGTACCGCTGAACAGGGCCCCGCCGTGAAGACAGGTACCGCTGAACAGGGCCCCGCCGTGAAGACAGGTACCGCTGAACAGGGCCCCGCCGTCTCAAGCACCGCTCCGCTGGGCCCTTCCTGTCAAGCACCGCTCCGCTGGGCCCTTCCTGTCAAGCACCGCTCCGCTGGGCCCTTCCTGTCAAGCACCGCTCCGCTGGGCCCTTCCTGTCAAGCACCGCTCCGCTGGGCCCTTCCTGTCAAGCACCGCTCCGCTGGGCCCTTCCTGTCAAGCACCGCTCCGCTGGGCCCTTCCTCTCAAGCACCGCTGCGCTGGACATCGCCATGTCATGCACCGCTGCGCTGGGTCCCGCCGTCTCAGGCACTGTTTATGGTTCACTGTGCCCACCATGCCTCCTCCTTGACCAGTGGACTCTGTAATCCACCTGAGAGACTGTGGCTTTGCACTCCCCAGGATGGTCCAGTGGGCAATCCACCCACTGTAGAGACATTGAGAGACTGTGGCTTTGCACTCCCCAGGATGGTCCAGTGGGCAACCCACTCACTGTAGAGACATTGAGAGACTGTGGCTTTGCACTCCCCAGGATGGTCCAGTGGGCAACCCACCCACTGCAGAGACTTGAGAGACTGGCTTTGCACTCCCCAGGATGGTCCAGTGGGCAACCCACCCACTGTAGAGACATTGAGAGACTGTGGCTTTGCATTCCCCAGGATGGTCCAGTGGGCAACCCACCCACTGCAGAGACTTGAGAGACTGTGGCTTTGCACTCCCCAGGATGGTCCAGTGGGCAACCCACCCACTGTAGAGACATTGAGAGACTGTGGCTTTGCACTCCCCAGGATGGTCCAGTGGGCAACCCACCCACTGTAGAGACATTGAGAGACTGTGGCTTTGCACTCCCCAGGATGGTACAGTGGGCATGGTGGCTCCTCGTGGATCTGGCGTCGTGGACTCATGTGGCTGTGGTGGCCCCCCCTTCCCTTCCCCCTGAGGTGCCTGTAGTTTTGACATCAGATGCCCCTGCAGTGTTCTCTCCAAAGGACTCAGGTCTCGTGTGTGGGCTTTGCCCTTGTTTCGCAGAACCTTGGCCCACGGACATGTTAGATTCGTAGGATGTGCAGGACTTGTTACTTCAGTGATACACTGATGTGTATATCTTTTTGGTTTTTGTAAATATTTTTCACGGTTGCTCAATTATTTCCAGGTGCTTTTTTTGTACATGAAAATTTATTCCAAATTTGGTTGTGTCATTGTATTTTTAAAGGGTCTTTGTGTGGTGTCACTGTGACTTCCTGCTCTGCATTGGTGTGTACATATTGGGGGGGTGGGGGGGTCGCATATGTGTATGCCCGTAACCTTTCTTCCTCCCCCCTCCCGTGTGTCGTAGGTGCAGTACTCACCGTTGACGTCTGCGCTGGAGTTCGTACTCGTGGTAGATGAGCAGGTAGACGAGAGCAGGTATGATGTTCAATTCGGGTTCCATGCTGTCCGGATTCCGCGTGGAGTGTCTCGAGGTGAGCGTTTTCCATTGGAAATGTCTGTTTCCGCCGTGTTTTTATCGGCGGGGCTCCCGCCCCGGAAAAGGTGGAGGATTGGTGGGTCGTGATAGGGTGGGCGGTACATTGTCTGCCGCCTGGCTGTTGGCGGTGACCGCCGCGCTGTTTGTTTGTTCCGCCGTGGCGGTCGGAGTGTTAATGCGGCGGGCTGTGTTGGCGGTTCCCGCCAGGGTCAGAATTGCATTTTTTTGACCGCCGGCCTGTTGGCGGGTTGGCCGCCGCTTTATCACCGACCGCCAGGGTCAGAATGACCCCCTCAGTCTTGTGACTCAACAGACTTCTTCGAAGACAAAACTTGCACAATTCAAGACCCAACAGTAGATGGCAGGAGTATAGAGAGACATAGTTATCTACAGCCACACATGCCATTGAACATATGCCTTCTCTACGAGACTCACGTTCTGAGGTGAGACCAATATAATTTAAAGTCACAATACTTTCTGGAGCAATAGCAACTGCAGCACCAAATAAAACTGTGGGTATGGAGATCTTAGTGGATGCAAACAGAGCATTTACCAAACACCACAACAAAACAAACAAGGCAGGGGAGTGGGGGGGCAGTCTGGGAGCACACTTGAGAACATACATTTATATATGTCTTTGAATGACACCTCTGATGTGACCAATGGAACAGTTTGGTGCTTTGAAGGCTGTCATACGGCTAGTTTTAATGCAAGCGGTGGCAAGGCTTAAGCATTCGAGAACGCTAGTAATTTATAGATTTATATAACACTCGAGGAGCTGCAACATAAGCACAAGACTAATCTTCCTAGGAAGACCTGGAGACACTTAACATCAGTTAGTGGCCAGAGCTGGACACTGCAACTAGACCTTGCAAAACTGGGAGCAAGATATCACAAGTAAGTTAGCAAGGACGAGACAACCCTCACCAATAAACTGCAAGCCCACCTAATGCATAACGTTGTAAGAGATCCAAGATGAGACAGGGAAGGTGCCTTCCATTAGTGAAACGCCTCATCACATAGCTGGAACCACTTTTCTGGACTCAAATGACAAGAATTAGATTTTGAGGGCTTAGAGGAACCCAGAACTAAAGAAAAGACAGTTTGGGGGCTATGAAAGACTTGAAATGGGCCTAGGTACCAGGCCTTGATTGGATCTTTCTGGCATTCTATAAGAAAACTGCTCTCCAACACCTCAGAATTATAATCAAGACCTTTAAAACATTTAGATGGGACCAAGGTATTACCCCCACCACGTAAGAGAAGGCAATTTTGCTGATTCCTAAACTGGGAAAGGACCCACTACAATGCACATCTTACTGTCCACATCCAGCTTTAAATACTAATGTTAACATTTTAGCAAAAATATTCTTGAATAGACTACACAGAATTCTGCCCTACCTGATCCACCAAGATGGAGCAGACTATTCTGAATCGCTGGAGCCGCCAGCAGATTCTGAAGGGGGAGATCAGATGAAAAGGGTAGCAGGTGTGTTATGCTCATGAATGTGCTGTCAGGAGTGTTACATCCTCCACTTGGCCTCATATTCACCCTTTTCCACTACATTCTTCCCAAGTTCTTCACAATTTCACAAAGCATTCTAATGTTTTTCCAAACAATCTGCTTTTCTCTGGCTTGTCTTCCTACATGCTTAGCACTTTAATACTCACTACCCTACATTAGTACATTTTTGCAATACTCCCCGACAATTTCAAAACAATTGACTTGTTATCTTCTGTACAACTATGACCAGTGTGTGTACCTCTTGTCAGGCTGCGTCCACTGTGACCGATCCTACATCTTGGAACTGCACATTTTTACTTCTGTTCTGACCCTTTCCCCTTTTTAATTCTTTGACGAGGAATCTGCAGGTCACTTAAAGATGTGAAGGGCTGCTTCATAAGCAGATACATGTTTCAGTCTTAAACAATGTGCTCCAGGACTAGAACCTTCGGCCGTGCGGTGAGGACGGATTAGTGAGCCTCTGCAGAACAACAATGGTTATGCAACAACGATGAGCAGACTTGATACCGATAGGGAACTGGGTACCAATCTATATAAAGAGACCAACAGTGCTTACTGACGGAGACTAACACATAAAATATAATGATGAATTCTATGTCAGGACCAGAGGTTTCACATCATTCTTATCTTTCTTCTTTATTCCCACATGTGGCCAGATCATTATGGCACAACACTCACAAGATTCAGGGTATCTGGGAGAGGTCTTGGCGGAGCAATTTTTTTTCTACTCCTTGCCAAAATCTCTTTCTTGCCTCAGCACAGAGCATCTTACCTCCAACAGGGGAAGACCAGAGCCTATCAGGCCTCTGGACCTCAGAGTGTGCTTGAGATACCTCACAAGGCCTCCCAGAAGACCCCTGCTAAGCCATCTGTGGGCGGTTTCACGTGCCTATGGTAAACGTTCTTCAAAAGCCTTTTTGTGGATCAGGACCTTGCCTGGAAGGAGGATCAGTTTTGGTATAACCCCTCTCTACTTCCGGAAACATAGAAAAAGGCGAACACGTGGATGGTCTGGTCCCTGCACACAATTTGGGAAATCAACCAAGTCCTAGCATACCCTGGCACCCAGAGGCAGCTGCTAAACAGATCAGACTGGATGACAAGTCCCCCCCTGAGGGGGGACAAAAATCTAGCTGACATGCTGGGTCTAGATGACACTTACCGTCCCCCACTGTGCTGACTCGGCTCCAGCTGACAAGGTTACCCAATACGTGGGTAACAGATTGCACAAACCACTTGATATGGAGGTAAGGGTCCATGTTCATCCTTGGAAGATAAGGCACCAATACCGAGATTGATGGGAAGACAGCAACGATTATCACTAAATTTGAGAAGGATCCCAAGAAAGGGATTGATTGGTTTTGGAGATCATGCCAAGACTAAATATTAGATATCATGGCCCTCTACATAAAATCAGGATATGTCTTAAGAGGCCAAAGAGATTGCCAATTTAATTTCTCCAGGGATTCTGTCAAGGTGTGGACAGCGGCCAATTTGTTCCCTCAGAAACACCTTAATGTACCTTGTCTACACAGAGATGTCAATCACTCCTTATAAAGATCTACCCTAAGCTTGGGGGAAATGCCTACCTCAGAGGCTGGGTTCATAGCATGTGGTGCTTTTTTGAAGATCATTTTATTAAGGAACCCAGTAACTTCATAACATTCCTTTCCTGGATAGAGCCCAAAAATCAATAAAGAAGCTCTTCAGGCAACAGAATTTTTGAAGGGCCAGTATGTCTAGGACACATTTGTCCCCCGTGGGTACTTGTCAACCTCCAAATGAGGCCAGCTGCCCATAAAAATAAAAAAACGCCAGTGGGAGGACTAGAAGAAATTTGTTTTTCTTTCCCCTAACAAAAGGTCACAGACTTGCCTGCAAATGCAGAGGAGCCTACTGAGGTGCCTCCAACTCTCAAGGTGGGGTCACAGCTAAGAGTTAGCCTGTCTGCTGGACAAAAGGTGGGGGACAGGCTGCATTGTTTCTACCGAAGAGGAGGTAGATTACAGGGGACACTGATTCTTGTGAGTGTCCAATGTTTCCATATAGTTTTATGAATCCCTGGTTCATGTGAGAAAGCCTACTATCCTGTTGTAGTCTCAAGCAAAAACGTTGGTGATAAAGCAAGAGTTCCAATCACTCCTCCAAAAAAGGGTGGCAACACAATTCTCTCTTCATCCACAAGGTTTTTAAAGCAAGCTAGAGACCAAGAAAACAAGGGTCACCTCTCAGATCTAAACCTTTGGGAATTCAACAGTTGGTTGATTTATTGGTACGTCAAGATGGAGGGAATCCATGTCTTCAGGGACATCCTGCTTCCTCATGACTGGATGGATGCATATTTCTCAAATCATTTTTTCCATCCACACTTGAGATTGACAGCTCAGATGGAACAATCGGACCACGAGTTCACTGCACCCCTGTTCTGTCTGTCATCAACTTCTAGATCCTTCACCAAGGTTTTGAGGCTAGTCACTGAGTGGTTAAAATCCAACAGGAATAGTCTAGTCTATAGGGCCAATATCCTTCTTATCAATTAGACAGCAACTCAACTTCTAAAAGAACTATGGGTGATGATGTCACTCTTGAAGATTCATCATTAACATAGGAAAATCAGACCGTGCTGCCTGAGAACATCTCCTTTCTGGGCTTTGACGTGGACTCAGCTCAACAGATTCTGAAGTTCCATAAAACAAAAAAAAAGACAACAATAAAGAACCAAGGAAGGCCCAGGAATGGAACAGGTCTCTCTCAAGACTTCTAGTCATTATTGTTGGTCTTCTGGCATCAGTGCTGCAAGTAGTTTTCCTGGGACCTCTGCACTACAGGGATCTACAATGCTTGAAGGCCTCCCATCTCAGAGGAGGACTCTCCCACGCAGAAGAGTTGGAACTTTGCGGGGAGGCAAAAAATTAGACACAGTGGTGGCTAGATAACATGGATGTGTGGAATGTTAGGGCCATCTATGGGACCGTTGCAGGCCTCATCACAGAATTTAATACAAACTGGTCGGGATGGGGACTGGGATGTGGGAAGGT
Source organism: Pleurodeles waltl (assembly GCF_031143425.1). NCBI lineage: Eukaryota > Metazoa > Chordata > Amphibia > Caudata > Salamandridae > Pleurodeles > Pleurodeles waltl. Next base: position 1,404,652,556 of record NC_090447.1, on the reverse strand, counting down.
TGCCACAGGTGTACACTGGTCATAAGAAGAACTGACCTTGCACATCGACTGCTTGGAAACTAATGACTGTTACATTTGCGGTCAGATTTGTGATAGAAGACAAGGTGCTTCTGTAAATGGACAATGTATCGGCAGTCAGATATATCAACAGGCTAGGAGGTACAAAGTCCAGAGCACTGGCAGAATTGGCAAAGGACTTTTGGCATGTTTATCTTGACAAAAGGATATCAGTGGAGGCAAGCATCATCTCTCAAATGGAACTCTAGATTAGCACCTGGATACCAGATCCACTTATTTTTCAACAGTTGATGGTGAACTGGGGACCTAGCAGCACAGATCAATTTGTTTCACAGTTTTATCATCAACTCCTGTATTTCTACAGTTGGCGTCCGGAATCCCTGGTGGAAGTCACAGAGGACTACTCCTTATCTCTGAATTATGAGTTCCCACTGTTTGATGATTGCAAGGTGGTTGTCAGCTCAGGTAAGGAGATAGAAATCAACTGTTACAATGATGACCATTTTAAAGGTTTCAAGTTTGGTTTCCAGTTCTCCTGGAACTTTCTTGGGATTCTCCAATCCTTAACTCTCTTTCTTCATGCGGAACATTCCAAAGGAGCCTCACGGCAGATCGCACCAACTGGTGCTAGAGGGCTCTCTCCAGCTCTTGGCATAGATGATTACAGAGCATGCTGGGAAGTCCCAGGTCATTTGCAATAATCTTTCAACTTCATGCACAAATCATAGTCACAGTCCATCATCAAACAGCAGAGATGGTCTTGGAGATGATGGTCACTTTGGCACCTGGGTCACAGTTTGGATCCTGTGGAGACACACATTTTCCATATCCTGAATTTCTTGGCAGAGCTGGCTAATGGTAGGTTGACTTATTGAACCATGAACAACTGTAGGTCGACCGTTTCAGCAAGTCACACCAGTGGGTGTAGGAAGCTGGCACTGTATATACTATCTTAAAGTAAGAGATAGTGTGCACAGAGTCCAAGGGTTCCCCTAAGAAGTAAGAAAGTGGTAAAATTAGATAATTCTAATGCTCTATTTTGTGGTAGTGTGGTCGAGCGGTAGGCTTATCAGAGGGTAGTGTTAAGCATTTGTTGTGCATACACAGGCAATAAATGAGGAACACACACTCAAAGACCTTACTCCAGGCCACTAGTATTTATATATAAAAATATCTTTCCTTAATTTATTTTTAGAACCACAAGTTCAAAATTTGAAGTAAACACATAAAATGCAAGGTGCTCCACACAGGTAAGTTAGGAACTTTAAATTACAGCAATAATACACACATTTTTTGTTAAAATGACAATCAGCTATTTTAAAAGTAGACAGTGCAAAAATCAACAGGACTTGGGGGAGGTAAGTATTGGTTAGATTGTGAGGTAAGTAAGACACTTACAAGTCTCAGATCCTGGGCATAGGCAGCCCACCGTTGGGAGTTCAAGGCAACCCCAAAGTTACCACACCAGCAGCTCAGTGCCGGTCAGGTGCAGAGGTCAAAAAGGTGCCCAAAACACAAAGGCGCCTATGGAGAACAGGGCTACTCCGGTTCCAGTCTGCCAGCAGGTAAGTACCCGTGGCATCGGGGGGCAGACCAGGGGGGTTTTGTAGAGCACTGAGGGGGACACAAGTAGTCACACATAACGGACCCTCAGCGGCACAGGGGCAGCCCGATACAGTGTGCAAAGCAGGCATCGGGTTTTGTATTGGTTACAATGGAGGGACCCGGGGGTCACTAGGGTTGCAGGTAGGGCACAGGGGGGCCTCTTGGGCCAGCTACCACCTGGGCTAGGCAGAGGGTCACCTGGGGGTCACTCCTGCACTGAAGTTCAGTTCCTTCTGGTCCAGGGGGCTGCGGGTCCCTTGTTACAGGCAGTTGCGGTCAGGGGGAGCCTCTGGATTCTCTCTGCAGGCGTTGCTGTGAGGGTCCGGGGGGGTGGGGAGGGGGTGTCATCTCGGGCTACTCACAGGGTGGCAGTCACCAGGGAGTCCTCCCTGTGGTGTTAGTTCTCTGGATCTCGAGCCGGGGGCGTCGGTGCAGATGGTGAAGTCTCACGCTTCCGGCGGGAAGAGTGAGGTCTTTAAAGTTGGGGAAAAGTTGCAAGTTTGTTGCAGGTTGTTGAGCAGAGCCGCTGCTCACAGGAGTTTCTTGATCCTGGGATTCAGGGCAGTCCTCTGAGGCTTCAGAGGTCGCTAGTCCCTGCTGGATGCGTCGCTGGTTGCAGGTTTTCGAGTCATGATACAGGCCGGTAGGGCTGGGGCCAAAGCAGTGTTGTCTTCCGTCGTCTCTGCAGGGCTTGTAGGTCAGCAGTCCTCCTTGTTTCAGGTTGCAGGAATCTGATTTCCTGGGTTCAGGGGTGACCCTAAATACTAAATTTAGGAGTGTGTTTAGGTCTGGGAGGGCAGTAACCAATGGCTACTGTCCTGGAGGGTGGCCACACCCTCTTTGTGCCTCCTCCCTAAGGGGAGGGGGGCACATCCCTAATCATATTGGGGGAATCCTCAAAAACTAAGATGGAGGATTTCTAAATGCAGGGGTCACCTCAGCTCAGGGCACCTTAGGGGCTTGTCCTGACTGGTGGGTGACGACTCCTTGTTTTCCTAATTATCTCCTCCAGCCTTGCCGCCAAAACTGGGGGCAGTGGCCGGAGGGGCAGGCATCTCCACTAGCTGGGATGCCCTGTGGCGCTGTAACAAAGGGGGTGAGCCTTTGAGGCTCACCGCCAGGTGTTACAGTTCCTGCAGAGGGAGATGAGAAGCACCTCAACCCAGTACAGGCTTTGTTCCTAGCCACAGAGTGACAAAGGCACTCTCCCCATGTGGCCAGCAACTCGTCTGGTTGTGGCACGCTAGCAGAATCTGGTCAGCCCCACACTAGAAGTCAGATTAGTATACAGGGGCATCTCTAAGATGCCCTCTGGGTGCATGTTACAATAAATTCCACACTGGCATCAGTGTGCATTTATTGTGCTGAGAAGTTTGATACCAAACTTCCCAGATTTCAGTGTAGCCATTATGGAACTGTGGAGTTCGTGTTTGACAAACTCCCAGACCATATACTCTTATGCTACCCTGCACTTACAATGTCTACGGTTTTGCTTAGGCACTGTAGGGGCATAGTGCTCATACACATATGCCCTCACCTGTGGTATAGTGCACCCTGCCTTAGGGTTGTAAGGCCTGCTAGAGGGGTGACTTACCTATGCCACAGGCAGTGTAAGGCTGGCATGGCACTCTGATCTTAGCAGCAGAAGGGAAACTATTGAGCGTCACTATCGATAAACATATCCTGGATTCATCCTTTATATTGTTACAATTCTAAAGATCTCCAACAATCAAATACAAGGATCTAATTCCAACGGCAGCTAACAGCAGATGTACAGCCTATCTCCCAGTCTATCAATTGACATCCGTCCTATAAAGAGATAAAGACAGCTGGGATTACCCCCATTATGAAAAAAGTTAGAAGAGATCTTTCAAAATCCATGACTACACTATCGAGGAACATAATAGAAATCCAAAATTGATTGTATCAGAAGATTTGGCTGCTAAGACTATATCATTATTGAACAGTACCACTGGGAACGGCCCTGAAGAAGGTGACTTATTACATCACGAAACACCGAAACGCGCGTAGGCCTTTCGGTCCCTACGGTACCATTCAGATAGAACCACGTTAGCACTATCCTTTGCTCTTATGTATTAGATTATCAATAATGTATTAGAAGTATGTATGTTAATGTATTGTTATCACTAAACATTGTTTTAGCCTCACTGTGATATCAGGATCAACTGTATATATGTTATGTTTCACTAGTCTATAAGATTTCATCTTTTATTCACTGTGTCTAGAGTATGTGTGTGGTATGTCTGATCCAGGTATTTTTGTCTTCCTTTTTTTTAAATGATGTACATAACTAAAAATAAACTTTGTATGATTATATCAGTATTTAATGACAATAATAAAAATAAAAAACGTTTATAAAACCACATAATGGGACTATTTTATCTGTAATTAATAACAAGAACATAGCAGTCCGATATCATGTGTATACAATCAGCTTGTTATATTTAGTCAATATTATCCTCAACTTTATTGTTGTCTGTGAAGATCATAGTATCTTCATGCGCAGTTGAGTAGCTCTCATTGTAGTTTTTCCTACATTGGTTTATTCCCTGTCTGAGCTACACTCATTAGTACAGGGAATCCCCTTATAACTAATCACTCTGAGGGGAGTGCCATGTCGACTTAGTCTTTTTCTCCCCATCAGCACACACAAGCTGTGAGGCAGTGTGTATGTGCCGAGTGAGGGGTCCCCAGGGTGGCATAAGACATGCTGCAGCCCTTAGAGACCTTCCCTGGCATCAGGGCCTTTGGTACCAGGGGTACCAGTTACAAGGGACTTATCTGAATGCCAGGGCTGTGCCAATTGTGGAAGCAAAGGTACAGTTTACGGAAAGAACACTGGTGCTGGGGCCTGGTTAGCAGGGTCCCAGCACACTTTCAATCATAACTTAGCATCAGCAAAGGCAAAAAGTCAGGGGGTAACCATGCCAAGGAGGCATTTCTTTACACGTGGTGCCAGGTTATTTTGTCCCCGCTAATCTAGATACGTCCTGCAAGACAATCAATACCTTTCTAGGAAGAAACCTTTGTCAAAACTGACTTTGTGGTTTTATTTCTTGTACACAAGTTTCGATCCCAATGTGAAGATGTATACAAGGTCATCTTCAGGAATGATTTGAACATGCTGGAGGCAGCAACCCTTTCCATATAAATGTAGAAGGTGTGGCAATTAATGCAGTTGCACCTTACAATTGTTCTAACAGTTTAGCAAACCTAAGAGAAAAAGATAGGTACAAACGAGAGCACCAATGGTCTCCCACAATCAGGCTTGGTCTAGAATACCACAGTATAGGGCACAGTAGCTCATTCATAAACCACCAGAAGGGAGACCACCAAAGAATTACCAGGATGCCAAGAGCTTGAAAGCAAAACATGGAGATGAAGGCAGCACGGGTACATTGCTGTTCTTGCTGGAAAGGTAGAAGAGTGAGACTCAAATGAGGTCTCTAAGCCTTGCTACCAACACTGTCCAGAGAAATGACACTCTGATTGCAGGTAGCCACAGGTGCTCTTAATTGCTTTTCCATTTTTTGCAAACGTGAATGCACTATTAATAAAAATGTAAAGTGCAATTAAATAATCTGCTACACCTTCTATATTGATATTATAAGAGTTACTACCTCAACATATCCTTGACTTTGTCGGGATACTGAGGACTTGTGTTTATGTGCATGTACGCTTGTGAATTTGACTTCTGTACTTGGTCAATGCAGGACAGGTACACTATTCAGGCAATGCCTGGATTTCCCAGGCTTCTGCATGGTGGTACTGCCACTGTAGAACTTGGGGTGCTTCGGTGGAACAGAGAATGGGGCCTGGTGTCCTTCAATGATTACCTGCACAACTGCTACCCCATTCAGTTATTGTAACTGGTCAAGCCAAGGTTCGCTGTCATGCTCCTTAGTGATCATGGAGGAAAAGCATCATTACATGTAAAACAAAAAAACAAGAGAACATTTGTGTGCTCAAACTGCAGCCTGCTCCATCTAATCAGACTACGAGCACCTACAGACACAGAACACAGAAAAGTGATACATGATCCAACTAGTGCTTGGTTTGAGACACAAAACCTCATGTACTCCTGCTACAGGAGAAGGAAATTGAACAAGATATTGTCCAGTTCAGAATGTGCAGTGGAGCCAAACAACAGGGTCATTCAGGATCGAACTTCCATGACGGGCCAGGCAAGGTGAACGTGGGATGGGTAGAAACATGGGCATGCAGAACAGTACAGGAACAAGGAAAACACAACTGGCAGACATGCCAGACATAAAATCAAGGTGACTAAGGGGTGGGCAGAATGCTATTAATAGTCAGACCAGGCAGGAGAAAAGAACACCAGAAGGGTAACAGGATAGGCAGGAGACTACCCCCCCTTTCACCTGTGAATGTGCTGTGTACCAGCCACTGCAGATGCTGATCTTCATACTGGGTGGTGCTCACTGGCTGTAGCAGTCATTGTTTTGCAATTTTTCAAAAATTATGTTAATGCATATTCGTCTAGGTCATTAGTGTTGCAGCTACAACCACCTTACTTGGGTCGGGCTTAAAAATAAGTGGATAGGATTACCTTAAAGCTACTTCTTTCTGTTTTTCAAAATCAGCCGATTTCCAGTCATTTTCCTTTTGCTTTAATCTATCAATTTCGGAGTCTTTTTGCTTTTGAAGCTGCTGCTTGTTGTGCATCTCTCGTAATTCCTTTAAAAAGATAAAACAAACATTCACTTATACTCTCACTCTTCTAGTTTTGGATCTCTGTGTGAAATAGCGTATTTCTAAACATAAAGCCAATGAATACATTGTAAAGAGGTTTGTGGTTGGCACAAAAACAGAGCAATCTGCAAAATGTTGGGTGAGTCAATTATTAAGTTCCTGTTTCAATAATCAATGTGTGCACATTATTTATGACACTAAGTTACCTTCAACGTATTAGCATTACTAATGTACTCGTTAGGTCAAAGAAAATAACTAGTTAAGATGAGATTGGATTTCACAATATAATATTCAAAACTGATAGACAAAACTTGAAATAAGCACAACCATTATGAGCAAAACAACATATCAAAAATAGATACAAGTGGATAGTAAGCGATGTACACAAAGCAACAATGCCACAAGACAAATATGCTGCTTATTTGATGTATTAATTAGAATGTCAGAACTTCTCAGACAAAGCTTCTTTCATGTATGTTAAATACCAATTACTGGAGGTGTTGCTCCTTAGCTTAGGAAGTAATTGGAGGTGCTGCACCTTAACTTCCAAAAAGCAGTCACTGAACTTCTCAAAAGCTACAGGTGAATTAATTTTATCACTACCATTTTTGGCAACACATGTGGAAATCAAAGCATGTGTTTTAGATGCCTCTATAAACCGTTTAGCCCAGTTCTAGGTCTCTACACAAAATAATGCACTTTACTGCCAAAGCTTGAAACACTTGTGTGAATAAAGAACAAAAGTAAACAATAAGATGGACAAACAGGATATTATGTTAACAAAACTACTTCATCAAATAACTGCCTCACGTGTTGCACCACAGCTGTATGACAAATGCCTTGATGAGTAGGTGTGGAATAGTAACACAAACACAAGGTTAGTTTACCAACTTTGAAAAACAGCTGAGTTAGGATAAGAAAGAGGGAAGTGACAGGAGTTAACACCAAATAGATATATGAAAAGAGTTAATGCTAAATTAAGGAGTAAGGCTTTAAAGAAGACCTGGAGTTAAAGCTGAAATTGAAAGTAATCAAGGTTCCTTTAGCATAAAAAAAATACTGAATTATTATGTTAAAGAAGATAGTTTGATAGTTCAAATGTGGCAGCTTATGCATTGTCCTGTTGGAAAAGTGTTGGTATATCCAATCAAATTCTCTGTGAGTACAAGCATACGTCATAGAAACCTTTATCAAAACACGCTCTATCGGTGGATATTTAAGCTGAAAAGCTAAGGAGGGCGGAGCTGAAGGTACCTTATCACACATCACATAGTAATACTGTGACACAGTTACAGGTCACTGTAGGAAAAATGTGTGGCCAGTTTCGAAAATAGCACATAAGACTGAGAAAGTTTTACACATTTAAAAACAAAGAGCACAATGAAATTAACATGTAAAAGTAAAAAAGGAGAGAAAAACGCCTTCCTGTTTAGTAACATTGAAAGAAATGCATAACCTTAACCAGATCAATCAGGACTTTTGCTTGCATTCTTTTTTGTAACACAGAGCATTTGCAACACTCGTTTAAAGCTGGATTTAGAAACTCATACTGCAAGGTGTTATACAAGAAACTATATGTAGAAAAAAGTCAGACTAATTGTGAAATAAAATACTCCAGCTACTACCTACTTTTCTAAAATATCCAAGCAGTACAGAAATTCACCAGTCAACCTCAAGTGCACAAACAACGCATTAATAGGTTGGAGCATACATACTAACATGACAACATTTTTTTTTTTAATTATGACCAAATGATAACAGAAACGGAACCACCAGGCCATCAGAATATCGTATTAATTTATCAAAAACTCTTAAGTTTTAAACCTTTGTGATCTTCAATCTGTCTTACTTGCCTTCAGAGGTCTATGCAGTCTTCAATGCACAATGGCTGAAAAGGCACTTCTGACAGTGATTCAATTCGTTATAAATAAATACTTTGCCCTTAATAATTACAGATGTTGCAACAGTAGAGGGAGGACAGAGTGAATATGCAGAATTTAGGACTAAGAGTTTAGAGGTTATCACCCATATATAGATCATTTGCATTGTGTCCTAGCTAGCCTTCCGCACTCCCAAAGTAGAATAACCACAAAGCAGGAAAGAAACAGGTCAGTAACAGCATGTATTGGATAAGCAAAAGCATTTCTGAAAAGAACAGTTCAAAAGAAACTTGAAGAGTTTTTTACTGGTCGAGATCTATTTCTCTGATAAGGATCTGAAATCACATTTTCTCAGTAGAAATCGCCATTAACAACTCAGCTACATGTTCGGAGTAGCATTTGGGAAAGCAAGAAATTCTCCAGACAGCAATAATGGTCTTTGGATCCTACCTGTCAATGACATACTCGCTGTATGGATTTATTAATATGAAATGTTTGTGGAGGACCCATTTTTTCTCTTTCCCACACCAACAAAATAATGACTAAAGTTTGGATCTAGGCTCACAAAACCACATACATTTCCAGCACACCAAGAGTTCCCACTGCAATACTCAAGGAAACACCTGCCGACTCACTGGGAAGTGTGGGGTGGGCCTGCTCTACTTAGCTCGGGGTGAAACGTTCCCTGAGGAGATTGGTTAACCGAACTGTCTTGAAAAATAAGGTTTGTGTGGGATCCCAAGTCAGATCAGAGTTGCAAAGACGGGAACAGCAGTTTCTGTGAATTATTAGCATATCCTATCTGTTCAGATATTAATGTTTCGCAATCTAAAGGACTCACTGTGTTAGGAATATTTATATAGCTTCAGAGAGAGCTCCCCCTTTTTTGGAATTTAACTTCTTAACTAATCAGGAACATACTGCAAAGGTTAAGTCAATTAAGAGTGGTAGTCCTGGTGAACTATCAAACTGTGCTTTACGAAGAGACATTAAAACGGAGAGGCACATTATTTTTAGATTTTCTAGTACAAGAATATATAAATGTAGTGGTTAATACAGCAACAAGGGCACAGCTGCTTAGATACAGATTAGCAGTGGAGGAAAAATAATCTGACGTGAGAACAGCCAGAGCAATAATATATAGGAATTCTATGCAAGGATCAGTGTATGCCTGTGTCAGGCAATGGATATGCATAAGCTTTCTACATTTTAGTCTCCAGCAGCTTTATGAAAAGTAGAGAACTTTAACTCCCAAAAAGAGAAAAGGAGAAAGTTTATACATATTTAAACCTCATGTCCCAAACAGAAGTGAAACGTTCCTTTACAATAGCTAGATTTTTTTTTAATGTGTTCCACTGAAAAGGTATTGTGGGGGCCTCAACGGTATGTGTCAAAAATCTGGAAGAATAATGGAGGATGTGAGAAATGAGAAATACATTTTAAAACACTTGGTGTTACTAAAACAACAGAAGAGGCTGCAGGCCAGAGCTCATTTACCATTCTTCCTTTAGTCACCATCTACACTAAATATAGCTTCATGCCACGCGAGAATGGACGTAAGCAGCTGTAAAACTAGGAAGAATAGATTCAATCTTTATTTCACTTCAACTTAACAAATTTATTAGCTTACTCTTTAGATTCTATTTTGAAGTACTGTATGAAAAAATATCATGAGGATTAATAGCGTAAAACAGAAATAATGTCTTTTTGACACACCAAGGTTGAAAAAGTTGGTTACACGTAAGCAAAGGGAAGCGTCTCTCTGTCGTCCGAGAAGTCGTCCCTGGCTCTCTGTAGTACCAGGCTCCCAACCTAAAATGTTTCTGGTATCAATAGTAGGGGCTACAGTGGTGGAGTTGGGTGCTCAAGTACAGCAGGAACGTGGGTCATACGTGGCTAAAGGAAAAAACACACAATCCGATCAGGGGTAGAACTGTTCATATTTTCCCCAACTTGAGCAGCATGCGGTTGTTAAGAAAGCAGGAGCTACAGATTATTTAAAAGTATTCATCTTCCTGTTGCCTAACAAATTCCTATTACATCATGAGGGGAACACAACTTTTTGTTCACCTGGAGGTTACCTTTGAGTTCCTTAAATGAAACAGTTATGAAAATCATTGCTGTGACCTTGACATGAAACAATATTCTTCCCTGTGTGGCCAAACACCAATGATGGGTCTGTTCCAGTGTCTGTTCATCAAACTTGGACAACAAAGGTCATGATGATATTGTATGGATGCCTGCAGGGCTTGTGGAAGTACAGTCATGTGTTCATCATGTTGCTACTTTGACTCTAGTTATATTTCCTTACTTCCTCCAGTCTTGAAATTCAGGACCAGAGTAAGTTTCTTTTGCCCCTTTATAAAGGCCAGGGATTACCCAATCATGTTATTTTTCCATATCTAATCACAGTTCTGATTCTAACTGCCCTTTTGACAGTGGCATTGTAATGTGCTTCTATGTACATTGTAATTTTTTATTTCCCCAATAACAATACTTGTACAAAATAGGTTGGATGTAAGCCCACACAAGTTCTCTGTAGAGTCCTATTTGGAATGGTATGCAAAAAATACCAGGGACATTTTGTTACACAATGGGAAACAAGACTTGAGCATTCCTCACTACTTATTTGAGGTGCATGGCCAAGGAGGAAATGCAGGGTTTAGAGGTGTGGTATAACACCAGACACCTCATACAGTGGTACTGAGGGTCATAAGTGCCTAAGTATTATTGGGAGCAAGCTCTGGAAAGAAAATGTTACTCAACAGTAGACATCTGTTTGTGGCATGTAGTGCTGTAGATTGACATGCTGTGCATAAGCTCACCATCTAGTGTTGGGTCCAGAGTAGTACAATTTGTTTTTGTTCGAAGAATGTTTGAGTCACGGGATCAAGTGATTCCTCCTCTAGGTAATACTGCGCATGGGCACCGAGTCCTTTGTTAGATTGTTTGTCCGCAGGCAGGTGAGTGAAATAGTGAAAAGAATATATAGTAGGATAGAAAAGATGTTCATGCAATGTATTTACATATGTACATTTATATATATATAGATATATATATATATATCTATATATAACTAAATTGCAATCTGTACACACTTCCGGGAAGGAGGGAGGGTGCATGTGAATCAACAGCACTACATGCCACGAACAAATGTCTACTGGTAAACAACATTTTCCATCCGATGGCATGTGTAGCTGTACATACACATGCTGTGCATAGACTGTAAAGCAATCCCTGCATAAAGTGGTGGCTAGTGTGTAGGGGTTGCAATTGTTTGAAAAGGTGTACAGCTGTGTTGTACAGCTTGTCCAACATTTGCCTGTTGTCTGGCAAAGACGTCGACACAATAATGTTTAGTAAACGTGTGTGGTGTAGACCATGTTGTTGCCTTACAAATGTCTGCTATAGGTATGTTACCTTAAAAGGCCATAGATGCACCCTTTTTCCTAGTGGAATGTGCTCTAGGTGGTACAGGTAATTGTCGCTTAGCTTTCCATCCATCTTGTTATAGTAGTTTTAGATATTGGTCCTCTGTTGCGTGGTAATGAGAAAGCTACAAAAAGCTGTTTTGTTTTCCTAAAAGCTTTTGTCCTGTCTATATAAATAATAATACATAAGAGCTCTTTTAATATCCAGAGTATGTAGAGCTCCTTATGCCACTGATTCTGGTTTTGAGAAGAAAACTGTCAATTCTCTTGTTTGATTAATATGAAATTGAGAAATGACTTTTGGATTTGTTCTTAATACTGTCAGGTAGAAGGCTGTGCGCGGTCCAGGTCCCGCACGAAACTCTGCTGCGCAGATTTGCAACGCTTTATGCACACCACTTGTCATCCCCGCTTGTTCAAAAAGTGGCCATCAGCGTCGTCTGCCCTGTGGTAAAGCTCAGGTAGCTGCAGGTTCAGGACATTGGTGGACAAGATGCACTTATCAGTGCTATCCTATGAAGGGACTACAATTCCCATGTTTTTAGAGGCAGCAGCCATCTTGGGGTGTGGCAGGCCTATAAAGCCCAGCCACACCCAAGCATGTTGCTCACTATTTTGAAGACTTTGATGCAGTCAGACCTCGTGGGGGTTTCCTCTGAAGAAAAGCAGAATTCCAGCATGGCAGATTGGCAGTAACTCGGAGTATCCTTGTTTCCATGGTGAATTCAGATAAGAGTAGGTCGTACTCGTAGTGGTAAGGTCTTGATGAGCCCATTCTAGAAGGGAGTTGTTACTTTCAAAGGTAAAGCGCCCCTTAGCATAACGAGCAAAGCGTTTCAGGCCACACTGGCAAAGCGCCCCGGCCACAACATTTAAAGCGCTTCAGTTCATAGGAGTAAAGCACACTTGGCATGGTATTCAAAGCGCTTCAGTTCACAGGAGTAAAGTGCACTTGGCACGACATTCAAAGCGCTTCAGTTCACGGGAGTAAAGCGCTCTTGGCACGACATTCAAAGCGCTTCAGTCCACAGGAGTAAAGCGCACTTGGGCATGGTATTCAAAGCACTTCAGTTCACAGGAAGTAAAGCGCCCTTCCTACAGCATTCAAAGCGCTTCAGTTCACAGGAGTAAAGCGCACTTGGCACGACATTCAAAGCACTTCAGTTCACATGAGTAAAGCGCCCTTGGCATGGCATTTAAAGCGCTTCAGTTCACAGGAGTAAAGCGCCCTTGGCATGGCATTCAGAGCGCTTCAGTTCACAGGAGTAAAGCGCCCTTGGCACAGCAATCAAAGAGCTTCAGTTCACAGGAATAAAGCGCCCTTGGCACGACATTCAAAGCGCTTCAGTTCACATGAGTAAAGCGCCCTTGGCACAGCATTTAAAGCGCTTCAGTTCACAGGAGTAAAGCGCCCTTGGCACGGCATTCAGAGCGCTTCAGTTCACATGAGTAAAGCGCCCTTGGCACAGCAATCAAAGAGCTTCAGTTCACAGGAGTAAAGCACCCTTGGCACAGCATTCAAAGCGCTTCAGTTCACAGGAGTGGAGCGCCCTTAGTCCAATAGTCAAGGGGCTTCAGTTTACATGAGTAAAATTTTCAGGCCTAGGTGGCAAATGTGAAAACATTTCAAAGATAAGCAAATCATAGTTTCATTGTTTTTGGAAGCATAATATGTGAGATACATATTTAAGTCTTTGATGATATGTGAGATACATATTTAAGTATTTTCAAATTTCTAGGCTGAGACCAAACGTTTTATGTTTATCTAATGCACAGTAGTTTCAGGATTGATGTTCAGAGTATGTCCATGGTCCAAGCTCTTGCCTTCTCAAGGTTCAGAGGTCTCAGTTCGTTCTTGTTCCATGATTCAGAGAAGGGCCACGCCCAGTTTTGTCTAAGGCTCATGACATCCTAAGGCATCATGATTCTACCAATTGTTCTTGTTCCATGATTCAGAAAAGGGCCACGCCCAGTTTTTTGCCTAAAGCTCATGCCATCCTGAGATATTATGATTTTACTAATTGTTCTTGTTCGATGATTCAGAGAAGGGCCACGCCCAGTTTTTTTGCCTAAAGCTCATGCCATCCTGAGGGATCATGATTCTACCAATTGTTCTTTGTTCCATGATTTACATCCACGGAGACACCTTTGTCTATTCCATAAGGGTCTCAACTCTTGCATCCACGGAGACGCCTTTGTCTATTCCATAAGGGTCTCAACACTTGCAGCCATGGAGACGCCTTTGTCTATTCCATAAGGGTCTCAACACTTGCATCCACGGAGACGCCTTTGTCTATTCCATAAGGGTCTCACAGAGACGCCTTTGTCTAATTGCATGTTGATGTTGTTATGAACAAGTATACACATACATGCTTAACCATTTTTCTTTTCAGATCTCTCTCCCTGAAGTTCCCTATCCCAGAGGTTCCCAAACTGTGTGCCACGGCTCCTTGGTGCGCCATTAAAGCTAGCCAGGGGCGCTGTGAAAAGATGCACTTTATGAAACAATTATGTGCTGATGGTGCCAATTAATCTTATGACCTAATAGGAAATCAAATTTTAAAACTGTAAATTGATATAATAATTGTTTTTTTGTGTTCATTCCTTTGTTACTGGAGTTTGTTAAATTGCACAGCAGTCACATAATTAAAATATGCAAACAGATACCAAAGCCCTAATTTGGGATTTTCATCGAGGACTACGCTAGTTACATAGATAGCATTTCACAGGCTCGGACGCCACCTACTGGAAAGGGATTGAATATTTTAATGTTAAACTACTTTATTTATTTCTGTATGATATACATAGAATGGTTATTTATTACCTAATGTCCTTGGTTATTCCAATGCTCAACATGTGGGCAACCTGCCGGTTGAGGGGGAAACTGCTTACATAGATTTGCCCATTGGTTCTGTGTAAACACCTGTAGATTTTTCACTGAGCAAACCCATTCCTGCGTGTGGGTAACAATCCCCTTTTCTCAACTCAGAAAATTCCTCTGTCATGTTAGCCACTATTCTTAGGCCCAGTTTGGGTCTATTGTTTTAAAAAAATCAAAATGTACACCCAAGTGCTGAAGAGTATTGTTTACGACTTTTCAAATTAAAGTTTTTTGTTTTTTTATTAAACAATTGTTTTTATTTTGATATGTTTATGAATATTGTACCTTCATCAGCTCATCCCAATTATGTTTTAGAGAGAAAAATTGAACTACTCCAGAGGCCGGGCTTACATCCCTCCACCCGCCAAAAAAAAGTAACATAATGGGGAGCCATGGCCAGTGGCCAATAGGTCAGGGGAGCCGCGGGTCAAAAATGTTTGGGAACCACTGCCCTATCCTAATTTTCCCTTCCCCCTTGCTTGGCTTCATCAATACTCAGTGTTATAATAACTTTCTGAGTTGGTGACGCTGGGAGGTGGGCCATTTGTTCTACGGTGTGCAGATCCCGAGGAAAGGGCACTGTGACAAAAACAATCTTTTTTTTTTTTTATGAACTTGAAAGAAAGGATCTTCCAAAGTTAATGCCTGAAGCTCACTGACACGCCTAAGAGAAGTGATAACAATTAAGAATGCTACTTTCCATGAAAGGAATTATAGGGGGCAGGACTGAAGTGGCTCAAGTGGTGGAGCCATGAGTTTTGTGAGTACAATGTTTAAATTCCAAGATGGAGCTGGAGGAATCTTTGGTGGAATTATTCTTTTTAGTCCTTCCATAAATGCTTTGATAACTGGCATTCTAAACAAGGAAATATGTTGAATATTTTGCAGATATGCAGCTATAGCGGCTAAATGTAAACTAATAGATGTGTAGGCTAAATTTGCCTTTTGTAAAAGTAATAAGTATTGTACAATTTCCTGTACTATTGGTTAAAGAGGGTCAATGTTTTTTGTTTCAGAGTAACAAACAAAACATTTCCATTTTACTGCATAGCACTGTCTGGTGGTAGGGTTGAGTAATTGTTTAAGGATATCCATGCATTCCTGTGGTAAATGTAAATATACAAATTCTATGACTTCAGGAGCCATATCGCTAGGTTGAGTGATTTGGGATTTTGATGTCTTATTTGTCCCTGTTTTTGTGTTAGAAGATCTGGTCTGTTGGGAAGTTCTTGATGAGGAACAACTGAGAGTTCCTAAAGTGTTGTATACCATTGTTGACGTGCCCATTAGGGGCCACTAAGATGATGCTGAGTGAAGATTGTTTTATCTTCCATGCTGGGAATGGTAAGAGTGGGAGAGGGGGAAAAGGGAAGCAAATATCCCTGACCAACTCATCCATAAAGCATTGCCCTGGGACTGAGGGTGTGGGTAGCTGGAGGTGAAGTTTTGGCATTTTTTGTTTTGCTTTGTTGCAAACAGATCCATTTGAGGTGTTCCTTCCCCATTTTGTGAAGTATTGTTGAAGGACTTGTGGGTGGAGTTCCCACTTGTGTGTTTGTTGATGCATCCTGCATAGCAGGTCTGCTAAATGGTTGTCTGTCCCCGGGAGACATTGTGCCACTATGTGAATAGGGTGACGAATTGCCCATTTACATACTGATTGTGCTAGTTGGGACAGTTGTTGAGATTGTGTCACACCCCACTGTTTTTGGAGATAGTACATAGCAGTTATATTGTCTGTAAGTATCAATACTGTTTTGTGTTGCAATTGTGGAACGAATGCTTTCATTGCCAAGAATATCGCTTGCAGTTCGAGGTAATTGATATGAAGAGACCGGTGAGTGTCGTCCCATATTCCCTGAACTGTTAGGTTAAGGAGATGAGCTCTCCAACCGTTGTTTGAGGTATCCGTTGAGAGTAATCTGAGGCACAGGGTCTACAATGGGCCACCCTTTCATAAGGTTTGTGGTATTCCACCAATGTAGAGAGAGATAAGTCTGGCAGTTCAACACCACTAGATCTTCCATTTGACCCTGTGCCTGAGACCACTGACAAGAGAGACTCTGTTGAAGGGGATGCATATGAAGTCTGACATGAGGCACTATGGCAATACAAGACACCATCATTCCAAACAGTTTCATAACAGTTCTTACTGTGAATGTTTGGTTCTGTTTTAAAGCTGCAATTAATGTTTGAAAAGCTTGGATACTGTTTTGGTTTGGAAAGGCTATTCCCAATTGTGTATTGAGAATAGCTCCTAGATATGGCTGTGCTTGCAGAGGTTGGAGATGAGATCTGACAGTTTATGGTGAATCCTAGAAAATGTAGGAGGTGAATTGTAGTTTGAGTATCCTTTTGACACTGTGGGAACGAATTGGCTTTGATAAGCCAATCGTCCAGATAAGGGTAAAACATGACTGTTTTCTTCTGAGCTGTGCTACAACCACTGCAAGGCATTCTGTGAATACTCTGGGAGCAGTTGTAACTTCGAATGGTAATACTTTGAATTGGTAATGTTTTCCTGCTACTACAAATCTTAGTTATTTGCGGTGTGCAGGATGAATGAGAATGTGACAATAAGCATCCTGTAGATCTAAGGCTGCCATGAAGTCTCCTAGGTGTAACAGAGGAATAACATCCTGAAGAGTGACCATGTGAAAATGTTCTGATAGGACGTAGTGGTTTAAGGGTCCGAGATCCAATACTGGTCTGAGAGACCCATCTTTTTGGGGGGATTAGAAAATACAGGGAGTAAACTCCTGTTCCTTGGTGTTGCAATGGTACTGGTTCTAAAGCTCCTTTTAGAAGAAGGGAATGTACTTCTTCTTTGAGAAGAGTTAGATGATCTTGTGAGAGTGTGTGTACGAGGCGGTATATTCAGTGGAGTGGAAATGAGCTCCAGACAATAACCATTTTGGATAATTTGAAGAACCCATTGATCTATGGTAATTTGATTCCATTGGGATTAAAAGAGTTGTAACCTTCCCCCTACAGGATTGGTGTGTTTTGGTATTGTGTCTGGTAAGTCATTGCTTAGTGACTAATGAGGAACCTCTAGATGTAGATTGTTCTCCTCCTCCTTTATTGTTTCCTCTATATGATCCTCTAAAATACCCTCTGGTGTATTGAGAGGTGGGTTTAGATTGATTTGTGGCTTGTTCTTGAAATGGTGACCTTACTCCTCTGCTAAAGCCTGCACAACGAAAATTACTTGTGTGTGCTGGTTTGTAATACGCCCATAGTTCTGGCAGTGTGATTGTCCTTATTTAACTTTTCAAGTGCGGTATCCACTTGTGGACCAAATACGTGCTCCTTATCAAAGGGCATATTTAAAACTGTTTCCAAGAGAGGGAGCACACTGCCTGCACTCCAGCAACAAAGTATAACCCCAAAGCATCACAGTAAATGCAGTTGATTTGTAGTACATTCAAAAAGTGAAGAGTCTTTCACCTCTGTAAGTGCAGCAAGTGCTGTATATCCCTCTCTTCTCTAAAAGAGAACAAAACCATTTTAAAAAGTACTCTTATGGACTGGCAGCCAATGAAGGGATTTTAAGGCTGCTGGAGCAGAAGTTCTATTAGGTAGTTTAAGGACTGCCCTTGTGGCAGCATTCTGCACGATCTGAAGTCTGTGAAGTACTTGTTTTGAGGAACCCGCAAACAGGCTATTACAAAAATCTAGCCTGGAGGTGATTAGGGCATAAGCTAAGATTTGTCTGGCTGCTAGCAGTAGGAGATTAAAACATGTATTTAAAGATTTGATTAAGTTAAAGCAAATACCTGCACTTTCTAGGCCATGAGGAAGAAATAACAGCTTAAAAACAAATTTGACTCCCAGATTTCTGACCACATCTACTGTCGTTGGAAGAATATCCTCTGGCCAACAGACTGAAGGGACAAACTCATTTGCTTTGCCGAATAGCACAATCTCTGTTTTGTCTCGGCTGCATTTAAGGTGATTATCCTGCATCTGTCTGATAAGAGTACCTAGACAATTTTTTTAATTCAGTTGAGCCCAAAGAAGATTTTTCGAGAGACAAGATGAACTGGGTGTCATCTGCGTAGGAAATCAGATCAATCCCATAGGATGTTATCAAGGAAATTAATGGTGCCATAAATATATATTAAACAGGGCCGGGCTTAGCGATGAGCCCTGCGGAATACTCCTGGGGCAACCGTGGTTTCCTTTGAGAGAAAGTATCCTAGTTTCACCTACTGTTTAGGACCAGTAAGAAATTATTTTAGCAAGCGGTAAGCGGATCCAACTATTTCACACTTGGATTCGATGTAAGAAATTTTAAGGGGAGATGGTGTCAAAAGCTGCCAATAGGTCGAACAGGACAAACACATGATTGTTTCCTTCATCAAGTGAAAGTTTTAAAGTGTCAGCCACTTCCAACAGGGCAGGTTCCCTTGAATGCTTTGGGTAGAAGCCTGACTGGAAGGCATGGAGTAGCTTTGTTCTCTCTAAGAATGAGATTAATTGACTGCTTACAATATTTTCCATGACTTTGCTCAATGACAGCAAAAGAGAAATTGGCCTCAATTTGGATAAGTTGGTCGCACTAACAGAGGGCATCTTCATAAGTGTTTGACTACAGCCACCTTCCAGACCTCTGGGACTTCAGCTAAACTCAAAGAATTATGCGAAATCAGGTTAATCACAGGGCTGACTATGTCTACCAATTTATGTAGGACCATCAGCGGGCAATGGTCATTGGGAGAGCCAGATTTGCATGCCAAATTGGCTTAACAAGACTGGTCTAATGACATTAGAATCTATTAATGAGTAGTTTTAGCTTCAAACCTAATCTGAGGAAGGACTGGGGCACTGAACTATTTACATATATTACATATATTGTGTATCTTATCCAGCGCCTTGAGACCCTCACGGGTGAGTAGCGCGCTCTACAATTTTTTTTGTTTTGATTGATTGTAGCTTACTTTACAGAGAATATATCAATCAATCAATCTCATCACAACGCTTGTGAGGGTGGAATCCGATCCTCCATAGCCTTAGGTTGAAGGAATAAATTAGAGATAATAAAAATTACTTTTTGATAAGATTTAGCTGATTCTATTTGTGCGGCAAAGTATATCCTTTTCGATAATTTGATCAGTTTGTGGTAGTCCTTAAGTGATGATCTGAAAATTTCTAGATCCTCGAGGTTATAGGCTTTCCGCCATTTTCTCTCCAACTGCTTACAGTGGAGGTGTTGCCCTCTCAAACCAAGGGTCAGAAGGATGAAGTTTAGGCTTTCTTTTTTATAAAGCTTCAGGGGGAAAACAATCTACCACCTGAATTATCCATCTATTGAAGGTCTCCACATTATCTGCTACTCGGCCTGTAAGCAGAGGTGATGAATCAACAAGAGTTTGTAGGAATAGAGTGTTGGATACCAGTTTCCCACATCCGCGGTGTAGGAAGTTGGCTCTGTATGTGCTATTTCAAAGTAAGGAATAGCATGCACAGAGTCCAAGGGTTCCCCTTAGAGGTAAAATAGATAATACTAATGCTCTATTTTGTGGTAGTGTGGTCGAGCAGTAGGCTTATCCAAGGAGTAGTGTTAAGCATTTGTTGTACATACACATAGACAATAAATGAGGTACACACACTCAGAGACAAATCCAGCCAATAGGTTTTGTTATAGAAAAATATCTTTTCTTAGTTTATTTTAAGAACCACAGGTTCAAATTCTACATGTAATATCTCATTCGAAAGGTATTGCAGGTAAGTACTTTAGGAACTTTAAATCATAAAAATTGCATGTATACTTTTCAAGTTATTGACAAATAGCTGTTTTAAAAGTGGACACAGTGCAATTTTCACAGTTCCTAGGGGAGGTAAGTATTTGTTAGTTTTACCAGGTAAGTAAGACACTTACAGGGTTCAGTTCTTGGTCCAAGGTAGCCCACCGTTGGGGGTTCAGAGCAACCCCAAAGTTACCACACCAGCAGCTCAGGGCCGGTCAGGTGCAGAGTTCAAAGTGGTGCCCAAAACGCATAGGCTAGAGTGGAGAGAAGGGGGTGCCCCGGTTCCGGTCTGCTTGCAGGTAAGTACCCGCGTCTTCGGAGGGCAGACCAGGGGGGTTTTGTAGGGCACCGGGGGGGACACAAGCCCACACAGAAATTTCACCCTCAGCAGCGCGGGGGCGGCCGGGTGCAGTGTAGAAACAAGCGTCGGGTTCGCAATGTTAGTCTATGAGAGATCTCGGGATCTCTTCAGCGCTGCAGGCAGGCAAGGGGGGGATTCCTCGGGGAAACCTCCACTTGGGCAAGGGAGAGGGACTCCTGGGGGTCACTTCTCCAGTGAAAGTCCGGTCCTTCAGGTCCTGGGGGCTGCGGGTGCAGGGTCTCTCCCAGGCGTCGGGACTTTAGGTTCAAAGAGTCGCGGTCAGGGGAAGCCTCGGGATTCCCTCTGCAGGCGGCGCTGTGGGGGCTCAGGGGGGACAGGTTTTGGTACTCACAGTCTTAGAGTAGTCCTGGGGTCCCGCCTGAGGTGTCGGATCTCCACCAGCCGAGTCGGGGTCGCCGGGTGCAGTGTTGCAAGTCTCACGCTTCTTGCGGGGAGCTTGCAGGGTTCTTTAAAGCTGCTGGAAACAAAGTTGCAGCTTTTCTTGGAGCAGGTCCGCTGTCCTCGGGAGTTTCTTGTCTTTTCGAAGCAGGGGCAGTCCTCAGAGGATGTCGAGGTCGCTGGTCCCTTTGGAAGGCGTCGCTGAAGCAGGATCTTTGGAAGGCAGGAGACAGGCCGGTGAGTTTCTGGAGCCAAGGCAGTTGTCGTCTTCTGGTCTTCCGCTGCAGGGGTTTTCAGCTGGGCAGTCCTTCTTCTTGTAGTTGCAGGAATCTAATTTTCTAGGGTTCAGGGTAGCCCTTAAATACTAAATTTAAGGGCGTGTTTAGGTCTGGGGGGTTAGTAGCCAATGGCTACTAGCCCTGAGGGTGGGTACACCCTCTTTGTGCCTCCTCCCAAGGGGAGGGGGTCACAATCCTAACCCTATTGGGGGAATCCTCCATCTGCAAGATGGAGGATTTCTAAAAGGCAGAGTCACCTCAGCTCAGGACACCTTAGGGGCTGTCCTGACTGGCCAGTGACTCCTCCTTGTTATTCTCATTAGTTTCTCCGGCCTTGCCGCCAAAAGTGGGGGCCGGGCCGGAGGGGGCGGGCAACTCCACTAGCTGGAGTGTCCTGCGGTGCTGTGACAAAGGGGTGAGCCTTTGAGGCTCAACGCCAGGTGTTACAGCTCCTGCCTGGGGGAGGTGTTAGCATCTCCACCCAGTGCAGGCTTTGTTACTGGCCTCAGAGTGACAAAGGCACTCTCCCCATGGGGCCAGCAACATGTCTCTAGTGTGGCAGGCTGCTGGAACTAGTCAGCCTACACAGATAGTCGGTTAAGTTTCAGGGGGCACCTCTAAGGTGCCCTCTGGGGTGTATTTTGCAATAAAATGTACACTGGCATCAGTGTGCATTTATTGTGCTGAGAAGTTTGATACCAAACTTCCCAGTTTTCAGTGTAGCCATTATGGTGCTGTGGAGTTCGTGTTTGACAAACTCTCAGACCATATACTCTTATGGCTACCCTGCACTTACAATGTCTAAGGTTTTGTTTAGACACTGTAGGGGTACCATGCTCATGCACTGGTACCCTCACCTATGGTATAGTGCACCCTGCCTTAGGGCTGTAAGGCCTGCTAGAGGGGTGTCTTACCTATACTGCATAGGCAGTGAGAGGCTGGCATGGCACCCTGAGGGGAGTGCCATGTCGACTTACTCGTTTTGTCCTCACTAGCACACACAAGCTGGCAAGCAGTGTGTCTGTGCTGAGTGAGAGGTCTCCAGGGTGGCATAAGACATGCTGTAGCCCTTAGAGACCTTCCTTGGCATCAGGGCCCTTGGTACTAGAAGTACCAGTTACAAGGGACTTATCTGGATGCCAGGGTCTGCCAATTGTGGATACAAAAGTACAGGTTAGGGAAAGAACACTGGTGCTGGGGCCTGGTTAGCAGGCCTCAGCACACTTTCAATTGTAAACATAGCATCAGCAAAGGCAAAAAGTCAGGGGGCAACCATGCCAAGGAGGCATTTCCTTACACAACCCCCCCCCAAACGAAAGAGGATGAGACTAACCTTTCCCAAGAGAGTCTTCATTTTCTAAGTGGAAGAACCTGGAAAGGCCATCTGCATTGGCATGGGCAGTCCCAGGTCTGTGTTCCACTATAAAGTCCATTCCCTGTAGGGAGATGGACCACCTCAACAGTTTAGGGTTTTCACCTTTCATTTGCATCAGCCATTTGAGAGGTCTGTGGTCAGTTTGAACTAGGAAGTGAGTCCCAAAGAGGTATGGTCTCAGCTTCTTCAGGGACCAAACCACAGCAAAGGCCTCCCTCTCAATGCACTCCAACGCTGCTCCCTGGGGAGTAACCTCCTGCTAATGAAAGCAACAGGCTGGTCAAGGCCATCATCATTTGTTTGGGACAAAACTGCCCCTATCCCATGTTCAGAGGCATCAGTCTGCACAATGAACTGCTTAGAATAATCTGGAGCTTTCAGAACTGGTGCTGAGCACATTGCTTGTTTCAGGGTGTCAAAGGCCTGTTGGCATTCCACAGTCCAGTTCACTTTCTTGGGCATTTTCTTGGAGGTGAGTTCAGTGAGGGCTGTCACAATGGATCCATATCCCTTCACAAACCTCCTGTAATACCCAGTCAAGCCAAGGAATGCCCTGACTTGAGTCTGGGTTTTTGGAGCTACCCAGTCCAGAATAGTCTGGATCTTGGGTTGGAGTGGCTGCACTTGGCCTCCACCTACAAGGTGTCCCAAGTAAACCACAGTTCCCTGCCCTATCTGGCATTTGGATGCCTTGATAGAGAGGCCTGCAGATTGCAGAGCCTTCAAAACCTTCTTCAGGTGGACCAGGTGATCCTGCCAGGTGGAGCTAAAGACAGCAATATCATCAAGATAAGCTGTGCTAAAGGACTCCAAGCCAGCAAGGACTTGATTCACCAACCTTTGGAAGGTGGCAGGGGCATTCTTTAAACCAAAGGGCATAACAGTAAACTGATAATGCCCATCAGGTGTGGAGAATGCTGTTTTCTCTTTTGCTCCAGGTGCCATTTTTATTTGCCAGTACCCTGCTGTCAAGTCAAAGGTACTTAAGAATTTGGCAGCACCTAATTTATCTATGAGCTCATCAGCTCTTGGAATTGGATGAGCATCTGTCTTGGTGACAGAATTGAGCCCTCTGTAGTCCACACAAAACCTCATCTCTTTCTTTCCATCTTTGGTGTGAGGTTTGGGGACTAAGACCACTGGGCTAGCCCAGGGGCTGTCAGAGCGCTCAATCACTCCCAATTCCAGCATCTTGTGGACTTCCACCTTGATGCTTTCCTTAACATGGTCAGACTGTCTAAAGATTTTGTTTTTGACAGGCATGCTGTCTCCTGTGTCCACATCATGGGTACACAGGTGTGTCTGACCAGGGGTTAGGGAGAAGAGTTCAGGAAACTGTTGTAGGACTCTCCTACAATCAGCTTGCTGTTGGCCAGAGAGGGTGTCTGAGTAGATCACTCCATCTACTGTGCCACCTTTTGGGTCTGATGACAGAAGATCAGGGAGAGGTTCACTCTCTGCCTCCTGATCCTCATCTGTTACCATCAACAGATTCACATCAGCCCTGTCATGGAAGAGCTTAAGGCGGTTCACATGGATCACCCTCTTGGGGCTCCTGCTTGTGCCCAGGTCCACCAGGTAGGTGACCTGACTCTTCCTTTCTAGTACTGGGTAAGGGCCACTCCATTTGTCCTGGAGTGCCCTGGGAGCCACAGGCTCCAGAACCCAGACTTTCTGCCCTGGTTGGAACTCAACCAGTGCAGCCTTTTGGTCATACCAAAACTTCTGGAGCTGTTGGCTGGCCTCAAGGTTTTTGGTTGCCTTTTCCATGTACTCTGCCATTCTAGAGCGAAGGCCAAGTACATAGTCCACTATGTCCTGTTTAGGCTCATGGAGAGGTCTCTCCAAGCCTTCTTTAACAAGAGCAAGTGGTCCCCTTACAGGATGACCAAACAGAAGCTCAAAGGGTGAGAATCCTACTCCCTTCTGTGGCACCTCTCTGTAAGCGAAAAGCAGACATGGCAAGAGGACATCCCATCTCCTTTTGAGCTTTTCTGGGAGCCCCATGATCATGCCTTTTAATGTCTTGTTGAATCTCTCAACCAAGCCATTAGTTTGTGGATGGTATGGGGTAGTGAATTTATAAGTCACTCCACACTCATTCCACATGTGCTTTAGGTATGCTGACATGAAGTTGGTACCTCTGTCAGACACCACCTCCTTAGGGAAACCCACTCTGGTAAAGATACCAATGAGGGCCTTGGCTACTGCAGGGGCAGTAGTCGACCTAAGGGGAATAGCTTCAGGATACCTGGTAGCATGATCCACTACTACCAGGATATACATGTTTCCTGAGGCTGTGGGAGGTTCTAGTGGACCAACTATGTCCACACCCACTCTTTCAAAGGGAACCCCCACCACTGGAAGTGGAATGAGGGGGGCCTTTGGATGCCCACCTGTCTTACCACTGGCTTGACAGGTGGGGCAGGAGAGGCAAAACTCCTTAACCATGTTGGACATATTGGGCCAGTAGAAGTGGTTGACTAACCTCTCCCACGTCTTGGTTTGTCCCAAATGTCCAGCAAGGGGAATGTCATGGGCCAATGTTAGGATGAACTTCCTGAACAGCTGAGGCACTACCACTCTCCTAGTGGCACCAGGTTTGGGGTCTCTGGCCTCAGTGTACAGGAGTCCATCCTCCCAATAGACCCTATGTGTTCCATTTTTCTTGCCTTTGGACTCTTCAGCAGCTTGCTGCCTAAGGCCTTCAAGAGAGGGACAGGTTTCTTGTCCCTTACACAGCTCCTCCCTTGAGGGTCCCCCTGGGCCTAAGAGCTCAACCTGATAAGGTTCAAGCTCCAAAGGCTCAGTTCCCTCAGAGGGCAGAACTTCTTCCTGAGAAGAGAGGTTCCCTTTCTTTTGCTGTGTTGCAGTTGGTTTCCCAACTGACTTTCCTGTTCTCTTGGTAGGCTGGGCCATTCTTCCAGACTCCAGCTCTACTTGTTCACCCTGTGCCTTGCATTGTGCTCTTGTTTTCACACACACCAGTTCAGGGATACCCAGCATTGCTGCATGGGTTTTTAGTTCTACCTCAGCCCATGCTGAGGACTCCAGGTCATTTCCAAGCAGACAGTCCACTGGGATATTTGAGGAGACCACCACCTGTTTCAGGCCATTGACCCCTCCCCATTCTAAAGTAACCATTGCCATGGGATGTACTTTTCTCTGATTGTCAGCGTTGGTGACTGTGTAAGTTTTTCCAGTCAGGTATTGGCCAGGGGAAACCAGTTTCTCTGTCACCATGGTGACACTGGCACCTGTATCCCTCAGGCCCTCTATTCTAGTCCCATTAATTAAGAGTTGCTGTCTGTATTTTTGCATGTTAGGCGGCCAGACAGCTAGTGTGGCTAAATCCACCCCACCCTCAGAAACTAGAGTAGCTTCAGTGTGGACCCTGATTTGCTCTGGGCACACTGTTGATCCCACTTGGAGACTAGCCATACCAGTGTTACCTGGATGGGAGTTTGGAGTGGAACCTTTCTTGGGACAGGCCTTGTCTCCAGTTTGGTGTCCATGCTGTTTACAGCTATGACACCAGGCCTTTTTGGGATCAAAGTTTTTACCCTTGTACCCATTGTTTTGTGAAGAGGCTCTGGGCCCACCCTCCTGTGCAGGTTTTTGGGGGCCTGTAGAAGACTCTTTACTATTTTTAGTTTTGGTTGTCTCATCACCCTTCCCCTGGGGAGTCTTTGTGACCCCTTTCTTTTGGTCACCCCCTGTTGAAGTCTTGGACACCCTTGTCTTGACCCAATGGTCCGCCTTCTTTCCCAATTCTTGGGGAGAAATTGGTCCTAGGTCTACCAGATGCTGATGCAGTTTATCATTGAAACAATTACTTAACAGGTGTTCTTTCACAAATAAATTGTACAGCCCATCATAATTACTTACACCACTGCCTTGAATCCAACCATCTAGTGTTTTCACTGAGTAGTCTACAAAGTCAACCCAGGTCTGGCTCGAGGATTTTTGAGCCCCCCTGAATCTAATCCTATACTCCTCAGTGGAGAATCCAAAGCCCTCAATCAGGGTACCCTTCATGAGGTCATAAGATTCTGCATCTTGTCCAGAGAGTGTGAGGAGTCTATCCCTACACTTTCCTGTGAACATTTCCCAAAGGAGAGCACCCCAGTGAGATCTGTTCACTTTTCTGGTTACACAAGCCCTCTCGAAAGCTGTGAACCATTTGGTGATGTCATCACCATCTTCATATTTAGTTACAATCCCTTTAGGGATTTTCAACATGTCAGGAGAATCTCTGACCCTATTTATGTTGCTGCCACCATTGATGGGTCCTAGGCCCATCTCTTGTCTTTCCCTCTCTATGGCTAGGATCTGTCTTTCCAAAGCCAATCTTTTGGCCATCCTGGCTAACTGGATGTCCTCTTCACTGGGGTTATCCTCAGTGATTTCAGAGGTGTTGGTCTCTCCTGTGAGGGAACCAGCATCTCTGACTATTATTTTTGGAGTCAGGGTTTGAGGGACCCTGTTCTCCCTAGATAGGACTGGTAGGGGGGAATTGTCCTCCAAGTCACTATCCTCTTCCTCTGAGTTGCCACCCTCAGAGGGGTTGGCCTTTTCAAACTCTGCCAAAAGCTCCTGGAGCTGTATTTTGGTAGGTTTGGGGCCCATTGTTATTTTCTTTATTTTACAGAGTGACCTTAGCTCCCTCATCTTAAGATGGAGGTAAGGTGTGGTGTCGAGTTCCACCACAGTCACATCTGTGCTAGACATTTTGCTTCTAAAAGTTGGAATACTTTTTAAGAATCTACAACTGGTTCTAGAATCTAATTCAAACTTTTACAAACTTTTAAACTCTAAAAGAAATGCTAAACAGGATCTAACACAAGGCCCTAGCAGGTCTTTTAAGAATTTAGAAAACTTTTCAAATTGCAAAAATCAATTTCTAATGACAATTTTGGAATTTGTCGTGTGATCAGGTATTGGCTGAGTAGTCCAGCAAATGCAAAGTCTTGTACCCCACCGCTGATCCACCAATGTAGGAAGTTGGCTCTGTATGTGCTATTTCAAAGTAAGGAATAGCATGCACAGAGTCCAAGGGTTCCCCTTAGAGGTAAAATAGTGGTAAAAATAGATAATACTAATGCTCTATTTTGTGGTAGTGTGGTCGAGCAGTAGGCTTATCCAAGGAGTAGTGTTAAGCATTTGTTGTACATACACATAGACAATAAATGAGGTACACACACTCAGAGACAAATCCAGCCAATAGGTTTTGTTATAGAAAAATATCTTTTCTTAGTTTATTTTAAGAACCACAGGTTCAAATTCTACATGTAATATCTCATTCGAAAGGTATTGCAGGTAAGTACTTTAGGAACTTTAAATCATAAAAATTGCATGTATACTTTTCAAGTTATTGACAAATAGCTGTTTTAAAAGTGGACACTTAGTGCAATTTTCACAGTTCCTAGGGGAGGTAAGTATTTGTTAGTTTTACCAGGTAAGTAAGACACTTACAGGGTTCAGTTCTTGGTCCAAGGTAGCCCACCGTTGGGGGTTCAGAGCAACCCCAAAGTTACCACACCAGCAGCTCAGGGCCGGTCAGGTGCAGAGTTCAAAGTGGTGCCCAAAACGCATACGCTAGAGTGGAGAGAAGGGGGTGCCCCGGTTCCGGTCTGCTTGCAGGTAAGTACCCGCGTCTTCGGAGGGCAGACCAGGGGGGTTTTGTAGGGCACCGGGGGGGACACAAGCCCACACAGAAATTTCACCCTCAGCAGCGCGGGGGCGGCCGGGTGCAGTGTAGAAACAAGCGTCGGGTTCGCAATGTTAGTCTATGAGAGATCTCGGGATCTCTTCAGCGCTGCAGGCAGGCAAGGGGGGGATTCCTCGGGGAAACCTCCACTTGGGCAAGGGAGAGGGACTCCTGGGGGTCACTTCTCCAGTGAAAGTCCGGTCCTTCAGGTCCTGGGGGCTGCGGGTGCAGGGTCTCTCCCAGGCGTCGGGACTTTAGGTTCAAAGAGTCGCGGTCAGGGGAAGCCTCGGGATTCCCTCTGCAGGCGGCGCTGTGGGGGCTCAGGGGGGACAGGTTTTGGTACTCACAGTCTTAGAGTAGTCCTGGGGTCCCGCCTGAGGTGTCGGATCTCCACCAGCCGAGTCGGGGTCGCCGGGTGCAGTGTTGCAAGTCTCACGCTTCTTGCGGGGAGCTTGCAGGGTTCTTTAAAGCTGCTGGAAACAAAGTTGCAGCTTTTCTTGGAGCAGGTCCGCTGTCCTCGGGAGTTTCTTGTCTTTTCGAAGCAGGGGCAGTCCTCAGAGGATGTCGAGGTCGCTGGTCCCTTTGGAAGGCGTCGCTGAAGCAGGATCTTTGGAAGGCAGGAGACAGGCCGGTGAGTTTCTGGAGCCAAGGCAGTTGTCGTCTTCTGGTCTTCCGCTGCAGGGGTTTTCAGCTGGGCAGTCCTTCTTCTTGTAGTTGCAGGAATCTAATTTTCTAGGGTTCAGGGTAGCCCTTAAATACTAAATTTAAGGGCGTGTTTAGGTCTGGGGGGTTAGTAGCCAATGGCTACTAGCCCTGAGGGTGGGTACACCCTCTTTGTGCCTCCTCCCAAGGGGAGGGGGTCACAATCCTAACCCTATTGGGGGAATCCTCCATCTGCAAGATGGAGGATTTCTAAAAGGCAGAGTCACCTCAGCTCAGGACACCTTAGGGGCTGTCCTGACTGGCCAGTGACTCCTCCTTGTTATTCTCATTAGTTTCTCCGGCCTTGCCGCCAAAAGTGGGGGCCGGGCCGGAGGGGGCGGGCAACTCCACTAGCTGGAGTGTCCTGCGGTGCTGTGACAAAGGGGTGAGCCTTTGAGGCTCACCGCCAGGTGTTACAGCTCCTGCCTGGGGGAGGTGTTAGCATCTCCACCCAGTGCAGGCTTTGTTACTGGCCTCAGAGTGACAAAGGCACTCTCCCCATGGGGCCAGCAACATGTCTCTAGTGTGGCAGGCTGCTGGAACTAGTCAGCCTACACAGATAGTCGGTTAAGTTTCAGGGGGCACCTCTAAGGTGCCCTCTGGGGTGTATTTTGCAATAAAATGTACACTGGCATCAGTGTGCATTTATTGTGCTGAGAAGTTTGATACCAAACTTCCCAGTTTTCAGTGTAGCCATTATGGTGCTGTGGAGTTCGTGTTTGACAAACTCTCAGACCATATACTCTTATGGCTACCCTGCACTTACAATGTCTAAGGTTTTGTTTAGACACTGTAGGGGTACCATGCTCATGCACTGGTACCCTCACCTATGGTATAGTGCACCCTGCCTTAGGGCTGTAAGGCCTGCTAGAGGGGTGTCTTACCTATACTGCATAGGCAGTGAGAGGCTGGCATGGCACCCTGAGGGGAGTGCCATGTCGACTTACTCGTTTTGTCCTCACTAGCACACACAAGCTGGCAAGCAGTGTGTCTGTGCTGAGTGAGAGGTCTCCAGGGTGGCATAAGACATGCTGTAGCCCTTAGAGACCTTCCTTGGCATCAGGGCCCTTGGTACTAGAAGTACCAGTTACAAGGGACTTATCTGGATGCCAGGGTCTGCCAATTGTGGATACAAAAGTACAGGTTAGGGAAAGAACACTGGTGCTGGGGCCTGGTTAGCAGGCCTCAGCACACTTTCAATTGTAAACATAGCATCAGCAAAGGCAAAAAGTCAGGGGGCAACCATGCCAAGGAGGCATTTCCTTACACGCGGGTAAAAGGAATGGGCAGGGATGCAACAGATAAAATAGGCTTATCTGGCTTGCAGAGAAGCATAAAAGAAATAAAAGAGTGGTCTGTCCACTCACAGATATCGGCTTTTCTGCAAGAACCAACAGGTTGTTTGTACAGATACCATCTAGAGAATGGCCTCCCTCATGGGTAGGACCTTTCACCAGGTTGCTCAAACCAAGAATGTTCATGGTGTCAAGGTAATTATTTACTTCTGGATCACCTGTACACTGCAGGCGAAGATTGAAATCACCTAGGATGGTAAAATTAGAATACCGGAGGACCAGAGGAGCTAGGTTGCCTGGGAAGGAAAATGAGGGACTAACCCTAAAGCAGAATCCTAGACCCTCTGCACCATCAAAAGGGCTAATGTTGACTTAGTCAAGTTGCAATGTCTCTTTA
Source organism: Pleurodeles waltl (assembly GCF_031143425.1). Taxonomy (NCBI): domain Eukaryota; kingdom Metazoa; phylum Chordata; class Amphibia; order Caudata; family Salamandridae; genus Pleurodeles; species Pleurodeles waltl. Next base: position 1,404,621,737 of record NC_090447.1, on the reverse strand, counting down.
AAAATTATAGCAAGCCCTCCCCCCTGGAGACTAGGTCTGTCCTGCCTAGAAATTAAGTACCCTGGGGGCGGAGCCTGTGAAGAGTTGCAATATTTCAGCATGGATGATAGATTTCACTTTTGCGTAAAGCAAAATCAGCGCCTTCCGAAAGCTGTTCGTAAACAGCAGACCTCCACTGAAGTAGGCTTGAAGGGGTTAAAAATGTCCCATTCCAGAGGAGAATTTAGGCCATTAGCATTTTGTGATTCTAAGCAAATAATAAAATTATTGTTATAAGGTGGCAGGAAATGATCAGCTTCTGGGCTATCATACTCTGGGTCACAATCCTTCTCCTCAACTAAAACATCCACATCTGGTTTGACAATCTCCTCTAAGCCAGTAAAGGCGCTCATAAATCTTCAAATTTGACTGGACCTGCCCCTTCACCACACAGATACTGTCCCCTATCAACTCCTTGGCTTGCACAAGAATCTGCAAGTTATGTGGGCAGAGTCATTATTTACTTTGAAAGCTATACCGAAATAGAGCCACAACGAACAGGGCATGATACCCTAGTCACTTTCGATTTTGCATTAGGCCTTCAGGCCAGAGCCCCTGAAGGTACAGTACCACAGCTGTAAAAGTCACTAAGCCCACAAGACTGTTCCCTTCACCCAAAGGAAGTAGCCCAGTTGTTTACACATCTGTTCTGAATGGATTCAGCATCATGAGCTGGAAAACATCTGCCAGCACTGGGGTCGGCCAAAGACAAAAACTCTGTCCTCAAATGTTAGGCACTGGAAATTTGCCCAACACATAGAAGAGTTTGACATCGGAGGACAACGTTGAGACTGAACAGTTCACAGAATAAGAAAGGTTCCTCAGAGTAGACGAGTTCTACTTCTTAAGGCAACTTTTGTGCTTCTCGTAGGCCGATCTAGTTGAAAAATGCTTCCTAGAAAAAGATGTACTTTTCAGAAAGGACGACTGCTTGGCAGTTTCCCTGAAGGCCTTAAACAAAAAAAGCTTGGCCTCCTGTTCTCTGATCGCTTTCAGGTGCATGGAGTCCCAGCCTGAGGCATCCCAACCTATGCACTATGTATAGTCATCCTGGCGTCCGAAAGAGACATCATCTTGTTGTACCATGCAAAGGCTTAAAGCCAGAAGTCCTCTGAGGAAACATTTAACCTAGTCTCTGTCAAGTAGCAAAGAAATTTGTCAATGAGACACCAGTAAGATGCTCTGAACTATGTCGATGAGGCACAGAAAACTGTGAAATGATGTCAGAATGCCAGCTAGTAACTAATATACCCAGGTGACTATCTGAGAAGTACTTGGAGCTGGAGCCCAGCACCACTGGAGAGTCTTTCCTGGGAAAATACTTCAACAGATCAGTCTGTAGAATGGAACGAGTATTCAAAAGCCAAGGAATCTGCAGGAAGATGTACTGATCAGAAAAGGTAGTTTTAAGCTCACGAACAACCAAGGTGCACAATATTTACAATGGTTTTCACACAGGACTGTTACTGGACATAGATAAAAAAAAATACCCAACTCCTCAAGGTTATATGTCAATCACGCAAACAATAAGACTGATCAAAAAACTGTGCATGCTGTGTAAACTACAAACAATGAACTATAAAAAATATAATATATTACAAATATAAAAATATTACTTGTTTATTAAACTACATTCTAAACATTATAATATATATATATATACACACACACACATTCATTTGATTCATCTTGACATGGAAACAATTAAAAAACGTTTCTACTTTTTGTTTTTTTTAACTCTGTATTACAGTGAATTCATCAATATTTATTTTGTTTGTTTTAGGTCTCTGGACCATCCTTAAATTATACAATCATCGGCACGTTTCAGTAGCATAAAGTAATACAACCACCTTCTTCAGGACAACAGTCATAAAAGCTTCTAAAGTAGATATAAAAATGTGAAACAATGCCATCAGGCTATCAGATCAGATTGTATAGAGCAACCTTAGAACAAACAAAAACATAATGATGCACAGATGGTACAGAACTATAATTACAACAGTATGTCTAATAAAAACTCATCATGTTAATGTCTTTTACTTTTATTTAAAAAGCCTCCAATTAATTTATAGCTTACATGTATTCCATAAATAACAGGAACCATAGCAGCTATTGTTTTCATAGCTCAGTAAAAACTAATGATCCTACTTCTACTAATCTGTTGCAGATACTTTTTCTAATAGCCACTACCCAACAGGTAACTGTGATTTAAACAAACCATCATTATCACAAGTGTGTAGTGGTCGATTGTCCTACAATTCCACACTCCAACATTAACTGTTACCCCCCATGTTTATCCTGTCCCTGTGCTGATCTCACATTTTTGTAATCCAATTGTGATGGTTCACTTGTATTCATTAATGGTCGTATCTTTTTTGGATATTGGCCTACATAACAAAATTATTTTGGTAAGGAATCTGTGTGGAAAAGTGTGAGATAATACATGATAAAGCCCACTGTAAAGAATGCACATTTTTAATATTAATATTTACACATATCCCTAGCAATATTTCAGTGTACAACAGAACAAGTTAGAGGAATCTTAAGTGAAATAAACAAACACAGAAGTAGGAGCACGAGATGCCATCAAAAGTGAGTAACTTAGATTTCAGAACTAGAACCAAACTAGAGCCAAGATAAATTATGTATGTTTCTTGTTATTTGTTGGGATACATGTAAGTTACAAATGAAATGCGACCTTTTAAAATAATGGGGAAGAAGGCATTAATATACTGCTGGAACATCTATTAGTCATATTGTTGTAAATATTCTAATGTCCTATGAAATAATTTGTGTTTACAATTTTGTTTGGATTTACAGGTGTTCTACTGCAGACAGTTATGACATCCTGTTGTCACAGCTACATATCTGTAAACAGACGCTGGAAGATTATATAAATGTTTATCCTGAAGAAGGTCTTTGTCTTCAGATTACTGGGTATAAACATCCATAATATTATGGCCTAATTGTCTGAGGGGTCAATTCACAGAACATCACATCAATATTTTATAGGAATGCATCAGAATGTCTTAAGAAGAATACAATTAAGCACCACACACAAGAGCCCCCTTTGAATAATTAACAAATAAGGGACATAGGCCCTCATTACAACCTTGGCGGGCGGTGTCAGGACTGCCGGGCGGCCGCCAATGCAGCCACACTCCCGCCACAGTCATTTTGAGATCCCCGCTGGGCCGGCGGACGGAAACCTGGTTTCCGCCCGCCGGCCCAGCGGGGATCACGGCCGCAACACAGGAGCCGGCTCCAAATGGAGCAGGCGGTGTTGCGGCTGTGCGACCAGACAGTGAAAAGCTGCACGGGCCGTGGCAGGGGGCGCCTGCACTGCCCATGCCAGTGGCATGGGCAGTGCAGGGGCCCTGCGACTCCCCTTACCGCCAGCCTTTTCATGGCGGTTCAAACCGCCATGAAAAGGCTGGCGGTAGGGGGACTTGTAATCCCCTGGGCAGTGCTGCAAGCAGCGCTGCCCTGGCGGATTAAAACCGCCGGGACCACTGTGGCGGGAAACCGCCGGGACCACTGTGGCGGGAAACCGCCGGGACCACTGTGGCGGGAAACCGCCGGTCCCGGCGGTGCGACCGCAGCGCTTCCGCCGCAGTCGTAATTCCCTGTGAAGCACCACCAGCCTGTTGCCGGTGCTTCCTCTAAAACCGCCAGGGTTGTAATGACCCCCATAATGTCTTGACTACTGTTAACAAATTATCACAGCATTTCAAAGAATAACCATTTGGATTGTATTTGTGAGATATCTGTCAGAGGGAGAACTCTCCATTTTAAGTGTGCCAATGAACAGCAACCCTCACTTAAAAACCAGAAGAAGCTTACATGGACTATCAAGATAGATGAGTTCCTAGTGGCTCTCCATGAGTCCAGGAGGAATTCTGGACAAACAGCTCTAATTTCTCTCAACAGAAAAATTGCAATTTATCTCTGAGGAGCTAAGGTACATGCAATACCGCAAGGGATAACATATTGTAAGGCTCAGCAAAAAAACAAAGCATATAATATTTGCAGCTTTTAAATAAAAGTGGTAGTGCACAATAAAAACAATAGTTAGTGGCTAGAGCACCATAAGGCGCTTTTTGAGGGAGGGCATTCAGAGAGGGATCACTACCACTGAAAAAATACTATGCATTGCTCTGTTGAGTACTGAAAACAAAAGAAAAGTATTCAAATATTTTCATTGCATCTAGAGGCCAAGTTGAGAGATTAAGACAGCTCCTGAATAGCTGATCTCATTTATCAGCGACCTGCAGCTCACTACTTAAATGTACAAGTTATCTCTTTTTTTTAAAAACAATTTATGGATCAAAGTTTCTGACCTTGGGTTGTGCATTATATAATGGTATTGCAACCACACTAACAAATTCTCTTGCAGTGAATAAGCCAATTCCCATATAATCTAAAGGGCATCTTACAGGAAAAGGTAACCATCTCAAATGTAACAACAAATTCAAATATCATTATCCTATGACAGGCTTATTAGCAGAGATTGCCTGTGAAGACTGCTTCAATGGGCCTCCAAAAGGACTTGATTTGAATTCAAAGTCATTGCTTGAACTAAGGACAAACCAAATGAAGTCAATCTTACTTACAGCACTTCTTTCAGTCACCTCAAGAATAACAGAGAAAAGTAGAACTGCAAAACTGAAACATTCTTTGTATATTTGTTTTCAGATGCAACAGTAGAGACTATTTAATAAAAACTATGACCACCAAACAACCTAACGAACGAGTTACTTACCTTCGGTAACGACTTTTCTGGTGGATACATTAGCTACCTGTGGATTCCTCACCTCATGAATACTCCCATGGCGCCAGCATTTGACGGAAATCTTCTTACTAGTCTCTGCACGTCGACGAGGACGTCACTCTAGCCCACGCGACGCCGTCTGACGTCATACAGGCAATAAGAAGTCCTCGCCGACGTGCCGATGACAGTACCAACATTTTTTACGTGCATGAGAATAATAATAATAACCCAATGCAATGAAAGAGCAAAGCAACATCTCTTAATATTGTAAATCACACAACATTGCAATAAAATAGCTGTAGATTTAATATAACCTTTTTTTTTTTTTTTTTTTTTTTTTTAAACAAATAAATATATTTATACATACGAATCATGTATATACCCAATATATATATAGATTTATATATACATATACACATATATACAAATATCATACATGCAAAATGTATTGCAACTTTGAAGACCAAAAGGAGCACACTCAAGGATTGCTTGGAGAGACCAAAAAGGCAACGGGGAGGCGGGTGGGACCGTGAGGAATCCACAGGTAGCTAATGTATCCACCAGAAAAGTCGTTACCGAAGGTAAGTAACTCGTTCTTCTGATGGATACAACTACCTGTGGATTCCTCACCTCATGAATAGAGTCCCAAAGCAGTACCACGCCCGGCGGTGGGTGCCTAAATGGTCAAACCAAGAAATCCTGCAGCACTGACCGTGCAAAATGACCGTCCCTTCTGACCTCAGAGTCCAAACAGTAATGTTTCACAAAAGTGTGAAGGGACGACCAAGTTGCGGCCTTGCAGATGTCAACCACAGGAACACCCCTGGCCAAGGCCGAAGAGGCCGACTTAGCTCTGGTGGAGTGAGCTCTAATGCCCTCAGGCGGATCCTTCTTTGCCAAAGAGTAACAGATTTTAATGCAAAGAACAACCCACCTGGAGAGTGTTCTCTTGTGGACTGCCTTTCCTCTCCTCTTGCCCACGTATCCGACAAACAGCTGATCCTCCAGCCTGATATCCTTCATTCTGTCGATATAGAAGCTCAACGCCCTTTTTGGGTCCAGGCGATGTAGTCTTTCTTCCTCCTTTGAAGGATGAGGCGGAGGATAAAACGTGGACAAAGTGATTGTCTGAGCCAAATGGAAGGGTGAAACAACCTTCGGAAGGAAAGCAGCCTTGGTCCTCAACACCACCTTATCCCCATAAAACGTTATATAAGGGGGTTTAACCGATAAGGCCTGCAACTCGCTCACTCTCCTTGCAGATGTTATAGCTACCAGGAATACTGTTTTAATAACCAAATACCTTAAGGGGCAAGAATGCATAGGCTCAAAAGGGGACCCCATAAGGAAAGTCAGGACCAAGGACAAATCCCATTGAGGCATAACGAATGGTTTTGGAGGATATTGATTCAGAAGACCTTTCAAGAATCTGAGAACAATAGGGGATTTAAATAACGATGGTTGGTCTGGAAGACAAATGAAGGCTGACAAGGCCGACAAATAACCCTTAATGGTAGCTACTGCACAACCTTTCTGCGCTAGAGACAGTGCAAAAGACAAAACATGTGACAGATGAGCATGTAAGGGATCAATCTGTCTCTCTCCACACCACATAACAAATTTAGACCACCTATTAGCGTAGATAGATTTAGTGGAGTGTCGCCTGGCCGCTAAGATAACATCCACTACATCAGGCGGGAGAGAGAAGGAACTCAGGTTGCCCCGTTCAATCTCCAAGCATGTAGGTGCAGACTCTGGAGGTTGGGGTGTAAAACCTGCCCCTGCGACTGCGAGAGGAGGTCTGCCCTGAGAGGGAGACGGAGCGGAGGGCACAGTGAGAGTTGGAGAAGGTCGGAGTACCATACCCTCCTTGGCCAATCCGGAGCTATTAAGATGACTTGGGCCCGGTCTTGGCGAATTTTCCTCAACACTCGAGGAATCAAGGGTATGGGGGGAAACGCGTAAAGCAACTGGTCGCACCAGGTTATCTGAAACGCGTCCCCCAACGCTCCCTGCATCGGATACTGGAGGCTGCAGAATAACAGATTGATATGAAACACCTGTTCCTCTGGAGACCAAAGCCCTTTGATCTCCAGATCCCCCAGATGAGCTCCCCATCCTAGGGTGGAGGCATCCGTTATTACCGTGGCCACTGGTGGCGACTGCGCGAACGGCTTCCCCTGTGAAAGATTGTTGCCCGCAATCCACCACTTCAATTCCACAGCAGCATCTCTGGAGATCTTGACAGTACCTTCTAAATCTCCCTTGTGTTGAGACCACTGCCTTCGGAGGCACCACTGAAGAGCCCTCATGTGCCAGCGAGCATGCGTGACCAACAGAATGCAGGAGGCGAACAGACCGAGCAGACGAAGGACCTTGAGGACTGGAACTACCGCTCCATTTCGAAACATTGGAACCAATTCCTGAATATCTTGAATCCGCTGAGGCGGAGGAAAGGCTCGACTCAATGTTGTATCCAGTACTGCCCCTATGAACAGGAGGCGCTGAGAGGGCTCCAGGTGAGATTTGGGCACGTTCACCGAAAAGCCCAGGTCGAACAACAACTGGGTTGTTGACTGCAGATGATGCGACACAAGCTCCGGGGACTTGGCTTTGATCAACCAGTCGTCCAAGTAAGGGAATACTGCTATCCCCTTCCTTCTGAGCTCCGCCGCAACCACTGACATCACCTTTGTGAAGACTCGAGGTGCTGAAGTAAGACCAAACGGGAGGACCGCAAACTGATAGTGCTGCGACCCTACCACAAACCGGAGATACTTCCTGTGCGACTTGAGTATCGGGATATGAAAGTAAGCATCCTGCAAGTCGACAGACACCATCCAATCTTCCTTGTTCAACGCCAAAAGCACCTGTGCTAGGGTCAGCATCTTGAACTTTTCCTGTTTGAGGAACCAATTCAAGATCCTCAGATCCAGGATTGGTCTCAACTGACCATCCTTTTTGGGAATCAGGAAGTATCTTGAGTAACAACCTCGACCCTTTTCCTGCTCTGGGACCAACTCTACCGCGCCCTTTGAAAGGAGGACTTGAACCTCCTGTTCTAGCAACAGGAGGTGTTCTTCTGAACAATAAGATGGGCGGGGCGGGATGAGGGGCGGGAACTCCCGAAAGGGAAGGGCGTAGCCTTTTCCCACAATGCCGAGAACCCAAGTGTCCGTTGTGATAGACCTCCACTTGTGGAGAAAACGCTGTAATCTTCCCCCTACAGGAGAGGAGTGAGTGGGAAACGGTGGAAGCCTAAGGCTGCTTCCCCTGCTGCACCCCTCCAGAGGACGAGGAAGAGGCAGAGTGCTGTTGAGAGGCTCCTCTGGTACGGACCCCACCCCTCCCCCTCCCTCTAAATGACCTATAGGGGAGGGAAGAGGCGGGTTGCTGGAACCTCCCCCGAAAGGAAGAGGAATAAGAGCCACGCCCAAATCCCCGAAACCTCCTGAAAATTCTAGAAGAGGCAGAGGAAGAAGGAGCTTGCAGTCCTAACGATTTGGCTGTGGCTCTGCTCTCCTTAAATCGTTCCAAGGCCGAATCTGCCTTGGCTCCAAACAGTCTGTCCCCATCAAACGGGAGGTCCAGCAGGGTCGACTGCACATCCGCAGAGAACCCTGAGTTTCGGAGCCAGGCCTGTCTTCTTGCCACCACAGCCGTGCCCATCGCCCTGGCCACCGAGTCGGTCGTGTCCAGCCCAGACTGGATAATCTGGGTCGCGGCAGCCTGGGCGTCCGAGACCACATCCAAAAGACCCTGGGGAAGCTCCGTGAATGAAGACGAAATATCATCCATCAGCGCATGGATGTACCTCCCCAGAATGCACGTGGCGTTGGTGGCCTTCAACGCCAAACTGCATGCCGAAAATATTTTCTTGGACTGCGCATCCAGTTTCTTGGAGTCTCTGTCTCCAGGCACCGTCGGGAAGGAACCAGGCGCTGACTTTGAGGAACAGGAGGCTTGCACCACCAAGCTCTCCGGCGTAGGGTGTCTAGAGAGAAAGCCAGGGTCAGATGGTGCAGCTCGATACCTCCTGGCCACAGCCCTATGAACGGCCGAGGAAGACACCGGCTTCTTCCACACCTCCAACACCGGATCCAGCAAAGCCTCATTAAATGGCAAGAGAGGCTCAGCTGCAGCAGAGGCCGGATGCAATACCTCTGTCAGCAAATTCTGCTTTGCCTCTGCCACCGGCAAAGGCAGGTCCAAAAAGCTCGCTGCCTTCCTCACCACAGCATGAAAGGAAGCAGCCTCCTCCGTATATTCCCCTGGAGATGAAAGGTCCCACTCAGGGGAAGTGTCCAGCCCACTGGCTGTATCCAGACCATACAGTCCGTCTCCAGAGTCCTCAATCTCTCCCTCCTCTAGGACTCGCTGGTACTCTTGCTCTTCTAAAAGACGGAGAGCACGCCTCCTCGAATGAAGTCTCTCCTCGATACGCGGAGTCGACATGGCCTCCGCCGACGTCGAAGAACGGCGCCGATCTCCAGAAGCATCTGACGCCGCGTCCGGCGCCACAGGCAGCTTCGGCGCCGAGGCAGGAGCCGGAGGACGAGGTCTTGGAGCCGATGGACCAACCGGAGTCACAGGGCAAAATCCTGACTTCGACGGAGGGGCAACCTCCGGGGCCGAAACATCCGAAGCCACCGGAGCGGCCACCGACGCCGGCACCGGCGCCGAGCCCACATTCCCAAAAGGGAGAAAGGGCATAAAGGGTGCCGGCCGAAGAGGCGCAGGATCACCCAACGAAAAGGCCAAGGGCCCCGAAGGACCAGCCGGAGCAGCTCCTGGAGCCATCTGCTGAAAGATGGTATACATCGCATTAAGAAACGCGGTACTATCGGCTCCAGGAGTGGGAAAAGCCGGATACTGGGGTGCCTGGATCGAAGGCGACCCCGACGCCGGCCTCGACGTCTGCGACGCCGGAGAAAACACAAGAGGCTGCACCACCTCAATCACTGACGCCTGACCAGGTGAAGTCGGTGACGCCGGAGAGGGCAACGGCGTCGATGGATGCGGCGTGACCGTGGGGCTGACCTCCCAAGTCCTCCGACGCCGAGCCGAAGGTGACCTCGAATGAGACTCCTTGCTGGAGTGACGTCGTGAGTCTCTACGGCGCCGGGAGTCTCGATGACGCCGGTGAGACCTTGGCGAAGAAGACTTCTTATGATGTTTCTCCTTCTTCTTTGACTTTGCCATGAATAACTTGGCCTCGCGCTCTTTGAGGGCCTTCGGATTCATGTGTTGACATGAATCGCAAGTCGAGACGTCGTGGTCGGAGCTCAAACACCATAGACAGTCGGAGTGAGGATCTGTAACTGACATCTTGCCCCCACACTCTCGACAGGGCTTGAAACCCGACTTCCTCTGAGACATTGTTACCGCAGAGAAGACTACGCAGCAGACAATACACTGTAACCACGAAGGTAACAGTAACTCCCTCGAAGATAACCGTTTCGAATGCACGGAAAAAAGGGAACTGTCATCGGCACGTCGGCGAGGACTTCTTATTGCCTGTATGACGTCAGACGGCGTCGCGTGGGCTAGAGTGACGTCCTCGTCGACGTGCAGAGACTAGTAAGAAGATTTCCGTCAAATGCTGGCGCCATGGGAGTATTCATGAGGTGAGGAATCCACAGGTAGTTGTATCCATCAGAAAAGTGTGTAATCGGGACTAATCGATGTTCAATACGCAATAAGTGTGGCCGCTTTGTGGTTTGCCAATTTATTGTATTACTAACACTTTTGAACAAAATTATGTTAAGCCTAAACTACTGGTGCCCTCAAATTGCAGCACCTATTCAAAAAAGCATTTATGCTCCTTGTTCTATATTGGTAAAACCACACACATGGGCAACAATCAACTTAGCCAACATAGATCAAGTACCAAATAAATGGATATATCTACAATTAAATCATATGTCTGATATTAGAGAAAGTACAAAAATCTGTCAGGTGAGACACTAAGGAATGCATCCTAACAAACAAGAAAACCTAGGGGGAACACAACCTAAACTATGCGCAGGCACGCCTGAATACATTTGTTGAGACGCCAACACTGACAGCATTAAAACACTGTATAGCGTTTAATATCAGGTTACTTCTAATGAAAACAGTAAATGAATGAAATACAAAAACACGTCCCCTTTTTAATGCAAATTGTGATTTTGTTTTCCTTTGATAAGGGTTTTCTTCATTATTTGGTCCATAACATACAGTAGTTGATATGTCTAGCATGCCTGCAGTGGCCTTCTCTTTTTCTCTCTTCTTACCACCAATATCCGAGTGACCTCCACCACCACATCAATAGGATTTATTTTTCCCTCTGTTCCACAAATACTTTTTTGACAAAATTATGTAACTATTTGGATGGCAATTTATGCTTAACTGTATATTACTGTTTGCCACTGATGCAGTTTCTGCACTTGCCTTCAATGGTAGGCATCATCTTGCCAACAGCTGTTCTCAAAAGTATAATATCATAAGGAGCAACAGCCATATTTAACTGTTGTTTTCCTATGCTGGGTTATCTGAGCCCTTCCAGTATAATTTAAATTGCAATATTTTTCCACGTCATTATGACATGTCCTCCTTTACTTTCTCATACATTTATTAAAATATTTTTTGTGTTGCACAAACTACAGCTATTCAACACAGATACCTCCTACACCAACTTAGTAATATTTATGGCTTGTGATGACTAGTAACCCAAGCAAGTTTTTATGGGTTGTATCCTATTCTATTTTTCTCCATTCATTAATGCCCCTCATTCCAACTCGTTTTCTTATCAAGTGTTGCAATACATCTGCCACATGATGGTGGAGAGTTTTACATCTCTAATGCAGATAATCTTCCCGGAACCCTCTCATATTAGTATTAAAAGTCAAGTATCATGGTAAATCTTTAAAATGCGGCAATTAGTTTTAAATGGTAATATCTGACGCTCTACGTGGTCTATTTGTGCAATGTTTATTCAAGATTTCATTGCTTTGTTATAATGGCTCTGAAGTGTCTGGCTTAGCAGTGCATTTCAGAAAAAATACTGGTTGTGGAAAAGGCCTTCCAAACAGCTTATTGTGGAAAACATATTTACATACCGTAGCTTGGATTAACCAGCAGGGGTTAGGCTATAAAATGATCAATATTTATAACCTTTAATTGTCAGTTGTGTTAAGCCACAACAGTCATTGAGAGCATTTCTTGTTCTTAAGTTTAGTGTGCCCTATTTTTGTACACAATACCTAAAAGGCACAACTGCAGCAAATTATCAATTAGCTCTGCAGTGCTCTAGTAAATCTCACGTTTTTTCACTTGATTATTCATAATACTGCATCTGCTTGAAAAAAAAATAATGAAATTATTGATAATTCATTTTGTGTAGCATTCATGAACAATCTATTTGCAATCGTCTAATTAATTCCAAAGAAACCAAGGGAAAAGAAACATGTTCTGTCTCTTATATTGCTATTCTTGACTTGTGCTGCTTAAGCTCAAGTCCAGGGTTTATACTAAGCTTGCCCAATATGTATTCTCAGAACTGGGCTGTAACTAAGCATTTCAAAAGAGTCATAGATTTTGCATCATTTTGTTTACAAGCTTTATAAAGAGAAGTCCTGGCACCTCTTCTTGAGCACCCATTTCACATGGCACACTTATTTTTGTGTAACAAACAGAAGCACATAACTGAAGATGAATAAACATTGACAGACTAGTAAAAGTGTGCACTTTCCACATGGGGTATGGTGACCTTAATAAAGTAGTCTAAGTAGATGGTGCACCCTAGAAGAACTGTCAGGCATTGCAGCATCGCATCCTCCATGCCCCTTGGCTAGAAGAAAAAAATGTTGAGTTCAAAGAGACATTCAAAAAAGATTTCCGCAACTGAGGACAAAAACAGAATATCAAGACACATAAGCCAAGTAAATCTCTTTTAACAGTGTACCCACTTATTCTTTGTGTCAATCCTTTTTCATAACTAAAGAAAGGGTCCTATCTGTTTTATATTGGAATATATGTTAATTTCAGAAAAATGTGTAATGTAACTGTCTTACATATGCTGTTTCCTTAACAGCTATCATTATTTCCTTATAACTCGCTGCCATAAGATTGCCACAATGTGCTATTAAATGTTTTTAATCGTACTACCAATAATAATAGCAGATCACAAAAATATGTATTTCATTTCTACACGTAGCACGAAAAAAAACTTGATGTTGAGGCTAAACTTAAATCCTTCTTTGTTTTAACAAGCTTTTCCCTTAATTGATAATGCACTTCAGAAAGCAATTTTGTCTGATTGTCACTGGCAATATGCCCTTTCCAGTTCAAATCTAGATGCAGCAAAACACACATTTTGGTATAATAAATACAAAAGACGTTATAAAGTTTGGATGGAAAAAGAACCTGCTATTTTATTCAGTCCCATACTAAACAGAATAAGTACAACTATGCAAAAACGTGTCACTAGCAAATTAGCAAAGTGTGCAGATTAAGATCTATTCATTTTTTTGTTTTATGTGGCGCTATAAGATTTACTATTAACGAGCTTTAAAAAACTACTATATAGATATGGTTGGAGGACAGAAGACAGCTTGGGCCCTGCTTGCCGGGATTTCAATTTATGCCAGCAACTATTAACTCATAATGCCATATTGCTCTGAGAGTCACACTATATTTAGCAATACTTAATTATCATACACTTTTTGATGAATGGCCAAGGCCCTCATTACAACCTTGGCGGGCGGTGTCAGGACTGCCGGGCGGCCGCCAATGCAGCCACACTCCCGCCACAGTCATTTTGAGATCCCCGCTGGGCCGGCGGACGGAAACCTGGTTTCCGCCCGCCGGCCCAGCGGGGATCACGGCCGCAACACAGGAGCCGGCTCCAAATGGAGCAGGCGGTGTTGCGGCTGTGCGACCAGACAGTGAAAAGCTGCACGGGCCGTGGCAGGGGGCGCCTGCACTGCCCATGCCAGTGGCATGGGCAGTGCAGGGGCCCTGCGACTCCCCTTACCGCCAGCCTTTTCATGGCGGTTCAAACCGCCATGAAAAGGCTGGCGGTAGGGGGACTTGTAATCCCCTGGGCAGTGCTGCAAGCAGCGCTGCCCTGGCGGATTAAAACCGCCGGGACCACTGTGGCGGGAAACCGCCGGGACCACTGTGGCGGGAAACCGCCGGGACCACTGTGGCGGGAAACCGCCGGTCCCGGCGGTGCGACCGCAGCGCTTCCGCCGCAGTCGTAATTCCCTGTGAAGCACCACCAGCCTGTTGCCGGTGCTTCCTCTAAAACCGCCAGGGTTGTAATGACCCCCATAATGTCTTGACTACTGTTAACAAATTATCACAGCATTTCAAAGAATAACCATTTGGATTGTATTTGTGAGATATCTGTCAGAGGGAGAACTCTCCATTTTAAGTGTGCCAATGAACAGCAACCCTCACTTAAAAACCAGAAGAAGCTTACATGGACTATCAAGATAGATGAGTTCCTAGTGGCTCTCCATGAGTCCAGGAGGAATTCTGGACAAACAGCTCTAATTTCTCTCAACAGAAAAATTGCAATTTATCTCTGAGGAGCTAAGGTACATGCAATACCGCAAGGGATAACATATTGTAAGGCTCAGCAAAAAAACAAAGCATATAATATTTGCAGCTTTTAAATAAAAGTGGTAGTGCACAATAAAAACAATAGTTAGTGGCTAGAGCACCATAAGGCGCTTTTTGAGGGAGGGCATTCAGAGAGGGATCACTACCACTGAAAAAATACTATGCATTGCTCTGTTGAGTACTGAAAACAAAAGAAAAGTATTCAAATATTTTCATTGCATCTAGAGGCCAAGTTGAGAGATTAAGACAGCTCCTGAATAGCTGATCTCATTTATCAGCGACCTGCAGCTCACTACTTAAATGTACAAGTTATCTCTTTTTTTTAAAAACAATTTATGGATCAAAGTTTCTGACCTTGGGTTGTGCATTATATAATGGTATTGCAACCACACTAACAAATTCTCTTGCAGTGAATAAGCCAATTCCCATATAATCTAAAGGGCATCTTACAGGAAAAGGTAACCATCTCAAATGTAACAACAAATTCAAATATCATTATCCTATGACAGGCTTATTAGCAGAGATTGCCTGTGAAGACTGCTTCAATGGGCCTCCAAAAGGACTTGATTTGAATTCAAAGTCATTGCTTGAACTAAGGACAAACCAAATGAAGTCAATCTTACTTACAGCACTTCTTTCAGTCACCTCAAGAATAACAGAGAAAAGTAGAACTGCAAAACTGAAACATTCTTTGTATATTTGTTTTCAGATGCAACAGTAGAGACTATTTAATAAAAACTATGACCACCAAACAACCTAACAAGTGTGTAATCGGGACTAATCGATGTTCAATACGCAATAAGTGTGGCCGCTTTGTGGTTTGCCAATTTATTGTATTACTAACACTTTTGAACAAAATTATGTTAAGCCTAAACTACTGGTGCCCTCAAATTGCAGCACCTATTCAAAAAAGCATTTATGCTCCTTGTTCTATATTGGTAAAACCACACACATGGGCAACAATCAACTTAGCCAACATAGATCAAGTACCAAATAAATGGATATATCTACAATTAAATCATATGTCTGATATTAGAGAAAGTACAAAAATCTGTCAGGTGAGACACTAAGGAATGCATCCTAACAAACAAGAAAACCTAGGGGGAACACAACCTAAACTATGCGCAGGCACGCCTGAATACATTTGTTGAGACGCCAACACTGACAGCATTAAAACACTGTATAGCGTTTAATATCAGGTTACTTCTAATGAAAACAGTAAATGAATGAAATACAAAAACACGTCCCCTTTTTAATGCAAATTGTGATTTTGTTTTCCTTTGATAAGGGTTTTCTTCATTATTTGGTCCATAACATACAGTAGTTGATATGTCTAGCATGCCTGCAGTGGCCTTCTCTTTTTCTCTCTTCTTACCACCAATATCCGAGTGACCTCCACCACCACATCAATAGGATTTATTTTTCCCTCTGTTCCACAAATACTTTTTTGACAAAATTATGTAACTATTTGGATGGCAATTTATGCTTAACTGTATATTACTGTTTGCCACTGATGCAGTTTCTGCACTTGCCTTCAATGGTAGGCATCATCTTGCCAACAGCTGTTCTCAAAAGTATAATATCATAAGGAGCAACAGCCATATTTAACTGTTGTTTTCCTATGCTGGGTTATCTGAGCCCTTCCAGTATAATTTAAATTGCAATATTTTTCCACGTCATTATGACATGTCCTCCTTTCCTTTCTCATACATTTATTAAAATATTTTTTGTGTTGCACAAACTACAGCTATTCAACACAGATACCTCCTACACCAACTTAGTAATATTTATGGCTTGTGATGACTAGTAACCCAAGCAAGTTTTTATGGGTTGTATCCTATTCTATTTTTCTCCATTCATTAATGCCCCTCATTCCAACTCGTTTTCTTATCAAGTGTTGCAATACATCTGCCACATGATGGTGGAGAGTTTTACATCTCTAATGCAGATAATCTTCCCGGAACCCTCTCATATTAGTATTAAAAGTCAAGTATCATGGTAAATCTTTAAAATGCGGCAATTAGTTTTAAATGGTAATATCTGACGCTCTACGTGGTCTATTTGTGCAATGTTTATTCAAGATTTCATTGCTTTGTTATAATGGCTCTGAAGTGTCTGGCTTAGCAGTGCATTTCAGAAAAAATACTGGTTGTGGAAAAGGCCTTCCAAACAGCTTATTGTGGAAAACATATTTACATACCGTAGCTTGGATTAACCAGCAGGGGTTAGGCTATAAAATGATCAATATTTATAACCTTTAATTGTCAGTTGTGTTAAGCCACAACAGTCATTGAGAGCATTTCTTGTTCTTAAGTTTAGTGTGCCCTATTTTTGTACACAATACCTAAAAGGCACAACTGCAGCAAATTATCAATTAGCTCTGCAGTGCTCTAGTAAATCTCACGTTTTTTCACTTGATTATTCATAATACTGCATCTGCTTGAAAAAAAAATAATGAAATTATTGATAATTCATTTTGTGTAGCATTCATGAACAATCTATTTGCAATCGTCTAATTAATTCCAAAGAAACCAAGGGAAAAGAAACATGTTCTGTCTCTTATATTGCTATTCTTGACTTGTGCTGCTTAAGCTCAAGTCCAGGGTTTATACTAAGCTTGCCCAATATGTATTCTCAGAACTGGGCTGTAACTAAGCATTTCAAAAGAGTCATAGATTTTGCATCATTTTGTTTACAAGCTTTATAAAGAGAAGTCCTGGCACCTCTTCTTGAGCACCCATTTCACATGGCACACTTATTTTTGTGTAACAAACAGAAGCACATAACTGAAGATGAATAAACATTGACAGACTAGTAAAAGTGTGCACTTTCCACATGGGGTATGGTGACCTTAATAAAGTAGTCTAAGTAGATGGTGCACCCTAGAAGAACTGTCAGGCATTGCAGCATCGCATCCTCCATGCCCCTTGGCTAGAAGAAAAAAATGTTGAGTTCAAAGAGACATTCAAAAAAGATTTCCGCAACTGAGGACAAAAACAGAATATCAAGACACATAAGCCAAGTAAATCTCTTTTAACAGTGTACCCACTTATTCTTTGTGTCAATCCTTTTTCATAACTAAAGAAAGGGTCCTATCTGTTTTATATTGGAATATATGTTAATTTCAGAAAAATGTGTAATGTAACTGTCTTACATATGCTGTTTCCTTAACAGCTATCATTATTTCCTTATAACTCGCTGCCATAAGATTGCCACAATGTGCTATTAAATGTTTTTAATCGTACTACCAATAATAATAGCAGATCACAAAAATATGTATTTCATTTCTACACGTAGCACGAAAAAAAACTTGATGTTGAGGCTAAACTTAAATCCTTCTTTGTTTTAACAAGCTTTTCCCTTAATTGATAATGCACTTCAGAAAGCAATTTTGTCTGATTGTCACTGGCAATATGCCCTTTCCAGTTCAAATCTAGATGCAGCAAAACACACATTTTGGTATAATAAATACAAAAGACGTTATAAAGTTTGGATGGAAAAAGAACCTGCTATTTTATTCAGTCCCATACTAAACAGAATAAGTACAACTATGCAAAAACGTGTCACTAGCAAATTAGCAAAGTGTGCAGATTAAGATCTATTCATTTTTTTGTTTTATGTGGCGCTATAAGATTTACTATTAACGAGCTTTAAAAAACTACTATATAGATATGGTTGGAGGACAGAAGACAGCTTGGGCCCTGCTTGCCGGGATTTCAATTTATGCCAGCAACTATTAACTCATAATGCCATATTGCTCTGAGAGTCACACTATATTTAGCAATACTTAATTATCATACACTTTTTGATGAATGGCCAATGCAATTTTGAGTTTCTTCACTGGAAAGTTTAAGTGTGCAACTTTAAAAGGAGTTTTGAGGGTTCACAGACGTGCTGTATTATCTAAATTGTGGCACTTTTAAGTGGCCCTTAATGGTCATGTCAAGAAGAAAAGGTTTTAGCAGAACAGAAACAAAAACAAAACAGCTCTCTGTGGAAATAACTTGACATATTACATAAATACTCTCCTCTAAATTAAATTAACAAATATGAATATAACATTTCTTTGCTGCTATCATATTTTCCAATTTAATATGTATCTTATTAATAGCAGAAAATAAGTTACCTACCTTTGATTATGCCAATATTTATAGATACTATATATCGCCCTGCAGATTCCTCATCATACAGATATCCCCAGGATTCTAGAAATTTGAAGCACATTGCTCCATCTGCAGTGGAGCAAAGTGCCAGATCACTTCTGAAAATGATAGGAGTTCATAAAACCAATGTCATGTGTCCTCATTTCCCCACTTCACAGGTGACAGCACAAAAACATGTAACTAAAGATAAATTATAAAAATGTTTCACATATATTTGTGATGATTAATCTACAAAAAGATATTACATCCATTAGAAAAAGTATTACCAGGTGCAGGTTACTCATTCTTCTAATGCGCTTCTCTTCTCAGTTTCCTCATGTGAAAAAATCTCTACCAGCAACAATAGTACTTGGTATTACAGTTAAGAAATTTAGTGATCACATGTTGTTTATTTGTGTTCTACTGAAACAAGGATACCTTGTGCTTTTGCAAAGCAACATTGCATATACCACATTTATAGCAACAACCAAAGGGTTTCTATACACCTTGGTTGGTCTACTTTGGGCCGTTCCATACAAAGATGGCAGCACGATCTAGTAACTTTGAAATACCTCGATCCTCTTTACATTTTTATTGTTAGAGTCGCCGTCAGTGATGTTATTTATTCACACCACCAGTATGGACGCCCTTCTTTGAAGCTTGATGCGTAAGGTGAGGTAATACACGCCAGGTGAGAATGAACAGACTTGGATATAACTTTATATTTTAGAGCGTACCTATTTGATTTGGGTTAAGATTTGATTGTACTATTTGTTTTATGCCCAGGCTTATCATGGACCTGGCAGTGGTATGGTTAGCTGTGTACTCCGGATGCGGTCCGATCCCCATTTGTTCTCCAATTGTAAACATATACACTTATTTGTTTTAACTTTCATTTTGGCTTATTTCTTATAATGTAAGGTAATTTTGGCAGTTATAAATTTTTCTACAACTGATGTATAACATTCTCTCAGGACATTTGGGGCTATGGTTATGAAGTTCACTTTTCCTACTCTTATTATAGGACCCTTGCACAAACCGGTATATATTCTCTCTTTATTTTTTAATTCTAAGGATAGAAGATGGCCGTTATTTGGATCAGTCTATATATGAGATCAGATTAATATATATATTTTTTATATATTTCTTCGCGTACAAGCACCATTTACAGTTTCCTTAGGAAGATACACATGATTACTGAGCTTTCATGAAAATTCAGGTAGAATGTTTCTGTTGTGAGGGTTTCTTTGGCATGCATTGGGTATCATTTTGGCAAACCACCAGTTGCAGTTATATTGTGTAGGAAGTTGGCTCTGTATATACTATTTCAAAGTAAGAAATAGTGTGCACAGAGTCCAAGGGTTCCCCTTAGAGGTAAGATAGTGGCAAAATTAGATAATTCTAATGCTCTATTTTGTGGTAGTGTGATCGAGCAGTAGGCTTATCAGAGGGTAGTGTTAAGCATTTGTTGTACACACACAGGCAATAAATGAGGAACACACACTCAAAAACTTACTCCAGGCCAATAGGTTTTTATAAAGAAAAATATATTTTCTTAATTTATTTTAAGAACCACAAGTTCAAGATTTGAAGTAAATACATAAAATGCAAGGTACTCCACACAGGTAAGGTAGGAACTTTGAATTAGAGCAATAACATATAGAGTTTTTGTTAAAATGGCAATAAGCTATTTTAAAAATGGACACAGTGCAAAAATCAACAGTTCCTGGGGGAAGTAAGTATTGGTTAGATTGTGAGGTAAGTAAGACACTTACATGTCTCAGTTCCTGGGCATAGTCAGCCCACCGTTGGGGGTTCAGGGCAACCCCAAAGTTACCACACCAGCAGCTCAGGGCCGGTCAGGTGCAGAGGTCAAAGAGGTACCCAAAACACATAGGTGCCTATGGAGAATAGGGGTGCTCCGGTTCCAGTCTGCCAGTAGGTAAGTACCCGTGTCCTCGGGGGGGCAGACCAGGGGGGTTTTGTAGAGCACTGGGGGGGGGAGGGGATGGGGGGTGCAGAGTGTGAAGTCTCACGCTTCTGGCGGGAAGAGTGAATTCTTTAAAAGTTGCTTCTTTGTTGCAAAGATGTTGCTGTTGTTGAGCAGAGCCCCTGCTCACAGGAGTTTCTTGGTCCTGGGGGTCAGGGCAGTCCTCTGAGGCTTCAGAGGTCGCTGGTCCCTGCTCACAGGAGTTTCTTGGTCCTGGGGGTCAGGGCAGTCCTCTGAGGCTTCAGAGGTCGCTGGTCCCTGTTGGATGCGTCGCTGGTTGCAGGTTTTTGACTCAGGAGACAGTCCGGTAGGGCTGGGGCCAAAGCAGTTGTCGTCGTCCGTCGTCTCTGCAGGCTTGTAGGTCAGCAGTCCTTCTTCTTTGGTTCAGGTTGCGGGAATCTGATTTCCTGGGTTCTGGGGTGCCCCTAAATACTAGATTTAGGGGTGTGTTTTAGGTCTGGGAGGGCAGAGGGTGGCTAAACCCTATTTGTGCCTCCTCCCTGTGGGAAGGGGGGCACATCCCTAATCCTATTGGGGGAATCCTTCAAAACTAAGATGGAGGATTTCTAAAGGCAGGGGTCACCTCAGCTCAGGGCACCTTAGGGGCTGTCCTGACTGGTGGGTGGTGACTCCTTGTTTTCCTAATTGTCTCCTCCAGCCTTGCCGCCAAAAGTGGGGGCAGTGGCTGGAGGGGCGGGCATCTCCACTAGCTGTGATGACCTGGGGTGCTGTAACAAAAGGGGGTGAGCCTTCGAGGCTCACCGCCAGGTGTTACAGTTCCTGCAGGGGGAGGCGTGAAGCACCTCCACCCAGGGCAGGCTTTGTTCCTGGCCACAGAGTGACAAAGGCACTCTCCCCACGTGGCCAGCAACTCGTCTGGTTGTGGCAGGCTGGCAGAAACTGGTCAGCCCCACAGTAGAAGTCGGGTTGGTATTCATGGGGCATCTCTTAGATGCCCTCTGGGTACATGTTACAATAAATTGCACACCGGCATCAGTGTGCATTTATTGTGCTGAGAAGTTTGATAGCAAACTTCCCAGATTTCAGTGTAGCCATTATGGAACTGTGGAGTTCGTGTTTGACAAACTCCCAGACCATATACTCTTATGGCTACCCTGCATTTACAATGTCTAAGGTTTTGCTTAGACACTGTAGGGGCATAGTGCCCTATGCCACAGGCAGTGTGAGGTTGGCATGGCATTCTGAGGGGAGTGCCATGTCAACTTAGTCTTTTTCTCCCCAGCAGCACACACAAGCTGTGAGGCAGTATGCATGTACCGAGTGAGGGGTCCCCAGGGTGGCATAAGACATGCTGCAGCCCTTAGAGACCTTCCTTGGAATCAGGGCCCTTGGTACCAGGGGTACCAGTTACAAGGGACTTATCTGAGTGCCAGGGCTGTGCCAATTGTGGAAGCAAAGGTACAGTTTAGGGAAAGAACACTGGTGCTGGGGCCTGGTTAGCAGGGTCCTAGCACACTTTCAGTCAAAACATAGCATCAGCAAAGGCAAAAAGTCAGGGGTAACCATGCCAAGGAGGCATTTCCTTACATATTGTCTTCTGTTTCATTGATTAGAGGACATTTTGTAGTTACATTCTACATCTTGATTTTCATCAAAAAAAAATTCTATATGTGTTTTTTGGTCCAATTTCAAGAGAACTAATCCATGCACACGTTGGGCATACACATCTTTTTTGTTATGGGTAACCTTTTTAAAAAAAAAAAAAAATTCCGTCTTGTCGGGTGCTTTCTAATACACTTTGTGATTTAATTTAGCACTTGGGTGTCCTATTCTATGACTATCTGTTCACACTTACTTTGGAGGTTCTATCTTCCCTTCCTTTTGTCATCAAGAATTTCTCAATGATGTGTATGTATCTGTACATATTACTTGCAGCTTTGAGAAAGTCTTAGACGAAACATGTGTTGGCTGCCTTTATATCTGGAACACATCTGACAGCAGTATTTCACTTGATGGGAAAGCATCAGATCAAGTGTAATGTAGAGAAGACAGAAATTCTTGTTTTCAGTGACTGGCCATCTAATTGCTGGCACTCCTTTTGGCCCAATAATGCTTCTCCCCAACACCCTCAGGATGGCACTGTGAAGAACTCGGGGGTAAAATTTGATGATCAGTTATCTTTCAAGCCACAAATTAAATCAGTGGTTGGCACGTGGTTTGGGATGATGTGCTCACTGAAAAAGTTTCATCATCTTCTTTCCTTCTCAGCTAAAAAGTCAGTCATCCAGGTCTTGATAACATCAAGGTTGGAGTACGGCAATGTGTTTATCTGTGTTTGCCTCCTGGAGAGACTACAGGTGGTGCAAAATGCTGCATCTAGCCTCCTTCTCAAACTTCTGAGACTGCACATTTTTTCAAATCTGCATGAGTTGCACTGGCTGCCGATTAGAAAAAGCATTGGTGCTGACACATGAGGCCCTCTACCAAACTGGGGCTGAATATCTGAGATCCAGATTCAGCTTTCACTACCCTTTCCACAGCCTGAGATCAGCTAATAAATCGCTGGCAGCGATTCCTAGCGTGCGGAAGGCGAGAACTGGCGGCAGAACGGCTTTTTAAGGGCTATGGCCTGGAATAAGCCCCCATTGGAACTATGGGTCATGTCTTGCCAATCACCTTCTAAGAAATATTTGAAAACATGGCTCTTCAACCAGCGTTAACTGTCAGTGTTCCTCCTGACCGGTTGTCCTTGTGCACTGGGATACTGTTGAATAGCTGAGCATAGTATAAGTCTATATTCATCATCATCATCATCATCATCATCATCTATACCACAAGGGACTGATGTACTACGGAGCAGATTGGGAAATAAAACGATATCAAATTTCTACAACATATTAATACTAGCTCTGGAGTTTTACTTTGTTTGGACTTCATTTGTTTGCTTGGTATAACTATTTATAAACTCATTCCATAATGGACCAACGTGGCTGCTTGAATTTGATTTGAAGTTAGCATCAAAATGGCAGTCCCCTACTTGACTGCTTACCACTAAAGCAAACAAATTAAGCAAATCAATGTGACTTCCACTCTAATAAACTGGAACTGGGAAAAGAACTTCAGTGCTGGATTAAAAAAAGAAGAAAAAAAAAAAAAAAGAGAGTGTCACATTAAGATTTAGCAACTTCTACAGAGGAGGAATTACTGAATCCTATTGCGAAACTGAATAAATCATTTGGACATTAAGTGCTTGGGCCTTGCTGGGGTTATGAACACACTATGAAAATGCCAATACAAGACAATACAATGCATAGCAGAAGGAGGATCTCAAGCCTTTAAAAAAAACATTCTCCTTGTATTTTAATCATCCTTCTTTAGATTAAATTTTTGCTCTAATTTCAAATGATCAGAAAGAAACTGTAAATGATCAAGCATTAAA
Source organism: Pleurodeles waltl (assembly GCF_031143425.1). Taxonomy (NCBI): domain Eukaryota; kingdom Metazoa; phylum Chordata; class Amphibia; order Caudata; family Salamandridae; genus Pleurodeles; species Pleurodeles waltl. Next base: position 1,404,597,786 of record NC_090447.1, on the reverse strand, counting down.
AATATGTTTTCTGCTGAGTCAAACACCTCTGCAGAATACTACTAAACAAACAGAACAGTGAGGTACAAGATTAAAAAATTATGTGAAGATACAGATTTTGAACAAATAGCGCCAAAGGTTGTAGATACATTACTCAATACAAAATCTTGTACTGAAAACTACTACAGTTGTGCAAACGTGAAATGTCTTTGCACTGGAGCAGATGCAAAATAGTTTAATGCAGGAGAAATATTTTCACAGAGACAAGAAGATTTTAATAAAGAGGCTTGACAGACATTGGATACCATTTACGATGAGCTCTGAAATGTTTACCTCATTTTTAATAGGCATGATGTGAGCACTAAGTAAAGAAAATCTTAAAATGTCAGGACTCCAGGTATAATTTTTTGAAAAGGGCACTTTAGAACATCTCTCAGACAAAACACATTTTTTGCACATTTAACTGAAAAAGATAAAACATTGCTCAAAGGTAACTAGAAATGGCACAGATTTGGTTAATAAAAAAACACAAAGAAAATATCTCCAAGTGAGTAATTTGCGCTTGTGCAAGGGACCCAAGCATAGAATGAATCTGGTTAAATAGTAGGTTTTTCCGTAAATGTGCCCCGAGATGCTAGGTTAGATTGTGGAGCTTGTAATGCCATTCTTCCCATTATAGTCTAGCTCTTGCTTAAGTTCTAGAAAAAAAACAGCTAATCATAGGAGAACATCCGCCATGTATTAAGGCTCTGAGCCATCACAGTCAAATGGGGGGAAGTTTCCCAAGGGTGAAGTGAAGGTGAATCTGAAAATAGGGGACAAAAAGAGTATCAAATGTCAAAAAAGTGCAGAGGAGAATTCAAGATCCGAAATATAAAACCTAATACTAGAGAATGTTTTACCTTATATGATGAGGAAAAAAAATTATAAAACGGGTGGTATGATAGGAATCGCAAACATAATTTCACAGGCTATCATGGTGCTTCACATATCGTTAGAGGAGGTTAACTGCATTCCATTGTTTAGAACATCAAAACTCTACCGAAATATCAAATGAAACATGGTTAATCACCTGACAGAAATCACTTTTCATGGTGAAGGTGGATACGTTTTAGTAATCAATAGCTTTAACAGCACACATTACAAGATACAGTTATACTGGGCAATAAACCCTATGGATGTAAGCTTATCAGATATTCCACAAAAAGCAATGATGGGTGGGTCACTGTATACCTAATGATGAATCTTAACATTACAGTATACATATTTTATGGCTCTAGTACTGATGATGTAATTGCACTGAATGAATCAGACCTAAATGGAGCAATAAATCAGAACCACTAATAAATGCTGTGATTAATAACTAACTAAAAAGAAAACTGGGATTACAAATCCAGCAATGTTAGTGTCTTCGTAGGCATCAACACAGATGAGAACCCATTTTGAGTTTACAGATATCTACAACATTTGCAAACAATAACTTATTAACACGAATATTCCATCTCCTCATGCAGAGTTCAGTGGCACATACCAGGACTGACTTCTATCCAGGTTTTCCTTCTTTCTTTATGAAATATACATTGATCCATGCCAGAATTAGAAATAAAAAGATAACAAGTTTTGGCTTCAGGAGTTTTAAACACAAACTACTTCTAATGGCAGATGTTATGGTTGCCTATTTTGGAGATCCAACATGATAATGAAAAGAAAATGATACATAGTCTTCAGGTTTAAATATGTATCGGCAATATCTCCATAAAAGTGAAATACAAATTTCAGTTTAGCTATCTATGATACACATTACTAGTGATAACGAAAAAAACTGTCTCCGCAAAATAACATTACTTTTTGAGGGTTTTAAAAGAACTACTGAACTACTTATTTAAACCTAATTTTTAGTTTTCAAATCAATACACATGTGGACAAAACATGTATTACCTGCTATGCACCACTGTGGAGCAAGGAGTTAAAAGTTCGCTGAGTTAGCAGGGGGTATTAGACTCCTGGAATATACCTTTGGGAAGCTGACAGGTGGCAAAACATACTTGCACCACAAAGCCTTTACAGCTTTTGCTTCAAAAATATGATGCATAGTTAAGTTATTGCCAGAAGATTCAGATTGTCATAAATAGGGTAAATTATTACAAGAAACCATGTATATTACCATTACAAAATGTTTCTGGTAACAAGGACTCTAGCGGATGAGTGCATCATTCAACACTGCCATTGAACTAGACAATAAAATGTTCTGAGGGAAAAAAACTGATCTATGCATACATTGTATATTCATCTTCCTTCCCCACTGCCAACAGTAGTTTGGAAACGCATCACTCACTTGGCACCAAAACACCTAAGATGCGTTTCAGGATGGAATTTCTGTGTTCAAAAATATTTACAAACTGTGTCAAATAGAAATTCTTGTAATCCAAAAGAGACCAGCTTTGGCCATAAGAACATGTTTTAAAATTGCCAATAAATAATCCAAATTATGAACAAAGGAATAGTACAAACATATTCTGAATTAAGGTCTGAACGAAGCAAATGTAATACGATTCTAAACTGCAGGATGCACCACATTTGGTGCACATGACAACAGATGTAACTATAGTTTGAGTCGAAATAATTATGGGCTTGCCCTGCATGGAACACAAAAGGTTACTATTTTAAGAGGCATACGGAAATGAGATCAGAACAATACACTCGGAGAATAAGCTGAACCAGGAATCAACAATATCCTGCGGTGAGAGGCTATATTATTGGAGTTATTGACTGCCTATGAGGGAACCATCCTGAGACCGAGAACTAGCCTAGTCAGATGAGATGAAGGACACATAAACCCTTAAGTGCAGTGACAGTGGAAGGGTGCACCATGAAGGCCAAAAGAAAAAAATCCAAGACAGATGCGTCCTTCTGAGATAAATTCATGAAAGAAGCAGCTCAAACAACAAAAAAGAAGACCTGAAATAGTGTAAAGCAGATTTTGCTGAATTAAGAGGTGTAGGAAGTTGCCTCTGTATGCACTATTTCAAAGTAAGGAATAGTATGCACAGAGTCCAAGGGTTCCCCTTAGAGGTAAGATAGTGGCAAAAAGAGAGAATTCTAATGCTCTATTTTGTGGTAGTGTGGTCGAGCAGTAGGCTTATCCAAGGAGTAGTGTTAAGCATTTGTTGTACATACACACAGGCAATAAATGAGGAACACACACTCAGAGACAATTCCAGGCCAATAGGTTTTGGATCGAAAAATATATTTTCTTAGTTTATTTTAAGGACCACAGGTTCAAATTTTACATGTAATATCTCAAAGGTATTGCAGGTAAGTACTTTAGGAACTTTGAATAATCACAATAGCATATATACTTTTCAAATAAAATACATATAGCTATTTTAAAACTAGACAGTGCAATTTTCACAGTTCCTAGGGGAGGTAAGTAATTGTTAGTTCTTGCAGGTAAGTAAACCACCTACGGGGTTCAAGTTTAGGTCCAAGGTAGCCCACCGTTGGGGGTTCAGAGCAACCCCAAAGTTACCACACCAGCAGCTCAGGTGCAGAGTTCAAAGTGGTGCCCAAAACGCATAAGCTTCAATGGAGAAGGGGGTGCCCCGGTTCCAGTCTGCCAGCAGGTAAGTACCCGCGTCTTCGGAGGGCAGACCAGGGGGGTTTTGTAGGGCACCGGGGGGGGACACAAGTAAGCACTGAAAGTACACCCTCAGCAGCACGGGGGCGGCCGGGTGCAGTGTGCAAACACACGTCAGGTTTTCAATTGGAATCAATGGGAGACCAAGGGGTCTCTCCAGCGATGCAGGCAGGCAAGGGGGGGCTCCTCGGGGTAGCCACCACCTGGGCAAGGGAGAGGGCCTCCTGGGGGTCACTCCTGCACTGGAGATCCGATCCTTCAGGTTCTGGGGGTGCAGGGTCTTTTCCAGGCGTCGGGATCTGGGAGTCAGGCAGTTGCGGTCAGGGGGAGCCTCGGGATTCCCTCTGCAGGTGTCGCTGTAGGGGCTCAGGGGGGACAACTTTGGTTACTCACAGTCTCGGAGTCGCCGGGGGGTCCTCCCTGAAGTGTTGTTTCTCCACCAGTCGAGTCGGGGTCGCCGGGTGCAGGGTTGCAAGTCTCACACTTCTGGCGGGAAACGCTGTTTGTCTTTAAGTTGCTCCTTTGGAAACAAAGTTGCAGTCTTGGGTGAACAGGGCCGCTGTTCTCGGGAGTTTCTTGGTCCTTTTAGAGCAGGGCAGTCCTCTGAGGATTCAGAGGTCGCTGGTCCTGGGGAAAGCGTTGCTGGAGCAGTTTTCTTCCGAAGGGGGGAGACAGGCCGGTAGAGCTGGGGCCAAGGCAGTTGGTGTCTCCGTCTTCTCTGCAGGGTTTTTCAGCTCAGCAGTCCTCTTCTTCTTAGGTTGCAGGAATCTGAGTTCCTAGGTTCAGGGGAGCCCCTAAATACAGAATTTAGGGGTGTGTTTAGGTCAGGGAGGGCAGTAGCCAATGGCTACTAGCCCTGAGGGTGGCTACACCCTCTTTGTGCGCCTCCTCCCAAGGGGAGGGGGTCACATTCCTATCCCTATTGGGGGGAGGTGGGTAAAGAATCCGCAGCTCAATAGATTCTCTATATAAGGCATTACTGGAGGTAACTTGTTCATGTGATAGAGACTTCTAGTCGCAGATTCCTTAACTTTGGCTAGATAACAAAGCAATACCTTTCCGGAGGTGGGTCCTCTAACAGATTTAGACCAGAAGGTCCTGGAGGACCGAATGGGCAAGATGCCCCTCACAATGGATCGGACTGAATAGGCAGTAATGCTCCCTAAAAGTGTGCAGGAGCACCCAACTGCAACCTCACAGATGTCTAGAACAGGAACTCTGCAAGCAAACACAGTGGTTCTAGCTTTTTGTCTGGTGAAATGAGAATGCAAGCCTCCAGGAGACTTTCTTGGGGGGGGGGGGGGGGGGGGGGGGGGGAGCGAGGCAGAGCAAAGAAGGTTTGCAGTGTAATGTCTGGCCTGTATGAAAGGTTGTCACAACTTTTGGTAGGAAAGAAGCAAATTTTTTAACCAGTTTATCTGGGCAAACAGTTGTGCAAGGAGAGTGCACTGAGTGCCTTGCATTTGCTAACACTGCTGGCTGATGTAATAGCCGCTAGAAAGGCAGGTTTGATCATCACAAAACTTTTAGGGCAGCTACCCATAGGCTCAAATTGTGAGCAAATCAAAAAAGTCAAAATCAAGGTCAGGTCCCATTCAAGCATGATGAACTATTGGGGGAGGGTGGAGTGTCAGAGACATTTGAGAAAATGGGTCACAACAGGTAACTTAGACTGGGATGAATGATCTGGCAAACGCAAGAAAGCAGATATGGCCAAAAGGTATCCTTTTAACCTGGCCAAGCAATGCCTTGCGGGCTAACGAAAGAGCATATAACACCCCTGACAAAGGTGAATAAAGGGAATCTGCATTTTTGGTAGCACACCCAGTCACAAATTTATCCCAGTGGCAGGTGTATAATGTCTTGGTTGAGAGACACCTGTCTGCCAGAATGACATTGCAGACTTCTGCAGGAAGATAAAAACTGTCAATTGTTGCATGCATGCATGAAGGCGGGTTCAGGACCCTGTCCTGATGCTGCAACAGTAGATACTCCTGAAGGTACAGTCTGATTGGAGTACCAATGCTCATGCTCAGGATACCATACTCTGTGTCCTCAATCTGGAGCCACAAGAATGACTTGAGCTCAGCCATCCCTCATCTTCTTGAGAACTCTGGGCAGGAGTGGTGTCAGCAGGAAGGTGTACATAAGGCCTGTGTTCCACTTGAGTTGAAATGCATCTCTGAGCAAGAGTCGCCTTGGGAACTCCTGTGCGCAGTGCTGAAATTTCACATTCTTAGTGGTGGAGAATAAATCTAACCAAGGTTGTCCTCAATTTCTGAAGAGACCTTGCACCACCTCCGGATGGAGACACCATTTATGATTTGCTAGGCATCAATGGCTGAGTGCACTGATGATTAGAGACTGCACCAGATGTTAAACCAGCAAGATTATGTCCTGACGATCCAACCATGTCTCTAGACAAGGGCCCATGACCCCCTCCAGTCGTCCCCCGCCCTGTTTGTTATGCTACCACCACATGGATATGGTGCTGTCCATGAACACCAGAACCAGCCTTCCCTTGATGGAAGGAAGAAAGACTCAATGCCAGGAAAATCGTTCTCACCTTCAACAGGTTGATATGAAGGTGAGATTCCACCACACACCAGAGTCCTCTGATCTCCCACATGTCCGCCTCAACCCAGGAGTGACACATCTGTCACCAAAATAATTTATGGGTGGGTAAAGGAGAGGGGTCTGCCGCTGAACCAATCATGGTTCATCAGCCACTATTGCAAGTCTTGTGCAGGTCCTTCTGAAAACTGGACCAGGTCAGAGAAATTCTCCTGATACAGCGCCCAAATGGGGCTTCAGGTCACATTGCAGAGCCCACATATGCCAGCAGGCATGCGTTACAAGCAGGATGTAGGAGGCCATGAGGTCCGGCAGCCTCAGAGTCAGTTTCACCAAAATCCAGGACAGAAGCTGAAACATCGGAGTCACAACATGAACATTCTTGACTCACTGCTGCAGCAGATAGGCACAAAACTGCAGTGTATCCAGTATGGTTCTGATGAAAAGGAGTGCCCAATAAAGTCTAGCGAACACCAATAAATGCAAGAGGTCCCCCATAGTCTGGAGGTGGGAAGATGGCTTCCTAGGTGAGCCCACCTTCAACAGCTAGTCGCCGAGGTAGGAAAATACTGGAACCCCGGACCTCTGCAAATGAACTGCAACCACTGTCATCACCTTAAAACCAGAGGAATGCAGGTGGGGCCAAAAGGAGCAGCAAACTAAAAGTACTTGTGGCCCATCATGAAGGCAGGTATAGTGCCTGTGGGCAGGCTGGATGTGTTTATGAAAGTAGGCATCCTGAAAGTCCAGCGCTAACATCTAGTAGTTAGGGTTCAGAGCAGACAGGACCTGAGTCAACATGAGAACCTTGAATTTCTACTTCTTCAGGAAGTTTCTAAGAGCAGGTCTAAAATAGTGCAGAGCACTCCATACTTTTTGGACACCAGAAAGTAATAGGACTAGTAACCACAATCTACTTCGGATGCCGGCACCCTCTCAATGGCTCCTTTGGCCATCGAGAGTGAGACTGTCATCCGATCTGAGGATTATGGCACTGGCAGCGGGGTTTCCACAAAAGGGATAGATTAAATCTGCAGAACAATTTCAAGTACCCACGGGAGCACCTGAGCACGGTTTGGCCCATGAGCAGAGCAGGATATTTGTGAAGGCTTCATTTAAAGGGAGGAGAGGTTCTGTGGGGCCGACTTCTGGCTGAAGAACCTCTGTCAAAACGTTAGTCTTGATTGCCACTGAGAGCAGCGCTAGGTCAAGGTTCTCAGCCACCTTCCTTACCATCATGGCATAGGGAGACCGTTCCTCAGTAGCCATATTAGGAGGGGAGATTGAGACTGTCTGGAAAGGTGCCAAGCCCACTGGAATCTGCCAGTTCCTCCAGCTGGTTATCTTGGGCTCTGCCAAGGGGTCATGGTAGTGATAAGGCTCCTCAGATCCTCCCCAATCATAATCTTTGAAGGGCCAGTTGAAAAAAAGAAGGCCCTGGCTGTGGCGCAGAAGGTCAAGCTTCGGCTGGCACCAGGGTTGACGTCGGGAGACGCCGATCTGGCTCCATTTCCGAGTCAGATATGATGATGGGGGTCGTTGTCGGCGGCACCAGGAATGACATTGCTGGAACAGGATCCGGGAAATATGTGGTCTTGCATCTGGAGCAGGTCCGGATCCAGCACCAGATCCATGGGGCCCAAATGGAGCTGATGACGGACCTATTGGTAAAAATCCATTGGGGGCACCAGGCCAACCCATAGGACCTACAGGGTCCCCAAGGGAGTCACCTGCATAAATATGTATAGAATGGCCTCACAAAAATACCTAGGCCAGCCGGGAGTCACTAGGCCTCGAGCAAATTCTAGGGAGGGACCCAGAAAGGCCCCAGCAGCAGGCGCGTGGGGGACCTAGAGTGGTGGAATCATTACTGCGCTTCATTGTTTTGTGAAATTTATCCAAACACTCGGAGCGCGATGCTGAGTGCGGAGAACAGCTCTTCAAATGGGTCGGGAATTTCGACGAAACACAGACCTGGAGCTTTGCAGAGTCAACTGGAATCAGGGGACCAGACACTTCAGGGGCAACCTAGAGGCAAACCAGATGGGGATCTGTCAGATATATGTCTGTGACCGGAACCACAGGGTTTAAACCCCCCTGGTTATTTTTGGGGGGGACATTCCTTCCAAAGTGGAAGAGAAAGCTCAAAAGAATTTGGCAAAATGTCGAAAAAAGTTGTCCAAAAAAAAAAAAAAAAGAGAGGACAGAGGTAGCTTTCTCCGGGGCTGCTCTGATGGCATGGAAAGAAAAGGAGTGATTATAGCGGGTTGCGGTAGTGCCTATATAGGCACCCCCAATGTCACTTCCGGCACAGATGATGCAGAGCTGAATGACGCCACCTACCAGCACTTTCAGAGCTCATCACAGAATGGCCATTAAGGAGGGCCCTGTGCCAATTTGGAAAACGTCCTGAAGCAGATAACCAGTAACTATAAATCTCCTACTCCGATTCGCAAAATAGATGCACACGATGAGCAGTGAATTACTATTCTTTGACGTTAGTGCATCAAAAGCCTTTCACAAAAAAAAATAACCGTCAGCAGAGGTTCCTACTTAAAGCGGCAGTTAACACCAAATCACAGACTTATTTACATCTAGGAAATTTGAAGAGCTAGATTGTACAGCAGATGTTTATGGGTGGTCATGAGCATCCATGACACTTATGGGAAGACATGATATTATTGAGTAGAAACTAATATTCTTTGATGAGGTTCTTTCTATGACTCTAGTTCAGATCAGGAAAAGGTAAGAAATCAACCTAAATGAATGGTTTTAGACAGTTTGCAAATATCCTGACCAAATACTGATTCAGTTAAAAAAGGTAGAGTCCAAACAACAGTCGTCAAAAGTAGATAGCTAGCAGTATTATGGCTTGCCACTGTTGCTTGAACTAGATCTCAATACCTTCAGGGATGCACACTCTGCCCAGTAAAAGTCAAATAAAGCACAGTCTGCCAACCAATGGAATTTAGCATGAACAGCACCGAGCCATTTTAAGCCTCGCTTATAACCCCCACTGGTGGGCAACCAACAAGCTTCATTACAAGCTTGCTTTTGACAATCCTTCAAAAAATAAACATGAGGCAGTTTTCAAGGCCAGCTAGGATTTCACGATCGCATCAGGGCAAAGGGGCAAGTCAGGTAAAAAACAAGCTGATAAAACACCTTGCAGCTTGAAAGTTCATGTTACCAAACCCCAAACAACTACTGCATCGCCAGATTCTTGAAATCCAGACACAGGGCATTATTTAGAGTTTTGAGGACAGGATACTCTGTCAAAATGTGGTGGACATCCCATCTGTCATAATACAAGTGCGATAGGCTACAATGCACTTGTAATATGGCAGACGAGATAGCTGCCACATTTGTCCCATCCCCCAAGCTCTAAATAAACTCTATAGTTTTACAAATGCTCACTAGGATCTCAGCATCAGATCTTTTCAAAACACTGCTCAGTTGTAAACTGTTACAATTATTTCTAAGTGAAACAGAGCGAATATGGCCAATTGCACATACACCGAAAGAAAGGAGATTCAGCTTTATATTTTACAATTATCTAGTGGCAGACCGTTTATCAGTTGGCACCAATCACATCAGATTCACAGAAGGGTGGATAAGTGATTACTGTAGTTCTGTAGGAACAGGCAGTTCTGTTTAAAAACAGAATGATGGAGAAAAACAACAAAATTGCCTCAAGCAGAGAATTGATGAAACTGAGCAGTAACAAACCCCAGGCACTGCAGTAACAGGTGTGGAGATTCAATTTAACACAGGACATCACTAGGTTTACTCTAGTATTCTAGATTAGATATGTTTTCCATTTTGGCATACAGACACGTTTAACACTTAACTTATCCATTGCAGCACTGGCAGGTTTCCTAGGAACTATTTTGATCGTAGTAATGTGTACATGCAGTACTTCTCCACTAGAAGTCTGGAGGCAGGCAACCTATGTGCTTTGACTGCTTTTGTTGGTTTGTTCAAGAACAGTTGACTCAACTCGTCAAACTAACATCTCACTAAAAAGATTTTAGCTGAAACCGCAAGGTGGAGTTCATGCAATGATATACAAACCACTTTCTAACATGACTGTTGCATGATACAAATGAGTTTGAATTCATGTAGATTATTAAGGACTGCACAGTTCAAAGCTCTTTCCTGACATATTTCCATCATTAGAATTGTAAAAACAAAAACTTTACTTTTGGACACTTGAAGAGGTGCAACACCCACATACCAACTCTAATGTACTAACTGTACTTCTTTCTCAAATGTTTTCTAAATTTACATTAAATGCATAGTTACCTTTAACTGATTATTGAAAATGTCAATCTCCTGAAGTTTGGACCTAGTTTCTTTCTCAACTTCATCCAACTGGTCCCGGAGCTGCAGTCGTGCAAGATCCTTAGCTTCTAATGCTCTTTTAACAGTGAGAAGAGAATCTCCTGTTTTGAATACATTAATTGTTAATGTTGAAGACCTAAAAGTTTTTCTTTACAATGTAATCTCAACTTTTTATAACTTAGGTCCATTGTTTCTATGGTTTATCTTTCATAGATGTCTTTTCATTTGTTTGTTTATTTAGCAAAAGGTTCGGCCACATTTTTTCATGTAGTGGCATTAAAAATCCTCTTAAAAGTAACTAAAACATATTCACAAGCAATACAACTAAAACATTAATGAACTGTACACATTATGGATTGTGCACATTATTGCAAACCCCATGTAACAAACTATTTGTAGAACATACTAAGTGGCATACTTCAAAGATAGTCCCACTTATCGATAAGAGTGATCTGGAACTTGCAGATATTCAAAAGAAGCTTTCATACAGACTTACTGTGTAAACTATTCTGCTGCACTTGTTTTAATTGGTCAGTTAGTGTTTGTTTTTCTGGAATCAATTTTCCAAGCATCTGCTGTGATTCCTAGAATAATAAAATTAAAAACATCAGTCAAACAATACTGATTTTTCCAGATAAAGACATACTAACATGCCGATTCCAGAAAATATTACCTTGGAATTGAGGGTAAGCGATCGCAGGGGTAGGGGTGTTACGCAGAATAAGCATTCTTTTCCTTCTGACTGAACACAATTACGTTTCTCCTCATTGAGGCAAACGATCTTTGACTTTACAAATTCTTTGGGATTATTACATTTGCCTATTCCATTTGATATTTATATGCCATAAGTGACATCTAATTCATTCACAAGTGTATTTTGGGGGGTTTTCTGCATGCACACAAAAAACACTTGATACGATCTGGTTGATGCAAGCTTTCATATAAACCCTTTGTCTTCAAGCTGTAATGTGCAGAAAAAGAAAGATGGCCCTGTTTAAAAATTAGTCATTGCTCTGGGCAACATATTCTTGGGGGATGGGCTGGTGTACTGAACCAGTGGCTTCGTTCTGTTACATTAGCTTTTTGTAGTTATTAGCTTGCTCATGACTTCAAGAGTGACATTTAACAACAAACATACATTCTAGAGTATATAAGGGAGTCTTATTTTTTAAATGTAATGTACTTCTTTGTTAAAAAAGGCAATGGAATTACATTACAAACAAAAATTAAAGATGCACACACTATGATATACTTCAAACAGCCTGGTCCTTTATCAGAACGTAAAATAAAAATTAGTGACAGGCTGGCATGCAATATCAACACACAGCATAAATACACATATCATATGCTGGGTAAATGAGTGACAAGATCCATACATTTCAGAAATCGAGAGACCAGCTGAGAACTGCGTCTTTACATGTCCTTACACCCCATTTTACAAGTAAAGTTATGGATAGGTACAATGGATATGCTACATATTGCCCTTTTAGAACCTCAGTATATATCATTTCTGCTAGACGGTATTGATCAACAGGAGGCAAACTAGCAGATGAGAATTAGGCCACACCATAGCCTTTTTAATTTGCTCTTGACCATAGTTAGGTATTCATCATTTAAAAAAAAGTGACTGCCTACAATAATATTTATATGTTTTTAAACACAGCCAGCAATGGGTTTTTTTCAGAATTACATTTATAAAACTGATTAGCTTTATACTCAAAAGCAGAATATCCAGATTCTGCCTACAATAAAACTTTTAAGCAGAGTTCCTTTAGAACTTTGCACTGCATCAGTGCCTTAGTGTTTGCTTTATTAGTAACTGGGTCCATCATCTCATCCCAAAGGCCTGACTGTACGGAACAGTCTGGAACATTTCCATGTTTAATGGATGTTTTCAAAAACACAGCTTGCCTAGATTGTATCTGGCAAGTCAGCCCGAATTTCAACTTCACTAGTCCTGAGAAATTGATGCAGGGAGAATAAGTAGTACATTAAGGAGGTCAGTTTTGATCTAAACTCCAGGAGGCCATGGAAATAACTAGCAAATAAAAAACAAATAAAAAAAAAAAAAAACATACAAAGGCCACCAGATCTAAATGTTCTAAGTGTGCATTTAACCAAAACAACAGACTATGTGTAATATATAAGGGTATAATTGAGCTAAAATGCAAGTGAGAATAAAGTCTTTAAACGTGGAAGATAGTAAGACCTGGAATAAAATAAGTGAGGTTTCTATACAGCAGATATTTAGTTGAAACCATTCTATACACTACGTGTCATGAACTGTGAAAGGTGGCAGACTGAGGGTGGTAGACACTTCACCTGTGTAAAAGGTGCAGTGCAACCTACTAAACTCTGTGCTGCCCAACTTTTGCTTCCCTTCTTCGGGTGGTTGAATGGAAGATGTGAAGGGACTCTAGCAAGGAAACATTAGTGGCATTTACTGTAACCTATCAAGGAGGGCAGCAGTGGAAGCTACTACGCATTGCTCCTAAAGCCCTCAGGGGCAATGAACCCCCCAGATAATATTTATGCCTTATAATACTGCAGAAACGCAACTAAATCATTGGAAAATAAAATCAACTTAAAATGCATTTACATACTCATTCACAAAGAATATTTGATCAGAAATACCCAACACTGCAATAAGAAGGATCAGAAAGAATTCTGCGCACCTGTAGCTGCTGTTGTAAATGTGTAATCTCTGCAATCCTCAGTTCTCGAGACTTATTCGTACTTTCAATTTCTTGCCTTTGTGTGGTCAGTCGACAGCGAATATCTTGCAATTTACCCTCAAGTTGATTCTTTTTGTCATTCTTTAATGAATAGAAAACAATGTAAAATATCAAACTAGCAATCAAACTGAAATCATGTTAAACGTCTCCATCGTTCACTAGCAAACAAATTAAAATTACATTTGCCGGGGGGAGGGGAGCGGTGGATAGATGGTAGAGCTAAATCGACCAGAAAAGGCTATCCTCCCATATGGTTTAAACATTATGTGTTGGGTGTATAGAACACAAATTCTGTATTTGTTTTCACGAACATTTATAATAGGTTAGTATCTTTGTATGATGTTAGGTATTTATTTCGTTTGACTTTCTAAAGGAGAAAGATTTGTTTTTTCCTTAATGAATGTGGTGATATAATATGTAACGACGTGCTGCATCTATAAATGTTTATGTACCTTGGAATTTTTATTTTTGAACAGCGAGGGAGCAGTTGCTGTGAACCTGCTTCCCTGCCAGCTGCATTTTAAAATTGCCAGGTAAAAAGGATTTACTTACCTTAACTTGCCTCCAGGCATCTTTTCAGTAATTATCACTTCACATCTCAACTTCGAGAAGTTTTAAATATAAACAAATGTAACAATAATAAAAACTGAAAAGACTGTACACACCATCAGTATTCACGCTTCTTAACAAGTGGCAAATATGACACTTGGCTGAGGACAATGGCGGTGGTGGAAAGTCCGAAGATAAACACAACACTGTAAACTAACAATTACCTATATGTAATCAAACATTACACATATCTGCAAACGAGAAAAAGGAAGATGTATGCTATGTGATTTCCCCTCTAAGCTTCTACTCTGGCAAGTCACTAGAGTTCTAAAAACAACACTGATCTAGTATGAAAGAGCAGTTAAGAATCCTTTGTGTCTCTTCTATTGGAACTTGGCAAGATCATTCTTCTCTTAACATAACTCTTAAGCATGAGTATTATCGAAGGCGGAGACACTCCAGTAGAAGCGAGCTGGTGTGAAGGGGACAAAGAGGAAGAAGAGGACTTTATTCTACCCCAGTCATTTTGTTGCTAGATAGTATGTTTTTCATGGGACTATTTAGTTGAATGGTAACAAAAAGCATACCGGCTTGATTTTCTTGGCGATGAGGCTTACGATTTTTGCCCCACAAATGTACCTGACTTTAACAGTGCAGAAAGGAACATATAGAAAGGTTGATTTTAGAACTCATTTGTTGGTATCATTAATTTTAAGAATTGTGGTGATTTTAACCTATAATAAATGCTGATCTTCTGCTGGGATTTGATGACACATGGCTGACGTAAAACCGTTTTCTCTCATACTTTTGTCATGGAAAATTATAAAAGGGGCTCTAGCATCTGGAATGAGAGCCCAATGTTTTACAAGAACAAGTTACTTACCTTCAGTGAAGCCTTATATGGTAGATACTATCTAGCAGCAGGTTCCTTACCTCTGAATATCCCCAATAGTCATAATGGATTTGGAAGTTATTTTGAGCAGTATCCTTGCATGCTGGTAGGTGGCGCCATTCAGTTGTGTTGGAAGTTACCTATTTAGGCACCACCCCAGTGCACAGACACCAGTTACTTTTACAAATTTCCATACCAAGAGCATGGAGCCCTGATATTTGACTGAAGTGGAAAAAACTATGCCAGGAAAGGATACCCCTCATACTACAATCGACTTGCTGTGCGGAAAGGATTGGGAGTGGTAAGGAATATGCAGCTAGACAGACTCTTTACCAGATGATGCACCACCGAAGGTAAGTAACTTGTTCATCTGAAAATTCCTTACCTTAGAATACATACCCAAGCAATGCCCTCCCTGGACGTGGGCCTAAACAGCCAATTTTAAATCAAAAAGTTCTGTAGTACCAAATGGGTGAAGTGCCATCAGGACGGACCAGACCGTCCAGACAGTAGTGTTTGGTAAATGTGAGCGAAGAGGCCCACGTTGCTGCCTGACAGATATCCAGTGTAGGGAACTGGTTCCTTATATGCTATATCAAATTGAGCTACATTGTGCAAAGGCTCCAGGGATTCCCTTACCAGTGGACAGGGGTGTAGGAAGTTGGCCTGGTGTGCGGTGGACACCTACGGTATTGTCTTACAACAGGTCCAGGTATCCCCTATTAGTGAAGGGTAGGCAGTGCCTAGGAAGCCAGGGCTCTCTGGAGGTATCTGTGGATGAGCAGCCAAGACTTAATCCAGGAGACATACAAAGCTTATGCAATACCACTATCGCCACACAGTAATCTCACACATGAAAGAACCACACATTGTTACAAAAAAGAAAGGTACTTTATTATGGTAACAAACACTAGAATACTTATAGGCAGTCCCTCCCCAACTGGATGTAAGTAAATACACCAATTATATACACAATAACAATCATTAAGGAGCATAAAAGCAACAAGCATTGGCAAAAGTAATAGAAAATAGTGAGGGACCTAGGGGAGAGCCAAACCATATACTAAAATAGTGGCATGTGAGATACAGTTCCCCACCCAAGGATGTGGAATCGTTAGAGGCGGTGCTGGAGGAACTAGGAACCCAAAGAGATGAGTATCAGAGTGACCCCCAGTGACCAGGAGAGCAGAGGTAAGTACCTGGTTTTAACCAAAAACCAACAGGAGTACTTAGGAAAAGGATTATGCAAGACCCAAACCGGACTGAAAGGACCCAAAGGTGGATTCTGGCAGAAGTAGACCTGCAAAGGAAGGGGACCTAGTCCAGTCCATGATGGTGTCCTGTCGGGGCAGGAGCCACTACCCACCCTTCTGTGGATGCAGGACCAGGTCGACGAGGGACGAATAAGACCAGCTGTTCAGTACAGTAGATGAAGAGGAGTCCCTGAAGTGATGCAGATGGTTTCCCACGTCAGCTGTTGGGTCGCAGTTGGTCATTTGTGCATGAAAACTACCAATACGCCTTGGCAAATGTAAAAGAAGAAAAAGAAGTGTTGCAAGACTGAAGAGGACCAGCAAGGCTCAGAGGAGTCGACCCTTGAAGGGGAGTCCAAGGTGACCCACCGCATTCGGGATAGTCACCAGAAGAGGAGGCAGCCCCAACAGGCAACCCACTGGCAGTCGCAGTGAGGCCCACTCAACACAC
Organism: Pleurodeles waltl; assembly: GCF_031143425.1. Taxonomy (NCBI): domain Eukaryota; kingdom Metazoa; phylum Chordata; class Amphibia; order Caudata; family Salamandridae; genus Pleurodeles; species Pleurodeles waltl. Next base: position 1,404,581,372 of record NC_090447.1, on the reverse strand, counting down.
CTGAAGCAGAACCCCACATCGTTTGAGCAGCAGAGAGGAGACTGTGCTTGACAGGAAGAAGTGCCAGGGCTACAGGGAGCCTGAAGATCCCTTGGAGCAGGAGCAAACCAGCCTTGGTAGCTGCAAGAGTGGCAGTGCACGGGGGTACTGTCCTGCAAGGAGATGCAAGGGCTTACCGTCTCCCAAATTGGACAGCTGGCAGAGAGGACCCAGTGGACCACTCCAGACTACCATCTGTGATGCAGGATCCACACAGTTCTGGAGGAAAACAGATCCACACAGCCAGTCATTGTTGCAGTTGGTGTCTGCGGATGCAGGGGAGAAATGCCTTCACCCCAAAGGGAGATTCCTTCTTACTTCTTGGTGCAGGCTGGAGTCTCGCCAACCTCAGAGAATGCACAGCCGGGGAAATGTTGCAGTTGCTGGAAGGAGCCGGAGAAACAATGCTGCAAAGTGGAGTTGTCACTGGAGTTGCAGAGTGTTGGCTCCTGAAGAGTCCAGTTGCTGTTCTAGTGGCCAGAAGAGGAAGGAAACGATGCAGAGGAGTCCTGGTGGAATCTTGCACATCGAATCTGAGAACCCGCCCAAGAGTGAGAGCCCAAATAGCCTGGGAAGGGGGATTGGTAAACTAGCTAGGAGACCACCTATCAGGAGAGGGCTGTGACTTAGCCTACCTGTCCTGGCCACTCAGATGCTCCCAGAGGCCTCTGCACATCATGGATTCAAGACGGCAGAACTGCGTCAGAGCAGGGACTGAGGGTCCCTGGACCGGTGCAAACCAGTTTATGCAAGGAGGACACCAAATGTGCTGCCCCTCTGTAAGGAAATGCCTCCTTGGCATGGTTACCCCCTGGCTTTTTGCCTTTTGCTGATGCCAAGTTATGATTGAAAGTGTGCTGGGACCCTGCTAACCAGGCCCCAGCACCAGTGTTCTTTCCCTAAACTGTACCTTTGCTTCCACAATTAGCACAGCCCTGGCACTCAGATAAGTCCCTTGTAAATGGTACCCCTGGTACCAAGGGCTCTGATGTCAGGGAAGGTCTCTAAGGGCTGCAGCATGTCTTATGCCACCCTGGGGACCCCTCACTCAGCACATGCACACTGCCTCACAGCTTGTGTGTGCTAGTGGGGAGAAAAAGACTAAGTCGACATGGCACTCCCCTCAGAGTGCCAGGCCAACCTCACACTGCTTGTGGCACAGGTAAGTCACCCCTCTAGCAGGCCTTACAGCCCTAAGGCAGGGTGCACTAAACCATAGGTGAGGGCATATGTGCAAGAGCACTGTGCCCCTACAGTGTCTAAGCCAAACCTTAGACATTGTAAGTGCAGGGTAGCCATAAGAGTATATGGTCTAGGAGTTTGTCAAACACGAACTCCACAGTTCCATAATGGCTACACTGAAATCTGGGAGGTTTGGTATCAAACGTCTCAGCACAATAAATGCACACTGATGCCAGTGGGGAATTGTAGGAAGTTGGCTCTGTATGTGCTATTTCAAAGTAAGTAATAGCATGCACAGAGTCCAAGGGTTCCCCTTAGAGGTAAGATAGTGGCAAAAAGAGATAATACTAATGCTCTATTTTGTGGTAGTGTGGTCGAGCAGTAGGCTTATCCAAGGAGTAGTGTTAAGCATTTGTTGTACATACACATAGACAATAAATGAGGTACACACACTCAGAGACAAATCCAGCCAATAGGTTTTTATATAGAAAAATATATTTTCTTAGTTTATTTTAAGAACCACAGGTTCAAATTCTACATGTAATATCTCATTCGAAAGGTATTGCAGGTAAGTACTTTAGGAACTTCAAATCATCAAAATTGCATGTATACTTTTCAAGTTATTCACAAATAGCTGTTTTAAAAGTGGACACTTAGTGCAATTTTCACAGTTCCTAGGGGAGGTAAGTATTTGTTAGGTTAACCAGGTAAGTAAGACACTTACAGGGCTTAGTTCTTGGTCCAAGGTAGCCCACCGTTGGGGGTTCAGAGCAACCCCAAAGTCACCACACCAGCAGCTCAGGGCCGGTCAGGTGCAGAGTTCAAAGTGGTGCCCAAAACACATAGGCTAGAATGGAGAGTAGGGGGTGCCCCGGTTCCGGTCTGCTTGCAGGTAAGTACCCGCGTCTTCGGAGGGCAGACCAGGGGGGTTTTGTAGGGCACCGGGGGGGACACAAGTCCACACAGAAATTTCACCCTCAGCAGCGCGGGGGCGGACGGGTGCAGTGTAGGAACAGGCGTCGGGTTCGCAATGTTAGTCTATGAGAGATCTCGGGATCTCTTCAGCGCTGCAGGCAGGCAAGGGGGGGATTCCTCGGGGAAACCTCCACTCGGGCAAGGGAGAGGGACTCCTGGGGGTCACTTCTCCAGTGAAAGTCCGGTCCTTCAGGTCCGGGGGGCTGCGGGTGCAGGGTCTCTCCCAGGCGTCGGGACTTTAGGTTCAAAGAGTCGCGGTCAGGGGAAGCCTCGGGATTCCCTCTGCAGGCGGCGCTGTGGGGGCTCAGGGGGGACAGGTTTTGGTACTCACAGTATCAGAGTAGTCCTGGGGTCCCGCCTGAGGTGTCGGATCTCCACCAGCCGAGTCGGGGTCGCCGGGTGCAGTGTTGCAAGTCTCACGCTTCTTGCGGGGAGCTTGCAGGGTTCTTTAAAGCTGCTGGAAACAGAGTCGCAGCCTTTCTTGGAGCAGGTCCGCTGTCCTCGGGAGTTTCTTGTCTTTTCGAAGCAGGGGCAGTCCTCAGAGGATGTCGAGGTCGCTGGTCCCTTTGGAAGGCGTCGCTGGAGCAGGATCTTTGGAAGGCAGGAGACAGGCCGATGAGTTTCTGGAGCCAAGGCAGTTGTCGTCTTCTGGTCTTCCGCTGCAGGGGTTTTCAGCTGGGCAGTCCTTCTTCTTGTAGTTGCAGGAATCTAATTTTCTAGGGTTCAGGGTAGCCCTTAAATACTAAATTTAAGGGCGTGTTTAGGTCTGGGGGGTTAGTAGCCAATGGCTACTAGCCCTGAGGGTGGGTACACCCTCTTTGTGCCTCCTCCCAAAGGGAGGGGGTCACAATCCTAACCCTATTGGGGGAATCCTCCATCTGCAAGATGGAGGATTTCTAAAAGTCAGAGCCACCTCAGCTCAGGACACCTTGGGGGCTGTCCTGACTGGCCAGTGACTCCTCCTTGTTTTTCTCATTATCTTCTCCGGCCTTGCCGCCAAAAGTGGGGCCTGGCCGGAGGGGGCGGGCAACTCCACTAGCTGGAGTGTCCTGCTGGGTTGGCACAAAGGAGGTGAGCCTTTGAGGCTCACCGCCAGGTGTGACAATTCCTGCCTGGGGGAGGTGTTAGCATCTCCACCCAGTGCAGGCTTTGTTACTGGCCTCAGAGTGACAAAGGCACTCTCCCCATGGGGCCAGCAACATGTCTCGGTTTGTGGCAGGCTGCTAAAACTAGTCAGCCTACACAGATAGTCGGTTAAGTTTCAGGGGGCACCTCTAAGGTGCCCTCTGGGGTGTATTTTACAATAAAATGTACACTGGCATCAGTGTGCATTTATTGTGCTGAGAAGTTTGATACCAAACTTCCCAGTTTTCAGTGTAGCCATTATGGTGCTGTGGAGTTCGTGCTTGACAAACTCCCAGACCATATACTCTTATGGCTACCCTGCACTTACAATGTCTAAGGTTTTGTTTAGACACTGTAGGGGTACCATGCTCATGCACTGGTACCCTCACCTATGGTATAGTGCACCCTGCCTTAGGGCTGTAAGGCCTGCTAGAGGGGTGTCTTACCTATACTGCATAGGCAGTGAGAGGCTGGCATGGCACCCTGAGGGGAGTGCCATGTCGACTTACTCGTTTTGTCCTCACTAGCACACACAAGCTGGCAAGCAGGGTGTCTGTGCTGAGTGAGAGGTCTCCAGGGTGGCATAAGACATGCTGCAGCCCTTAGAGACCTTCCTTGGCATCAGGGCCCTTGGTACTAGAAGTACCAGTTACAAGGGACTTATCTGGATGCCAGGGTCTGCCAATTGTGGATACAAAAGTACAGGTTAGGGAAAGAACACTGGTGCTGGGGCCTGGTTAGCAGGCCTCAGCACACTTTCAATTGTAAACATAGCATCAGCAAAGGCAAAAAGTCAGGGGGCAACCATGCCAAGGAGGCATTTCCTTACACAACCCCCCCCCCAAACGAAAGAGGATGAGACTAACCTTTCCCAAGAGAGTCTTCATTTTCTAAGTGGAAGAACCTGGAAAGGCCATCTGCATTGGCATGGGCAGTCCCAGGTCTGTGTTCCACTATAAAGTCCATTCCCTGTAGGGAGATGGACCACCTCAACAGTTTAGGATTTTCACCTTTCATTTGCATCAGCCATTTGAGAGGTCTGTGGTCAGTTTGAACTAGGAAGTGAGTCCCAAAGAGGTATGGTCTCAGCTTCTTCAGGGACCAAACCACAGCAAAGGCCTCCCTCTCAATGGCACTCCAACGCTGCTCCCTGGGGAGTAACCTCCTGCTAATGAAAGCAACAGGCTGGTCAAGGCCATCATCATTTGTTTGGGACAAAACTGCCCCTATCCCATGTTCAGAGGCATCAGTCTGCACAATGAACTGCTTAGAATAATCTGGAGCTTTTAGAACTGGTGCTGAGCACATTGCTTGTTTCAGGGTGTCAAAGGCCTGTTGGCATTCCACAGTCCAGTTCACTTTCTTGGGCATTTTCTTGGAGGTGAGTTCAGTGAGGGCTGTCACAATGGATCCATATCCCTTCACACACCTCCTGTAATACCCAGTCAAGCCAAGGAATGCCCTGACTTGAGTCTGGGTTTTTGGAGCTACCCAGTCCAGAATAGTCTGGATCTTGGGTTGGAGTGGCTGAACTTGGCCTCCACCTACAAGGTGGCCCAAGTAAACCACTGTTCCCTGCCCTATCTGGCATTTGGATGCCTTGATAGAGAGGCCTGCAGATTGCAGAGCCTTCAAAACCTTCTTCAGGTGGACCAGGTGATCCTGCCAGGTGGAGCTAAAGACAGCAATATCATCAAGATAAGCTGTGCTAAAGGACTCCAAGCCAGCAAGGACTTGATTCACCAACCTTTGGAAGGTGGCAGGGGCATTCTTTAAACCAAAGGGCATAACAGTAAACTGATAATGCCCATCAGGTGTGGAGAATGCTGTTTTCTCTTTTGCTCCAGGTGCCATTTTTATTTGCCAGTACCCTGCTGTCAAGTCAAAGGTACTTAAGAATTTGGCAGCACCTAATTTGTCTATGAGCTCATCAGCTCTTGGAATTGGGTGAGCATCTGTCTTGGTGACAGAATTGAGCCCTCTGTAGTCCACACAAAACCTCATCTCTTTCTTTCCATCTTTGGTGTGAGGTTTGGGGACTAAGACCACTGGGCTAGCCCAGGGGCTGTCAGAGCGCTCAATTACTCCCAATTCCAGCATCTTGTGGACTTCCACCTTGATGCTTTCCTTAACATGGTCAGATTGTCTAAAGATTTTGTTCTTGACAGGCATGCTGTCTCCTGTGTCCACATCATGGGTACACAGGTGTGTCTGACCAGGGGTTAAGGAGAAGAGTTCAGGAAACTGTTGTAGGACTCTCCTACAATCAGCTTGCTGTTGGCCAGAGAGGGTGTCTGAGTAGATCACTCCATCTACTGTGCCATCTTTTGGGTCGGATGACAGAAGATCAGGGAGAGGTTCACTCTCTGCCTCCTGATCCTCATCTGTTACCATCAACAGATTGACATCAGCCCTGTCGTGGAAGAGCTTAAGGCGGTTTACATGGATCACCCTCTTGGGGCTCCTGCTTGTGCCCAGGTCCACCAGGTAGGTGACCTGACTCTTCCTTTCTAGTACTGGGTAAGGGCCACTCCATTTGTCCTGGAGTGCCCTGGGAGCCACAGGCTCCAGAACCCAGACTTTCTGCCCTGGTTGGAACTCAACCAGTGCAGCCTTTTGGTCATACCAAAACTTCTGGAGCTGTTGGCTGGCCTCAAGGTTTTTGGTTGCCTTTTCCATGTACTCTGCCATTCTAGAGCGAAGGCCAAGTACATAGCCCACTATGTCCTGTTTAGGCTCATGGAGAGGTCTCTCCCAGCCTTCTTTAACAAGGGCAAGTGGTCCCCTTACAGGATGACCAAACAGAAGTTCAAAGGGTGAGAATCCTACTCCCTTCTGTGGCACCTCTCTGTAAGCGAAAAGCAGACATGGCAAGAGGACATCCCATCTCCTTTTGAGCTTTTCTGGGAGCCCCATGATCATGCCTTTTAATGTCTTGTTGAATCTCTCAACCAAGCCATTAGTTTGTGGATGGTATGGTGTAGTGAATTTATAAGTCACTCCACACTCATTCCACATGTGCTTTAGGTATGCTGACATGAAGTTGGTACCTCTGTCAGACACCACCTCCTTAGGGAAACCCACTCTGGTAAAGATACCAATGAGGGCCTTGGCTACTGCAGGGGCAGTAGTCGACCTAAGGGGAATAGCTTCAGGATACCTGGTAGCATGATCCACTACTACCAGGATATACATATTTCCTGAGGCTGTGGGAGGTTCCAGTGGACCAACTATGTCCACACCCACTCTTTCAAAGGGCACCCCCACCACTGGAAGTGGAATGAGGGGGGCCTTTGGATGCCCACCTGTCTTACCACTGGCTTGACAGGTGGGGCAGGAGAGGCAAAACTCCTTAACCATGTTGGACATATTGGGCCAGTAGAAGTGGTTGACTAACCTCTCCCACGTCTTGGTTTGTCCCAAATGTCCAGCAAGGGGAATGTCATGGGCCAATGTTAGGATGAACTTCCTGAACAGCTGAGGCACTACCACTCTCCTAGTGGCACCAGGTTTGGGGTCTCTGGCCTCAGTGTACAGGAGTCCATCTTCCCAATAGACCCTATGCGTTCCATTTTTCTTGCCTTTGGACTCTTCAGCAGCTTGCTGCCTAAGGCCTTCAAGAGAGGGACAGGTTTCTTGTCCCTTACACAGCTCCTCCCTTGAGGGTCCCCCTGGGCCTAAGAGCTCAACCTGATAAGGTTCAAGCTCCAAAGGCTCAGTTCCCTCAGAGGGCAGAACTTCTTCCTGAGAAGAGAGGTTCCCTTTCTTTTGCTGGGTTGTAGTTGGTTTCCCAACTGACTTTCCTGTTCTCTTGGTAGGCTGGGCCATTCTTCCAGACTCCAGCTCTACTTGTTCACCCTGTGCCTTGCATTGTGCTCTTGTTTTCACACACACCAGTTCAGGGATACCCAGCATTGCTGCATGGGTTTTTAGCTCTACCTCAGCCCATGCTGAGGACTCCAGGTCATTTCCAAGCAGACAGTCCACTGGGATATTTGAGGAGACCACCACCTGTTTCAGGCCATTGACCCCTCCCCATTCTAAAGTAACCATTGCCATGGGATGTACTTTTCTCTGATTGTCAGCGTTGGTGACTGTGTAAGTTTTTCCAGTCAGGTATTGGCCAGGGGAAACCAGTTTCTCTGTCACCATGGTGACACTGGCACCTGTATCCCTCAGGCCCTCTATTCTAGTCCCATTAATTAAGAGTTGCTGTCTGTATTTTTGCATGTTAGGCGGCCAGACAGCTAGTGTGGCTAAATCCACCCCACCCTCAGAAACTAGAATAGCTTCAGTGTGGACCCTGATTTGCTCTGGGCACACTGTTGATCCCACTTGGAGACTAGCCATACCAGTGTTACCTGGATGGGAGTTTGGAGTGGAACCTTTCTTGGGACAGGCCTTGTCTCCAGTTTGGTGTCCATGCTGTTTACAGCTATGACACCAGGCCTTTTTGGGATCAAAGTTTTTACCCTTGTACCCATTGTTTTGTGAAGAGGCTCTGGGCCCACCCTCCTGTGCAGGTTTTTGGGGGCCTGTAGAAGACTCTTTACTATTTTTAGTTTTGGTTGTCTCATCACCCTTCCCCTGGGGAGTCTTTGTGACCCCTTTCTTTTGGTCACCCCCTGTTGAAGTCTTGGACACCCTTGTCTTGACCCAATGGTCCGCCTTCTTTCCCAATTCTTGGGGAGAAATTGGTCCTAGGTCTACCAGATGCTGATGCAGTTTATCATTGAAACAATTACTTAACAGGTGTTCTTTCACAAATAAATTGTACAGCCCATCATAATTACTTACACCACTGCCTTGAATCCAACCATCTAGTGTTTTCACTGAGTAGTCAACAAAGTCAACCCAGGTCTGGCTCGAGGATTTTTGAGCCCCCCTGAACCTAATCCTGTACTCCTCAGTGGAGAATCCAAAGCCCTCAATCAGGGTACCCTTCATGAGGTCATAAGATTCTGCATCTTTACCAGAGAGTGTGAGGAGTCTATCCCTACACTTTCCAGTGAACATTTCCCAAAGGAGAGCACCCCAGTGAGATCTGTTCACTTTTCTGGTTACACAAGCCCTCTCAAAAGCTGTGAACCACTTGGTGATGTCATCACCATCTTCAAATTTTGTCACAATCCCTTTGGGGATTTTTAACATGTCAGGAGAATCTCTGACCCTATTTATATTGCTGCCACCATTGATGGGTCCTAGGCCCATCTCTTGTCTTTCCCTTTCTATGGCTAGGAGCTGTCTCTCTAAAGCCAATCTTTTGGCCATCCTGGCTAACAGGAGGTCATCTTCACTGAGAGCATCCTCAGTGATTTCAGAAATGTGGGACCCTCCTGTGAGGGACTCACTATTTCTGACTAACACAGTTGGAGACAGGACTTGAGGGGTCCTGTTCTCCCTATTTAGGACTGGAGGAGGGACATTGGCCTCCAAGTCACTAATTTCTTCCTCTGTGAGGTCATCATCAGAGGGGTTGGCTTTTTCAAACTCTGCCAACAGCTCCTGGAGCTGAATTTTGGTAGGTCTGGAGCCAATGGTTATTTTTTTGATATTACAGAGAGACCTTAGCTCCCTCATCTTAAGATGGAGGTAAGGTGTGGTGTCGAGTTCCACCACATTCATCTCTGTATCAGACATTATTTTGCTAAGAGTTGGAAGACTTTTTAAAGACTCTAAAACTGTTTCTAGAATCTAATTTCAAACTTTTAACAAACTTTTAAACTCTAAAAAGACAATGCTAAACAGGGACTTAACACACAAGGCCCTAGCAGGACTTTTAAGAATTTAGAAAAATTTCAAATTGCAAAAATCAATTTCTAATGACAATTTTGGAATTTGTCGTGTGATCAGGTATTGGCTGAGTAGTCCAGCAAATGCAAAGTCTTGTACCCCACCGCTGATCCACCAACGTAGGAAGTTGGCTCTGTATGTGCTATTTCAAAGTAAGGAATAGCATGCACAGAGTCCAAGGGTTCCCCTTAGAGGTAAGATAGTGGCAAAAAGAGATAATACTAATGCTCTATTTTGTGGTAGTGTGGTCGAGCAGTAGGCTTATCCAAGGAGTAGTGTTAAGCATTTGTTGTACATACACATAGACAATAAATGAGGTACACACACTCAGAGACAAATCCAGCCAATACGTTTTTATATAGAAAAATATCTTTTCTTAGTTTATTTTAAGAACCACAATTCAAATTCTACATGTAATATCTCATTCGAAAGGTATTGCAGGTAAGTACTTTAGGAACTTCAAATCATCAAAATTGCATGTATACTTTTCAAGTTATTCACAAATAGCTGTTTTAAAAGTGGACACTTAGTGCAATTTTCACAGTTCCTAGGGGAGGTAAGTATTTGTTAGGTTAACCAGGTAAGTAAGACACTTACAGGGCTTAGTTCTTGGTCCAAGGTAGCCCACCGTTGGGGGTTCAGAGCAACCCCAAAGTCACCACACCAGCAGCTCAGGGCCGGTCAGGTGCAGAGTTCAAAGTGGTGCCCAAAACACATAGGCTAGAATGGAGAGAAGGGGGTGCCCCGGTTCCGGTCTGCTTGCAGGTAAGTACCCGCGTCTTCGGAGGGCAGACCAGGGGGGGTTTTGTAGGGCACCGGGGGGGACACAAGTCCACACAGAAATTTCACCCCCAGCAGCGCGGGGGCGGCCGGGTGCAGTGTAGGAACAGGCGTCGGGTTCGCAATGTTAGTCTATGAGAGATCTCGGGATCTCTTCAGCGCTGCAGGCAGGCAAGGGGGGGATTCCTCGGGGAAACCTCCACTCGGGCAAGGGAGAGGGACTCCTGGGGGTCACTTCTCCAGTGAAAGTCCGGTCCTTCAGGTCCGGGGGGCTGCGGGTGCAGGGTCTCTCCCAGGCGTCGGGACTTTAGGTTCAAAGAGTCGCGGTCAGGGGAAGCCTCGGGATTCCCTCTGCAGGCGGCGCTGTGGGGGCTCAGGGGGGACAGGTTTTGGTACTCACAGTATCAGAGTAGTCCTGGGGTCCCGCCTGAGGTGTCGGATCTCCACCAGCCGAGTCGGGGTCGCCGGGTGCAGTGTTGCAAGTCTCACGCTTCTTGCGGGGAGCTTGCAGGGTTCTTTAAAGCTGCTGGAAACAGAGTCGCAGCCTTTCTTGGAGCAGGTCCGCTGTCCTCGGGAGTTTCTTGTCTTTTCGAAGCAGGGGCAGTCCTCAGAGGATGTCGAGGTCGCTGGTCCCTTTGGAAGGCGTCGCTGGAGCAGGATCTTTGGAAGGCAGGAGACAGGCCGATGAGTTTCTGGAGCCAAGGCAGTTGTCGTCTTCTGGTCTTCCGCTGCAGGGGTTTTCAGCTGGGCAGTCCTTCTTCTTGTAGTTGCAGGAATCTAATTTTCTAGGGTTCAGGGTAGCCCTTAAATACTAAATTTAAGGGCGTGTTTAGGTCTGGGGGGTTAGTAGCCAATGGCTACTAGCCCTGAGGGTGGGTACACCCTCTTTGTGCCTCCTCCCAAAGGGAGGGGGTCACAATCCTAACCCTATTGGGGGAATCCTCCATCTGCAAGATGGAGGATTTCTAAAAGTCAGAGCCACCTCAGCTCAGGACACCTTAGGGGCTGTCCTGACTGGCCAGTGACTCCTCCTTGTTTTTCTCATTATCTTCTCCGGCCTTGCCGCCAAAAGTGGGGCCTGGCCGGAGGGGGCGGGCAACTCCACTAGCTGGAGTGTCCTGCTGGGTTGGCACAAAGGAGGTGAGCCTTTGAGGCTCACCGCCAGGTGTGACAATTCCTGCCTGGGGGAGGTGTTAGCATCTCCACCCAGTGCAGGCTTTGTTACTGGCCTCAGAGTGACAAAGGCACTCTCCCCATGGGGCCAGCAACATGTCTCGGTTTGTGGCAGGCTGCTAAAACTAGTCAGCCTACACAGATAGTCGGTTAAGTTTCAGGGGGCACCTCTAAGGTGCCCTCTGGGGTGTATTTTACAATAAAATGTACACTGGCATCAGTGTGCATTTATTGTGCTGAGAAGTTTGATACCAAACTTCCCAGTTTTCAGTGTAGCCATTATGGTGCTGTGGAGTTCGTGCTTGACAAACTCCCAGACCATATACTCTTATGGCTACCCTGCACTTACAATGTCTAAGGTTTTGTTTAGACACTGTAGGGGTACCATGCTCATGCACTGGTACCCTCACCTATGGTATAGTGCACCCTGCCTTAGGGCTGTAAGGCCTGCTAGAGGGGTGTCTTACCTATACTGCATAGGCAGTGAGAGGCTGGCATGGCACCCTGAGGGGAGTGCCATGTCGACTTACTCGTTTTGTCCTCACTAGCACACACAAGCTGGCAAGCAGGGTGTCTGTGCTGAGTGAGAGGTCTCCAGGGTGGCATAAGACATGCTGCAGCCCTTAGAGACCTTCCTTGGCATCAGGGCCCTTGGTACTAGAAGTACCAGTTACAAGGGACTTATCTGGATGCCAGGGTCTGCCAATTGTGGATACAAAAGTACAGGTTAGGGAAAGAACACTGGTGCTGGGGCCTGGTTAGCAGGCCTCAGCACACTTTCAATTGTAAACATAGCATCAGCAAAGGCAAAAAGTCAGGGGGCAACCATGCCAAGGAGGCATTTCCTTACAGGAATTTATTGTAAAATGCACCCAGAGGGCATCTTAGAGATGTCCCCTGAATACCAATCCGACTTCTAGTGTGGGGCTGACCAGTTTCTGCCAGCCTGCCACAACCAGACGAGTTGCTGGCCACATGGGGAGAGAGTGCCTTTCTCACCTTCCCCTGCAGGAACTGTAACACCTGGCAGTGAGCCTAAAAGGTTCACCCCTTTTGTTACAGCGCCACGGGCATCCCAGCTAGTGGAGATGCCCGCCCCTCCGGCCACTGCCCCCACTTTTGGCGGCAAGGCTGGAGGAGATAATGAGAAAAACAAGGAGGAGTCACCCACCAGTCAGGACAGCCCGTAAGGTGTCCTGAGCTGAGGTGACCCCTGCCTTTAGAAATCCTCCATCTTAAGTTTGGAGGATTCCCCCAATAGGATTAGGGATGTGCCCCCCTCCCATCAGGGAGGAGGCACAAAGAGGGTGTAGCCACCCTCCAGGACAGTAGCCATTGGTTACTGCCCTCCCAGACCTAAACACACCCCTAAATTTAGTATTTAGGGGCACCCAAGAACCCAGGAAATCAGATTCCTGCAACCTGAACCAAGAAGGTGGTCTGCTGACCTGGAAGCCCTGCAGAGACGTAAACTGCTTTGGCCCCAGCCCTACCGGCCTGTCTCCTGACTCGAAAACCTGCAACAGTGACGCATCCAACAGGGACCAGCGACCTCTGAAGCCTCAGAGGACTGCCCTGAACCTAAGGACCAAGAAACTCCTGTGAGCAGCGGCTCTGCTCAACAAACAGCAACAATATTGCAACTTTTCTGCAACTTTTAAAGATCTCACTCTTCCCGCCGGAAGCGTGAGACTTCACCCTCTGCACCCGACGCCCCCGGCTCGAGATCCAGAGAACCAACACCACAGGGAGGACTCCCAGGCATCTGCGATCCCGTGAGCAGCCCGAGACGACCCCCCTGGATCCCCACAGCGACGCATGCAAAGAGAATCCAGAGACTCCCCCTGACCGCGACTCTCTAACAAGGGACTGACGTCTGAACCAAGCACTGCACCCGCAGTCCCAGGACCTGAAGGAACCGAACCTCACTGCAGGAGTGAACCCCAGGCAACCCTCTGCCTAGCCCAGATGGTGGCTTGCCCAAGAAGCCCCCCGTGCCCTACTTGCACCGCTAGAGTGACCCCCAAGTCCCTCCATTGAAACCAATACAAAACCCGACGCCTGCTTTGCACACTGCACCCAGCCGCCCCTGTGCCACTGAGGGTGCGTTTTGTGTGCCTACTTGTGTCCTCCCCCCCGTACTCTACAAAACCTCCCTGGTTTGCCCCCCGAGGACGCGGGCACTTACCTGCTGGCAGACCGGAACCAGAGCACCCCTGTTCTCCATAGACGCCTATGTGTTTTGGGCACCACTTTGACCTCTGCACCTGACCGGGCCTGAGCTGCTGGTGTGGTAACTTTGGGGTTGCTTTGAACCCCCAACGGTGGGCTACCTATGCCCAGGAACCTCACAATCTAACCAATACTTACCTCCCCTAGGAACTGTTGATTTTTGCAGTGTCTACTTTTAAAATAGCTTATTGCCATTTTAACAAAAACTGTATTTGCTCTAATTCTAATTTCCTAACTTACCTGTGTGGAGTACCTTGCATTTTATGTATTTACTTCAAATCTTGAACTTGTGGTTCCAAAAATAAATTAAGAAAATATATTTTTCTATATAAAAACCTATTGGCCTGGAGTAAGTCTTTGAGTGTGTGTACAACAAATGCATAACACTACCCTCTGATAAGCCTACTGCTCGACCACACTACCACAAAATAGAGCATTAGAATTATCTAATTTTGCCACTATCTTACCTCTAAGGGGAACCCTTGGACTTTCTGTACACTATCTCTTAATTTGAGATAGTAAATACAGAGCCAACTTCCTACACCCTCAAAGCCATGCAACACCTATTTCCAGGGGGAGAGGGTGTTGCCTCCCTTTCCCACAGGAAATCCTTTTTTCTGCCTTCCTCTGCTTCAGCTGGTCAAGCAGCCGGAGTGCAGAAACCTGTCTGTCTAATGGTAGCAGCGCGGGCTGCCCGGAAAACCCCAGAAGAATGGTAGGAGTAATACTGGGGGTGCTCTAAGGAGCCCCCAAAGTGCAGGAAATCATACAACCAATACTGGCAACAGTATTAGGATATAATTCAGACCAGTTTGATACCAAACATGCCCAGGTTCGAAGTTACCATTATGTAGCTGAACACAGCGACCTGTGTAAAGTACATGGGCAAAATGGCTTCCTCACACTTACGAAGTCCAGTGCAATAGAGTTGGAGTTCATAGGGGCACCACTGCTCATGCAGGGGTGCCCTCACGCACAAGGACCTGCACCCTACCCTCTGGGCTAGAAGGGCCTACCATAGAGGTGGCTTACAGTGACCTGGTGCAGTGACATGTGGTGAAAGGGTGCATGCACCTTTTCCCGCAGGGTGCAAAGGCAGCCCTGCAGACATTTTGCATGGGCTCCCCTGGGTGGCATAATTCATGATCCAGCCCATGAGGAACCACTGGTGCCCCAATGCCCTGGTGTAGGAAGCTGGCTCTGTATATACTATATCAAAATGAGATACAGTGTGCACAGAGTCCAGGGGTATCACAGAGACTTAACAGAGGCTAAAGTAGATAATACTTATGTTCACTTTTGTAGTAGTGTGGTCGAGCAGTTAGGCTTATCAGAGGGTAGGGCAAAGCATTTGTTGTACACACACAAACAATAGCAGAAGCACACACCCAGCGACTTAACTCCAGACCAATAGTTTTTGTATAACAAAAATATATTTTCTTAGTTTATTTCTAGAAACACAAAATTCCAGTGGCAGGTAAGTACTTCAACAGATATGTATTTCACACATATATCAATAGTACTTTGTTTGAAATGTATGGATATGTTTTAAAAGTTGACAGAGCAATTTTCTGAAATGGTTCCTGGGGGGGAAGAAAAGTTAGTACGATTTACAGGTAAGAACTACTTACAGTTCCAGTCTTCGGAGGTTAGGATGTCCACAGGTCACGGTTCAAGATAACCACCACCAGCAACGCGGGGAAGGCTGGGAGCAGAGGTCAGAGGTCAAAGCGTTGGCAAAATTAACATGTCTATAGAGACTGGGGGCACTCGGAATCAGGCCTGCCTGAAGGTAAGCACCCGTGACTTCGGAGGGCAGGCCTGGGGGGGGGGCGGGGTTTAGAGGAGAACTGGGAGGGCCACACCCAGGCACCAAACATACACCCTCGGCGGCACTGGGGAGGCCGGGTGCAAACAAGGCATCAGGTTTCCAATGATTCTCTATGAGGGGACCCCGGGGGTCACTCAGATGCTGCAGGCGAAGTCCACGGGGTCGACTTGGACAAACCACAGGCTGGACAAGGAGGAGAGCCACCTGCTGAACGTAGCTGTACCGGAGGTCGTGTTTTCCAAAGCCTGGGGGCTGCGGGTGCAGTGTCTTGAGGCATCGGATATCTTCGTCTGGAGCTTTCGCTGTCAGAGGGGTCCTTGGGATTCCCTCTGCAGGCATCATCGTGGAGGGGTGGAGAGATCAACCCAGGCTGGGCACTTGCTCGGAATCACCTGAGGATCCTCTCTAGTTGGATGGGCCACCTGGACACGGTCCGTGGGGGTCAGGTGCAGAGTGGTCAGGGCTCACACATTCAGAGTGAGGCTGGAGTCCTTGGTTGCTGTTTCTTCTTGGACAGGGCCGCTCTCCACGTGAGTTCTTGGTCCTTTTGGTGCAGGGAAGTCCTCTGGCGCTTGGCAGAGGTCGCTGGTTCAGCTGGATACATCACTGGTCTTGTGCAGGTTCTTTGAAGCAGGAGACAGGCTGGTAGGGCTTGGGCCAAGTCAGTTGTTGTCTTCCTTCTTCACTGCTCAAGGTTCAGCATAGCAGTCTTTTTCTTGTCAGGTCACCAGGAATCTGGGGAGCTGGGTTCAGGGAGGCCCTTGAATCCTAGATTTAGGGGTATTTCAGGGGTCAGAGGGCAGTAGCCAATGGCTACTGTCCCTGAGGGTGGCTACACCTTTCTTGTGCCCACTCCCTTTGGGGAAGGGGGCACAAACCTAACCCTATTTGTCCCTGTCCCCTAAACCAAGATGGAGGATTCTGCACAGAGGGGGGTCACCTCAACTCTCGACACCTTAAGGGTGGTCTTAGCTGGGGGGGGGGGGGGTTGGGGGGGGGGGGGGGAATCACTCCTCCCGGTTTCCCCTAATTTTCCTGCAGGGCTTGCCGCCAGAAGGCGGGCAACTCTACTAGCTGGAGTGCCCTGAGGCACTGTAACCTGAGGCTGGGCCTTTGCGGCTCACCGCCAGGGGTTGCAGTTCCTTCAGGGGGAGGTGTGAAGCACCTCCACGCAGGACAGGCTTTGTTTCTGGGCAGAGAGCACAAAGGCTCTCACCCCATGTGTTCAGAAACTTGTTTGAAAGTGGCAGGCAGGCACAAACCGGTCAGTCCTGCACTAGTAGTTTAGCTAACATACAGGGAGCATCTCTAAGATGCCCTCTGGGTGCATTTATCAATAAATCCCACACTGGCATCAGTGTAGGTTCATTGTGCTGAGACGTTCGATACCACACTTGCCAGTATTCAGCGAAGCCAGGCTGGAGCTGTGGCGTTCGGACAGACAAACTCCCGGACCATATACTCAATATGGCTACATTGCACTTGCAATGTCTAAGAATGGACTTAGAAATTGTAGGGGCATATTGCTTGTGCAGCTATGCCCTCACCTGTCGTATAGAGCACCCTGCCATAGGGTTGTAAGGCCTGCTAGAGGGGTGACTTACCGATGCCACAGGCAGGGGGTTTATGGGCCATGCTGACTTTGTCTGTCTCCCCCACCAGCACATACAAGCTGCAAAAGCAGTGTTTATGTGTTTGGTGAGGGGTTCCCCTGGGTGGCATAATACATGCTGCAGCCCCGGGGGACCTTCCAAGGCCACAGGACCCTTGGTACCATGGGTACCTTTTACAAGGGACTTAACTATGTGCCAATTCTGAAAACAAAGCTACAGATTTTGGGAAAGAACAATGTTGCTGGGACCTGGTTAACAGGATCCCATCACACTTTCAAAGTTGGCTTCAATATCAGGCAAAAAATGGGGGGTAACCATGCCAACAGTGGCACTTTCCTACACCTCGGTACCCAAGTACCATATACTAAGGTCTTATATTGGGGCACCAGTATGCCAGTTGTGGGGTGTGCAAAGTCCTAAGCAACCAAATTTAGAGGGAGAGAGCACAATCACTGAGGTCCTGGTTAGCAGGATCTAAGTGAAAATAGTCCAAGCATACTGACAGCAGGCAAAAAGTGGGGGTAACCATGCCACAAAAATATTCCAACAGCAGGCGTATTCAAACTTGGTGGGGGGACACTTAGCTGCCAGGAAAATATCAGACTTTGGGAGGAAGGTCAAAAGCTGCCAACTGTCACAGCTCAATCTCTATGCATTAAGGTGAAGGGTGCTGAGATTCAGGTGCAGTACCCTCCCCTGTTGCTGCGAAAGAAGATCTTCTCAAAGGGGCATTCTTACCAGAGGGCCGATCATCATGCGTAACAGCTTGGGATACCACACTCAGTGTCCAAATCGGACCACAAGAATAACTTGGGCTTGGTCATTCCTGATCTTCTTGAGAACTCTGGGCACAAAAGGTTGTGGCAGGAAGATGTACAGGAGGCCAGAGCTCCACTTGAAACTAAAAGTGTCTCTGAATAAGAGTCCCCTTTGAAACTTTATCACACAAAACTACTGTAATTGCATGAACAGATCTAACTAAGGCTCTCCCCACTGCTGAAAGAGTCCTTGCACCACCTCTGGATGGAGATGCCATTTGTGATCTGCTAGGCATCTTTGGCTGAGTTCCTCTACCCTGGCATTTAGGCAGCTCGTCACATGTTGAACCACTAGGGAAATGCCCTGGCATTCCAGCCATGTCCAAAGACATAGGGCCTGTTGACAAGGAGCCCACGACTGCACCCTGCCCTATTTGTTGTAGTACCACATGGCGTTAGTGTTGTCCATGAACACCTGCACAAGACTTCCTCTAGTTGAGGGAAGAAAGACCTTCAATGCGAAGCGAATCACCCAAAGCGTCAACAGGTTAATATGGAGCGCGGACTCCGCCAGAGACCAGTGTCCTCTGATCTCCACCTCTTCCAGTTGGCTATCCCATCCCAAAAGTGATGCATCTGTCACAACAGATTGAGGAAGGGAGAGGGGGTTCTGCCATTGACCCAATCGTGGTTCGTCAGCCACCACAGCAGATCTTTCACAGTTCCCTCCAAGATCTGGACTATGTCGAAGAGATTCCCCTGATGCTGTGTGTCACCTGCACTTCAGGTTCCACTGTAGAGATGTTGTATGCCTGTGAGCATACCTAACAAGCATAATGCAGGGGGCCATGAGGCCCAACAGCCTCAGGGCCACTCTCACAAAAACCCAGGATATAGGCTGAAATGAAAATGTCACTTACCCAGTGTACATCTGTTCGTGGCATCAGTCGCTGAGATTCACATGGTATGCATGAGCTCGCCATCTGGTGTTGGGTCGGAGTGTTACAAGTTGTTTTTCTTCGAAGAAGTGTTTTCGAGTCACGGGACCGAGTGACTCCACCTTCTGTGCTCATTGCGCATGGGCGTCGACTCCATCTTCGATTGTTTTCCCCGCAGAGGGTGAGGTAGGAGTTGTACTATAGTAATAGTGCCCGCGCAATGAAAAATGTAAGTATGTACCTATTAAAGGATTAAGTAATATATACAAATGTACAAAATTGAAGGTAACTTCTGAACTGCTACAGGCTTCCGGGGAGGTGGGTGGGTCCATGTGAATCTCAGCGACTGATGCCACGAACAGATGTACACTGGGTAAGTGACATTTTCAGTTCGATGGCATCTGTCGCTGTAGATACACATGGTATGCATAGACTAGTAAGCAGTTAGTTCCCCATAAGCGGTGGTTTAGCCTGTAGGAGTAGAAGTTGTCTGAAATAGAGTTCTTAATACAGCTTGACCTACTGTAGCTTGTTGTGCGGATAGCACATCTATACAGTAGTGTTTGGTGAATGTGTGAGGCGTAGACCAAGTGGCTGCCTTACATATTTCCTGCATTGGGATGTTTCCTAAAAAGGCCATTGAAGCACCTTTTTTCCTTGTTGAATGTGCCCTGGGAGTAATGGGCAGTTGTCTTTTTGCTTTAAGGTAGCAGATTTGGATGCATTTAACTATCCATCTGGCTATACCTTGTTTTGATATTGGGTTACCTGCATGAGGTTTTTGGAATGCAATAAATAGCTGTTTAGTTTTTCTGATGTTCTTTGTTCTGTCAATGTAGTACATTAATGCTCTTTTGACATCTAATGTATGTAGTGCTCTTTCAGCCACAGAATCTGGCTGTGGGAAAAATACTGGTAGTTCTACCGTTTGATTTAGATGGAATGGTGAAATAACTTTTGGTAAAAATTTTGGATTAGGTCGTAGGACGACCTTATTTTTATGTATTTGTATAAAAGGCTCTTGTGTTGTGAACGCTTGAATTTCACTTACTCTTCTTAGAGATGTAATGGCGATGAGAAAGGCAACTTTCCAGGTTAGGAATTGTATTCCGCAAGAGTGCATGGGTTCGAAAGGTGGGCCCATGAGTCTTGTTAGAACCACGTTTAGGTTCCATGAAGGAACAGGTGGTGTTCTTGGTGGTATAATTCTTTTAAGCCCTTCTATAAATGCTTTGATAACTGGTATCCTATACAAGGAAGTTGAATAGGTAGTTTGCAGGTATGCAGATATTGCTGCAAGGTGTATTTTAATAGAAGAGAAGGCTAGCTTTGCTTTTTGTAAATGGAGCAAGTAATTTACTATATGTTTTGGAGTTGCATCTAGCGGTTGTATCTGATTATGATGGCAGTACCAAACAAATCTTTTCCACTTACTTGCGTAGCAGTGTCTAGTGGATGGCCTTCTGGCCTGCTTTATGACTTCCATACACTCTTGGCTAAGTTGCAAGTGTCCGAATTCTAGGATTTCAGGAGCCAGATCGCTAGATTCAGCGATGCTGGGTCCGGGTGTCTGATCTGTTGGTTGTGTTGCGTTAACAGATCTGGTTTGTTGGGCAGTTTGATGTGTGGTACTACAGACAGATCTAGCAGTGTTGTGTACCAGGGTTGTCTTGCCCAAGTTGGTGCTATTAAAATGAGTTTGAGTTTGTTTTGACTCAATTTGTTTACTAGGTAAGGAAGGAGAGGGAGAGGAGGAAAAGCGTAAGCAAATATTCCTGACCAGTTCATCCATAGGGCATTGCCTTGGGATTGCTTGTGTGGTTATCTGGACGCGAAGTTTTGGCATTTTGCGTTCTCTTTTGTTGCAAATAAGTCTATTTGTGGTGTTCCCCAGAGTGTGAAGTAGGTGTACAGAATCTGTGGGTGGATTTCCCATTCGTGGACTTGCTGGTGATCTCGAGAGAGATTGTCTGCCAGCTGATTCTGGATCCCCGGAATAAACTGTGCTATTAGACCAATCTGATGGTGGATTGCCCACTTCCATATTTTTTGAGCTAACAAGCTTAACTGCGTTGAATGTGTTCCTCCTTGTTTGTTTAGATAATACATCGTTGTCATGTTGTCTGTTTTGACAAGGATGTATTTGTGGGTTATGATTGGTTGGAAAGCTTTTAGTGCTTGAAAAACTGCTAATAATTCTAGATGATTTATATGCAGTTTTGTTTGATGTATGTTCCATTGTCCTCTTATGTTGTGTTGATTGAGATGTGCTCCCCACCCTGTCATGGAAGCATCTGTTGTTATTACGTACTCTGGCACTGGGTCTTGGAAAGGCCGCCCTATGTTTAAATTTAGACTGTTCCACCATAGAAGCGAGAGGTAAGTTTGGCGGTCTAGCAACACCAGATCTAGAAGGTGACCCTGTGCTTGAGACCACTGTGAGGCTAGGCACTGTTGTAAGGGCCTCATGTGCAGTCTTGCGTTTGGGACAATGGCTATGCATGAGGACATCATGCCTAGGAGCTGTAGTATTGTTCTTGCTTGTATTGTTTGGTTTGGAGACATGTGTTGAATGACCCTGTTGAAATTGTGGATCCTTTGTGGAGTTGGCGTTGCTACTCCTTTTGTCGTGTCTATTATGGCTCCTAGATATTGCTGTACTTTGCTTGGCAGAATGTTTGATTTTGCAAAGTTGACGGTGAACCCTAGTTTGTAGAGGGTTTGTATGACTTGATTTGTGTGGTTTGAGCATTGTGTGAGCGAACTGGTTTTGATTAGCCAGTCGTCTAGATACGGGAACACATGTATTTGCTGCCTTCTGATGTGTGCAGCGACTACTGCTAGGCATTTTGTGAATACTCTTGGAGCGGTTGTTAAACCAAAAGGCAATACTTTGAATTGGTAATGTATTCCTTTGAATACAAACCTTAGATATTTCCTGTGTGATTGATGTATTGGTATATGGAAATATGCATCCTTGAGGTCTAGGGTTGTCATGTAGTTGTGTTTTTTGAGCAATGGTAACACTTCTTGTAGTGTGACCATGTGAAAGTGGTCTGATTTGATGAATGTGTTTACTACTCTGAGGTCTAGAATTGGTCTCAGTGTTTCGTCCTTTTTTGGTATCAAGAAGTACAGTGAATAAACTCCTGTGTTTATTTGTGTGCTTGGTACTAATTCTATTGCATTTTTTTGCAGTAGTGCTTGAACTTCTATCTCTAGAAGCTGTGAATGGTATTTTGTTAAATTTTGTGATTTTGGTGGTATGTCTGGAGGGAATTGCAGGAATTCTATGCAATAACCATGCTGGATAATTGCTAAGACCCATGTGTCTGTAGTTATTTTGTCCCATGCTTCGTAATATTGACGTATCCTCCCGCCCACTGGTGTTGTGTGGGAGGGGTGTGTGACATGTGAGTCACTGCTTGTTGGTAGTGGTTTTGGGGCTTTGAAATCTTCCCCTATTCCTAGGGAATTGCCCCCCTCTATACTGGCCCCGAAAACCTCCCCTGTACTGTCCCTGGTAGGTGGGCGGTGCGGACTGTGAGGTGCTAGCTTGTGTGGCCTGACCCCGAAACCCTCCTCTAAAAGGTGTTTTGCGGAAGGTGTTATAAGATCCTCTGCCCTGCGGGGAATAGAGTGCGCCCATGGCCTTGGCAGTGTCAGTGTCCTTCTTGAGCTTTTCTATGGCTGTGTCGACCTCCGGTCCGAACAGAAGTTTTTCGTTTACTGGCATGTTAAGCACTGCCTGCTGAATTTCTGGCTTGAATCCAGACGTTCTGAGCCATGCGTGCCTACGGATGGTAACCGACGTATTAATGGTTCTTGCGGCCGTGTCTGCTGCATCCATGGAGGAGCGTATTTGATTGTTGGAAATGTTTTGACCCTCCTCAACAACCTGTTTTGCTCTCTTTTGCAGATCTTTTGGGAGATGTTCAATGAGATGCTGCATCTCATCCCAGTGGGCTCTGTCGTATCGCGCTAACAGCGCTTGTGAATTTGCGATGCGCCACTGGTTTGCTGCTTGGACAGCAACCCTCTTCCCGGCTGCATCGAACTTCCTACTTTCTTTATCTGGGGGAGGTGCATCCCCAGAAGTGTGTGAGTTTGCCCTTTTTCTGGCAGCCCCTACCACCACAGAGTCTGGTGGCAGCTGAGAGGTGATGAATACAGGGTCCGTAGGAGGCGCCTTATACTTCTTGTCCACCCTAGGCGTCACTGCCCTACTTTTTACTGGCTCCTTGAAAATGTCCTTTGCATGGCGTAGCATGCCTGGGAGCATCGGCAGGCTTTGGTAGGAGCTGTGGGTTGAAGAGAGGGTGTTAAATAAAAAATCATCCTCTACTTGTTCCGAGTGTAGTTCCACATTATGGAATAGTGCTGCTCTAGCCACCACTTGTGAGTAGGCTGTGCTGTCTTCCGGTGGTGATGGCCTAGTTGGGTATGTGTCTGGGCTGTTATCAGACACTGGTGCGTCGTACAAGTCCCACGCATCCTGATCTTGGTCATCGTGGCTCATGGCGGTGTGAGCTGGCGAATGTGACGGGGTGTAAGTTGGCGAAGCCGGAGTTACAGGTGGAGGCGAGGGAGGAGGTGTTACCTTTTGTGCTGTTTGTTGCTGAGGAGTAAACTGAAGCGTTCTCTTTCGTTTGACAGGTGGAAGGGTACTGATCTTCCCAGTCCCCTGCTGAATAAAGATACGCTTTTGCGTGTGATCCACGTCAGTGGATTGCAGTTCTTGTTCAAATCTATGTTTCTTCATTTGAGAAGACATAGAATGCTCTTCAGTGTAGGAGCCAGAAACAGGGTCTGATGTCGCTTTTTTCGGCTCCGAAACCCCTGTCGATTGTTTTTTCGGCTCCGAGGTAACCTTCCTTTTTTTCTGTGCCGAAAATTCTTGGCCTCTATGGTCTTCGGCGCCACTGTCTCGGCGTCGATCCGTGTCGACACCGAACTCTCGGTGTCGATGCTTCTGTTTAGCACTCTCTCGGTCTCGAGGAGGCTGCGTGCCGGTGTCTCGACCGGAGTCGGACGATCTCGACACTAAATGGGCCTTTTTCGGTGCCGATTGTTGGTCACCGAGAATTTGGGTGGAGCCATGGCCGGTTGGCAGTGGCGTCCCCTGGGCCTTCTTTCCTTTTTTAAGGTTTGATCTCGACGTCTTACTCACAGTTCTTGTAGAGTGTAGCTCGTCGGAGTCTGAATCCTGGATGGAAAAGGATTCCTCCTGTTCCTCTTCTGTCTCGAACTGTCGACGCTCTTTTGGCGTGGACGCCATCTGGAGTCTTCTCGCTCGACGGTCGCGCAGAGTTTTTCGGGACCGGAACGCCCGACAGGCCTCACAGGATTCTTCGCTGTGCTCGGGTGACAGGCACAGATTACAGACCGAGTATAGGTCCGTATAAGGATATTTGTTGTGGCATTCGGGGCAGAATCGAAACGGGGTCCGTTCCATCGGCGTTGTCCTCCACGCGGTCGGGCCGACTAGGCCCCGACGGGGTGCCGAAATCTACCCCGAAGGGCACCGAAGCGCTTCGATGTTCAACGCGTCGTTGTATGTGTCTATCTCTAACCGGATCGCAACGATACCGTCGAAAATCTTCCGTCTTCAGCTATCTTTCCGTTCCGAAACTCGGAGCGACAGGAACACGTCCGAACCCGATGGCGGAAAGAAAACAATCGAAGATGGAGTCGACGCCCATGCGCAATGAGCACAGAAGGTGGAGTCACTCGGTCCCGTGACTCGAAAACACTTCTTCGAAGAAAAACAACTTGTAACACTCCGACCCAACACCAGATGGCGAGCTCATGCATACCATGTGTATCTACAGCGACAGATGCCATCGAACTATTCATTTCATAGCCTGAATACCCTGGACACACCACTTGGGACGAAAGGCCTGAAACTGCACTGTACCAGAACAGCTTAGATGAAAGGGAGCATCAGAGAGAGTCAGGTTAGAGTTCAGCACCTTGATAGTGAACCCCAGCGAGTGCAAAAGGTTCTGCATAGTCTGGAGGTGGGAAACGACTATCTGGAACAAGTCCACCTTCAACAGCCAATCACTAAGGTAGGTAGAGAAAGACTGGAACCTCGAGCTTCCCAGGTGAGCCACAACCACTGCCACCCCTTTTGTGGACACCTGAAGACCACTGGTACGGCCGAAGAGGAGCACAGCAAACTGAAAGTGCTCTTAGCTCACCGTGAACTGCAGGTAACGTCTGTGGGCAAGCAGGATGGGGATGTGGAAATAGGAGCCCTGCAAGTCCAGCGCTACCATCCAGTCTCCTGGGTTCAGGATGGACAGAACTTGTGCAAGTGTGAGCATCTTGAATATCTCCTTCCTCAGCAAGAGAATGAGAAGGTGCAGGCCTAGGCTAGGATGAAGGTCTCCATCCTTGGTCACCGGAAAGTAGCAGGAATAGCACCACAACTTAACTTCTGATACCTGAACCCTCTCTATGGCACCCTTGGCCAAGACAGCCAGCACTTCCTGATGGAGCAAGGAGAAGTGGTCATCCATCAACTGGTCGTAAGTTGGTGGCATTGGTGGAGGGGTACTCACAAAAGGGAGGGAGAACCACTTGGACCAGTTGCAAAAGCCAACAGTCCGATGGTACTGACTGCCAATGGCACAGGTGATAATGTACCCTGCCAGGATGGTCAGAGACATTTCCATTAATGAAGGTTGGACATTCCCTGGGGTGGTGGGGGGGGGGTTGGGGGGGGAGTCGTTCTCAGTCAGGTGTGGTGCTACAGGGCCACCAACAATGAAAACATTTCACCCAGCGAGTCCGTCATGTAGGGTACACATCATATGGTGAACTTCTGCATCTCTCCTGTCAGCAATAGCTTTGAAGAGTATGGCTTGGGCCTCTAGACCATGTTCAGCACGTGTGCAACCAAATCCTAGGTCGTATGGAAATATCATCCCAAAAGGCTTGTGGTGCAAATCTGGTGGAAGAGAACATTTTCTTTCCAAAGGTAGCCAGTCTTTTGGATTCACTATCCAGTTGAGTGGTAGGAAACGTGACTGGGTTGATCACAGAAATGAAAGCTTGGACTACCAAGCTCTTCGGGGTAGGGTACTGGGTAAGTAAGGCATCCTGAGGAGGAGGGCGATGGCGGCTGTCAATGGTTCTATGCACAGGAGCCCCTGAGCAGGGCTTGGACCAGATCCCAAGTAGGACGTCCGTAAGGACTTGATTAAATGGGATTAAGTATTCAACGGCAAAGAGTCCTGACTGAAGCAACTCTGTCAAGGCATTTGTCTTCACTGCCACTGAGAGTAGCTGAAGGTCCAAGAACAAACCATCCTACACACCACCCCAGCAAAAGAGGTGTCCTCCTCCATAGCCACCGTAGGAGGAGAGTCCAAGCCAGTGTCAAGCAAAGTGTCTAGCCTACTGGTCTCTCCCAGTTCATCATACCAGCTGTCTTCCTCATCTAAGGGATGGTGGTAACCAAAAGGATTCTCAGACACGTCCCATTCCTCTACTGCTCCAGGCCTATCACGAGTAAACGGCACTGGCTCCACTCTGGAGAGCATGGGCCCTGTCGGTGCTGGAACTGGCATCGGGTGATGCCGATCTGGCTCAGCACAGGATCCATGGGGCCCAAATGGCGCTGAGGGTGAACCTGCTGAAAGGGATCCATTGGGCCCCTCCAGAAACATGTGGGGCCCTAAGATGCTCTAGAGGGGCCTGGCCACCCAAACATGAGGAACATGTCTTCATAAAAATCTGAGCAGGGTGAGGGTCGCTCCTGCTCCCGGAAAATAAGGAAGGTGCAAACAGACTGGAGTGCTGATGCTCCAGTGCCTCGTCAGATAACTTCGACGACTGCCATGAAGTTTAACACCTCTTAGACTTCTTGGATTTTTTTGTTTTTGTGGTACATATCTGAGTTCCCCAACAACTTTGAGTGCAACAACGATCGCCGGGTGTGGCTCCACGAACCGTCCCAGGACCTTCCGCATGACCGCGATCTTGAGCTTCGTGGAGTCATTTGACATCAGACATCTATGAGCTAGAGGGATCGCTGCCTCAGCACCTTTAGATTCATGGAGTGGCAGTCCTAACAGGGCTTGGAATCGTGGTCACACTTCAAGCACCACAAACACATCAAGTGAGGGTCTGTCACAGATATCGGTCTGTAACATGCGCCATGGCTTGAAAACCAACCCGTTTCTTGGGTGACAGCCTCACACCAAAGACAAATCTGCCAGAAGAACAGGTTACTTACCTTTGGTAACAATTTATCTGGTAGAGACACATTTTAGTTGCAGATTCCTTACCTTGGAATTCCCCCAAGGTGTCAGACTGGATCTGGACACTTTTCTTCGAGCAGTCTTCTTGCGCGCTGCTAGGGGGCGTTGGTCAACTCTGCGTCCATCGTTGGCATTGTGGTCGCTGTGATGACGTCGGGATCGAATATAGGCGCCACCTCGGCAGTGACGTCAGTTTCTTTTCACGACTTTCCGCACGGAGCCATGAAGAACACTAAAGTAGTGCGCCAGAGCTAAGGCCCTAAAAGGGAAAGACCTGTCCCTAGAGATTAGTTCGCCAGCGGGGAGAATGGGTGGGTCTATACGGAATCTGCAACTAGAATGTGTCTCTACCAGATAAATCATTACCAAATGTAGCTAACTTGTTCACCTGATAAGAGACTTCTAGTTGGAGATTCCTTGTCTTAGAATAGATACCCAAGCAATACCATCCTCGGAGGAGGGCTGTGAACCAAAATCATACTAGAAAGTCCTGCAAGAGCGAACTACCAAAGTAGCTGTCTCTGCGGACCCAACTGTATAAGCAGTAATGTTTACTAAACGTGTGCAAGGACTCCCACATTGCTGCCTAACGGATGTCCAGGACAGGAAATCTGCATGCTAATGCTGTAGTAGCAGCAGTTGCTCTGGTTGAGTGAGCACGTAAACCCTCTGGAGGTTGCTTCTTTGGCAAAGAATAGCACATTTTGATGCAGAGAAGCACCCATCGTGAGATGGTACGCTTCTGCACCACCTTCTCTTGCTTCGCACCCACACACCCAACAAAGATTTGATTGTCCACCCGGAAATCTTTAGTGCGATTAAGATAGAACGCAAACGCTCTTTTTGGATCCAGGCAGTGGTCTCTCCTCCTCATGAGAAGGATCTGGGGGTGCCTAAAAAGTAGGCAAAGTGATGGATTGGCCCACGTGAAAAGGTGTGATAACCGTGGGAAGGAAGGAGGCCCTCATGCGTAGCACTAATTTGTCAGGATGTACAGACAAAAATTGAGGTTTCAAAGAAAGAGCCTGAAGCTCATTCGCTCTGTGAGCAGAGGTGATAGCCACCAGAAAGACAGTCTTGAAAGTAAGGAGCCGCAGAGAACAATTGTGTTACAGCTCAAACAGAGCACACATTAGGTAAGTGAGGACAAGACTGAGGTCCCACTGAGGCATAATAAATGGAGTGGGAGGATACAAATGTGTAAGACCTTTGAGGAATCTCCCAACAAAAGGGTATTGGAAAAGAGAAGGTTGATTTGGCAATCTAAGAAAAGCTGAGATAGCCGAAAATTAGCCTTTAAGAGTTCCCAAGGCAGAACCCTGAGAGGCTAAGGAAAGAACAAACAAAAAGACCTCCAAAAGAGGGGCAGAGAGAGGATCAGCGGTCTTGTCCGTGCACCAAGCCAAACATTTATGCCAACTACAGGCGTATACCATTTTGCTGGAGGGACACCTAGCTGCTAAGGTAACATTGCAGACTTCGGGTGGAGGGTCAAAAGCCGTCAACGGCCGCCACTCAATCGCCACGCAAGAAGGCGGAGACTGGACAGGTTCGGGTGAAGAACTGTCCCCTGCTTCTGCAACAGAAGATCCTCCCGAAGGGGCAGTCTGATCGGAGGATCTGTGGCCATGCTCAATAGCTCTGGGTACCATACTCTTCGTGCCCAGTCTGGAGCCAGAAGAATGACTTGGGCCCGGTTGTTCTTCATCTTCTTTAGAACTCTGGGAAGAAGTGGCATTGGAGGAAAGGCGTGCAGGAGTCCTGACCTCCACTCAAGACGAAAAGCAAAACTCCAATGCGCAAAACTGCTGACATTGAGCGTTCTCCGTGGAGGCAAACCGATCTAACCAAGGCTCTCCCCCCTAATGAAAGAGGCCTTGCGCCACCTCCGGATGGAGATGTCCTTCGTGATCGATTATGCATCGACGGCTGAGTTTGTCTGCTCTGGCATTCAGAGAGCCCACCAGATGCCGCAAGAGAGCGCACTGTTTTGTGGTGGGGCCTCACTTTATTTTACCTGACACTGATATTATACTTTTTAAATATACATTTTTGTTGTGATGATTGATTTACTTGATTGTATTGAAAGTCTTACTCATGCTTTCTTCCTGTGAACTTTTTGGGATGCGAGCAACGCTCCCACATTGGTCTCTGCTGCCGGGGCTGGAAGGGGCCTGTCAAGAGTCCTTCCCATTGATGGCAGAGGCAAGCTTAGGTGCCCAGGAGTCTCCAGGGTGGATTAGCGGGCTTGTCTTTTGGGCCCTGCTGATGTCGCATGGAGCAGCCATCGGCATTCAAACTGATCTGTCCGCGGGCGTGCCAAAGACAAGCCTATCTCCGCCCATCCGCGCCTGCCCAGGTCCGGGAATGCTGCCCTGTCGGGCTGGGCAGGCACACGCCTGCAGTACCCTAGATAGCTTCTGATAAATCTCACATCACTGCGCACTTGGAAGGGCAGGGAGCCGGCTAACCCGGATCAGTTACAGGGTTGGAAGTGTGTCTGTTGCGCATGGACGCCGGGGCAATTTTTCTCCTATAATGCGGTTTGCTCTGGGCTGAAAGATCTACCGGCTACTTCGAGCGACCTGGGGGCCTGCAATCTGAGTAGGTTAAAATGTGGATTGATTAATGCACGTTCCCTTATCAAACATAGTGTAGAAATTGGCTACACTATTGAAGCCTTGGCTCTAGACTGCTTGTTTATAACAGACGCATGGGCCAGGGATGATTCCGGTCCTGACTTTGCCACAGCCACTCCTGTCAGCTATGAGTCCACCAGGCTGGATAGACCAAGTAGGAGGGGAGGGGGCTGGCAGAGATTTTCAGAAATAAATTCCACTGCTTATTTGAACCTATTAATACCAGCCCAGAGATATGTGAATGTGCCTTTAAGCTTCGCCATAAGAACCTTTTCTGGCTGGAGGGCCTTTTGATTTATCGGCCCCCAGGACCTAAAAGTTATTTTCTATCGTACTGATCCTCTACCACTGAACAGTCAATTATGACCTCCAAATGAATTGTGCTAGGTGACTAACTTCCACCTAGAGGATAAGCTGGATAGTGCTACTGTCACTTTACTTGACCTCATGACTAACTTTGATTGGGACCTGAAGGTCGCATCAGTGACCCACCAGGCCGGTCATACCCTGGGTGGTATTTATTACAACAGTTGTCCTCTTGCCGAGAACCTAGCCCTTGACTGGTCCGATCATCATCATCTGCTGTTTATTGTGGTAGGGAGGAGGGATCGGACCCTCCTCCCCCCAGCTGCCAAGAAGGTCAGAAATTGGGGAACAATTGGAGAGCAAATGTTCACGCAAGTTGAGAGGTATGCACATGGGATAAGGGAAGCAGTGGACTACACTGCAACCTTAAGAAAGGTTAGATCGATGGTCAGTAG
Organism: Pleurodeles waltl; assembly: GCF_031143425.1. Lineage (NCBI taxonomy): Eukaryota > Metazoa > Chordata > Amphibia > Caudata > Salamandridae > Pleurodeles > Pleurodeles waltl. The sequence continues at coordinate 1,404,551,263 of NC_090447.1, read as the reverse complement.
AAGAGGCTTGACCCCATAGTGCACTAAGGAACTTAAGGATCTTCAAATACTATATAGACGCCAGCAGCGAAGATGGAAACTTGAACGGAGCTTAGAAGAGAGCTAAACTAATGGCAGTGCTTGGGAACTATAAACAGGCAGTTAGGAAAGCCAAATTGGACTTTTATGGTCTTAAAATCAAGGAAGCAATTAATGTACCCAGAGAACTCTTTAAGGTGGCTCGCTCTCTTGCCTCCCACAAGCCACTTCTTCCAACTCAGGGAATTCCCAAGCCTTCTGCGGTACAGTAACTGACTTTTTCAAAAATAAAGTCCTTCAGATTCAAGCAAATTTTACTCAGCATCCCTTGGAACTGGTCTCAGATGAACCCAGTGGCTGGAGTAGAGAGACACCGCGGAGCCTCACTTACTCAATCACCCCTTTTTTGTTGGCCTACAGAATTTAATATTTTCTGTCAGAGATCAGGTCAGGATCTCTGGATGATCCCTGCCCCCCTAAAGTTCTTTGGTTGGCCCCAGTCCTCAATTCCCAGGAACTAGAAATGACTTATCGGGAGGTGCTAGACACTAAGCTTTTCCCTCCCTCCTGGAAAGAGGCGATTGTGATTCCTCTTAAAAAGAAACCAGGGGCTAATGATCTGAAGAATCTCTGCCCTATTTCTTTATTAATTACTCCGGCTAAGATTTTAGAAAAACACCTTAACAACGAACTTGCCCACTATCTTCAGGAGAATGGATGTCTAGACCCCTCCCACCATGGGTTAGGAAAATCACAAAGCACAAAATCGGCCCTTATTGCCACCTTGGATTCGATCCGCCGGCTGGTCGACCAAGACGGAGGAGCCATTCTTGCATTATTAGATCTCTCAGCAGCATTCAATACCATATCCCCTCAATTGATGATGCTACGCCTTAACCAGGCAGGAGAAAGAGATGACGCGCTGGGGCATTCTGCGCTCTTTTCTGAGTGGGCGATCCACCATTTTGAGCTGTGGGAATTTCAGAGCCTCCCAGTTTCAACTTCCTTGTGGTGTCCCACAGATATCCTCACTCACTCCTAGCTTGTGTGACCTGTATGTGGCAACATTGGCCGAATTGATCTGCACCTTTGTTTTTCAGGTTTCCTCATCTGCTGACGACACGCAGCTTATTATACTGATCAAAACTGGGAGGAGATTGCAGATATGTTCTATAAATGCATGGATGAGGTAAACAAGTGGATGAGAGACAACTGGTTGGAAATGAACAGAGAAAAACAGGTTATATTGTTTGGTTCAAACAGTGCTGGTGGCCTCAAGCTTGTGGAGGACCTGCCTTCTCCACTACCTGTTGACAAAAACTTAGGGATTTTGTTTGACAGCTCCCTGACATTTGATTCACAGGTTACTCAAACCACCAAAAACTGTTTCTGGTTGATCAAAACCCTTCAGAAAATTCTACCCTTCCTCCCCAAGGACCTCAGGACTCTGGTGGTATTGGCTTTGGTTATTTCCAAACTTGATTATTGCAATGCCTTACTGTTAAATATAAGTCAAGAATCCCTTCATAAGTTGCAACTCATCCAGAACACGGCAGCTCATTTAGTGCTGGACCTCCCACGGACAGCATCTGCAAGTGAGAGCCTCAGACAGCTGCATTGGCTGCCCATGAGCAAGTGTATTTACTTTAAAGCTCTCTGTCTTACCTATAAGACGTTACATATCCAAGGCTCCAAATATCTATGTTCCACCTTAAGGTGGTACACACCTAATTGCCGCTTAAAATCAGCCAGCCTACACCTGGCTGCGGTCCCCCCCCTGCAGGAAATCTAAATGGAGCAACAAGGCTTTCTCATTGTAGCTGCCAAGCTGTGGAATGTTCTTCCGCCTCATTAGGAAATTAGAAGCTTTCCTACCTTTCCCGAAACAGCTCAAAACCTGACTTTTTGCCCTATGATTTGCCCTACACTCTGGCCGCTTTGTCTGCTCCTTTCTATTTGGCAGCGCTTCAATGCTACAGCTGGAATGTGCTTCAGAAATAAAATGCACATACAAATGTTGAACCACCAGAGAAATGCCCTAATGTGCCAGCCATGTACAGAGACGCAGCGCATCTTGACAAAGGGTCCAGGACCCCACACCGACCTGTTTGCTGCAGTACCACAAGGCGGTGGTGTTGTCTGAACAGCTGCACCACTTTCCCTTTGACAGAAGGGAGGAATGCTTTCAAAGCAAGTCTGATCACCCGGAGCTCCAGCGGGCTGATGTGAAGTCAGGACTCCGCCAGAGACTAGAAGCCTCTGATCTCCACCTCTCTCTTGTGGCCGCTGTAAGGAAATGCCTCCTTGGCATGGCTACCCCCTGACGTTTTGCCTTTGCTGATGCTAAGTTTTGATTGAAAGTGTGCTGGGACCCTGCTAACCAAGCCCCAGCACCAGTGTTCTTTCCCTAAACTGTACCTTTGTTTCCACAATTGGCACAACCCTGGCACTCAGATAAGTCCCTTGTAAATGGTACCCCTGGTACCAAGGGCCCTGATGCCAGGGAAGGTCTCTAATGGCTGCAGCATGTCTTATGTCACCCGGGGGACCCCTCACTCAGCACATGCACACTGCCTCACAGCTTGTGTGTGCTGGTGGGGAGAACATGACTAAGTCGAAATGGCACTCCCCTCAGAGTGCCATGCCAACCTCACACTGCCTATGGCATAGGTACAGCCCTAAGGCAGGATGCACTATACCACAGGTGTGGGCATATGTGCATGAGCACTATGCCCCTACAGTGCCTAAGCAAAACCTTAGACATTGTAAGTGCAGGGTAGCCATAAGAGTATATGGTCTGAGAGTTTGTCAAACACGAACTCCACAGTTCCATAATGGCTACACTGAAATCTGTGAAGTTTGGTATCAAACGTCTCAGCACAATAAATGCACACTGACGCCAGTGTGCAATTTATTGTAACATGCACCCAGAGGGCATCTTAGAGATGCCCCCTGAAAACATACCCAACTTCCAGTGTAGGCTGACCAGTTTCTGCCAGCCTGCCACACACCAGACATGTTGCTGGCCACATCGGGAGAGTGCCTTTGTCACTCTGTGGCCAGGAACAAAGCCTGTACTGAGTGGAGGTGCTTCTCACCTTCCCCTGCAGGAACTGTAACACCTGGCAGTGAGCCTCAAACGCTCACCCCTTTTGTTACAGCGCCACAGGGCATCCTAGCAAGTGGAGATGCCCGCCCCTCCGGCCATTGCCCCCACTTTTGGCGGCAAGGCTGGAGGAGATAATGAGAAAAACAAGGAGGAGTCACCCACCAGTCAGGACAGCCCCTAAGGTGTCCTGAGCTGAGGTGACCCCTGCCTTGAGAAATCCTCCATATTGTGTTTGGAGGATTCCCCCAATAGGATTAGGGATGTGCCCCCCTCCCCACAGGGAGGAGGCACAAAGAGGGTGTAGCCACCCTCAAGGACAGTAGCCACTGGCTACTGCCCTCCCAGACCTAAACACACCCCTAAATTCAGTATTTAGGGGCACCCCAGAACCTAGGAAACTAGATTCCTGCAACCTTAACAAGAAGGACTGCTGACCTGCAGCACTGCAGAGAAGACAGAGACGACAACTGCTTTGGCCACAGCCCTACCGGCCTGTCTCCCAACTTCTTAGAAAACTGCAACAGCGACGCATCCAACAGGGACCAGCGACCTCTGAAGCCTCAGAGGACTGCCCTGCACCCAAGGACCAAGAAACTCCCGTGAACAGCGGCTCTGTTCAAAATCCTGCAACTTCTTTGCAACAAAGAAGCAACTTTAAAGACTTCACGTTTCCCGCCGGAAGCGTGAGACTTTCCACTCTGCACCCGACACCCCTGGCTCGACCTGCAGAAAACAAACACTTCAGGGAGGACTCCCCGGTGACTGCGAGCCCGTGAGTAACCAGAGACGACCCCCCTGAACCCTCACAGCGACGCCTGCAGAGAGAATCCAGAGGCTCACTTACCTCCCCCAGGAACTGTTAATTTTTGCACTGTGTCCACTTTGAAAATAGCTTATTGCCATTTTTACAAAGACTGCATGGGATATTGCTTTTATTCAAAGTTCCTAAAGTATCTAAAGTATTACTTGTAAATCTTGAACCTGTGGTTCTTAAAATAAACTAAGAAAATATATTTTTCAATATAAAAACCTATTGGCCTCGAGTAAGTCTGAGTGTGTGTTCCTCATTTATTGCCTGTGTGTATACACCAAATGCTTAACACTACCCTCTGATAAACCTACTGCTCGACCACACTACCACAAAATAGAGCATTAGAATTATCTCTTTTTGCCACGATCTTACCTCTAAGGGGAACCCTTGGACTCTGTGCACACTATTTCTTACTTTGAAATAGTATATACAGAGCCAGCTTCCTACAGGGGTGCAGAAGGGAACGCGCCAGATGACGAAGATGCCTGAATGACCAAGCTCTCAGGTGTGAGGTGTGAGGTGAGGAATTTAGGGACGTCCATACAGCATTGCCCTCGGGCTGAGGGTGTGGGTATCTGGACGTGAAGTTTTGGTATTTTGAGTTTTCTGCAGTGGCGAAGAGATCTATTTCTGTTGTTCCCTATAAGTGAAAGTATAGGTGAAGTACTTGTGGGTGAATTTCCCATTATGGACGCGTTGCTGCCTCTGGCCTAATATGTCCGCTATTGACTGTCCATTCCTGGGAGATATTCTGCCAGTAATTGAATGAGATTGTGAATCACCCATTTCCTGATTGTCTGAGCTAGAAGGGACAACTGAGATGAGTTTTCCCCTCCCCGTTTTTGCAGATAATACATTATTGTCATATTGTCTGTACAGACTAACACCACCTTGGAAGGAATGACTTGAGTGCTAGAAAGACTGCTAGCAATTCCAAATAAGTGATGTGATAATTCTGTTGAATGGGATTCCATTTCCCTTGTACAGTGAGGTTGTTAAGGTGAGATCCCCAACCCATCTGTCATGCATCTGTTGTGAGAGTGATCAGAGGCACAGGGTCCTGAAAGGGCCATCGTTTTGAAAGGTTGGTGGGATTCCAACATTGCAGAGGGCAGCAAGTCTGGTGGACCAACAATACTAGATCCTGAAAATGACCCTGTGACGGAGACCACTGACAAAAAGGGCATGCTGCAGTGTACGCATGTGTAGTGTTGTATGGGGAACGATGTCTATGCAGGAAGCCATCATCCCCAACAGTTGCAACACTAGCTTTACTGTGAAAGTATGATTCCCTTGTAATTCAGTGATGAGATTTTGAAAAGCTTGAATCCTTACTGGGTTTGGATATGCCTGAGTGTTCAGAATTGCTCCCAGATAAGGCTGTATTGGTGAGGGTTAAAGATGAGATTTGAGGTAATTTATTGTAAATCGCAAATTGTGTAGATTTACTGTGTACTGAGTGTGTTGCTGGCATGTTTGAATGGTATTGGCTTTTATTAGCCAATCGTCCAGATATGGGAAAACGTATGTGTGTGTTGTCTCTTGAGGAATGCTGCTACTACCGCCAAGCATTTTGTGAATACTTTTGGGGCTGTTACCCCTAATGGCAGTACTTTGAATTGGTAATGCTTCCCTGCAATGACAAATAGTAGATATTTGCTGTGTGCTGGATGTATGGGAATATTGAAATAAGCATCTTTGAGATCTAATGCGGTCATGAGAGAGTTTGTGAAAACGAGGAGTAATGTTTGGTGGAGTGGAAATGAGTTCTAGACAATAGCCATGTTGGATAATTGATAGAAACCACTGGTCTGTGGTGATGCTGTACCATCGTGGATAACAATTTACCAGTCTTCCTCCCACAGGAGATGTATGCGCTGTGAGAATTTGTAGAAAGTCACTGTTTTGTAGCAGAGGAAGGACTTCTAGAAGTAGATGTTTTACCTCTTCCTCTATTGTTTGAGCCTCTATATGATCCTCTAAAGGAATCTCTATTATATAAATGTGTTCCTTGTTTTTGTTGTGAGGCGGAAGGCTCTGTGACTGATGTTTTGAAACCACCTCTAAATTGTGGCCTACGAAAGGTACCCCTAGTGGGTGTAGTGTATAACTCACCCATGGCTTTAGCTGCTTCAGAGTCCTTTTTTTGGTTTCTCTATAGTGGTATCCACCTCTGGGTCAAATAGAGGCTTTTTATCAAAAGGCATGTTCCATACTGCTTGTTATATTTCAGGTTTAAAACCTGAGCACCTTAGTCATGCATGCCTTCTTATAATCACACTAGTGTTAACCACATATACTGCTGTGTCGGATGCATCAATGGCACATCTAATTGAATTATCTGAGAGGGCCTGTCCCTCTTCTACTATCCCCTGCCCTCTTTTTTTGATGTTTTTGTGGAAGATATTGTAATAATTCTTCCATTTCATCCCAGTGGGCCCATCATACCTCGCCAGGAGTGGTTCAGAATTTTCAATTCTCCTATGATTAGCAGCTTGAGCAGCCACTCTTTTGCCCACTGCATCTAGTTATTTTTTACTCTCCTTATTTGGTAGAGGAGCATCCCCTGTGGATTGACTATTACCACGTTTTCGTGCCTCACTGACCGCTATGGAGTCAGGTGGTAGTTGTGTTTTTATAAAAGTTGGATCAGAGGGTGCAGATTTATATTTTTTTAATCTACCCTTGGAGCAATAATCCTTGCTTTAACAGGTTTTAAATATCATTAGCATGTCTAAGCATGCCTGGAAGCATAGGTAGAAATTGGGAGTCTTTGTGTGTACTTGTTAAAGTATTGAATATTCCTCTTCAATTGGGTCTGTATGTAGCTTCACATTATGCTATGCAGCTGCTCTAGCTATGACTTGGTTGTGCGCAGTGGTATCCTCAGGGGGAGATGGCCTAGCTTGATATAAGTCCAGGTCATTGGATAAAATGGGATCAGGATCATATAGATCCGATGGGTCTGCATCCTGCTGAACATCGCTTAAATCATCCCTATGAGGTGATAATGATGATACTTGTGGAGAGGACTGTGTATGAATAGAATATGGAGCTGATGGTGGTGGTGGAGTGGAAGGAAGTACAGTAGAATGAATTGGTGAAGGCAGAGGTTGTTCTGGAGTCTTGTTCTTTTCTTTGGAGATACTTTTAGGGGAAGGCCCAACGTCCAAAGTCTCTTGAAATGGGAGTATCCTTTTCATTGGAACAGGAGGAGAAGTTCCTTCCTGTTCCTTTTTGTATTTGAAGCTTGCACGGTTTAGCGTCCATTACTTCAAGTATCTGCTCTGTAAAAGATGACTCCACTGTTGTAACTGCAGAATGTTTAGTCACTACAGTTTTCGGTTCCCCGAGACCTTTGATACCGAATGTTTTACTCAAACCGAAAATGTCAGCTCCGAAATGGATGGTAATTTTTTCAGCTCCAAAGTGGATATGTCAGATTTTTGGCTCAATACCAAAACAGATTGGGATGTCTGTTTGGTCGGTGCCAAATGCATTTTGGTCTTATGTATTTTCAGTGCCGAACCAGATGGTGGGGCATTCAAATGCATTTTTCGGCTCCTACCATGGCCCAGGGGCAGTGGAGGACCAACCACCAATGCAGAAGTCTTTTTGAAAGTCTTTATTTGGTGCGATGGTGCGATGTACTCACGTACAGCGCCAGTGGGATGGATTGGCTCTCGACATCTGAATCGGAGTCTCAAATCGAGAAGGCTGTGTGGTGCCCTATTTCTTCCAAAGCACGCTCTTCTCTGAAGATTTTGGGTGTGTTGTCTGTTTTCAACCCCATTTCTAGTTGACGTGCTCTTCGGTCCCAGAGGGTCTTCTTTGACTGAAAAGATCTACAGGCGGCACAGGTCTCTTCTTTGTGATCTGGAGACAGGCACAAATTACACACCAAGTGTTGACCTGTGTAGGGAAACTTGGAGTGACACCAAGGACAGAACCGAAACGGAGTTCGTTCCATCACCCTATTATTCTCCGACTACAGTTGTCGAAGTAGGCCCAAAAAGGGCATGTGAGCATCTGAGGGCATTAAATCTAACCGGACGATAAAAATCGGATCGACTACTAAGAGTACAGAATACACAATTGAAAACTATACCGACGTTGACAGAGAAGTGGAAATAAAGTTCAGAAGATACTGAACCAAGATTCACCTGAGCAAGAGGAAATACGTCCGAACCAGACAGCAGGAAAAAACTATCTTACAAAGGGCTTGATGCCCATGCACAGTATTAATGAGAGGAGGATTCACTCGATCTCGTAACTCGAAAATATTCTTCTAAGAAAAAACAAGTTGTAACATTCTGAGCCCAACACTAGATGGTGGATTTATGCAAAGCATTTATATCTACAGCCACACGTGCCATTGAACACCCTTGTTTCAAGCAGTTATGATCAACGGTTATAATTTTGGCATTAAACCAATTCTACTCATTGTCTACTTAAATCTCCATAGCACTGATAAGAAATTGACAGAAAAAGCCTTTGTGAAGCACTCAACAACCTCATTTGTAGATTAGTAACATGTGAGATCATGTTGACTGGAGACTTTAACATGACCAATCTGGGTAATCTATCACTTCATACATAGTCAACTGCCATGGACTACCTTGCAAGGAAAAGGAATGACTGCGTAAACATTTATAGTTTTACTTCATTACAAGATTTTCAGACGTCCAAAAGGCTGTCTCATAAACATATACAAACATCTATTGGGCCTTTCTAGAATGGACTACACCTTTGTGAGCAATCTCCTACTTGAGTCACACAAGTACTTCACAGTAGCAGTGTGGCCTCAAAGTGATCATTATCCATCAAGAATGAAATTTCAACTTGAGCACCCAACTGCAGAACAGTTGAGTCACTCAGCACCTTGTTGGGGGCGGGGGGGCAAAGAAATGTCTTACTGAGGAGGCCAATGTGGGAGCAAATTTTGTTTTATAAGTGGAACATTCAGCCAAATAAATGCTTTGAATGAGCCTTCAAAGGGCAAATATTTTCAACAACACTGGGACCTAATATCAGATTCACTATACAATGACTTAAAGGGAAGGGGAACCATAATCTAGCAGCAACTAAAAAGCCAGGGATATTTAACCCATGGTATAGCATTAATATAAAAGTAGTAAGTCAAACCTAAGAACAGCTGTTACAACTTAAAAGGACAAGACAAACACAGCCACTGAACAGCACTTAAGAAGTACAAACAAAAGCTTACTGCATTCTCCTGTGGTCAACAAAGGCAAAACACTAAGTCTGAATGGCTACATGTTTACACCTTGCAAGGCCATAACAAAAGGGTTACATTTTGTAAGTATGTCCACTTATTAAATAAAAAAATCCTGCATCAAAGGAATGATGTTCCCACAGCAAAGTGGACTGAGTATGTCCACAGGCTCTACATGCAGGGGACCAGTATCTGTGAAAATGCGGGTTTGAACTTGAAGTCTGAGCCATAAAAAATAAATTAGCTTGATGTTCACAAAGTGCTGAAATCAATCTGAGAACGGGTCACCTGGCCCCAGCGGTGTATCAGGCTCCCCTTTCAGAAATGGCAGTGCTTTGGGCAAATCATCTAACACCTCTCTAGCAGGAATGTATACAAACTTCCGTAAGTGCTGCAGTCCTGGGGAGGCACCATCTTACCCCCAATTTGCAAGAAAGACAATACATTTCCAGCAACTTTCACACTATTAGATTCAGAGTCAAAAGCTTATGCAAAAGTTTTATTACATGACTTAGAGGATTGGGCTTCAAGAGAGCACCTAATTCCTATTTATCAAACAGGATTTAGGCAACAGGATTCCACCATAGATGACATAGTTGTGTTATCTTACATGGCCTATTGCTCTTCTTTGCACGTCCGCCCACCTCCCTTTGTATGTCTTGTATATTTTACCGCAGCCTTTGGCAGGGTGGACCAAAATAAACTCTGGGCTAAGCTTGCAAACTGGGTCATTCCCTATGCCAGATAATCCTTACATACGGAAAGGGCCATGATAAGCCTTCAAGGTTGGACTCGAACGCAAAATGTTTCCACTCCCAACCATTCAGGAAGTGGAACAATCTGGGTTGGAGTCCAACCTCGAAGGCTTATCTTGGCCCTTTTCTGTACTTTGTATATTTGATTTGCACTCTACCTCCACACAAAGTAAGGATTATCTGGCACTTAGTTGGGTGCACCTCTGTTGTAACAGACAGACACTGCAGGTCTTTGACGCCTTACTTGGCATGTCCCCTGAGACAAAGTTACTTTCGAACACTGCCATCTTTACTTATGAGGTTTTGGCAAATGCTTCTAGATGCACAGCTACGTATAGTCGCTACACGGAAGGACCTTTCCTGATACTACAGCAACTTATTTTACTATTTTTCTATCTGATACTCAGGGTACTTTTTTTACATCACTAGAAATTTCAGCCTAGAAAAAGTCTAAGGGACAAAACACGTGTCGGCTGCTGTATTGTGAGGACACTGTTATACTCAACCACATTGGACTGGAAAACAAACCAACACTTCGATGAAGCATGGCTTTGTTACTATTGGACTTATTATATACTACTTTCATTGTGCTTAGGTATCTTCTAAGCTTTAGTCTTCAATACCTGAGTGCACAGGCCTTTTTTACTTGGATGGTGTCTTGAATAACCCACAGGCAGTGGCTGTTTGTATGGCTGCTGTGAATACTATTGTGGGTGTACCTGCTGATATTGCAAGTAACAGCACCCTGGACTCACCTGTGTCCCTAGGTTTCAAAAATGAAAAAAGAATCCAAATTTCCACTTGCTTGGTACAGAGTAGGGATGCTCTAGGCCCCTGGGAAACGAAAAGACTTGGGATTCTAGGAGTGGAGGTACAGTCCGATGCTTGGTAGGCTGCCCAAACTTCAAAACTGTTTTCCAAAAAACAAGAAAAAAAATCCCCAGAGTTTTATGAGCCATCGTGAAGGAGGGAAGAGGAGGATGGGTTAGATTGGGGGTAAAAACCCAAGTCTGTACCACCCACATTCCAGGGAGGCAGAGCGACTGCTGGGCACATTTTCTGATGGGGACACGGCCTGATGCAGATTTGGCTAATTTTCCTTCATGTCCAATGGGATTTCAGGCCCAGTAAACCAGGAGGCTGCAGAAAGATATTTAGGCCCGATGCCTGGGTGGGCCACCCCTAGTCCCCGGTGTCTAGTGGTCTTTCTGACCTGGGAAGGGCAGGGGCAGTTGGGGCTTGACTTCCTCCCAGTATATGTTTATCTTCAGCACCTTTATCACCACATTTTCTAACTCTTTTGTATAAACTGAGAAGGGACAATCCTCTTTGTCTAATGTTCTTGGGGATCTAGTAGTAACATGAAAAACAGGTACAAATGTACCACATGTTTTCTGTTTGGTTAAATTTGAAAAACACAGTTTAGCCATATGATGCACAGATATGATCAAAGAACCCTGTGATGAGGACTGTTTTACTCAATGATATCTGAAAAGTAATTAAGGCATTTCCAAAAATAAAAATCCAAGAGTACTCAAACGCCTGGTGTGATCCTTTAATGAGACTGACTGCTTGCAAATGGAGAAAGCAAGCCAATATGTATGGCTTAACCATCCTATTCTCCAGTCAAGGAAGAATCAAAATGTTTGTGACAGTGTCACTTACATCAATATTTACTTACTATGGTCTATTTCCCTAAATGGCCATTAAACCCTAGTAGTAGCCAAATCTGGATAGTTGCAGAAACTGTCTATTTGAAAATGTGACAACTGAAATGCCCAGACGCTTGGCTCAAATAATTCAGTCAGACAGCAGAAATGGACATTCAGTAGTGTGGCAATCACCCTTAAGTTATACTACAATGCTAGAATCCTGACAGAACGGAGGGGCAGACTCTTGTATCTTTCATTTCACTGACGGCTATCATACAATGTATGTGGTGTGAAGAAAAAATACTTGTATGTGTCATTAACTACACATTTTTCTCTTTAAGCTACAAGTGTTAATATGTTAAGCACAGGTGGTTTATGTCTTTGCAACAGTAAATGAACAGGAAAAACAAAGTTTGCTTTACTTTTTTGTTGGATTACAAATGTAATACTAATTTAACATTTTTTGATAACAACACAACAACTTTGCTTAAAAGTAAATTCCCAAAACCGTAAATATCTAACAGGCATATACCCCTGACACCAATATATTTTTATATAAAGGTATAACTTGACTTAAATTCTGTCTGTATTTCAAAGTCCAGCTGTATTCTGGAAAAATTAGAGTGCATCCACAAACTCGTAGGCTTCTGGGTATTCACAAATGTTTTGCAATTAGTTTCGCACCTTAAACAGGTTTGCAGATTTACTGCTGTCAGGGTCACAACTAAATCATTATGTAAGTGAAATTAAAGTGAATGTGGAGAGAAAGCTGCCTAGAAGTGATGGGAATCCAAGATAAAAACAGTTTTGGAGTTCTTCCAGATTCACATGCCATGTATTATTCCACCATCTAGTGTTTGGTTCATGAAGGTTTCCTAATCATTTTTTAGGTTGAGCATTGCAGTGCATAAGCGCTGCTTTTCCGACGTGTTGGTAAGTATCTGGGCTTTTAACAACGCCCATCACTACCACTCGTTTGTGGGCTTGCCCTTCAAAAAATACTTTGATGACATTGGTAAATGGTTTACCTTTGTCCCTCCCTCGGGAGGTTTTGTGACCACCCTGGTCATCGTCCCTGTTACATGGCGAATTGCACTTTTGCCGATTAGTTTAACTGCAAGCAAACCTTTTTTCCTTTTGTGTGTTTTCACGCTGATGCTCACGGCGGCTGTAGCGCTGTGAATCTGCTCCCTTATGTGAAACTGTTTTACTTTTAATTTTCAATTTATGTGGCAAGAAAAGTCCAGTTAGGAGTTTACAACATTAATAGCTGTAACTCGAGCAGATGCGAGACCCGTTGCTTGTTTTTTTTAGGTCTCAGCTAGACCGCGCATGTACTGCTGCTTCAAGACATTTTTTCAAAAGTGACTTGGAAGTCACCCATTACTTACAGTTTGTAAGCTTAATCACCACTGTCATTTGCTTGTGTCCTGTTGGTCAGCTGCAGTAGGCTTCCTTTATCTTCGTGACTTTGCCCCTCCCTCGGAACAGGGACTCACTACTTGTGTCCTTCCACTGCTCACAATGCTTACGTGCTACATTTTTCTTTGGGTTAAGCAGCACTCTACCAGACTGCAGCGTTTTCTGCTGACCAACTTCTGTACTTCTCTCCCATCTGTGTCCACCCAAACTAGCCCCTGTTGCTTGGCCCCACCTGCCCATCTTTCATTGATGTCCGTGCTTTTACCTGCCTGTAAGTCCCCCTTCCACTGATGTGTATGTTGTTGCTTGCTCCTCCCTCCCATCCTCCAATTTTGGTGCTCCCCTCACGCCTCCCTCCCACCCCCTTCATGTCTGTGCTGCCCCCGGCCCTTCCTTACACTCTCCACTGTCCATCTTCCCTCCTAGTCCCACCTTTCCATTCTCCATTGTTCGTGCTGCTCCCGCCCCCAATCATCCTTTCCCCCCTGTTGCCTGCTGAATCGCCCTCATTATTATATAAACCAAAAATCCAATACCATGCAGCCAGCACTGACGCGTCACAATGCTGTTTTCCGATCCTATATATTGTCAGTTTTGCCTGTCAAACGTGCCTTCCCTCTCTCTGTGTTGCCTGCCTCCTCCTCCCAACCCTCATAACAAAGAAAAAAAATGCACTATGACACAGCCAGCGCTGGCAGCTTCATAACATTTTGTTTTTTTGTTTGGATGAGAGACAAAGGCGGAGCAGACATATGGTTGGAGGTGGCTAACTGCGCACCCAGTTTTCAAAGAAGCTGCAGTTCTTAAATTTTGTTATACAATGTCCCAACATAATGCATGCTTTGTTTGCAGATCAAACTCTTAGCACCTTGTGCACAAAACCTGGCATTTCCAGTAAATTAATATGCATTTTAAAACCAATTACCATGAAAATGTGTTCAACTAGATTTTTCTAAACATAGCCTATTGCTGCAAACACCGAAACAATCCAAGCCTTGGTGGTGCTTTACAGGAACTAAACACAAGAGTTGTGGAAACAAGCAACAGATGACACATAAGCTCCGAGCAATGGACACAATATTGAGAACCATCAAACACTGTTCAGTATGTTTTGCAAAAGGCTCTCTAATATCTCCTTCATCTAGGACGGGTTTGTGCTTTGTTTACTAGAAGGAATGGATGTGGTTTGTTAAGTTTTTAGTACACCAGGGTTTTAAGTGTGCCAGATCCCTCTGGGTCTCAGACCCGGTAGCAATTTAAAACAGGCATTGAAACAGGTCTCTTTTGGGCCCTGTTTCCATTTCCTTAACTTTTCATGCAAACACATAGATTGCTTCCAGAATAATGAAAGTAAAAAAACATTGTGGTAATTCATGTTGTTCCTGTTTATATTTCTCATGCTTTGTGGGAGTCATTTTGATGACTGGCCTGAACCTCTGTCTATTCCCTTCACCCTGGCTCGAAAACAATGTCTTGGAAGCTCCCACTGAGCTAATGAGATTTGCAGTTCTAAGGGTTCACTGCTTTGGGAAGCTGTTTGCTGTTTTTGTAAAGATGGACTTTTTTTTTTACAGTCTCTTTGGTGCTACTTTTTTCAAAGGATCCTCTACAGCTTGTAGGACTCCCATAGGTACTGCAGTATCATTTTCCGTTTTCCAAATGCTCTAAAGACTCTCCTACAGCATAATTAAATAGCTTGCCCCCTCTAAACAAAGTGTTTATGATTGCAGATTGTACTCTGGGTTTGAATCCAGAGATTCTACGTAAGAGTACCTTCCCAAGATTGCGACGGTGCACAACTGCCTGGTGAATCAGCAGAACCTAGGGATGAATTTGGGCAGATGTTGGCAAGCCTTTTCCTCCTGTATCATAGATTTTGCTCTTAAGCTCGTCAGGGAGATTCTACACGAGTTATCCTATTTTTTCCTACTGTTGGTGGACATACCTACTGAACAGTGTTGGAGCTGGCTTGTTCTTCTGCAGCTGGCATTCTCTCCATCACTCTACCTTCTACACCCATCCTGTTGCTACTTTTAACTGGAGAAGCACCCCTTGATTGGGCGCATTAGCACTTTTATGAGAGGCTGTGACAATCGGAGAGTCCACCAGCACAGTTATTTATTGCAATTCCTGCATAGAGGCTTTAGGCTGCTTCATCCTAGGTCTTACTGCCTTAGAGGATGGCGTATTCTCTCAAGGCCTCACTCCCTTGCCACATACTGCTTGACAGCATTAGAAAAAAATGACTTCTCTTCAGCTTTGCCAGAAGCATTTTTAAAAGCAAGCAGGATTCGGTCTCCTCTACGTTCAACTATATGCCACAGGTAACAGTCCCCTTCGCCAGTGAATGGCACAAGGTGATATCATCTAGTGGGAATGGCCTAGATGTACAAGAGTCACTCTACTCTTGTGGAAAAATCTGATTCCACATTGTGACCAATAACTCCATTCTGGCTGTCCTCCTCTAGGCGCATCTTTGATTCATGCCTAATGACATTATCTTGAAGCTTTTACAGCTTAGGAGTTGATGGGGTAAATTCTTCCTCCTGTTATATCCCTGTCTTTTTTGGGGGTCTTTGTGCTTTAAAGAGAATTTTAAGTCCCTCAAGGCTCCCTTGAATTGTTTTATATCTCACCTACAAAGACGCTTTTTGCTGTCTGTCGGCAAAAGAGACTTTTGAACCATCCCAAAATCTAACAATAACCCTTGAACCCATCCACTGTTCACCAACTATTCACTTTATTGTCACTCATTTCCTTGCTTCTTATTTGACAGCTTGCCTTTCCCTTCTTGTATTTCTCCCTCCCCTGGAGCACAGCGTATTTAACATCCTTTTGACTGGCTTACTTGTATCCTATGACAGTTCACATTTAGGAAACTACTCCTTTTTGTTCACGCACTCCATCAGGGTGCATATCTTTTCTTGCTTTCATTGCTTCTTTTCTCCAATACTGACACCACGTGTCCGGAACTGCTCTCTGCGGCTACTTGCTCTATTGCTCCTGTACTGCTACTGCCATAGCCGCCTGCCATCCCATGCACTTAATGTTGTTCCCTCCTATTATCCTTTAATATTTTTCTTCAATCCCCTCACCCACTCGCCATCTGCTTCCCCCACTGCACCTCATTGCTTCCCCACCCTTTGCTGTCCTTTGCATAATATTTGCATTTTCTTTTTAGGGCGGTTAGCCATTATCCGTGTTCTATAAAGAGCTTTTGTGCAAGTAATATGTATTTATTTTTTATTTACTAATCCAAGTTCCATCCTAAACCTAGCAGCCGCTAACAGCAGTTGTGGCATCACACCTAGTGACCTAGGTGTGATGCCACAACTTTTTTGGGCCAATGTTGTTCAGCATGTGCAAAAACGATTTTATTTTTACCAACGCTGCACTGCATTGGCAAAAAGCACTAGGAAAACCAATTGATCAAAAAGGCGCACTCTACAGCCTTCACCAATGGTTATTTCTTTTGGAGCAGTGCTGCCATTTCTGCTTCGAGATACCATTTTTGTATGTTGACTGTCTCTCTCAGTTCAACACTGTGGCTTTCTTTTTTTATTGGGTGGAGGTTTTCTGTTTCCCTCTTTCTAAGGTCCTTCATCTTTAATCCTTCTAATGTCGATGCCCTTTCAAATTCAACCCAAGCATGAAGGTGTGTACGCTCTGGTGACTGTCAACTTCGATCCAGAGGTCTCCTTTACATTTGGAGCTGATTCGACTGCTGAATATTTCACCATTGACAGCTGAAGCACAGCAGGACTAAACTTCTGCATCATAAGAAATGTTTCTACAGCAAGGTCCACAATGGCCTTCAGGATACTGAAAGGTTAACGTTGAAGCCTAGGCGAGCCCCCGTAGCCTTTTCAGTCCTTTGCTCTTTATCTGGAAGTCTGAGGCCTTTCAGTGAGAACTGTTCTTCCTGTGCCTTGGGAAACTGTGCCCAGCACTGTTTCGCCTGTACTTTTAGAGTTTTGAGCAAAAAAGCATCACACGTCGTGCAACTTTTGGATGGATGGTCGTTAGGTAGGCATGGACGTAAGACTTTATTCATGTCATTTTGTGACACAATTAGGTGACACTGTGGACTGAATCTAAACCGCATGTTTTCCATCTGTTCTGACATGTAAAAAACTGGCAAGATCATGGGTTTCCAGCTATGTGTTATCTGACTCACTGCAGTTTAAGCACAATAAAAAAAAAACATCTCTTTAGGTCTTCAATGCTGTTCTTTAAACATCCCGATTTTGTGGTGGCAATGTCTTATTCTGGGCATCGACGTTTGTCAAAATGTTCCTTTGGTGTTTCCAGTGTTCATCAGATCGGAGCTGTCAAGGATGCTTATGAACCCAAGGGTAGAAAAAAATGTGAAAATAGTAGCTACGTACTGAGTAATTGGGGGCTTACATCCAAAGTTGTAGGGTGCTGACATGACGACTCCTCAAGCCCAAGCCCACCATAGGAAGAAAACAAAAAATAGAAAAGGAAATCCTCTGGATACAAACCCTCGATGGCAGAATAATGTACATTTAACAAGTTTATAGGCGATCCAAGCTACAAAAGGT
This sequence comes from Pleurodeles waltl, assembly GCF_031143425.1. NCBI lineage: Eukaryota > Metazoa > Chordata > Amphibia > Caudata > Salamandridae > Pleurodeles > Pleurodeles waltl. The sequence goes on along the minus strand of NC_090447.1, from coordinate 1,404,533,695 downwards.
TTTTTTCATCTGGGAAAACAGCTTCCTAAGAGAGCAACAATCGGATACAAAGTGCATATGCACTCTAGCCTCACATTTCCTCAAGCAGAAGAGCACTCCTGTGTATTTTGATGAATAGATAGAGAAAAGCACATAAGTACAAAAGGAATTCTGCAACACTTGCAAATTATCAAGGCTGCTCTTGGAATCCCCCTAACGTACATAATAATTTAATAATGTAATAGTTAACTATAAAATGATATCTATGGTTACAAGCGAAAATGCTCAATTTTCTTTCTTGACCACAGCGTCTGTGAATCAAGCCAGATGAGTCACTGGATGAAGCCATATAAACTTTTTTATTGTGATGGTGCATTTAGTACCTAGATGCAAGTTGTACCATGCAATCATATATAAACAACATAGAGAGAATCATCCAGTATCTGACACCATGAAAGTAATTAATTTAATACCCAACCCATTCAAAGTCATAATGTACTTTATCAATGGTGACAAATGCAGCATTGTTATCAAGCACTCTTACCAGGGCCTCCAGTTCGAACTCGAGCGTTTTTTTCTTAGCTTTCAAGACAACTATGTCTTCCTGTTCTTTGTTCCTTTGATTTAATAGTTCTTGCCTTCGATTACGCTCCCATTCGAGCTGTCTGTGCCTCTCCAGTTCTCTTTTTGCAGCCTGCATTGTGAAGTGAAATACAGAAAGATTTACTTAAATAGGACTGAATGGTGATATTCACTGTAGCTAAATCCCTGCAATGGTTCAGTTCTTGTGGGTATATATCTATATGTTTATTGTACCTTAGAAGGGCAGGAAATGAACGAGCAAATGAATGAGCTCCACCCAAAATTGAGAACCCTAAAGTAATGGGGAATGTTTTCGGTAATTGAGCGTATGACATTTTTTGTCTGATCATCCCTGCTTTTACAATGCCCTTGCTCGGAGAGGCTCACTGGTGCAGGGTGATATACTACAAGTCTGTTAGCATACATGGAGGCTTTGTGCTATGCTCAATTTATTCCACAGTGATCTACAGACAGACTATTTTGCATATCCTCATATTTCTATCTCATTTCTGGATAATCATAACCAGACAAAAACCTTTTGACTACTATGGTGATCAGACTAGAAACCAGAGACCTGAACACTATTGCAACATTTTCATTTTTTACAGTGTTTCTTCCAAAGTAATGAGATAACCTGAAAATGCAATCAGTGCAATTTAATAGTCAATATCTTTTCAGAGTATTTATTTTCTCAGTCACATCTTGTCCTATTAAATCAAGAACATCAAGTTTAACAGGAGCAGCAACCTACTGAGACTTCATGGGGAGCTATCTACAAGAAGCTGTCTGTGAACCATTTGACTCCCAGTGCTTCGGCTCCCAGATTCACTACAATCAAGTACAAATTAGACTCTGCTAACTCCGCATGTTGTAGAATTAAGACTAAAGCAGCCTCTGTCGAGTGTGTATAAAATTTACGTGATGGGTACTTAAGTGTCCAGTAAAAGCACCAGTGATACTTTATCTTCTCAGTCTGGTTTAGTTTAGAGACTCTCTAAGTAAACAACTGCATGTTGCACTGATGTACTGTCCGGTCGGGTTTATTTCATAGCATAATGACCATGTCTGGCATGGATTCATGATTTGGAGCTAGTGCATAAATTCTGCTGCACACAGAAAATGACATGTTTTAGGTTCCTGAAATTCAGCACAGAACGCAGTTGTCTGTATTTTTAAGGTTGAATGCCTTGAACAAATTAGTAACCCGCCTCTATACCTACAGGCTGAGTAACTTAATTTAGCAGCACAACAAGGACTGCACTCAAACATGTCCTTTTTAGGGTCGAGCCTGGGTTGCATGCGCTCGCGCATGCGTATCGCAGCAAGACTCTCTTGTATTTAGAATAGGGCTCGGAGCCCTGTCAACTTCTCGTCAGTGTTTTTTATTGGTTCGTGGGCTTCCCTAATAAAATCTGCTGGCTTTCATTAGTCGAAGGCAGGCATAACTCATTCCTTTTCCGGTGGCTAGCCCTCCTCGAGCGCAGCGACCAAGTACAGAAAACATGCGAGGCTCGCTGTTTTCCATCGGGCTCGTGGGCTTCTTTTTCTCTAATTTACGAGCGCGATCTCACTTGGCAGAAGTCGAGCGCTTTACATAGTTAATTTCACTTTTTCGGGTTATGTACATAAATGCACTTTTGCCCGATAGGTGAAAAGTCGGGTTAGGAGTTTACAACGCGATCAGCTCTAACATGAGCAAACGCGAGACCCGTTGCATTGTAAATACTTGTTTATAGTTGAAGTGAAATATCTATTTTAGGTAGACGTTATTTTTTTAATTCGTCATATTTATTGCATCAAGACAGTGCTAATCATTACCTGAATTAAAACATCTACCACAGGCGTGTATGCTTGAACCTAGAGTCGTAGTTTGAAATTCCAGTGAAACAAAATCTGTTTTTGATTCGTCCAAGATTGACAGAGAGTACTACTAAACTGCTTAACAACCAGCACCAATTGGCTGGGAATAGTACCCATGAGGGTTGAACATGCACTCTTCAAATACTTACGTCATTTTTATGCTTGCATATTTTTTATCATGTGATGCATCAGCACCAAGGCAGTGTGTTAAGATGTAGTGGGTGTGCAACTGCCTTTGTCCCAGCTCTACTGGCCTTCCACATCCAAGACTGAAAAGACCGCCACTCTGCTTTTCAGAGGTGTTTCGGATCTGTGTCTCCAACACTGTTAATCTTTTAGTCAGTGGTCTGACATCTGAACCAGGCCTATAACTCTTTCTGAAGCAAATCTGTCATGTGACTGATGCTTACCGAGTTCTGTTGGTCCTTTACAGGTAAGCTTGGCATGTGCCTTCTATGATAATGTTTTTTGTCTTTCAAGATGATACCAACAATTGACTGCAAAACTGCTAACTTGGCCAATGTCATGTGTGACACTTTCAGCCTGGATGGCAGTTTCGGCAAGCCGTGCCCTACTGCTCAGCCTCTTAATACCTACATGCAGTTTTCCTTGTGAAGAACACAGATCAGGGTCACCTGTGAAAAGCAGAGTGGCTGTGGCAGTCTCGTCAGTCCTGGACCTGAAAGGCCAAAAGTGTTGGGCAAAGGCAGTTGCATCCCAAGCACCCTTACACTACATCTGAATGATACTACCTTGGCGCTGATGCATCACATGATGATAAAATATGTCAACATAAAAACAACGGAAGTATTTGAAGTGTGCATGTTCAACCCTGATGGGCACTATTCTCAGATAATAGAGTACGACTGAAATGCTTAACAAGTATCTTTCTCTTAAACTTCAAAGAATTAAAACAATGATTGTCCTACTCCTGTTAGTCATTAGAATATATTTTTTTTTACAGTTTGATTGCGAGAGGTGTTATTGCATAGACGAGGAGATTTCTGTTGGAGAGATCTCCAACAATCCTCACCATATACGTCTCTTCAACAGTACACAGATCCATTACTATGCCACCATGATGGCCCATTATAAGTCTTAAGGAAAATAAATGTATATACCTCAAACAGTACGTGATATCAAACATGTTGCCTTGACATCATATGCCAAAGTTGCTGGCGATAGGACTAGGAGACCTTCCAGTAGAGAAAGGCTGTTTACTGGCTACAGTGGATGTGTGTGCATTTTACATATCCAGTAGACATAAGTCTGGAACAGAAGCCCTGAAATATGTTTTATTAGACAAATCAGCCTTTTACTTGAACATTCATACATGTTGATTTGAAAGGGAGAAATCCATCTTGCACCGGAACTACTTCATATGTAATGGTGACTACGTTTTACAATGCTGAGGCACAGCAAGGGACTCTTCATTTGCCCCATCATAAGGCAATCTGGTGAAGGGGTAACTCAAATAGGATTCTGAATGGGGAAATTATGTGAAAAAAGTACAAGAGAGAAGTGTAGAGCTGGGTCTAGTAGAAAGCTGATAATCTATTTGTTTTATGGAGCTGTACTGAAAGGAAAACCAAATAGTATATTAATCTAGTAAATAACCATCATTGGAATTAAAAATTCATATATATGGTTAGCCCTATAATTGTTGAGTTTCGGTATATGCCTATTGATGTGAATGATTCTAAAGTACTGTATCATTTTATAAAAAGGAAGCGCTATCCAGTTCACCATTAAATCCTCAAAGTCGTCACCCCAAGTACACCAAAGAAAGTATTTATGTTGAATTCTAAATAGCAGAGCACAATTGTTTTGATACTGAAGAATACAAACAAATGACTCTGCAAATGTGTCCGCTCATTAGTGGCAGATGCAGAGTGAGTAGCTCTCCTATCCTCCCCTCCTTTCACTACCTCGCCCCACCATTCCTTGCACCCTGTTCATATTTCTCCGGCTCCCCCGGAGACAGCAAGAGCTACTCCCTAATAAAAAATAAAGGCCAATGAGGAATGCAGTTACAGAATTAATAAGCAACAATTAGCTCTGCAGTTCCATTTTCTAAGAAAGATGCAAGAGTTTCTTGTACTGGAAGGAAGACAAAGGCTTCTGGTGCAGATTTAAGAAAGTTCATGGATAGGCTTAGTCAGCTTGTTCCCTAGGCAAAGGTCAGTAGTCACACTCTTGCTTCACCTTCACAATTTCAGGATGAAAGAACAGTGAATACAAGAAATAGACAATGTGCTAGTGATATCTGCCTCAATTATGACAGTGTGGTGTTTTCACTCTGTGAGTAACCAGAGGCTGCATGGTGAATACTACTAAAAAACAAACAAAAACCACAAAAAACAAATACAGAATGCTCCATTTTTTAAATTTTCTGTTGTCATTTGCCTTTCCTCATTCTTGCAGAATAAACTTGTGTAGTTCTCCTTAACTAAACTTTTTTCCTATACCCTGTACATAATTTTCTTTAAGCAGCATTGTTACGTTTGGTTTTTATTAAACTTATTCATCTTAAAGAGGTATATACACTTGTATATACAAAGTGCCTTCCGTTGAAACTCATTCTCTTTAGCAGTGCCAATTGCACAACATGAATCTTCTGAAATTGGTCTCATTATGCTTTTGGATGAGTCAGGTTGTAAGGACGTGCATTAGTAGTGTTAACATCTAGGCCTTCTATTCCAATCCATTATTTTTACATGATTTGATAAGCAAAGCAGCAATTACGAGCATGGAACAGATCTGGACACCGCAGAGCAATGCTCGTTTGATGGCCATGATAAAAATGACAAGACACATTTGATCAGAACTGTTACTTCTTATGAGTCTGCGGTATGTCACATTTAAACATAGTTGTTGCTAAAATGTTACAACATGCAACATAGGCAAAGCACAATAAATACATTTACAGGCTAAAAACTTACAAAACGCTGGGCAGCAAACCAGTTTAAATCAATCCATAAACTGTTGTACATGTGCCTCAAACAAGTGCATCCCAGAAAACAGATTTTATCAGGGATATGACCAACCCATTCAAGAACAGCAGTGTTCTTGAAAATGTGCATTTGCCAAACCTAACCAAAGATAATTAAACACTTTATTAATAAAAACCTACGCTCTCTTAAATTGTGTGCAATGTTCTGCAGATAAGTAAACACCATCTTAGGTTATAAAGCCTTTTTTGTTTGGTCTCCCTGCCGTTTTGGGCTGCTTAAAGTTTGTTTCTGAAGACTTACAGCGTCCTCTGAGTCTAACGAGAAGGCTGTTGCAATGCAGGCACATTTTGCTTTAAAGTAAACCAGGCGAATGGGTTACACTTTCTTTGTCAAAGTACATTCTACACTTTCATGGGAATATTTAAAAGGAATGCACTTGATGAACAAGTAAGTTACTTCGGTTACGCATTATCTAGTAGAGACTATCTAGCTGCAGATTCCTTACCTTTGAAATCCTAGCATCAGCTTCGAATCCAGGATTTTTTGCTGAGCAATAACCTGCATATGCCATCAGGTGGCGACGCTCAGATCCACGTGCGACGTTCGTCTCCACGTGGCGTCGTCAGCATCGTTGGAACGGTCTGTGACGTCACGGTCACCTATAAAGGCACTACCCCGGGGAACTTACGTAAATTCTTTAATCCACGAACTTCCACACCAGAAGCACAGAGTCTCGGATAGGACCAGCAGTTTGTCTGTGCAAAACTAGGGCCCTGAAAGGGATAAACCCTAACCCTACTAGACATATCCGCAGAGCGAGGAGGCATGGGTGGGTGTAAGGAATCTGCATCTAGATAGAGTCTCTACCAGATAATGCGTTACCGAAAGTAAGTAACTTGTTCATCTGATGGAGACTTCTAGCTGCAGATTCCTTACTTTTGAATAAATAGCCAAGCCATAACCTCCTGGCGGTGGGCTGCGGAAAAATCTCCTTTACACTAAAAAGTCCAGTAGGACGGACCGGGACCGGGACAAGTGTCTGTCCCTCCGGACCTAATTGTCTAGGCAGTAATGTTCTGCAAATGTGCGCAAGGATGCCCACGCTGCTGCCTGACAGATATACAGGACTGGTACGCCGCGAGCAAGCGCAGTAGTAGCAGCTTTGCCCCTGGCAGAATGAGCCCTCAAGAGGCTGCTTCCTGGCCAGTGCATAGCAGATCTTAATGCAGAGAACGACCCAGCGCGACCCTCATTTGCGCCCACGTACACCACAAAGAGTTGGTCATCCACCCAGAAATCTTTCATGCGGTCAAGGTAGAACAACAATGCTCTTTTTTGGTCCAGCCGGTAGAGTCACTCCTCTTCTTCAGAGGGATGCAGTGCAGCAAAGAAGGTGGGCAGGGTGATGTTCTGACCCAGATAAAATGGGGTCTCCACCTTGGGGCGAAAAGAGGCACGTGTTCGGAGAACCACTCAATCTGAAAATATGGTGAGATAATGTGACCTAGATGAAAGAGCCGGGCATCTCACTCACCCACCTGGCAGATGTTATTGCCTCTAAGAAGGCTGTCTTGATAGTGAGCAACAATGGCTCAAAGGGAGCACACATAAGAAATGTGAGGACCAGATTTAAGTCCCATTGGGGCATAACAAAGGGCGTAGAGGGAAACATATGTACAAGCCCTGTGAGGAATCTTTGTACAATGGGAGATTTGAAAAGTGAAGGCTGATCAGGCAGCCGAAGGAACGCCAATAAGGCAGAAAGATAGCCCTTGAGAGTACCCAAGGCATAACCCTGCTGGGCAAGGGATATTATAAAGAGAAAGATATCAGAAAGAAGCAGCAAGAGGATCAATAGACCTTTCTATACAATAATATACAAAGCGTTTCCAACGGCAGGCGTATACCATTTTAGTGGAGGGACACCTGGCTGCCAAAATAACTTTACAGACTTCGGGACCAACTGTCGCCGCTCAATATCCATGCATATAGAGCTACAGTTGACAGAATCGGGTGGAGAACCTTCCCCTGCTGCTGCGACAGAAGATCCTTCTGAAGGAGCAACCTGATTGGAGGATTGATGCTCATTTTCGGAAGCTCAGGATACCAGACTCTCCGTGCCAATCCGGAGCCACTAGGATTACTTGGGCCCAGTCGTTCTTGACCTTCTTCAGAAACCTGGGCGGAAAGGCGTACAGGAGGCCTGAACTCCACTTGCAACGAAAAGCGTCGCCGAGCGATAGCTGCCTTGGAAACTCCAATGCGCAATACTGCTGACATTCTGCGTTCTCTGCGGAGGCAAACCGATCTAACCAAGGCTCTCCCCACTGCTGAAAAAATCCTTGCACCATCTCTGGGTGGAGATACCATTTGTGATCCGCTAGGCACAGACAGCTGAGTTTGTCCGCCCTGGTGTACAGAGAACCTGCCAGGTGTTGAACCACCAGGGTTATGTCCTGCTTTTCCAGCCATGTCCAGAGATGCAGAGCCTCTTGACAAAGGGTCCACGATCCCACACTGCAGTTGCAGTACCACACTCCGGTGGTGTTGTCCGTGAACCGCAGAGAATGCAGGAGGTTCGCTACTGTCTGAAGGTAGTTGATGAGAGCCTGGGGCATAGGAGCCTTCAACAGCCATTCATCGAGGGGAAGACTGAAATCCCTAACCTGCGCAGATGAGCTGTCACCACCACCTTGGTGAACACCCGAGGGGCACTGGTGAGACCGAAGGGGAGCACGGTAAACAAAGTGCTTGTGGCCCACCTTGAAACGCAAGTAACACCTGTGGGCGGGCAGGATGGGGATGTGGAGATACGCATCACGCAAGTCCAGCGTTACCGACCAGTCTCGTTGGTCTAGGACAGACAAGACCTGAGCAAGAGTGAGCAACTGGAATTTCTCCTTTTTGAGGAAAAGATTGACGTCTCGCAAGTCCAGAAAAGGGTTAAGACCCTTATTTTTTGGGAATCAGAAAGTAGCAGGAATAACAACCACTGCCTACTTCTGACATCAGGACCCTTTCTATAGCTCCCAGAGAGCTGTAACTTCCTCGCAGAGCAAAATTAAGTGATCCTCCATCAGCCGTTCTTTTAATGGAGGCACAGAGGGAGAGGAAAGACTGGAAGGGGAGGGAAACAGCCCTTCTGTATGATCTGCAAGACCCATTTGTCCGATGTTATGGACTGCCAGCAAGGGAGATTAAATTGAATCCTCTCTCCAACTGGACATGTGTGGTCTTGCACAATCATACTAGAAGAACTTAGGCACTGTGGAAGAGGGGGGCTGGGTGGTGGCTGACCTCTGGCTTGACCATCTGGGTCTGAAGGTACCATGACCTCGTCCTCGCACTAGATGCTGAAATGATAGAGGACAGAGGCTGACCTGTGGGTGGTGTGGGACCACACCCCTTCTGAAGCCTCGAAAGGGGCAAAAGGCAGACTGCTGGCAAGCAGGCACCATAGGCCCAAGGATCTGGCTGTAGCTAGAGTCCTCGAATTACTCAAGTGCTGAGTCTGCCTTTTCTCCAAAAAGGCATGAGCCATTGAAGGGCATGTCCACCAGGTTTGCCTAGACATCCCCCCAAAAGCTAAACGTATGAAGCCAGGCGTGGCGACGAAGGGCCACTGTTGATTAAATCGCCCTGCCTAGCGAGTCAGTCGTGTCCAAACCACACAAAATCGTAAAGTTGGCTGCGTCCCTCCCATCTTTGACGGCTTGAGTGAGTGTCCCCCGCACGCCCTCTGGGACCTGGGAAAAACAGCCCAACAGGCATTAGGTGTTTACGGACTTCAATGCCAGGATGGAGGAAGAAAACATCTTCTTCCCAAGTAGGTCCAGCCTCTTGGATTCCCTATCTGGGGGAGCGGAAGGGAAGGCACCATGGAAAGTGGAGGCTTCGACCGCCAAGCTCTCTGGGGTGGAGTGTTGGGTGAGTAAACTAAGGTCAGTAGGAGCTGGTTGATGGCACATTCGAAGTCCAAATCGGCGTCGTACGATGTCGTTCCGGCTCCGGATCATCTGGAATCAGGATGGGGCTCACAACACTGGTGGGCACCAGCAGCAGGGGGAGCGTTGACGTCGGGGCCAACGCCGGAGGAGGGCGACTGTGTGGAACCGGCATCGACCCAGATCTGATATCGGGTCCCGGGATCCCCAACGGCACCAAAACTGCTGGCATCGAACCCGATGGGGCCCATGCTGACCCCGTGGGGTCCAAAAGCCCACCAGCGCGGGCAGCTCTGTCAAATACTAGGTGCATGGCTTCGTAAAATTCTTTAAATTGAGCAGGGGTTGCTCCTGCTCCTTGGGGGGGGGGGGGGGGGGGGGGGGAGGGGGAGGAGACGCAAAGCCAGCCCTGGCATAGGCTCTGCAGAACCTTGCTCCTGAGTAGCCTCGTCGACCGACGGGCACGGCAAAGTCGAAGTCCGCTCTTGGACTACTACTTCTTTTTGTGCTTCTGCCCGAGTGCCCGAAGGACCTCGAATGAGAAGAAGAGGACTTAGGGCTCCTGGAGCGGTCTCGCGACCACCTCCTTGAGCGGGACCGTGACCTCCTAGGAGTCGACTGCCTGCCGGCCATGAGCTTCACAGACCATTCTCTCAAAGCCTTCAAAGTCATGACCCGGCAGTCAGAACACGACTTCGAGTCGCGGTTTCTGTCGAGGCACCAGAGACATACCTGGTGGGGTCCGTCACCCCGCGATGATGTGCACCATAAGGCTTGAACCCCATCTTCCGCGAGGACATCTCACAGAAATGAAAAAAATCTTCAACAAAAAGGTAGAAGAAAGCCTGCCAAAAACAGCAGCGGGTAGCTCGATCCCAGATCCGGCGTGGAAGTAAAAGAACTGACATACACACGCAAGCGTGGTGCCTTTATAGGCGATGGTGACGTCACAGACTGCTCCAATGACGCTGATGCCACGCAGAGCCGAATGACGCAAGCGGATCCGAGCGATGCCACTCGATGGCACACGCAGGGTATTGCTCAGCAAAAAATTCTGGGTTTGAAGCAGACGCCAGGGAATTCAAAGGTAAGGAATCTGCAGCTAGAAGTCTCTATCTTATACAATCTTTATAAAAACTATGGTTGGATGGGTTAAATGTTTACTGACAATCCCACAAGCACCTCATCAGTCTGAATAAGAGAGAAGGGGCCCATCCCAACAGTCTCATGATGACTTCAACACTTTCTTCCACCATGGGAATCAAGCCCCATCTGTGGCTTTGGCACTTGGACCAGAGAGGTGGAAATGGTCTGGTTGTAGATGGTGATGTCAGCAATGGAATGTTGGGTAATGGTTTCCTTCACCCCCTTCTGCTCATCATCCCAGAATGCTTGTCAGGCCAGTCTTAAAATGCCCCATGTGCCTGTAGTTTTGGGGGGTAGGGGGGAAGAGGAAGTGGTAGAAACATGGGGGAAGCATACAGACAAAACAAAGCTGGCATCCTACTACCTTCTACTACATTACTGGTACGCCAACACATGGCAAGGGTGTCCAATAAATGTCCTGCCTGCCCCCGCTACATCCATAAAAAGCCTATGTCCACAGAAAACAAGCACAGCTGCTCTCCAGGCATACTCCTCCGCCTCAAAATGACAAAACAAACCTGTTCTAATACCTTTCTTTGGGTAATAAGGGCTCCCTTTTGTCACATCTCTTCAGAGAGTGGTTGGGTGCTGTGCATTTGTTACAAGTCATCAAAATGTATTCCTAATGTATTGACACAGAATGTATCTGTAACAGTGTTAACACCGTCTTTGCAGGAGGACTCTGTACAGTATCAGACAGTTGTAAAACGAATTGCAATTAAAATCTGAAAAAGTCTATTCAGCATCACCATGGCAAGAAAAGAAAATAACATCCAAGACACGAAGCAGCATTCTTCATTACAGTCCTGAACTACGAGACCGAAGCTCTGATCCCTTCCATGAACTCAGCTTTATCAGTTTACTACTTAATTTAGTTCTTCTTATAATCACTTTATCCCAGTCTTAAATAAGAAACATAAAACCTAAACAGAGCGCACATTTCCACTGCCACTTTCTGTCAATTAACATCTTCACCCTATCAACTTGCCTTAGAATAACAGGGATATAATCTTCCCTCCTGGAAATCATAAACGGAAGCCTGAAAGTCATTAGGCAATACAAAGCCCTCAGTGATAATTACAGAGGAAAATAAATTAAACTTTTAAGCTTTTATTTTTAAAGAACAGGCAGCGGTCCGTGGGACCACCGCCGGCTCTTAAAAAATATATATTTTGTTTTACATTTTCATAGGGGAAAGGGTCCCTTGGGGATCCCTTTCCATTTGTAAATGATTTTCCACCTAGTTTGAGGAGTCAGTACTATTTGAATGTTTTATGACTGGAATTTAGTTGCATAACATTAATTCATACCCAAGAGATTTAGTATTTGGAAGGGATGCCCCTTACAAATACTGAATCGCTAAGGCAAATTTCAATTTGGTAACATGTTACTGAATCACAATGTGTGCTTTTGTACTTTTTCAAAAAAACATACCTGGAATCGTTAACTGCCCAAATCGCAGAATCGGGCAGTTGCTGACTTCAAAAATACTTTGTCTAGATGGACCCAGTCTCTGAGCACTATAAACGACTGGTGTTATTAGCCATTTCAGTGTTACTTGTTTTTTTTTTCTTTTCGGAGTGATGACAGGTAAGGTTAGTCAGTCTAAGATTCAAGCCTACGACCTACAGGTTGGGTGCAGATGTCCACGGCAGATGCCTTAGGGCACTTCGCTATCTTACCAGTCACACATGCGGTGAGCCAATCCTCTAAATCACTAACCTCCCAGAATTTCACTTGTTCTGGGGATGTGAGAGAGATTTACTTGGGTACAGGATAATGTCCCTCTCTTTATACACTCACATGAGGGTATCCTATCACCATATCAGTTCAATCATCATTTGATTAAACTCATTTCAAGAACCAACGACCCAGTATTGTTTTTTGTCTGACCCTCACACATTCCACTGGTGTCATGCTTCTTCATCAGGTCTCATCCTTATAAACCAGGATGGTGTCAACTGTTTTCCAGGGAGCACTTTGGATATTCATTACAACCGGGACTATTAGAGATACAAATAAAAATACCAAAAGATCACTCCAGTATCCTTTACTTGGGTGCCTTTGTTATGGTTAATATCACGCTTGTTGGGTGTTTGCAGAGGGTGTCCTTACACCCTGGTGTTTAGTTGACATGTTTCAGCCCAGGGTCCTCACAGTGCAACAGAAAACATAATAACACACACACACACACTTTTTTGTGGGCAGATTTTAGTGCCTACAGGGGGAGAAGATGTTAAAGACAGATAATGAGCTATTATTCACATAGTAAACTGTCATTTGATAATTATTGAGACAAAGCAGAAACTTGGCATGCATATTTCAAACTTTCAGTTGAGAGGTCATTATCCAATCAAGGAATCGTGCATACAGACAAATATAGCCATCACAAAGGTGTATTTTGTACAGCACTGCAAAAGTACAAATCCTACTGCAATGTGTTATTAGTGAAATAATACATAATGCACAGTGACGATCGATCAAATCTTATTCTTAAAGGTATGTAATAATACCCTACTGAGACAGGTGGGAACACTCCCATATAGTCAAACTCAAAATACCAAGATAAACAAGTCAGAAAAGATATTGTTTCTTAGTTCAATATGGACCTGAAAGCATTTTACCTGCATGGTGTGAATACTTTAATTTTTGCTCACCACCCCAAGGTTACTGTGCTGCTGGCAGTACGTATTCTATCCTCTGCTCCCCACAACATTGACAAGTGTTTCGTTGTAGCCATTTAAGGTCTCTTGGTTTCAATGGCATGTCCTTTCTCCTCTGGAGGCTCTTCAAGGCCACATGTTCATTTCTGGTGAAACTATGTTCCTCTCATCAAGTTACTTTAAAAACTCACAACGGAATGGAGTCAATGTTGTGTGGGACTGAGCAGTGGACAGAATAGGTACTTCAAAGCAAAAATTAAGAATAGCCAAAGCAAGGTTAGTCTGTGTTATTTAATACAAAGTAACAGTGAAGCAAGAGTGAATTGGGCTTTGAAGACAGTTTACGATTACTTGTTCCTTGTTTGGCAGCATCATGACCTCAGTTCCTTCAGTTGAGTCCAGGCAGAGCATACAGGTTGCACAGCATTAATAAATGTGACTGGTATTATGAAAAGGGTTTGAATGGTCCAAAAGATTTCAAAAGCACCGCTGGTCCTCAAAAAATGAAATAATTTATACTTAAAATGCAAAAATGTATTATTTATATGGTCATAAAACACTTCACAAAACACTTCAATAAAACCAAGACTATCTAGGGACATATCCACATTTACCTCACGCCGCTCGATTTCTTTCCTTCGTTCTTCTTCCCGCTGTCGCTCAAACTCCCGCTGTTTCTCCAGCTGTTTCTCAATCTCCTGTTGTTTCTTGCGCTCTTGTTCCTGACGCTCGCGCTCTTTCCTCTCTTGCTCTGCACGCTCCAACTGCGCCAGCCGCTCCTGCTCTTTGCGCTGTTGCTCCAGGAGAGCTTGCCTCCTCTTCTCAAGCTCCAAATTTCCACGTTCAAAGTTTTCACGCTTTTTGTCCTCAAAAGTGACTTCATAATAGGAACATTGGTTTTAAATCATAAACAATTATGAAACAAAGAAATCAGAGACAGATTACACTTTCTCCATTAATACTGAATATGCCTGTATTTTTATTTTTAATACTAATTAAGGAAAAAATCAGAAATCAAAAAAGGATTTTAGTCACAATTTACTGTGTTTAGAGATTCATCCTAAATGACTTATTATGATACAAGGTTCCACTAATGATGACTGCAAGGAATTTGTTATGTACTGTATTGTATAGCAACATCTAAGTGGCGCTTACTACCCAATGTGGGGCACTGAAGTGCTTACCTGCACCATGCAGGGAGTTGTTCCGGTCCTGTAGGGAAAGTGTTTCCATGTCATGCATGATGACCACCAAGGTCTGGTTATCATGGTATAGGATGCAGTGCATGCTTAGCAGTGTGACAGATGAAGACCTGTGAGAGACAGGCACACGAGTTTATGGCTTCTGTTAACTGGAAGCTTTGAACAGCTCTGCAGGTCTCGTTTTGGTATTTCTTCAGCTCAAAGGCCACTGGAAAAAGTCCTAAATTGTTTCTGATTCATACTCTACTTGCAGATTTTTCAACTGTAGAAGAAAAAAAGAATCATTCCAGACGCCAGACTGGATGCACAAATTCAGAGCTCTCACATCGCCATTAGGGAGCGTTGGCTTCATATCAATGCTGGAAGTGGTTCCAGATGACGTCACTGAAGCCATAGATAGTCATATCCCACATAGTGTCTGTTTCCATCTATTATTGTCCCAACTAGACACAGCTAAAGTTGTACTGTACCAAAAGCAATATGGGATCCGATTAATTTTCCAAATAATACATCCATCAAATGAGGAGGCAAGTGGATCAGTGAAAAATCTATAGTTAAAGTATCCATCAGAAAGACCATTACCACAAATAGGTAATTTTTACTTCTGACATTTACATCTCCTTGTAGATTCCTCACCAGTATAATAGATTTCAAAGCAATATCCTTCCCAGAAGGAGGGTGGATGGACGGTTACACTTGAAAAGTTTGCAAGACGCATCTGGCAAATTGGCAGTCCCTACACACTTTAGAATTAGTGTGTTGAGATGTCCACGTTGCTGCTTTGCAAATTGCTCCCCTGGTAAGAGAAGAAGTGGTTGATTTTCCTTCTAGAGGTTCTTTGTTGGTCAAAGCCTAGCAGATCTTAATGTACATAATCCATCGGGACAGACTCAGCAACTGAACTGCTTTTTCTTTCTTGACACCACGGTAGCCGAAGAGAAGCAGATCATCCAGTTTTATTTCCTTGGTACAATTCAGGTAATAGTTTATCACTTACCAAGGATGCAACCTGTGCAACCGCTCAACCTCCTTCATAGTATGGGGCGGGGACAAACGGAGGGGTAGGGTGCTAAACTGACCGAGGTGGAAGCGGATCACTACTTTTGACAGGAAAGCAGCACTGGTTCACAATACTAATTTGGCAAGATAAAAGGTGGTGACTGAGTGGATGACAGCTGAGAGCCTGCAAATCACCCATCTAGCCAAAGTGATGGCCAATGAAAAGACAGTCTTTAATGTCACCATTCTTGAAAGGCAACTATGCAGAGGCTCAACAGGAGTCCTCATTAGAAAAGTTAAAACAAGGTAAAGAATCCATTGGGGTACAGCAAACTGATCGGGTAGATGTATATTTGATAACCCCTTCAGTAAACGCATGACAATTGGGGACCTGAACAAGGAAGGGTGGTTTGGAACGCAGAGGAACACTGACAACACAACTAAATAACCCTTGCCAGTACCTACTGCACATTCTCGCTGGGCAAAGGAAAGTGCAAACTGCATTACCTGGGACAACTTAGCCTGTAAGGGGACCATGTTATTTTTCTTTCAAAAAGAAACAAAGTTACTCCATCTTCCAGAGTAAGCGGCCATGGTAGAGAGGTGACACGAAGACAATATATCGTCTACCACCTCCAATAGCAACTGAAAGGAATTTAGATGTCACCGTTCAATCTCAAGGCAAGAAGGTGGAGGCCTCTGAAACTGGGATGCATTAGGGTATCTTACTCAAAACTTGAGGAATCAAGGGTTTGGGTGAAAACACAGAGCACAGCTCAAAGTTCCACTTCGACTGAAATGCATTCGCCAAGGATTACTTCAACAAATATTGGATGGCATAGAAGTGCTGGTACTGAGCATTTTCTGAAGAGGCAATCAAGTCCAATAAAGGAGAGCCCCACTGGGCAAAGATGTTCTGGACCACCTCTGGCAGAAGATGCCACTCATGATTGGCAAGATAATGTTGGCTCAAGCTGTTGGCTCTGACATTCAGAAACACTGCCAGGCGACTGGCAGCAATTCAGATCTCTTGGCAGTGTGCCCAAGAACACAGTCTCAATGCTTTCAGGCAAAGGAGGTGAGACCCTACTGCCCCTTGTTTGTTGATGAGTACATCAATGTAGTTTTGTCCTTCAAGATCTGGACATACCAACCCTGGATAAAGGGGAGGAAAGACCTACAGCACCACACAAATTGCCGGCAGTATCTTAAGGTTTATATGGAGAATCTGTTCTTCCAGAGACTAGAGGCCTCGGATATCCCGATCCTGCAGATGAGCTCCCCACCCTGAGGTCACTACTATAGCCATGGCTGGATGAGCAAAGCCCGTTACACAATTCAGGTTCACCTTGGTCCCCCATCAAACCACCTCCGCTTCTGGGCTGGGGGAGATTACAATAGAGTCAGACACTCCTCCCATGCATTGCAGCCACTGCCTGAGGAGGCACCACTGCAGTGCCAATATGCATGCATGACTAGCAAAATGCAGGAGGCGAGAAGGCCCAGCAATCTGAGGACTCTCAGAACTGGAACTCCCACGCCTTGCTGGAAAGATATGACCATTTCTTGCATATCGGCAATCCTGTGAGGTGAAAGAAACAGGTGGAGCAGAGTTTATTCAGCACTGTTCGCAAAAACAGGAGTCACTGGGGGGTTTCAGGTGACATTTGGGCTTCTTGATCAAAAAGGGCAGGTCAAAAAGCAGGGATACTGTTCACTGCAAATGGACAGACACCACCTCCTGTGACCCAGCTTTAATTAGCTAGTCATCCAGGTACAGGAACATTCATATGCCCAACCTTCATAGACGAGACACAACTACCATTACCTCTGTGAAGGCTTAAAGCATGAATGTTAAGCCAAATGGGAGCACTGCAATTCAATAGTGTGTAGAACCCACCACAAAACCCAAGTAGTTCTGATGTGACTGATGGATTGAAATATGGAAGTATGTATCCTGCAGGTCAAGTGACACCGGTGAGTCTCAAGCTTCCTATGCAGTAACACTTGAGGGAAGGCCAGTATCCTGAACTTTTCCTTGCTAAGGTAGTAGTTGAAGTCTCAGTCAGATCACAGTGCATTAACAGGAAAGAGTCAAGGATGTTACTGCTGATACTTCCTTGTTTCCGAAATGGACAAACTCCACAGCTCCTTTTGGTAGGTGTACTGCCACTTCATCGTGAGGTGATCTGGTTGAGGGGAGGAAGGCAGAAGACTGATGAAGAGGGGTGGAGCTTGAAGGAGGAAGGAAAGGGTACAGCCTATTCATTCAATCTGAAGGGCCCACTGGCCCAAAGTAATGACCAATCAGCCTGAAAGAAAGGACACCTCCCCTCCCACTGGGGACGTGAACATGGTCTGCTTGCCTGGTGGCAGTGGAGAGCAGGAAGAGGGTTGCCAAATGATTCTTCGGTCCTTTCTTCTTGGCTCTTCCTCTGTCCTACTTGACAAGCAAGTGCTGCTGCTGTTGAAATCATGGCTGGTATTGTCGCTTCTGGCAAAACGAAAATCCATATTAGACTTGACCTCCAATGTTTTGCTGCCTTCTTTATCACTGAGTGAAAAGACATCTCTAGCTTAGAAGGTCCTGCTGGAAATTCCATTTCCATCTCCAGGAAAGTGTTCAGCCCACGTGCAGATAATAAGCCTCAAAATTCCTGTCCTTGACCACTGAGACCATCCTTTCCTAAGGCACACAAGTTTAAAGGATCAGAGTCAGTCTTTCTCCTCCTGTAATATCTGTACTTCTCTTTTTGACCTCTGTTATGTGGTGACGTTACGGAATGGCACTGATGGTGCAGATTCCGGTCCCAGGGGTGGAGCTGGCCTCTGTAGAGGTTGGCCTGGCCGTGAACTGGGTAAATACAGCACAGCATATCAAAGTGTCAGGTCACAGGAAAGCTGAGCATATCCAGATGGGATGGAGCCAAGCAGTGTAGGGAGCCAATGGTACTCACATGGGAGGCCGTATGGTGCCATGAGGTCCAAAGGTGTAAAAAGTGGTGTGATGCTCTGGGTCAAAATAGAGAACATGGCATTTAGAAATGCTGTTGGATACGAGCTTGGAGATGGGAACTCAAGTAAAGGCTGGATCTGGTAACTATGTGGAGGGTTGTGGCACTGAAGGATTGGAGAAGGGCAAAGCTGGCAATCGAGGTGGTTCAGGGGGCCATGTCCAGTGGTGCCAGTGGAGTAGAGCCACACAATGTGGGGTCAGCCTGCTCCAAAGCAACCAACTCTGGCATTGAGGACAGAGATCATGTAGGAGTCCAAGATAGCAGCAGTTAATTTTGGAGTGTTTCTTGTATTTCCTGTGCTTGCGTTTCTTACCACCTGAAAAATTGCTAAGGGAAATCTTGAGCAAGGCCTGAAACTGTTTTTCTCATCCCTGGTCCGGGCCAGGAAGGACTCTGACTATCGCTCTTTGATGGCCTTTAAATGCATGCTCTAACAAGATTAACAGGATCGGGAACCGTGGCTTGATCCAAGACACCAAAGGCAGATAAAGTGCGGGTCAGTGAAAGAGGTCTGACCCTTGCAGACCACGCAGGGCTTAAAGACTAAACGTTTAGGAGAAGACATAGTACTGCACATAGAAGCACAAGAACTAACCTTGCCCATAAAGATCCTCCAACCCTAACCTGAGATTAAGATTATTAGTTATCTTCTGGTAGTGTGAAGCACTGCACCACCTGGCTAAATTCCAGCATTAGCTATACTTCTAACAAGTTTTTTTATTTTTTTATTTTTAATTGTTTTAAAACACCGCTCTGATGAACCAGAGGTTCCACTGCCCTTTGCCTGTTCCCCAGAGTGAGTGGGACTCGGAGTAATCTTTTTTGCCACCACAACCATTTAGCTCAGAGCAAGACAGGTGAGGATATTTTTGAAAAATCTATTTGGGCCTCCTGCTGGAGATGTGGGGTTAGATTGAAATCTGATGCACATTCTCTAATCTGCTCGAAATAGGTTCAACAATGGTCAAATGTCTGCATTATTATATTGGCCTTTGGCAGACTTGTCCTCTAATCTGTTAGACTAGCTCTGACTTTGTTGAAACTAATGGGGTCCTTTTGCACTGAAACAAAAGGCTGACTACCTCATTGACAACGGTCAAGATATGCACTTTACGACAATGTCACTCTGACAAGCTAACCATGTTAAATTAATGGTGGTTACAAATAGTTTGCATTGCTCCATATGAATGAACCACATACAGAATAAATATTCGTTTTCAAACATATTTGTAGGGCATTCCCCTAACTTATGCTGTGACTCAACTATAAGGTTTAGAGTGCAACTTTTTATGAATGATTTCCACCAGGTTGACAAGACCAACATGGAGAAGACCATCAGAAGAAACAGTTATTTTTCATATTTTTTCCCCTTAACCATTTTAAAAGGTTGATTTTCCTTAGACGCCCCGATTTTCACAGTGGGATTTCCTCCTTTACCTCCTCTTTCACTCCCGATCACTTGTTTCTTTTACACCCTTTCTCTGTCTACTCTAGAGCCCCTCCCCCAATACCGCTAACACTCCGGCAACCCATTTTTATCAAATAGGCATATACCATTTCCACAAAAACATACTATCTGTTGTGGAAAATATATTTTGTCATTTCTCTATAATAAAGGTTCAAAAGCCCAATTTTGTTGACCTGACTTTCTTCATTATGTATATTCGTTAAAATGACAGAATTATGTTGCTAAGATTTCAATACCAATACAACACTTTGTTAGTACTGACAGCTTTAGGGTGCCTGCCTCCCTCAACGTTTTGACACCGTTTTTACTGGTTTCAGGACTCTGCGCACTTTACCACTGCTAACCAGTGCTAAAGTGCATATGCTCTCTCCTTTAAACCATGGTAACATAGGCTCACACCCAAATGGCATATTTAATTTACTTGTACGTCCCTAATAAAGTGTACTGCAGGTGCCCAGGGCTTGTAAATTAAATGCTACTTGTTAGAAATTGGGTCTTTGGTTGGCAGTCAGGTTACCCCCGTCTAAGCAAGGACCCACACTCTAGTCAGGGTGAAAGAAAATCACCCTCAGCTAACACTCACTCACCCCCTTGGTAGCTTGGCACGAGCAGCAGGCTTAGCTTCAGAATACGAGGTGTTAAGTATTTGTACCAACACACACAGTAACTTAATGAAAACACTACAAAATGACAACACAGGTTTAGAAAAATAGAAAATATTTATCTAAACAGAACAAGACCAAAACGAGAAAAATCCACAATACACAATTCAAGTTAGCAAGTAAAATGCAGAAAGAGTCTTCATGTAATTTTAAACACAACGCTAATGTTGTTAGCGTGAAAATGTACCTGGGTGCGTAAAAAATAACCCTGCATGGGTGAGTGTGCGTCAAAAAGGGCTTGCGATGCATCGATATCACTCACGAGCAAGACCATGCGTCGTTTCTCCTTCAGTCGAGTCAGCATGCATCGATTTGAACCACACTCTCGGGCGGCCTTGTGTTGTTTTTGCACACCCCACGATGTTTGCGTCAGAAATCCTGCTGCGTGATGATACGAAAACCATGCAGCGCAGGTTGCGGTCTCACCAGTCACCGTCAGCGATGCTGCGCGTTGTTTCTCCAGCCGTGGGCGTTGTTCTTCCGGTCGCGTTGCAGGCAAGCGTTGATTTTCAGCTGCGAAGCCGGCGGCGCGTCGATTTTTCAGCTGCAGATCGGAGTCGCATCAATCTTTTCCCCGCACGGCGGTCGGAGCAGGGATTTCTCACTCTTGGCATGCCAGCTTCTCCTTTCAGGGTCCCAGGAACTGGATGGGAACCACTTGGCAAAGTAGGAGTCTCAGCAGAGGCTCCAGGTGCTGGCAGAGAGAAGTCTTTGCTGTCCCTAAAACTTCAAACAACAGGAGGCAAGCTCTAAATCAAGCCCTTGGCGAGTTCTAAACAAGAAGGAAGGCAACACAAAGTCCAGTCTTTGTCCTCTAGCACAGGCAGAAGCAGCAACTGCAGGATAGCTCCACAAAGCACAGTCCCAGACAGGGCAGCTCTTCTTCCTCAGCTCTTCTCCAGGCAGAGGTTCCTCTAGGTTTCCAGAAGTGTTCTAAAGTCTGTGGTTTTGGGTGCCCTTCTTATACCCATTTTGCTCTTTGAAGCAGGCCTACTTCAAAGAAAAGTCTCTCTTGTTTGTGATATCCTGCCTTGCCCAGGTTAGGCCCAAGACACACACCAGGGGGTTGGAGACTGCATTGTGTAAGGGCAGGCACAGCCCTTTCAGGTGCGAGTGATCACTCATCCCCTCCCTCCTAGCACAGATGCCTCATCAGGAAATGCAGACTACACCCCAGCTCCCATTGTGTCACTGTCTAGTGATAGATGCAACCTGCCCAACTGTCAAACCGACTCAGACAGGGAATCCACAAACAGGCAGAGTCACAGAAATGGTTTAAGCAAGAAAATGCTCAAGTGGCATTTTGAAACACACAATCTTAAAATCAACTTTACTAAAAGATGGATTTTTATATTGTGAGCTCAGAGACCCCAAACTCCATATGTCAATCCGCTCCCAAAAGGAACCTACACTTTAATCAGATTTAAAGGTAGCCCCCATGTTAACCTATGAGAGGGACAGGCCTTGCAACTGTGAAAAACGAATTTAGCAGTATTTCATTGTCAGGACATATATATAAAACACATTACTGTATGTCCTACCTTAACCATACACTGCACCCTACCCTTGGGGATACCTAGGGCCTACCTTAGAGGTGTCGTACATGTAAGAAAAGGGAAGGTTTAGGCCTGGCAAGTGGGTACACTTGCCAAGT
This sequence comes from Pleurodeles waltl, assembly GCF_031143425.1. Taxonomy (NCBI): domain Eukaryota; kingdom Metazoa; phylum Chordata; class Amphibia; order Caudata; family Salamandridae; genus Pleurodeles; species Pleurodeles waltl. The sequence continues at coordinate 1,404,511,565 of NC_090447.1, read as the reverse complement.
CGACTTTACAGTTAAAACTGCACACACAGACACTGCAGTGGCAGGTCTGAGCCATGTTTACAGAGCTATTAATGTGGGTGGCACAACCAGTGCTGCAGGCCCACTAGTAGCATTTGATTTACAGGCCCTGGGCACCTCTAGTGCACTGTACTAGGGACTTACTGGTAAATCAAATATGCCAATCAGGGATGAACCAATTACATACACATTGTCTATAGGAGCAAACCGGTTAGCAGTGGTAAAGTGCCCAGAGTAACAAAAACAGAATCCAGCACACATCAACAACCTGGGAAACAGAGGCAAAAAGTTAAGGGAGACCACGCCAAGGATGAAAAGTCTAACACTACTAGTGGGCCTGCAGCACTGATTGTGCCACCCACATCACTGCTGTGAGACCTGGTCCTTTCATAGGCTAACATTAGGGCTACCCTCATATACTGTTTGAGTGGTAGATTCTGATCAGAAAGGGGTAGACCGGTCATATTTAGTACGGCTAGAATGGTAACACAAAATCCTGCTTACTGGTGAGGTTGGATTTTATATTACTATTTTAGAAATGCCACTTTTAGAAATTTCTCTGCACTTAAATCCTTCTGTGCCTTACAGTCCACATTTGGGCTGGGCTGGTTGACAGCTCCCTTGTGCATTTCACCCAGACAACCACAAACACAACCACAAACACAGGATTCTCAGTCACACATGCACACATCTGCATACCGAATAGGTCTTTCTGGGCTGGAAGGGTGGAGGGCCTGGCATTTACATTTCAAAGGACAGTGGCCTGCCCTCACACAATGGACCGCCAAACCCCCTACTGGGAACCTGGCAGATAGGGTTGTACTGAAAGGGGACCTTATGCACTTCAAAAACACCCTTTGAAGTCTTCCGCACTTCAAAGGCACTTTTGGGTATATAAGATGGGTCTCTGGCCCTACCAATTTAGACACTTCTTGACAAGATACCACTGGGGAAGAAACTCTGAACCAGAGCCTGCAACCTGCGAAGAGAAGCTGCCTGGCTACCCAAAGGACTCACCTGACTGCTTTGCTAAAAAGGACTGCAGCCTTGCTGTTGCCCTGCTGCCTTTCTGCCCCCTGGCTCTGCTGAGAAGTGTTTTCCAAGGTCTTGGGTTGAGCTTGCCTCCTGTTTCCAGAAGTCTCAGGGCCAAAAAGACTTCATATCTGCAAAGAACTCCTTGTGCGGTGAAAAATAAATGCACAGCCTGTCGGAATCAACGCACAGCCTGCATCGCGGTGAGAAAATCACTGCATGCCAAACCGGAATGACGCAGCCAGGCTCCCCGAGTGGAGATAGACGCAGGGACATCATTGCGACCAGAACTTCAACACACAGCCCACTGGATCGACGCATAGCCAGGCCGGAACGAGACAGGCTGACTTCCTGCGAGAATAATCGACGCAGCACCTGCCATGCAACAGAAATTTGCCTGCATTGTCCACCAGACGACGTATGCCCAAGATTTCTCCGCATTGTCCCCGGGGCGTCCAAATACCCCGCAACCTGAAGAGGATCCAAGTCTGCATGCTGGACATCAATATAAGGCCCTTGCGAGGTGGAAAATACTGAGTGCGCCCAGAGAAACCGAAGCACAACTTCAAGTTTTCTACGCATCTCCGCCTCTGCGGTCCCTTGCGGATAATTTAGACACAAACCAGGTACGTTGTGCTTGCAAGAGACACTTATTGCTTTTTAAGAACTAAAGGCTATTTTTCATTGCAAAAGTGATATCTCAATCAACTTGTACTTATCAAATCTTGATTGTTCTGACCTTATTCTACTCAGATAAACACTCTATATTTTTCTAAACCTGTATGGTGTATTTTTGTGGTGTTTATACTGTTTTATTGCATGATTTATTGCACAAATACTTTACGCATTGCCTTCTAAGGTAAGCCTGACTGCTCAGTGCCAAGCTACCAGAGGGTGGGCATAGGATAATTTGGATTGTGTGTGACTTACCCTGATTAGAGAGAGGGTCTTTGCTTGGACAGGGGGTAACCTGACTGCCAACCACCAAAGACCCCATTTCTAACACACTTCCATACAGCCAAGCTGAATGTTTCAAATTTAACTTTGCATTTCCTATTCAAAGTGCTACACGTTGCCTGGTATTTTATCCTTTTACACCACACACCGATTATGTGACATGTTAGAAATACTATACACCTGCCAGTAGTGTTTGAATCTGTACTGTACTACAGCATCCAACTTTAGAGAAAGTAAATAATATAGCAGCATGCGGATTACGATTCAACAACCTACTAAGAGAGGGCTAGTTAGTATGCCACTCGGTCAAAAAGACCCTGGCATACAGACATTTCTTTTTGTGTGTATCCTGGTCCAGTCTCACATCTTGTCTTCATCCCTATCCATGGAGAAGAACAGAGCTTCCTCCCTAGAAAACGTAACGGTTGCTTGCCAGTAGGAGTAGTTTTGCAGCCTGGAGAGTTTTCTGGATTCAGAACTTGCGCATTATTCTGCCATCTAGATCTCATGGTTGGGTCCTGAATGGTCTGCTTTTTTTTTTTATTATTTATTTTTTTATATATTGTTGTGGGTGTCAACCACCACAATTTGCTGAGGTGTCCGTCTCCTGTGTGACATCAGACGGCACCCCGGATGTTCCTGTGCATGGTAGCCATCTCCAGGTTTTTTTCCGTAGCTTTGAGGTCATTGCTTGCTTATTTTAGCCAGTTTGTCTCCTTCCCACCTGAGTGCACAGATTCCCATTTCTGGAAGGTGGGTGGATCGCATGTGAATCCAGAAAATTCTTCAGGCTGCAAAACTGCTCTTACTGGTAAGTAACCATTTCGTTTTGCAGCATGGAAACCATGAATCCTTTTCAGGATTCACATGCTGTGCATTAGATTATGTAGAGGTATCACCTTCATTGGGTGGGTTGGGATGAAATGAGGAAGGAGTTGCCAACAGGTGTTGAAATATCTTTTGTCCCACTTACGCTTATTTGTTCATTTGTATGTCCACACAGTAATGTTTTGCAAGTGTGTGAAGAAAGGACTATATTGGTGCTGCGCAGATAGAGTCTTAAGGTATATTTGCTAGGATCGCTAGAGTTGCGACCTTCTTTCTTGTTGAATAAGCCTTGGGAAGTGAAGGAAGTGTCGTCCTTGCAGTTGAAAAGAAGATTTGTATTGTTTCCACAATCCACTGTGCAACTGTTCCTTTTGTCACTGTAGATCCCTTGGTTGATTTTGCGTAGTTGATGGAAAAGTAAACAACCTAGAGTCTTTTATTAGCCCCAAAATCCGACCATGCATGTGCAGGGCCGTGATGGTATGGAACAGCCTCCAACATTTACTAAAACCCCTAATGACAGTCATAGTGACAATTGAAAATCTGCTTTTTTGATAAATGACGAGGGGTCAGAGAGGCTCCAAGTGCTTAGCTGTCCCATAACTACTACTCCTTTCTAAAATGTAATCATGTCAATGCTTCAGCACACACAGAAAGCCTTAACTAGGGCAAATACTTAACTTAAACAAATATACATTTTAAAAAATCTTTGGAGTAGTCCTTCATATGATTGTTGTTATTTTTTTGCCTTCAGCTTCATCGTCAGGTATCAGCAGCAATGGCTATTATAAAATTATAATGATTTCTCTAAAAGATACAGGAAGCTTTACTAAAACTCATTAACTCGATCTCATGGAAGAACATTTCTAATTGTTAAAGTGAACAGTTCATGTTTCCTCTCAAACAGGTGCAACTCACCATGGGATTTCTTGTCCGAGTGCTGCTGTTCTTCTTCTGTGGGTTCCTCTGGTAACCTTTGGTCTACAGACACTGTGCTTGTAACAGAAGCCCCACTTCCAGAACGCACTCTTCTACAATTAAAATTAACCAGTATTTTTTAAACAATGTACAACAAGGAAAACAGTTGTGCACTCGTTATATATATGAAGTACATTGCGACTGTATTCAAGCTGCAAAGTAATTTTGTGAAGAAAAGCGGTATAATGGGGGATTCACATTTGGATCACTGTGATTTTGATGAATTCTTGACTAATGCATTCTGCCCAAATCATTAATGACAGAAGCCCAGAAAACCCATTCCCCTGTCCAGATCTCTTTACTATCGATCGTAACACCAGAGTGGCCTACTACTGATGAAATCATAAATCAATATTAGTAAATCAGAAAAATGTTTTTTGTCGAACTCTGTCAATATTTTTTTTTTACTTTGTGTCACAATAGTTTGCTATCTCACATATGAAGCTTAATACCTTTAAGTATACAAATCACTGACAAGCTCACTAGAAGACACATCATACTAGAGAAGAGAGACTCCAGGAAACCAGGAGTGTGGCAATCATATAACCTGATGCCCAGAACAGGTCAATGACAATTTTGCAGATTATTTTAATTAATAAGTGCACACAAAAAAATGCAACTTAAAACTAATAACATTTTCAAAACTTTTGTACAACTTTAAATGCCATTTCTCTAAAGCACCATATAAAAATCTGTGTTAAATACATCGTGATCTTTTTAAAAAAAAATTATTGCAAAAAACGTTATGGGCAACACGGCAATAAATTAGGGACCAGAGTTTTGAATTAAGTCGCAAAAAGCACACTTGCAGGTGCATGTCCTTGCTTTGGTGCAGATTAAAGACTGAAAGTTACAAACGTTTATTGAAGCAGGGTTGGAAACCATACTTCCAGCACACCTTTGTGAATTCCTTTTCTGCATGAGCAAATTCACTTAAGTATACCTATTTATGAGAAAATCTGCTGAGTCCTTAAAAAAAATCACTTTTGCAACACCCCTTTTTCCTATCCTGGAAAAGCATGTAGCTTGTCTTTGTCAGTAGTACAATTCTATCCTTTTCAAGCATGGGAAGACATTGAAGAGGAGCAGGTGAATATCATTAAAATGTTAGTTTGTGGGTTCATACAGACTCAGAGTTTACTAATCCTAAAACTACCACTTCTGGCTGGTTTCCATTGGCTTTATGTACATTTGGAGAAAAGTACAAAACTCAGAGCCTCTCAAGAGTCCACTTCTTTCCATAGGACATCAAACAAAATCAGAGAGGCTATAATCCGGGATCTGATATAAATAGAACTCTATAATAATGTGTCACCTTATTGTGTGGCAGCAAGAGACAATTATTTTTTTTGTTTTGTTAACAAGACAAGTAGATTTCTGAAGCATCCCTTCACTTGGATAAGTGCATATTTTATCAAATTCCACACCGTTGCAAACTTCCTGAAAGTCCACAAGGGCTCACACCCAATTTTAAACAACAACTTTTTAGGGCCTGATCCTGTACAAAGGATTCAAAAGCAACTTAAACCAAAAAGAGGTAGTCAGAGCCGTTGGGAGATATGGCTTATAATGGCTGACAAGAACAAGCAAGAAGTCCTTCACAGCAGGAATTCAGATCACTAACATGATGTATCTGTGTAATGCACATGTTCACCTTAAGAAGATCAAGGCAGTAACAGATGGTTATGGTCATCCAACTCAATGCTATTCATTTTATCAACCTGAGAAGACAGGCTGAGTGGACCATGAGGTCAAACAGATTATTGTAGTGGACCTATTAGTAAATTAAGGCACAAGACATGGCTAAGCAACTTATAAGGTTGAGGAAAATGGGTTTTGTGTGGAGGGTCTGCAACCTAAAGCACAACCACACCCTCAAAAGCCGTTTCCAACAGGAGACCGTACCTGCAGAAAACAACGGCGGCTCCATCCACGCCCTCCAGGGAGCTTTGACAGTGAGAATCGGCCCAATTCCAGACAGGGCGACAACCTGGGGCAGCAAGCCCTGCACAGGCAGCGGGCGCACGAGACACGGCCGGCGTCTGACCTGTCCCGTACTTCTCCCCCACCCCCCCCCCCCCACACATCAGTGAGTGTACAAGAGGACTTACTCTTGAGGTAGGCATCGGAAGAGGGGTTGCCACACAGCAGTGACTGATAGCATGCCTTTTCTCTCCCTTCCTCACCCAATGTGTTGTTGAGGCCTACGAGGAGGAGTGTTTGTTCGGCCTAAATCTGCCACGGAGCGGCCAAACATTAACTTGGGGCATATTAATCTATGGGCAAACATGCTTTTTGCCCCATAAGAGACCCACAGTGCCCATCCTCTGGATGGATAGACACTTCTACTGTTTGGGCTGGGGCTCACACTACCTCTCTAGAGGGACCCGCGCTTATATCTTACGGACCCTGGGAATAGTCATCAGAAACAGAAGCATGTGAGAACCCCAACAAGAAAAGTGGGTACCCTAGTGACCCTTAACAACCATGGCAGGAGGAAAAGACACTAAAAAGTTGCAGCAGAGCAAGATGGACAAGTTATGCAGTCCCAAGGAGAGCAAAGCCTCCCATGATGAGGCATATCCAGACCGCTGTGATGACTCACCAGAGCCGACTGAGAAATCATGGCTGCCATTCAAAGCATTCAGGGCACCCTTGAGCCTAAGCTGGACTCTGTGGTGGCATAAATGTCACTTAACTGTGACCAAGTAAACAAAGAAAAAGATCACCTAAGTCAGGGGAAAAAAACAAGGTGAGCATCACCAAAACTATAACAGCTATCCAAAAACAAATTAACCGGCTCCTAGCGGATAATGCCACAATGCAGGCAAATCTAGAAGATATGGAAGGAAGATCCCGACTAAATAATATCAGCCTGGTGGGAGTACTTGAACGAGCGGAAGGACCTATGCGCAAACCTCTTTGTGGAAGACTTCATTGAGAACATTTTACGGACGCACAGGGTGCCCATGTACACCCCTCGATCAGGCTCGTTCCCTGCACCATCATCGCACGTATCTTTAATTACAGAGACAGGGAGGCATACTTAAAGCAGTGCGATGAAAACAGGACCTGAAATTTGAAAACACCACAATCAACCTTTTCCCAGAGTTCACTCTCAGGGTCCAGCAGAGCACCGCAACTTCATAGAGGACAATAAAGAACTCGGGAACCAGAACATCATATATATGATGCCTGGGAGTGGTTGGAAGGAGGGCACCCGGTCTTAATAAGGAAAAGGAGAGGCACCCCCTGACTAAAGAGGAAAGACTTGAATGAGGGGACAGACGACAGCCAATATGTGAGATCAAGGCAAACAGAGCGATCTACTACCACAAATGACCGACCCCACAGGCCATGGTTTAGCCGGGAACTCTATCTTGTCAATGGACATTGTACCACAGTCTGGAAATGAATGGTATTGTGTATTTTCTCCTATGAGCTGAAAGCACAAAGGGGGGAGGTGGAGACTACTTCGTCTTGATCTGACAGAGGAGGGCAGGCGAGGGGGGCACAACTGGCAAGTTTTACCCCCAGTTATAATTTAACAATCATGTTTTCAGGGGTGAATTTAACAATCATGTTTTCTGGGGCGACAGGTGCCTTGCTAGTTGGGGAAGGACGGGTAGTTGGGAACCCATCATGCAGAGTAGCAAGGTGGGGGGAATGTTCTTATTAAAGGGATGTTGTACTTTATGATACAGAACAGTGGAAGCAGACGAAATGGTGACAGCACCCAGGGTCTTTTCAACTAACTGTGTAACTTATGCTGAGACCTAGCACCCAAACTCCCACCCCCGGGCCCGATTAGGAATCCTATCATGGAATGTGAAAGGACGGGGAGATAAAATCTAACAGGCGATGGAACTCCACCACATCAAAAGACATGATTCAGGCATTACACTCCTGCAAGAAACACATCTTCTCAGTAATTCCTGCAATGGCATGACCAGAGGGCACGCCGGGGACACCACAGACTCTAGGGGTGTAGGGATCCTAGGTCCCATTCATAGGTCTTAAAACATGGACTGACCCCAAGGGAAATATGTAGCCCAATCTGGTATGTAAGGGTAATCCCCATTAAATTATTATATATATATATATATATATATATATATATATATATATATATATATATATATATATATATATATATATATATATATATATATATATATATATATATATATATATATATATATATATATATATATATATATATATATATATATATATATATATATATATATATATATATATATATATATATATATATATATATATATATATATATATATATATATATATATATATGACTTCCACTTTTTCTGCAGATCTGGACCAACTTACCCAGGCCTGCGATGGACCTGGCGGACATTTGGCACCTCCATCGGGAGCGACAATATACATTTTTGTCCGGGAAACACCACAGTCTATCTAGACTGGACTATATATTCACACAAAACACCAATGTAACTCAAGTCGCAGACATACGTCATTTAGCTAGGGGACTAGCCAACCATTCCCCGGTATGGCTGGAGCTCTGGGGACAGACCACTGGCTCTGCAGGACCCGATCCATAAATGCTTGGCACCTCACCAACAAACCTCTCATGAAGAAATTAGAAAAGGCCCCGATCTCCTACACTGAGATCAGTGAAGGATCAGTCGACTCACAATTATTATGGGAAGCATATAAAATGGTGATAAGGGGGTCAAGCCTTTTCACTCACTACAGGGAGGAAGAAAAAAACAGCTGGAACAACTTCTAGCCCTGGAGATAGAAATATTGGCCATGGAACGAATTAACCTAGAGGACACAAACACTGAGGGAACACACCCCCTTGAACATAAAGAAAAGGAATACCGGGACCTAGTGGAAGAAAAAGCGAAAAAATGCCCATACTGGCCCAAAGACGCCTTTATGACGTTGGCAATGAAACAGGCAAACTGTTGGCTTGGCTGGAAAAATGGGACCAAACACTGGGCTGGGTTCTACAGATCAACATCAAGGAGGGGAACACCCTATCGGACCCTGTGGACACAGCAGACACATTCGCTGACTATTAACACCTTTATTCCTCCAAAACACACTGCACTATCCCTGACATTCAGGCCTTTTTAACAGATAATAACCTCCCCCAACTCACAGAGGAACAAAAGCAACTCTTAGAAGCAGACCTTCAGCCACATGAGATTACCCACTGAGCTTTGAAAACACCTAGCCAGCCACTTAGAACCCCATATATTGAAGATGTGGAAGGAGGCACGAGCCGCAGGTTGCCTCCTGGAAGACCAGAGACAGGCAACTATTGTGGTACGCCATAAGGTAAGGAAACCTTCAGACAAATGTAGCTCCCTCCGATCCATTTCCTTCTTTAATGTGGAGATAAAGCTTCTGGCCAAACTCTTGGTAAATCGCTTACGTCAGGTGATAACACCCCTGGTACATCCAGACCAGTCCGTCTTCATGTCGAACAGGGGAACAAGACTAAACCTCCGGAGACTCTTCGAGGCGATGGCGGGCCCTGAGACAGAACTGTGAACACTCTGGTGATGTCCATGGATGCCTCCATGGCCTTCAATACACTGGAGTGGAACCATATGTTCGGGGTGCTGGAACAAATGGGACTTGGACCAGTTTCATGGGCTGGCTACGTCTACCATACAAAGACGTGCTAAGGTAAACGGGACGACCTCCCACAGCTTTCTCCTTCACAAGGGAAAGAAGCAGGGATGACCATTATCCCCACTGAGCTTTGCTTTGGCCCTAAAACCCTTAGCATTGTGGGTTCAAAAAAACCTACTGGTATGAGGCATACACTGGGGGGAACATTAGGAAGAGTGTACCTCCTTATATGCAGATGACATCCTGTTTTATGTCACTGATCCCCCTCCCCCATAACGATTGATCAGCTGACACAGATCCTACAGACTTTTGGGCAACACTCAGGTTACACCATCAATTGGGACAAGTCCCTCATACATTTGATTACCGGCCCTATGCCCACTCTGCCTAAGGGTCTCCAAATGACCATGTCCAAAGGGAGCTTCAAATACATGGGGTTTCATGTTACACTGGACCCCCCCCCATCTTTTACCAATACAATCTCATCCTTATTCTGGATCGCTTTACAGTGGATGCACAAAATTGAAAGGGCTTGCCACTCTCCCTACTGGGTAGAGTGGCATTGTTCAAAATGATGACATTGCCTCAGATGCTATTTGCCTTACAAAATACTCGATATTGGATACGTGATGATTTTTTCTGTAGGATGGATTCTTTTATCTGCTCACTCCTGTGGAACACAAGCCCACCCTGTATTGCCCTTATAAAATTCACCAGGGGGTCCATGACAGAGGGATTAGCCTCCCCAACATCAAAAAATATTATTGGGCTACGCAACTAACGGTGGTCAACGACTGGGCGTTTGCCCCATGGGATGATCAGTCATTCCAACTGAAGGGATTCTCGTTTGGGAAAGTGGGTTACCAGGGAGAACTTTACAACTCATCCACCACTACCGCTATTCTTCTACCACAGACCCTCAACGTGGCGCCGGTATGGAGGGCAGCGACAACTTTCTTATGGTAGATGGGGAAACAAACTGAGATGATTCCCCCCCATGGTCCAGTGACGTCCTGAAGGTGGTGGGGAGACTACAAAGTTTCACAAAGTGGAGCCTCATTGGCATAGATTTGCTGGGAGGTGTTTGGAAAGGGGATACAATGCTTAGCCTGGCTGAACCACAAACCCAATATGACCTGGCCCCCAAAGAAGCTTTGAAATATATCCAACTCCACCATGCACTGCTCTCACATATCCCTGGACACACCTTTGCTGAGGACTCCTCTTCCTTAGAGAATCATATCCTCACAGAACCCATACCAAAAAAGACAATTTCACATATAAATAAAAAGCTTAATAACAACTCATCCAACACAGTTGCTACATTAATATCTGTGGGAGACTGACATTGGGACATTTGATGAGGTGGAATGGGAGGACACAACTGGGGCCTAGAAAGAAGTGTCACTTAACACAGGGTTCCGCCTCATCCACCTGTATACCCTTCATCGCTCATATTATCCCCGCACCACCATACAGGCCATGGGCCAGAGTTGTACACATCTGCGTCTTAAAGACTGTGGGGTGAGTGGCACATTCTTAAACACTCTATAGACTTGCCCAGCCGTATGGTCCTATTGGTTGGCAATACAATTATTAGTAGGTGAAGTCTTGGGAGTGGACATACCGGACTCGACTAAATAATGCCTCCTACATATCTGGGGGGATGACCCACCCCCGAAATATAATAAACTGTGAGCTTCCCTAGGATTATTAGTGGCAAAATGAAACATGCAAGTTTATAGGGGGGCACGAGAGACACCCACTGTGACCGGATGGTAGTAAGAGATGGACTGGTGCATGCTGTCTGAAAAGACGATATACTCGGGCAGGGGAGTGCCCCCAAACAAATGGGGAAAAAATCTGGTCTCTGTGGCGCACACACCGAGGGATGGAGGGAGAATCGAAGGTCCCAAGGGCTCATAAGAGACGCTTCTCAAATCCTGCTGAGAGGTGATTTTTACTGTGGATCCACTTTATATGACTCTTTTCTCCTGGTCTCGACAAGTGACTGGATTATGGTTGCAATGTCACCTTGGGAATTCATAATTATGCTGTACTGTCTCTTTGTTATGTTAAATGTTCAAAAATCAATAAAAAGATTTTTTTTATAATACATCCCTTATTTATATACAGTCATTTCTCGTCAATTGAATACCACAGATTTAGTCTTGACCACCAAGGATAATCAACTTATAGGACACGTATTTAGGTTTAGCCAAATAAATGTACTTAAAGGCAAGGTATACCTCCTCTTTAATTGTAGCTTGACATCAAGAGGAAGCCAAGGTCATTATAAACAATAGAAGAGAGAAAACCTTCTGGTCCCAGCCACAAGCTGATCTACAGCATTATTACCGTCTGAAGACACGAAAGTGGGACTGGCCAGTAGAGTATCTTCAAGTTCTATGCAAGATAGTTCCAGGGCTCAGACCACAGTGCAGAAGGCAAGAGCTGGAATCAGATAGTACAGATGTCTCATCAAAACAACTGATAGTTATTTGACTTGGCAATGCTCTGGCCATACATTTTCAAAATCAATTGTAGTATAAAACCCAGAAATCCTGCCGTATCTCAAAGGCCAAACTCTGCCCATCAGTGCTATATAAGACACCTTGTCTTCAGACGGTGAGGAGGTCTGGGTGTGAGGACAGGAACATGTTTGAGAGATTTAGTTTTCTCAGTCCATGATCTCCCTGCAGGGATAAAGTCCTCGTTAGTGACTTTCCTCACTAACGGCAATTCTAGGGAGCACCTGCTCTTTGAAGCCGTCCTGGTAGGGGTCGCCTGGATAGCCCCACCCGAGGGGCTCCGTTCCTTCTCAGAAACCAAAGTGCACAGTTCACTCCTCATATTCCCCAAGGCTTAAGCAACCTAATCCATTCCAACATCCTTAGTGCTTAAGGGAGGCTTGACCTCTCCTGGAATGAGTCTCTCTTGAGAATTGCCTTTCCTTACTTCAGCCTAACCACTTCTCTTTCTGGTGGTTCTAGTTTTCCTTTAATTTCTCCTAAGCATCTTGTCCTCCACTCAATACAACATTTTCAGTTCTGGACATCAAAGGGCTTGAGATTAACTGCAGGAAATGCAAACAATCCCTGCACTTGTCACAGTCTGACCCATCTCAACTGTGGCTGTTGAACTGAGCTCTAAAGAAGATAAGCAACAGATTTGCAAGTCACTGCACTGCACTGAATTAAGACTTTTACAGTGTTGGGAGCAGGCATGAACTGCCCAATACAAGGAGATTGTTTATTTTTTGCTGCATCTCTGCAATGTTGGGATTCTACTATGAAGTCAAGCAAAAACGCCTTTTTTGAAGGAAGACTCTCGCTCTTTCAGTATGTAGGAGAATGGAATTACTGACAAGTTGCACTTGTTAAAGCACTTTCTCAACCACATCCAAGTACTTGTTAGCATCAGGAGTTGTTGATGGCAACAAGCTAAGTCTGAAGAACGTCATCAGCAATCATAGCGGAGCTCGGTTGGAACATCTAAGTCAGTAGATAAAACAACTAATTACATCCTACTGTCATCAATGAAGGTATAAGAAAGGCGTCACACATGCAGTCCCTTAATCTTCACAATGCTATGACGTGTGCTACCAACCTCTTTCCAGAAAATTCTGAATGTGCAAAAGGATAAGAGGTTGAGGCAAGCAAGTAAAATGAAATAAAAATGAAAAAATTCCTTGAGCTTGCTAAAGCCTTCTGAGGCAAAGGTGTGCAGTGGATATGCAGTTTCTTGGTCTATATAAAAAGAAATAGCTACTTTGGAACTGGATAAGGCCCTGGAGTATGAATCCACACACTAATATCTAGTGAATGAATATACGGACCTACAGGGGGTGGCTTTACACATCTCTGAAATGGAACATTTGAAAAAATGGCTACTGTTGCAGATTTTGCATGTAATGCCCTTGGGTCTAACATAATGAAAATGTCACTTACCCAGTGTACATCTGTTCGTGGCATCAGTCGCAGTAGATTCGCATGTTCTGCAATAGCTCGCCATCTGGTGTTGGGCCGGAGTGTTACAAGTTGTTTTTCTTCGAAGAAGTCTTTCGAGTCACGGGACCGAGTGACTCCTCCTTTTGTCTCCATTGCGCATGGGCGTCGACTCCATCTTCGATTGTTTTTCCCCGCAGAGGGTGAGGTAGGAGTTGAATTGTAGTAATAGTGCCCATGCAATGGAGTGACTAAGTATGCACCTATTTAAGGTTGAGATGACACATATATAAATAATTGAAGGTAACTTCCAAACTGCTACAGGCTCCCGGGGAGGCGGGTGGGCACATGCGAATCTACTGCGACTGATGCCACGAACAGATGTACACTGGGTAAGTGACATTTTCAGTTCGATGGCATCTGTCGCTGTAGATACGCATGTTCTGCATAGACTAGTAAGCAGTTATTTCCCCAAAAGCGGTGGATCAGCCTGTAGGAGTGGAAGTAGTCTGAAATAATGTTCTTAATACAGCTTGACCTACTGTGGCTTGTTGTGCGGATAACACGTCTACACAGTAGTGCTTGGTGAATGTGTGAGGCGTAGACCATGTGGCTGCCTTACATATTTCTTGCATTGGGATGTTTCCTAGAAAGGCCATGGTAGCACCTTTCTTTCTGGTTGAGTGTGCCCTTGGTGTAATGGGCAGCTGTCGTTTAGCTTTAAGGTAGCAGATTTGGATGCATTTAACTATCCATCTGGCTATACCTTGTTTTGAAATTGGGTTTCCTGCATGAGGTTTTTGAAATGCAATAAAGAGTTGTTTAGTCTTTCTGATGTTTTTTGTTCTGTCAATGTAATACATCAATGCTCTTTTGACATCTAATGTATGTAGTGCCCTTTCAGCTACGGTATCTGGCTGTGGAAAGAACACTGGAAGTTCCACTGTTTGATTTAGATGGAACGGTGAAATAACCTTTGGCAAAAATTTAGGATTGGTCCTTAGGACGACTTTATTTTTGTGTAGTTGTATAAAAGGTTCCTGTATTGTAAACGCCTGAATCTCGCTTACTCTTCTTAGGGAAGTAATGGCGATGAGAAATGCCACCTTCCAGGTTAGGAACTGTATGTCGCAGGAGTGCATGGGTTCAAAAGGTGGACCCATAAGTCTAGTTAGGACAACATTTAGGTTCCATGAAGGAACAGGTAGTGTTCTTGGTGGTATAATTCTCCTAAGGCCCTCCATGAATGCTTTAATGACTGGTATCTTATATAGGGAAGTTGAATAGGTAGTCTGCAGGTATGCAGATATTGCTGCAAGGTGTATTTTAATGGAAGAGAAAGCTAGGTTAGATTTTTGTAAGTGAAGCAAGTAACCCACTACATGTTCTGGAGTTGTGTGTAATGGTTGTATTTGATTAATATGGCAGTAGCAAACAAACCTCTTCCATTTACTTGCATAGCAGTGCCTGGTGGATGGCCTTCTGGCTTGTTTTATGACTTCCATACATTCTTGGGTAAGTTGTAAGTGCCCGAATTCTAGGATTTCAGGAGCCAGATTGCTAGATTCAGCGATGCTGGATCTGGGTGTCTGATCTTTTGGTTGTGCTGTGTCAACAGATCTGGCCTGTTGGGCAATTTGATGCAGGGTACCACTGATAGGTCTAGCAGCGTTGTGTACCAGGGTTGCCTTGCCCAAGTTGGTGCTATCAATATGAGTTTGAGTTTGCTTTGACTGAGTTTGTTTACCAGGTAAGGAAGGAGAGGGAGAGGAGGAAAAGCGTAAGCAAATATCCCTGACCAGTTCATCCATAGGGCATTGCCTTGGGATTGTTTGTGTGGGTATCTGGATGCGAAGTTTTGGCATTTTGCGTTCTCCCTTGTCGCAAACAAGTCTATCTGAGGTGTTCCCCAGAGTTTGAAATAAGTGTTCAGAATTTGGGGGTGAATTTCCCATTCGTGGACCTGTTGATGATCTCGAGAGAGATTGTCTGCGAGTTGATTTTGGATCCCTGGTATAAACTGTGCTATTAGGCGAATTTGGTTGTGAATTGCCCAATGCCAAATTTTTTGTGCTAGCAGGCTTAACTGCGTGGAGTGCGTCCCCCCCTGCTTGTTTAGATAATACATTGTTGTCATGTTGTCTGTTTTGACGAGAATGTATTTGTGAACTATTATTGGTTGGAAAGCTTTTAGTGCTTGAAAAACTGCTAGAAGTTCTAGGTGATTGATATGCAGTTTTGTTTGATGTACGTTCCATTGTCCTTGTATGCTGTGTTGATCGAGGTGTGCTCCCCACCCTGTCATGGAAGCATCTGTTGTTATTACGTATTGTGGCACTGGGTCTTGGAAAGGCCGCCCCTTGTTTAAATTTATGTTGTTCCACCACAGAAGCGAGAGGTAAGTTTGGCGGTCTATTAACACCAGATCTAGAAGGTGACCCTGTGCTTGAGACCACTGTGATGCTAGGCATTGTTGTAAGGGCCTCATGTGCAGTCTTGCGTTTGGGACAATGGCTATGCATGAAGACATCATGCCTAGGAGTTGTAATACCATCTTTGCCTGTATCTTTTGTGTTGGATACATGCGTTGTATGATGGTGTTGAAATTTAGAATTCTTTGTGGACTTGGAGTGGCTACTCCCTTTGATGTGTCTATTATGGCTCCTAGGTATTGTTGTACCTTGCGCGGCAGAATGTTGGATTTTGTAAAGTTGACGGTGAACCCGAGTTTGAAGAGGGTTTGTATGATCTGATTTGTGTGATTTGAGCACTGTATGAACGAATGGGCCTTGATTAGCCAGTCGTCCAAATATGGGAACACATGTATTTGCTGCCTTCTTATGTGTGCAGCGACTACCGCTAGACATTTGGTAAAGACTCTTGGTGCGGTTGTTAATCCGAAAGGCAGTACCTTGAATTGGTAATGTATTCCTTTGAATACAAACCTTAGGTATTTCCTGTGCGATGGGTGTATTGGTATATGGAAATAAGCATCCTTGAGGTCTAAAGTTGCCATGTAGTCGTGTAGTTTTAGCAATGGCAATACTTCTTGTAGTGTGACCATGTGGAAGTGGTCTGATTTGATGAAAGTGTTCACTACTCTGAGGTCTAGGATTGGTCTCAGTGTTTTGTCCTTCTTTGGTATCAGAAAGTACAGTGAGTAAACTCCTGTGTTTATTTGTGTGTTTGGCACTAATTCGATTGCATTCTTTTGCAATAGTGCCTGCACTTCTATCTCCAGGAGATTGGAATGGTGTGTTGTTAAATTTTGTGCTTTTGGTGGTATGTTTGGAGGGAATTGTAGAAATTCTATGCAATAACCATGTTGGATAATTGCTAGAACCCAAGTGTCTGTAGTGATTTTCTCCCATGCTTTGTAATAATGACCTATTCTTCCCCCCACTGGTGTTGTGTGGAGGGGGTGAGTGACATGTGAGTCACTGTTTAGTAGTAGGGGTTTTGGGGCTTTGAAATCTTCCTCTATTTCTAGGGAATTGCCCTCCTCTATATTGTCCCCGAAAACCTCCTCTATACTGTCCCTGGTAACTGGACGGTGTGGCTTGTGAGGTGCTGGCTTGTGTGCTTTGACCCCGAAACCCCCCTCGAAAGGGCGTTTTACGGAATGTGCTGTAATTCCCTCTGCTCTGCGGGGAGTAGAGTGCGCCCATGGCTTTGGCAGTGTCCGTATCTTTTTTGAGTTTCTCAATCGCTGTGTCCACTTCTGGACCGAACAGTTCTTTTTCATTAAAAGGCATATTGAGAACTGCTTGTTGAATCTCTGGTTTAAATCCAGACGTTCGGAGCCATGCATGCCTTCTGATAGTTACAGATGTATTAATTGTCCGTGCAGCTGTATCTGCAGCGTCCATGGAGGAGCGTATCTGGTTGTTGGAGATGGTCTGTCCCTCCTCAACCACTTGTTTTGCCCTATTTTGTAAGTCCTTGGGCAGATGTTCAATGAGATGTTGCATCTCGTCCCAGTGGGCTCTGTCATAGCGCGCAAGTAGTGCCTGGGAGTTAGCGATGCGCCACTGGTTTGCAGCTTGTGCTGCGACTCTTTTACCAGCTGCATCGAACTTGCGGCTTTCTTTATCTGGGGGTGGTGCATCTCCAGATGTGTGAGAGTTGGCCCTTTTCCTAGCTGCTCCTACAACGACAGAGTCTGGTGGCAGCTGTGTAGTGATGAAAACCGGGTCCGTAGGAGGCGCCTTATACTTTTTTTCCACCCTTGGTGTGATTGCCCTACTTTTGACCGGCTCCTTAAAGATGTCTTTTGCGTGCCGGAGCATACCAGGGAGCATAGGCAGGCTTTGGTATGAGCTGTGGGTGGAGGAGAGTGTGTTGAATAAGAAATCATCCTCGACCTGTTCTGAGTGGAGGCTTACGTTGTGAAATTGTGCTGCTCTAGCCACCACTTGAGAGTACGCGGTGCTGTCTTCTGGTGGAGATGGCTTTGTAGGGTATGCCTCCGGACTGTTATCTGACACTGGGGCGTCGTATAGGTCCCATGCGTCCTGATCTTGGTCACCCTGGCTCATGGTGGTGTGAGCTGGGGAGTGTGATGGAGTTTGTGCTGGTGAAACGTTAATCACGGGCGGAGGAGAGGGTGGTGGGGTAACTCTTTTCACCACTTTTGGTTGTGGTGTTTGTTCCGTTTGGAACTCCAACCTTCTCTTTCTCCTAATGGGGGGAAGGGTGCTTATTTTTCCTGTCCCCTGCTGAATGAAGATACGCTTTTGCGTATGGTCCACATCAGTTGCTTGTAGCTCTTCCTCAAACCTATGCTTCTGCATTTGGGAGGTTAGCGAGTGCTCTTCTGTATAAGAGCCTGAAGCTGGGTCGCTTGCAGTTTGTTTCGGCATCGAAACTTTGTCTGCGTGTTTTTTCGGCTCCGAGGTGACTTTTTTCCTTTTCGGGGCCGAAACCTCTCGGCGTCGATCTGTTTCGGCGCCGCTGTCTCGGCGTCGAGCCGTGTCCACACCGGCATCTCGGTGTCGAGGCTTGTCTCCAGCACTTTCTCGGTCCCGAGAAGGCTGCGTGCCGGTGTCTCGACCGGAGTCGGACGATCTCGGCACTGTTTGGGCCTTTTTCGGTGCCGACGGTCGGTCACCGAATTTATGGGTCGAGCCATGGCCTGGTGGCAGTGGCGTCCCCTGGGCCTTGTAAATGTTCCTCTGAGTGGATTTCGACGTCTTACTCACGGTTTGTGTATCGTCGAATCCTTCGGAGTCTGAGTCTTGGATCGAGAAGGTACCTTCCTCTTCCTGTTCCTCGAACTCCCGTTGGGCTGTCGGTGCGGACGCCATCTGAAGTCTTCTGGCTCGACGGTCTCGGAGTGTTTTTCGGGACCGGAACGCACGACAGGCCTCGCAGGTGTCTTCGCTGTGCTCAGGTGACAGGCACAGGTTGCAGACCAAGTGTTGGTCTGTGTAGGGGTATTTATTGTGGCATTTGGGGCAGAAACGGAACGGGGTCCGTTCCATCGGCGTTCTTCAGCACGCGGTCGGGCCGACCAGGCCCCGACGGAGGATCGAAAAACTACCCCGAAGGGCACCGGAGCTCTCCGATCTTCGATGCGGTGTGGAATCTAAGTACGCCGATCCCGAACGCAACAATACCGACGAAAATCTTCAGAAATTAGCTAATTTTCCGTTCCGAAACTCGGAGCGACAGGAACACGTCCGAACCCGATGGCGGAAAAAAAACAATCGAAGATGGAGTCGACGCCCATGCGCAATGGAGACAAAAGGAGGAGTCACTCGGTCCCGTGACTCGAAAGACTTCTTCGAAGAAAAACAACTTGTAACACTCCGGCCCAACACCAGATGGCGAGCTATTGCAGAACATGCGTATCTACAGCGACAGATGCCATCGAACATACGATTTTTAGATTGCAAATAATATAATAGTATACAAGTTACTATCCACCTGAACAGAGAAAACACAGCAGCCCACATCCTCCTGGACATCTCTGCAGCGTGTGGCATGGTCTCCCACCCCATCCTCAGCCCAAGCCTACACAACATTTGAAACCAAAGAAACACACTCTGATGGATCTGCTCCTTCTTGACTAGAAGGATCCAGTCAGTCAGCCTTGCATCATACACCTCCAAAGCCCACGCCATATGCGAAGTTCCGCAAGGAACCTTCCCGAGCCTGACCCTCTTCAGCGCATATATGATCTCTCTAAGTGGCATCATCCAGTCTAATGACAAACATCCTCTCCTTGAAAACAGTAAGGTACACCCAAGTCACAAGCAAGCTGGACTATGGGAATACCCTCTATGCTGAGATCAATAGAAAACTCATCAGAAATGCTGCAGAACATTCAGAACTCTGTGGCAGAAGCACACTCAACCCCCCCACTGAATAGCCCCACCCACATGTGCAGATCCCAGATGTCTTTTTCAGTGTAGATGTTCACCATTCTTCAGCAAGGACTGGGGAAACACTTGAGGCAAGTACAACTACAAGTAAGGCTATTTTGGCCAACTGCTTCAGAATATATTTAAAAAATGTAATATATAAAATCAGGCAAATTAACTGGAATTGTTTTGACGGGTAAAATCCTTTTCACAAATCCTTGTTTAAAAAGAGAAAGATGAAGGAAGAGAGGACAAATGTAGACCCATAGGATGTCCTTATGTAGATGTGAAAAGAGCATCTGCGCTTTTAAGGACCCGGAGCCCACCAGTATCCCATCATGCCCAGCAGGTGACAGTTGCCACAGTTCTTTCTTTTGGCTCCTGGTGATAGGATCTTGGAGCACTGAGCTTGGCCTTTTTGACCAGTTTCCTCAAAAAAATCACTAGGAAATTTTAAAAATGTTTTCACTCAACGGATTTCATATGTTCCAGTGTTTTTCTTTCATTTCCAAATAAAATGACATCTTTATTTGACAAGTTGTCTGCCTGTGGAAAGCAACGAAGGCAACACTAGGTGTTTTCTGAACTTGGGATGTCAATTGAGAGAGGAGAGGGCCAGTCCTCTAGCAGTGTTCTTGCACCTTCCTCCGAGTACTCCAAGTGTGGGAGATCCAAAAATAGAAGCCACCAGCAAAAACAGCATTGTTTCAGGTAGACATCAAGGGCATCAATGGCGAGTAAAGTTAGCATTACTACGTTTGTAAATCTGGGTTTAATCCATCATGTTTTTTGCTCACCACACCACCCCAGTTTGGACCCAGCCATGTGCAAAGCAGTCTTTACCCTGATCATCATGGGAACAGTCCATCCCAAACTGCCAGGCTAGGTCTTGCCTTGACCAGAAACAAGCATCATGGGACCGGTTTCAGGGTATCACCCCCTCATCAGCCAGGCTAGCTCGACTCCAGTGGCATGGGAGCACAGGACGCAAAGTGGGAAGGCTATGCCCAGACATGGGTCCTGTGCTCACTGTGCCACTGGATTCAAGATAGCCTGGTTGATGAGGGGTGATACCCTGAAACCGTGGATGCTTGTTTCATATGGCCGAGTCCAAACTGGAATGGCATGGGTAGCAAAAAACGATGGATTTAGGCCCAGGTCTCTGTACTGGGGTTGAATGTTTGACACTGTTCCGCATTCTGTCCTTTACTTGTTCTTTTTTTGCATTTGTTGCACTAAGTGGGGCAGGTATGCCAAGACATGGGTCCTGTGATCCCCATGCCACTGGAGACAAGCTAGCCTGGCTGATGAGGGGCGATACCCATGGGGAGCATGGCCAAGACTGATTTGTATACAGCTAGGTCCGAAATGGAATGGCATAGGTAGCAAAAAATTATTAATGTAGGTCCAGGTCTCTGTACTGGGAATGAATGTTTGACATTGTTCAGCATTCCGTCCATCACTTGTTCTTTTTGCTCATAGGAAGCTTGGCATGATACACCAGAAAAACGCAGGATGCCACTAATCTTAGAAGGGATGATATCTGAAGTGCTGTAGGGTTAGGAATTTGTAAACGAGCGAGACACTTCAGACAGGTAGATGCAGCCTCTCCTCTGAAGGATACACTTTTGTGATCTGAGTAACCAAAACTGCACTGAGGTAGTGTATTCTTTGTACTATGTAGAGCATCAACGTTTTGAGGTTGACTAGGTGATCCAGGCAAAATCAAGGCCCCTGATACGGCACAGCAAACAAGATGTCAAAAGTGTGTGAAGTCTTGGGACCTCATAATCCAATCTTGCTCTTCTGATGGATACATCTAATAGATTCCTTACCCTTTCAGTCAGAATCAAAGTAGTGGGCCCTCAATGGTGGTGAATCTGGGAATGAACTTTAAGCCCCAAAGTGCTGCAGGTCCAAGTGGGCAAAATGATCTCCCCTAAGGACCTGTAAATCAACACAGAAGCTAGGTATGGACAGATGGCCATACAGATGCTTGGTAGATGACCAAGACCAGAACCCCTTCTAGCGAGTGCTGTACTTTTGGCCTTCGTCCTGGTGGAATAAGCCTGAAGATCTTCAGGAGGCTCTTTGTTGGCCAATAAAATAGCTTAATGAAAAGGAACATCCACCTCAATAAGGTCTGTTTGTGGGCTGCCTTTAATTTCTTTGCACTGGTGAATCTGGCAAAGTTGATCGCCTAACCAGATCGTCTCAGCTCTATCAAAATAGAAATTAAGGGCTGCTTCGGATCCATCCGGTGTAGCCTCTCCTCTTTAGAGGGATGTGGGCAGAGAATAACATGGGGAAAGAGTGGCAGACTGCCCCAATGGAAAAGGCAACAAAACCTTCAGAACTAATGCCAGAGTCAAAAGCATCAACTTGGCAATAAACTAGAGACAATGCTTGCAGCTCAATGACAATGTGCAGAATTGAGAGCAACGTGAAGCACACTGAGGGCCGAAAGTTTCATGCTGCCACTGCACATATGCTCAAACTTTGCACACATCAATAAAGTAAGAACCAATTTAAGGTGCCACTGCAACATAATAAAAGGAATACAGGAAAACATAAAAACCCTCTGATGAAATTCATCACAGAAAGTTTTTTGAATAAACAGGATTGATCAGGCAAACAAAAAAGGCAGAAATGGCTTGTTGCAAATGGGTTCAACCCATATAGTCTGCCCGCATTTTTTGCTTTTGATCACCTGGTTTTTGGACTTTTTACTGTGAGTGAGCCTCACTCAGTAATTTCATGTAATGGACTACACATGTTTACCAACAGTGTCCGCCATTTAATATAAGGCAACTGTGACGCAGACAGAGTAAGGGGCACTGAGCTGGTTACACATGACAACACACTTGTGGGCAGGCTGCACGTGAAAGACTACCATCATGAGCAGCAGGGCAGCTGCATATAGATACCACTGCTTCCTTAGAAACAGGTCTTATTGCATATAAAGGGTCCATGATATTTAAAAGTCGGACAAGTAGTAATTAATGTTGCATATGTCCTTATAGTGAAATGTCCCCCAAAATGATTTCCTCTAGCTGCTTCCTTGGGGAATAATTGTGCTACATTGTTACATTTATTAGATGCTAACTCTGGGTTGGTAGCAACTAGACAAATATTTCAAAGACTATTCTAATTGTTACTCAAAATGCAATTTAATGGTGAAAACGAGTTTTTTCTATTAAGTAACTTTTAGAAAGTTACCAGTTTTGTGTCTAATGCTTGTAATCCTTCAACCGTCACCTGGCTACTAAATGGCTCCCCCATGGTGAGATGTGTATTGCCCCGAGAAGTGGGCAATAGGCTTGGGTGTGGGGAGGAGTTGGTTTTCCATTAGCAGGATGGCCTCGGGCTCTGCTGTAGGACTACTTACACTTTAAAGAAGCTTCCCCTGTCACACACAGATGAAACTGACACCAGGCCTGGCTCAGAGCCCATATTGGGAAGGTGGGGAGGGAGCTGAGCTACTCCAGAACTGGTTTGCAATGACTACAAGGGAGGGCGTGCCCAGTAACACAGCCACACCACATGGTGTGCACAGCAGGGGAGGAAAGGTTTGGTTTGTCTGAGAGTGCTGTGCAGGAGAGTTGGGATAGGGGTGGAGGGATGATGAGGTATCCTAAGATTGACCAGGGGTGCCTTGCGCCTAGACCTTTCTACCCACACTTATAAACCCCTGCACAAGAGAGACGAAGAGCTAGATCCCGGACCTGGACAACAACAGCAACACCACAGACAACTGGAAAGAGAATTAATCTAATGCCCCTATTGGACTAATGACATTGCCTGCAGCTGCCCCCAGGAATAGATGGGTCGCTTCGGAGTCAATGGCACTGCCCCCCTTATGCCCTGTGAGGACCAGTTGTGGGGAGACTTGGGCTCCATTACCCCCCATATAGCCAGAAGGCTATAGGGTCTGTGAAGAGTAAAGCAGAGGAGAAGGCTGGCACAGGGTGCCAGTGAAACCAGCCCCCTGCAAGGCATGCCCTTTTTGAGGCCAGCAGACCAGCTCAAAATGCTCCTGATGGCAAGGGCTTGCCACAAAGAGTAAAGTGAAACCAAGATCAAAGAAAGCTCTAAAGGATTAGATCTTTGACCCTTGCTCGAGAAATTATGCATGTTGGGCTCACCTGTCACTTATGAAATGTACCTCTTGGAGGGCAAATCGCCTGGGGTCAGCACATTGTTACATTCATGAAGATTTAGGGGAGGAGATGTGCATGGGGCCACCTCCCAAAAGTTACTGTTGCCCCCAGGGCATGGGGCCAGCACAGCACAAAACCCTGATGCATGAAGGAGGCCCAGAGCAATTGCAAGTGCCCCAAGGACCCCTATTCCCCACGACTCCAAACTTGAGAGGCTCAACTGGAGTAGACGGCAATCGTTGTCTCGCCTCTCGCACCGGGGAGGGGGGAGGAGGCACCACACAGAAAAAGTCTGTCTTTGCAGACACAGGCACATGCTGGTGCGGACAGTGTTGGGCGGTCAAGGAGTTGGCAGGTAGCATGGAAGTGGGCTAACCGTGCTGCTCATGAGCCCCAATTAAGTTTTTGTAGTCTGTGGGTGCCCTGGTGAGAATGGGGTATCCAAAACAAAAGGAGAGATCACAAGGCTGCAGTTTACAGCACACCAGGGGAGAAGCCCACTAATTAAATATGCACACTCTGTTGAGGGTGCCGCATAATACCCTGTGAGGACTGTTTTTGGTCCATCCTATTCCTCGTGGTTCCCCAAGAAGGGGCTGGGGCACCACCAACACCATTTTGCAAAGTTGTTGGGGCTGCACAGAGTGCGGTACTCCCTTTGGAAATGTTTAACATGCTTGACCTAAGACTGAGGGTTCACTGAAAACCTGAACCCCGGACACAGTGATCATTAAAGCAGTCACAGAGCTGGATCTTTTGCTCTTCAGTTCAGGGTGCAAGGACTCCTAGTGGTTGGACCTAAGGATGCATTTTATGTAGCCTGAAGTGGCGTAAGAAAGACTAAGACACATGTTATTTTAGTTTTCAATGCTTTATTTAAAATATATTGCTCACAATGATTTTTGGAAAACACTGCAATGCTTTTATCAACAATATTGACTGCATTTAAATATGATGATTGATTCCATTGGTATGATGGTGACTTAACATGTGGTTATTGTGCTTATAATACAGTGACTCACTGATAAACACAATAGGCTTGCCTCATATGTAAATATGGGTATATATTGTGATAAAGCCAATAAGCTTACTTCATATATTGATGTGTTGATCCCTTGACAAACCCAACAGGCTTGCCTTATATTCTGATGTCGGTCGTAACCCCTTAAAGCCAGTAGGACTGCTTTATTGAAAAAGACACCTGCTTATATTGTGAAGATGAATCTGATATAGGTGGGGGGGGAGGGGTTGTGTGATTGTGGGGTTCATGATCTACTAGGGGACAAACATGATGCAAGAATGCCAAAGGTATTACCATTTGTATGGTTTATATATCTCTAAGTTAATGTGTAGTATTTGGTAATGTTTGGATGGACTTTGTGGAAGTACTGTAAGCAGCCATAATCACATCCATCATGTCCAAAAGGAAGGTCAAAGCTGCTCAGTCTGTTCCAGACATTTTTCTACAAATGTAGGTGACAACTTTGAAAGTCAGGTGCTCAGCCTTCTTTTGGGACTGCAGGTCCCACAGGAGAGGTAGTCAGATCTAGCTGGTCAGGGGGATCAGACTCAATGTCCAGTACATGGCTATTAACATAAGCTGGGTTCAGTCCCTCCTGAACCCACCTGACCGGTGACAGAGTCAGGAAAGCTTAAAGCAAGATGGAGCCCCTCTGAAGGTGGATTGAACCTACCAGAGAGTCTTAAGGAGGAAATGCTATGGTGCAAAAGGCTGGAAACGTAATGGTTACTTTCCAGTAGGAGTCTTTTGCAGATTGAAGAATTTTATGGATTCACATACTGTGCACTATTACGCAATCTAGTGATTGGGTCCAGAATGCTCCTCTTATAGTGTCGCCCTCCCCCAACTTTTCTCTTAATTTGCTGTTAACATTTAGGGCCTTTTCCATCCCTCCCCTTATGTCAGACGCCCACCTGAGAAGCCCCTGCATGTGATTGTCATCTGAAGATTCTTTTTTCCCAGTGACTTGATTACTCACCACTTCACATTGTGTTATATTTTGTCTTTTATCTTACTATGATCTTTGTTTCGCCTAATTTTTTGGGACATTCAGAAAGAACAGATGAGGGACGGAATGCTGAACAAATAAAATATTCACCCCCCAGCCACAGATCTGGGTTAAAATCATTGTTTTTTTTTTTTTTACTCGCCATGCCATTCCAGTTTGGACCCAGCCATATGCAAATCAGTCTTGATCCTGTTCCCCATTTGAACAGTTCAGCCGAAACTGCCAGGCCAGGTACTCCCTAGACCGGAAACAAGCATCCTGAGGCCAACTTCAGGGTATCACCCCTCATCAGCAGCTCAGGCTGGACTGTTCTCATAGGGAGCAGGGTCAAGACTGATTTGCATATGGCTGGGTCCAAACTTGGGTGGCCTGGTGAGCAAAAAAAAACAATGGATTAAACCCAGATCTGTGACTGGGGGTGAATGTTTGGTTTATTCAGCGTTCCATCCATCATCTGTTCTTTTTGTTTTCTTTTTTCATTTCCTGGGAAGGCGGGTGGGTCACATGTGAATCCAGAAAATTCTTCAAAATTCAATACTACTCCTACCGGTAAGTAACCATTTTGCTTTGCAGTGTGTATCTTTTCTGGATTCACATGCTGCATACAGACTTTATAGCAGTGTTTTAGTTTACTTTGGTGGTTGGGTTTGAAATGAGCCAGAACTTGCAAACAAATGCTTTTGTACTCTTTATCACACTTTTGAGTGACTGTTCACCTGGATATCTACACAGTAGTGCTTTGTGAATGTCTACAATAGCTGCCAAAAATATGGCACTAAACAGAACATTTGCATGAAAGGGTTGGATTGCTTCTTTACTGATCATTTCTTCTTTGATGTGTGCCCTAGGCTTTGTTTCCAGTTGTATGCCAGCCTTCTAGTGACATTTAAATTGTCTGGGCTAGCCATTTTGCGAAAGTGCTCTTAGTAACTGGTACTTCTGCTTTGCTTTCCAGATTGATTTTGTTCTCTCTAAGAGGTACATTAGTTCTTTACGTATATCCACCTGCTTGAGTCTTTGGTTCCTGCCAGAAACTTGTTATTTGGATAGCTTGGTTTACATGGAACGTCGATATAACCTTTGGTTGGAAGCATGGATTGGTTCTCATGACTACCCTGAGTCTGTGTATGTGCAGGTATGGTTCCTGAGTGGTAAGTGCATGAGGCTGACTTGCCCTTCGTAATTAACTCATTGCAAATTGGAAAGCATTTTTTAGTGTTTTTTGATCTGTGGAGTCGTTCAGGGGGTTTCAATCAGTTACTTTAACTCCACATTTAGGTTCCGCATGGCTGTAGATGCCCATCTAGATGGGACTATTCTTTTGGTCCCCTTCTGGAAACCATTTGACTAACACTGTAGAAAAGAAACCCCTGCTGATGTGATACATTGTGTAAGTCAATTTCACTGCCAAGTACACCATCGGTCAGGTGTAGGTCAGTTTATTTTTTAGTAGGTGAGTTAGGAAACCAATGATTGAGGTGTCCTGTGTCTTGTTATGGAACACACCAGATTTTTGGCACTACCTTGTGGGCCTCTTATATCTGGCTTTGTAGCTGGACTTCTTGCTTCCCTTATGACTCACATTGTACTGTCTGGAAGGCTTGACTGTCCCAGTTTTATGGCCTGAGGAGCCATGCAGCAAAGCTCAAGGTGATGAGTTTCTGGGTGGAGAACTCTCCCCTCCTGCATGGATAGCAGGTCGTGTGAGCCTGGTATTTTCTGCACAATGCTCTGTGCTATTTGTTTGTTCGGAAACCATGTTGGCCTTTCACATTGGGAGGTGATCATGATTGGAGTCATCCACGACTGTCTGCACTTGTTAATCATTGGTGGTATCAGTGTGATTGGCAGAAAAGTATATGCAAATTTCCCTAACCAGTCTATCAACGGTGTATTCCCCAGAGAGTGGCAGTATGGGTGCCTGGAGGCATTCTGCAGTGTCACAAACAGGTCCAACTCTGTTGTCCCCCCACCTCTGCAACATCTTTTCGACTAATGTTTGATTTAGTTCCTATTTGTGTGAGACGATTGCTTGTCTGCTTCCACAATGTCCTCTCCTGGCAGGTGTATAATGAAGGTTATCCTTCTATGAATGGCCCACTTCCACATTTTCTGTACCAATTTTGATAGTGCAAATGACGTCGTACCTCCTTGTTTGTTGAGGTAGAGCATTGTTGTGTTGTCCACCTGAATTTGTATAAATTTTCCCCATACCTGTGTCTGGAACTCCTTTAGGGTCAGGAGCACCGTTATATATACCAGTAAGTTTATGTGGTGTTTCGCTTCGTCTAGTTTCTAGGAGTCTCTGATGTTGAAGCTCTCCATGTGTGCTTTCTATCCAATGTGAGAAGTTTCTCTGGTGATGGTCACCATTAAATGAGGTAGTATGAAGGGTATCCTTACTGTTATGTTCTCTTTATTCCATTATGTTGTTTCCTCTTGTACTTTCTGCATGCCAACCACTAAATCCAGCCAAATCCCCTTTGGCTGTGACCAATGGCTCTGTATCCATTCCTGGATTGGTCATGTGTAGCCTCATAAATTGAATTAGTAGGCTGGAGGAAGCATCACACCTAGCATCTTTTCCTCTTGTCCTCACAGTAAGAGACGGACCCTTCTGTTAACCGTGAGCTTACCAGGTTATCACTTGGACTCTTGTAACAGGAAAATGCTTTTGCTTGTTGTCTATCGATTCTTGCTCCTAGAAAGATTTTTTACCTTTCTGGCATGGGTGATGATTTTTCCCTTTATAGAGAAATAGTCTATGTAGTGTTTCCATCATTGTTTTGATGCTGTTCGCATACTTGGAAAATGAGCTTGCCTTTATCAGCCAGTCATCTAAGAAGTACAGGTGTATTCATGGTCTTCTCAAGTGTGCCGCTATGGCAGCTAAGCTTTGTTAATACTCTTGGTACTCAGTTTATTCCAAAAGATAGTACTTTGAATTGGCAGTGTGTTCCATCCACTATGAAACATAGGAGCTTCTTGTGACCCCGGTTCATAGGGATCTGTAAGTAGGCACTTTTTAGGTCCATAGTTGTCATGCAATCCATCTCCTGGAGTTGGGGATGACTTCTTTTAACATTATCATTTTAGATTTTTGTGTCTATGTAAATTTGTTTGAGAAGCAAAGCTCTAGTTTTGGTTGTAGTGAACTGTCTGGTTTTGGAACCAGGAAATATGTTGAGTAGTTTGCCTGATTGGTCTCTCTTGAAGGTATTCTTTCTTCTGACAGTTTTTGCAAAAGCTCCTTCATGTCCCGATGAAGATCTGATTGTTCCCTCATCTTGGGAGTTATTTTACTAGATCAATGCAATGTCCATGTTGTATGATGTGGAGAATCCATTTGTCCGATGTGACCCCTCTCCCCTCTTAAAGAAAATTTCCTATTCTTTCCCTCAAGGTTTTTGTGTGGGGCGCTTTCTCTTCTGCAAGTCATTTGTTTGCAGGGCTCGTTCCTCTACCCTCTCCCACTCGCCCCCAAAAAAACTGCCTTTGTGGTGCCTATTATCGCCACTACTGTTTTGAATACTTAGGCTGGCTTGCTTGTTGTAAAGGTTGGTGTGTAATGGTGGGCTGAAAGCTCTCTCTTCCAGTGGGTCGCCTTGTGGGGGCAGTTCCTTTCCTCTGGTGGCCCTCAGCTGTAAATCCCCCATGGACTTTGTTACCTCATTATCCTTTTTTAGTTGCTGCAGTGTGTCATCCACTGCACTGCCAAAGAGTTGTTCCCCAATGAGCAGTGAGTTGCATATATTTACCTGGACTACATTTTTAAAACCTGCAACTCACAGCCAGGTGTGCTTCGTTAATTTTGTGCCCATCACTAGCTGCATGCTTGCTGTGTCAGCAGCATCTAATGCTGATTCTAAGCCTGTGTTGGATATGTTCTTGCCTTCATCTACGAGGGTGCTTTCTCTCTTTTTGAACTGAGTCCACTGGCCCAAATGATTTCGTTCGCTGCAGCATTGCCTTATATATAGGCAGAGTCCATTGAGGAGTGTTTGCACTACTTTTCTTCTCTGGGTGTTACTGACTTGCAGCTTGCCAGTTGATTGAAAGCCTCTCTCTTCTGATCCAAAATGCTCTGGAGCATTGGCAGATATTGGCTTTTGCTTTGCGAGGGAAGGACGGTTTTGTGCAGAAAGCATGTTTGTGATTTTTCTTCCACTAGCGGTATGGTGCTCTCTTTACCGCTATGTTGTACAGGAAAATATCATCCAGAGGCCAAGGCCTCGAAGGATGTGCCTACTCCCTCTTCTTAAGAGTCACTATCGAGATCTGGCCATTGCCCTCCCATGTCTTTGGCTTCCTGGAATAGACCATGAAATTCTGGGTTCTTTCCCTCATACATCAACATGAGTTCTTCTTCGTCCTGTGGCTCTGAGGTTAGTAGTGGTTCCAGGCCAAGGCCTCCCTTACCCTCTGATTCTTTTCTGTCAAAGGTTTTTGTTGGAATTCAGAATTCCCAGAGGAATGGGTCAAAATCATTCTTTTGGGGGACTGCTGCCATCTCAGCCTGGAGTTGTTTTTTTCAACTCTATTTCAAGCACTCACTCTTTGGCCTCTTTTTCTGCACCAGCCTTTCAGCTGACAGTTTCTTCAATCTCTTTCTTCCTCGGTCATCTGTTGTCACTAATGTCTTTTCAGAGGATCATCCTCCTGCGGTGCTCCTCGGTGTGGGACAGGAAGAGTTAATTCAACCTCAACTTGCTTTCAGTCGATGAGTGCTTAGGTGCCAAGGCAATCTTCAAGGTTTTAGAGTCTGAGGATCTCATCTAGTCTGGACCTTGTTTTTTCTGTGTTACCAGTCCACGTTTTTCTATTTTCTCAGTCAATGTTAATTACCTCCCACTCAGGGTCTGAGCCCTCACCATAGGCTTCCTTGGCAAGGTTATCCTCCTCCTCGCTCGACAGACTAAGGTCTCTTAAGAATGATTTTTTCTTCTGTACCTGCATGGTGTAGTGTGCTTTTTTCTGCTTCTCTTTGGCTCTCAGCTTGTGGTTTGAACTTAACACAAAGACCTCAGTATTGTCGTGCCTCAGACAGAGGTTACACAACTGGTGATTGTCCCTCTGTGCACACTTGAGGTAGCACTCAGGTCCGAATCTAAATGGTGTGTTCTTCAGATCTCCAATAAATATAGATCCCTGGTTGCCCATTTTTCGACCTTCCCATTGGTCAGCCAGCTGCCCCCAGAATACTGCTTTGGTGTTTTGTTTTGTGTGGCTATCAGGTGTCCTTTTCTTCCTAATGCTATGGTGTTGACTGTAGGCTAATGCTTCAAATTTGTTAGACAACAGTGGCTTTACCCTCTCTCCTTTGATATTTGGAGAGTCTTCAGCAGGAGCATCCAACTGCAGAAAAACGAATCTGGAGATGGTAACCATTCCGAAGGGCTTCCTGGGCAGGTATCTAGTATCAGGAGTGGGATGAACAAGGCACCAAACAGTAACAGATGATGCCCAATAACAACAAGAAAAACAAATGAGGAAAACACTGCAAGAGGAGAGTTTTTAGACCTAACCCCTAGATGGCAGCATGCAGAGCACGTGAATCGGAAAAGATTTATGCAGTAAAACTGAGTGTTCTCACTGGTTGCAAATACACCTATTACGGGTAAACTCCACTGAGCCAAGTCACCTTGCGCCAACACTGAAAGCTGACGCCACATGTTTATCAAATAGACAATCCCTGATAAGTTTGTCCTCTGACTTTCAGTGAACCCGCCAGGTGACTAACAGGGATCCTGTGTGAACCTAGCCATTGCACAGCCTCTAGGCAGAGGACAAGAGACACCCACAATGCCCTGCCTGCTGCAATACCACATGGAATTCATGCTGTTTATTAATACCTTGACGGACCTATCCCTGATGGAAGGTAGAAAAGGCTTTAAGGGCCAGGAGGATGGCAGAGGACTCCAGAAGGTTGATATGGTAACGCTGCTCCACTGGACATCAGAGCCCTCTGATCTCCACTCTGTTCAAAACACCTCCACAGCCCAGGCACAAGATGTCTGTTACTAACATGGGACAGGCAGAACTGTCTGTCACCATGGTCTTGTGCTGCTTCATCTGATAAGCCGATGGTTTCTGAAAGGCAGACCAAGTGTTTAACCCACTAAAGGCAAGGGTTCCAATGCAGGCATGGCAGGTGCCAAAAGGCACCAAGTAATATGCATGAAGCTAAGAAGCCTCAGTACCTTCCAGGACGGAACCAGATTACAAGCGCAAAACACTAACATCATAGCCTGATTGTTGCAGACGTGCCGATGTGGCAGAAGTTAAATGGGAGGAATGGATACCCAAGCCCTGTGTGTCTAGGATGGTCCCAATAAAGTGAATCTTCAGCACCAGATGAAGAGGTGGGTTTGGCTCCTTTATCAAGAATCTCAGGGAGGACAGCAACAAAAACTGTCAACACCTACAGAGACCAGCTTGGCTGTACCAGCCAATCACTGGCGTATAGGAATATATGTATTTCTGAGATGCATATGGCAGCATGGTGAACTGGAAGTTTTCCAACCCCATGACACATCAGAGGAAATCCCTGCACATGAATGTACGCATCCTCCAAGTCTAAGGACACCATCCAGTCTCCAGGATTCAAGGCCGTCAAGTCCTGAGCCAGCGCCAGCATCAGCATCCCCAACTTGCCCAATCTAAGGAAGGTGTTCAGAATTCTGAGATCCAGAATTAGCCTTAGAGCCTCATCCTTTTGGGGATCAAGAAGTATTTTGTGCATCTCTCCGCCAGGGGTAAAACCTCAATCGCAAGCTTGACAAGCAATGTCTGAAATTATCTGGCTAACATGGCAGCATGCTATGTCAGTCTGACCACAAACTGGCATAACATAGGGAAGGATGGATTAACAAGGGGGAAACTAAAGGGGATTGGCAGGTGGCTGTACCAGGTGAGGAACAAGATGAAAGCTGTAACTCCTTGTAGCCACGGCCTCTACAAGGACCCCTATTTTTGGACTCTGTTGGGAACCAAGGTCCCTAGAGTACCACCAGAACTTCTGGTAATGCTGGATGAACTAACTGGAATGGACTAGGGCTGTAGCCCACCTGTCAAAGTGTTCCAGTGCAGAACCTGCCTGTACTCTGAAGAACATGGCTCTGTCTGATCTCATATCCATCAATGACACATGGTTGTCTCTGGAGAACCCAGCAGCATGCATGCAAGTACTTCTGACAAAGACACTGGTACCCACATGAATCCAACATTTTCTATAATAAGCTACTAATGTTCCAAGAAATTACTCCTGAGGCACAAAAATTATTAAGACATCCAATAGGTACTATATCAGATAAGATTACATTAGTGCCCACCAAAGGCATAAAGATTATCAGCAGTGATCACTTTGGAGCATCAGGCACGGTTGCTAGCAGTGATCTAAAATGCTTTATCAGTGTGAAATGCCTCAACATGGGTAATACATAACAGCCATAGCTGCAGTGCCCCTAGCACCAAGTTATTAATAAAAGTAATAGGATTTCCCAACACCATTTGATTTTCACTCATATATTAGCTTTAAGTACATTTTGGAAACTCACACATTTTTCTTCAAACGTCATCTTATGAGTTCTGAAAATACACACATTTTGGTTTCAAATACATGCTTTTCAACTTTAGTATAAATATATTAAACTAAGCAAAAGCTTCTAATTTAGCTGACTAGGCTGCACCAAGAAGAGTTAATAGCAGGTCGTTGGAGAGCTTCCAGTAGCACACAAGCTACTCTTTGAAGAAGCCTGTCAGAGTGACAGATAGTAGTGTTCAGTCCGGCCCGAAGGATGAATTTGTCAGCATCCTGGCAGTCATGTATGGTTCAAGTAAAGTAAGCCCAGAAACCTTCTGACAAAGTGGGCAAGCTGTCACTTGCCATGTATTATGTGCATGCTTGCACTGGCCCAA
This sequence comes from Pleurodeles waltl, assembly GCF_031143425.1. Lineage (NCBI taxonomy): Eukaryota > Metazoa > Chordata > Amphibia > Caudata > Salamandridae > Pleurodeles > Pleurodeles waltl. The sequence goes on along the minus strand of NC_090447.1, from coordinate 1,404,477,705 downwards.
GAGGTGTAAATATCCTATTTACAGCATCAATTGTTTGGGACTCTGTGTCTTGTGGTGCGGATAGGGAAAGCATTAGCATTCACCTTGCTTGGCGAAGCCTGAACGCCAAGATTCTTTGGAGTTGGATGATGAAGGATGGGTCCCCATTACTCCAGGAGCCGCTGTGGTGCTGAGCAATGGGTAAGTTCGAAGGTGGTGAACAAGGCTCACGCAGGTTGCTGAAACAGACTCTTTCAATGGCAGTAAGGGCTCGGTGGACAATGGGCCAGGTTGTAAGATTTTGGTCAGAAAGTTTGCCTTGGTCACTTCCATCGGCATCTGTAAATCCCAAACTTCTGCAACCATGTGTACAATCACTGCAAAGAATGTGCTCTCGTCAGAACTAATCCAATCCTTTTTTGGGGTGAAGGGCCTAAATCAATGGCATTTTGAAGAGACTATTCATAAAAGGCCTCCATTAGTATAACAAGGGCTAGGGTGCTGAGAAGATGAAGCATGTTCTAGTCCCTTCACAGTACCTGAACCAAAAATGGCTTCCAACCTCTGCTAGTACTAGTTTTGAGGGAAGGGAACATCAGGGGAATACTTATTCTGCAAATTAGTTATTATGTAGAATGACCCTAGCCAAGATGTTGTGAAAGTCTGCTTTTTATCGAATGGCGGAATCCAAAGTCAGCACCGCTTGAGCCAGTACCAGTGCTAAGCAGATGCCAGGCTGAGGCTGAATTGGGTCATTTGGTGCCAGGGGACATTCCACTGGGGGAAGTCCAACTGGGTGCTAAACAAATTCATGGGGCCTGGAGGCACACTGGAGGGACCAGGTACAGTCTAGAATAATAGGAGCATCACCGCCTTAAAGGCTGCAATCTGCTCAGGAGTCAATGATGCTCAGAAGTCAAGGATGGCCTCAGGAATTCAGGGCACATCTGCTTCATTGTCAGAAAGGGTATGAATTGTACAACCTGGCAGGATTCAGAACTTTCATGCGGTGACCTTGCAACTCCTTGGAGTGGGAATGGTAGAAAGGGGCTCAATCCAGTTTGGCCTCCTGTGCTTGGGCCAAGACTTGTTTTTGAACTTCGACTTGGATGCTGGACAACAACAATCATGAACACTGTTAAGACTCTTACTGCCCCCCTGCTTCTTGTGCTTGGTAACCCAGAGCATGGCTTCACACTCCACAGTAGCCCTTCGGATGGATTAAGAAGCATTTGCCAAAGGTCTCTGAATGCCATTTGCAAGCCAAGGCACCAAAGACAGATGTAATTGGATCTGTGAACAACATCCATTTCCTAAAGGTGCACCACAGCTTAAACCCCGTGGTCTTGGAGAAAGGCATCCCTGCGCACTGTTAAAAACAATTATGGTAAAGCCAGTAAACAAGGAAATAGTTGGCAGCAGAGCTCCACATCTGTGAAGGGAATAGAAAAAGAAAAATTCATAGGGATTGTTTTGCCGTACTACTTTCAAAGGCTATAGTTTTGCAGTACTACTTTCAGAAGCTATAGTTTTCCAGATCCACAAAAAAAAGAAATATGAGGCATCATCAATTAGAAATATCCATCAAAGTATATGCTCTAGCACTATAGGAGGTAGGCCTACTGTGCATTTTCTTGTGGAAAGTCTCTAAAGTCTCTATGCTTGCTCACTGCATAGTGGTCCCCATCTCAACTGCACAGAGTGGGAGCCAAGCTCAAATGGATATGTAGCTGAAACGTTTGGAGATGGACAGGGATGCACATCCAATCTGGAACTCTGAGAGAGACAGCACACAGTAGGAGATGGGCTTGATTTCATCGTGCAAGCCTCTGAAGTCACCAAAGCAAACGGAGTATTGGTCCTCTGACGTGCACCAATGTAGTCTTGAGAGTGCCCAGACGTGGGTCCCAGGCTCCCCAGGCCACTGGATTAAAGCTAGCCTGGCCAAGGAGTGGTGATACCCTGAAACCAGTCCCAGGAAGCTTGTTTCCAGTCCAGAGAAGACCTGGCCTGGCAGTTTGGGCTGGACTGTTCCCATGGGGAACAGGGTCAAGACTGATTTGAATATGGCTGGATCCAAACTGAAATGGCATGGGTAGCAAAAAAATGATGGATTTAGGCCCAGATCTCTGTACTGGGGGTGAATGTTTGACATTGTTCACCATTCCGTCCTTCACTTGTTTTTTTTGTAATTGTTACCCTATTTCCCACCATACCTGTCGTCAAAAGTAGGGCTTGGGGTGGGGGAATCTTCACTAGCTTCAGTGCCCTGGGGCACTGGAACAGAAGGCCTGACCCCTTGAGGCTCGCCAAGTGTTGAAGTTCCTGCAGGGGGGAGGTGTGAAGCACCTCCACCCAGAGCAGGCTTTGTTCCTGACCCGGAGAGCATAAAGACTCTCACCCCATGGGTTCAGAAAATTGTCTGTTGGTGGCAGGCTGGAACAGACCAGTCAGCCCTACACTAGAGGGTTGGGTAAAATACAGGGGGCATCTCTAAGATGTCCTCTGTGTGCATTTTACAATAAATACAACAATGGCATCAGTGGGGGTTTATTGTGCTGAGAAGTTTGATACCAAACTTCACAGTCTTCAGTAAAGCCATCAAGGAGCTCTGGAGTTCGTAATGGCAAAACTCCCAGCACATGTACTCAATATGACCACAATGCACTTACAATGTTTAAGAATGTAATTAGACACTGTGGGAGCATATTGCCAATGCATCTATTCCCTCACCTACATCCTGCCTTAGGGCTGTAAGGTAGCTAGAGGGGTGACTTACCTATGCCACAGGCAGTGGTTTAAGGGCATGGCACCCTGGAAGGGCTGCCATGTCGACTTTACCCTTTTCTCCCCCACCAACACACACAATCTGCAATGGCAGTGTGCATGTGTTTGGTGAGGTGTCCCTTAGGGTGGCACAATGCATGCTGCAGCACTTAGGGACCCTCCCTGGTCACAGAGCCCTTGGTACTACTGGTACATTTTACAAGGGACTTAGCTGTATGCCAGGGGTATGCCAACTGTGGATACAATGATACAGTTTAGGGAAAGAACACTGGTGTTGGGGCCCGGTTAGCAGGATCCCAGGATACACTTAGTCAAGTTAGCATCAATATAAGGTAAAAAGTGTGGGGGGTGATAAGCATGCCAAAAGCACTTTCCTACATGTGCCACTAGAACAAAGCTGCTCCCGACTGAAGAGGCTTAATTGGGAATCAATTTTGGGCTACTTGTGTTCTGGTTCAGAGAGGACCTGGCATGGCAGTCCAGGCTGGACTGTTCCTACTGAGCAGGACCAGAAAAGATTTTCATATGGCTCTGTGTAATCAGTGGTGGCATGGCACGCCAAAAAGAAAAATTGGTTGGAACTCTACCCGAGCAATTGCCAATGGTAAGACAAATTGAAAGCATTTCTCCAATACCCTTATGTGTGTTTGCTTTAAAAGGGAAGCCAGGTTCTCACAGAACATAGTGAAAAGCAAAACGGGGTGTTTGGATGTGTCATTCATACAACTGTTTGTGTTACTAGTTCATGTGGAAAAAAGGTCTAGCCACAGGATACATATCAAGTCTGGTATGCTCAAGCAGTGTACTATTCTTGCAGTGCTCCATGCAGATGGGGAATTGTCAGGCCATACAATTACACAAGCAACGGTTGTGATCTCCAAACCCTGGAAGGTATCAGTGCATTGTTGGTTCATTCCAGAAATGTACTTGAATGATCCACTTCACTGGATCCAATTTACTGCACTGAAATCACAATTACTCCTAGTTATCTTACATTAAACAAGGCATTTGAAGTAGTTTTTTTCTTTTTTGCTGAACTTCGAACCAATACTTCCAACACTTTAAATGCCTCAGTTATTGGAAATAGAGTATATTACAGCTTTGTGTGTAACATGGTTCTTGTTAATACAAATACTAGTTCAGGTACAAAGGACCAGAGATTTGTGTGGTCACTGCAGAAAGAAGAATCTATTTCAGAAAACTTTTGGATGACAGTGTTTGCAACAAACGTTTCACAGACTTTGCATGGGGCGTAGTTTTATTCACCAGACATTATTCTACAGAATAAATTGATAAAGTTGAATAAGCAAAATATTATTAGAATGATCAAAGAGGGACCTGCATTTTACCCAAAGAAATGCAAATACAGATGACATTGTTGGAGAAGGGTTGGGCACATTTGGCGATGGGACAAGGACAGAATTTCTTCACTGGATGACACTGCAGGAATTTAATGAATACATGTTTTCTCGTTCAAATCTGAAATATTTTTCAGAACTGCATCGTTAGTGGCAAAATATATTTTGAGTGTAATGCATGGAATATCCATCTGCTGAAGGACTCCAGACATGGGATTTCAACCAGCCACAGAAAGAAATCTACAAGGGTAGTCCTGTTGAAACCGGAGGCGGCTGAGTAACCCTTTCTTGAAATCCACTTAGATCAACAGTGATTGCATGTCGTCTCCAGAAATATGGACTGTACACTAACTGACTCAAGTTCTGTCATCTCTCATGTTATGTGACATTTTACCTTTCATGTTTCCCTGTTTCCTCCTTCTTCTCTAACGTTTTCGTCTGATTTCCTTTATGAACTGTACATTATTTCCTATGTTTATAAGTTATACACAAACTGTGTAAACAACTTTGGTTTAGAGCCAATATGTAATTCAAAATTATCAGTTAAATAAAATAAGAACAGAAATTGATCAACACTTGATTTGTTTGTAAATGCAACATTCATTCTTTGATCGAAGTGTAATTAGGGGTCTGTACATGTAAGACATTTATCTTGTTTTTTTTTTAGTTGGTGTCTCTATCGTTGGAAATTGTTTGCTATACTTTCATTTCTTAGAATGTTGAGAAAGCCCATGCAAATTAAAGGAGTGTTATGTTTTTAACTTATTGCATAAATGTGCAAAGTTCATCAGTTATCAAACATGCGTTGGTGATTTGTAGTAAACTTCTTAGAGTACTATTTTTGCAGGAACTACATCTGCCTCGTATGAGAAACCCAATTTAAGGCTCAAACAGACAAATGAGCAGGACATCCCTATTCATAATCTTGAGGCACAGTCCACCTCATTGAATATTAAAATGCAGCAAATGGTGCCGTAAAAAGAGCTACAAGCAGAAGTTCATGTTTTTTGTAGATGAAGAATAAAACAACTATGTGTAGAGTGTTGCTGACTTTCCCACATCAATGAAGAAGGTTCTTGTGGTCTCCTGAAAGGAATGCTAAATAACAAGCCAACTTAAAGACTTTTTTAAATGTCTTCAGAATGTTAAGTAGAACACTGCATTCACTTACGCAAAAATGCCAGTTTAAGACTGCCAAAAAATAAAACAGTACTCAGGCTGGTCATCAATTCTGAAAGACGTGCAATACTGCATTTCAGCCTTTGGAGTTACCTTGCTAGTTCATAACCATTACAGCATAATCCTCAAAATCAGGTTGTGGTTTTCAGGATTTAGTTTTGATATCAAGAAGATGGCAAGCTTTCACGACTCTGCCACTTCTTTTGTAGCATTAAGAAGACTGTGGTCAAAAGAGCTTACTCTGATGGAAGCCAAGCCATTCTAATGGTGGGAAATGTTTATTTTTAATTGCTGCCTCATCCCTTTAAATTCTAAGATTTCAGGACTCTGTGGGAACTGATAATGAAGTTTACAAAATCGCTGTGAAGTGGTAAGGTGTAGCATTAAGGACACCCTTCTACAATCAATTTGGGCATTAGCTCCAAAAGGAGCGTCAAGAGTTTGGTTTGCTGGAGGCAAGGGCATGTATTAACAATTGTTACGCATTTCACTAGTTACGATGTATTATCTTGTCAAGAGAATAATTTGTTTCAATTTCTTAACAAAACTTTGCAAAAGGAAAAACAATCCAGTAGGCAACAGCGGCCTTTAGCTCAGGAAGAAAACACCAAAATGGTGACAAGCAGAGGAGGAGATAGGCAATTACCTGGCACCAGCAATGTAAAAACTCCTTTTGTGATCCAGATTGTGATGTGGCGCTTCTGCAGAGTCAGGGCATGGCCTAGGAAAAAAAGACAGGAGGGATTATTCCCTGGTTCAAGTGGAACGCTTAAATGATCTACAGCAGGAGAGAGGAATTCCTCATAACCACCTTCTTATGAATGGCTCAAGGGCCAATACTGCTTGTGGAAACACATTCTTCTTGCAGATGTAACTGCCATGATAAAGTGCGTTGTGAAAGCTAAACATTACAGGTCTCAGTACTTCACTCGTTTGCATGGGGGCTTGACCAGTGTGGCCAACAACATGGGGGTCAAACATTAGAGAATGACTGCTCATCGAGCCACATAGACGTTTAAAGGAGAAGCCTGCACGGAGAAAGCCATTAGAGATGCAGCCTATTTGTTTCTGCTGGCACCAATGACACAAGCGATCTCTAAATTGTTTATCTGAATGCCGCTGAGTACAAAATGTAACAGAGAGAGGAGGTAACAAATCCATGGAAAGGTAAAGGACGATTTTCTAAACATCAATAACAGAATAACAATTTTCCCTCCATAGCTCAAGTTGACTCTCTCCTTAGTAGTATTCTTGACTATTTCAAAGGTTTGAGTGACCAAAGCTGATAACCTAGACCTTTAAAAAGCATAAACTCAGGAATCCTTTGCAAGAGGATATAATCTTTGCTTGTTGTTACAAACACTGAATAAATCTTGCAGCACAGGAAAATATATTTTCAAAAGTTGCACATGAATACTAAACCCAGAATGAACCTAGTTGAGTAAACAGGATCAGAAAACAATTATACTCTGTTCCTCATACAGCATTAAACACTTTTAAGATCTTGGATAAATAGAGATCAAGGAAGTCCTGGACAAAGGTAAGTAAGCCATGGTGGACGTGCCTCTCTTTGGAAGAACATAAAGCATAAGATGAGTAACTTCTCCTCTGAGCTTCAATAGAGTCTGCTGTGCATACCCACAACTGCCCTATCTTGCTAGAATGTATGCAACCTGGATTACATTGTGAACATTGGGCTGAGGCCATTAAGGGCTAAGTGAAACAAAATGGATTCCAAAATCATCTCGTTCGCTATCAGTTAACATTTAAATACCACTGCTTCACCGCCACAGGACAGTCCATAAACGCATGTTTTTTTAATAACAAAAAGCAAGACTCCACACTGCAGATGACAGCTCATCAGAAGAGTTTTTGTACGGTTCTGCCAACCTGAGTATTGAGTTGGCAGCAGAATACTAACCCTTACAAAAACATGCTCAGAACAAGAAAGACCCATAATAAATAATTCAACTATTGGTGTACTTTGCACTCAATACTGATAGCAGATTCTCCAAATGCCTTCTAGGTAGACGACCGATATCTTGCTGACTTTTTCCTTCGTAGAGTCATTTCTCCGGACAGAAAAACATGCAACAATTGAAAGCTATATTGTTCTATCTACGGCATTCAAGAGAGATCCCTTTCAGGCCAAGTAATGGATGTGTTCTGCAAAGGCTGGCAGGCTAAAAATATGCGTTAGAAGACAAATAAATGGTTTGAGGTGAAAAGCTAAATACAACAAGTTTGATTATGAAGAAAACTAATACATATTTGGGAACATACAAATCTTGCGGACTCCTGCAGCCAAGGTAACATCCACTCATTACTCTATGAGCCAATGGCATCTACATCCCTGGCTGATCTTCAACTGCAGATTGCAGCCGCAAATATGGTACCCTACATGGAGGTATAAAGAAGGCCAAGCTTGGTGAAGACTTAAAAACCAAACACTAAATTATAATGGAAGTGTACATTTCTGGCCAAAAACCTGAAAAATAATATCTACCAGGCCAAGACCACATTTTTGTGTAAAACCTTTAAACATTACTTAACTCTTCCATACAGTTTAGAAAAAGTGTGTAACACATTTTTCGCTAGTTCTGCTAGAACACACCTTATGTTCAAACATAACGGACCCTATGATAGCAATCCTCTGGTGAGAATATGTTGTTCCAGACTTAGTAGTCCGTTCCCCAAAACTGATAATGAAAAACCATAAGTAAGCCAACAAGCTTGCAAAGAACAACCAATGTGCTCCTGTCTGGCCCACCCAACTAACAGCAATGGAGTGAAAACAGAGGAAAGTCTGGGATTATCACGGGAAATTAGCCCATCATTTCATCCTATAGTGTAGAAAACAAGCTTGTGATGTCTTAAAATAAGCTGAAAAGGCTACAAACAAATCTAGGACTTTAGTTGAAATTGTAGGAAATCTAAGGAAGAGAAACAAAATTGGAAGCCGAAGTGGCTAAGTTTGTATCCATCCAAAATTGGAAGAGTTATAACAGTGTGCCACTATCATATTATTTCATTTACACAAAAAAGGCTGAAAGAATAATATATCAGGGCCAGGATGCAAGCAAGAATTCTGGACAAACCAGTGGTAGAAGCAGATGAGGAATTAAAAATGATGCCAGAGGACGTCATTACAAAGGATGCAAATCCAAAAACACGAAGGACGTTGGTTTATTACTGAAGAAAGGAATCGATATCCCAGTGAGAACACCATACAGAATCTGAGGCTACTACGCTAGCACAGATAATGATCAAATTAGCAGGTAGGAATTTTGAGACAGGTATTTATACAAAACAAGATAATTCTAGGATCCTTCCTGCATACAAACATTAAGACAATGAGGAAGTATGAAGAGCTGCAAGAAATCAGATGTTCTACTGCGCTGAGTGGCAAGTTGCAAAATGGAAGTTCACTAATCAAGTGAAGAGAATGAGCCACTGTGCTTGTCAAAATTATCAGAGGTAGCATAATAACACGAGAATGAGGTCCTGACTGGGTAAGCAGGAATTAATGGCTTGCAGAATGCAGTCACAAAAGTTTAATCTTGCTGAGAAATCAAACACCAAGACCAGACTCCTGGTCTACTGTTTGCATTCTAATGGCCAGCAATATTTTAGTAGGGAAGGAGCTTTTACACACTGAAGTCAAGAGGTTAAACACATTTTCACACATGTCCCCCTTCCAAAGAACTTCCATTAGTTCTCAATTTGTGTTGATCATTCTATTCAGACACTGAGAGGTGTTATTTCTAAAATACGTTTAATGGGTTTAATAGGGTATGCATGAGACAGGCAATATAAATAAAGTTGAACAAATCATAAAGGATTTTCTCAGAAGTCTCTTGTGACTGGTTTGTCAATAAATAGAAATAACCTCCCATATATCTCAGTTAATCAACAGGACCAACGTAACTTTCACAAACAACGTATGCCTGCAATATAGGGTGAATTCTGATAATTTTAAACTACCATAACCTCAGAGGGAAATACCCACTGATTTTTATGTGTAGCATAAACACAGCTTTTGCTCTTTTTCTAGCTTCATGTTTCCTGTAAAAAAAAAAGACTATTGGTCAGCTCTCTTCAGCTTCCACTGGTGTGTTTAAGTACCATTCACATTTTGCTTCTGCCAAGCACAGCCTAAAGCAATGGGTCAATCAGCTTCAAAAATGGGCTATATTCAGTGCGGGTGATGGCTTGTTGATCTTGCACATGTGCACCTGTACCTAAAAATTAGTTCACTTAATTTCCAGAGCTGGTAGGCCATTCACTACTTTCAGTTACTGACTCAATTTTATATTTTTTAATTTAATTTTTTGATGTGTCTTTTTTGCTTACATATGCATGCAAGCTTTTAGAAGCCGTTTTACTTTTAATTACTTTTACCTTTTTATTGCTTTTGTATGTTTGCAAACCAAAAGAAAAAAGGCACGTTTGTCAAGACCAGCCCCACTGGCTTTAATAATGTTGGTTTCTTTTAGATATACAATATAGAACAGATTTAGGGCCAGATTTATTAAGTTTTACAATAGCGATTACCAAATTGCGATTTTTTGCAAATCGCAATTAAGTAATCGCTTTTGGAATGAATGAAACTTCAGGCGGTTCATATAGCGATTCGCAAGGGCTCGCAAATGGACCTACCTCATTAATATTCATGAAGTAGGTCTCAATTGCAACCCATTGCGAATGGCTACAATCAAATGGATGGTGGCCTGCTGAGCTCAGCAGACCACCATGTCTGTCATTGCTTTTCAAGAAAGCAATCTTTTATTTTTTTTAAAATGCATCCTGTTTTCTTTAAAGAAATATGGGATGAGTTTAAAAAAGAAAAATGAAAAGGTTTCTTTTCATTTTTTAAGAGTAGGCAGTGGTCCGTGGGACCACTGCCTGCTTTTAAAAAATGTTTTCGCCTGCATTCACAAAGGGGAAGGCGTCCCTTGGGTAACCCTTTGCGAATGGGTTACCACCAATTTGAAACTGGTGTTAACTGCGATTTTTTGAGACCGCATTCATGGTCACAAAACAATCATACATACCTCTGTGCCTTGACACGCCCCTTCCTAATACTGAATCGGTATGTAGTCTCTAATCCAATTTGCGATTTGGTAACAAGCTACGGAATTGCAAATTGGATTTGATACATATCAAAATGCAGTTTTTGCGATCGTAAACGGCCAACTGGGCCGTTTGCGACTGCAAAACTGTGATAAATCTGGCCCTTAGCTCGTAAAAGTAGAGCACTTCAGCGCAAACATGGGGTGCTTTAAAAGTACGCTGACTGGTTCAGTTTAGACAGTTACAGTAACCATTATCAGCAAAGGGGATAGTATGATGTAATTGGGGTCATTATTCATAAATTGAAATACATCGACTACCCAGATGGAATCCATTTTCCGTTTTTGTATGATGGTAACCTGGATTTTATCTGTCCTATGTGGAGACGTGTAACAGTTTTTCCAAAGGGACATTACTACAACAGCACACTTTACAAATGTTTTCACACAATTTTATAACTTATATTTTCAATCTGAGACACAGTCTGATTCAATGAGTTAGGAATATTTTACAGCTAAGGACATAGCTTGTCTGGGAGCCAACGAATGGACAGAGAAATGTTTTCCCACAGTGTACATAGTTAAACCCAAATCAGTAATCTTTAGTACTTTACTCACAGGTTTTACTTCTGGAATTCTTCAAAATGAAGAAACAAAAGTGTAATCAAGCTATGAGTCAGAAGCTCAACAAGAGATTAATATTGTCCAGGAAGGAATGATGAAACTCTCACTGTGTGACTAAGACCATAGATATTAGACATGCCACTACCCAAAGGTAGCCCTTAAAAAGAAAAAAAAAATGTATTCAAGGGCTAGATTCAAAGAGAGAATCACTAAGTCTAATCCAACTATTTTCTACAAATAATAATACAGCTCTAATATACACAGAACAATGCAAATTAATCATCCATACTTATACACGAAAGCATAATATCCATGGCTTAAGAAATGTTCAGCAGTAGGTTTTGGTGTGGATACAGGGAGGAATGGTCTTCCTCCCCAGGTCTTTAAAAAAACGCCAAAATGAAGGTAGTGTTTGTTTCTTGGAATTCCAAACCAACTGTTGAAATTTAATTCCTCATTGTTATGACAATCTAATATAGGTGTAGCAATAAGATACAGGCTTAATGCTCTTAGTTCAGCATCGGGTTTAACGTCCACAAATGATTGGACAAAGTCACCACGTTAGATGCCTGCCTGTCTGCCACACAGGACAACTCGGAAAAGCGGGGGGGGGCTTAGGATTCAAGGCCCTTCTATCTCTTCTGGAAGTACTGAAAATGGAGCTGGCTTTAGAGGTCTTAGTGGCAGAAAGCTTCGTCTGGCAGCCTTTGAACTCATTTTAAACTGACAAACCGATGGCAAGCAAAATTGACATCAAGGGAGCCAACTTTACTCAACATCAGGAACTCTCCACACAGCATTTAAGAACCACGACTCAGCAAAAATAAAACAGGTAAACTGACTGACCACCGTAAGTGCAATGCCACATCACACTGCCCAAACACTGAAAGATGTGTAAGTGTTGACAAATCTCCAAGGAAGACAACTAACATGCAAAGAAAAAATACCATGAAAAAGAAAACACAAGGTATTCCTTGGCCACTCCAGAGTAGGTTAAAAAAAAAAACAGAAGTAGTTCAGACTAGAAAGGAAACTCTGAGACCAAAGCCCTTTTTTCATGAGGTACTCTAACTTTTTCACTTGTAAATAATGCTTTTAAAAAGTGGAAGGAGAAAGCCTTTTAATTGATGAGAAAATGTATAAACCTAAAAAGATGTGTTCCGCTCCGTCACTCAACCAGAATGCTAGCATTGTTCTACAAGTTACACATTTGTAATGATCAACAACTGAAAAATAAGCCTTTTTCTTACTACTTTGTTATCTCTGTACTGTTGTGCTCTGATAATAGTAAACTGTACTTATATACTAATGCATGTAATTATTATTTTTTTTTTTTTTAATGGGACATAGATCTAGCCATACCGACCTACATCGGACACCCGTATATATCAAATGGGCACATTGCAGCAGAAAACAACATTCCCATAAAATGCAGCGTCTGTATTAATAGCATGATCTTATACTTTTTTTTTTTTTTTTTAAGAACTGAAGATCTGTATCTAATCCACGCAACCACAAGCTGCAATGCAGTTGATGAAATCTCCTGACCCTCTGTTTTTCTCCCCTATCAGTTTCCGTGGCTTGTAGTAGTTAATCTTAAATCTTCTGACAATAAGAGTCACTATTATTACTGTTAAATTTACGAGACTAGCGGCACTTGGGTGATGATACCAATAGTGAGCCGTCTGCCATGTGCCTGAGAGAGAGATAATATACTAAGCTCTTTTGCTAGGCAATGAAATGCTAGTTTAGCTACTTTCTGCTGATTCTCAAAGACGATCACCAGTTAATCAAATTACATTACAAAGACAGGAGCACATTTGGGCACCTTATCACTGGTCTCTAAGTGATATCTCACTACAGTCACCAATGACAAATTCATACCAGATCAAAAAGGGTGACAACCAATACAGCGCCTGTGCTGTTGTTGGAAATGTGCCCTTTTGGGGCCTTTTTGCTGAACCCTGTTTTTACTGGCTATAGGCGTCTGCACACTTTACCCCTGCTAGCCAATGAAAATGCTTGTGCTCCTCCTTTCAACATGGTAAATTAGTATACTCCTGACTGGCACCTTCAATTTACTCCCAAGTCTTAGTATGTGCTACAAAATGCACCCAGGGCCTTTAAACCAAATACTACAAGTGGAATGCAGCACAAATTATGCCATCCACTGCAGTGAAACTTTAAAGCATGTCTCCAAGCCTACCATTGTAGCCTGTCGGTGAAGTTTTAAAAGTACAAATTCAACCTGTCAAAAGAACCCCTTTTGACAGGAATAAACCTTTATTGCGCCCTTAGGTAGGCCTTAGTGCCCATAAGGCAGAGTGAATGGGATTTAAAATTAAGGCATGTAAAGGATTAATGTTAAACATTTGAAAAGCACTAAAAATGCTATTCTCACTGTAGCAGACCTCATTGTTCCCTAGTAAAGCACTGGGATACAATATTACATTTAATAAGTGTTCTCTACCTCAGAAACTGCTACAAGTTTAATGTTTGGACTTTTTAAAATAATTATTACAAGCCTGTTTTACAGGTGAAGTCAGATTTGTAATAAATATTTTGGATAGAAGACTTTTTGCATTGCCAAAAGTCACAAGAAGCTAAATTTGCATTCAGCTCTTCCTCTTCTGCCATCCTGTAATTAGCAGTTCAAAAGTCATGAACGTGTCATTAACTAGCACCCAGGACAGGGAAAAAAAACTGTTGGTGTGAGGAGGTGATATGCCTTTGACATGATGACCTGTGGGCTGGCCACAAGGACTTGATAAACTTCAAAGAAGCCTACCCTGTGACGGGCAGATATAGCTAACACCGTAAGCCTGCACCTTTCTTTTGCCCCTCCCAGTCAGACTGGTCTCCATCGCAGTGGGCCTCTTGTTGACATCAGTGTCAGATCTTGCTAGAGTGTAAAGACCTGCTTATCCAATCTGCTGGAGTTTTTTAAATGACACTTGGGATGCATTTCGAAGAGGCATCCCCTGTCACATGAAAATGCTAGATGACACTTGGGATGGGACCTTCTTTTATCCCCTAAGCCAAAAATACACCAATCACAGTGAGCCTCTGTAAGGAAATGCCTCCTTGGCATGGTTGCCCCCTGACTTTTTGCCTTTGCTGATGCTATGTTTACAATTGAAAGTGTGCTGAGGCCTGCTAACCAGGCCCCAGCACCAGTGTTCTTTCCCTAACCTGTACTTCTGTATCCACAATTGGCAGACCCTGGCATCCAGATAAGTCCCTTGTAACTGGTACTTCTAGTACCAAGGGCCCTGATGCCAAGGAAGGTCTCTAAGGGCTGCAGCATGTCTTATGCCACCCTGGAGACCTCTCACTCAGCACAGACACACTGCTTGCCAGCTTGTGTGTGCTAGTGAGGACAAAACGAGTAAGTCGACATGGCACTCCCCTCAGGGTGCCATGCCAGCCTCTCACTGCCTATGCAGTATAGGTAAGACACCCCTCTAGCAGGCCTTACAGCCCTAAGGCAGGGTGCACTATACCATAGGTGAGGGTACCAGTGCATGAGCATGGTACCCCTACAGTGTCTAAACAAAACCTTAGACATTGTAAGTGCAGGGTAGCCATAAGAGTATATGGTCTGGGAGTCTGTCAAACACGAACTCCACAGCACCATAATGGCTACACTGAAAGCTGGGAAGTTTGGTATCAAACTTCTCAGCACAATAAATGCACACTGATGCCAGTGTACATTTTATTGTAAAACACACCACAGAGGGCACCTTAGAGGTGCCCCCTGAAACCTAACCGACTATCTGGGTAGGCTGACTAGTTTTAGCAGCCTGCCACAAACCGAGACATGTTGCTGGCCCCATGGGGAGAGTGCCTTTGTCACTCTGAGGCCAGTAACAAAGCCTGCACTGGGTGGAGATGCTAACACCTCTCCCAGGCAGGAATTGTCACACCTGGCGGTGAGCCTCAAAGGCTCACCTCCTTTGTGCCAACCCAGCAGGGCACTCCAGCTAGTGGAGTTGCCCGCCCCCTCCGGCCCGGCCCCCACTTTTGGCGGCAAGGCCGGAGAAAATAATGAGAATAACAAGGAGGAGTCACTGGCCAGTCAGGACAGCCCCTAAGGTGTCCTGAGCTGAGGTGACTCTGACTTTTAGAAATCCTCCATCTTGCAGATGGAGGATTCCCCCAATAGGGTTAGGATTGTGACCCCCTCCCCTTGGGAGGAGGCACAAAGAGGGTGTACCCACCCTCAGGGCTAGTAGCCATTGGCTACTAACCCCCCAGACCTAAACACGCCCTTAAATTTAGTATTTAAGGGCTACCCTGAACCCTAGAAAATTAGATTCCTGCAACTACAAGAAGAAGGACTGCCTAGCTGAAAACCCCTGCAGCGGAAGACCAGAAGACGACAACTGCCTTGGCTCCAGAAACTCACCGGCCTGTCTCCTGCCTTTCAAAGATCCTGCTCCAGCGACGCCTTCCAAAGGGACCAGCGACCTCGACATCCTCTGAGGACTGCCCCTGCTTCGAAAAGACGAGAAACTCCCGAGGACAGCGGACCTGCTCCAAGAAAAGCTGCAACTTTGTTTCCAGCAGCTTTAAAGAACCCTGCAAGCTCCCCGCAAGAAGCGTGAGACTTGCAACACTGCACCCGGCGACCCAGACTCGGCTGGTGGCGATCCAACACCTCAGGAGAGACCCCAGGACTACTCTGATACTGTGAGTACCAAAACCTGTCCCCCCTGAGCCCCCACAGCGCCGCCTGCAGAGGGAATCCCGAGGCTTCCCCTGACCGCGACTCTTTGAACCTAAAGTCCCGACGCCGGGGAGAGACCCTGCACCCGCAGCCCCCAGGACCTGAAGGACCGGACTTTCTCTGGAGAAGCGACCCCCAGGAGTCCCTCTCCCTTGCCCAAGTGGAGGTTTCCCCGAGGAATCCCCCCCTTGCCTGCCTGCAGCGCTGAAGAGATCCCGAGATCTCTCATAGACTAACATTGCGAACCCGACGCTTGTTTCTACACTGCACCCGGCCGCCCCCGCGCCGCTGAGGGTGAAATTTCTGTGTGGACCTGTGTCCCCCCCGGTGCCCTACAAAACCCCCCTGGTCTGCCCTCCGAAGACGCGGGTACTTACCTGCAAGCAGACCGGAACCGGGGCACCCCCTTCTCTCCATTCTAGCCTATGTGTTTTGGGCACCACTTTGAACTCTGCACCTGACCGGCCCTGAGCTGCTGGTGTGGTGACTTTGGGGTTGCTCTGAACCCCCAACGGTGGGCTACCTTGGACCAAGAACTAAGCCCTGTAAGTGTCTTACTTACCTGGTTAACCTAACAAATACTTACCTCCCCTAGGAACTGTGAAAATTGCACTAAGTGTCCACTTTTAAAACAGCTATCTGTGAATAACTTGAAAAGTATACATGCAATTTTGATGATTTGAAGTTCCTAAAGTACTTACCGGCAATACCTTTCGAATGAGATATTACATGTAGAATTTGAACCTGTGGTTCTTAAAATAAACTAAGAAAAGATATTTTTCTATATAAAAACCTATTGGCTGGATTTGTCTCTGAGTGTGTGTACCTCATTTATTGTCTATGTGTATGTACAACAAATGCTTAACACTACTCCTTGGATAAGCCTACTGCTCGACCACACTACCACAAAATAGAGCATTAGTATTATCTATTTTTACCACTATTTTACCTCTAAGGGGAACCCTTGGACTCTGTGCATGCTATTCCTTACTTTGAAATAGCACATACAGAGCCAACTTCCTACATTGGTGGATCAGCGGTGGGGTACAAGACTTTGCATTTGCTGGACTACTCAGCCAATACCTGATCACACGACAAATTCCAAAATTGTCATTAGAAATTGATTTTTGCAATTTGAAAAGTTTTCTAAATTCTTAAAAGACCTGCTAGGGCCTTGTGTTAGATCCTGTTTAGCATTTCTTTTAAAGTTTGTAAAAGTTCGAATTAGATTCTAGAACCAGTTGTAGATTCTTAAAAAGTATTCCAACTTTTAGAAGCAAAATGTCTAGCACAGATGTGACTGTGGTGGAACTCGACACCACACCTTACCTCCATCTTAAGATGAGGGAGCTAAGGTCACTCTGTAAAATAAAGAAAATAACAATGGGCCCCAAACCTACCAAAATACAGCTCCAGGAGCTTTTGGCAGAGTTTGAAAAGGCCAACCCCTCTGAGGGTGGCAACTCAGAGGAAGAGGATAGTGACTTGGAGGACAATTCCCCCCTACCAGTCCTATCTAGGGAGAACAGGGTCCCTCAAACCCTGACTCCAAAAATAATAGTCAGAGATGCTGGTTCCCTCACAGGAGAGACCAACACCTCTGAAATCACTGAGGATAACCCCAGTGAAGAGGACATCCAGTTAGCCAGGATGGCCAAAAGATTGGCTTTGGAAAGACAGATCCTAGCCATAGAGAGGGAAAGACAAGAGATGGGCCTAGGACCCATCAATGGTGGCAGCAACATAAATAGGGTCAGAGATTCTCCTGACATGTTGAAAATCCCTAAAGGGATTGTAACTAAATATGAAGATGGTGATGACATCACCAAATGGTTCACAGCTTTTGAGAGGGCTTGTGTAACCAGAAAAGTGAACAGATCTCACTGGGGTGCTCTCCTTTGGGAAATGTTCACAGGAAAGTGTAGGGATAGACTCCTCACACTCTCTGGACAAGATGCAGAATCTTATGACCTCATGAAGGGTACCCTGATTGAGGGCTTTGGATTCTCCACTGAGGAGTACAGGATTAGGTTCAGGGGGGCTCAAAAATCCTCGAGCCAGACCTGGGTTGACTTTGTTGACTACTCAGTGAAAACACTAGATGGTTGGATTCAAGGCAGTGGTGTAAGTAATTATGATGGGCTGTACAATTTATTTGTGAAAGAACACCTATTAAGTAATTGTTTCAATGATAAACTGCATCAGCATCTGGTAGACCTAGGACCAATTTCTCCCCAAGAATTGGGAAAGAAGGCGGACCATTGGGTCAAGACAAGGGTGTCCAAGACTTCAACAGGGGGTGACCAAAAGAAAGGGGTCACAAAGACTCCCCAGGGGAAGGGTGATGAGACAACCAAAACTAAAAATAGTAAAGAGTCTTCTACAGGCCCCCAAAAACCTGCACAGGAGGGTGGGCCCAGAGCCTCTTCACAAAACAATGGGTACAAGGGTAAAAACTTTGATCCCAAAAAGGCCTGGTGTCATAGCTGTAAACAGCATGGGCACCAAACTGGAGACAAGGCCTGTCCCAAGAAAGGTTCCACTCCAAACTCCCATCCAGGTAACACTGGTATGGCTAGTCTCCAAGTGGGATCAACAGTGTGCCCAGAGCAAATCAGGGTCCACACTGAAGCTACTCTAGTTTCTGAGGGTGGGGTGGATTTAGCCACACTAGCTGTCTGGCCGCCTAACATGCAAAAATACAGACAGCAACTCTTAATTAATGGGACTAGAATAGAGGGCCTGAGGGATACAGGTGCCAGTGTCACCATGGTGACGGAGAAACTGGTTTCCCCTGGCCAATACCTGACTGGAAAAACTTACACAGTCACCAACGCTGACAATCAGAGAAAAGTACATCCCATGGCAATGGTTACTTTAGAATGGGGAGGGGTCAATGGCCTGAAACAGGTGGTGGTCTCCTCAAATATCCCAGTGGACTGTCTGCTTGGAAATGACCTGGAGTCCTCAGCATGGGCTGAGGTGGAACTAAAAACCCATGCAGCAATGCTGGGTATCCCTGAACTGGTGTGTGTGAAAACAAGAGCACAATGCAAGGCACAGGGTGAAAAAGTAGAGCTGGAGTCTGGAAAAATGGCCCAGCCTACCAAGAGAACAGGAAAGTCAGTTGGGAAACCAACTGCAACACGGCAAAAGAAAGGGAACCTCTCTTCTCAGGAAGAAGTTCTGCCCTCTGAGGGAACTGAGCCTTTGGAGCTTGAACCTTATCAGGTTGAGCTCTTAGGCCCAGGGGGACCCTCAAGGGAGGAGCTGTGTAAGGGACAAGAAACCTGTCCCTCTCTTGAAGGCCTTAGGCAGCAAGCTGCTGAAGAGTCCAAAGGCAAGAAAAATGGAACGCATAGGGTCTATTGGGAAGATGGACTCCTGTACACTGAGGCCAGAGACCCCAAACCTGGTGCCACTAGGAGAGTGGTAGTGCCTCAGCTGTTCAGGAAGTTCATCCTAACATTGGCCCATGACATTCCCCTTGCTGGACATTTGGGACAAACCAAGACGTGGGAGAGGTTAGTCAACCACTTCTACTGGCCCAATATGTCCAACATGGTTAAGGAGTTTTGCCTCTCCTGCCCCACCTGTCAAGCCAGTGGTAAGACAGGTGGGCATCCAAAGGCCCCCCTCATTCCACTTCCAGTGGTGGGGGTGCCCTTTGAAAGAGTGGGTGTGGACATAGTTGGTCCACTAGAACCTCCCACAGCCTCAGGAAATATGTATATCCTGGTAGTAGTGGATCATGCTACCAGGTATCCTGAAGCTATTCCCCTTAGGTCGACTACTGCCCCTGCAGTAGCCAAGGCCCTCATTGGTATCTTTACCAGAGTGGGTTTCCCTAAGGAGGTGGTGTCTGACAGAGGTACCAACTTCATGTCAGCATACCTGAAACATATGTGGAATGAGTGTGGAGTGATTTATAAATTCACTACACCTTACCATCCACAAACTAATGGCTTAGTTGAGAGATTCAACAAGACATTAAAGGGCATGATCATGGGGCTCCCAGAAAAACTCAAAAGGAGATGGGATGTCCTCTTGCCATGCCTGCTTTTCGCTTACAGAGAGGTGCCACAGAAGGGAGTAGGATTCTCACCCTTTGAACTTCTGTTTGGTCATCCTGTAAGGGGACCACTTGCCCTTGTTAAAGAAGGCTGGGAGAGACCTCTCCATGAGCCTAAACAGGACATAGTGGGCTATGTACTTGGCCTTCGCTCTAGAATGGCAGAGTACATGGAAAAGGCAACCAAAAACCTTGAGGCCAGCCAACAGCTCCAGAAGTTTTGGTATGACCAAAAGGCTGCACTGGTTGAGTTCCAACCAGGGCAGAAAGTCTGGGTTCTGGAGCCTGTGGCTCCCAGGGCACTCCAGGACAAATGGAGTGGCCCTTACCCAGTGCTAGAAAGGAAGAGTCAGGTCACCTACCTGGTGGACCTGGGCACAAGCAGGAGCCCCAAGAGGGTGATCCATGTGAACCGCCTTAAGCTCTTCCATGACAGGGCTGATGTCAATCTGTTGATGGTAACAGATGAGGATCAGGAGGCAGAGAGTGAACCTCTCCCTGATCTTCTGTCATCAGACCCAAAAGATGGCACAGTAGATGGAGTGATCTACTCAGACACCCTCTCTGGCCAACAGCAAGCTGATTGTAGGAGAGTCCTACAACAGTTTCCTGAACTCTTCTCCTTAACCCCTGGTCAGACACACCTGTGTACCCATGATGTGGACACAGGAGACAGCATGCCTGTCAAGAACAAAATCTTTAGACAGTCTGACCATGTTAAGGAAAGCATCAAGGTGGAAGTCCACAAGATGCTGGAATTGGGAGTTATTGAGCGCTCTGACAGTCCCTGGGCTAGCCCAGTGGTCTTAGTCCCCAAACCTCACACCAAAGATGGAAAGAAAGAGATGAGGTTTTGTGTGGACTACAGAGGGCTCAATTCTGTCACCAAGACAGATGCTCATCCAATTCCAAGAGCTGATGAGCTCATTGATAAATTAGGTGCTGCCAAATTTCTAAGTACCTTTGACTTGACAGCAGGGTACTGGCAAATAAAAATGGCACCTGGAGCAAAAGAAAAGACAGCATTCTCCACACCTGATGGGCATTATCAGTTTACTGTTATGCCCTTTGGTTTAAAGAATGCCCCTGCCACCTTCCAAAGGTTGGTGAATCAAGTCCTTGCTGGCTTGGAGTCCTTTAGCACAGCTTATCTTGATGATATTGCTGTCTTTAGCTCCACCTGGCAGGATCACCTGGTCCACCTGAGGAAGGTTTTGAAGGCTCTGCAATCTGCAGGCCTCTCTATCAAGGCATCCAAATGCCAGATAGGGCAGGGAACTGTGGTTTACTTGGGACACCTTGTAGGTGGAGGCCAAGTTCAGCCACTCCAACCCAAGATCCAGACTATTCTGGACTGGGTAGCTCCAAAAACCCAGACTCAAGTCAGGGCATTCCTTGGCTTGACTGGGTATTACAGGAGGTTTGTGAAGGGATATGGATCCATTGTGACAGCCCTCACTGAACTCACCTCCAAGAAAATGCCCAAGAAAGTGAACTGGACTGTAGAATGCCAACAGGCCTTTGACACCCTGAAACAAGCAATGTGCTCAGCACCAGTTCTAAAAGCTCCAGATTATTCTAAGCAGTTCATTGTGCAGACTGATGCCTCTGAACATGGGATAGGGGCAGTTTTGTCCCAAACAAATGATGATGGCCTTGACCAGCCTGTTGCTTTCATTAGCAGGAGGTTACTCCCCAGGGAGCAGCGTTGGAGTGCCATTGAGAGGGAGGCCTTTGCTGTGGTTTGGTCCCTGAAGAAGCTGAGACCATACCTCTTTGGGACTCACTTCCTAGTTCAAACTGACCACAGACCTCTCAAATGGCTGATGCAAATGAAAGGTGAAAATCCTAAACTGTTGAGGTGGTCCATCTCCCTACAGGGAATGGACTTTATAGTGGAACACAGACCTGGGACTGCCCATGCCAATGCAGATGGCCTTTCCAGGTTCTTCCACTTAGAAAATGAAGACTCTCTTGGGAAAGGTTAGTCTCATCCTCTTTCGTTTGGGGGGGGGTTGTGTAAGGAAATGCCTCCTTGGCATGGTTGCCCCCTGACTTTTTGCCTTTGCTGATGCTATGTTTACAATTGAAAGTGTGCTGAGGCCTGCTAACCAGGCCCCAGCACCAGTGTTCTTTCCCTAACCTGTACTTTTGTATCCACAATTGGCAGACCCTGGCATCCAGATAAGTCCCTTGTAACTGGTACTTCTAGTACCAAGGGCCCTGATGCCAAGGAAGGTCTCTAAGGGCTGCAGCATGTCTTATGCCACCCTGGAGACCTCTCACTCAGCACAGACACACTGCTTGCCAGCTTGTGTGTGCTAGTGAGGACAAAACGAGTAAGTCGACATGGCACTCCCCTCAGGGTGCCATGCCAGCCTCTCACTGCCTATGCAGTATAGGTAAGACACCCCTCTAGCAGGCCTTACAGCCCTAAGGCAGGGTGCACTATACCATAGGTGAGGGTACCAGTGCATGAGCATGGTACCCCTACAGTGTCTAAACAAAACCTTAGACATTGTAAGTGCAGGGTAGCCATAAGAGTATATGGTCTGGGAGTCTGTCAAACACGAACTCCACAGCACCATAATGGCTACACTGAAAGCTGGGAAGTTTGGTATCAAACTTCTCAGCACAATAAATGCACACTGATGCCAGTGTACATTTTATTGTAAAACACACCACAGAGGGCACCTTAGAGGTGCCCCCTGAAACCTAACCGACTATCTGTGTAGGCTGACTAGTTTTAGCAGCCTGCCACAAACCGAGACATGTTGCTGGCCCCATGGGGAGAGTGCCTTTGTCACTCTGAGGCCAGTAACAAAGCCTGCACTGGGTGGAGATGCTAACACCTCTCCCAGGCAGGAATTGTCACACCTGGCGGTGAGCCTCAAAGGCTCACCTCCTTTGTGCCAACCCAGCAGGGCACTCCAGCTAGTGGAGTTGCCCGCCCCCTCCGGCCCGGCCCCCACTTTTGGCGGCAAGGCCGGAGAAAATAATGAGAATAACAAGGAGGAGTCACTGGCCAGTCAGGACAGCCCCTAAGGTGTCCTGAGCTGAGGTGACTCTAACTTTTAGAAATCCTCCATCTTGCAGATGGAGGATTCCCCCAATAGGGTTAGGATTGTGACCCCCTCCCCTTGGGAGGAGGCACAAAGAGGGTGTACCCACCCTCAGGGCTAGTAGCCATTGGCTACTAACCCCCCAGACCTAAACACGCCCTTAAATTTAGTATTTAAGGGCTACCCTGAACCCTAGAAAATTAGATTCCTGCAACTACAAGAAGAAGGACTGCCTAGCTGAAAACCCCTGCAGCGGAAGACCAGAAGACGACAACTGCCTTGGCTCCAGAAACTCACCGGCCTGTCTCCTGCCTTCCAAAGATCCTGCTCCAGCGACGCCTTCCAAAGGGACCAGCGACCTCGACATCCTCTGAGGACTGCCCCTGCTTCGAAAAGACGAGAAACTCCCGAGGACAGCGGACCTGCTCCAAGAAAAGCTGCAACTTTGTTTCCAGCAGCTTTAAAGAACCCTGCAAGCTCCCCGCAAGAAGCGTGAGACTTGCAACACTGCACCCGGCGACCCCGACTCGGCTGGTGGCGATCCAACACCTCAGGAGGGACCCCAGGACTACTCTGATACTGTGAGTACCAAAACCTGTCCCCCCTGAGCCCCCACAGCGCCGCCTGCAGAGGGAATCCCGAGGCTTCCCCTGACCGCGACTCTTTGAACCTAAAGTCCCGACGCCGGGGAGAGACCCTGCACCCGCAGCCCCCAGGACCTGAAGGACCGGACTTTCTCTGGAGAAGCGACCCCCAGGAGTCCCTCTCCCTTGCCCAAGTGGAGGTTTCCCCGAGGAATCCCCCCCTTGCCTGCCTGCAGCGCTGAAGAGATCCCGAGATCTCTCATAGACTAACATTGCGAACCCGACGCTTGTTTCTACACTGCACCCGGCCGCCCCCGCGCCGCTGAGGGTGAAATTTCTGTGTGGACCTGTGTCCCCCCCGGTGCCCTACAAAACCCCCCTGGTCTGCCCTCCGAAGACGCGGGTACTTACCTGCAAGCAGACCGGAACCGGGGCACCCCTTTCTCTCCATTCTAGCCTATGTGTTTTGGGCACCACTTTGAACTCTGCACCTGACCGGCCCTGAGCTGCTGGTGTGGTGACTTTGGGGTTGCTCTGAACCCCCAACGGTGGGCTACCTTGGACCAAGAACTAAGCCCTGTAAGTGTCTTACTTACCTGGTTAACCTAACAAATACTTACCTCCCCTAGGAACTGTGAAAATTGCACTAAGTGTCCACTTTTAAAACAGCTATCTGTGAATAACTTGAAAAGTATACATGCAATTTTGATGATTTGAAGTTCCTAAAGTACTTACCGGCAATACCTTTCGAATGAGATATTACATGTAGAATTTGAACCTGTGGTTCTTAAAATAAACTAAGAAAATATATTTTTCTATATAAAAACCTATTGGCTGGATTTGTCTCTGAGTGTGTGTACCTCATTTATTGTCTATGTGTATGTACAACAAATGCTTAACACTACTCCTTGGATAAGCCTACTGCTCGACCACACTACCACAAAATAGAGCATTAGTATTATCTATTTTTACCACTATTTTACCTCTAAGGGGAACCCTTGGACTCTGTGCATGCTATTCCTTACTTTGAAATAGCACATACAGAGCCAACTTCCTACAGCCTCTATTTGACATTACAGTGACAACGCCTGTTTGATAGGTCTGCTGGCTTTACATATAAGCTTTGGGACAGACTTCAAGGGGAGGAAACAGAATTCCAAAATCATTTGTGTGTATCCATTGTCTGGTTGCCAAAAGCTCAGCTTTGTTCTACCAGACTTCTGTCCCAACGTTTGTTGGGGTACAGGAACTGCATAGAAGTGGATTTTAGTGTTAGGTGTGGGAATACACTAGGATTACCTTAGTACACATCTCATGTACAACCCCAGTTTAGTGTGGCCAAAGACTTTGACCATCTTGAAAATTCCCAAAGGGTTGTTAGCCACAGAAACCTTTACTCCCTTCCATAGGGCTCTCGCAGGTGTCCTTCTCACCTACCAGTGTGTGCAACGCATTAATGTGACATCTTGAGGCACCCACTTCAGAACACTTCTAGAGACGTGGAAGATCAGAAGAGGACTGAATACCCCTATGAGGAGGACTGAATACCTCAATGTAGGGCACTGAAGGACTTAGCACACATCGCAATCTACACTGTATTGAGTATCTAGTTGGCAGTGTGTATGGTCTCAAACTCACTAAATTGTCCACCAATCTAGCTGAATTCCAGGAAAACAAGACAAATTATGGTAAAACTTGTGGAGATTGACTAAATTGCACAAAAGAGTTATTGTAAGTGTTCAATCATTCATCAACAATAGCGCAGTTTCTTTCTGCTTAACCTTAGCAAGAAATTATGAGTATTTGACAATATGTTTCTACTGGGTACAATGAGAACAGTGAAGTTTTCTACCCTGAGGGTTTGTGCTGCTGTTCTACATTCCTTACAGCCCCAGGTAACTTCTCATGCTATCCATCTTTAGTGAAAGCTCGACCCTAGATTCGGGAAGGTCTACCTGTATTCGGACAGTTTTAACATTTGTTTCCCACTGTCCTAAAAGTAGGTTCTGCGCTTCATCTGAAAGTGAATTTCCATGCACAATCCATGTGGATCCTACCTAAAAACCTGGCTTGTGAGGCCAGACAAAGTTCCAGTGTTTGTTTACATTTTTTTTTTTTTTTTTTTGCGAGGTAATATAGTCACATTTTGCACCCGCTTCAGAGCAGTAAGCTGCGAGGCAGGTGTTGAAAAGGTGGGAAATAAAGGTTACTTTCAGTCAGTAACATTTGTGGTGGAAACAATACGTGCCTACACATTCACATATTATGAATATTATCCAGAGGAAAGACTGGGTCCAGAAAACTATTTCCCAAGCAATAGGTCTCCTGTGAAACCATGTGGCACGTTGCAGCTTCACTCGCTCTATCCCAGATGCAATGATATCTGGCTAAAAATGGTGCCAACAGGTAGGCTGCCAATAATTCCTTGTATGTTTTCCTCACCCTATCGAGGAATGGGGGAGAGAAAAACCAGGAGTGTTTTAGTGACACCCTTATATGAAGAAAAAAAAATACTAACTCATCAGGGTATGAGAGAAAAAACTAAGGAATCTACCGGGAGATATAGTATACATCAGAAATATTGTTTTTCCTGATGGCTATTTATTGCTGGAGATTCTTCAGTTTATGAATGAACCCCTAAACAATCCCCTCCAAAAGGTGGGATTGAGCAGATCCAATTAATCAAGTAAGGCATGTAACATAGGCAACCTGAAACACAGGATGGCACAGTGATGGACTGGCCCATGTAGAAGGTGCGAAGCACCAACTGGTCTGAATAGTAAACAGTGAAATATAGTCAGTTAGAGAGGTGGTAATTTGGCAACCTTACTATTGCCACCAATACCACAGCCTTTAGAGCAAGCATGTGAACCAAGTACTTAAACATTAGTTCGAACAGAAAATGCATAAGGAAGATTAACGCCAAATGCAAATCCCATTTCTTATAATGAAAGCCATGAGAGGAAACCAGCAGATCAAGCCTTTTAGAAACACACCACTACAGGTGACCTGAAAAACAAGTTGATTGGGAAGGACTAATGAAGTCTGGGAAGGCAGACAGAAAATCCTTCACATTTGTGACTATCAAATCCCAATGGGCAAGGAAAAGCGTATAACACTACAAAGGCATGTCAAACCCTCTAACTTATACCAAGCGACAAACTGGGAGCAATGGCAGGCAAAAACAGATTTTGTAGCAGGATTATGGACAGCCAACATTTGCCACATCAGTTGAAACTATTCAACCTCCACTCATGGAGCAGAAGCATCGGAAAATTAGGATAGTAGACCAAGCAATCCTACTGCAAATGCATGTCTACTGTGTGTGAGAGGAAGAAGGGTACAAATATGGAGCTCTAATTGAAGGCACACCTAAGCCACATTTTATATTTATTATTGTTTGAAAAATCTATTTCACATTTAAAATAAATCATAATTTAAAGAAGCCTATTAGATGTTATCTGAGGCTTCAAACACATAATAAAATTTGCAACTTGAACAGCTCCACAATAAATATACTAAGGTTAACACATACAAATCACAGGATTGCACTTATGGTTTAAATCATTCATCAATCCAATTGCAACATGATGACTAGCCTTTGTGATGAGGCATACTGGATTCAATGCCTGGGATAACAATTAGAATCTAGACAGCTTTTTTGTAACCTTGTAAAACTGACTACAACTAGAGTGGCTTTGAGAAATTAGGTGTGATTTTGAGAAATTTGCTGGGATCACTTCTGTCGTGCCTTAACGTCATGATGATGTTTAAGCCTTCAGTATTGGAGAGTAGGCTGGAGAGCGTGAGCTGCCTATAAGAATTCAGAAAACAAAAAATAAATAGCACCACAGTTAGAAAGCTGCCTATAATAAATTTGAACGCTGCTAGAATTTGTCTCTATAAACTATAACTTTGGTCATAAATTTGATACATCTGCTGATTAGTTGGCTGTCAGGACTGTGAAAGCAGATGGGAGTAGATGATGAGCAAGTCCCTGTGTTCAATTTGTGAAATATTGGCCTTAGAAGGCTTTTTTTCCTTCAGCTAAAACCAGGCACACAAAGAGGACATGTTCTGAAATACAGGGAAAGCCTATAAGCCATGTTTTCTTTCTTGTATTTCCATTTTAGCAACACCTAACCCACATTAAAAGAAGTTGAACCACAACTGTATAAATTGTAGTTTCACATCCCAGGAAAGTGCCAAGTCAAAGTACTTCTGAGGGGCTAGTTTTGCATATGGGGGAAATAATAAATTAGTGTGTTGATTTGATCATAATGAAGCTCTCTTTAGGCTTTGTTTGAATGAATCATGGGAGATATTATGGTCCCATGCTGTTGATTCTTTAACGTGGAATCAATAGTGAGTAACCAAGGAATGTGTTTGGGACGTGCAAACTACTGCTCAAGACGGTATTTAAAAGTGTCCTTTGTGCCTGCTTTAGTTTAAGCCATAGTTTGAACAAGTGTTTGCTCTGTTCAAACAAATTCTAGCAGGAGTTGTGCCTCTTGCCGAACATGAACAATAGTTTGTACGGTTCAGACTGTGCCCGATTACCGGCTATTCAGTTTTCCAGGAAATGCCTCCAAATCATAAGTTAGTGAAAGTATTTAACATTTAAAAGTCTGAAGTGTTTTAATATAGGTTTGGGTACATAAACTGTTTTCCTAATGCAAAACAGATGCCATATGCTTCAGTAACTAAAGTTTGCATATGCAATTTGTGGTGGCCTGACACAAGGAATTAAATTCCTAAATATTTATAAGCTGCTGTGCTGGCAACAGAAAGAGGCCCTAATTTCCATACTCGAGTGTAGTTGCATTTTCTTTTCCAGATGTTGAGCACTTTAATCTTTTCTTGAATGATTCAGAGTTTGTACAATCTGCAGTACTTTGGGATTTTTGTTTAACAAGAATTTGAGTCCGATGCTCAAGTAGTCCAAAACGACAGTGCCACTGGCAAACTACAAAGTGCACAACGATTGGCCACTTAGCTGGGGAGGCACGACCTGTGGTTCACGATCATTGGCTCCATACCAGAAACTAGTACATTGAACAAAACTGGGGGAAGAAGGCAACCTCATTTCAAACATTTGTTAATGAATACTTTTTCTGCAAGTGAGCCGTCTTTTCTCAACCTATCTTGAAACTAATTATTTATATACAATGACATTATAGAATTGAGAGTTGGAGGGGGGGGTGGCGCCAGTGGGGTTGGTGAGGCATATGCTCAATTAGGCCCAAAGAAGTATCAACACTGCCAAGGGCCTTTTTAAAGTTGATAAAGCATACATGGAGATGTCTGTTGCTGCAGACTGATTTGTGAACAAGTGGTGCAAGGGTACCAAAGTCTGTAGGTCCCCTTTTTTTCTCTAAACCAGGTATGGAACCATGGGACTAGATAAGACTGGCTGATTGTGCAGGATAAGAGGAAAATATTTTAGTTTCACATCCAGAAGGGCTTCGAGTTTATATTTGAAGAGTTGTTCCTATTTCCCTTTTTAGGCCGAGCATAACCCACTGTTCTTCTCGACATATTGTAATGTATTCTTTGGGCTTTAACCACGCCCATGTCATGCTCATCACTTTCATTAGTTCCTGCCTTTCAAAAATCCCTTGATGTACTTGGTAAATGCTTACCTTTGTCACGCCTGGAGGCTGTTTTGTTATCACCTTGGAGACTGATCCTGTTACATGGATTATTGGATTATTGGATGGTCGGGAAGATACCTTAGTGTGGCGCACTAT
This sequence comes from Pleurodeles waltl, assembly GCF_031143425.1. Classification (NCBI taxonomy): domain Eukaryota; kingdom Metazoa; phylum Chordata; class Amphibia; order Caudata; family Salamandridae; genus Pleurodeles; species Pleurodeles waltl. The sequence goes on along the minus strand of NC_090447.1, from coordinate 1,404,448,509 downwards.
TTTTCCTTATGCCTCACCGCTTCGCACATGGCGGTATGTTGCTTCTTCATCTTCCTTGGTTTCGAGCATCTTGCTGTTTCTTTACGATGTCTGCGGGGGCTTTTTTTTATTTTTGCAGGTTTAAGTAGCACAAACTTGAGACAAAGTTATTGGAGCACTTTTTTTTTTTTTGCAGTTTTATATAGTGAGAACTCGATACAAAGATATTATAGCGCTTTACATGAGCACCGGTTACATTACATAAGAACACATTCCTCTGTGGTATCAAGGGATGATTAAGTGATTTTCCCATAAGCACAGGATGTTGAGCCAGCGTCGAGACTAGAACTGTATTCCCCAGCTCCAAAGTTGGCTGCTCTGGCCCATACGCCACATCCTCTCCCCTAGGGTTCTTTGTTAGGTGGGTGTTGGGGCAGTCTGGGAATAACTTTTTTTTTTTTAATATAGCGCTTGGTAATACAGTTCTTCCATTTCATAGGGCTGCAAAGCAGGTGTCATTCTTAATAAAATTGCTATAATTTATTTGCATCGATCTTGCAGAGATGAAAAGGCTATGTCAGTTTTTTGCAGTTTTATGTACCATAAACAACATGAATGTATTGGAGCGCTTTATTTTTATTTTTTTGCAGTTTTATATAGCACGAACTCAATACAAAAGTATTACAGCACTTTACATGAGCACCGGTTACATTACACAAGAACACATTCATTTTTGGTAGCAAGGAGAGGTTAAGTGATTTGCCCACAATCACAGGACGATGAGCCAGTGCCAAGACTCGAACTGTGTTCCCCAGCTCCAACGTCCGCAGTTCTGGCCCTCGCCACATCCTCCTCCTTAGGGTTCTTTGTCTGGTGTGTGTTGGGACAGCATGGCAATATTTTTATATATATATATAAATATAATTCACCCAAAAGTATTCACTGCACTTCATGAAGTTCCAATAGTGCCTATTTATTGATGCCAAAATAACAACCACCAACGCGTTTCAACTCCCCAAAGAGTCTTGTTCACAGTTCTCTTTGGGGAGTTCCGTCACTAGCACCGGCAGTGGAGTGCACCACCCAGCAATCTGTGAAATTTTCATTCTGTCAAGACCCCTGTAGTGGGTGCATCAACCATTAACTTGAATAGAGCTTAACACAAGGCGATAGCACGTGCTCTCGATAACCTCCAGAGTGTCACCAACCAAGCACATAGATTGTGAAAGGTGTCTCCAAAATGGTTTAAAAGGAGCTGTGACTCCAGACCCAAGCACTTCACTGCCTCAAGCTTGATAACAACAACAAAAACTAGCCTTTGGATGTAAATTGGGCCTCTTCAAATAGAGTTCAGTTGGCGTGAACCTGATACAAAGGTATTACATCGCTTTACATAAGCACCAGTTACATTACACAAGAACACATTCATTTTTGGTAGCAAGGGCAGATTAAGTGATTTGCCCAGAATCACATGATGTTGAGCTAGCGCAGAGACTTAAACCGGGTTTCCCCAGCTCCAAAGTTGGCAGCTCTGACCCTTACGCCACATCCTCTCCCCTAGGGTTCTTTGTCTGGTGTGTGTTGGTATCGCTTAGTAATAAAGGTTCTGACATTTCATAGCACTGCAAAGCAGGTGCCATTCTTAACAAAATCACAATAATTCATTTGCAGTTAAGCTGCCTCTTCAGTAATTCTCTTTGTATACAGTCAATGTTTTTAAACATTAGGCTGGCAATGTGGAGGAATAATTCCTTTAAAAGTTTAACACACAGAAATATATGGTTGGCCCCTTTTTTTTGTTTTTTTGCTCCTAACTCCTTTGACCCCCCCTCATTCTCCAGATTAAATACCACAAAGGTGCCTCTTTGTGGCTTTTTGGTGTTATACAAGTTTAGGTAAACATAGTAGAAAGGGTTGCACCTCTAAGGTATCACAACTAGTCTGTAGGAATGAGGCAAAAACACTCCGAAGATGGAGGCCTTGTTCTGTCCTCTCTCCCGCAACGACAGGCCTGGGAGGGTTGCTGCGGCACCTGGCATACATTCACTACACTCCAAACCAAAACACATCGGCAAAAGACTCATTTACAACGCCAAAGCTCTAACTCTCACAAATGCAAGACCTTTTGTTTTGCAAATGCCTTTTGTGGATGGGCTGAATATAAGACTCTTGCCATGGTGGTTGTAGGAAGTTGGCTCTGTATGTGCTATTTCAAAGTAAGGAATAGCATGCACAGAGTCCAAGGGTTCCCCTTAGAGGTAAAATAGTGGTAAAAATAGATAATACTAATGCTCTATTTTGTGGTAGTGTGGTCGAGCAGTAGGCTTATCCAAGGAGTAGTGTTAAGCATTTGTTGTACATACACATAGACAATAAATGAGGTACACACACTCAGAGACAAATCCAGCCAATAGGTTTTGTTATAGAAAAATATCTTTTCTTAGTTTATTTTAAGAACCACAGGTTCAAATTTTACATGTAATATCTTGTTTGAAAGGTATTGCAGGTAAGTACATTAGGAACTTTGAATCATTTCAATTGCATGTATACTTTTCAAGTTATTGACAAATAGCTACTTTAAAAGTGGACACAGTGCAATTTTCACAGTTCCTGGGGGAGGTAAGTTTTTGTTAGTTTTACCAGGTAAGTAAGACACTTACAGGGTTCAGTTCTTGGTCCAAGGTAGCCCACCGTTGGGGGTTCAGAGCAACCCCAAAGTCACCACACCAGCAGCTCAGGGCCGGTCAGGTGCAGAGTTCAAAGTGGTGCCCAAAACGCATAGGCTAGAATGGAGAGAAGGGGGTGCCCCGGTTCCGGTCTGCTGGCAGGTAAGTACCCGCGTCTTCGGAGGGCAGACCAGGGGGGTTTTGTAGGGCACCGGGGGGGACACAAGCCCACACAGAAATTTCACCCTCAGCAGCGCGGGGGCGGCCGGGTGCAGTGTAGAAACAAGCGTCGGATTTGCAATGTTAGTCTATGAGAGATCAAGGGATCTCTTCAGCGCTGCAGGCAGGCAAGGGGGGGGTTCCTCGGGGAAACCTCCACTTGGGCAAGGGAGAGGGACTCCTGGGGGTCACTTCTCCAGTGAAAGTTCGGTCCTTCCGGTCCTGGGGGCTGCGGGTGCAGGGTCTTTTCCAGGCGTCGGGACTTAGGTTTCAGAGAGTCGCGGTCAGGGGAAGCCTCGGGATTCCCTCTGCAGGCGGCGCTGTGGGGGCTCAGGGGGGACAGGTTTTGGTACTCACAGTCGTAGAGTAGTCCGGGGGTCCTCCCTGAGGTGTTGGTTCTCCACCAGCCGAGTCGGGGTCACCGGGTGCAGTGTTGCAAGTCTCACGCTTCTTGCGGGGAGTTGCAGGGTTCGTTAAAGCTGCTTCTTGGAACAAAGTTGCAGTCTTTTTGGAGCAGGTCCGCTGTCCTCGGGAGTTTCTGGTCGTCGTCGAAGCAGGGCAGTCCTCAGAGGATTCAGAGGTCGCTGGTCCCTTTGGAAGGCGTCGCTGGAGCAGAGTTCTTTGGAAGGCAGGAGACAGGCCGGTGAGTTTCTGGAGCCAAGGCAGTTGTTGTCTTCTGGTCTTCCTCTGCAGGGGTTTTCAGCTGGGCAGTCCTTCTTCTTGTTGTTGCAGGAATCTAATCTTCTAGGGTTCAGGGTAGCCCTTAAATACTAAATTTAAGGGCGTGTTTAGGTCTGGGGGGTTAGTAGCCAATGGCTACTAGCCCTGAGGGTGGGTACACCCTCTTTGTGCCTCCTCCCAAGGGGAGGGGGTCACAATCCTAACCCTATTGGGGGAATCCTCCATCTGCAAGATGGAGGATTTCTAAAGGTTAGAGTCACCTCAGCTCAGGACACCTTAGGGGCTGTCCTGACTGGCCAGTGACTCCTCCTTGTTGCTTTCTTTGTTCCCTCCAGCCTTGCCGCCAAAAGTGGGGGCCGTGGCCGGAGGGGGCGGGCAACTCCACTAAGCTGGAGTGCCCTGCTGGGCTGTGACAAAGGGGTGAGCCTTTGAGGCTCACCGCCAGGTGTCACAGCTCCTGCCTGGGGGAGGTGTTAGCATCTCCACCCAGTGCAGGCTTTGTTACTGGCCTCAGAGTGACAAAGGCACTCTCCCCATGGGGCCAGCAACATGTCTCTAGTGTGGCAGGCTGCTGGAACCAGTCAGCCTACACAGATAGTCGGTTAAGTTTCAGGGGGCACCTCTAAGGTGCCCTCTGTGGTGTATTTTACAATAAAATGTACACTGGCATCAGTGTGCATTTATTGTGCTGAGAAGTTTGATACCAAACTTCTCAGTTTTCAGTGTAGCCATTATGGTGCTGTGGAGTTCGTGTAAAACAGACTCCCAGACCATATACTCTTATGGCTACCCTGCACTTACAATGTCTAAGGTTTTGCTTAGACACTGTAGGGGTACAGTGCTCATGCACTGGTACCCTCACCTATGGTATAGTGCACCCTGCCTTGGGGCTGTAAGGCCTGCTAGAGGGGTGTCTTACCTATACTGCATAGGCAGTGAGAGGCTGGCATGGCACCCTGAGGGGAGTGCCATGTCGACTTACTCATTTTGTTCTCACTAGCACACACAGGCTTGTAAGCAGTGTGTCTGTGCTGAGTGAGGGGTCTCTAGGGTGGCATAACACATGCTGCAGCCCTTAGAGACCTTCCTTGGCATCAGGGCCCTTGGTACCAGAGGTACCAGTTACAAGGGACTTATCTGGATGCCAGGGTGTGCCAATTGTGGGATCAATGGTACATTTTAGGTGAAAGAACACTGGTGTTGGGGCCTGGTTAGCAGGGTCCCAGCACACTTCTCAGTCAAGTCAGCATCAGTATCAGGCAAAAAGTGGGGGGTAACTGCAACAGGAAGCCATTTCTTTACAGTGGTGATGTTGTGGCTGAACGAAAACAATTTTCTAAAGCCATAGCCAGCGCTTTCAATACGACGTTAGGGTTAGCTTTAAAGACGGCTGCTGGAATTATGTTTGTTTCTTTCAAGCAGCATTTTTCTGACTTTTGGTGATCATCTTTAGTAAGTTCTCTTTATTGGTCCAGCATCAAAGCTCTAGGCAGGGGTAGCTTACTTGATGGACTACAACAAGTTTGTTACTAGTGTTCTGGAAATTCAAGGTTGATGGGTCAGCCTGATTAATGACGATTCTTCAGCTTCAATGTCAGATGTACCTAAAGTCTACATATTTTTCGCACTCTGGATTCAAGTGTCCAGTATCAAACCACTTGAATTCTTCAAAATACATAGAAAATATCCAAAGGATTTTGCATTTCGATCCTCTGTTTCCTATATTTTTATATTTTGTCTGTTGGTGTTTCCTTGCCAATTTCACGTCTTTGTCATGCTTTCCTTTGTTCAGCTTCTCGTGCATTGCTGTGCACTTTCTTTTATGTTTGACGTCACTTGTATACCATGTTCTTGGTCACATGTCAGACTGGTTTGAGGGCTTTGTTTTTCTGCAATCAGTAGGTTTCTTAGTTGCCTCATGGCTCCAAACCGTATTGATGGGCTACAGTGATCGCTGGGATCGAGGAAAGAAGGACCGAAAGAGTGCTGTGGGGCAGTGGTCATCCACTCTTTTGGTCGTTATTCCACCATTGAGGAGCACTTTATGGACTACATCATCACTTCCTTTAAATATCGAGCAAAGTAGAATTTATTTTCTTATTGCTAAAACAGCTTGCCTGGGGGAGGGAGAGGGAATAATTACTTTCCAAGAGGTGTTCGATTATGTATACCTTAAAATGTTTTATGAGGTGTGGGTAGGCAATTGCACAGACCTGCACTACTCTGCGTTTTGAGGTGCTGTGAAGGAAGAAAGCCGGTTTATCAGATGGAAGACAACCATTGAGAGTCCTTAAGCCCATAGTATGAGAATGCCTTGCTGCGGACCACCCCCGCCCCACTCCAAAAGGAGTCCTGGAATCCACACTGCCTTGTTTGTTGTCATATTAGACTGTGGTTAGATTGTCTGAAAGGATCTAAATAGCGCTGCCAGAGATGGAACGGAGAGAGATTTTCATGGCATTGTGGACCTCTCAGAACTCCACCACACTTATATCCATCCCCAGGTCGATCCCCAGGTCCCACAACGCTACCACCCCCATGTAAGCACTGGAGCCCAAAGGGGAGACATCCTTAATAACAGTGGCCTACAACTGGATAGGACTAAAGTAATGACCCATTGTCAGATTGACCAGGTATGTCCATTAATGAAAATTTGGGAGCATAGCGCGGTAAATCTGCAACCAACCGAAGAGAGGGCCTGTGGTCTAAAAGGGACACACACCCTCAACTGGAGAAATGTTAAGACCACTAGTTAGTTGTAATTTATTAGGGCAGCATCAGTGAAATAAGAAGGAAGGATGTTGTCAGTCTTTAAATTGTCATTCTCAATTTATGTATGTGCATGGCATTTCTATACCACAAAACTACATAAAAAGCAGCAGAGTGCTGTGCATGGTCACAGACAACAAAATTCAACTATTAAAAGGAGAGGAAGCTGGATTGTGGACAGTCAATGCACTGTGAAGAAGTGGTCTTTAAAGACATAGGTCTTCAACACAAACATCAATTAGTACAGCTTTTGGGTGGTCTTGATGGATACAGAGATGTTGTGCCAGATCCTGAGTGCATAGACAGAAAGGTCTTGCTTTTTCATTTTTACACTTCAAAGCCCTATAATTCCCATTTAGCATCTCCAGTGAATCGTGAACTGGCCCAAAGAGAGCCTCCATTTCTGGGTCTAAGGAAGGTCCCTTGACAGGGTTTTGTCCGTAAAGCAGACACAAACTTTTACTTTTAATGTTTGGATATCTGCCAGCTTGGAGGGAAGAAGTGGTGCCAAAATTGGCACTGAGGGTAGCAGGGATGATTGCAACACCAAAAAAACACCCTGGCCTGTTAGCTGCCCTAGGCTTCCTCAGAAGGAGAACAAGGGTTGCAGAGTAGAGTGGTGTCTGGGTAGAATTCAGACACCTCTCCAATAGCCAAGCCAACAGGTTCAGACCCACAACTGGAGAATACCCCCGGGGTTGCATGGTCAGAAGTGAAAATTCTCAGCATGGCACTCCAAAAGACCTTGACCTGTAAAGTGCAACGGAAGAAGCTAGGAACTCCTGCTGCTTCTTTTCATAAACTTAGTTTTAATGACGAAAAAGAAGCAGACGTCTGGGTATGCTGCAGATGAACAGTCAAATAGTACCTGGAGTGGGACCACTTACTTGAGGAGGGAAAAAGACTATCATGTGGCATTTGTGTGTTTGTTTGTGTAAGAGGAACCCTTTGGAGGATAGGTCTCTGTCTGGGCTGTCTGGAAACGTTTCTGAAGAAGGGCAGAAGGACTAACTATAAATATTGTTTCATGTCTTTGCCACACAAAGTATGTTTGCCTCTGAAAAGCCGGAGAAGCAACCGTAGCAGGCCAAGGATCCAAGATAACATATATAATTATGTGATTTTTAGAAGGACATCATCTTGCAACACTGTCAGCAGCATTTAAAACACTACACCATATGAAGTTATATTTGACCTAATCTCTGTTGAATTTGGTGTGGAATTTTTTTCTGACCAAAATATATAAGGAGCTCCAGACTGGCGTTGACGGGGCATAAAAAAAACAGAAAAAACTGTCAGCACCATATGCACCTAAATTTTGTCACATCCACGGTAGATAGAGCCTTTATTGTAATAGCCTGGCACCACTTGACTGCACTGCAGAGCAACTGCTCAGGAAATTTTGCATTTTGCACATGGGCAAGGCTGGCACTTGAGAGATTCATAAGGTCAGGAAGTTTTCGGAGAAGTACTGTTGAGAATGGTTGAATAGCAGGATATCCTCCGATTGATGAAATGGGTCCTTAAGCAGAAAGGTAGATGTTCACTGGTCATGTCAGAGAATGGGGATGGCTGTGCCTCGGTTCCCTTGTCAACAAAGCTTGAACACTTACAAGCAAGATACTTTGCCAGTGTTTCAATAAGCAGAATAGTCTTACCTCTTATTTTAATGTCCTACAATGTGCCTACTATACAAGAATATACTCTGGCTGCTTGGATTCGGGTCCCGCCTAGAACTCCATAACGAACATTTGTCTCTTCTCATTTACTGACAACCACGAAGCTGAAGAACACATACATTCTGTAGAAACGTTTACCGGATGGGATCAGTGGCACTCTCTTGTAAGGGCAGCCTCAGTCTTTGTGTCAAAGTCTTGAGGCTACAACCAGCAGGACACATTAGAATTCTGCTAGAGGCCTAAACGTGCAGCTGCATCATGAGAAATCAGAGGCCCTTCCAATTCAGATCATTTGTGAAGGACGGTGCTATACATCCTGCATTCTATATGCTGCAGTTGCAGTCTACTCTAAAAGAAGGCAGCAGTGTTAACACATGAGCAATGTCTCCTTATTGAGAGACCTATTTATGTTAGTTAGTTACTAGCTGTGAGCAAGTTACTAATAGTGTACTTGTGTCTAAAGAAGTGGGCATTTGGCAATGAAACAGCATTACGTTCTACTTAACAGTGTGCAGTAAGTGAATAAATGAGGGAGCATTGAATAACATGTACCTACTTGAAAAGAAGGTGTCGTACCCCCAACCCCCTCTCCCAACCATTTGGCTTATATCCAATTGCCCACGGCCTGTTACAACATCTACAGTGTGCAAGAGCATATGTTCTTGCAGCAGACATTTTGTGTTTACTGACTACATAATAAGTACCTGTGCTTTGAAAGACCTTTAGTAAGGATGTAGAATAGACCACTTGAACACAAAGGGCCCAGCTGATCAGAAAAGTGCAGTTCTAGCATACTGGGCACAGCTGAAGTAAGAGGGAAATGCGGGGTATGTTTACTAATTGATTTTAAAATGATAAATGCAATACTTGAATACAAAATTAAAAATACACCCATTGCAGCACTACAACATGAAAGCAATATTTACATGTTAATTTATTTGTTTTATAGGGTAAGACAGTAGAAATAATCCTTCACAAATATTGTTATGCAGATCATGTCACAAACATGAAGTGGAACAGGGCAAAGAATTTACTAGTAGACTTGGGCCTGATTTAGAACTTGGCAGACGGGTTACTCCATCACAACGGTGACAGGATGTCCATTCCGCCAAAACCGAAATCCCATTTTATCCAATGGGATTTAGATTTTGGCAGACGGAACATCCCTCACCATTGTGACAAAGCAACCCGTCTGCCAAGTTCTAAATCAGGCCCTCAGTTTCACAAAAGCTAAAGCCAATTTCTAATCAAGTACCACTGTGGAAGACCGAGCGAATCCAATGCATCCTAGCATGTTACTACACAAATGCTTGTAACCCATGAGTTACTTCTGGTGTTCATGTCAGACAACATGATCTAGAATCATTCCATGAAAATAACAGTTGTGTTTTAAGTAGACTGCAGCTAACATTCCAAAAGTATTACAAGTATTTATATAGCCAGGTCTAGCCACATGGCCAGTACGGCAATTTACACGTGACAGCATGGTAAACATAATCTATGCGGTAAATTAATGCAAACTTAACCTGGAATATACACAGAGAATAAGTTAGTCTTTCAAATGGATACTGAAAAGGTAAGCCTTTAGATCTTTCCTTCAATGTTCGGCAAACTATTTCATACACCTAGCGGTTGACAGAAAAGTGTTGTTGGAGGGTTTGTGTTTTCGATTTTGGACATTTCTAGAAGTCTAGTGGCTTGCTATCCTGTGGCTAACAGATCCACCTTCCGATGATGGAGTGACTTGTGTGAAAATACAGGCTATCATAACGGAATAAAGGTAGTCATAGCCTCAAGAGGAAGCCAATGTAGACTTAAAGGTCAGCCAGCATCATGCTGGCCTTAACTGTGAAAGCCCCAATGTCTATACTGGTCCTGATCCCCAAGTATGGGTTTAGGCTTGCATTTCGTAAGTAAGTGTATTTGGAAGGAAGTAGTGTGAGAGTTTCAAAATTTAAGAAGCATTTCGGTTTTGATTACTGATGAAGCCTAATGATTTGGTAGGGGATTATTTAGGATGCAAATGTTAACTGGGATACCAATCAAGGCATTTTGCATTTGTGGGGCGAGTGGTCGGAGTAAATAAGGAATTTAGTCTTCACAAAGCATTGAACAAGTTAATGATTACAGTTCTGCAGCAGTCTCTGCAAATGCTGGGGTAAACAGGTTTATGATACTGTTCATAGTATTAAAATCATTGGAAGATACAAACAAGTTGACATAACTGAGAATCATGAGAAATGCATACATTTAATTTAGATCCCTCACTATCAGATACCCCTCAACCTCCAGAATCCTGCACCCTCATATTTCAGTCTGGTGCAATAGCCATTTGGGACCTGTGTAGGTTTTTTTTAATCTGGAGGTGAGCTTTGCCCCACCTCATTAGTTACTGTTGACCAAGATCTGTACATGTTTAATGGAGTTCAAGGTATGCAGCTCCTAATTCAGCAAAATACATATTTTGAAGTCTAGGTTTTGTAATTGTCAAAAGACATTTTAGATGAAAAAAGACAAGATAATATAAAGCATGCAACTCCTTCCTCCTGCGAAACTACTTTAATCCTCAGTAAAGACAAGGCCAGACCTGCAGGATAAGCCAAGTTTTTTCCAATTGTAACATTAACAACTCTCAGGTCAAAATGTACTTCATGTGGTCTAACATGGAGGTAAAAGAGTATGTGAAGAAAAAAAAAAAGGCTGATAAAAGAAAATGGCAACAAGAGGTGCGGGCATGACTTTCATTAAGCAGCAGCTCCATAAGCATGGAGGGGTGAACATCTTGTGAAGAATCAGCAGACACCGACAATTAGGACATAAAGGCAACTTTCGATATCAGTAGTGTTCAAATTAGCCTATCAATAGATATTGTGGTTGTAGGTCATTTAAAAACTAAAGGAAGAGAAACCAGCCATTCCAATAGACATCCTTTGCTGAAGGGCCTCAAGATTTCCAAGATCAGAGCCAAGACAGATTTCAATAAATTAATATTATTTAAGCATTTTTAGCAATCACACCTTTAATGCAAGAATGGTTGTAGTCTTCTGGTTTTACGCTTCAGCCACAAAAGACCTATTTTAACCTCCTTCACATTAAGGCCTGAAGCCAAGGAATGCACAATATGTGCAACAGTCCACAGGTTACACTTAACTTTCATACCATGGGTGTATTTCTCACACTTCATACTATGGCCTCACTGGAAATTTTAACATGACAATTGGGAATTAGCCAATTTTACTGGGTTTGAGGGTTCAGTATGCATAGATTAGGTGACCACAGACAGACATTTCCTCACAGTCATATGAATTTAACAAGGACATTGAGGCTATGGGTAATGTTGTGTTTTGGAACTTTGAGACAACCTCAAAAAACGTGTTGAGGAGCTGGTTTAACTACTGGCTTATGACAGGTATATGGAACTTTATAACATATCTACTTGTCCATGGAAGAGGGTGTTCATTAATCTACTTGCCCTGAATAAAAAAAACACTTGCCCTTATGGTGCCATGTAGTGTGACTACAAATATGGCACCAATCTCATTATGTAAAAGCTCAGATAATAGCCTCTCTGATTATACTAGAGTTCATACTATACTAAAGTCTTGTCAACACCAGGACAGTGCACGCTCTACGGGCATCTAGAATGCAAAAACACAACACTCTCAAGATAATGTAATTTATGCATTGTGATGATATGTTTTTGTTTAACCTTTTGCATTGCAGAATTCAATCCAGAAGATTCATTCTTAAGGTGCTTATAAATACTGTTCATTTGCAATGTATTGCTGCAGGCTTTCAGAGTGAGTCAGGGTGTGGTCCCTTTCCAGGGCCTTGTAGAAGCTTTCCCTGCAGCATGCCTGGGTGTGGTTGTGGGCTGGGCCAAGACTCTATAAAAGGGAACCAGCCCAGCTCCACATGCTCACTATTCAGAGGTCCCAGTGCAGAGCAGCAGCAACTTCCTGAGCTCCTGTTCCGGTGGCCTACCTTGACCTTCCAGGCCTCTGTGCTTCATTCTACAGTGGTGATCCTTAGTCAGGGCGGTAAGACGGAGGTTGGGCTGGGCCCCCGACCCCTTAATCGAAGACGCTCGAACTCTTGGGCCTAATTCTTTATGTTAATAACATTTTGCTCTTGCGCGTGTAATTGTGCGTTTAGACTTTTCATGGCATTTGTATGCACGCATTCGAATCGGCAAGACGCGCAATTCTTTCCTTGTGATTAATTCATGTTATTCATTGTGCGCTACCATTCCTTGGCAGTTTCATGGTGGTATTTGAATCGGCAACACGCGCGATTCCTCCCTTGTGTGTAATTCTTGATATTCACTGTGCGCTACCATTTCTTGGCAGTTTCATGGTGGCGTTCGAATCGGCAAGATGTGTGATTCCTTCCTCGTGTTTAATTCAGGTTATTCATAGTGCGCTACCATTCTTTGGCAGTTCAATGGTGGCACTCGAATCGGCAAGACGCGCGATTCTTTCCTCATGTATAAATAATGTGATTTACTGTGCGCTACCATTCTAAGGCATTTCCTTGGTAGCATTTCTAGTTAACAAGTCACGTGATTTATTCCTTGAATCTACGTTGTGTGATTTCATGGTGCACAATCCTTTTATGGTGTTTAATACATATATAAAAACCTGCAATGTGCGCAATTCACTTTTCAATGTTTTGAGAAGAACACAACAAGACCAGAGTTCTAGATGTAATGCTCTGTGTTCCTGATATGTATTCTTAAATTGAGATTCATATGATGGTTTAGAAATTATTCAGAGTGTTTTCTGATTCTCATGCTAAAGAAAGTACTTGAATCTGAAAGTTTTATCTAACTTTTCTTGTTTCCTCCACAGGTATTCAGTCATATAAAAGCCTAGTCAGTTTAGGACTATTCTAAGGTTGTTCATGTTTTCAGAATGACGAAACTTCGAGTTAGAGCATATCTGATTTCATGAGATGTAATTGTGATGTTGTGTGTTTCAACCCTTTGCTTCCTACAGGTCTCCTTCCCAGCTGTTCCCTTCCTAATCCCCTTTTCCCCACTTGGACTCTCTTAGACTCTGTGACAAATCTAACCAGAGTATTGGAGCTGTCTTGTGGTGGAAGTGTTGGGAACGTGCACAGACCCAGAGGATCTGGTGACTCTGACAAGTCTGAATACAATCAATTCACTTATTTTGCCACTTTTCCGCAGATCTACGTACTGGGGCCGGGGTTAGTGGTAAGCAATGGTTTTAGGGTTGGAATGCCTTTCTGAGTTTGTGCAAATCTACTAACTTGCATGTTTTAGGGGTTTTCACCAGCTCTGCTCCAATCTTTTACCATACTGAGAAAAGTTAGAAATTTACTGCTGACTAAGCAGAAGTAAAACTTCTTCCAGGGTTGGGAAAAAAGTGGTTGGAGGTAAAGTGAACTCTTAAACACTCAACAGATTTTCACATGAGCAACTCTACACATATATTTCCTTGTGCTAAAATGCAGTTCACAAATATTTTCTAGGAGGACAATTTCCTGACTTACTTCTGTAAATTCTTGTGAGTTCATCAAAGATGGCCATCACTGTATTGAAGTCCAAACCTTTCTACAAATCCAATATGGACTCTTAAGTATTTCCGGTTCCTTTGGCCTATAAAGAGAGGGGAATTAGTTCATTCCTTGCATCACAACACTTCGTGCAGAGCTGTGTTGTTCAAGCACTCCTGATTGAATGGCAGTTCTCTCCAGAGGTTTTGCCAGTTCTCATTCTATCCTTTTTTCTTCTGGGCTATCCTGCTACTTTAGTCCTCTTCTGATTCCTCCTTGGATTTCTTCTGGAAGGATCCCTTCTTCTCCAGCAGTGTCTCCGACCTTGAGCCCTGGTAGGCTTTTCACTCCAAGACTTCCATTTCCTCTACAAGGTTTTTAGCATTCCAGATTTTTCCTCCATTCAAGCCTTTTCCGGGACGACCCTCTTGCGTAGGCGCTACCTAATGCTGGCAGCAATGTGACTACTGGAAAGGTTCACCCGTTCCTCTGTCAAACAAAGAAGGCACAAACCTGGCCACTGGACCATACTACAGTCAAAGACACTCTATTAGGCGTCAACTTCATGACCGGTATGGTTTCTTACAACCTAGATTCAAAATATCTAGATCCATAACGACACAAAACCTCCTTTGGAGGGGAGGCTATTAGGTTTATGATTTTTGGAAAGTATCTCTAGGTCTCCGAAGCAGAGCCGAGTAAAGAAACCAAATCTGAACACTTTGAGAGAGATTAAATTACAAGAGTCCTTTTGTTTATCAACCTTGCTCAGGCAGGGTCTCTCAGGCCCTGGAACTGTAATGGTCATGCCACAGTATGAATCATAACACAGGTTATGTAGACCTTTCACACAAGCAAATCTGGAAGTGAACCTGTCAAACATTTGGGGTGGTCTTTTAAATATTACAGTAAACTAAAGACTAGCTTTTTAACTAAAAGATGAATTCAAGTAAATACATGACTAAGTCCTCCAATCCGAAGGACCAAAAAGGAGGAAATGGTGGCTGGTCCACAGACCTGCAATATATAGTAAACTGTCCTATTAGACAAAAAGGCGTGAGGCAGGACGGGATCACAATGAAGTAGCAGCAGCAAGAAAAGAGAATATTTCAGAAAGCTCAGAGGCAGCAAGGATAGACAACAGAAAAGCAAACTTACGTTTCTATGCACTTTTACGTGGCTTGCATTGAGACAAAGTTTAATAGGCACTGGCAAGTTTAAAGTTACGATGAATACCGATATTATCCACCGAACAATAAAATGAAAAATGCCAATAGTGCAAATATAGCGCAGATCTAAAATTCCGCGTGGACACCAAGTAGCTTTAGTATTATGGGATCCCCATCTACGTAAAAAGGACAATACTGCTTTTTAATGTTAATAGTCATTATTGAAGGACTGTCGCGTAAAGCAGGAGGCAGAAGCCCCACCTATGTAGCGCCTAACAAAGAAAATAAGCATACGCTTCAAGTTCAAAGCTTTTTAAGGATACTCCAAGTGTCGTGAACAGTGTCAGGTTCAAAGCTTAAAGGTGAAGTTGGTTAACCCTAGTTTACGAGCGAGCTAGACCAGTTCGCTAAGGGTGCTTGGGGAGGGGCAGACTGCTGCCCCCGTCGATGATGTAATAAGAAGCCAATGGCACCATAAAGACTTCTGTGCTTCAGCTCAGGTTGAGTCTGCAGAGGCTTTTGTACTCTCTGCCAGCGGATTAGAAATGTCTGCCAAGACAGCGTGCACTTCGCAGGTGTGCCTGCAGACAAACGCTGACGCTCGAATCCATAGAAGACACCGGCCCTTTGGTTGTGTTACACTGTTATAATTCAGCTAGACAGATGTGCTGAACAGCAGCCGGTCAATCAACGGAACAACGGTTTTACTCTCATTACCCACTCGAAATGCGCACGGAAGAAAACGCAAGCTCGCCAAATGACTAGTGTAGAGGGAAGATAAAGGCCTTTATCTGTTGCTATTCTTAGAGGGGGCAATTCATGGCCCAACAGATACTTCCTGAAAGAGAGGCATGTTGAAATAATTGCTTTCCGCTGCGTAATGTTTCTTACAAGGGGCCTCCGGCTAAGAGAAAAATTAAACAACATTTTGTCCAGCGAGTCGGAGGGGTTATGCTTGAATGGCACAGAGAGGGCACACCCTGGCAGGTGTCTACAAGCAGGGTACAAGCTCAGCAAAGGCACTGTCAGGCGGATTCGGATGCTGTAAGCATGAAAAGCCAACTGCAGCTAAAGCACTACCCTCAGTGGTCGGGGATTCGCTCGTGGAGGGATACACCGTGCATTGTACCTCTCTATCTGGTCTCTTCCCATGCAAACTACAAGGAAAAATTTCTATAGCTCCTGCTCTTTTCCAACCTTCCTTACCCTTCCCCCCCCCCCCCCAAATCAAAGCAGAATCGTCATTGCATCAAAGAGCACAAACATGTCCAGGTGGTGCCATTTTATGTTCCAGCTAGGAGCACTCGCCCTATTACGACGCCCGGGACATCTTGTTTGGGGTCAAGGGCAACAAGTTTTTATGTTTACTTTGTCCTTGGGACAAGTAGGCCCAACCCCCTGCAGCACAAACCCTTTGGCTGCCTGTTTACAGAGAGTTGAACTCTCTGCAGTTGAGGTAATGTGTTTCCAAAAGATAATGCTTTTCGA
This sequence comes from Pleurodeles waltl, assembly GCF_031143425.1. NCBI lineage: Eukaryota > Metazoa > Chordata > Amphibia > Caudata > Salamandridae > Pleurodeles > Pleurodeles waltl. Next base: position 1,404,432,339 of record NC_090447.1, on the reverse strand, counting down.
ACTTGTATTTATGGTTCATTATTTGAAAGCCTTCATTATTAGGGTGCGTGCTGTAAAGAAATGTTTTAAGGTCACACTTCACTACTGACGTTGGTTCCAGTACAAAAAAAAAAAAAAACGTGTACACACATGTTTGAAAAGTTTAGACTAAGAGGCTAAGTATAATGCTCCCAGAATGCTCTCTGATTATATGCAAATGAAGTGTCATTTAGTAAAATGTGTTGATGCATGCTAGTATTTCCCAAAAATATTTCTAATGGAAAATCAGTGTAACCATTTTCAACACGATTATGGGAAGCATGAAAATAAACAAACACTGACAAAGCCAACTGATCTGACATACTTTTATACGTCTTTTAGTTTCATCAATGCGTGTCTTGTTTTGACATGGCTTTTGTAACACTTTATTGTTGTGGGAGCTACCAGGCCCTCAACATTGTAACAAACATTGGCAAAACCCCCCCAAAAAGTTTTTGAACTCTTAAAGCACACGTTGCCACCAGCGGCATAACAAAGGCCCCGCAGCCGCCCTCCAGGGGGCCCCGTCAGCACAGCACCTGCCCTGAGTGAGTGTGGAGAGGGGGCTCCTCCATGTTCTTTGCAAAGGGGCACCCTCCAGTTTCGTTACGTCACTGATTGCCACTGTAGTTCCTGACACTGAACAAAACTACTTTGTGTGGCAATATGCTCCTTGTGGAAGAGCAGAATGCGATCACTCACAGTAAAGCCAGCCGAAAGAGAGAGAAATAGAAGTTTAATAAAAACAAAATGTCTTTGTTAACACCAGACCTAATTAGGGACCAAGACCCACATGTAGGTAGCTTTTTGCATGTCGCAAACAGCGACTTTCGCTGTTTGCGACGTGCAAAAAGCACATTGCGATGCACAAACCCAGTTTTGCGATTCAGTAACCTGGTTACCGAATCACAAAACGGGTTTGCGACTCGCAATTAGTAAGGGGTGTTCCCTTCCTAATTGCAACTCGCAGTGCAATGTAGGATTGTTTTGTGACCGCGAACTCGGGCGCAAACCAATCGCAGTTTGGTTCCCCCATGGGACCCCTTCCCCATTGTGAATGTCACTGTAAAAAAAAATTCAGAGCAGGCAGTGGTCCTGCGGACCACTGCCTGCTCTGAAAAAATGAAACGAAAACATTTCATTTTTCGTTTTTGTTTTGCATCTCGTTTTCCTTTAAGGAAAACTGGCTGCATTACAAAAAAAAAAAAAAAAAAACTGCTTTATTGAAAAGCAGTCACAGACATGGTGGTCTGCTGTCTCCAGCAGGCCACCATTCGTGAGGGGGTCGCAAATTGCGACCCACCTCATGATTATTCATGATGTGGGCATTTGCGAAGCCCTTGCGAATCACAGATGGTGTCAAGGACACCATCCTACATTCGGATTTGCGACTTGCAATTTGCAGGTCACAAATCTGAACCTACCTACTTGTGGCCCCAAATTCTTAAACAAAGTCACAAAAGTGCACCCATGGTATATGTCGTACCCCTATAAAATATTTGTGAACTGTATTTTACCGTGGGTAAATACGATGTGTAGATTTGCTCATGTGAAAATCTATTGAGAATTTGCAAGTTCATTTTCCCTCCAGCCACTTTCTTCCCAACCCTGGAAGAAGTTCTAATTCTGCCATTGTCAGGAGTAAATGTCCAACCTTTCTTATTATGGGAAAATATTAGAGAGAAGCTGGTAAAAATCTTTAAAACATGCAGGTTAGTAGGTTTGCAGACTCAAAGGCATTCCAGCCCTGGAACTATTGCTTACTGCTTCCTCCAGCCCCAGTATGCAGATCTGCAGAAAGGTGGCAAAATAAGGAAATTGCTACAGTAGGGATTGAAACTCCAAGTATTCAAGCCCTACTATGGTAGTAGCCCTGGCATAATCAGAGAGGCTATTAATTGCTGCCATAATTTGTCGCCACACTACATGGCACCAAAGGGACAAGTAGATCTTTTTACAGGACAAGTAGATTTGAGAAGCAACCTGTCCCCTGGACAAGTAGATATTTTAATAAATTCCACACCCCTGAACTTTCACCAAAAGCACTCACCCTCGCTTCGAGGTAGATCATTGGATGTAGCAATTAAGAGCACATGCACCTCCGACTAGAAGTATTTATACAGCTAGGAGCCACATGGGCAACAGAGCGATTTACAAATGAAAGCCTGGTAAATATAATCCATATAGTAAATAAATGGAAAATTAACAACCTAAAATATGTAGAACAAGTTAGTCTAACTGTATACAGAAAAGGTAAGCCTTTAGATCTTTCCTGAATTGGAGGAGGGTGTGTTCCACCAACTATTCCATATTCAAAGCTCTTCCCAGAAAATTGTTTTTGGAGAGTTTGTCTTATGGATGTTGGGGTTTTCTAGGAGTGTTCCATATTGCTATCCCAACCATTTGCACACAGTTTCTCCTTCAGGTAGATGGGTAATCTGAGATGGATTAATTTGTGTGAAAAAACAAGCCAACATAAAGGTGGTCATGGCTTCAAGTGGAAGCCAATGAAGTTCTTACAGGATTAGAGTGATGTGGTCTGATGTGGCCTCCTGTGACGACTCAGGCTGGTGCATGCAGGATAGAATTGAAGGTCAGCCAGCATCATGTTGCCATAATGTGAAAGCCCCAGTGCCCATATTGGCCCAGAACTCCAATTATGGGTATAGGCTTGCATTTCTTAAGTAGGTGTATTTGGAAGGAAGTAGTGTAAAAGTTTCAAAATTTGAGGAACATGTCTGTATTGATTACTGATAAAGCCTAACGATTTGGTGGGGAATATTTAGGGTGTGACTTAACAGGGATACTAATAAAGGCATTTTGCACTTGTGGGGTGAGTGGTCAGAGTAGATAAGAAATTCAGTCTTTCTTGGGCCACGTGAGAAGGAAGGCGATAGTCCACAAGATTTGCTTCTACAGGACGTTTTGCAGAGTAAAGATGTTTGATACTTTTAGTTATAGTTGAGTATTATCAACGTACTGATGAAAGTGAACATGCTTACTGCTCAGCAATTAACCTAGTGGCTCCTTGTAGAAGCTGAAAAGTTGCACAGAGAGGATCAGTTCTTGTGGCACACTGCAATTTAACGTTTCTGATCTGTATCCATTTTGACATTTTGTGGTGTTGGACTGAGGGAAATGAACCAGTGTAAAGTTTTCCTTAGATCCCCACCCAGGCTCAGAGGATGCTCAACAAGGTACCTTGGACAGGAGGATCAAATGCTGAAGACAAGTCGAGTAATACAAGGAACACATTGCATACATCCAAAGTTTGGAAAAGATAATCAATACTTGGACAGTTGCTGTTTCTGTGCTGTACTGGGGTGCAAGCAAACTGGAGGTAATAGAGCAGATTATTACTAGACTTGTGGTTCAGACATTGAGCAGAGACAGCCTTCTCTATGATGTTAGATAGGGAGGGAGGCTGAGCGCTTGTTGTTCGGACCTAGAGATTGGTATTAGCTTCTTGTGAGAAATTGGGTTGTTGGTTGACTGGGGTGTGAGAACTGGTCAAGCAACAGCCACGATTCCCTTGCATGGTGAAGCACAAAAAGTCACTAATTCAGCCAGTGCTTAACCCTGGTTAGCTTGGCACAAAAAGCAGTCAGGCTAAACTTAGAGACAATACGTTAAGAATTCATGCAGTACACAAACACCAACACACTGAAAACACAACATAATGAAAATCCCAAACTACTTTGGAAAAATAGAGAAGCTTAATAAATTATTTGACACCAAAACCATGAAAATCCAATTAGTAGAACCAGAGTTTTTAATTTTCAGAGTTTAAGGTTCAAAATAGCACGTCCTCAGTTTTGGAAAATGGCCACCTGGGCACCTTTAGCACCACAACCAAGGGTCCAAGTATGGATGGAGACCTCTTGGGTGTTCAAGACTCACTCAGGCTGGGTCCAGGTGCAGGTTTAAGATAGTGGGAGCCTGTTATGTTCCTGTGGCTCTGAACAGGAGATCAGCTAAACTAGCTCTGGAGTCACTTCCGAAGTCCTGGGTGCAGGTGGTGATGCAGGGCCCTACAGAATGCTGGGGTCTGAAAGACACAAGCAGGCTCCAGGCAGCAAAGCAGTCCTTCAAGGTACAGCAGCAGTCAGGCAGGGTGTACAGCAGGTCACAGCAGAAGGAAGTCCTCTGCAGGTCCAGTAGTGAATTAAAGAGTGGGTCGGAGAGCCCTATTTTTATACCCTGGTGCCCTGCTCCCAGATGTTAGGATAAGTTTCCAGAAGGGTTCTCTGAAGTTGCAGGAATTTCCTGCCTTCGCGGCCCCAGCTCCTAGATGGCTGTGATGACCATACAGGGTTGTTAAACCTATTGTGTGGTGGCAGAGCCAGCCTATTCGGTTTCAAGTGGGGCTGTGCTTAGCTCCCCACCAATCAAGCCAGTTAATGGCCCATTCAGCCCTCTGCTAAGCCCCCTATTGTGTGACTGTCAGGGATGAATTCACAAAGTTCCAACTGTCAGGTACACCCAGTCATGTGACCTAAGGCAGGTTACAAGCACACAGGGCAGAAAAATGCCAACTTTTTAAAAGTGACATTTTGAAACTTGTAATGATAAATCCAACTTTACTAATAAAGAGGGTTTATCATTACAAGTTCATAAATAACAAACATGACATATAGGCCACCTCAGGTTTGGGAATCACAGCTTATTAAAAATAATTAGGAATCCCCAATGTTATTCTATCGGAGGGGTAGGCCTCTCAGTAGTGAAAAACCACATATGGGCGTTTTTCACTACTAGGACATGTAAAACTAAACCGTACATGTCCTACCTTTTAATTACACAGTGCAATGCCCTATGGGCCACTTAGGGCCAACATTACAGGTAACTTATATGTAATAAAAGGTGAGTTTAAGGCTTGGCAAAGGGTTTTAAATGCCAAGTCGACATGGCAGTGGGACACTGCCTTCAAGCTGCAATGGCAGGCCTGGGACATGTTTTAAAGGGCTAATTAAGTGGGTGGCATAATAGGTGCTGCAGGCCCACTGGCAGCATTTCATTTACAAGTCCTGGGTACATGGTATACTACTCTACAAGAGACTTAGACTTAAATGCAAATTAAAAATCAGGTATAAGCCAACCACACCATGTTTAAGGGAGTGAGCACAAGCACTTTAGCCCTGGATAGCGGCGGTAAAGTGCACAAAGCCCCAAGGCAAACAAGCAAAAATCCAGCAAAAAGTAGGAAGAGAAAGGTAAATTATTTGGGGGTGACCCGGAAAAGAGGGCCATTTCCAACTGTTCCAGAAGTCACTGGATCTATGAATACTTTTTTTTTTTTTTTTTTTTTTTTTTTTAAACTTTAGGAGAGGGGCAAATTAGCCCTACTTTACCCAGGAGCTGACAATTCTTGGAAACACAAAGTTGATGTCCTGGGAGCAGGATTTCACCAGACCCTCTGGTATTGGTATTCAGCACATGAGGGGTTTTTGGAGTTAGGAGGAAAATAATATAGACTGCTACTGGAAGGAATGATGAGCCAGACAAAAGCATGCCCTCCTGCACACTATACCACTGGATGCTCCAAACAAGAGTGCATAGTTCTCAACTGAATCAAGCTGTGCCGTGTACTGAGCCAGATACTTCAAGTCAGCCATATTCAATTATTTGAGATGTCCTTTTTCAGTAAGTGTATTCAAACGTGTAGCGTAAGAATGGGGAAGAGTTTAGGTAGGGAATACTGGAACACTGTCCTCTTAATAAGCATGGTTACAGAGCCAGAGATCAATGTATTTAGGATACCCTAAACCGGAGATGGTTATTTCACTGCTAACAGTATAGAGTACTACATGTGCAGTATATGGTTAAAAAACAAAAACAAAAGTTTACAAAATACAGGAACTCCCAATATAATCATTAGGCTGATCATTTTAATGCAAAATTGCATGAACGCTATCTAGACTACAGTCATACAAATATTTTCTACTGCAGTTGCTTTAGTGCAAATGTCATAATTCTTGCACACATCTTACCGAAAGGTAGGTGGAATATATTCTGGAGGCAGCACAGGTGGCAAAGGTTGGCCAGACATGGCCATGTCAATTAGATGCATAGCGAGGATAAACTCTTCTGCTGTGAGTTTCCCATCTTGGTCAATGTCTGACAGATTCCTGTTAATTGACAGAAGGTGGATTGGATTAGAATTCTTATTACTGCAATGTTTCTGTCAAAAATGTATGAAAGGAAATCGCGAGATTCCCTCAACCTCATGTTTAAACATTTTAAACAGTACAGTGGCATAGATGTAATGAGCTCATTCGCCGAAATCAGAGGACTCCAGCAGCAATCTTAGCTTACAATGAAGGCTAGCAACAATGCTCACCAGTCTCGGTCTTAACCGTCACTCAAAACAACTTCATTGCCACCTTCATTAACAATAGTACATTATTTCCTCCTCTCACGTTGCTCAAGTGAGGTGAGGGGCAGATCTGTCACAAATGTACACGTCCCTTGTTGGATATCCCTTATATAAATAAGACGTTGCACGGCCGTGCCATATGCACAGTAATATTTCAAGACACATTTCTCCGCTGCACATACCGCTGTCATTTCTTTCTGTAGCATGTGTCAACCACACTGTAGTCTGTTTCAGGCCACATTTTGCTATCGGACACCAAAACGATGCAGCGGAGAGCAGTGCAGCCGAAAACGGACGAGAAAGAAGTTTGCCTCTTGCTGATTCTAGCGATTAATTATTATCATCCCTGGGTGTGAGTGCAGTGATGGGTAGTGAACATATAATGGTTAGCGATATTACAATACACTTTTTTGTGAAATGCTAAATGATGGTTATTTTGTTACAAACAATGTGGAACAACAGTAAATGGCAGGAGTAAGGAAGAATACTGGTCTGAGTGCTGGCTTATGTTGTTGGTTGTGTGGACTGTGAATCAGATGTGTGTTTGAACCTATGATGGCATATGACTGCTTGTGCAGCTCCCTAATTAGGGGCGTGTGGCTTTATACAGATCTTTAAGAAGGTAAATATTGTTTGTTGTCTGGTGATATACAATGTGAGAAAATGGTCATATGCTGCTTTGTGAATTGCTCTATTATGATGGGGGTGTTAGCATATGATAATTGGTGATGTATATTGTGTAGGGTAGTGTATACTGAGGGTGTTAAGGTCCAATTAATACAATAGGCTGAAGGCAGCATCATTACTTGTCAATGTCCTGAATTTCTAGTTAACTTAATTACTTTCGTGGAGATTGCTTTCCTTCATAAACATATGTCATTATAACGTTTAAATAAATGTAATATTTCTGTATACACTCAGTAGCATACAGATAGGAGTGTGTATTATCCGTGTACCTTGTGATGCTTTCCATTGCATAGACTGAGTGTATTGTGTGTGATAGAGCGTTCCTTCCTAATAAATTACCTGTATTTGGACGCTCTTGGGTCGATGAATCTTTTGACCAAGTGGGGCTCTCTTCACCCGAGATTAGACAATTTAATCTAATCAATAATCAATAACGAACATAAGCAATGCCCTGATCAACATAACACTTCACAATTAATCCAGAAAACATTTCGGCGAACCATGACCTTTCGGCCATGAATAACCACACCAGTTCATTCAAAGTTAATGAATTTATTTCCCTATATTAACAAAGCTAGCACGATATAAATGTGTCTCAACACCAAATGATATATGTAAACGAACATTAATAGCTGTCCATAACGGCGAAAAAGATGCAATCTATGCAGCATTTGAATAACAATGCATTCGATAATAGCAACGCAAATCACTAAAACTATAATCTGTAATGAGCTAATTGCATACATTAGTCAGCATAACAAGGTCTCAAATTGCATCGTGCAACAAATGAATCCTCATCTAACCTCAAATTAGCATCTGCATGTGGGACTTCATGCGAAAACAATTTAGTAACATTGATTTGGAAAACTCCTAACTAGGGCTCTTATCAAAAATCAGCAGTTGGTTACCTAAAAAGAAACACAATGCAATTGTACATTTTCCTTTCATATTTACCAAATTCAATCAGCATTCAAGGAAGTCTTCGTCTCACAGGTACCAGTTTTCGATCAGCATGGGACGGGGCAAAGGGGCAGGGTGGACGGGGCAATTGCCTCACAGCGGCAAGATAAAAGGACAAAACTACTACTTTATGCAAAGGGACGAATCGAAGTTAAAGTCTCTAGGGCGAGAATTACTTAAAGTCTCTTTCTCTCGATTAGAGAAAGCATCAAAGTCTCATTCAAAATGGCGTCGAACATCAATTGGCATCGTAGAAGATGGCAAAATGACGAGGTCGGCAAGATGGGCCATAATGGCTGCAATGTCCTGCAAAATGGCGGGTAATGGCTGCTTTCTTCTTGTGCACCAGGTTTAAATAATCAACAGTTCAAATCCAGTAGGGTCTTCCATTGGAGGGTTCATAGGTTGGCTTCAAATTGTCCAAATCAAAAAACAACAATTTACAAGCTTCTACCTAGGCATACATTATCCTTGGAGTCGGGAACGTAAGTTGCAACATATTTGACCAATTAACTCACTTTCAGAGCTTCCATTGTCTGCACCTGCAGATTGACCTTGGAGCAAAGATGCCAGGCTGGCACGAAACCTTAAAGATAAGCATGTGAACCGATCTCACTGGAAAAGTACAGCTTCAAGCAGGAATACACGTTTTATTAGCACATTAGAAAAACACGAGCATCTAAGCCGTGAGACAAGGCAACTAGGCCGAAGCCTCCACTAAAGTTATGCTAAGTTAAAACATTTCAAACAAGCAAATCATGGCACACGTTTACGGTTATGTCAGATTAGTACAATTCTAATACATCACGTTATATAAAGCACGCTTATAAATGTTGGCGAACTACTCTGAGGGCACATTTGTCCCCATACAATCTTTATTAGTTCGGTTAAAGTCACACTTGATTATTGCGGCACTACGTTTATGCGCTAATAAATGTAAAACCTTCGTTTCTGCGTCATCATGTGCAGTGTGACTAGCGCAGTTCAGTGTCAGGCATGTACATTAGCCTGAGTGTATATAGAGTTATGATTCGGAAGTGTATGTTCGCGTCAATGAACCATAAATATGGAGCAAAAAGGGTATACGGGGAGATCAAAATGGATGCATATGTAACATGTTTGTTGAAGCTAACATGTCTCCATTAAGTATCTGTACCCGTTTTTAATTGGGCACGAGAATGGATTGTGAAGTGTATTACTTTGGGTCAGTAAGATCATATGATTTATGTTTTTGTCTTATGGGTGCTTATGTAAGATATTTCATTCCAGCCCTGCAGAAGTTCACGAAGTGAACAAAACGCATTGGCTGTGTATCTGTTATTGTGCCATTTTCGGACCATGGCGTTTTAACAATTTTTTGAATAAATAAGAATCTGAACAATTAACGTCTACTTTGGACTTATTTATAATTGCTTATGGTGCACCACTACATTGTTTGTTTGTAATTGATCTCCTTGCGTGGTGTACCTAGGAGCAGTGGGTACTCTGAAATATGTGCACATTGATTTTTGGGGAATTTACCTTGGGAACAGGTGGGAGGGTCCAGTTCGATAAGACCTGCTGCTGACATTAACTGTTGATGGAGCCAAGAGTGTCCAAAATATGTTAGGAGTGTGCCTGAGTTACACTAGGGGAGTAAGCAGAGTGGGTTATCAAACATAGTGCATACAGAATTATGACTGCATGCGATGTGTCTGTATCAAGCATTGTGGAGTTTGTGTATTCAACATGTGTGTCAAGTGTGTATATGAGTCAGAGAGCATGTAGTCAGGAGTGGGCTTTTTTTATCAGTGTGAGTCAGAAGTCTGTGACCTTTCTCTTGAATAGTTTTTAATCAGTTGTCTGGAGTCAGGATCGAGACAGGGTACTATTACCCACTGCTGGGAGACACCCTGCACCACATCAGCATACAGACGCCCTCTAACAATCTCCTCAGTTCATCCGCTCTGGCATTCATAAACCCCGCCAGGTGGTTGGCAAACAGAAACATACCGTAGCGCTCCTGTCACCACAGCCATGCAAAACCTCCTGGCACAAGACACATGACCCGACTCGGTCAGTCTTGGTGCCTTTGGAGTATGTCTATCAGTTATATGTGTCAGACCCCCCCCTCGCAGGGCTTTGGTTTAAATATATGTTGGGGGGGAGGCGTGGCCTCCCCGCACCCTGGGGACCACCACCCTCTGAGACATTAATGAAACTATATGCAGTGGGATCCGTAGCCAACCCGTGCCCTGGGGATCACCACCTCCCTGGGGAATCTGTTTAAAAATGTGCAGGGGGATGGGGCCGTGCCCCCGCACCCTGGGGACCACCACCAGCCCCGGGGCAAAGTAATATTAAAAAAAAAAAAAAAGAAAAAAAAAAAAAAGAAAAGTGATCCATATGGGACCCCTGCCCTACCCATTACGGGACTGCCACCCCCCAGGACTATGTCCTGTTGGAGGGGGGCCCACTGATAGCCCTGACGACCGCCACATGCTATGTCACGGGGTGGCCACCTCTGGGACATAGCTGTTTGCTGAGCCTCTCCTGGAATGCTGCAGCCAAGCCACAGCAAACACTTTGTGTTTTGACAGCAGGACCTTTAAAGCAGGTCCTGCTGTCAAAATCTGATGTTTCATCTCTGTCCCCTGCAAGGCACTGCAAGGGAAGCCTTAAAGCTTCCCCCGCAGTGCCAGGTAGCCCGTAAAGGGCGTTATAGTCTTATGTTTCCATTAAATAAATACAAAAATAATTCAATAAAAAAAATATATATATATAGGGCCCATGGGAGAGCACTAATGGCTTCCCCTGCGGTGCCAGATAGCCCGTAAAGGGCTTTAGATAATTTCTTTTGTCTTTTCTTTTTTTTTTTTTTTTAAATAAATTATATGAAAGCCCATAAAGGGCTAGAAAAAAAATGAAAAATATAAATAAATAAATTAAACCCCATAGCTCAGTGTGACCGTTGCAGACCTTCACACTGAGCTATGGGGGTTCGAGTCCAGCTGGACTCCTTTCCATTTTTTTTGTTTTTCAAATTAAAAAAAAAAGTATTATATATATATATATTTTTTTTTTTTAAACTAAATACAATTTTTTAAATTTTAAATGAGACAAATAACTCATTCTAAGTATATCAGATATCAAAGCCTAAAAAACTATTTCTCTCCTTCTTACATTCTTTCTCTCTTTCAATCAATTCTCCCACTCACACACCCACTGAGACCCTCATGCACCACTCAGTTACAGACTCACTCACACACCCACTCAGACCGTCACACACCCACTGACACTCTGATGCACCCACTCACAGAACCGCACACATACTGATGTACCCACTATCGCACCAAGACAGACACTCTGACAGACACTCTTACACACAGATAAAGCCTCTCACACCTATTTTCACACCCACAGAGGCCGCTGCTAACTTCCTCCGTGCATGCGCAAATGGGCGTGCACAACATCGGGTTCGGTGGTTAGGGGTGCTGGCCACAGGAACTGGCTGAAGGCAATCTCTTGCGGACAACCCCTACAGCGCAAGGGAGAAGGCAGTGTACGGTGCAAGGATGGGTGCTTATAGGGAGCTGGCCTCAGGGCCGGGCCGCAGGACAGGCCCTTTGGCCAACCGCAGAGGCGCATTGTGGTAAGATTCACTTATAGCAATTAAAATTTCTATATATGTTTAAAAAAAAAAAAGAAATTCACAAAAAAAAAACGAAGGTTACAGGGAAGTTATAGTTAGGTTCTGAATTAACTTGTACAAAACCATAGAAATTCAGCAGTTAGAGTTCCTTCAAGTAACAAACTTGCGCCCTAAGGTAACTAAAACACAAGTTTTCGCCATGAACAGCTAATTATTACTCTACATATTATATCACAGATGACATATTCCATGCCACCTTTCATACTCTCACTGCAACATTTGCAATAAACTTATTGATGAGACAACTGTGTATGGCAAGGGTGAAGGTTTTAGTTACTTTAAAGAACTAACTAACTGCTGAATTTCTATGGTCTTGTATGAGTAAATTCAGAAGCTAACTATGACGTCCCTGTAATCTTTGGGTTTTTTTTTGGCGAATATATGGAAAACGTTACTTACCCAGTAGACATCTGTTCGTGGCATGTACTGCTGTAGATTCACATGGTTTGCATAAGTCTGCCATCTAGTGTTTGGCTCGGAGTGTTCCAAGTTGTTTTTCTTCGAAGAAGTTTTTCGAGTCACAGGATGGAGTGACTCCTCCTCTCGGTAATACTGCGCATGTGCATCAAGTCCTGTTAGATTGTTTGCCCGCAGGAGAGTGAAGTAAAGAGTGTGTTAATGTATATATAAATATATAAAGAAGAGAGGAGATGTCCATGCAATGTATATACATATTTACAATATATTGTACTACAAAAGCTACAGGCTCCCAGGGAGGAGGAAGGGTGCATGTGGTTCTACAGCACCACATGCCACGAACAGATGGATACTGGGTAAGTAACATCTTCTGTTCAATGGCATGTGTAGCTGTAGATACACATGCTTTGCATAGACTGTAAAGCAGCCCTCCTCCTAAAATAAGCAGTGGTTAGCCTGTAGCAGTTGGAGTAGTTGGAGTAGTTCGAAATAGTGTTCTAAGTACTGCCTGTCCAACGTTTGCTTGTTGGAAAGATAACATCCACACAGTAGTGTTTAGTAAATGTGTGTTATCGACCATGTGGCAGCTTTACATATGTCTGCCTCTGGTATACTCCCTAAGAATGCCATTGAAGCTCCCTTTTTCCTAGTGGAATGTGCTTTAGGAGTTACTGGTAACTTTCTTTTAGCTTTAAGATACCAGGTATAAATACACTTCACTATGCATCTGGCTGATCTACTTTTTGAAATAGGATTACCTTTGTGAGGTTCTGAAAATGCTACAAAGAATTGTTTGGATTTTCTGAAATCTTTTGTTCTGTCTACATAGTACATGAGAGTTCTTACCATCAAGGGTGTGAAGAGCTCTTTCAGCAACTGGATCTGGCTGTGGAAAGAAGACTGGCAATTCCACTGACTGATATGAAAAGGTGAAACAACCTTTGGTAGGAATTTTGGATTTGTTCTAAGAACTAATTTGCCTTTATGAATTTAAAAGCAAGGTTCTTCTAAAGTGAACACTTGCATTTTGCTAACTCTTCTTAAAGAAGTGATTGCTACTAAGAAAGCAACTTTCTATGATAAAAACTGTAGAGTACTATAATTAATGGTTTCAAATGGTGGCCCCATAAGTCTGATGAGTACAATATGAAGATTCCACACAGGGCTGGAGGAACTCTAGGTGGAATAACCCTTTTAAGGGCTTCCATAAAGGCATTTATAACAGGAATCCTGAACAGGGAAATATGTTGTCTGCTTTGAAGGTCAGCAGCTATAGCTGTTAAGTGAATCCTAATAGATGATTATGCCAAATTGTCTTTTTGTAAGTGTAGCAAATAGCAAACAATATATTTTACTGAAGCTTTAAGTGGATCAATATTTTGGGGTTGACAATAGTAGACAAAACACTTCCATTTAGCTGCGAAACTTTTGTCTAGTTGTGGGTGTGTGTGCTTCTTTTAGAATATCCATACACTCAGAGCAGAAGTTGTAAATAGCCAAACTCTAGGACTTCAGAAGTCAAATCGTCAGGTTGAGTGTGCTGGGATTTGGATGCCTGATTTAACCTTTTCTTTGAGTCAGCAAATATGGTCCGTATGGCAGCTTGTGATGTGATACTACAGACAGGTCCAATAGTGTTGTGTGCCAATGTTGACATGCCTATGTGGGAGCTATGATTATCATAGTGAGTGAGATTTGTTAATTTTTTTTTTCTTTAAATCAGAGATGGAATTAGTGGGAGAGGTGGAAAAGCAAATGCAAATATCCCTGACCAGTTCATCTATAGAGCATTGCCCTTGGATTAAATGTGTGGGTACCTGGATGCGAAGCTTAGGCATTTTGCGTTTTCATTTGTGGCAAAAAGGTCTATGTGTAGGGACCCCAACATTTGGAAGTATTGTTGAAACATTGGTGGGTGAATTTCCTATTTGTGTACTTGTTGCTGCATCCTGCTTAAGTGGTCCGCTAGTTGAGTGTGTATCCCTGGCAGATACTCTGCTAGTAATTGAATGTGACTGAATTGCCCAGTTTCAAATTGTCTGTGCTAAAAGGGACAAATGAGATGAGTCCCTCCCCTCCCCCCCCCCCCCAATGGTCTGAGGCATAGGGTCCTGAAAGGGCCGCCCCTTTGATAGGTTGGTGTAATTCCACCATTGCAGAGAGCAGTAAGTCTGGCAGTCCAACACCACTAGATTCTGAATTTGACCCCTGTGTTGAGAAAGACACTGCTGTAGTGGTCGCATGTGCACTCTTGCATTGGGGACTATGGCTATGCATGAAGCCATCATTCCCAATAGTTTCAGCACTAGCTTTACTGTATAAGTGTGGTTGTATTGTAGCAGAGATATGAGATTGTGAAATGCTTAGATCCTTACTGGGTTTAGATATGCTAATCCTAATTGAGTGTTCAGAATTGCTCCCAGATACAGTTGTATCTGTGATGGTTGCAGGTGAGATTTGTGGAAATTGCTTGTGAATCCTAGATTGTGTAGGATGTCTATGGTATATTGAGTATGTTGTTGACAAATATGAATTGTATTGGCTTTTATGAGCCAGTCGCTAGGTATGGGAAGGCATGTGTTTGTTGTATCCAGAGGAATGCTGCAACGACTGCTAAGCATTTGGTGAACACCCTTGGTGCTGCTGTTACCCCGAATGGTAGCATTTTGACTTGGTAGTGTTTTCCTGCTATGACAAATCCTAGGTATTTTTGGTGTGCTGGATGTATGGTAAGGTGGACATAAGCATCCTTGAGGTATACTGCGGACATGTAATCTTGTTTTTGTAGCAGGGGAATGATGTCTTGTAGAGTGACTATATGAAAGTGTTCTCAAAGAATGTATAGATTGAGGGGTCTGAGATCTAAAATTGGTCTACCATCTTTCTTTTGTATGAGGAAGTATAGTGAATATACTCCGGATCCCTGGTGGGATACAGACACTATCTCTATGGCTCCTTTAAGTAGTAGTATTTGTACCTCCTGTTTTAATAAAGTGAGATGTTCCTCAGTAAGTCTGTGTAAACTAGGGGGAATGTTTGGTGGAGTAGAAATGAGTTCTAGACAATAGCCATGTTGGATAATTGATAGAACGCATTGATCTGTGGTGAGGTTGTACCATTGTGGGTCAAAATTTACCAGTCTTCCTCCCACAGGAAATGTATGCTCTGTGGGGCTTTGTAAGAAGTCACTGTTTTGTTGAGGTAAAGGAACCTCTGGCTGATTTATCTCTTCCTCTACAGCTAGATGCTCTACAAGAGCCTCTGAATGAACCTCTGCTATAGAAGTGTGGCCCTTGTTTTTGTGGTGAGGTGGATGGTTCTGTGGCCGATAGTTTGAAACCACCCCATACAAGTGGGTGTGGTGTATAATGAACCCATAGCTTTAGCTGTCTCCGAGTCCTTTTGAAGCTTATCTATTGTGTAATAGAATTCTGGCCCAAATAAATGTTCTTTATGGAAGGGCATGTTTAATACAGTTTGTGGTATCTCTGGCTTAAATCCTAAAGCTCTTAGCCATGCATGTCTCCTAATGATTATGCTGGTGTTGGCTCCCCTTGCCGCTGTATCAGCTGCATCAGCAGCGCATCTAATTGCGTTGTTAGAAATAGCCTGCCCTTCTGCTACTATTTGTTGCCCCCTTTTTTGATGTTCTGGTGGAGGATATTGTAACAAGTCTTCCATCTATTCCCAGTGAGCCCTATCATACCTTGCTGGGAGTGCTTGGGAATTTGCAATCCTCCAGTGGCTGGCAGCTTGAGTGGCAACTCTTTCATGGTGCATCAAATGTTCTACTTTCTTTGCCTGGAGGAGCATCTCCTATAGACTGGCTATTGGCTTGTTTTCTTGCTGCACTTACCACTATAGAATTAGGTGGTAATTGTGCCCTAATAAAAACTGGATCAGAGGGTGCAGGTTTCTATTTCTTATCAACCTTGGGTATAATGATTCTTACTCTTTAAAAATGTCTTCAGCATGTCTAGGCATGCCTGGAAGCATAGGGAGACACTGGTACTCTTTGTGAGTAAATCAAAGTATTAAACAAAAAATCATCCTCAATAGGATCTGTATGTAACTCTACGTTATGATACGTAGCTGCCCTGGCTATAACTTGATTATGAGCAGTGGTATCTTCAGGGGAAGATGGCCTCGCTGGATATCAGTCTGGGTCATTAGGGAGAATGGGATCTGCGTCATATATATCCCATGGGTCTACCTCTTCTTGTGGATCAGTTAAATCATCCCTACACGGTGATACAGATGAGGCCTGTGCACAGAACTGTATTGAGTGCGTAAGTGATGGTGGTGGGGTAGAAGGAAGGGAAGGAGAATATGGTAGTGAAGGCTGAGGTTGTTGTGTTGCCTTTTGCTTTTCCTTCTGTTTAAGAATTTTGATAGGTGGAGGCCCAGCATCTAAAGTCTCTTGAAAAGTCTGTTTTCTTTTAGATGGTGGAGGATGAGAGGCTATGATCCTTCCTGTTCCCTTGTATATATGAATTTTTCGCTGCTTAGCGTCCATAATCTCTAAAATAGGTTGTATCTCAGATGACTACTCAGTAGCTGGAGAATGTTTACTACTAGCACCTTTTGATTCCGAAGGTTTGGATACGGAATGCTTGACTCGGACCAAAGCGTCAGCTCCGAAGGTACTGGTATTTTTTTCAGCTCCAAATCTGAACAATACGATTTTCGGCTTGTTACTGAAACAGATGTGGCAGTCTGTTTAGTATATGCCGAATGCACCTTTCATTCGGTGCCGGATCCAAGAGTTAGTTATCCAGAGGTATTTTTCAGGTCCGACCATGGTCAGAAGGCAGTGTAGACCGATGCAGGAGAATTTTTAATTGTCTTTGTTTGGTGTGACGGGGCTGGTGTACTCACGTTCTGCGCCGGTGGGATGGATTGGCTGTCAACATCTGAATCTCGAACCAAATCAGAGTCTGCAATGGAAACTGCTACACGCTGTCCTACTTCCTCTTGCGCGTGTTCAAAGAGGTCAGGTGTGTGTGTTCTGACGACTAGGACACCATCTCCATTTGACACGCTCTTCGGTCCCAAAGAGTTTTTTTGGCTCAAAACGATCTACGAGTGTCACAGGTCTCTTCTGTGTTCCAGAGACAGGCACAGATTGCACACCTAATGCTGACCGATGTACAGAAATTTTGCGTGACACAGAGGACAGAACCGAAATGGAGTATGTTCCATCAGCCTACTATTGTTCGACTACAATTTGTCAAAGTAGGCCCAAAAAAGGGTGAAGTCGCCCGTAAGGGCATGAAATCGACCCAGACTATTGCAATCGGATCGACTATAAGAGTGGGAAAACGCGATCGAAACTATACCAACGTTTATAGAAAGTTAGAAGAAAAGTTCAGAAGATACTGAACCGAGATGTCCCGGAGAGAGAGGAAACACATCCAAGCCAGACGGCGGAAAGAAAACAATCTAACAAAGGACTTGATGCCCATGCGCAGTATTACGGAAAGGAGGAGTCACTTGATTCCGGGACTCGACAACCTTCTTTGAAGAAAAACAACTTTTTACACTCTGAGCCCAAAACTAGATGGTGCACTTATCAATCAATCAATATATTTATAAAGCGCTCTACTTACCCGTGAGGGTTTCAAGGCAGTGGGGGGGGGAGCAGGTGCTGCTACTGCTCAAAGAGCCAGGTCATGAGGTGTTTTCTGAAGGTGAGCAGGTCCTGCATCTGTCTTAGGTCTGACAGGAGGGTGTTCCAGGTCTTGGCAGCGAGGTAAGAAAAAGATCTGCCGCCGGAGGATATGCGAGGGATGGAGGCGAGGGATGGAGGCGAGTGCGAGGTTGGCGGAGCGGAGTTGCCGGGTGGGGGTGTAGAAGCTGAGTCTGCTGTTCAGGTAGGATGGCCCGGTGTTGTGAACTGCTTTGTGTGCGTGGGTGAGGAGCTTGAAGGTGATCCTCTTGTCGACGGGGAGCCAGTGTAGGTCTCTTAGGTGGGGGGTGATGTGACTGTGGCGAGGGATGTTGAGGATGAGTCGGGCGGAGGCATTTTGGATGCGTTGGAGGCGCTGCAGGTGTTTGGACAGGATGCCCGCGTAGAGTGCATTGCCGTAGTCGAGCCTCCTGCTGACGAGGGCCTGAGTTACTGTTTTCCTTGTTTCGTTGGGATCCATTTGTAGATTCTGCGGAGCATGCGGAGAGTGTTGTAACAGGAAGAGGAGATGACGTTGACTTGTTGTGACATGGAGAGGGATGAGTCGAGGATGAAGCTGAGGTTTTGTGCGTGGTCGGTTGGTGTCGGTGGGGTGCCCAGCAAGGCTGGCCACCACGAGTCGTCCCAAGTGGAGGAGGTGGGCCCAAGGATGAGTACCTCTGTTTTTTCCGAGTTCAGTTTCAGTCGGCTGCATCTCATCCAGTCGTCGACGGCCTTCAAACCATCGTGGAGGTTGGTTTTGGCGGTGTGTGGGTCCTTGGTGAGGGAGCGGATGAGTTGGGTGTCGTTGGCGTAGGAGATGATGTTGAGGTTGTGTCGACGGGCCACTTGTGCGAGGGGGGCCATGTAGATGTTGAACAGCGTCGGGCTGAGGGATGAGCCCTGGGGTACGCCGCAGATGATGTTGGTGGCTTTGGATTTGTAAAGAAATGGCTCCCTGTTGCAGTTACCCCCCACTTTTTGCCCGATACTGACTTGACTGAGAAGTGTGCTGGGACCCTGCTAACCAGGCCCCAGCACCAGTGTTCTTTCACCTAAAATGTACCATTGTTTCCACAATTGGCACAACCCTGGCACCTAAGTAAGTCCCTTGTAACTGGTACCCTGGTACCAAGGGCCCTGATGCCAGGGAAGGTCTCTAAGGGCTGCAGCATGTCTTATGCCACCTTAGGGACCCCTCACTCAGCACAGACACACTGCTTGCCAGCTTGTGTGTGCTGGTGGGGAGAAAATGACTAAGTCGACATGGCACTCCCCTCAGGGTGCCATGCCAACCTCACACTGCCTGTGGCATAGGTAAGTTACCCCTCTAGCAGGCCTTACAGCCCTAAGGCAGGGTGCACTATACCACAGGTGAGGGCATAGGTGCATGAGCACTATGCCCCTACAGTGTCTAAGCAAAACCTTAGACATTGTAAGTTCAGGGTAGCCATAAGAGTATATGGGCTGTGAGTCTGTCAAAAACGAACTCCACAGCTCCATAATGGCTACACTGAAAACTGGGAAGTTTGGTATCAAACTTCTCAGAATAATAAACCCACACTGATGCCAGTGTTGGATTTATTAATAAATGCACACAGAGGGCACTTAGAGATGCCCCCTGTATTTTACCCAATTGTTCAGTGCAGGACTGACTGGTCTGTGCCAGCCTGCTGCTGAGAGATGAGTTTCTGACCCCATGTGGTGAGGGCCTTTGTGCTCTCTGGGGACAGAAACAAAAGCCTGCTCTGGGTGGAGATGCTTCACACCTCCCCCCTGCAGGAACTGTAACACCTAGCGGTGAGCCTCAAAGGCTCAAGCTTCGTGTTACAATGCCCCAGGGCACTCCAGCTAGTGGAGATGCCCGCCCCCTGGACACAGCCCCCACTTTTGGCAGCAAGTCCAGGAGAGATAATGAGAAAAACAAGGAGGAGTCACTGGCCAGTCAGGACAGCCCCTAAGGTGTCCTGAGCTGAGGTGACTCTGACTTTTAGAAATCCTCCATCTCGCAGATGGAGGATTCCCCCAATAGGGATAGGATTGTGACCCCGTCCCCTTGGGAGGAGGCACAAAGAGGGCGTACCCACCCTCAGGGCTAGTAGCCATTGGCTACTAACCCCCCAGACCTAAACACGCCCTTAAATTTAGTATTTAAGGGCTTCCCAGAACCTAAGAATTTAGATTCCTGAAACTACAAGAAGAAGAGGACTGCTGAGCTGAAAGAACCCTGCAGAAGAAGAAAAGAAGACACCAACTGCTTTGGCCCCAGTCCTACCGGCCTGTCTCCTGCCTTCTAAAGAAACCTGCTCCAACGACGCTTTCCCAAGGACCAGCGACCTCTGAATCCTCAGAGGACTGCCCTGCTTCAAGAAAGACAAGAAACTCCCGAGGACAGCGGACCTGCTCCAAAAAGACTGCAACTTTGTTACAGAGGAGCAGATTTAAAGACCCCTGCAACTCCTCGCAAGAAGCGTGAGACTTGCAACACTGCACCCGGCGACCCCGACTCGACTGGTGGAGAAACAACACCTCAGGGAGGACCCTCCGGCGACTCCGAGACTGTGAGTAACCAAAGTTGTCCCCCCTGAGCCCACACAGCGACACCTGCAGAGGGAATCCCGAGGCTCCCCCTGACCGCGACTGCCTGATCCTAAAGTCCCGACGGCTGGAAAAGACCCTGCACCCGCAGCCCCCAGCACCTGAAGGAACGGAACTTCAGTGCAGGAGTGACCCCCAGGAGGCCCTCTCCCTTGCCTAGGTGGTGGCTACCCTGAGGACCCCCCCCCCCTTGCCTGCCTGCACCGCTGAAGAGACCCCTTGGTCTCCCATTGAAATCTACAGAGAACCCGACGCTTGTTTGCACACTGCACCCGGCCGCCCCCGCGCTGCTGAGGGTGTACTTTCTGTGTGAACTTGTGTCCCCCCCGGTGCCCTACAAAACCCCCCTGGTCTGCCCTCCGAAGACGCGGGTACTTACCTGCTGGCAGACTGGAACCGGGGCACCCCCTTCTCTCCATTGAAGCCTATGTGTTTTGGGCACCTCTTTGACCTCTGCACCTGACCGGCCCTGAGCTGCTGGTGTGGTAACTTTGGGGTTGCTCTGAACCCCCAACGGTGGGCTACCTTGGACCCAAAACTGAGACCTGTGGGTGATTTACTTACCTGCTAAATCTAACATTACTTTACCTCCCCCAGGAACTGTGAAAATTGCACTGTGTCCACTTTTAAAACAGCTATTTGTGTTTTATGTGAAAAGTATATATGCTACTGTAATTATTCAAAGTTCCTAAAGTACTTACCTGCAATACCTTTCAAATGAGATATTACATGTAGAATTTGAACCTGTGGTTCTTAAAATAAACTAAGAAAAGATATTTTTCTATAACAAAACCTATTGGCTGGATTTGTCTCTGAGTGTGTGTTCCTCATTTATTGCCTGTGTGTATGTACAACAAATGCTTAACACTATTCCTTGGATAAGCCTACTGCTCGACCACACTACCAAAAAATAGAGCATTAGTATTATCTCTTTTTGCCACTATCTTACCTCTAAGGGGAACCCTTGGACTCTGTGCATACTATTCCTTACTTTGAAATAGTGCATACAGAGCCAACTTCCTACAGGATTGGAACGGGGGAGGCGGACTCTCTGGGTTCTTCCGGAGAGGAAGGATGTGGTCCAGTCGAGGGCCTGGTCTTGGATCCCTGCTTTGTGGAGGCAGATTTTCAGAGTGTGGTGGCAGACGGTGTCGAAGGCCGCCGACAGGTCTAGGAGGATGAGGGCTGATGTTTCTCCATTGTCGAGATGGATGGATGGACTTATGCAAAGCATGTGTATCTACAGCTACACATGCCATCGAACATACACATATACACACACTATATAAATACACCATGAATACACCATGTAATATGATCCAATATTGCCATCAAGAAGTTCTAGTGACTCCACAAACCATTAGCCCGAAGGCCGGGTGCTTTCAAATATCACCTGAGTGCCCAAGCTTACAATATTTGTCCATACTGCAAATGTAACTTATTATGTATTTTTATATTACATAATTTAATAAATGATTTGAGTACTCTCAAGAGATAGTGGAAAATGTAATAGTCGTCCTAAGTTTAATTTTTAGCACACCTTACTTGTCTGACAGTGCAGATATGTCTAACAATGTTTTGAGAAATATGTGTTTTTGTTTACATCATAGATTAGGTTTAATAAGACTAAAAACTGAAAAATGTGCAGTGTGGGACAGTGCATTAAGCTTTTTGCTGGCAGAGGGTTCCCGTTTATAATGTTTATGAGCTCTCGAGCCATGTGCAACATTGCTTTCAGCTGGGCAACCTGACCTTGAGGCTGGCCAAGAGGAAGCAGCTGCTGCTCAAGCTGGAACTGTGGCTAGAGGACCCTGCCGACCAGTGGGGGAAGCAGAGAGACAGTCGCCATCCCTGCATTCTATGCAGTGACAGTGGCCTACAGTGTGGCCAGAAGGCTTGCTGAGGAAACAGACGGCAAAAACAGCCTGGCTGGCCTATGTCCAGCTATAAGCACACTGGAGGATTCTGCCTGCCCTGGGGCTTGCTTACATGAAGGGGCCACCCGAGCTGGAACTGCAGCTAGAGGATGCCGACCAAAGGGAGAAGCTGGGACTGAGACACCCTCACAGCTGTTCAAGCACGGACTGCTCCATGCGGTGCAGTGGGAAGCTTGCCGAGGCAGCTTTGCCAACAGCCAGCAGAAGCAGCTTGGCTGGCCTATGCCCAGCCTCAAGTGCACTAGAAAATTCTGCACACCAAGTGGCTTAGGACTTCCTTCCACCCACCTGGACATGGGATACAGGAAAGAGAACCTCCTACCTCATTCCCCCACCATAAGATTACTTACCTCTAAGGAACTCCCATGTAACTTGCGATCCAGGTGCATGGAGGGGAAGCCCCGGGACTGACCTGTGCGGCTGGCCTACTCGTCACTAGAATTAACAGCCTGGCCATACATCAGGCTTTAATTGTCTAAGTCCAACCCAATTGCCAGGAATGAAAATGTACCTGAAGGAGTCATTTATACATCATTCTGCGTGGTCAAGCATGCTGTTAAGACAAATCCAATATCCACAAATGAGGAAAAGTCAAGCTTATTAACAGGACAGTTGAGGAAATGGACATACTAATTAGATCAAAATATTTTATGATCAAAGCATCGTAAAGATATGAAAACTCAATGTATGAGCTTTGGTGCATCAATAGTTCAATCAACACTGTAATCCCCACAGAGATCCCTCACATTTAGTATTAAGGGTTAAGCCCAAGGATCCTGGGGAGGTGCCAACACCCACTTGACACCAATAGTCTTTTGATCCACAGTCCAAAATACTGTTACTTAATTTTCAATGTTGTGTCACACTGAGGAGGGAATGTTGAAATTTCGGTCGTCAAAGGCCTAGAGGTCCGCAAGACCCTAATCAGGGCTTAGGGTCTGAGGGAATAAGGCCAACACCTGATCACACCTGCACAAAATAAATCCAAAACAGTATGTACGGCGAATCTAAAACACCATGTGGTTCTTGCCTTTTTTATTAGATTTTTTGTAGCTGTTTGATATTAGGAAGTTGATTTATTGAGGTCTTTCTTATAAATGTTTGGTTCAAGGAATGCACTGTGCAAGTCTCCCTGAGCTGATTCCTACCTGCTTTGTATAATTGTATTTTTGATGTTTTATTTGTATATGAGCTCAAGCTTCCGTCAATAAGTTATTTGCCCAGCTGGAATCATTCATATAAATGTGCTCTTTTGACACAGACGGGAAAGACCCGATTTAACAACTGTTGAGCCCCATCAAAATTTAATTTGAGGTATTTACAATAAACTTACACTCCTTTAAAAACGTCCTGAGTCATCTCTATCCTTCTGTTACAGGGTACTAATACATGCGTTTTTACAGCTCTGGTGCAACAAGAAGGGTCGCAGCTAGAGAGATTGAGGGACTGGTGGGAGGACCAGCTGAGCTGTGAGTTGCTGCCTAGCATCTGGGGTGGAGAGAAGGTTTTTAAGTTTCTTCAAATTCCTGACTGCAATACACGCAATTTAAAATCATACACCACACATGCCTGCGTCCAAGCATAGTCGGCAAATGCAACCCTGGGACATTATGGAACTGCCCCAGATGTCCAGCCACTGAAGCAGATTTTATACTCATGATGAGGGTCCTGCCTGAAAATCAAGAAATGTTGGGAGGAGGTGCTGGGAAGTCTATCAGATCTATCAGGGAAACAGATTTCCAGATATCAGGAACAATGTGTACCGCTGGTAGCAAAACATACCAAGAAAACTAAACACACAATTAGATTAATCTTTCACAGCACTGGTGTTGGCCAAGCGGTGCATAGCAATAACCTGTAAGGCAGTAACAGCCCCGGCACTCTGAGAATCGCTAAGATCTGCACAAGTGGGTGGTAGCAGAGGTGGATGCGATATCTGACCCTGGAGTGGTTAGGTGCTTGGGAACCAGATTCGAACACTGGGACAATTTCTTAAAACAGATAGAGGTCAAACCGCACATGAGACCACCATAATCTCACATGGCTACAACCACACACAACATTCATGGAAATTGTGATCATCAACAGATTACACTGGGCTACAAAACAGGGTGCAGGAGCGACTGCAGACCTATATGAAACTTTCCTAGGTGGAATCCTGCTACTTGGCATGGGTTTCTCTGACCCCTATCCACAAAGCTTCCTCCACACCCACCCCAATTCTAGCCGGTCCACTTCCCTTACCCCCTAGGCGGGGATCCCTTCCTCGACCTTCAGTAGACTCATTAAGGACTTATCAGGGCTTGATAAGTTAAAAGATTATCTATTTTGGTATAATTGATGCGATTCTTATTGCTTACTACCAACTCCTTTGTGCTTAAAATGGTGATATACAGATAAATTGAGGTGTAGATGTTGTAAGCGTTGGATATGTGCAATTCTGTCTAGCTCTACAGATATGTTTTATTTTCAATCAAAACTAGTAATGAGATACAGTGAAAGTAATATCCTTTTGACTTGATTTGTTTAGGGAAGCTAGATTTCCTACCAATGAAGTCCACTCTCTGAGCACTGAGAATTTGTGAAAGTAACTGATAGTGAAGGACTTTTTCTGTGAAATCCTAGCTTTGAAAAACAGTTCAAGATGAGCTGTATCCAAGGAACAGTTTTAGGATATCCATATAAATAGACATTTTTTCACACAATCTAAATAAATAAAGTACAGAGCCATATGAAATGAATCTGTCCCTTCAGAAACACATGCTGAATAGTGATGATTTAAATGGATTCATAAATCAGACATGTGCCTTTCACTGGTGTAAATTCTGGCCACCAGCAAAACATATAATGTAAATTATGACTAAACAAGTTTATACTCTAAAGATCAAATGATGAATGGTATTTCAATGTGAAATGCCAAAAAAACAATATACTTAAAAAGCAGTTAGACAAAATGCATCCATGAAAAAAGACATTCTTACCATATTGTTGCCAGCTGACCCTGAGGTAAACTTGATTGCATAAGGATAGTTCTAGCTTGAGGACCTCCAATGAAAAATAATAAAATCGTGTTTTAGAAGTAAAAGGAAAAATAAAGCACCATATATTCTGAAAACTGCATAACTGTTCTGCTTGCTTAATAAGCCAATCCTAAAATCTCAGACAGGGGTGTCTAGCACATTTCCACTTACAGATAAAAGTTTTTAAATGTTTTGTAGTTAACAAAATAACACAAACAGATGCCAATTTCCTTTTAACTTAACAGCAAATACGTAGAAAACATCGTGTAGGAAGTTGGCTCTGTATGTGCTATTTCAAAGTAAGGAATAGCATGCACAGAGTCCAAGGGTTCCCCTTAGAGGTAAAATAGTGGTAAAAATAGATAATACTAATGCTCTATTTTGTGGTAGTGTGGTAGTGTGGTCGAGCAGTAGGCTTATCCAAGGAGTAGTGTTAAGCATTTGTTGTACATACACATAGACAATAAATGAGGTACACACACTCAGAGACAAATCCAGCCAATAGGTTTTGTATAGAAAAATATCTTTTCTTAGTTTATTTTAAGAACCACAGGTTCAAATTTAACATGTAATATCTTGTTTGAAAGGTATTGCAGGTAAGTACATTAGGAACTTTGAATCATTTCAAGTTATTCACAAATAGCTATTTCAAAAGTGGACACTTAGTGCAATTTTCACAGTTCCTGGGGGAGGTAAGTTTTTGTTAGTTTTACCAGGTAAGTAAGACACTTACAGGGTTCAGTTCTTGGTCCAAGGTAGCCCACCGTTGGGGGTTCAGAGCAACCCCAAAGTTCCCACACCAGCAGCTCAGGGCCGGTCAGGTGCAGAGTTCAAAGTGGTGCCCAAAACGCATAGACTTCAATGGAGAGAAGGGGGTGCCCCGGTTCCAGTCTGCCAGCAGGTAAGTACCCGCGTCTTCGGATGGCAGACCAGGGGGGTTTTGTAGGGCACCGGGGGGGAAACAAGCCCACACAGAAATTTCACCCTCAGCGGCGCGGGGGCGGCCGGGTGCAGTGTTAGAACAAGCGTCGGGTTCGCAATGGAAGTCAATGAGAGATCAAGGGATCTCTTCAGCGCTGCAGGCAGGCAAGGGGGGACTTCCTCAGGGAAACCTCCACTTGGGCAAGGGAGAGGGACTCCTGGGGGTCACTTCTGCAGTGAAAGTCCGGTCCTTCAGGTCCTGGGGGCTGCGGGTGCAGGGTCTTTTCCAGGCGTCGGGACTTAGGTTTCAGAGAGTCGCGGTCAGGGGAAGCCTCGGGATTCCCTCTGCAGGCGGCGCTGTGGGGGCTCAGGGGGGACAGGTTTTGGTACTCACAGTCGTAGAGTAGTCCGGGGGTCCTCCCTGAGGTGTTGGTTCTCCACCAGCCGAGTCGGGGTCGCCGGGTGCAGTGTTGCAAGTCTCACGCTTCTTGCGGGGAGATTGCAGGGTTCTTTAAAGCTGCTTCTTTGGGTAAAGTTGCAGTCTTTTTGGAGCAGGTCCGCTGTCCTCGGGAGTTTCTTGTCGTCGTCGAAGCAGGGCAGTCCTCAGAGGATTCAGAGGTCGCTGGTCCCTTTGGAAGGCGTCGCTGGAGCAGAGTTCTTTGGAAGGCAGGAGACAGGCCGGTGAGTTTCTGGAGCCAAGACAGTTGTTGTCTTCTGGTCTTCCTCTGCAGGGGTTTCAGCTAGGCAGTCCTTCTTCTTGTTGTTGCAGGAATCTAATTTTCTAGGGTTCAGGGTAGCCCTTAAATACTAAATTTAAGGGCGTGTTTAGGTCTGGGGGGTTAGTAGCCAATGGCTACTAGCCCTGAGGGTGGGTACACCCTCTTTGTGCCTCCTCCCAAGGGGAGGGGGTCACAATCCTAACCTTATTGGGGGAATCCTCCATCTGCAAGATGGAGGATTTCTAAAAGTTAGAGTCACCTCAGCTCAGGACACCTTAGGGGCTGTCCTGACTGGCCAGTGACTCCTCCTTGTTATTCTCATTATTTTCTCCGGCCTTGCCGCCAAAAGTGGGGGCCGGGGCCAGAGGGGGCGGGCAACTCCACTAGCTGGAGTGTCCTGCGGTGCTGTGACAAAGGGGTGAGCCTTGGAGGCTCACCGCCAGGTGTTACAGCTCCTGCCTGGGGGAGGTGTTAGCATCTCCACCCAGTGCAGGCTTTGTTACTGGCCTCAGAGTGACAAAGGCACTCTCCCCATGGGGCCAGCAACATGTCTCTAGTGTGGCAGGCTGCTGGAACTAGTCAGCCTACACAGACAGTCGGTTAAGTTTCAGGGGGCACCTCTAAGGTGCCCTCTGGGGTGTATTTTGCAATAAAATGTACACTGGCATCAGTGTGCATTTATTGTGCTGAGAAGTTTGATACCAAACTTCTCAGTTTTCAGTGTAGCCATTATGGTGCTGTGGAGTTCGTGCAAAACAGACTCCCAGACCATATACTCTTATGGCTACCCTGCACTTACATGTCTAAGGTTTTGTTTAGACACTGTAGGGGTACCATGCTCATGCACTGGTACCCTCACCTATGGTATAGTGCACCCTGCCTTAGGGCTGTAAGGCCTGCTAGAGGGGTGGCTGACCTATACTTGCATAGGCAGTGAGAGGCTGGCATGGCACCCTGAGGGGAGTGCCATGTCGACTTACTCGTTTTGTTCTCACTAGCACACACAAGCTGGCAAGCAGTGTGTCTGTGCTGAGTGAGAGGTCTCCAGGGTGGCATAAGACATGCTGCAGCCCTTAGAGACCTTCCTTGGCATCAGGGCCCTTGGTACTAGAAGTACCAGTTACAAGGGACTTATCTGGATGCCAGGGTCTGCCAATTGTGGATACAAAAGTACAGGTTAGGGAAAGAACACTGGTGCTGGGGCCTGGTTAGCAGGCCTCAGCACACTTTCAATTGTAAACATAGCATCAGCAAAGGCAAAAAGTCAGGGGGCAACCATGCCAAGGAGGCATTTCCTTACACAACCCCCCCCCCCCCCCAAACGAAAGAGGATGAGACTAACCTTTCCCAAGAGAGTCTTCATTTTCTAAGTGGAAGAACCTGGAAAGGCCATCTGCATTGGCATGGGCAGTCCCAGGTCTGTGTTCCACTATAAAGTCCATTCCCTGTAGGGAGATGGACCACCTCAACAGTTTTGGATTTTCACCTTTCATTTGCATCAGCCATTTGAGAGGTCTGTGGTCAGTTTGAACTAGGAAGTGAGTCCCAAAGAGGTATGGTCTCAGCTTCTTCAGGGACCAAACCACAGCAAAGGCGTCCCTCTCAATGGCACTCCAACGCTGCTCCCTGGGGAGTAACTTCCTGCTAATGAAAGCAACAGGCTGGTCAAGGCCATCATCATTTGTTTGGGACAAAACTGCCCCTATCCCATGTTCAGAGGCATCTGTCTGCACAATGAACTGCTTAGAATAATCTGGAGCTTTTAGAACTGGTGCTGAGCACATTGCTTGTTTCAGGGTGTCAAAGGCCTGTTGGCATTCTACAGTCCAGTTCACTTTCTTGGGCATTTTCTTGGAGGTGAGTTCAGTGAGGGCTGTCACAATGGATCCATATCCCTTCACAAACCTCCTGTAATACCCAGTCAAGCCAAGGAATGCCCTGACTTGAGTCTGGGTTTTTGGAGCTACCCAGTCCAGAATAGTCTGGATCTTGGGTTGGAGTGGCTGAACTTGGCCTCCACCTACAAGGTGGCCCAAGTAAACCACAGTTCCCTGCCCTATCTGGCATTTGGATGCCTTGATAGAGAGGCCTGCAGATTGCAGAGCCTTCAAAACCTTCTTCAGGTGGACCAGGTGATCCTGCCAGGTGGAGCTAAAGACAGCAATATCATCAAGATAAGCTGTGCTAAAGGACTCCAAACCAGCAAGGACTTGATTCACCAACCTTTGGAAGGTGGCAGGGGCATTCTTTAAACCAAAGGGCATAACAGTAAACTGATAATGCCCATCAGGTGTGGAGAATGCGGTTTTCTCTTTTGCTCCAGGTGCCATTTTTATTTGCCAGTACCCTGCTGTTAAGTCAAAAGGACTTAAGAATTTGGCAGCACCTAATTTGTCTATGAGCTCATCAGCTCTAGGAATTGGATGGGCGTCTGTCTTGGTGACAGAGTTGAGCCCTCTGTAGTCCACACAAAACCTCATCTCTTTCTTTCCATCTTTGGTGTGAGGTTTGGGGACTAAGACCACTGGGCTAGCCCAGGGGCTGTCAGAGCGCTCAATTACTCCCAATTCCAGCATCTTGTGGACTTCCACCTTGATGCTTTCCTTAACATGGTCAGACTGTCTGAAAATTTTGTTTTTGACAGGCATGCTGTCTCCTGTGTCCACATCATGGGTACACAGGTGTGTCTGACCAGGGGTTAGGGAGAAGAGTTCAGGAAACTGTTGTAGGACTCTCCTACAATCAGCTTGCTGTTGGCCAGAGAGGGTGTCTGAGTAGATCACTCCATCTACTGAGCCATCTTTTGGGTCTGATGACAGAAGATCAGGGAGAGGTTCACTCTCTGCCTCCTGATCCTCATCTGTTACCATCAACAGATTTACATCAGCCCTGTCATGGAAGAGCTTAAGGCGGTTCACATGGATCACCCTCTTGGGGCTCCTGCTTGTGCCCAGGTCCACCAGGTAGGTGACCTGACTCTTCCTTTCGAGCACTGGGTAAGGGCCACTCCATTTGTCCTGAAGTGCCCTGGGAGCCACAGGCTCCAGAACCCAGACTTTCTGCCCTGGTTGGAACTCAACCATTGCAGCCTTTTGGTCATACCAAAACTT
The DNA here is from genome assembly GCF_031143425.1 of Pleurodeles waltl. Classification (NCBI taxonomy): domain Eukaryota; kingdom Metazoa; phylum Chordata; class Amphibia; order Caudata; family Salamandridae; genus Pleurodeles; species Pleurodeles waltl. Next base: position 1,404,402,217 of record NC_090447.1, on the reverse strand, counting down.
CTGGAGCTGTTGGCTGGCCTCAAGGTTTTTGCTTGCCTTTTCCATGTACTCTGCCATTCTAGAGCGAAGGCCAAGTACATAGTCCACTATGTCCTGTTTAGGCTCATGAAGAGGTCTCTCCCAGCCTTCTTTAACAAGAGCAAGTGGTCCCCTTACAGGGTGACCAAACAGAAGTTCAAAGGGTGAGAATCCTACTCCCTTCTGTGGCACCTCTCTGTAAGCGAAAAGCAGACATGGCAAGAGGACATCCCATCTCCTTTTGAGCTTTTCTGGGAGCCCCATGATCATGCCTTTTAATGTCTTGTTGAATCTCTCAACTAAGCCATTAGTTTGTGGATGGTATGGTGTAGTGAATTTGTAAGTCACCCCACACTCATTCCACATGTGTTTTAGGTATGCTGACATGAAGTTGGTACCTCTGTCAGACACCACCTCCTTAGGGAAACCCACTCTGGTAAAGATACCAATGAGGGCCTTGGCTACTGCAGGGGCAGTAGTTGACCTAAGGGGAATAGCTTCAGGATACCTAGTAGCATGATCCACTACTACTAGGATATACACATTTCCTGAGGCTGTGGGAGGTTCTAGTGGACCAACTATGTCCACACCCACTCTTTCAAAGGGGACCCCCACCACTGGAAGTGGAATGAGGGGGGCCTTTGGATGCCCACCTGTCTTACCACTGGCTTGACAGGTGGGGCAGGAGAGGCAAAACTCCTTAACCTTGTGGGACATATTGGGCCAGTAGAAGTGGTTGACTAACCTCTCCCACGTCTTGGTTTGTCCCAAATGCCCAGCAAGGGGAATATCATGGGCTAAGGTCAGAATAAACTCTCTGAACGACTGAGGCACTACCACTCTCCTAGTGGCACCAGGTTTGGGGTCTCTGGCCTCAGTGTACAGGAGTCCATCTTCCCAATAGACCCTATGTGTTCCATTTTTCTTGCCCTTGGACTCTTCAGCAGCTTGCTGCCTAAGGCCTTCAAGAGAGGGACAGGTTTCTTGTCCCTTACACAGCTCCTCCCTTGAGGGTCCCCCTGGGCCTAAGAGCTCAACCTGATAAGGTTCAAGCTCCAAAGGCTCAGTTTCCTCAGAGGGCAGAACTTCTTCCTGAGAAGAGAGGTTCTCTTTTTCTGACTGTGTTGCAGTTGGTTTCCCAACTGACTTTCCTTTTCTCTTGGTAGGCTGGGCCTTTCTTCCAGACTCCAGCTCTACTTTTTCACCCTGTGCCTTGCATTGTGCTCTTGTTTTTACACACACCAGTTCAGGGATACCCAGCATGGCTGCATGGGTTTTTAGTTCTACCTCAGCCCATGCTGAGGACTCCAGGTCATTTCCAAGCAGACAGTCTACTGGGATGTTTGAGGAGACCACCACCTGTTTCAGGCCATTGACCCCTCCCCATTCTAAAGTTACCATTGCCATGGGATGTGCTTTAGTCTGATTGTCAGCGTTGGTGACTGTATAGGTTTTTCCAGTCAGGTATTGGCCAGGGGAAACCAGTTTCTCTGTCACCATGGTGACACTGGCACCTGTATCCCTCAGGCCCTCTACACTTGTCCCATTAATAAAGAGCTGCTGCCTGTATTTTTGCATGTTAGGCGGCCAGGCAGCTAGTGTGGCTAAATCCACCCCACCCTCAGTGACTAGAGTAGCTTCAGTGTGGACCCCGATTTGCTCTGGGCACACTGTTGATCCCACTTGGAGACTAGCCATTCCAGTGTTACCTGGATTGGAGTTTGGAGTGGAACCTTTCTTGGGACAGGCCTTGTCTCCAGTTTGGTGTCCAGGCTGATTACAGCTACGACACCAGGCCTTTTTGGGATCAAAGTTTTTACCCTTGTACCCAGGATTGTTTTGTGAAGAGGCTCTGGGCCCACCCTCCTGTGCAGGTTTTTGGGGGCCTGTAGAAGACTCTTTACTATTTTTATTTTTGGCTGTCTCACCACCTTTCCCCTGGGGAGGTTTTGTGACCCCTTTCTTTTGGTCACCCCCTGTGGAAGTTTTGGACACCCTTGTCTTGACCCAATGGTCCGCCTTCTTTCCCAATTCTTGGGGAGAAATTGGTCCTAGGTCTACAAGATGCTGATGCAGTTTATCATTGAAACAATTACTTAACAGGTGTTCTTTCACAAATAAATTGTACAGCCCATCATAATTACTTACACCACTGCCTTGAATCCAACCATCTAGTGTTTTTACTGAGTAGTCTACAAAGTCAACCCAGGTCTGGCTCGAGGATTTTTGAGCCCCCCTGAATCTAATCCTATACTCCTCAGTGGAGAATCCAAAGCCCTCAATCAGGGTACCCTTCATGAGGTCATAAGATTCTGCATCTTTTCCAGAGAGTGTGAGGAGTCTATCCCTACACTTTCCTGTGAACATTTCCCAAAGGAGAGCACCCCAGTGAGATCTGTTCACTTTTCTGGTTACACAAGCCCTCTCAAAAGCTGTGAACCATTTGGTGATGTCATCACCATCTTCATATTTAGTTACAATCCCTTTAGGGATTTTCAACATGTCAGGAGAATCTCTGACCCTATTTATGTTGCTGCCACCATTGATGGGTCCTAGGCCCATCTCTTGTCTTTCCCTTTCTATGGCTAGGATCCGTCTTTCCAAAGCCAATCTTTTGGCCATCCTGGCTAACTGGATGTCCTCTTCACTGGAGTTATCCTCAGTGATTTCAGAGTTGTTGGTCCCTCCTGTGAGGGAACCTGCATCTCTGACTATTATTTGTGGAGTCAGGGCTTGAGAAGCCCTGTTCTCCCTAAGTAGGACTGGAGGGGGGGAATTTCCCTCCAAGTCACTATCTTCATCCTCTGTGTTGCCATCCTCAGAGGGGTTGGCTTTTTCAAACTCTGCCAACAGCTCCTGGAGCTGTACTTTGGTAGGTTTGGAGCCCATTGTTATTTTCTTTAGTTTACAGAGTGACCTTAGCTCTCTCATCTGTAGATGGAGGTAAGGTGTGGTGTCGAGTTCCACCACATTCACATCTGTGCTAGACATTATGCTTCTAAAAGTTGGAATACTTTTTAAGAAACTAAACTGGTTCTAGAATCTGATTCAAACTTTTAACAAACTTTTAAACTCTAAAAGAAATGCTAACAGGGACTAACACAAGGCCCTAGCAGGACTTTTAAGAATTTAGAAAACTTTTCAAATTGCAAAAATCAATTTCTAATGACAATTTTGGAATTTGTCGTGTGATCAGGTATTGGCTGAGTAGTCCAGCAAATGCAAAGTCTTGTACCCCACCGCTGATCCACCAATGTAGGAAGTTGGCTCTGTGGCGCGGGGGCGGCCGGGTGCAGTGTTAGAACAAGTGTCGGGTTCGCAATGGAAGTCAATGAGAGATCAAGGGATCTCTTCAGCGCTGCAGGCAGGCAAGGGGGGGCTTCCTCGGGGAAACCTCCACTTGGGCAAGGGAGAGGGACTCCTGGGGGTCACTTCTGCAGTGAAAGTCCGGTCCTTCAGGTCCTGGGGGCTGCGGGTGCAGGGTCTTTTCCAGGTCTTTTCCAGGCGTCGGGACTTAGGTTTCAGAGAGTCGCGGTCAGGGGAAGCCTCGGGATTACCTCTGCAGGCGGCGCTGTGGGGGCTCAGGGGGCACAGGTTTTGGTACTCACAGTCGTAGAGTAGTCCGGGGGTCCTCCCTGAGGTGTTGGTTCTCCACCAGCCGAGTCGGGGTCGCCGGGTGCAGTGTTGCAAGTCTCACGCTTCTTGCGGGGAGATTGCAGGGTTCTTTAAAGCTGCTTCTTTGGGTAAAGTTGCAGTCTTTTTGGAGCAGGTCCGCTGTCCGCGGGAGTTTCTTGTCGTCGTCGAAGCAGGGCAGTCCTCAGAGGATTCAGAGGTCGCTGGTCCCTTTGGAAGGCGTCGCTGGAGCAGAGTTCTTTGGAAGGCAGGAGACAGGCCGGTGAGTTTCTGGAGCCAAGGCAGTTGTTGTCTTCTGGTCTTCCTCTGCAGGGGTTTCAGCTAGGCAGTCCTTCTTCTTGTTGTTGCAGGAATCTAATTTTCTAGGGTTCAGGGTAGCCCTTAAATACTAAATTTAAGGGCGTGTTTAGGTCTGGGGGGTTAGTAGCCAATGGCTACTAGCCCTGAGGGTGGGTACACCCTCTTTGTGCCTCCTCCCAAGGGGAGGGGGTCACAATCCTAACCCTATTGGGGGAATCCTCCATCTGCAAGATGGAGGATTTCTAAAAGTTAGAGTCACCTCAGCTCAGGACACCTTAGGGGCTGTCCTGACTGGCCAGTGACTCCTCCTTGTTATTCTCATTATTTTCTCCGGCCTTGCCGCCAAAAGTGGGGGCCGGGGCCGGAGGGGGCGGGCAACTCCACTAGCTGGAGTGTCCTGCGGTGCTGTGACAAAGGGGTGAGCCTTTGAGGCTCACCGCCAGGTGTTACAGCTCCTGCCTGGGGGAGGTGTTAGCATCTCCACCCAGTGCAGGCTTTGTTACTGGCCTCAGAGTGACAAAGGCACTCTCCCCATGGGGCCAGCAACATGTCTCTAGTGTGGCAGGCTGCTGGAACTAGTCAGCCTACACAGACAGTCGGTTAAGTTTCAGGGGGCACCTCTAAGGTGCCCTCTGGGGTGTATTTTGCAATAAAATGTACACTGGCATCAGTGTGCATTTATTGTGCTGAGAAGTTTGATACCAAACTTCTCAGTTTTCAGTGTAGCCATTATGGTGCTGTGGAGTTCGTGCAAAACAGACTCCCAGACCATATACTCTTATGGCTACCCTGCACTTACAATGTCTAAGGTTTTGTTTAGACACTGTAGGGGTACCATGCTCATGCACTGGTACCCTCACCTATGGTATAGTGCACCCTGCCTTAGGGCTGTAAGGCCTGCTAGAGGGGTGGCTGACCTATACTTGCATAGGCAGTGAGAGGCTGGCATGGCACCCTGAGGGGAGTGCCATGTCGACTTACTCGTTTTGTTCTCACTAGCACACACAAGCTGGTAAGCAGTGTGTCTGTGCTGAGTGAGAGGTCTCCAGGGTGGCATAAGACATGCTGCAGCCCTTAGAGACCTTCCTTGGCATCAGGGCCCTTGGTACTAGAAGTACCAGTTACAAGGGACTTATCTGGATGCCAGGGTCTGCCAATTGTGGATACAAAAGTACAGGTTAGGGAAAGAACACTGGTGCTGGGGCCTGGTTAGCAGGCCTCAGCACACTTTCAATTGTAAACATAGCATCAGCAAAGGCAAAAAGTCAGGGGGCAACCATGCCAAGGAGGCATTTCCTTTCACATCGTAAAAGAAAATCTTCATCAAAAAATGAATGGTCCTCAAAGTGAATAGCACCGAATAATTTCTCTAGCAATGTATTTCTTCATTTCTCCAGAGAGATTCAAATTCATCCATGTAACTATTCACTGTGTAACCTGCCCATTTCTAGGTGCTTGTAAAAAGACAAAGCCTCGCTGGACCATATTACACTGTATTTTCAAAACAAGTGATGTAAAACAGTCCTGCGCTACGTTTTTCAGGCTTAACGGATAAAAGGAGCATAAATAAAATCCCTAGTACCGCTCACACAAAAGAGGCAAATTAATTTCATAAAGTGGTACCAAACTTGCTCGCATTTGGCTGGAGCCCATGGAATCTCAAAAGGAAAACTATTCTTTGAAAGCTGTGCTCAAGAAGAAATTCTGACTACAGCTGCATTCATTAACTGTGGCCAGTTCCACTGTTCTTCTGTATCCACATAATTTGAGACAGTGGTCCCTATGTCCCTATCCTGATCGAATCCCACTCAGCGCACTATATCTCTATGAGATTTAATTAGCTGAAGAAAATACCAGTTCAACAGACATACAGTTAATTGATAAACCACAGAGTTGCATTGCATAAGTGAGTTGTAAAAGGAGGAAACTGTGTCTCCCCTTCCTCTCAAACAAACCTTGCATCAAAAGCTTACAACAGGAGCCCTCTGTAACAAGTAGCAGTCGACTGCCCCCCCGAATCACTCTGGCTAAAGCAAAGAAATCATCATAACCGACTCCAACCTTAGAGTGCTGACGTGAATAGAAAGGTTCATGCCAAATCTACAAAAGATTTTTCCCTTCACTTTGGATGATGTGTGAGGTACATACTCAATTGCATATAGCAGCATAGCAAAGATCTTAACCTAAAACATGGAAATAAGGGAGGGAGTATTTGCAAAGATAACTTACACTTGTGAGTGATTTTCATGTTTAATTTACTCTTACACTACTGAGTAACTAATACTTTGAGCTATTCACAAAAACGGAGGGTAAAAAATACTCCAAAGTGTTGAATTGCATACATCACTTTTAATAATTAGGAATGCATAATAAAAATATTTCCTAATTTTAGGTTGGAATTTATTTTTAATTTAAATTTCATAAAAATCATTTAAGTTGGTATATTTAAAACTTTTAACCCCTTCGCTGCCAGGCCTTTTCCCCCTCCTGTGGCGAGCCTTTTGTTGGCTATTTGGGGCCGTTCGCGCTTAGGCCCTCATAACTTTTTGTCCACATAAGCTATCCACGCCAAATTTGCGTCCTTTTTTTTCCAACATCCTTGGGATGGTACCCAGAGTTTTTCAAAACAATGGGAAAAAGTGGCTGCAGAAGAAGGCTTGTGGTTTTTTCCCTGAAAATGGCATCAACAAAGGGTTTGCGGTGCTAAAATCACCAGCTTCCCAGCTTTCAGGAACAGGCAGACTTGAATCAGAAAACCCAATTTTTCAACACAAATTCGGCATTTTACTGGGACATACCCCATTTTTAAAAAAAATTGTGCGTTCAGCCTCCTTCCAGTCAGTGACAGAAATGGGCGTGAAACCAATGCTGGATCCCAGAAACCTAAACATTTCTGAAAAGTAGACAAAATTCTGAATTCAGCAAGGGGTCATTTGTGTAGATCCTACAAGGGTTTCCTACAGACAATAACAACTGAAAAAGAAAAATATTGAAATTGAGGTGAAAAAAACCCACTTTTTCTCAACGTTTTACTCTGTAACTTTTTCCTGCAATGTCAGATTTTCGAAAGCAATATACCGTTACGTCTGCTGGACTCCTCTGATTGCGGGGATATATAGAGCTTGTAGGTTCATCAAGAACCCTAGGTACCCAGAGCCAATAAATGAGCTGCACCCCCATGCAGTGCGTTTTCACTCTATACCGGGTATACAGCAATTCATTTGCTGAAATATAAAGAGTGAAAAATAGCTATCAAGAAAGCCTTTGTATTTCCAAAAAGGGCACAGGATAAGGTGTTGAGAAGCAGTGGTTATTTGCACATCTCTGAATTCCGGGGTGACCATACTAGCATGTGAATTACAGGCCATTTCTCAAATAGATGTCTTTTTTACACACTCTCTTATATTTGGAAGGAAAAAATGTAGAGAAAGACAAGGGGCAATAACACTTGTTTTGCTAATCTATGTTCCCCCAAGTCTCCCGATAAAAATGATACCTCACTTGTGTGGGGAGGCCTAGCGCCCGCGACATGAAATGCCCCAATACGCAACGTGGACACATCACATTTTTTGAAAGAAAACAGAGGTGTTTTTTGCAAAGTGCCTACCTGTAGATTTTGGCCTCTAGCTCAGCCGCCACCTAGGGAAACCTACCAAACCTGTGCATTTTTGAAAAGTAGAGACCTAGGGGAATCCAAGATGGGGTGACTTGTGGGGCTCTGACCAGGTTCTGTTACCCAGAATCCTTTGCAAACCTCAAAATGTGGCAAAAAAAATCACGTTTTCCTCACATTTCGGTGACAGAAAGTTCTGGAATCTGAGAGGAGCCAAAAATTTCCTTCCACCCACCGTTCCCCCAAGTCTCCCAATAAAAATGATACCTCACTTGTGTGGGTTGGCCTAGCGCCCGCGACAGGAAATGGCCCAAAACACAACGTGGACACATCACATTTTTTCATAGAAAACAGTGCCTACCTGTGCATTTTGGCCTCTAGCTCAGCCGGCCCCGGGGGGGGGCAGAAATGTCCTGAAATAAATCCCCCACCCCCCCGGAGCGACCCTTGCCTACGGGGTCGCTCCCCCTGCATGACATTGGCGCCAAAAAATAAATCCCGGTGCCTAGTGGTTTCTGCCCCTTGGGGGCAGATTGACCTAAAATCGGCCAATCTGCCCCCAAATGGTCTAAATACAATTTGCCCCCCAGGGGAGCGACCCTTGCCTAATGGGTCGCTCCCCATCTCTGAAAAAACAAACAAACAAAAAAAAAAATACAAAAAAAAAAATTGCCCTGGCACCTAGAGGTTTCTGCCCCCCCTGGGGGGCAGATCGGCCTAATAACAATAGGCCGATCTGCCCCCGGGGGGGCAGAAATGGCCTAAAATAAATTTGCTGAGCATTTCTCTTTCAATCGGAGACCCTGTGACAAATCAGCGCGCGCTCGCCAGCTGACGTCACAAGGGGGTTGGGGGGGAGTCGGGGGTGGAAGGGGAAGGGCTTCTCCTTCCATCCCTGACTTGGGGGGGGGGGGGGTGAGGGGAAGCACACAGAGGGAGCGAGAGCGCTCCCTCTGGGCTGTGTGCCGAGGACGTAGTGGTTACGTCCTCGGCACAGCAGCACTGTGCCGAAGGACGTAACCACTACGTCCTCGGCACAGAAGGGGTTAAAGATTTAATTCAAACTTTCATTGAGTGCTGTAGCATTTTATATCTTCTAAAAATGTCAAACATTTAAAACTAGCTCACAATCATATGTAATATAAGAATATTTTCACTAATTGAATTGAAAGTTTATTAAACAGTTTTTATTTTTATTTTCCCTATTCTTTAAAATAGGAAGATCTCCACTAAGTGTGTGTAGTCTCCCTATGGTAAAGTTCAGAGAAATATAAAAACGTTAATTTAGGTTTTAAAAATTATTACAAATACTTTTATGTTAAATAGTAATGCACATTCATTTTATATATTTTAAATGTAGAACAAGAAAAGCTACAATACAATACAATACTATTAACCCAATTTTGACTCAAATTATTAAATTATTTTTCTGAAGACTGCGTTAAAAAATAAATTCCCACCTATAGTAAAAACAAAATACAACTTTTTAATAAACATTAAATTATGAAAAGTGATATATTAGATTTAATACAAATATAGTTTAATAAGATTTGTGTTACATTAATTCATAAATTCAAAAACGTTAACATATTTTGTAATTAGATAATAAACTTGTTATATTTTCAGGTAAATATCTTTATATTACATTATATTTAGTTATGTGTGACTTTTTTAATTTACTTAATTTAACATTATTTCCCATGTGGTTTTATTTTAAGGCCCTATCTCCATTATTTTATGTGGATGAGTGCTGCTGTATCAGCGGTGGGCAGTGTGGTTCTGGACTTACTCCAACTCTGAGCTAAAGTCATTTACTACTGTTTTTTGGCTACAGTAACTTTAGAAATGCACTTTGTGAATAGCAGTCTCTTTAGTGAGTGGGTGCATGTTTGTCCCTAAACCCCTTCCTTCCCATTTATTACTAAGTATGCCCCTTTTCCAGACCACCTCCTAGTCCCTTCAACATTTGCTAGTAAGTAGTAAACGTGCATGTTTGAGGATATCTCCATAGAAAAGATAGGAAAGGTGGAGATTTACAGTTGATGGTTTGTGAATATGCATTTTGTGAATATGGCCCAAGGTCTTTAGAGTACCTTCAACCTAGGAATTTACAGAGGGAGACTAAGCCTTGCCATCCCGTTCCCGCCCCCCACCTCCCCTCTCAGGGATAATGCTTTATTGCCTGTATGCTTGTAAGTGGTGCAGTGCTTAGATCATAGAAGAAGATCCTTCCTAAAACTAAGATATCATTCTACACCTCTGAAAACCGCTACCCTACTTTTATGTACTGTCAGAAGGTTCATACGCCTGCAATGTATCCAAGCAATGTTGAGGGTCCTAGGTGTAACATCAAATAGGATCATGCCATCTGCATACATTAAAGGGCGCATCAACCAGGGCTCAAACTTCGGTTGAAAACTTGGTGAATTAGCAATCATTTTGGGAAGATGATACAGATATAGGGAGAAGAGGAGTGGGTTCAAAAAACAGAAGTGCTTTAGCTCATTTTGCGTGTGTAACTTCAGAGACAGTCCTACACCACACAAAAATAAGCAAGTCATCCCAGCTTGTTGAGTGCCATGAACAGTTTCAAAAGACCTGGCATGATTTTTAATAGTGCTAATTTTTTCAAAGTGTGTCTGTCAACTCTACTGAAATGATGCATATACAGATTATTCTCTTACCCCTACTTATCTTTCTAAGATAGTGTGCAGCAGCAATTTTGCCCAATGGAAAGCAGTAGGTTTTAAAGCCAGACATTTTACAAGGGATAATTGCAGATTCAAAAGTATAGGACTGAAGATTCTCAAGGATACTTTTAGCAAAGCTCTCACCCGTTAAGTCTAGCAGATATTTTTGACAAATTCTGGGGCTCATTTTATACAAATGAAGTATAATGATGCTTACTTATGATCTTATTATATAGCAGTTCTGGAATAAAAGGACTATGAACATGCCCTATAAATCAGGGTACTTTTTCGTCACTGCAGTAAGAATGAAAATAAAGTACTCTACCCCAGTTTTCAACATACAACAGTAACAGCTCTACTAAGCTCATGGTTAGCTTATGGTAAGTTTTACGGCATATAAATCCAATATTTATGAACTAGGTATTGCTGTGGATCCTTCAAGGCACTATGAGGAGCTATCAAATGACAAAAGAGCTGCTTCAAGCTGATCGTACCATAATAGGTCTGCTTGTGTCCTCTTTCTCCCCGCCTTATGTCTAGGTTGCCTTTTTCTCCATATGCCATTTAACATCACACGGCTTTAAAAAAAAAAAAGATGCTACCTACGTGTCAGCTTACTAATCACAGCAGAAAGACAATGATCTGCTTTGTTTCAAAGATAATGAGTGGGATTTTTCTGCCCCAAAGATAATGGTGTTTGCTGTATGATTATGCTGATAAAGTAATCCATACACGTTTCAAAGTTAGTGATTTTAACACTCTCAGAAATATATAGCAAAGCATTAGCATTTATATAGATAATTAATCTTTTTTAAAGACTGGTAAATCTGTGCACAAGATCGCCAAACCTTTTACATATAGGGTTGATCCTCAGCTCTTTTCTGTGGTAACTGGTAACATTTAAAACCACCGAACCCCATTCCGTCAACCTCCCAAGCATCATAACCCTTCGCTTATCTGTCATACTCCTCTGTGGGAACAACTCTGGTGAGATACTCCAAGCCTCCTCCACTTTGCCATTTCTATGAATTTCAAGCACACGAATTGATAATCTTGCATTAGTGCCGCCAACAACTAGAAACTGATCAATGTGTTCCTTCTCCATAGTCATGTCAGGAAAAATAAAAAACAATAGGATAGTAATGTACTATAAATCAGTCTTACATATTTGTTCTCTCAGTCATTATTTCCACCCAGAACAGCTACAGGTCGCATTTTCACAATTTGACTATCGCTCCAGCCAGGGCTGCAATACTTGTGTCTAATGCAGACTGACAGCAAGCTTCACAGTTCACAAAAACACTGCCTTTAAAAACAGTCAAATACCTGTTAGATGCCCACTCATAGTTTTGTCATGGCTATTGAACAGTTGGCGATACTTCAGTCTTGATGACTGCGGAACAGCCCAGTCTGCCAATGGAGGTGTGCTAGAAGAAAATGATGCAAAGGTATTTAGACACCAAGGTGTAGTCTGATTTTGCATTATGAATACTGAATAATATTAAATACCATACAACGCTGCTCAAATAAATATGCTTTTGTTCATCTAGCACTTTGACTACTTAGTTATTCGAGGAGAAAAAGTTTGCACAAAAATGAATATCTATTTACCGTAGTGTTAATTATGATCAAGAATCACGTGGATTACTTTGAACCAACGCTACAAGGCTTATCAATTACTCTCATGTGTTGAACCACAACACAGTTTGTATAAAAAAAACAAAGAGGTTACTTAAAAAGAGGCTACCAGAGTTAAAGTTTGCATGCATATTATTTCTAAACCATACAGTTTTCGCAGTTTTAACATTCAGCTCTGCTCCACTTCGAAAGCAACTGTGCCTAAAGACAGTGTGAATCGAAGTTTGAGTTTTAATCTTTTAGTCGATGGTCTGGATTGCCCTTGCTGAAATCCTGTTAAAGGTTCTTGAATTTGCTTATATATTGATGCTGCAATCATTGCAAGTTTGCTTGAGACTTGTAAAAGAGGAAGCAAGAGAAGTGACTATACTGTTGGTACAAACTTAATCTACATGCTTTAAAAAAAAAGCACAACATTAATTTCAAGCCCATACAAATGGTTGTGTTATGGGATGACAAACGATAGAGAAGTGGACTCTGCACGCCCATCAAGGCTCAAAACACACACACTTATTTGTTGGCCGTTTATAAAGAGATGTGTACACATGGACAGTAAACTATGGAAGGAGGGGACTGATTGACATGGAGATTGTTTTTCTGTCTGCTAATGTGGCTTACTGTAGGGAAAAGAAAAGTTTGTAACTGCCACAGACTCATGCACGCCATCTCTCTTTGGTTGACCCAATTACATGCTCCTGGTAGATTATTTTCACCACCACGTCAAACTAATGCAACGTAGTAGAGAAGATCCTCAGAACTGCAAAGTAGACAGCCACATAAACAGATAATGCAAAATCCCAGGTAGTTCAGGAAGGACATATTTAGAATGTAAGCCAAAGTGAATAGGAAACAGTTAAAAATTAAGGCAGTAGCGACTGTTTGACAGATTTGCATTTTGTTAAATAAAAAGGTCCACACAATATCATGCTGGTTATTGCAAAAAAAAAAAAAAAAAAGTGACGAGAAGACATCTAAACAATAAAGAAATGATTTTGGAAAACATGGAACTGACATTTAAAATGAGAATATGTCGATACCCAATAGAATGATAACTTTTTTTTTATAGACACCTTAAGCTTTTACAAACAAGCGAGTTCCAAAAAAACTATTTTTTTGTATAGCGTCTGGTTTTGACAAACTACTTTGCAGCGCTACTGAATCTACATAGATTAATAACCTTGTGAATTTCTGCCCGATGCGGTAGGAGCTGTGGGGTGAGCTGAGAAAGTGCGATGCCCCATTCTTCAGTCACTAGCAATGCTCTTAATGCAGCGTGAGCAAGCGCAGCCTCCCTAAACCATTATTTATTTGGCAGCATGCTCGCACAAGAGGTTTATGCCTAGAACGCGTCTACATCTTTCAAGAAAGCAAATAAACCGTGTTTTCCCGCTACCACAGTGTTGATCCCAAATCAAGTAGACAGAGAAGAACATGCAGAGATCCCATCAAAGCCCACACTGTTTACACCATGTGGGGAGACCTACCCTTGCAGGATACTTTACTCTTTTGGTGGTTGAGGGCACCACAATAATTAAAGAGCTAGCGGCGAAGTGGGTGGATCAAGCTCCATCTATGGCAGGGACACAGAAAGGGCACTGATAACTATGTTTTGAGATGCGATTTACAGTATTGCGGGGGCATATATATATATATATATATTTTTTTTTTAAAAGGTAGGTGTCCCCTGGGGGGGGGGGGGGGGGAAAGATAGATATAGATAGATATATAGATCTATCTATCTATATATATATATATATCTATATATCTATATATCTATATATCTATATATCTATCTATATATATATATAATCAATCACTTTTGTCAATATGTGTGTGGTTTCCCTGGGGGCTGCGATCGGCCCCCAGGAAAACCAGACCCACATATAAAAGTGATCTATCTATCTATCTATCTATCAGTGGCGGCCGGCAGCTTTGGGAGGAGGGCGGGCGGGGCACACACACAAACACACACACAGACTCATTCTTTCACACCCAGACATGCACGCACGCACGCTCACCCATTAACAACACTCATTCCATTCAAACATGCACGCACGCACCATTCATTTTACAAATTCACACACATTCATTCTTCCACACACACACGCACGCACATCCAGTAACAACACTCATTCCATTCAAACATGCACGCACGCACCAAACATTCATTTTACAAGATCAAACACATTCATTCTTTCACACACACGCACGCACATCCATGAACAACACTCATAACACTCAAACATGCACGCGCGCACCAAACATTCAATGTAAAACATAACACACACACACACACACACACACTTACCTTCAGCCTCCAGGTCCCGGGAGGGTTGGGACTGCTGCCTTCCCTCATTGGCTGACCTTAGGTCAGCCAATGAGGGAAGGCAGCAGTCCCAGCCTCGTCACAGAGTGGGATGGGGTCAGTGAGACTGCTGACCCCACCCCACTCTGTGACGAAGTGTCACTGATTGACACTCGCCCTGGGCACTTCAGGGCTTAAACCTGAAGCGCCCAGGGAGAGTGTCAATGGGTGACGCTTTCCACGTCACCCAGGGGAGGGCCTGCAGGCACCTTTGCTGGGCCGAGGAGGTCACGCCCATAAGGGTCGTGATCTCCTCAGCCCAGCAAAGTTCAGCTCAGGCAGCCAGGAGTCTGCGCAAATCGCGCATGTCTGCTCCTGGCTGCCTGACCTGAACATAAAGAGTGTGTCAGGCTGACCTTTGTTCAGCCTGACAGACACTCTTCATGGGGTGGGGGGGCGTGGCCCCTCCGCCCTAAAGGACGGGCCGCCACTGCTATCTATATATATTTGCCACCAGTTGTCTTGCAGTTGCAGCTTGCGTCTTCAAAGCAATGCCATACTTCAACTGACTCATTTCAACTGTAGCTTTTAGGCAGCAATAAAAAAGTCAAGTAAGTATTGTGATTATGTTTCTGCTACAAAAGGGTCAGACTTGTCTAGTGGCAGTTTTAGTGCCATAAAGAAGCGCAGAAGGTTTATATGCCTACTGCAAAGAGCAAATCTGTATTTTATGTAAATAGCTGAGTACATTAGTAAAGTCAGCCATTACCTGCGCTATAATACAAATGAAATGTATGTGCAGGGTGGAGGGCGGCTATGGAGAGATGAAGGGCACTTTTGCTGGGTGGTAAAGAGGGAATCCGAGGAGGAGGGAGTGGGAGCACCAATAATGATTGTTGGACTGGGCGCAGGAGGTGCTAAAGACTGTGATGAATGGTATGTGACAAGGTGTTTTTTGAGTGTCTTGAAAGAACCTGCTGATTGAGGGAAAAAGCGCAGGTAAGCTGGCATCTACTGTTGCACATATCTCACACACACCATCGATTTTGTGACTGTCTACATAGGCTAGTGTTTTAGAGCAACAGTTTAGCCAATAGCAGAGATGGCATCTTGATGGATGACTGCTGCCATCACTCGGGTTATAGAGGACAGCTCTGACATAGGATCAGAGACTGAGACATCAGATACAGACAGCATCTGAGGGATAGGACAATGGCGCAGACTCTGGGAGAGATTTTTTCAGTCGGAGGAGTCCCATTCGATAACTCCTCTTCTAGTAAATTATGAGGGAGGTGATGAGGACAGTCCTGCTGTCCCTTCGCAAGCAGTCTGTGCAACGGGGTAATAGTGGGTTAGCCCAACCCAGAGAGCAGGTGAATGCGGCGGCAAGCAGAGAGAGAGAGAGTGCTCTCTTGGGAGCTCCCCAATTTAGTTCAGCCCCAAATTCCACCGCCCAAATCGTATTGTGGAAACATCAAAATTATCTATCGCAAAACAAACTGGTTTTGTAAGGCAGGCACCTGTATTTTTGGTCCTGGCTTTGGCGGCCATATAGAGAAACACACTAAACCCAAACATTTCTGGAAACTAGACACTCTGGGGAGTCCACAGAGGTGTGACTTGTGTGGATTCCCCAAAGTTTTCTTACCCAGAATACCATGCAAAGCTGAAATGTTGAATAAAAACTATTTTTCTCGCATTTCTGTCACACAAACTACAGGAAAATGCTGGGATCCACAAAATTCCTACCACCCAGTGATTCCTCACCTGCCCTGATAAAAACACTACCCCACTTGAGTGCCTACACCTAGTGCCTGCGTCAGGAATGGATCACCCCAGGGTCAACAGCTGCCCCATGTAAGGACCAACATTGACCGTTGTGTGATGTATTCCTGTTGCGGGCACCAGGCCTACCCACACATGTGAGGTACCATTTTTATCGGGAGACTTGGGGGAACACTGGGTGGAAGGAAATTTGTGGCTCCTCTCAGATTCCAGAACTTTCTGTTACCGAAATGTGAGGAAAAAGTGTTTTCTTAGCCACATTTTGAGGTTTGCAAAGGATTCCTGGTAACAGAACCTGGTCAGAGCCCCACAAGTCACCCCATCTTGGATTCCCCTAGGTCTCTAGTTTTCAAAAATGCACAGGTTTGGTAGGTTTCCCTAGGTACCGGCTGGGCTAGAGGCCAAAATTTACAGGTAGGCACTCAGCAAAAAAAACACCTCTGTTTTCTGTCAAAAAATGGGATGTGTCCACGTTGTGTTTGGGGCATTTCCTGTCGCGGGCGCTAGGCCTACCCACACAAGTGAGGTATCAATTTTATCGGGAGACTTGGGGGAACGCTGGGTGGCAGGAAATTTGTCGCTCCTCTCGGATTCCAGAACTTTCTGTCACCAAAATGTGAGGAAAATGTGTTTTTTTTTTAGCCAAATTGAGGTTTGTAAAGGATTCTGGGTAACAGAACCTGGTCAGAGCCCCACAAGTCACCTCATCTTGGATTCCCCTAGGTCTCTAGTTTTCAAAAATGCCAAGGTTTGCTAGGTTTCCCTAGGTGCCGGCTGAGCTAGAGGCCAAAATCTACAGCTAGGCACTTTGCAAAAAACACGTCAGATTTCAATGTAAAAATGTGATGTGTCCATGTTGTATTTCCTGTCGCGAGCATTAGGCCTACCCACGCAAGTGAGGTACCATTTTTATCGGGAGACTTGGGGGGGAAACACAGAATAGCAAAACAAGTGTTATTGCCCCTTGTCTTTCTCTACATTTTTTCCTTCCAAATGTAGGAGAGTGTGTAAAAAAGACGTCTATTTGAGAAATGGCCTGTAATTCACATGCTAGTATGGGCACCCCGGAATTCAGAGATGTGCAAATAACCACTGCTTCTCAACACCTTATCTTATGCCCATTCTGGAAATACAAAGGTTTTCTTGATACCTATTTTTCACTCTTCATATTTCAGCAAATGAATTGCTGTATACCCGGTATAGAATGAAAACCCATTGCAAGGTGCACCTCATTTATTGGCTCTGGGTATCTAGGGATCTTGATGAACTAACAAGCCCTATATATCCTCGCAACCGGAAGAGTCCAGCACATGTAACGGTATATTGCTTTAAAAAAATCTGACATTGCAGGAAAAAGTTACAGAGTAAAACGTGGAGAAAAATGGCTGTTTTTTGCAGCTCACTTTCAATATTTTTTTATTTCAGCTGTTATTTTCTGTAGGAAAACCTTGTAGGATCTACACAAATGACCCCTTGCTGAATTCAGAATTTTGTCTACTTTGCAGAAATGTTTAGCTTTCCGGGATCCAGCATTGGTTTCACACCCATTCCTGTCACTAACTGGAAGGCGGCTGAAAGCACCAAAAATAGTAAAAATGGGGTATGTCCCAGTAAAATGCCAAAATTGTGTTGAAAAATGTGGTTTTCTGATTCAAGTCTGCCCGTTCCTGAAAGGTGGGAAGATGGTGATTTTAGCACCAGAAACCCTTTGTTGATGCCATTTTCAGGGAAATAACCACAAGCCTTCTTCAGCAGCCCTTTTTTCCAATTGTTTTTAAAAAAACGAAATTTTCACTGTATTTTGGCTAATTTCTTGGTCTCCTCCAGGGCAAACTACAAACTCTGGGTACCATTAGAATTCCTAGGATGTTGGAAAAAAAGGACGCAAATTTGGCGTGGCTAGCTTACGTGGACAAAAAGTTATGAAGGCCTAAGCGCAAACTACCCCAAATAGCCAAAAAAGGGCCCAGCAGCTAAGAGGTTAAATAAAGAGCGGTAAACATCTCCCTGTTGCCTTTCGCTTCAGTTTTGGGGGAGCGGAAAACAAGAGCTCCTCCCTGTTTCCTGCTGATATAACATGAAAACCAAATAAAAGATGATATTAAAAATATTAACTATAACCCTATCAGATCTTATATGATGTAATTGAAAGCAACTGTCCTGGAAGACAACATATCCTAGAACCCGATGTTGGCGTTTTGTGGAGGAAAGAACGGTGGAAGGCGGGTAAGGAGTGGGGATGACGCCGTTAGTGGTGTCACCGCAGGATGTGTTGTAAGACTTGGTGATTTCAACATCGGGCAGCAGTAAGAGACTGAATGATGCCAACCTGTTCCTCGGTCATCAATCTGAGACAATTAGTGCCCTACAAGCTTCATGTACACAAGACAGGATTCATTCTTCAGCAGATTTCACACCGCACGCGTTAGATCGTTTTTAAACAGTTGTGCAATTTCAAAAAAGTCAATGACAAAGCAATCTTTCTTTCATTTCCTAGTTTTCTTGTCATTTTAGTCTTTCATGCAACACGAAGCCACGACTGGCTTCAGCCACACTAAAAGAGTGTCAGAGAGATAAAGTTCCAGACTGCTGGCTCCAGGTGGCTGCTGCCTTCAACCGGCCCTCTTTTACTTCAGAAAAACAGCAACATCAGTGCTGCAAGAAATCACGCATGTCAGTGCCGGACTGAGACCAGCCTCTTGCTTAATCCTATTGCTGGGCAAAGCCTATAGAACAGCAAAGCAGTTTTAATCCAGGTCACTTGGTAGGGAGGTGCCTGACGTGCATTTCTTCTCTCTGTCTGGGGCATATTCGTTCCAGCGAACTCTGACTTTGGGTCCAAAACCTATAGAGGATGATACCGCTCCAACCATCCTTGGGCTCCCCATCTGGAATAGGAAGCGCTACACAACTAGAAGTGCAACTGAATCCAATGAGAAGAACCACAACCTCGAAGAGACCAGAAAAGTGAAATAACTACGGTTAGACCTGGCATCTTTGGTGGGGTTCCCCCCTAATGTTTTGTCTTCAGACCTCCTGTTTTTGATAATGTCATTTTTCATGGCTTCAAGACTCTGCACACATTATCACTGCTAACCAGTGTTAAACTGCATGTGCTAGCTGCTTATAACATGGTAAAATTGGCTTATCCCCACTTGGCATATTTAATTTACTTATAAGTGCCTTGTAAAGTGCATTGCAGTTTTAACCTGCCGGGCAACCTGGCAAAATAAACCTTTTGCCAGGCCCAAACATTCTTTTCTAAAACATACAAGTCACCCCTAAGGTAGGCCCTAGCCAGCCTCAAGAGCAGGGTGCGGTGTATTTCAAAAGTTGGACATGTACTTTTAAGCTTTGCATGTCCTGGTAGTGAAAAACTCTTAAATTCATTTCACTACTGCAAAGCCTATCTATCTTTTAGGATAGCACTGGAGTTGCCTTGTTACATTTTATAAATGTAATTTCCAAATGAGAAGAAATACTGGATTTATTTTTGGTGTCTCTGAAATTCTAATGTAAAATTATTTTGGTTAAGTTTGATTTGCAACTCTAAAAATTACACTTTTAGAAAGATGGTATTTTCTTGTCTTAGCCATTTGGTGCCAGCAGCCTGTCTCTAGTCGCATTACTGTCTGTAGTTGGTCGTTCCTCCTAGACGTCCACATGCAATAAAAGCTTACGAGTGACTGGATGAGCCATCACTGGCAGAATGGGAGGAAATAGCTGGGCACAGCCTCATATACTTGAATAGGCTGTGTCCTACCACCACATAAAGGATTGCATACCCGTGTAGTTAGTCTGGAGCCAGGGCCAGGAAAGCAGGGTATTGGTGCACTTCAAGGGCATGGCTCTAGATGCTTCTCCCCACTTCCAAAGCACAACTGTGTAAAAAAGAAGACCATCGGACACAACCACTTTAGTACACTTCAGGACCTCTTGATCCTCTGCCAAAAAGGACTTCTATGTTGCTACAAGTACTGCCACTCTGCTGGACTACTGCTCTGAAGGAACTGCTGCCCTGATTTGCGGACCTGCTGCCCTCTTGCCTGGGGAAGAAGAACCGGACCTTCAAGTTAATTTGAACCCAGGACCCTACAGTGACTCAAAGGGCTAGTCTACTGGCTTCCTGATCCAAGCCTCTGGGACACAAAAGGCTCCTTAACAGCTTCTGGGCCAGTCTTCATTGAGTTCCTGACCTCCAAGTGGGGCCTCTCACGTCCTGTACCCTTGGTGTGGTTCTTGAAATCAAGCTTTTGAACTCTGTGTCTAGGAACAGGCCCATTCACACCAGAGCCACGTCGCTCACCATGAAAATCAGAGTGTGTTTCCGTCAACCAGTCTCTTCACACAGTAACATCAACAGCCTCTACCGGTGACCGCCAGCGCAAAGCTTTAGCAGGCATGAACAATATAATTGTCCCTTGAGATCACAATGTGCTTGTGAAAAATAAATAGTATGTTTCAGAAAGTCTGAGCCTTGCTGATTTTTATATCAGGCACTTATTATTGCTACCAAAAACCCAGTCTTCCAGGTTCATGTTTTAGGGAAAAGGTGTCACTGGAACTATTCAGATAAGCTCAAAGGGCTGACCGCAATGGGTGAAAATGCCTCTACGACCATAACTATCGCTTACTACTGATAAGACATTCAGGAAAATTTTGAAAGAAAACAAGCATACATTTATTTACAATTCCAAATACCTAAAGCTAAGCAATTTGAGTGTTGTGTTACCGCCTGGTTAATTTCTATATAGCAATTGCATGAAGCTGATGAATTTCAGTACAGCAGGATCAAAGAGGATAAGGCGCTCAAGGTAACATTCATCTAGGAACAAAAAGCATTATGAAATTGACAATACTGTTGCTCTCGATAAGAAAGTGGGCCATTAGTTGCGAAGGTGAGTCCATCACAAGTAATAATTATGCAACATTTAATCTAATAGGAACCTAATACTCCATTGTAGCACTGGACTCTCTCCGGATAGCAAGGCAGAGCAGTCCAAGGCCTATTCAGGGGAGGTGGTGTGGGTTATAACTGTAGCCCGCAAGCATGCAAAATATCGACACCCAATAAACCACTGTCCAGTCAGTGCTTTTACTTCTAAAAAAGAAAATAACTTTATTAAGCATTCACTTCTCATTACCATGTGTTCATGTACAAATATACATATGAAGGCTTGCTACATATGATGGCAGGTGAAAATACCTATGGTGACACTCTTAACAGTTTACACCCTTATCAAGCCTTGAACATAACGACAGTCCCTGATATTTACTAAACGCCAAAAAAAGAAGGGGGAGGCACCAAAAGGCAGCTCTATTGGCATTGTCAGGGAGTCATCACCTTAATAAAAGCAGAATGATGTCAAACTAGATCAATAAGACATCATTAAAACTAACACGTATGGTAGCATCTCACAATGACAATCAGAGCAGTTAATGACGCACTGTTATCTTTGTGATTGTCAATACAGCAGTTTGAATAATTTCAAGGACCTTTATCAAAGCATGTAATGATGCACTGTTAACTTTATCAGTCAATAAAGCATTTTAATTTAAATACCATTGTGCACAAGTCTTTCTTTGACTTCTATCATGCTGAGGTGCCTGAGGATCCACTTAAGGGTGAAATTCCCTGCTCTACAACATGATCTTTTTCCTTTTCATTACATATTTTTGACTTGCCTATATCTATGGTGCTGTTAAACGGATCTTCACGGAATTTTGAAGAAAAAAAAAAGGGTGCAGTAATTCTTGCTGCGCATGGAATGTTTCAGGTGATCGGTCAAATGGGGGCCGATAAAAAGGGGTGGGAGGGGAGGGTGTCTAAAAAAAAATTTAATTTTCCATGTTAATTCCCATGTCAGTTTTGAACATGATTACATCCTGAACCGCTGGGTGGAATTACACCAAATTATGCACAACGCTAGATTTTGTTCTACAGATCGTGCTTTTTGTTATTTGGTATAAATCCTTTCAGAAGTTGTTGAAAAATTTAAGGAAATCCAAATGTGTATAGCTAGGGCTGGGGATCCTCCCCGACGACTTCGCGAAGTACAAGTTTGTGCAGAAAAATGCAGAGCTCTGATTGTTTGCCAACACTTCAACAAGGACACTTTGGGAGCCATCTGAGACTCTGCTTCAGCAGAGTCCCACAAATTTTTTTTTAAAAATAAAAATAAAAGGAGGCAGGGTAGGACTACCCTGACACCCAAGCCTTGCTGTTTGGATCCCAGAGAGACCCCGACAGGGCAAAAAAGCATTTTCTTATAAAGCACTTACTAACTAATCAGTAGAAAGTACTTCAGTACTTTTGTTGGATAAACGGTCAGGTGTGGTTCCTTTGTGGTCAAGTCACTCATGCAACTACTGACACACCCACACAGACTCAACTGTTTATTTATTGTTCCTTTTGTTGTCTTTTTGCCCCGCTTGGTGTATTTATAATTTCCCTTTATTTTCAGTTTCCTAGCACAAATGAACGCTGAGAAGTTCATAGGGACTTCATGGCCTGACAAGTGCAAGCGGGAGCCATATTGGGAGGGGCTCTTGCCTATAAATACAACCCCCCCTTAACCACGCATTTGCTATGCCTTGCAATCACCAGGAGCTGTAGCGGGTGAACTCTGTATCACACCTATACGGGTGAGTTTCCTGTGGCGATTTCTCGAGAGTGAAGAAGGAGCAGTAGAGAAGGTTCCTCTGCCCCACGGAGTACAAGTGCTCGCATCACTTTTCTTCATTTGTGGGGCAGACGGGTTCCTCTGGTTAGAGCACAGTTGTGCTGCAATAGCAACAATTATGAACACCAATAAAGTGTTAATTTTTGGAACAGTTAAGCATAAAATTGTACCCAGGAGCAAAAGCTTTGCAACAGATAATGAACTTAGGTTTTGGCACAATAGTGTGTTAACTTGTATACAACCCAAACAATAAAACTTGTATACAATCCAAACAATAAAGATATTGATTATCACACGAGGCTGGTCCTGTGATTTGCACATTTGAAAATAAACTGTAAACAAAATGTTGAGAAAAGGGAGTTATGCAAATGGAAAATAACAGAACTGCTCACCCCTATTGCTGAATCTCTCACTATGAATAAATAATTCAGTGTGGCTAGAGTTGTAGTATGGTAGGTAGAACAGCGTAGAACTACTGATTTATTTTATGTTTACTATGTAATAGGGTACTACTGATAAATAGTGATCTAACAAAAGTTTGCCTTTCCCTTTTTTTAAGCACACTAAAATCCTAGAGCTTACAATAACTCAGGTGACTACTCTTTCACCGCAACATATGAACAGATAAGAAAGATGAGAATCCTAGGGTACTGAGCTTTTGACAACCCTTATTCATTGTTCTTTCAGGTCTCCCTTCCAACAGTTCGTTCCCCAAACACCCTTTCCCTCACATGGCCACTCCAACAGTCTGTGCCGTTATGGTATTTGGACTTTTTGGTGCCCAGAGGTGGACCCTTGTATTTGTCAAGCAAGTCCTGAGGAATTTTATCGGCACTTTTGGCAGAATAGCGAGCCCACGAATATAGTTCCTCTTGGCTTGCTCAGTGTTAGAATGGCCACTCTAGGTGACATCACGAAAGCCTTAGTACAGCAGGAACTGATGGAAGCTAAGAGAACTAAGTCAGCACTAGTTACAACTCGGGGATGGGTCAAGAGGGATTGCAAATAGAAATCCTTTTGACATCCCTTAAGGTAAATACCAGAGTATAATGCACACGCACACTGCAGGCTACAGTCAGGAACAGTTCCTCCTATGAACATATCTGTCACCGTCCCACCTCAAATTCCCCTAGCCACCCCAGAAATATTTTCTGGGGATCCAGGGAAGGTACAGGCGTTTCTGACCCAAATTGAGCTACACTTTACCTGTAGGCCTGCATCTTTCCCTGATGCAGAATCATGGATTGCCTTCTTAATCTCTTATTTGGCCAGAGATGCAGCATCTTGGGCTGTTCCTTTAGTTAGAAGTAATGATTCTCTACTATATGACTGGAAAAGATTTGTTAAAGAATCAAGAAAGTCTTTGATAAAATACCTGCTACCCTGTCTGCAGGCAGGGAGTTACTATAGCGAAAGCAAGGCAATGAAGACTTGATCACATATTTACACAATGTAATCTTTAAACAGTCAAAACAGTTTGGCCATAAGAAAAGCGGTTGGCTGTTTATAATCAAGGGTCAAAAGATTACCTAAATATATATTCTGGCTCAGAATGATCCATAAACATCACATACTTGTGTGGAATTGATCAATCTCACTTTGATGCTTGACCATTGGCTAACATAACGAAAAGGTGATTGAAGGTGTGGAGAACACCCAACCAGATTTGACTGTCCAAGACTCTCAACCACAACCCCTAACCATGAGAACGCTGGTGAACCTAAGAAAATAGGGTCAGTCTGCCCAACCTTGACAAAAGAAGAAATGGAGCTCTGACGGAAAAGCAGGCAATGTCTGTACTCTGGTTAAAAATTTTTTTTTTTTTTTTTTAAAACAACGTAAGGAAGTGTCCAGTCAATCCCAAGAACAAGCCTCCTGGCCCACCTCTTTTTAAGACGAGAAGCTCCATCGTAGAAGCTCCAACGGACAACTTAAAGGCTTCAAAGAAAAAGATGGGAATCTTTTGAGCAAGTGGAGAATTCCTTCCCTAAGTGCAAGTGTATGTGGTCAAGTCTCACATGTCACAATAAGGATGGAGTTAAGACCGATACCCCGAGCTGAGTCACACTATCATAGTTCTACTAGACTCTGGAGCCACAGGCAATTTTGCCGATGCAACTGCAGCCAAAGCTTTAAAGTTACCCTGTGTAACCAGGTAGAAAACAGAAGTGGTGCAAACTGTAGATGGGCGTGTATTGACCTAGGGCCCAATTACGATGCAAACTGCTGAGATGAGCTTAGGATTTCAGTTAAACAACCAGTACCACTCTGAAAAAATTCAGTTCACCCTCATCAATTCCCCATAATATGGATTTATCTTAGGGTTACCCTGGTTGACTATGTGCAACCAATGTATAGATTGGGTCACCTCTTCTATTACTGATCTGTCTTCCTTTTGTACCGTCAATTGTCCGAGTCCAGAACTAACAGACGATTAACCAGTTGATCCTCACTGCAGCAGAAAAGGAAGTTCTGCTACCAATGCAGTATTTGCAATTCCATCAGGGGTTTAATGAACAACAGGCAGACAAATTACCACCACACTGTGCTTATGACTGTCAAAATGACCTAGTGCCGGAAGCAGTGATCCCAAGTTGTCGTATTTATGCTCTGTAAGAAACTGAGAATACCCATCTATGTGAATTGCTAGACAAATACTTATGCAAATGGGTTTGTAAGGCCTTCCAAATCAACTGCAGCATCCCCATTGTTCTTTGTGCCCAAGGCGAATGGAGAGCTCCGCGCTTGTATGGACTATTGCGCACTGAATAAGGTGACAGTCAAAAACAAATATCCACTCCCCTTTATTCCTGTGCTTTTATATCAGGTCAAGTCAGCTGTAATCTACACCAAACTAGACCTCAGGGGAGCCTACCATTTAGTACGGATGTGCCACGGGGACAAACCAAAGACCATTTCAAAATTCGGTACAGACTTTTCAAATACACAGTGATGACGTTCGGCCTTTGAAACACACCAGCAGCCTTTCAGGTCTTCTTAAATGATGTCCTCAGACTATCTTGACTGATTTGTCAGTGTATATTGACAATATTTTAATCTAGTCAAACACAGAACAAGAGCATGTGGAACACGTTATGACCATTCTTACAAATGCACAAGCTTTATTGTACACTAAGCAAGTCTGATTTTCATGTCACTCAAGTGGAGTTTTTGGGCGTGAGCCTGTCTCACAAAAGTTTACAAATGGCAGAAAGAATAGTCCAAGCTGTCCTTCACTGGCCCATTCCACAAAACGTCTGAGATGTTTAAAGTTTCCTTGGCTTTGCCAATTTTTACAGAAGATTTATAGACCACTGTTCGCAAGTAGTAGCTTCAATCACTCGATTGTTGAGAAAAAAAAAAACAGAGTTTGACTGGTCCCCTGTGGCTCAAGAGCGTTCCTACAATTGAAAAAGGCCTTTACCTCGGTACCTATCCTGGTTCACCTAGACCTGCTGTTAGCATTCATCATCGAGGCAGATGCCTCAGAAGTGGCGGTAGGTGCAATAGTATCACAGAGGCACGCCACTACAGAACAACTACATCCAGTGGCGTATATGTCAGAAAAAAATGATCCCAGTTGAAAAGAACTATATCATAGCCAAAAAAGAGCTGTTGGCTAGCCAGAAGGCATTCAAAGAATGGCAACATGACTTACTTGGAGCTAAATAAACTGTAACATTCACTGACCCATCGGGATCTCCAGTTTATGAAAACCACCAAAGTACTCATCCCTCGCAAGCTGAGATGGATGCTTTTCTTTGCAGAATTTGATTTTGTGGTTAAGTTTAGACCAGGTACAGAAAATCGCAAAACGAATACCTTGACTGAGCAGAAATCTGCTGTGTTGCCTACACATGAAACTTACAAGTATTGAACGTGCTTTCCACTGAAGATAGCCTAGACCACGTAAAAGAAAATTTCAAAATACTAGAATGGCAACCCTTGATACAATATGTCCCAGGAAGGAGAATTGTCAAAAGCATACCAATCCAGGACTCAAAATTGTACATCCCAAGTCAAAAGCTACAAAACACAGTATTCCAATGGAATCAGGAACATCCTTGTGTAGAACAACCCAGGGTGCAACAAACAAGAATAGCCATTCAGAGAAACTTTTGGTGGCACACATTAAATCAAGACATCGCAACATGGACAAAAGAATGCAAAACATGCGCATGGACCAAAAGTGATCATGGCAAAACTAGAGGTCTTTTGCTTCTGCTGTTCACACCCACAATTCCTTGGGAACACCTGTCCTTCTACTTCATTACTGATCAGCCCTATGATCAAGGGTACACTACTATCTTAGTTGTGGTGGATTGTCTTACAAAGTTGAGACACTTTATATCTTGTAAAAAAAACTCCCTACTGCAGCCCAACTAGCTCAACTCCTGTTGCACGAGGTTGTACAACTGCATGGGATCTCGAGAAAAATTATCTCTGACAGAGACATCCAATTTATAGCCACGTTTTGGAAACGTTTGTGTAAGTCCTTACAAATCACTCCAGCAATATCGACAAGTTACCACCACAAATCAGACAAGCAAACCGAATGGGTACATCAAGATTTGAAGCAATACCTTAGGTGTTATGTAACCTTGGCTAGGTGTTTTGTTACCTTGGCTGTTGACGTGTGGTCTAACATGCTATGGTCAGCAGGTATTGCCTACGATGCAGTACATCATTCATCCATTCACACCTCTCAGTGTTATGGCACATAGGGCTTTCATTCAACATATCTCCCAATCCACTGCCCAAGGGACAACAACACTGTGCCAATTTCCACACAGTCACAAAAAAGTGGTAGTTCAGAAAACTGTAATTATCCAACCTGTGCCGTCACATCAATTGGTCCCAAACTCCTAATACAATCATGCACCCATTTCAGCCACTATGGTTCATCCATCTTCGTCCGTAGACTCTCCTGAGGACTGGGTGTGGCAGCTCTTCAGTTCTCTCTGTGTCAGCTAATAAAGCCTTTCCCCAGTTGGCCCATTCTGCTAGCCAATGGGCGGAATGTTGAATCTGGGAAACAAGGTAATACCACTCTATTTGTGGAACCACCAGCCCCCTCCCCCTCAAGTGTTGATAAGTCAAGTGTTCCTGAGCCACCTTGCATCTCCCACACTTCCAGAGCAGTGTCGTGAGGAGTGAGTGCAATCGCCTGAACACTGCCCTTGGTAAAGTATCAAAAGCATGATGCAAAGTGTAAAGACATTGGGGGAGGAACACCACTTTCGCAACAGTCACTCGTCCTATTAAGGGGAGTGGAAGTGTGTTACGGAACTGCACAGATGCTCTGTCATTGCGTCTACGTTATATTGTGTTCGCTGCTGGTGGGAGGATGCTATAACAACTCCCAGATACCGGAACCTATCAGTCTCACACTGTAACAGGAGAGGAGACAACATCCAGAGGTCCACTGTTGCCAACCTTCCCAACGGGAACACCAATGACTATCTAGTTAATTTGTATACCTGTGGCGTCTCCAGGAGTATTCAAGTATTGGAGTAAAGTAGGCAAGTACTCCTGAGGAGATCTGAGTTAGAAGAGAGTATTGTCCTTGTATAGGGACACCAAATGGTTTGTATCTCCTACCTCTATCCCCCATCCCTCCATCCGCTGTCTAAGCTGTACTGCATGAGGCTCCATTGCCAATGCAAAAAGCAAGGGGGACAATGTGCAGCCCTGTTCTGTCCCCCTGCCTACTGGGAATGGCTCAGAGCACAGTTGGCCGCGTTTGACCCTGATTGTAGTTTCAGTATACAGGAGCTGTACCCAGGGTGTAAATCTAGGCCCAAATCTTATCACCTCAAAGACAGTCTGAAGATACTGAATCAACTGTGTCAAAGGTTTTTGTTCTATAAACGGACACCACCACTAAATCATCCTGTGACTCTGCCGTCTTGTGGATCACAGGCATGAGCTGCCACAAATTCATAGTGGTATTCTGCCAGGTATAAACCCACATTGGCCCGTGAGGATCAATATAGCCTCACAGGTCGAAGATAAAGTACCAGCAGCTTACAAAGAAACTTAGCATCGGTATTTATCATTGAAAGCGGCCTATACAATGATGGGCTGGAGGAATCAGCTCCCTGCTTTAGTACTATAGTTACATATCCCTCTCTCATGGAAGGGGGGAGGACTCCAAAACAACACTGTTTTTAGAAATAAAACAGCTTTCCATCCCAAGTTTATTGGCCCTTACCAAATCAGACAAATCAACCCCATTGCCTTCGAACTGCAACTACCAGCATAACTCACCGTGTTTCACACTTCTTTATTGAAGCCAACAGCCAAGCCTCCCCATTGCTGATACATGGCCAAAAAGAATATGAGGTCTGTTGAATTCTGGACGATAGTAGACATTGAGCTAACCTGTGGTACCTCATTTTTGGAAGGCATACAGCCCTGGGAATGATTCTTGGGAGCCAGATGAGAAGGTACATGCCCCTCTCGCCTGGTGACACGATTCCATGCTCTGCATCCCTATAAGCCTGCTCAAAGGGCCGCTTAAGGGGGGGAGGGGAGTACTGTAATGGCTGTGGCTGGTGGCCCTTGGCATCTGGACACTTTGGCAACAAGGTGTGGTAGGCGTGATCCCTTGTGGGAGAATCCATGAGAACTATGTCAGGAAGCTTTGGCTCCATTGTTAGTCCCCTTCCTGTCACAATGTTCAGCACTGATCTCCTAAATTGTTTAATGATTGTTCCTTTTGTTGTCTTTATGTCCCACTTGGTATATTTATAATTTATCTTTATTTTCAGTTTCCTAGCGCAAATGAACGCTGAGAAGTTCATAGGGACTACATGTACCAACAAGCTCAAGCAGCAGTTATATTGGGAGGGGCTCTTGACTATAAATACAGACCCTCCCTTAACCATGCACTTGCTATTCTCTGCAAACACGAGGAGCGGTAGCGGAGAACTCTGTGTATTGCACCTTTCCTGTGGCAATTTGAGAGAGGGAAAGCGGAGCAGGAGAGAAGGTTCTTCTGCCCCGCAGAGTACAGGTGGTCACGTCACAATTCTTCATTTGGAGGGTGGACTGGCTTCTCTGGTAAGAGTGCAGTTGTGCTGCAATAGCAACGATTGTGAACACCAAGAAAGTGTTACATTTTGGAACAGTTATTCATGACATGTCCCCATACGCAAAATATTTGCAACGAAAAGTGAACTTTGAGTTTGGAACAATAGTGTGTTAACTTGTGTACAATCCGAGCAGTAAAGACATTGGTTATCACGTGAGGCTGAACCCGCCATTTGCACATTAGAAAAGAAACTGTAAACAAACTGTTTGGAAAAGGGAGTTATTCGACTGGCAAATAACAAGAACTGCTCCCCTCTACTGCTGAATCTCTCACTCTGAGTAATTAATTCAGTGCAGCTGGGGTTGTAGTATGGTCGGTAGAACAGAGCTGAACTGATCCATTCTATGTTTACTGTTTAATAGGGCAGTACTGATAGTCAGTGATCTAACAAGAGTTTGTCTTTCCCTTTGTCTAAGAACACACAATGTACTGTCATCCTAGAGCTTACAACAACATATTAACAAATAAGATAGATGAGAATCCTGGGGTATTGAGCTTTTCACAAAACGTGTTCTTTGTTCTGTCAGTTCTCCTTCTCTGCAGCTCCTTAGTCAAACACCTTTTCCCTCACCTAGCCACTCCAACAGTCTGCGCCGTTACGGCATTCAGACTTGGTGATGCCTGGGGGTGGACTCTTATATTCGTCAATCAAGTTCAGATAAATTTCATCGCCACCGCTGACAAGGGGGCAGCACCACTTGCTCTAAATAAGCAAATCCTAGTCCTTGGTTGCCAAATTAAGTAAAAAGTCCCTGAATCAATTCTTGCAATGGGGTCAGGTGTCATCTCTCTTCTAACTGGGCATTCCTCCATCGTTGCTTCCCTCAGGTCCAGACTGTTCCTAAAAATCACCTCTTTGTGCAGGGGATTTAGGTGGGGTGAAACATTCTAGAAGGAAGGCACCGCCATCTAATCCTAGGATGGCATCTCACTCAACTCCTGCCCAAACCGTCCTTGTTGGGACATTCCAACATGGCGAGTTGAAATAGTCTGTTGAAAGACCTCTCAGAGTCTGTAACTACACCCATATTACAACGGCTGCCTGGCCACTCACCTCTAAAACTTCAAAGTTGAATCCCTCCTGTGTTTGGCTCCAAAGGCCCAGCTGTCATCCTTTTATTTCTGTGGGAGTGGGCGTTCCAGGCCAGGTGCAGTGTGAAAGGTAATTAGAACATGGAGATTCCGTCCCAGCACTCTTATCCTAGAAGTAGGCCTAATTAGTGGATAAAGGCACAAAAGCTCTTCAGATGTCTGGCAGAGTAATTAACCTGACCCAGCACTGGGAACAAAGACCTAGAGTCTCATTAGAAGTGGAGATGAGAAAAATGATAAAACTTGAATTGCCACAAGGAGAGTGGAAATGAATGCCAAACCTGTATTCGGGATTGTAATTTACCATGACGTTGGTAAATAAACTGAATCTTTGCTTTACTATGGCAAACCCGTGGTTTGTTCCATTTTCATCCATAGTTGATGATAGAACATAATACACACACTTTTCAGTGAAAACTACAGATGTACTGACTCACAAAATTAATGATCGCTCACCATATAAGATTTGTAACACTTTAGCAGCAATCCATGAAGGGTCCCTTCTGCAACAAGTAACCTGTGCACAGATTCCGGGATGATCTTGGCAGTATTCTTGTATGCTTATCCTGCATATGTGCACACAAGGGTGCATGTGTGTTCACATGCAAACAGCCCAGAGTCCCTTACCCCAGCTGCTCAGCCGCAGGCCTAATCTTAAAAGGAGGAGAATGTAGGCTAGCACTCTCAATCCAGTACAACAGTCCTTACTATAAGTTAGTGAGATTCTGGTAATGGGACTCAAGGTAGAAACCTATAACCAGACAAATATGAACAGTGAAAAATCCAGGGGGATTAAATGGGCGGACTGCTTTTCTCACACTGTCTCTATACTGGATTGCAGCCGGTATCCTTGGTGGTAGCCTTGTGGCAGGTTATTGGTCTTGAATCGCTCAAATGGCTGGGTACGGATTGCCATTTCGATTTTACCCAGACATGAGAGGTGACTTATTGAGTGGTAGCTAGCAAGGATATCCGATTGTCTTGGTCTCCATCTGCAGTGGGAAGACATGTCCGACAATGACAGTGTCCACAAAGATGCCTTGATTGAGTGTGGAGCTGATTAAGTTCTGTAGTGTCACAAGTGTGTAAGTACTGATGACAGACTGATGTTGCTTTTGTGTGGCGTGGCCTGGAAGGAATTTTACATTTTGAGAGCTTATTGACTATCCCAGTCTTAAAGTGCGTTGTATGCGGTTTGATCAGGATGGCAGTTGGTGAGTTGTCACTGTTCACTGTTTTTTTCAATGTATTGCTGGAAGCAGCTAGCAATCATATTTGAATGTGAAGCACTCTATGGTGAACTGGGGTGAGGATATGCATTGTTGGGTGGCTTTGAAGAGTGGCAGGTGGTCCTGGCTTCAGTGAGAAGTTTCCCCATAGAGAATGTGGCTTTGAGTCATGTTAAGTGTTTTCAAGGCCTCAAAATATTCCTGAAGCAACTATCTCCGCTTCGTTCTCTTGCCTTAAGCAAGGCATGCCTGTTGTTCCTGGGAGGCTTTGGGAGTAGCAGGGGTTAGTTGTTTGTATTCAGATGGGCAGTTCTTCGTGCACTGGTGCTAAACAGCAGCTAGGGCATGTGGTTTACAGTGTCACCAACAACAGAAAAGGTGCTACATATGGCAGTGAAGAGTATTGAAGTAGACAAATTCCTGTTTGGAGAGCATCCTATGCCCTCAGTAAAGTAATCTGGTATGCAGAAAAACAAACTAGGTGATTCTTAATGTGAACTTGGTTACCCATGAACTGTTTGGTATTGGGACAATGCTGCACATAACACATGCTTGCTACACATAAGGGTGGTTGCATGAAGCATTAAGGGATGCTTCACAGTAATTTTAGCTATTTTGCAGTTACTTTCATAGCTCTAATGCCATATACCCGTTTATAAAGCAATGTGTGCAAAAGAAGTTTGGATGATGTCATCAGTGAGATCATCAATGATGTCATTAGTGGTCATCAGTAATGTCATAAATGATGTCATAGAACATGTCACGAGTGATGTAATATGTGGGGTCATAACCAGTGCATGGTAGGGGTGAACGTTCTAATTAGCTCAGCTAACTAACTGGTGAATTTCTGTGTTTTTGTCCTTCAAATCCTTAATGATATGACTGACATATTCACCTATGTTATTTTACCTTTTTTTAAAAAAAAGATTTTTCAGACCTAACTACAACTTTACATCAGCCTTTGTTTTGTCACTAAATTGCAAGGGTCTTTGACATAAAGTAATATTATATCACCATAAGAAAAACTAACCCCCCCCCCACAGCACACTGCCTTCAGCAATGAACAGCAGGGGGTTGGCAACAGCGCCTGGCCTGTGGCCAACAGACACGCAGACAGCCAAGCCCATGCTG
Source organism: Pleurodeles waltl (assembly GCF_031143425.1). NCBI lineage: Eukaryota > Metazoa > Chordata > Amphibia > Caudata > Salamandridae > Pleurodeles > Pleurodeles waltl. The sequence continues at coordinate 1,404,369,004 of NC_090447.1, read as the reverse complement.
CACACAGTCCTTGGCTGTGCACAGCAGGCTGTTTGCGACAGGTCTTGGCCTGCCGCCAGGCCCTGTGGCCATACCCCTGGCAGTCTGCTAATCACACAATGTGCACAGCCCTTTGCGGAGCAGTGTAGGGTTGGCCTTCAGAGCCTGGGGACCCGATCCAGTAGAGCAAAACATATATAGCAATGTAGACCACATCCAGGGGCCATATCCAATAAAAAAGGGGGGTGTGACTTTGCGGTCTCCCTTCTCAAGCATTACATGTCCTGCAACATCACTAATAACATCACTGCATCATTTGAAACTAAATCATCGATGACAATACTGTGGCACATGTTATAGAGTCTTTAGGGCCCAAGTGACAGTTACTTGAGATAACTATAACTAGTGAATGTCAGTCGTTTTGTTAGTTTAAAAAGGTATATTTTAACTGACATTTTCAGATAACAAAAATGTTCCTTTAACCTTTGTTTTTTTTCAACGAATATAAATATTTATGACATGGCAGTGAAAACAAACATGGTCCAATAACAGCATTTATAGCATTAACCTTTAAACTTTTTAATGCCCCTCCCACCCAATAAAACAAAAAATCACCCGGGCCCCCTCCCGAATTTTTCACCATTATTCTATTGAACTGGCAATGTTTAAATATGTCCACGCTTATCTAAGCATTGCAGTTAAATTCTGTTTCTGTTTTAAATGTGCACTCAAATACATGATGCCACACATACTATTCTGGTCAGGCAAGCCTTACTAAAGGGTAAAGGTATCTACATTGTGACTATTACAAGTGGGGGTTTGGAAGAGTATTTGGAGTCATTTCCCTTTTGACACATATTTCCAGCTTGGGTATAAATGAACAAAACATGTTAGTGATGGCCCATTACAGAGCAGTTCACTGTTACTAATTGTTATTCACCCTAAAACAGAGTCCTGACATTAGCATGATGCTTCTTTTGGACAGAGCCTGGCGCCCCACCTGGGATCACTAGAGGCCCACGCCCAGTTTGAAGATTCCCGATTTAGAGCAACTATACTAATAAATGCAAATCCACACATTTAGCGCTGCAAAGGTAAAATTCAAGTTTTTTACTACAGTAGCGCAGAAATGGCATGATAAAGACTTTTTATAGCATTGAAGATTGCATATAACAATTCCTTCACAGCAAAACCATCTCCTAATAGTCCCAAGGACTCTCGTGTTTTTCCCGCAATTATTTATTAGGTAGAATCTGAGATTACAGAATACCACGTAGGAAGAAATAAACATTGGCGGAGACCTATGAGAAAGCAACAGCAACATTTGACAGTCCTGATACAAGTTAAACAGAGATGACACTCGACTCGTAGTATATTGAGGGAGCAGGTATCCCCACCACGGTAGGGGAGCCAGGTGAGTCGTTACCACTAAAGGAAGGGCCAGTTGTGTTTGTAAAAGGGTGTGTCACACCGGTGGACTTCGTAGAGGTCGAGAGATACTGGATCGCATTGAAAGTCCGAGCAGGTTGTCACGGTTGGTAAGGGTGAGATGTGACATGGGGTGGGGAGCACTATCAGGATGGGAAGGGGGCTCCATCATTCGGTATCGCCAGAACAGTGTGAGCGTGAGCGAGGTCAGATGGGCAGTGAGGCAGGGGAACACGAAGTCCGTTATGTAAGGTTACTGGTGTGTTTCAAAAGAATAGTATCTGTGTAATAAAGTTTGACACAATGGAATACAGTACGATATGGAATCTCACTGCGGTAGGTGTGGAGCCCTTATATGATGGGGTAGCACTGATGGTATAGAGGAGGTGAAATGGGATCACGATATCAGATGCAGGGTGGAGAGCAGAGTGAGGGGCGGGGGGGACGAGAGTTGAGATGTGGTAGGTATAAGGGTTAAGGGGGGGCGCGAGGTAATAGGTAGGGGTTATGAGGCTCATGGTGAGATAGGGGTAGCAACTGTTAGGGAGGGGGCGTGAGTGTGACATGGGATTGGGGGCAGAGGTGTGACTAGGGGGTGGTGGAGGGACAGGCAATGGTGTGGAGATTGGCGACTCATTGTGGGTCTATGTTGTTCTGGAGAAAAGGTGCGCCCAAGTTTGGTCTTCAATGTCATTTTACCATACTACACAAATTTAACACGCCGCATCCTGGATTTCGTGAAATATAATTTGTTGAAAAAGTACACACGAAAGAAGAACACGGGATAAACCAAATGTACAGAAGAACGAGTTACTTACCTTCGGTAACGACTTTTCTGGTGGATACATTAGCTACCTTTGGATTCCTCACCTCATGAATACTCCCATGGCGCCAGCATTCGACGGAAATCTTCTTACTAGTCTCTGCACGTCGACGAGGACGTCACTGTCTCGCACGCGACGCCGTCTGACGTCATACAGGCAATAAGAGGTCCTCGACGACGTGCAGACGTCAGTACCAATCATTTTTTACGTGCATGAGAACAACCAGGCAATGCAATGAAAGAGCAAGGCAACATCCATTATATTGTAAAAATACACCACATTGTATGAATAACTGTAAATCTTTTTATGTACATATATATATATATATATAAAACTCTCTCTTTTAAAATATATACACACACCAAGTATATACATAAAGATATATACACATATACATATATATATATATAAATATATTATATATACATCTATTGCACCCTCAAAGACCAAGAGGAGCGCACTCAAGGATTACTTGGCAAGACCATAAAGGCAACGGGGAGGCGGGTGGGACCGTGAGGAATCCACAGGTAGCTAATGTATCCACCAGAAAAGTCGTTACCGAAGGTAAGTAACTCGTTCTTCTGATGGATACAACTACCTGTGGATTCCTCACCTCATGAATAGAGTCCCAAAGCAGTACCACGCCCGGCGGTGGGTGCCTAAATGGTCAAACCAAGAAATCCTGCAGCACTGACCGTGCAAAATGGCCGTCCCTTCTAACCTCAGAATCTAAACAGTAATGTTTTGCAAAAGTGTGAAGGGACGACCAAGTTGCGGCCTTGCAGATGTCGACCACAGGAACACCTCTGGCTAAGGCCGAAGTGGCCGACTTAGCTCTGGTGGAATGAGCTCTAATGCCCTCAGGAGGATCCTTCTTTGCCAAAGAGTAACATATTTTAATGCAAAGAACAACCCACCTGGATAGTGTTCTCTTGTGGACTGCCTTTCCTCTCCTCTTGCCCACGTATCCAATAAACAGCTGATCCTCCAGCCTGAAATCCCTTGTTCTATCGATAAAGAAGCTCAACGCTCTCTTTGGGTCCAGACGGTGCAGTCTTTCTTCCTCTTTGGAAGGATGAGGCGGAGGATAGAACGTGGACAAAGTAATTGCCTGAGCCAAATGGAAGGGTGAAACAACCTTCGGGAGGAAAGCAGCCTTGGTCCTCAACACCACCTTATCCCCATAAAAAGTTGTATAAGGGGGTTTTACTGATAAGGTCTGCAACTCACTCACTCTCCTTGCTGATGTTATAGCTATCAGGAAGACTGTTTTTAAAACCAAATACCTCAAGGGGCAAGAATGCATAGGTTCAAAAGGGGACCCCATAAGGAAAGTCAGGACTAAGGACAAATCCCATTGCGGCATAACGAATGGCTTTGGAGGATATTGATTTAGAAGACCTTTCAAGAATCTGATAACAATAGGGGATTTAAATAAAGATGGTTGGTCTGGAAGACATATGAAGGCTGACAAGGCCGATAAATAACCTTTAATGGTAGCCACTGCACAACCTTTTTGCGCCAGAGATAGAGCAAAAGACAAAACGTCCGATAGATGAGCATGTAAGGGATCAATCTGCCTCTCTCCACACCACGCAACAAATTTAGACCACCTATTAGCGTAGATAGATTTAGTGGAGTGTCGCCTGGCCGCTAATATAACATCCACTACCTCAGGCGGGAGAGAGAAGGAACTCAGGTTGCCCCGTTCAATCTCCAGGCATGTAGGTGCAGACTCTGGAGGTTGGGGTGTAGAACCTGCCCCTGCGACTGTGAGAGGAGGTCTGCCCTGAAAGGGAGACGGAGCGGCGGGCACGTTGAGAGTTGGAGAAGGTCGGAGTACCACACCCTCCTTGGCCAATCCGGAGCTATTAAGATTACTAGAGCCCGGTCTTGGCGAATCTTCCTCAATACTCGAGGAATCAAGGGTATGGGAGGAAACGCGTAAAGCAACTGGCCGCACCAGGTCATTTGAAACGCGTCCCCCAACGCTTCCTGCATCGGATACTGAAGGCTGCAGAACAACGGACAATGCGCGTTCTCTCGAGTGGCGAACAGATCTACCCGAGGAAACCCCCACTTCTGGAAGATTAAACGGACTTGATCTGGATGGAGACGCCACTCGTGGTCTGCCGAGAAGTGGCGACTGAGACTGTCCGCACGCACGTTCAAAACTCCGGCCAGATGGTTTGCTATCAAGCAAATCCGATGGTCCTTTGCCCAGGACCATAGTCGAAGAGCTTCTCTGCAGAGAAGGTACGACCCCACTCCTCCCTGCTTGTTTATGTACCACATCGTGGTAGTATTGTCCGTTAGGACCTGTACCGACTGACCACGAAGGGAAGGGAGGAAGGCCTTGAGAGCCAGACGAACAGCCCGTAACTCTAACAGATTGATGTGAAAAATCTGTTCCTCTGGAGACCAAAGACCTTTGATCTCCAGATCCCCCAGATGAGCTCCCCACCCTAGAGTGGAAGCATCCGTTATGACTGTGGCCACTGGTGGCGACTGCTGGAACGGCTTTCCTTGTGAAAGATTGTTGCTTGCAATCCACCACTTCAAATCCACAGCAGCATCTCTGGAGATCTTGACAGTACCCTCTAGATCCCCTCTGTGTTGAGACCACTGCCTTCGGAGGCACCACTGAAGAGCCCTCATGTGCCAGCGAGCATGCGTGACCAACAGAATGCAGGAGGCAAAAAGACCGAGCAGACGAAGGACCTTGAGGACTGGAACTACCGCTCCATTTCGAAACATTGGAACCAAATCCTGAATATCTTGAATCCGCTGAGGCGGAGGAAAGGCCCGACCCAATGTTGTATCCAGTACTGCCCCTATGAACAGGAGGCGCTGAGAGGGCTCTAGGTGAGATTTGGGCTCGTTCACCGAAAAGCCCAGGTCGAACAACAACTGGGTTGTTGACTGCAGATGACGCAACACAAGCTCCGGGGACTTGGCTTTGATTAACCAATCGTCCAAGTAAGGGAATACTGCTATCCGCTTCCTTCTGAGCTCTGCCGCAACCACCGACATCACCTTCGTGAAGACTCGAGGTGCTGAAGTAAGACCAAACGGAAGGACCGCAAACTAGTAGTGTTGCGATCCCACCACAAACCGGAGATACTTCCTGTGTGACTTGAGTATCGGGATATGAAAGTAAGCATCCTGCAAGTCGACAGACACCATCCAGTCTTCCATGTTCAACGCCAAAAGCACCTGTGCTAGGGTCAGCATCTTGAACTTTTCCTGCTTGAGGAACCAATTCAAGATCCTCAGGTCCAGAATTGGTCTCAAACGACCATCCTTCTTGGGAATCAGGAAATAGCTTGAGTAAACTCCTTGACCCCTTTCCTGCTCCGGGACCAACTCCACCGCGCCCTTTAAAAGGAGGACTTCTACCTCCTGTTCTAGCAACAGGAGGTGTTCTTGTGAACAATACGAAGGGCGGGGCGGGATGAGGGGCGGAAACTCCCGAAAGGGAAGGGTGTAGCCTTTTCCCACAACACTGAGAACCCAAGTGTCCGACGTAACAGTCTCCCATTTGGTGAGAAAATGCTGTAATCTTCCCCCTACAGGAGAGGAGTGAGTGGGAAATGGTGGAAGCCTAAGGCTGCTTCCCCTGCTGCACCCCGCCAGAGGATGAGGAAGAGGCAGAGTGCTGCTGAGAAGCTCCCCTGGTGCGGACCCTACCCCTCCCCCTAAAAGATCTATAGGGATGGGAAGAGGCAGGTTGCTGATATCTTCCCCGAAAGGAAGAGGAGGAAGAGCCACGCCCAAATCCACAAAACCTCCTGAAGAATCTGGAAGAGGCCGTGGAAGAAGGAGCTTGGAGTCCCAACGACTTAGCCGTGGCCCTGCTCTCCTTAAACCGTTCCAAGGCCGAATCAGCCTTAGCCCCAAACAGTTTGTCCCCATCAAACGGGAGATCCAACAATGTGGACTGTACATCTGCCGAAAAGCCCGAGTTACGGAGCCAGGCCTGTCTCCTTTCCACCACAGTTGTGCCCATTGCTCTGGCTACCGAGTCGGTGGTATCCAGTCCCGTCTGGATAATTTGGGTCGCAGCAGCCTGGGCATCAGAGACAAGATCCAAAAGACCCTGGGGAAGCTCTGTAAACGAAGAGGAGATGTCATCCATCAGAGCATGAATATACCTCCCCAGGATACAGGTTGCATTGGTGGCTTTTAAAGCCAGACTGCAGGACGAAAAAACCTTCTTCGACTGCGCCTCCAGCTTTTTTGAATCTCTGTCCCCCGGCACCGTCGGAAAAGAACCAGGCGCTGACTTGGACGAACAGGAGGCCTGCACAACCAAGCTCTCCGGCGTAGGGTGCCTAGATAGGAAACCAGGATCAGTTGGAGCCGTCCGATACCTCCTGGCCACGGCTCTGAACTGCTGGGGAAGATGCCGGCTTCTTCCACACCTCTAAAACCGGATCCAGCAGAGCGTCATTAAAAGGTAATAGAGGCTCCGCCGCGGCTGAGGCCGGATGCAACACCTCTGTCAAAAGGTTTTGTTTCGCCTCCACCACTGGCAAAGGCAGGTCCAAAAAACTAGCTGCCTTCCGTACCACTGTATGAAAGGAAGCAGCTTCCTCGGTATATTCCCCCGGGGACGAAAGGTCCCACTCAGGGGAAGTGTCCAGCCCACTGGCCGACTCCAGTCCACGCAGCCCATCACCCGAGTCCTCTAGCTCTCCTTCCTCTAGGGCTCGTTGGTACTCCTGCTCCTCTAGTACCCGGAGAGCACGCCTCCTTGAATGCAGTCGTTGCTCAATCCGCGGAGTCGACAATACCTCCGCCGAAGTCGGAGATCGGCGCCGATCTTCCGAAGCCACCGACGCCGCATCCGGCGCCACAGGTAACTTCGGCGCCGACTGAAGAGCAGTTGAAACGGATGGACCCACCGGAGTCACAGGCCGAAATCTCGACGTCGACGGGATGGAAATCCCTGGGGCCAATCCCTCCGAAGCCACCGGAGCGGCCACCGGCGCCGACACTGGCGCCGAGCCCACGTTCCCAAACGGGAGAAAGGGCATAAAGGGTGCCGGCCGAAGAGGCGCAGGATCACCCAAAGAAAAGGCCAAAGGCCCAGCCGGAGCACCCCCTGGAGCCATCTGTTGGAAGATGGCATACATCGCATTCAAGAATGCGGAACTATCGGCTCCAGGGGTGGGAAAAGCCGGATACTGGGGTGCCTGACTCGGAGGCGACCCTGACGCCGGCCTCGGCGTCTGCGCCGGAGAAAACACTTGAGGCTCCAATACCTCAATCACCGACGCCTGTCCAGGCGAAGTTGGAGACGCCGGAGAGGGCAACGGCGTCGAAGGATGCGGCGTCACCGTGGGGCTGACCTCCCATGTCCTCCGGCGCCGATCCGGAGACCTGGAACGAGCCTCCCTTGAATGACGCCGAGATTCTCTACGGCGCCGGGAGTCTCGATGACGCCGATGTCTTGGAGAAGACTTTTTCTTGTGATGCTTCTCCTTTGACTTGGCCATAAACAGCTTCGCCTCGCGTTCTTTAAGGGCCTTCGGATTCATGTGCTGACATGAATCACAAGTCGAGACGTCGTGGTCGGAGCTCAAACACCAAAGGCAATCGGAATGAGGATCCGTCACCGACATCTTGCCTCCACACTCACGACAAGGCTTAAATCCAGACTTTCTCTGCGACATTATTTCCACAGAGAAAGAGTACGCAGCAAGATATACACTGTAACCGCAAGAGTAACAGTTGCTCCCTCGAAGATAACCGTTTCGAATGCACGGAAAAAAGGGAACTGACGTCTGCACGTCGTCGAGGACCTCTTATTGCCTGTATGACGTCAGACGGCGTCGCGTGCGAGACAGTGACGTCCTCGTCGACGTGCAGAGACTAGTAAGAAGATTTCCGTCGAATGCTGGCGCCATGGGAGTATTCATGAGGTGAGGAATCCACAGGTAGTTGTATCCATCAGAAGCACAGGCTCTAACTTTCTATGTACTACTAATACATCCCCCTCCTCACACTCGTATATCTGCACATACACAATGTATATGACTAATGACTTATGAGCACCATCTAGCTTTACTTGCAATACCTGGGCTCAGGCGAGAAGATAACATGATTTTTAACACAGCAAAGCTTCAAGAATAAAATTTAAAAGTGTAAATGATGTGCACTAATAACAAGGGCTCCGATCCTACTGCAGTTTAATCATTTACAGAGGTCTACCCCTTGACTACGTTGCACAATCACAAGAAATTATCTCACGTGCCTCAGTTTCTACATTTGATAAAATCCCGAGTGCTTAGAGATGGTACGCCACAAACTATTAAACTAAGTAGACGTTATCACAAAGTACACGTGGAATGCTGGAGTGTTGTACTGAAGTAGTTAGGTACTCAAAGTACTAGCAAAAAACATTATAAAACTGTGCAAGAGGTAAGAATTGTTAATACATTATAGTATACCAATTCTGGGCAAAGTTTTAGAAAGCGGTCACACACCTATTCAAAGTAATAACGACTGAAAATGCATCGGTTGGAAGGTGTGCAATAAACATGTATGTTGGATGGATTGGGCTTTTTAGTCGAATGTGGGTTGCATAACTTTTCACAACGCAATTCGTGGACTTTTTCAGGGATTGGTAGGTACACTGACAGACGGTACAACAACATAAAAGTGCGTATCCTGCCACCTGCAACCATGACAAACTAGAACAGTAATGAACGCATTTCATAAGCATTTGTACGTTCGTTCAAAATAGTTAAAAAAACGTGATCATCACGTGACATGTTATTTCAAAGACATATTTCACTATAATAGGACTCAAGTGGTTTTGTTTTTCATTCTTGTTAAAGGTAAAAAAAAACATGCAATGCTCAAACACTAAGAATAAAAGTAGTGACAAATTAATTTCTATATTTAACATTTTTAATCCATTACTACAAGTAAAGTGGACAATAATTACAGAAAAAGAAAACTGAACTCATCGATTCCTGATCAAGGAAATGTCTGGATTTTAAGCTTTTTCCCCTTTTTTGACTTTTCCTTATGAATGTATCCATGCTTTTAATATTGTATTTATCTAGCATATTTATAAGTTTGCACACAATATTAAGTAACTGCCTACATACTTAGTATAAGAATATTTTTCCATAAATCGAATTTTGCTAAACTCACATTATGATTTTACTGAATCTCCAAAGTAACTCTAAGACATCTATGCACAGTGAATATTCACTGAAAGCTCCCCAAATTTTTCCACAGCAGTGTATGCTACCTCAAACAAACAGTATGCAGAGAACCTGGTTGTAGAGCTGAGAAGGCAGTCGAGTTATAAACGTACATAATGCTGATCCATCTATCGTCCACGGCAGGATCCCAGGCAGGAGCAATCAGCAAGATGATCTGTATTACTCTTAATAATTTAGCTCGACCCTCACTCATCTAAAGAGTGAAGTCTTCGGGGTGCTTTTACTGAGGACTTTGGGACACAGTGATGTGGAGCTCGATTGGAATGGCTGCAGGCACAGGTTACATGCAAGAGCAGTTAGGAGTTTACATCTGCGCTTTGCTGTCAGTCTGCACAGTCACCTGTCCAACCTCAAAATAACCCATCACCAGGTTTTATATAAATAAAGGGATGATGTAGAGATCAGTAAAACCGAGAATCTATTACCCATATTCATGTGCACGAAGAGGTGTACCGTACTCGGCTGCATCATAGCGCCTACACGACTTCTTGCACTTACTGGGGCATTCTATCTGAGGTGCTGCCTTAGTGACAAGCGGTGTGCATCAGAGCAGCAGCAGCCTGCGAGGTGGCAAAGGCTCGTACGTAGCGGATACATGATTGGAACAGTGCGGCAAGGCCAGCCCCGAAACACTTGTTCTGACAATACAGTTAGGTTAGGTTGATCTGCAGCTACACCTATTTACATTATGCTCTCAATTTGTAACCAAAACGCTCATTGACATGAGCCGGATACTTACAAAAAGTCCTTCATCTGCAAACAGTACTGCAGTGGAGTCCCCATTTCGTTGAATTGCTACTTGATGTATGCTTCCTTCCCACATTCTGTGGAACACACCCCTATCTCCAGACCACAGAGCAGGAGTGGTCTATCTGTGCGTGTACAACAGCCCAAGCGAATTCTTATCCTGCAAGCAGCTACACCACGGCGATGGCTTGTGCACAAAACACACCAGCAAAAAATGAAATGCATGAACGCCAAACGACAACTAAACGTTTCCATAAAGGATACCCACATCCACTGAGAACTTGAAGAATTAGGAATAATCAGTTTCTCAAGCTGCACATCTCTACTACTTTCACCACAAACTGTGTTTTTGCTCGAAGCATGACATGTTTAAATGGAAAAATGTGCTATGTCACAGTTCCAACTTATTTATAAAAAAAAACAGTGGGTTGGAATGCTAGCCCAAGCGATAGCCAGTGGGTTGCCTTACTGCCAGCATTCTCCCACCACCTTTTTTTGTGTGTGATAAAACACCGTAAGTGGCCAAAGGAATGCCCAGATGTGGGTTCAATGCTCACTGTGCCACTGGAACCAGGCTACACTCAATTGAAGAGACCCCATCAGGGTGAAACCGGGCTTCGACAGCATGTGCTCCATTTCAGCGAGGATCTGCACTGGATGTTCAGGCTGAACTGTTCCTATTGGAGATGGGTCAGGACTGCCTTTACATGGCTAGGTCCAAACTTTGGTGGCATGCTGGGGAACAGAACGACAGGTTGCAATGCCACTTGGAACGATGATTGTCAGTGGTTAGACATATTGCAAGTATTCCTGCCATCACCTTTTGTACGTTTAAAATGTGACCTGCTCTTCTTGAACTTAAGAGAGAGCAACTTGGAATACCAGTCTGTTAAATTTCGTACAACAGTTAAAGAAAATGAAGTCCCTAACTGACTTCTTTAAAAAAAAAAAAAAAATCAGGGTACTAAGATCCAAAACATTGAAATCGCATTAGCATTCAAAACAATGACTAAGATGATTCTTCACATTTTTTCACTATTGGCGTAAGATGCTAAGACTTAAGTGAAAACATTATCCATTTAAACTGCAGCCCAGTAATGACCTAACCAGGCATTATCTCGACGACCCATCAACCTCCCAAGGACCAGTGCCCTAGAAGGCAAGACACCTGCACATATGCTATTAGTCACACTTCTGTGGTAGTCCACCATCAGATAAAACCTCGGAAATTAAGGAAGCAATTTACACACAGTGAAGATCTAAAAGAATTCGTATAAGCACTGGTCTTCTCTAAAGATGTGCGAAATTAAGTTTTATATTTTTTTTAAATCCACAAAACTTTCGTGTAATTTTATTAAATCAATGACATAAATTTTGTGGTATCCTGCATTAAATGTATGCAGGCGGGAAACCACACGCTCATGAGTCACACAAGAAACTGGGAAGGAAAATAGCTGAAGGATGAATGCCCGACACTTTCTGCTTAAACAACTCACATTCAAAATATTTTCAGCTCACATTTAATAGTGTTTGTGGGCATAATACAAATGTTACCCACCCCTAGTCAACTCATACCTAGATACAGGTTATCTCTAAAATCTGCCCTTCCTGTATTCTGAAATTCAGGCTAAAAGTGAGTCACAATGCAGTTGCGAAAATGAACACATAGGAAATTTGGTCATATTGAACTGATATTACTATTCACCCTCACATTACAGCCTATCCGAGCCCGCTGTACATGCAGCTAAGCATTCATTTATTCCCAGTTGAACACATGCAGGTCCGCCATCACAAGGTGGTGACCAGAAGCTGCATCCTTCAGGGCTTTGCTGCTTCCTGGAAAATGACCTAAAAAAGGGCATGTAATGTAAAGGGCAGCGGATTAGAGTCTCACAGGAGGCAGCTGAAAAAGAAAAGCTGAAGGCCTAACAGCACGCTGTGCTGGAGGACAAGCTGTATATCGAGATGCTGTTGCTGCTACTGGGCTAGAAGCATAGCAGAACAGGCCTATCACTCTCCATCAATAGGCAGGCTAGCCTCACTAACCTTAGCAGGGCAACTCTAGTGACGGAACCGGGGTAGAGAGCAAGGTGGCAAGGACTACAGACTCCTGGCCTCTTTTCCCAGACCTGATGTACTCCCATTGCCCGCCCTCGCAACAGATGTGGCTCCACAGAAGTATTACTGATTATGCCCATACTTGCCAGGCCTGAACTTATTTTAAGTGGCAGTGTGGATAGGGCCTGCAAATACTATAAGACTTACCTATGGATCCATCAGAATGTAACAGTTGCAGACCAATCTCAAACAGTCTGTTTCTTAGTAAACTAACAGAAAAGCAGCTTTCTATCAGGTTTCAAACTTTCTGGAAGAAAGCAAATTCCTATTAAATCAACAAGAAAAATGTTACGTATCCTGTAAACAATTTCATGTTGTGTAATGCCTGTAGGTTTGGTGGCTCTCTAGTCTTCTGGATCTAGTGTTGGGATCGGATGTTCGCAACTTGTTTTTCTTCAAATAAGTCATCTTACTGTTCTGTATGCGGACATTGCACACTTGCACAGGCTCCTTATTGTTTTTTTGCCCAGTGGATGAGTATAGTATGGAATGATAGAAGAAAGTGGAGCACAATAACATTGCCAGAGAAGTAGGTATAGAAAAAAAGGAAAAAGGAGATACCTGCAGCTTGGGCCACACTTTTCCAAGAAGGCATGTGAACCTACAGCACTACACACAACGAACAGATGCTTACAAAAGTAACCTTTTCCGTTCCTAGCCTGCATTACTTTAGATACACATGCTCAGCATAGACTATAAAGCAGCACCCCTGTATAAGCAGTGGCCAGAGTGTGAATGAAGAAGATATCTGAAAAAGGGTCCTAAGGACCGACAGGACAACGAATGCGTGACGAGCATTCACACATTAGTGTTTGGTAAATGTGTGTGGTGTTGACCAACTAGCTGCCTTACATATGTTGGCTAATGGAATGTTTCCAATTAAGGCCATCGTGAAGCCTCGTTTCATGTAGATTGTGTCCTGGAAAGTCCAGGGAGAACTCGCTGGGCTTGAAGGCATAAAGTGTGGATGCACTTGACTATCCTTCTTGCAATTCCTGCTCTTAAAATAGGCTAACCTTTCGGGTGGTTGGGGGGGTTACTAAAGGCTACAAACAGCTGGTCTGCCATATGAAGGGATTTGGTCCTAATAATGTAGTATGAGAGCGCCCTTGACATCTTAAGTGGGAAGGGCTCTCTCTGACATGGATTCTGATTGAGGAAAAAAGAGATGTCTATGGTCTGGTTCAGTTGAAAAGATGACATCACCTTAGGCAGAAACGTTTGGTTGGTCCATAGTACCACCCTGTAGTTGCAAGCCTGGGTGTACGGTTTCTGTTTTGTGAGTTCTTGCAGTTTACGAATACACATGAGTGATGTTACAGCCACTGAGAATGCAACTTTCCAAGAGTAGAAATGCCAAATTCGCTCAAGGGGTGGTGGGGACAGGAACCATGATTCTGGTGATGAATATGCTGAGATTTCACCAAGGGTCTGGAGGCATCCTTGGGCGAATGAACATTTTGAGGCCTTCCATGAAAGCCTCAATGACTGGGACACAGAACAGGGTAGAGTGTTCTCTATTCTGCACGCAAAGCAGCTGTGGCTGCTACATGAAGTCTAAGGAAATATATGCCAATCCAGATTGTACTAGATGAAGGAGGTAGCATAGAAAATCTTGCCCTGCAGGTTTTAATGGATCTATGTGCTTCAGGATACAGTAACGGATAAACCTCTTCCATTATGCCAAATAGCAAGCTCAAGTACTTGACCTGTATGTTTCCTTGAGAATGTCCATAAATTACTCTGGGAGGCGTAGGTAGCCATACTGTGCATGCAAGTGAATACTGGTGAAATTTTGGATGCTACCTGGAGTTTTAGATAGCCATACTCTATAATCTTAGGTGCCAAGTCGCCAGGTTAAGGTATTTGGGGTGGGGATGTTTGATCTCACCTTGATTTCTGGTGAGAAGGTTTCACCTGTTGGGGAGCGCCTCGTGTGGGCTAATGGGCATTTTGAGTAGAGTGGACTACAAGGGCTGCTTGGCCCAGGTGGGGGCAACGAAGCAGTGTCTGGGATGTTTGTTGCATTTTGCACATCACTAGTGGAAGGAGCAGGAGAGGCAGAAACGTGTATCCATATATCCTTGACCAGTTCATCCACAGTGCACTGACAATGGACTGTGGATGGGGCAACCTGGTGGCGGTGCTTGATCATTTTGTATTTTATGGGGTGGCTAACAGGTCTATATGAAGTAGCTGCTGGGGATCAGAGGACCGAATTCCCATTCGTGGACCTCTTGGTCTGACTTGCTGGGTGGGTAAGCTAGGACGGTGTCCAACACAAGGTGGTACTCTGCACGCTATCAAGTGGGTTCAGTGGCACTAGGCCCAATGCCAAACATTTTGAGCGAGAGGCAGAGTGAGTGAGTGCTGCCTTGCTTCTACAGGTAGTACATTGCTGTCATGTTGCCTGTTAGGACTAAGATTACCTTACCCTCTATATGTGGGAGGAAGGCTATGAGGGCTAGCTGGTTTGCTAGGAGTTCAAGGTGGTTGATGCGGTAGTCCTGCTGTGGCAGGGTCCTCAATGCTTGAACTGCTGTGAGGTTGAGATGTGCCCCACCCTGCAGGGTATGCGTTTGTGTCGATGGTGACTTGTGGTAAAGGATCTTTGAAAGGCCAGCCCTGCAACAAATTGTTACTGTTCCATCACTGCAAACAGCGATGAACACTGACTTTCACCAACACAAGATCCTCAGTGTGACTCTCCAGTTAGTACCAATGTGCCACAAAGCACTGATGAAGAAGGCACACGTGTAGTCTGGAATGGGGCACTATGGTAATGCAGGGGACAATCATGCTGAGGAGCAGTATTACTATTTTTGACTGGAAGACAACAATTGGGATGAGAAAGTGCGACAAGCTGCTGGAAAATCATGACTCATGTTGGCTGGGGTAAGCCTTGCCTGTTACTGAATTTACAGTTGAGAATAGAAAGGGTTGTTTAATGGAGAGGGACCACTTACAACTTGGTGCCTTTGATGGCAGTCAAAAGGTGTGTTTAAGTCTTTATTAGACAATCATTTAAGTAGGGGAACACATGAATACCCTTTTGTCTTAGATGTGCTACTACCACGGTTAGGCATTTGGTGAAGACTCCTGTGGCAGTGAATAAACCAAAGGGTAAGACTTAAAATTGATAATGATAGCCACATATCACAAAGTGCAGGTTGCGTCAGTGTGCTGGGTGAATGGGAATAAGGAAATATGCATGCTTTAGATCCAATACCGTCAAAGTTGCCTTGCTGAGCAGAGATAGGGCATCCTGAAGGGTTACTATGTTGTATTGTTCCGATAGGACATATAGATTGAAGGGGCCTAAGATCGAGGATTGGTCTGAGGGACCCATCCTTCTTGAAGATGGAAAAAGTAAAGGGAGTAAACGCTTTCCCACTGTTGTGTGTTTGTAAGGCATGCAATGACCAGCAAGAGTAACCTGGCACTAAGCATTTGTGTGTGCCTAGCCCCACCTATGGTTGGTAAATTGAAAATACAGGCCTTCAGCATCTTGCAGCATTCACAAAGAGAGAGAAAGAGGCTCTAATGTGGAGCTGGAGGCCCTTCAACACTTCCGAAATGTGGGAGGTAAAAAAAACACCAGTCTTGATCTGGTTCTGTGCATGTGTTCGAGTAGGAGTCCTATGGTGTAGAGGTGTCTTGGTAGTTGGTGGAAGGAGAAGAGGCTGTTTAGGTAGGTGGGGTCTAAGTTGTGTAGTGCACTGAATGTTGTGTGAGGAGTTTAAACTGAAGGTGTGTGTGTATCAGGAGCCAGTGGAGCCTCTCTGAGAAGTGGTTTAGAGAACACCCATGGCTTTGGACTGATTTTTTTTTTTTTACTATTTCATCTACCCGTGGCCTGAACATGTGTTCTCCATCAAAGGGGAGGTTAAGTAGGAGTTGTTGCACTTTAGGTTTAAACGCCGACATACTGAGCTATACACATCGCTGAATAAGGATACTTGTATTTATCCCTCAGGCTGCAGTAACCACTATGTACAGGGATCAATCTATATTGCATTACAGATTGTTTTGCTATGGGTGACCAGTTTCTCTCACCTCTGGTGAGTTCGAGTGGCAGGTTTTGTAGCAACTTCATTTGGCCCCCAACGTGCCCTATCTTATCTTGCCACTAGGTCAACAGAATTGGCAATGCGCCGGAGATTCAAAGCCTCTGTGGCCACCCTATTGCTGATGTGTCTAACTTCTCACTTTTCTTGTCGGGCAGGGGAACATCTCCCATCCCTTGAGAGTTTGCATGTTTACGTGGATGACTACAGTCTAGTTCCACATGTCCTCTGATGTATGGTGGATCACTAGGTCAGGCCTAGCACTTAGTACTCTAAATTTGACAGGGTCTTTTAAGGGCTCTGTAGCTGGTTTTAACAGGCCCTTGAGCATTGGTAGGATCCGGACAGTATGGTCCATCTTGGAGATGATATAATCTAAAAAGCCATCCTCCTCATGAAGGTTCACTTTGCAGTAATGGCCAGCCCACTATATTACCTGTGGTAAGAGGTTGTCTCGTCAGGTGGATAGGGCTTGGACGGATACATAACTGGATACGGGTACCCAGGACAGTCTGTATTAGTCTTCCCAGGGATCTCTACCCTCACCTGGTTCCCCAGAGATCTCATATGGTGTGTCTGGGGTGGTACCAAGTTTGTGATGAAGCCTGGGGATTAGGTGAATCCTAAGGTGTATAAGACCAGGGTAATGTGTATGGAAGCTGTTGGGGCCGGATGAGAGGAAGTGGTGGAGAAGGAAGAGAAGGCAGAAGTGGTGGTGAAGTAGAAGGGGCAAAGTAAATCGGGCTTGTGCCCTTATCCTTGTGCTCCTTGTTGTGCTTCAGAGCCGGTTCGAGCGCCAAAACCAAGTCCTCATCAAAGGTAGACTTTTGTGTTAAGGTGTTGAAAACTTTAGGTGGTGCTTTTGTCGTAATTTTCCCATTACGTGAATTAATGCAAAGTGTATTTTGCCTGGCAATGAGCTCTGCCTGCAGCCACCTGAGGACTGGCTGTTGTGAATTATTGGGACATTTTGAGCCGATGGTTTTGGCGCCAGTGGTTTGTCTTTCAGAAACAGCTTGGGGAGTTCTGGCGTCTGCAGCTCTAGCACCGTGGTATGACAACTCCTGCAGCACGGAGGGTGGTTCTGGTTTCGAGTAGGAGTTCAGTGCTGGTGGAAACCTGGGGCTGTTTGATGTTGGCATGGGCCTCAGCACCAAAAACGCTAGAATCTTTGTCTTGGCTAATGGTCAATAGGTTGATAGCTTGTGGATGCAACGGGTGCGGGCTCAGTGATTTTCTCCAGTGGTCGACTTGTGCCAGAGCCAAACGGTGCCCTGGAGGACTGGCTTGACCTAGAGAGAGTGATGGCCAACCCCTCTCAGAAACGGTGATTTCACTCACCTCGAGGGGTTTTGATATTATGCTCAACAGCCAGCAGTGTTTGCAGCCTGTGTGGTCCTGTTATCTTGGAATCAAGCTGGGGTTGCTCCTCTTCCGTGTTGGCACCAGAAGAGAAGGTTGCTTTCGGAGATGGTTGGTGGGCTGGGACAGACGAAGGTCTGGCGTACTAGACTTCTTTGATTCCTTCCCCAAAGATGTCCAGTGGATCTTTTTTGGAGTGTCTGCACATCTTATGTACATCCAGCATTATTAGTCTCTACGGTGATGAAGAGTCTTCTTTGACCTGAACACCAATCAGGTTTCACACGTGGTGTTGTATGGACAAACACAAACTACACACCTTGTGCTGGTCATACCAGGTGTATTTTGCATTACAGAGGAGACACTGTTGAAAATGGGGTCCATTTCATCACCAGTTGTGCATACTTGAGGGAGAACAAAGCTGAAAAAAGGCTTGAGGGTCTCGAGGCACTGACCAGGGCTTTGGCATAGCTGTGGCAAAACTGTTGATCCTTGGTGTCATGAAGATCTCCGTAGCAAGTCAGCAATAGTACATTGTTTTAACCTAAGGTCGATGTTGAAAAGGAGACCGGGGAGGGTGGAGAAAGTGTCAAAGAGTGCTTCGATTCCAGAGCTGTGCCCTTAATGCTAGAGATGGCTTCTGGTAGAAATGTCTGTGGAAAATTAGAGTGCCACCATGGCTTAGCAGGTTTCTCATTTAACAAACTGGCAGGCATTACGAGACGAAAGTGTTGGTAAGCATTAGCCTCTCTGTTTATTTTCATTTTTTCCATCATTGTGCTAGCTCCTTGAATATGCTATTATGTTGTTTTATGTGTCTTCTCACTGCCTTTCCACTGACACTGCAATGATTGAAACGCCTAATTTGAATAGAGATAAGCTAGTTGGTGATGGTAGGGCCCTTAGAGTGCTGCCTTCAGCCTCATTAACAGTCCCCGTAGCTCCACTTGCAGGTCCTGTTAAAAGGATTCAGAAAAGGATCACATTAATGTGTACAAGAGAAGCAGCTAAACAGCAACACCTCCTCTGAAAATGTCCAGGAAAGCCAGAACCAAAGAAAGTCACTGGAAGCATCTACAAAACACCCAAAGATTTAGGCCCTCATTCTAAGTCTGGCGGGCGGCGGAGGCCGCCCGCCAGACTTCCCCCCTCCAAAATACCGCTCCGCGGTCCAGAGACCGCGGAGGGTATTCCAAGTTTTCCCCTGGGCTGGCGGGCGGCCGGCAAAAGGCCGCCCGCCAGCCCAGGGGAAAACAACCTTCCCACGATGAAGCCGGCTCGTAATCGAGCCGGCGGAGTGGGAAGGTGCGACGGGTGCTACTGCACCCGTCGCGTATTTCACTGTCTGCTATGCAGACAGTGAAATACTAGCGGGGCCCTCTTACGGGGGCCCCGCGACACCCCCTACCGCCATCCTGTTCCTGGCGGGCGAACCGCCAGGAACAGGATGGCGGTAGGGGGTGTCAGAATCCCCAAGGCGGCGCAGCATGCTGCGCCGCCTTGGAGGATTCATTTGGGCAGCGGGAAACTGGCGGGAGACCGCCAGTTGTCCCGGTCCGACCGTGGCGTTACCGCCGCGGTCGGAATGCCCAAGGGAGCACCGCCGGCCTGTCGGCGGTGCTCCCGCCCCCGTTGGCCCTGGCGGTTCTGTACCGCCAGGGTCATAATGAGGCCCTTAGTCTCTGGAGAAAGGCGCAATGAATAGTAGGTGCGCAGGAATTCCGGTGCCCTTAGCCTGTCTGATAAATGCATCCTTGCATGACGGCTCCTGATTACCATAATACCCCTAATAGGAGGGCAAGCATCCTGGCATCCTATAATTATTGGTGATTTGTGTGCTTTCACAACCAAGATCCCTCACATCCACAAATGTGGTGTTTTAGGTACTGGTCCGTGCTTTCCATATCCTAATACCATGACGCATTTTGTTTTGATTCTTGTTTATTCAGGATAACTGGTACCATTTCAGGATCTGCACAGCATGCACAGTACTTATGAGACATGGGAATTAATGTGTTTTACTTCAGCTTTTTATGCCTTGATGTTATACTGTATGTTGTGGTGATACCTACTCTGTCAGGATAACAAGGTCTATTTTACTAACTGCATAATACGCACAGTATTTATGATTCATGTCATTTTTGAGCTATGGAATATATTCACAATATATGAAACATGTTTTATATATAATCCTGTGTGAAACCTCTTTTGTGGTGTATCTATTGCGTCACTGGTGTGTGTGTGTGTGTGTGTGTGTGTGTGTTGCACAAACACTTTACACATTGCCTCTGGGGATAAGCCTGACTGCTCTGTGTCAAGCTACCAGGGGTGAGCACAGGTTATTTTTGGTTTGACTTACGTGCCCTGGCTAGAGTGATGGGTTCTGCCTGGCAGAGGTGCATACCCTAGCCAACCAGAAACCCCATTTCTAACAGGAGGCTACGACTCTCCAACATGAATCCCCAATATAGGTACCTACTAGTAGAAGATGCTGGCACTCGATTTGAAGGACGGTGTGGGTAAAAGGTGCTTGAGTGCCTCAGCAGTTACAAGAACAACATCTGAACGATTGGGGTTAATGAAGGAAATGGAAAATGAGAATAAATTCCTGAAGCCAGCGTATTGTAAACAATATATCTAAATGATACTGCGCCACAGAACAGATGCCAACATTTGCAAGCTTAATATAAAAAGTGACAGCTTTGGAAATACTGAGGATTCAAAGGGTAGTGCATAGGATTTTAAGAATGAGACCTCTGTAAACCCGTGGGCCTCGAACAAACTGAAGGTTTACTTTTAGGGAACCTACCATTACAACACTTCACATGGAAGGGACAAGAAAATAAAGAAGACTCAAAAGGAGGTAAAAGGACTGTGTGAGGCATGACACCTGTGGAAAAAATCCCAGGTGTCTGTGCACCAACAGGCCGACAAAAGGAAATCTTGAACAAGGCAGAAGAGACATTCTGAGGAGTAACTCCGGTGGACCAGATTGCAAGAGGCTGGAGGTCTCTTTGCATGTCCCACCAAATCTCAGGACTTATAACCTACATCCAGCTCCAACAACACAAGAGGGGTACTGAAGTGGAGATTAAACCCTTAATGTAACTTTTATTCAGAGTAGGAGAACTCATGTTTCTTTAAGTCTTTTGCTATTTTTTTTACTGGCCACGCTAGCTATCCTCCATCTCTCACACTCTGTTTTACCCCAATACACCGATCTAGGAAGTCCATCTTCTCTTAATAGCATGTAGGGACATTAGTCCAATTATCGCTTCCTATCTCCATCAATTATGGTTATTCTTCCACATTTTAACACATCATCTTGCAATCCAATCAATCTTTGGCTTCTGTCTGATGTTAAGTTGTGGTACCATAGCACTGACTTATGCATAAGCCTCTCTCTTTTGGGTGAGAAGAGGGCCCAAATAGGCAAGGTGACACAGAGAATCGATTCATGATTAGACAGTTAAAGCTAGACTCAACAGGCGGACCATAAATGCAAAATACATGTTTACTAATAATAAAAATAATAAAAAAAATCAGTCGCAACATGGCCACTTAGCCAATTAAACATTTTGGCACTGAGAGCAATATCTGAATGAAAATAGTTATTAAAGAAATAAACACTCTTTTCACATATCATCTCATTTTAATATTGTATATTCAGAGCCAGCTTCCTACACTTACAATTCACACCTGCTGCCTAGGTCATCTCCAATCCTCCATTGTAGGTACTACATGGATGTAGTAAATACAAAATGGACTTCCATTCACCCTATGAATGGGTGAAGGATAATGGTGCCGGGTAGCATTTATGGACAATTATTATGAGTTTATATTTTTAGGCATCATTAACAATGAGCAGAATGTATTTCACAGTTGATTATGGATGTCTATAATGTAGTAATACTGTTGCTTTTGAAGCTACTTTTCTATCATGTATAGAAATGTGTTTTAAGGGAAGGGGGAGGGCTGGCGCTGGGCAATATGGCCGCATAGTCAGCTTCAAGGCCTGTTAAAATCCGCTACATTCATTCGGACCAGAGGCAGGGGAATGGCTCGACAGAAATCAAGAGATCTTGAGACCCAAAACAAATTGAAACAGGACTCATCAGCTGGAGATCCGTGGGTGGGAGGACAAAAGACAAAGCAACCGGCAGCAAGGAGGAAACAAAATGGTGGATGGGAGAAACTAAACAAGGCCGAGAGCAGAGCCTTTGAGGTGCGAGCCCTCCCTCCCCCTCCGATTTACAGCAGCAACAGGGAAAGCCAAGTGAGCTCCAGAGGGGCCGTCCTCGACCTAGGAAGGGTCCGAAGTAGTAGGAGCTGGCCCTGAAGTCCCAAGCGGACTATGCGATGGGAGGAAAACAACGTAGAAGCGCTGCAGGGCACAGAGGGCACCAAGTCAGGGAGACGAGCAGATGAACCTGGGACGCGCCCCTGGTGGGTCTGGGAACCCACAGTGGCCGTGTGGAAGCAGCAGGGGAGGGAAGAAGTGCTAAGAAAGAGGCTGCCGAGAGGAACAACACAGGCTTACGATCAGCACAGGGGTTTGGCAGCCCCCAATAGACACAGGAGGGGCCCAGGGAGAGGAGATCTGCAACACCAGTGGCAGTACAGACTGAAAGACACCACCATGAAAGCAAGGAGCATTGCTCCCAACAGTTAACACCCCACTTGCGACAACCAGAAACCCTGGGGGAGACTATAGATAACTGTGGGCGATCGTACTGGGACGAGGACACAGAGTGTTGCCTAGACTGGGCCGCGAGCTGGCCTGAAAGAGGGGAGGAAATGTCAGCTCTCCTGGGGATTGAAGGGGGGGGGGGGGGGGGGGGGGAGGCAGAGAACTTGACCCCACAACTCACCACACAGAAACCAGGAGAGCGCCCCCATGGAAAAAAGGGAGGGGCTCAATTAAATATATGCTCAGTGTACATCCCGCTGCGCTTACATGGGGTGAAGTTGCCAGCCATAGGAACTCAGATGCTGGAGCTGCCGGCTGGGATCCTCATCATAGGGTGAGACATGAATTTGGTGACAGACACCAAGGCAGACAGACAGTCTAGATCCCCTACCCTGTGAGGCGATGGGACAGGTGGATATCTGGAGGGTGCTGCACCCACAGGAGAGGGCATACACATAGTACTCCACCTCACATGGCAGTTTTTCAGGATAGACCACATATACACACATAGCTGATACATAGCTCACTTTGGGAGGCCAGGCATGGGGCGCAAGGAATTTCAGACCACTTGTCAGAGGTGATAACTCTAAAGGGACGGAAGTGTGACTATGCCACCATGCCACCATACCCAGAATAGATCCATGGTGCTTGAGGGACCAGGTAATTGGGGAACAATTACGGGAGGAGACGGACGTCTTCTTTAAAAAAAAATGTGGGTTCAGTGTCTTCCAGATGCATGTTATGGGAGGCATTTAAAGCGGTCCTTCGCAGACTGACCCAGGCGCTGATAGGGGGAAAGAAAAAGGAGAACAAGCTTCAAATTGAAGCCTTAGAGAGGAAAGTAGGAGCATTAGAGGCCCAGCGGCGATAGATCAGAAGAGCTCCGCTGGTGTTTAATAGTGAAGCAAACTGAATTACGTGAGCGGACGGAGGACGAGGCCAGGAAATATGCCGAGGCAACACAAAGAAGGTTATATGATATTGGGGATTAGGCAAGTAAACTGCTAGAGTGGTTATACCACGAAGACCAAAAACAAAGAGGAGTAAGCAACATAATGGATGAATAAGGTGGGTACAAAAGATCGAGCCCAGAAAAAGCTGAGGTTTTCACCTGCTATTATGAGAAGCTATGCTCCACAAAGACTTAAATGACAGAGGACTACTGTGATGACCTGCTCGAAGACGTGTCCCTGGTGTCTGTCACCGAGGTAGAAAGGGAGTCTCTGGAGGAGAGCTGACGGCTGAGGCGATAGGAAAGCCATTTGGTGCCCTACAGGCGGGCAAGGCAGTAGGCCCCCAACGGGCTCCAGGTGGAGCTCTACAATGGGCTGAAAAGCAGGGTAACCCCATATCTAACAAAAATGTACCACAAGGTGATAAACGCGCAGCAACTGCCAGAAGATCAAAGGACAGCAACTATAGTGGTCATTCCTAAGGAGGGGAAGCCAGCAGCGCAATGCGGATCATATAGGCCCATATCTCTATTGAACGTGGAGCCCAAGGTACTGGCCAAGGTGCTGGCCACCCAGCAGCAAATGGTGATCACCTCCATTGTACACCCCGATCAATCAGGGTTTATGCCCTGGAGAAGCACTTGGCTCAACATCCATAGACTGTACGGGTGCTCCACATGACATGGTCGCTGCAAGCAGCATTGCTGGCCCTAGACGCCAGGAAAGCATTCAGCCATCTAGATTGGGATTATATTTTCGCAACACTTCATAGACTGGGACTGGCTCTGCGGTTCTGAGCCTGGGTTAGGCTGCTTTACCAGAAACCACTGGCAAGGGTGAGAGTAAATAGTGTGAACTCCCGCAGTGATGCCTGTTTTCCCCTATGCTATTTGCACTGGCCCTGGAGTCGCTGGTGGCCTGGATCCGGCAGGACCCTTTGGTCCGGGGAATCCTGGGTGGGGAATCCCGGGTGGGAGAAGCATCTCTCTCTATGCCCAGATGACATATTACTATACATCACGGATCCAGCTTGCTTCATTTACAGGCTACTACAAATCTTCCACACCTACGGAGATTACTCCTACTGTACCCCCTGGCGGGGAGACAGCTCCAATGCCCCTTAGAGAAGACATTCCTGAGGCATCTGATGGTTTCAAATACTTGGGGATATACATTACCAGAGACCTGCAAGAATTCCTCCGAGCGAATCTGACACCACAAGTGGACAGGCTGGAGAGGGATGTAAAACATTGGCAACAACTACCATTGACACTAACGGGTAGGGCAGCCTTGTACAAGATGATGAGATTGCTCCGACTGCTATATGTGTTTCAGAACACCCCTGTAGCGATCCCCAAGGGGGTCTTTTGAAAAATCAATCAAGCCGTTGTTGTGGGGAAGGGGATTCCCACCCTGTATAGCGCTGAGGAAGCTTCAGAGAGGTCTATGATGGAGGGCTGGCTAGTCCCGATGCCTGGATTTACTACTGGGATAGAAAACCTAGGAGACATGTGGAGGAACAATGCTAGGATATCTTTTGAGGACCTGCAGAAGGAATTTGCCTTACAGGAGGTGGAAAGATATAAATACTTGCGACTGCGTCACGTGCTGCGTAGCCACACACACATGGGGGTACTCCCCACCGACTGAGGAGGCGGCCCGGGGTGGTGGACATGGACTGGTGCTCCAGGTCCAAGAGAGTGTTCTACAAAAGCATGGAGTGCCCACTAAAATGGGACAAGATATGGGGACAATGGTACACAACCCAGGGCACGAGAGCAGGAGGAGGGCACCGGAGAAGGGAAACAGCCATAAGGGAGGTAGAGATTGGGTATCTTACTCTTGGCAGGAGGAGGGACGGTATAAGCGAACTAGAAGGGATCCATGGGCAAAAGTTCCTGAAAAGACTTTGCATTCACACCCGTTCACTAACTATCATGTCAAATTTCTGTTGTTTACATGTATTGTATGCCACCTGGTGTTAAATAAAAAGATTTACAAAGTGTTTTTCTAACGTGATAACTAGGCTTCTGATTACACAAAAATGCAATCTTGTCAAAGATGGAAGCTAACCCTGCCACTTTCTCTTCTTCCTATCAACCTTCTCATCTCACAAACTCTACAGCATACAGTAAAGTTGTTACGTATTGGTTTATTTTCACTGTCATTTTTGTTCTGCTCTCAAACTTTTCAGTCACATCCTTATACATTACCAAGTTACTTCTGCTGGTTCAGTGTGCCTATTCATTCACATTCACATGAAACATTGTTGTTTATTTATCTGGATTTGTTCTAGCATCTCTGACAATAGCATAGAGGGTGCTGAATAATTATTCATGTGGTGAGATTGTGATTGGCTATTAAGGCAATGTGATGTTTATTTTTCATGTGCGGGGATTTGCTGATGAAATGCTGCACGTGCTCACATCGAGTCTGTAGATTCAGTAACTTCATATTTGAATATAATGTATAAAAACCCTTGATTTGGAGGATGAGTTAGAAGACTTTCCTGTTCTACTAGGCATGCTGCCCCTTTGGGACTTCGATGCATTCTCTGTATAGGTTTAATTGAGAGCCTTTTAACAATTCTTGTTATTAAGAAATATGTCAGTAGAGCACAGTAATCCTGAAAACAGACTATGGCATTTCACAGTGCATTACCATGGTCGTAATAATTGAAACAAAGGATTTTTCACTCCTTAGTCCCCCAAGCATCTTCAGGTCCATCTCCCCCGCCTGCCCATTTTCCATCCACATGGCCATACCCTCCCTCAGCGTAGAATCAAGGCTAGGCTCAGTCACCATCGTACATAAATCCCCTCTATAATTGATGCAGTAGCCCCAAACCTTGATCCATTTACAGGGGGCATCCCCTTCCTTCATACATCACTTTGTCCTCCAACATACACCAGTCCATATCAGTTTTCCAGTCATTAAGTTGTGGCAGTGACTTGCCCCCACCAGAGTCAAACAATATTACTCTTTGCCACCATAAGTCCCAGGCTGACCCAGATACGGTCCACATGCATCCCAAATCAGACTCATCTCAAATATTAAGGAGACACCATTTAGCATCAAATGTCATATTCTGCCCACCTAAAGCATTAATGCAATCGAGTACTGCCTTCCAATAGCCATGCAATATTGGGCAACTCTATACAACATGGAGCTAAGAGCCTATTTGGCCACACCATCTCCAATACTGATTGTCTACCACTTTTTTGCCAACATGGTATATGAAAGAAAGGCCCTGTGCAGGATTTTAAACTGTCCCAACCAGAATCTAGCCCATATGGCAACCTCCCTGGGTCGGACACATACAACAAGATGTCATCTGTGTAATGGGATATTCTTGTCCTCCCTGTTCCCTATCCACAGGCCAAGGGGTCCTGTCCAATTCATGCTGCCAGTGGTACTAAAATGAGGGCAAAGATTAAAGGCGAAAGTGGGCAAACCAGTCGGGTGCCACAGTGGAAGTAAAATGCAGGTGACAGACCTCCACTGACTGCAACTTGGGCCAGTACATAGGAGCTTGATCCAGATCAGAAATTACAGGCCAAAACCCATCCTGCTGAGCACCTCAAATAAATATGGCCATTCCATGCTATCAAAAGCCATCCTAGCGTCTAAACAGCTCCATTACATCTTCCTGCAGTAAGTCAGTGTAAGGAAATGCCTCCTTGGCATGGTTACCCCCTGACTTTTTGCCTTTGCTGATGCTATGTTTTGAATTGAAAGTGTGCTGAGGCCTGCCAACCAGGCCCCAGCACCAGTGTTCTTTCCCTAACCTCTACTTTTGTATACACAATTGGCACACCCTGGCATCCAGATAAGTCCCTTGTAACTGGTACCCTTGGTACCAAGGGCCCTGATGCCAGGGAAGGTCTCTAAGGGTGCAGCATGTCTTATGCCACCCTGGAGACCCCTCACTCAGCACAGACACACTGCTTGCCAGCTTGTGTGTGCTGGTGAGAACAAAATGAGTAAGTCGACATGGCACTCCCCTCAGGGTGCCATGCCAGCCTCTCACTGCCTATGCAAGTATAGATAAGTCACCCCTCTAGCAGGCCTTACAGCCCTAAGGCAGGGTGCACTATACCATAGGTGAGGGCACCAGTGCATGAGCACTGTGCCCCTACAGTGTCTAAGCCAAACCTTAGACATTGTAAGTGCAGGGTAGCCATAATAGTATATGGTCTGGGAGTCTGTCAAACACGAACTCCACAGCACCATAATGGCTACACTGAAAACAGAGAAGTTTGGTATCAAACTTCTCAGCACAATAAATGCACACTGATGCCAGTGTACATTTTATTGTAAACTACACCCCAGAGGGCACCTTAGAGGTGCCCCCTGAAACTGTATCCGACTATCTGTGTAGGCTGACTGGTTCCAGCAGCCTGCCACCCCCGAGACATGTTGCTGGCCACATGGGGAGAGTGCCTTTGTCACTCTGTGGCCAGTAACAAAGCCTGCACTGGGTGGAGATGCTATCACCTCCCCCAGGCAGGAGCTGTAACACCTGGCGGTGAGCCTCAAAGGCTCACCCCCTTTGTTCCAGCACCGCAGGACACTCCAGCTAGTGGAGTTGCCCGCCCCCTCCGGCCACGGCCCCACTTTTGGCGGCAAGGCCGGAGGAAATAATGAGAATAACAAGGAGGAGTCACTGGCCAGTCAGGACAGCCCCTAAGGTGTCCTGAGCTGAAGTGACTCTAACGTTTAGAAATCCTCCATCTTGCAGATGGATGATTCCCCCAATAGGGATAGGAATGTGACCCCCTCCCCTTGGGAGGAGGCACAAAGAGGGTGTACCCACCCTCAGGGCTAGTAGCCATTGGCTACTAACCCCCCCAGACCTAAACACGCCCTTAAATTTAGTATTTAAGGGCTTCCCTGAACCTAAGAATTTAGATTCCTGAAACTACAAGAAGAAGAGGACTGCTGAGCTGAAAGACCCCTGCAGAAGAAGAACAGAAGACACTAACTGCTTTGGCCCCAGTCCTACCGGCCTGTCTCCTGCCTTCTAAAGAAACCTGCTCCAGCGACGCTTTCCCCAGGACCAGCGACCTCTGAATCCTCAGAGGACTGCCCTGCTTCAAGAAAGACTAGAAACTCCCGAGGACAGCGGCCCTGTTCCAAAAAGACTGCAACTTTGTTACAGAGGAGCAGATTTAAAGACCCCTGCAAATCCCCGCAAGAAGCGTGAGACTTGCAACAGTGCACCCGGCGACACCGACTCGACTGGTGGAGAACCAACACCTCAGGGAGGACCCTCCAGCGACTCCAAGACCGTGAGTAACCAAAGTTGTCCCCCCTGAGCCCCCACAGCGACGCCTGCAGAGGGAATCCCGAGGCTCCCCCTGACCGCGACTGCCTGACTCTAACATCCCGACGGCTGGAAAAGACCCTGCACCCCCAGCCCCCAGCACCTGAAGGATCGGAACTCCAGTGCAGGAGTGACCCCCAGGAGGCCCTCTCCCTTGCCCAGGTGGTGGCTACCCCGAGGAGCCCCCCCTTGCCTGCATCGCTGAAGAGACCCCTTGGTCTCTCATTGAAAACCATTGGAAAACCAACGCGTGTTTACACTCTGCACCCGGCCGCCCCCGCGCTGCTGAGGGTGTACTTTTTGTGCTGACTCGTGTCCCCCCCGGTGCCCTACAAAACCCCCCTGGTCTGCCCTCCTAAGACACGGGTACTTACCTGCTGGCAGACTAGAACCGGGGCACTCCCTTACCTCCATTGAAGCCTATGTGTTTTGGGCACCTCTTTGACCTCTGCACCTGACCGGCCCTGAGCTGCTGGTGTGGTGACTTTGGGGTTGCTCTGAACCCCCAACGGTGGGCTACCTTGGACCCAAATCTGAACCCCGTAGGTGGTTTACTTACCTGCAAGAACTAACAATACTTTACCTCCCCCAGGAACTGTGAAAATTGCACTGTGTCCACTTTTAAAACAGCTATTTGTGTTTTATGTGAAAAGTATATATGCTATTGTAATTATTCAAAGTTCCTAAAGTACTTACCTGCAATACCTTTCAAATGATATTACATGTAGAATTTGAACCGGTGGTTCTTAAAATAAACTAAGAAAATATATTTTTCTATAACAAAACCTATTGGCCGGAATTGTCTCTGAATGTGTGTTCCTCATTTATTGCCTGTGTGTATGTACAACAAATGCTTAACACTACTTCTTTGATAAGCCTACTGCTCGACCACACTACCACAAAATAGAGCATTAGTATTATCTCTTTTTGCCACTATTCTACCTCTAAGGGGAACCCTTGGACTCTGTGCATACTATTCCTTACTTTGAAATAGTGCATACAGAGCCAACTTCCTACAGTCAGTCTGTCCCAAGATCCCATGAAGGATTCGTATATTACATGCAGTGTTCTGTCCTGGCGTAAAGCCAGAAATGGTCAGGTTGAATAAGGGGTGTAATTACTTGCAGCAGTTGAGTGGCCAGAAGTTTAGCTAAAATCTTAACTTCTGCGTTTAACTGTGAAATAGGTCTATGTGAGGCACAATCATCTGGTGGTTTATTTTCCTTATATATAACAACTATAGTAGCTTGCCAGTGGTATTTGGGAAGTATACCGGAGTCACGACTTTCCATGAATATTTTGCAAGGAGCAAGTTTGGATGCCATAAGCTTATAAAGTTCCATAAGGATATCGTTACAGCCCATCGCCTTACCAGAGTTAAGGTCCTGTATTTCCTAGCAATTTCCTCCTTTGTTAAGTCTTCATCAAGTTAGTCTCTGTGCTCACCAGACATTCTGGGGTCTTATGTCAGCAAGCAATTCGTGCAAGTCGGCCATTGTAGGAGTGGCGACCGGCAAATATAAGTGGGCATAGCAGTCATAACAAACTGCTGCAACCTCATGCTTACTCTGACCCCGCTCACCAGTGTCAGTCTGCATCTACAACACCAAGTGGCTCACCCTTTCGGGTTTATCAATCCAGGCCAGGAGTTTCCCGGCTCTATTGCCAACCTCTGAGGCGGTGTTGTGTTGCACAATAGCTGTTCTTGGTGGCATTGAGAGCTAAGTCTCTTTACTCTTTCTGTTTACAGCTTAGGCGATGCTGAGTGTCCCCATCCGGCAGGGTAACAAGTCTGTCCTCTAGATGTTAAACTAAACATCTGAGCATTTCTAGTCGTGCCAGTTTGCCTTTATGGCCCGTTATCAGTGCAATGCCTTGGCCCTTTATTGCGGTTTTATATGCCAACCACAATCTGGTTGTCACAGAATCCACAGACCTCTCATTTTCATCAAAGTAGACCCTCTTTTACTTGGAGTACCCTTCAATACCAAGGATTTAATGTACAATCACGTCTGGGCAGTCCACCCAAGAGAACCTATATTGCTCATATAGGCAAATGGTCAGAAATCCCTCTAGACAAGTGACGATGTTCACTAAAGTTGAGGGCCATGTGTGCCAGGGTAAAGACAGCCAATACGGGAGAGACTTCAATGTGCCCCCAAGTGGAAGGTGTATTGCTTTGCAGTTTTGGTGTGAAAGCACCGTATATCCACCAGTCCCAAGGCCCTCAGGAAGTCTGCCAGCGAGAGGCAGAAGGCCCCGCCGGATCGCAGGAGCAAAAGATCTAACTGGTCATCTAATGCTAATTCAAAGTCATCCCCCCTCCTCCCCATCAGTAGTATACCCTCTGGCATACAGAGTAGTAGGGCACTCAACTCTAGGAGTGTAAGGTCATGGAGGTGTGGCGGAATTAAATTGACAGTATGTTGACTGGCTTTTCTCCCCACAGTCCCTCTATTGCTACATATCTGCCTTGTGGGTCTAACCAGGTGTGTTGAACTATTAAAGGTAGAGTTTTAAGGACAAGAATGCCCACCCCTCTGGATACAGTGGTGAATCCCACATGAGCTGCTATCTTATACCCCCATCTATTTAGGGCTTGCTGAGTGTTTCCCTTGAGATGGGTCTCCTGGAGTAGAACGAGGTCAGGGGCTTGCCTCTAAACACACTGCAAAACCTTTCTGTGTTTGTATTTATCAACAACTCCATTAACATTCCAGAAGCGCAGTTTGATAGACATCCCAGTCAGTGGTCAGAGCATTTGTGCCTCAAGGCCTGTGTCATGCTAGATGGACCATGAATGTTCGGTAAATCCTTACTGAGGGTAGGAAGTAGCACTGTTGCGACACAGTATAGTAGTACTGACACGCAAAGCTTAATACAAACATAACAAACGTCCCACAACTAATTCCACGCCCTGCCTCCCTGCATGCAAACTTGACACTGTCCACCCCTCCAACTTTGCTTAGTACCTGGTGCCCCAACACATTATTTCAACAATGGGTGGTCTTTACCAGCACCTGGCCCACATCCACCCACCGCTTCTCCAATACTAAAAGCCCCATAAAATGGTTACCGTAGTGAATTGTCATTGATTGTCCCCACTTCCTGTCCATCAGTGCACTGCATTCAAAGGAAGACTGAGCCCTACTTGCGATCATAGCTGAACGTTGTCTTGAGGAGATGCAGGGCTGCGTCATTTTAAGGGGTGAAGCTGCATTGGCATCACTCACTCAGAGACCGCACTGCACCCTCTCAGGTGCCCTGCTCAGGTGAAGTAGGATGCCGTCACGACAATGTCTCCGATCCCTCCAGCTGGTCCATATGTTGCCCTTTCCGCTCGTCATACTCGGGCCCCTGATGTGGGGCTGGTCACTGTCCTCCAGCCTTCTAACTAATCCCCTGCATTTTCAGCCTTTTTGAAGTACCAGGTCTTAACCTCCACCACTACTCTCAGCTTTGCTAGGAAAATCATTGAGTATCTTATTTCTCGCTCCCAGCTTGAGTGGAAAACCAGGAACTCGGTGGGCCCGCTCCACTGAAAAGTAGTTAGAGAGGCCTCTGGACTGTAATTTCTTAAGGATTAGCTCCTCAACCAAGAGGTTGACCATCTGTTCCTCCGATCTCTCCAGGTTCTCTAAACCTGGACACTGTTCCATCTGGAGCGGCCCTCGAAGTCTTCCATCCAGTCCTCCAGTACCCGTCTGGCCATCTTTAGCTCAATGACTTGGGTCTTCAGGATTGCATTTTCTGTTTGGAGAGTGGCAACGACAGCCTCAACCTCAGTAAATCTAGTCCCCATGTTATGGAGATCAGCTATGAGCAATGTAACTTCCGCAGAGACATTGTTGATTGCTGCCATAATATCTTCGAGTGTGGGTGCACTGTCGCTGATCACCCTAGGCAGCAAATATTTCTCCAGCTTAATTTGCGCACGGTTCGGACCCACTTAATGCCCGTCATTATTGATTATGTCAAAGGCAGTTTAAGATCTTGGTCCACAATGATCCGTGCCAGCAGTTGTTCAATTGTCCAAATATCACTCTGCTCCCCCCAATAGCAGTTATGGCCACCACTGCCAGGCGGCGTTAGTACTATTCCACATGAATCGGGTACCCACGACTGGCCCAGCTGGCTATTCTTCTGTATAATGGCCCAAGGTCTAGGTTGCCATTGCCCCACTCATGCGACAAAGGCCCAACCTTCGCAGGCCAAGACAGGCCCCCAATGGTGGGCGTGGATGGGTTCGTCCGGGATCCGATGGCCACAACAGAGATCACATTGCTTGTCACACTCGGTCTATCTGCAGTGGCAGGCCTGGGGGGGAGACGATCACATATCGCCTAAATCCGTCATCGGGAGGTATGCAATGACCTAAGGGGCCCACTCCATTGGGTCACTTCAAGGCCATGGGGGTACACACCCCAAGACCTGTTCGTGGGGCAATGGAGTCGGGACACCCACAACTCAGTTCTCCCACCACTGCATGTCCCTGCAAATGGGGAATGTTGTTTCCGCCAGGTAACTGGAGCCCATCTCAACCCAGGCCCCTGCAGTCCTGTCAAGTGCTGCCTGTCACAGACTCCAGCCTACAAGCAAGGGGCATGGGGGTGCAGTGGGCTGGTCTTACTTGGTCAGAGTGGCACTCCCTCTGGTAGTGTGGCTGCTCCACCACTAGTGACCGGGGCTGTACCTCGTCTCCCCACTCTGCCTCATCAGCGAACAAGGGCTCCTCTATGTTCATCCTGCAGCCGTCATCAGCCATGTCAGCTTCAGCAGGTGTTGCAGTGGGCTAAGCAGGGCACACCCTGGTCGTATATTCGGGGATATGTTGAATCTGGACGAGTTGGCAGAATCATTCTCTCCTCCTTCGTGGCCACACCGCCCACTCAAGGCCCTGGTTTGCACCGGCCCGGTCAATTTCCTTTACTCCATGGGTAACATAGGAACGTCGCAGTCGGCTCATCGGTGTCCCCAGGTATCACCGCTTCTAATAAGACGTTGCAGTGGCACTGGGGATCTGATTACTGCATGGATGTTAAAAGGTTTAAAGCAGGGGGCTGCAGGAGCCATTCTAGGCAGCAGACATTTTCTCCAGCTTCCAGCCACACACCCTCGAACAGCCTAATTTTTCAACTTAATAATCAAATAATTTAACCTTTTCCATTGATCTAGAACTCAGTTTTTGAGTGGGCCCCTTCAATAATTAATTTGATTGTATTTCAGATGTTTTGGAAGGTACCTTAACGTAGGGGCACATTGCCACATGGAATAGAGGCTCAAAGCCGTCTCTGATCCAGTGAATGTGGGTATTCGGACTGAGATAAAATTTTGCGGTGTTTAAAATGTCATTGTTCCCTGCACCCACCCTTGCAAGCAGAGATGTCTAACATTAGAGGTCAGTCTGCATCTCTCCCAGAAGGTCTCCCTTGCCACTATAGTCTTCTTCCTGCCACCACCATCAGTCCTATATAGCTAGCAAGCTGCCATAGTTGCGCTCGGTAAGTAGGATGTACATGGTGTGCCCCTCAAGCCCAGAGAGCCCAGCTCTGGATTTCAATCTGTGCTACAAATACCTACAAGTGCAAACACATAATCGTCATGTGAGCTGAGGTGGAGGTCACAATTCTACAGCTCGCCTTTGATGAACTTGAGATTGGGAGTCCGCTTTACGATTCATGTAGGGACCCTACTCCGTCACAAGAGCATAAATAAAACATAGTACGATTTAAAGTATGCTATAACTGGACCTGTTAGGCTTCTGAACCTGCAGCTAGCTTTATATAAAGCCATGTTAAATTTAATGAAAACTGCATTAAAATCAATATAATCATGATAATCGGTTCAGTTAATAAACTTACCTTGCCACATCTAAAGATTGCGCCTTTTGTAGTTTAGGGTTTAGCTGGGACCCCGAACCGGATCTACCGAAGGAGCTACTCTTTGGCAACGTGGCTGCAACATAAAAATAGCTGTATTTTAATGTAAACATTTTATTGTCGCAACAAGCTTACAAGACGAAATTGGTAACAAATGACATTGCAATTTAAAACACAACATTTTAATCCCCCTACCAAAACTTAAGAACAAAAACATAGGACCACGTATTCAAACAAGCTGGGGGAATAAGAGAACATATCCATCCAGCTGCACAAATAACTTCAACCTCTAGGTTTTTCTTTTTATGTGGTCAGGAGATAGGAGATAATGTGCAGTGTTTCAAAACTTATTTCAGTGGTCTTTGAACAGCCTTATCAATTTGGGTTTAACCCAGCAAAATACATTTAAAAAAACCATGCTGTAGGGAAATACTTGTTATTCCAATCTCCTATTGTTTACTCGCGCTTGCAGATGTTAAACTTTCACTGACCGAATCCGTAAGTTTTTAAAAATAGGTCAATTTGTTCACAGTTTGATTCACTATTAGTGTAACTAAGTGCTACTTGTCAGTTGACAAAAGTAAACAGAAATTTGTGGTTTTGTTTTAGCCTAAATAAACTACAAAAAAAGTAGTAAATGCAACAGATCTGATTTAGATAGTAAATCAGAAAACTGTTGATGTTATAACAAAAGGTATGTGATAATTTATAACTATTCAATATTTTCCAACAATATTTTACACATCTGTAAATACACATCCAAATCTTATGTCAAAGTACAAATGTTAAGGAACGTATACACCACTGAACTTTCAATGAAAGGTTGATTTGAACTTAGCATTTTTTCACTACATTTTTAAGGGATTTAAGTTTTAACAGATACTAGCCACACTCATGTCTACTCCTTTGCTAACACATCTTCTTAAGATACCCTTTATCCTTTTGTCAGAACCCTTTTTAGAGGGGCACGGAGGGCTACTAGGCCCAAACATGGCGGTTAGGGCCTTTTTCTCTTGATGCCTAGGGGCCAGACCTACTACGGATCCTACACAACTGGGCCAAGTACCCCTTCTGCACTTGACTCTCAGTGGTAGCTGTGGAGCAGCAGTCAAATGCTTCCTCAGGAGTGGGGCTGAATGAGTTTAGATACAGGTTAGTGAACGCAGCTAATATTTCAAAGTGCACTCAGCAATGTCAATAGTCTATGTCCATCAAATAATTATTTTTGTATGAAAAAGTAGTATTTGATTTCTAGCTCTACAAGTTCAAAGAGATAATAACATTCATAAGCAACGATCCAATCCTCTGTAAGTCGAGGCACTAGTGTTTGTCTGCCAAATCCCTGCTTCATCCTCTTCCAAGCAATGAGGTTAGTGTTATTTCCCATTCACTGGTGGTTGCATCCATTGCTCACTAGAAGGCCATGGTCAAAAGTTCCCCCCTTTGACTCGTAGGAAATAGTCAAAAGTGTCTCAGCATCTTCAGCAGCAAGTCCCCTGGGACCCAGAAGGCCCGATTCAAGTCTTACCTGCTCCTGCAACAAGAAGCATTCAGCATTTCAGTGGGTGCCCGACCACAGACACTTGCAAGCTCTGGTCCCGTTTGGACAAGTCAGGTGCTACCGGCACACATGGCTGGCACAGGCTCTCTCCCGAGCAGCAATACGGTTTCCTCAGTGATCAGAGATACAAAGTCCTTGGGGTCGGTCAGAAGATCTCGATTAACAGGATTGACCTGCAGGTTGCAGTTTCTACTTTCTTGGGCAACAGCCCCAACAATTATCAAAACTCAGTACCAGCATCCCCCTCCTGGCTTTAATGGTTGCAGAGGTACTAGCAGGCAAATAAAAGACTCCTCTAGAGCATCCACCCACACCATGGCAGCCCCTTCTGCCATACTGGGTTGCCTCTAAGGCATGCATGAGTCTTCGCAAGCTTGTCAGCACAATCACTTTAGCGGTGGCCGCCACTGGAATACAGGGTCAGCGCAACAAGGCAGTACTGGTGTCTGATGCACAGCACAGTCCTCAGTGGCCCTCTCCTGGTGGACGGAGGGGGCCTACGGGAGTGGACAGGTTTACCAAATTACTCCTGTTTATGAGCAACATGATTGGAGCACAATCTTCTCAGGTGGACTCTCCACTGGACCTCACTCCCTTCAATGCTCTCCTCTTACTTACAGGGCACACTGCCCTTGGCAATCAGACAGGCTGTGCTGCTCAAGGGCAGGTGGTCTTGGTTTCTCTGGGTGATGCCTCCTCACCCAGCAGGGAGACTAGCAGGCCGTGGCCCTGCAGCCTGGTCACAGGTAAAAGTCTTGCAGAGCTTCCTTCTCTCAAGCAGCCAATCTGGCTGCTTGGTAGAGGACACATTTTGGGATATCAACCTCCCCTTGTTATAGTCCATTTCCAGGCACCAACTGGGATTTAGGGTCTGGCTCTTTGAAGTTTTATGTTGGGGTTCTGCTTGTTTTTTAAATGTACACTTTTCTCTCTTTTTCCTCTTGAAAGGCTGTCTGTCATAGGAGGAATGACTTTGAAGTTGACAGACCAACAAAACCGGCCAAGACCGACTAGAGTTTACATCTAGATGTCAGCCACAGTGATATGTGCATCAAAAGGTTAATCCTGGGCTCCCAGCCCTACTCTTTATGAGTCCCTTATTAGACCAATTGCCTTCCTGAGATGTGTCTGGGTCCCCGTTCCTTGTGATCTATCAATTAATCAAAGAGCATATTTTTGAAGTGCATGGGGAGTTTCAATCTCCCTCTCTTCAATGTGTCGAACCCATCTCACAGGAATGCAGCAATACATAAATCTGAGGGGATTCTGCACCTTCTCGTGTCTTCGCCATGAAGGCCTAGGCTTCCCAAAATGGAACTCAGGATCCTCCATTTGATGTACCATTTTAGGCACACACACGCTCACTGTACATACACAGCACACATACTGTCCATTATTGTCAAATTCATGTATTCTGCAATTCCAGGTACACATACATCCGACACACACAATCAGAGTGTGTACTGCTCAGTATCTTTTCTGTATTGTGCCATGGTGTGCTATTTAAAAAACAGACTCACTGCCAGCGCACACACCATGGGCGCACTGCACAACACTTCACCCTTCATGTATTGTACGTGTTGCAAGCACTCATACACCTGGCACATGCTTTTATTGTGCAGGCACTGCACAGCACTACATCTCCTATGTAATGCATTTCTCACATTCAGGTCATGCACTAGCCATGCCTGAACTGCACAGGGCTACTCTATATCTGTACTATACCATTCCCAGGGACACACATCCAGCACAGAGTCTCCCCTCCTGCACTGTGCAGTACTGAACACCTATCTGATGTAGGCCAAGGGTGAATTAAGCACACAGCAGAGGAACCTTTAAAAAGGCGAGTGAGCATGTAGGCCTGACTCCAGTGACAAAGGGAAAAAAGGACCTGTTCGCTCCCACTGATCACTACACAGTATGCTGCCACCACCGCGCTCCTGCTTGTTAAGTCTTGGTGGAGGCGGGAGCCTTCCACGTTATGAGGGTAATGTTTTGGGCACCCCCTTCCAGCCCAACAAGACCACTCTGTGAGACAGACCTATGTCATGGCGCACATGCATGATCTGGGTTTGGTTATGGCTACAAAACTTAGCATTAGGGATCCAGACAACAGTACAGATGGGCACTAAGGGCAGGGGTATATGTCTTTTACCATGCAGAGGAGTTTTCCCATCCCCAACACCTTCTTAGTATTGCTCTTCAATTGCTTAGGTAATTTATAGAATGGACGATTATCCAATGAAATGCTTTAAAAAAAACAATTTAATTAATAATCACAAAGAAGCTAAAGTTCATGAACTCTCTTCATGGGAAATTATGTTACAACTTTGCGTTCAACTCTCCTCAGGCAGAACAGGACAGTGAAAGAAAGTTATTCTCTTTAGCTACCCTTTTCATTGAGCACAGAAACAAGGCAAGTACCATTCCACCCATTGGTTCTTTTCTTTTGAACTGAGTGGGTCAGGTGTCAACAGTTCTAAAGAATCTACGTCCGCTATACACAACATCACATTGCAGAGTATTCTTCCTGATTGTCGGATTTTTTTTAATGTTTCAGGATTTTTTCAATTTAGATGTTTTACTCTTGACAAGAGTGCTTGAGACAAGGCTTTGTTTTTACATCTGTTTATGGTGCCGTCTAGTGGTGAAAAATTACTACTGAAGTTCAGTCTCTTTTCTGACAGCGACTAGCAATACTTCATCACATTACCCAACCCGGAGAATTATTCATTGTACTGAGAGTTCTTCTTCACATTTTTTGTTCAGACTTTTGTGGTACACTGATTTGAACACCATGACTATTTTGGGGTCTCTTCCACAGACCGCTTTAGCTGTCTCAACAGAAATATTACATATAATACTTTAGAAACTCTTGTTTGGGTCAGCCTACTTTCAACCCTCACCTTCGCATTGCTTCCTCTTACATCCGTTGTCTTGAGACATTGGTAACAACATCTTAGATCTGCAAAGCAGTTAACTGTATCCTAACAATAAATCTGAACCCTTCTGTTAAGTGCAAGCTGACTGGCTTTGCCAATACTTGCTCCAATTTCTCACTTTAACTTAACAGGGTTACACTGAACACTACCCAATACACATTTGAACTCTTTTCCACCTGGCTCCTGGTGACAAGATTATCCAAAACAGAGAGAGTCTTTGATAGCAGCTGTCAGTGGCAAATCCCAAATACACATCACTGGGCATCCCTTCACATGAGCCAAAAAGCAACATATAATTTTCCCAAGACTAACCTAATTGTGACACTGATAAAAAATTTATTGTGAGTATACACTTGGATGGAGAAAAAAAAACTACGGATGGGCTACACCAAACCACTCCAATCTAGATTGGTGCCTGTGTAAAAGAGATCAATTCTACAGCACAAACCTGTGCACAACTTTACGTTCTTTGAAATTGGGGAAATCAAAGAACATTTCTAAGACAGTCCATCCTCCGATACCAGATTATTTTTCAGGAAACCGTTAACGTTTCTCAGCAGGAGGTATAGGTAAATCATGGTGTTTCAGACATATGCACTAGATACATCTGAATAATAAAAAGTGGACAAAATGGTTCCCAATATTAATCACTGAAGAATAAGACATTTGGGGCCAGATGCATGAAAGCATTTTGCATTCGCAAACGGTGCGAATGCCCATTTGCGAATGCAAAATGCCATTTCAGAATGTAAGAAACACATTCTGAACGCAATTTTAAGGAATCGCTAAAAGAGCCATTCCTTAAAATTGCGACCCTGTTTAGAGAGTCGCAAAATGTGACTCTCTAAATAAGAAATCGCAAATAAGGAATCCTTATTTGCGATTCCTTAGCACATGTATGAAGCAATTCCTAAATGCGATTTGGGCATTTAGGAATCGCTATTTACCACCAAGTTGAACTTGGTGGTAACCATGTGCAAATTTTAAAAATGCATTTAAAATGTAAAGCACACATGCCCCTTTTGGCATTTGTGCACCTTACATGGTGAAAAAAATAATTTTGGGGTGCAGCAGAGGGGGCCTTAGGCCCCCAGCACCCTGGGGTTTTGCATTTCCAAAGTTGCGATTTCTAGTTAAGAAATCGCAATTTTGGAAATGCAAAAAATTTGCAGATTTAGGCACATAGGTGCGAATGGGGCCGGTATCGAAATTTGCGATTCGGTAATAGCATTTGCGATTTTTAAGAAATCGCTATTACCGATTCGCAAATGTGATACATGGCATGTTGCGAGTTGGAAATAGCGATTTCTTAAAAATCGCTATTTCCGAATCGCAAAAGGCCTTCATGATACATCTGGCCCTTGGTCCTAGTGCGAACCTAAGAGACTAGACAACATTTCGGAAACACAAACACCCATAATCACTCAGATCATCAATGCCCTAAGCATACTCATGATCTGAATGACCGATCTTTAAGAGGGGAAAACAATTTATCAGGAAAGGGACACGTGTTTCTCTGGCCTCAGATTTCACAAAGATGATAGCATAAGCTGCTGCGTACTTTTCATAAATCATCAAAATATACACTAGAACAAGCAAACTACTAAGATTTCATGATCTTGTTTGTACTCACTTTATTTCAAATGGAATTCTTAAATTTAGGCCCTTTAAGCGTTTCTCTCTTAATTTGTTAGTTTAACTAAAGCAGGCAAGTGCATATTGATAGAGGTATTGGCTAGCTACCATATCGCACATGTGGTGCGCTATTAAAAAGTGTGGCGGGGCAGAGGAGAATCAAAAGAAAGAACATAGTATTATATTTTGTTTAGCACTTCAGCACAATATGTATTATAGTGTGTGGGTACAGCCACTAAATGTGCATAAAGGTTTCCAGTGAAAGGGGGTGTAGTTTATTTCAGTACTGCCTCTGGACCTGGCTAGGAGTTGATACAATCTCCTATCAGTTTTCAAAACATTTGAAGTCTTGGCTTTTCTAAAAAGCCTGTTAAATCTGATGAGTTACTGGAGTTCTCACCTTCAGTGCTACAAAATCTGTTTAAGCGCATGTGTGCTAAATACCCTACAACAACATTTGGAAAATAATTTACAGGAGGCCTCTTTGAGCTGGCTACAAACAGAAGTTTGGCAGTGGTTTGAACAAGGACTCTAATGTAATGCTCATACTTTAAGTAAAAAGTTTGCTTCTCCATTTTGATAACAGGGAAGAACTTCAGGATATTACAAGCAGCAATATGTTGGCAAAGTCATGCAACACTTCCGATGCTAGCACCGAACTGGAAGTGATGGAGACGATCGCAATTCAGAAATTAGAAGTTAACTTTGGAGTCTTTACATTATTTCAATATTGGGCAATCAAAATCACAATCTGAAAGAGCCATTTTGATGTGGGTCTTTTAAAGGGCATGTTCAGACCTTATCGGAAGTTGAGTTGTAAGAAAATCGATTCACCAGAAATAGAGTGAGCTTTCTTGAAACTAACCAGTTCCTACACTTTATTAAAGTCATTTTAATTCACTTAAAGGAAAAGGAAAGCTATGAGTCAACGAGCATGTTCCAGTTTGTGCCCCATAATGCAAGGTATCACTTAGGTAGGTGAAGCTCGCTTAAATCTACTGATGGATTTGAACCTGTTGTATAGTTATTTAGCCATATTTTAGACAACTAGGCCTACCATTGTGCACTTTCTTAGAATATCAACAGTTTTATTATAAAAACACTTCTTTGTCCCGTACACGTTAGAGGGAGATTCCAGCCAGATGACCAAGACTGCATGCTGATTGCTGAAACTCTTTGCTGAAACTCTTTGCAACAGCTGCTTGCTTAGACTACTGAATCCCTGGCCTCTATGTGGACAGCGTCTCTCTAGACCACAGGCTTCCTTGTTCAGGTATGGGGGATGATGTCTTCCCAAGGGGGGTAACCTGAAGGGCGGATAAGAGCTTAGTATGCTGTGCGCCAAAATAGCTTAGGTAGGAAAGGGATCACTCCTAGTGACAATATGGCAGGACTGTGTGTTTCCCACTCTGTGTCACCTTTTTGCTTTTAGTGTGTTTTATCATCCTAGGTATTGCAATACATGCCATTTTATCTAAGATGCAGTTACTTCAATAAATCTTTATTGAACTATATTCTGCCTCTGTTTGTCTTTGCCTGTGTGAGACTAATGTAACTGAGGGAAAGGGGTTAGATCTGATCCATCACGATTCCCCTGAGCAATCTTTCTTGTCATGCTCCCTGTTGCCACAGTCATCCCTGCTCTTCGGCATCGATGAGGCAAGGTGTGGAATTGTACTTAGTACCCCACAATCCTTGCGATTCTGCTGCCCAAATCGAGTAGCATTATTAGGATAATGAGAACCTACGTGACAAACCTGGTATTTTATTATCTTGTCTTGAGCTCTAACGCTGTACTAAATTCTGAGGTGTGAGGTGCACTCCCTTTAAACATCTGAAGCAGCACCTGGAATGTGCCACAAAGTGATGTGAATGCTTAATTGTTGAAATGGAGGGTGTCTAGGTGGATGTAGAAGACTCTGAGCAAAAGATATGAAAGGACAGATCATGCTCAGTTTGCTATGATTAGAAAGTAAAAGTTGGATACTATGCTCACAAATTCAAACCTGCACACCAAATCAAATTTCCATCCTAAGTCGCTGATAAACAGAGTAGCACTGACTTGAGTTACAATAAAATATGTGAATATCATCAAGTGAACACTGGGGTGATTGCACACGTTTGATTGTGTATTTCAGGATTTTCCTGAAATTCCCTATCATTCTGGCCGTTCAATTAGCAGGGTGGCAAAATAAACAGTTTTTTTTTTTTTTTTTAGCCTTTGGAGAGTAGAATCTGGTCCTCATGATGTTCATGTAGGGTTAACATATCCTACTGAACATTAATTATTGTAGTCTCTGTTCAGCTGATGGGGTCAGAGGGTTTAAAAAAACACTAGCAGCCGAGTAATGGGTAGTTTATTTTATGTAGCTCTGAAATTATCTTGTGCCTCCGAACTATAATACTACAAAGATACAACAAGTTCAACATTGGACTGCAGTTGTCCAGTAAGTAAGGATGTTTGAATTTTTTAAATTAATAAGATAATGTTAGGCATACTATGGGGGTTATTACAACTTTGGAGGAGGTGTTAATCCGTCCCAAAAGTGACGGTAAAGTGACGGATATACCACCAGCCGTATTACGAGTCCATTATATCCTATGGAACTCGTAATACGGCTGGTGGTATATCCGTCACTTTACCGTCACTTTTGGGACGGATTAACACCTCCTCCAAAGTTGTAATAACCCCCTATATGTCTAAATTATTTTACCATTCAATACTCAAAAAAGGCCAAACTTTAGAAAACAAGCAAATATTTTTATGGACTTCAGACATAAAAGTAACGCTGTGCAAAAATGTATGGTGTCAGGAAATGCACTGCATCATGTCAGGTAGGACTTGGAAATGATATTTCAGATCCTCTACGCCATAGGACTCATCTGACACAAATCAGATATGAGATAGTGGTTTATCGACCAACCAATGGTCCTAGAAAGAAAGTAATTTTCTTCATTGTTAGTGTTTTCTTTTTTAAAGAGTCTAAATCACTCACAGAAGAACAAGTTTCGAAGGTCTTTCTACCTTTAAGACTACAGTCAAGAGTCAGGGTACACCATGGAATAGGAAGGTAATTGTGTCTAAAACTCAGACCTATACAACCTATGTAAATAAAGTGATGTGTTGATTTTCAATAATGTAGGCACTAAGGGCCTAATTTAGATTTCAGCGGATGGGCTACTCCGTCACAATGGTAACGGATGGCCTGTCCTCCAAAATATAAATCCCATAGGAAATAATGGGAATTATATTTCGGCAACCATTGTGACAGAGCATCTTGTCCACCATTTAATCCGTAATAATGGGTTTTATATTTTAGCAGACAGGTTAACCATTACCGTTGTTGCAGAGTACCTACCCTGTCTGCCTAAATCTAAATCAGGCCCTAAGACTCCTAGACTTCAGGGAGGCTTGACCATCTGTTTCGAGTCTAAAACTACTCAAGATACAGACTGTTTGCCAGGCAGTAGATGGATCCAACAAGAAGTTCAGAGGCTAGCCTGACATAAGTCATACAAAATGTACAAAAAGAAAAAAAGCACTATTAAGGCCAGTTGAACTGTTGCACAAAAGCACAAGCACTCTCTTCCCTCCAGCAACATTTAATCAACCCTCTTTGCCCAAGCATAAAATAACAGGTCTATCTTGTAGTATTCCTTCTGTAACTACTAAATACCTCAAGAGTGCAAATGGAACCCTCTGAAAAATACTAGGGGTGATCCAAAACAACTTTTGTCCTCCTGCAC
This sequence comes from Pleurodeles waltl, assembly GCF_031143425.1. Classification (NCBI taxonomy): domain Eukaryota; kingdom Metazoa; phylum Chordata; class Amphibia; order Caudata; family Salamandridae; genus Pleurodeles; species Pleurodeles waltl. The sequence continues at coordinate 1,404,324,505 of NC_090447.1, read as the reverse complement.
AATTTAATTTGTATTTTATGCAGAGACACCACCCTTTTATTTTTTAAACAAGTGCAGCAGAGGTCTCCTTTATGCTTTACTTCTTTGTCTAACGAGGCCTTGAAAAGCGCTACACCATTAATATTATTTTTAAAATTACCTTTATCAAATTATATAGAAATTCAAATTCTTGTTTGGGGCTTTTTGAGAAATTACAAAATAAGCAATAGCATTAAGACAAAGTTCTAATGGAATTAATATTATGCATTACCCACATTCAAATGTATTTTTTCCGAGTCCTCACTACCCACAACTACTGCTTCTTTCTTTGATCTGGTTCTGCAGATTGACCAAAAATTAGCTAACAGCAGTTATTAGAAATTGGGTTACTGGTTGACTGGTGTGAGAGCCCTGGTCAAGCAGCAACCACAATCCTAGTCAGAGTAAGCACAAGCAAACCCAAAATTAACCTGTGCTCAGCCCCCCCCCCTAGGTAGCTTGGCACAGAGCAGTCAGGCTTAACTTAAAGGGAATGTATAATGTATTTGTGCAATACCTGAAACAGTAATAACGTGACCCCCCACACCCCCTACAAAAGATCCCATATCAGGTTAGGAAATAGAGCTTGATTTAATTAAAAAAAACAGGAAAAAACAACATCGCTGAACAGAGTAACTTAAAACCTGGGTTGTGGAGCGTTGAGTGGATCAGAGTCAAAGAAGTGTCGCTCAGCCAAGGAGGTGCTTCAGTTCGGACATGTGGTGAGGCTGCAGTGCAAGGTCCTCTTGTGTTGACGTTGCAGATCCAAGTGACAGGGCATATGATGCAAAGTCTGGCATCAGGGATTCAGCACGCAGTCAAGATGATGTGTTGCTTCTGTAGAGATGTGAGGCGGCGATACAGAGACTGGGGTGGTCGAGGCTACCATTGCCAAGAGATGCTAGGTCCTGTGCTGGACATGTATTGCACAGCAGCAGTTCCACTGTGGCGCTGGGCTACCATGAGTCTTCTGTGGCAGTTCCGATACACACAGTGCAGCAAAGCATTGATTCTACTAAGGTTTGCAGCGCAAGCAGAGGAGATGTGTCTGTTCCGCTGGATCCCGAGAGGCTGGCCAAGCACCTTAGGCCCACTTCCAAGGGTCCAGGACTGAGGTGGCACCACTTGAAAATGACAACTCAGATGGCAGAGTCTAGGTACAGATGCAAGGATGTTGAAACCTGCTATGTTCTTTAGGGTTTGGATCCGAAGGCCAGCCAACTAGAATTTGGAGTCACTCTGGGTTCAAGTGGTGCAGGTCTAGTCCGTCACTCACAGGCAAGAGGGCAGATGGTCAGAACAGCAAAACAGGAGTCCGGCAGAGTGGCAGTTCTTCAGCAGCTCAGCAGTGCTTCTGCCTGGTAGAGTATTCACAGCTCCAGAAGTGTACTGAAGGGGTGGTGTCTGGGGGCCTTCTTTTATATATAGTTGTGCCTTTGAAGTGGGGAGAAGCTGCTAGAGGCATGCCTAAGAAGTGCACAGATGCCTGCCTTCCCTGGCCTGGCTCCAGACTAACTACAGGGTGTATGCAGCCATATTCAAGGGTACTCGAGACTGGGCCTAGCTCCTCCCCCTTCAATCCTGCCACGTATGGCCCATCCAGTCACACACACACTCCCATTCTGTGTGGCTATCTAGGAGGAATACAAAATGCCCAACAGCCAAATACACCCAGTCATATGACCAGAGAGAGGCTGCAGACACCAAATGGTTAAGGCACTAAAACTGCAACTTTCTAAATGTGGCATTTCAGAACTGTAGTTCAAAATCCGACTTCACACTAAATGAGGGTTTTAAATTAGGATTCCAGAGACACCAACCATGAATCAATTTTCTCTTCCCATTTAGAAATTACACTTCTAGAATGTAATAAAGCAGCTCCAATGTTATTGTATGGGAGTGATAGGCCATACAGTAGTGAAAAACAAATGTATGAGTTTTTCCACTAAGTGGACATGTAAAACTTTAAAGTACATGTCCAACTTTTAAAATACATTGCCCTTGCCCTAAGCCCAGGGCCTACCTTAGGGGTGACGTATATGTATTAAAAAAGAAGGTTTGAACTAAAAGGTTTATTTTGCCAGGTCAACATAGCAGGTTAACATTGCACACACAGACTCTGCAATGACAGGCCTGAGGCACGTTTAAAGGGCTACTTAAGTGGCTGGTATAATCAGCGCTGCAGGTCCACTGGTAGTATTTAATTTACAGGCATTAGGTACATGTAGTGCATGTTACTAGGGACTTACCAATAAATTAAATATGCCACTTGGGTATAAACCAATTATAACATGTTTGAAGGCGAGCCCAAGGACTTTAGCACTGGTTAACAGTGATAAAGTGCACAGAGTCCTAAGGCCAACAAAACAAATTCAGCATAAAGAGGAGGAGGAAAGAAAAAGGTTTGGATATGAGCCTGCAAAAAGTGTCAGGTCCAAATGTAGGAAAGAAAAGGGATGAGAAACTCTGAGCTCCAATGTTTTTGTTCTGCTTTTCAACATTGGCAATTCCTCCTTTACCTCCAGTCCCTGCGACTTAGCTGAGGGAAATAATGCATTCGAAAATTACTTAGTCCTGAGTAAAAGTAACACCAAAAGGAAAAAAACAACTTTATCTCTATTAAGTTTAATTTGGACATTTTCTCCAGCTCTGCCCTTACCACCTAGGAAAACGCAAACACTTGGGTTTCAACCGCCGGCTAGGATAGAGCAATATACAGGACATTCTTGCTCGTGATAAGAGAATTTTAATAGACAGATGATTCTATCTTTGCATGAAGGACCACTCTCTGTATCTGCTCTCATCAACTCTGCAACCAACTGTATATGAAATATTACTCATTCACACAACAGCATGATATTAGGTTACTTCAGAAACCACAAGCTGAACGTATATCAGCAGTGGACTGGACAACCCTGATGTCAGGTGACTCAAGAAACTTCCAAGATCATTGTGGTAATCTAGAATCTATTTCTTCTTCGGTCATCTCTGCACTGTACCTTATTATGCTAGGCAACAATTGGCTTCAGCAACATACTATCAAAGAGATGCTGAATTTCTCTTCTAGATGGCAGCAACACTGTTTTCGTAAGGTGTCAACTATGACTGAGGCTGCCAAGGATAGAGGCTTTGAAGCATTCCAAACATATCAAGATTCTATTTTGTTTGAAAGGGGCAGAAGAATTACCATAATTTAGACTCCAGCACAGACTGAAATCCAGGAGTCAAGAGTCCTCATGGTAACATAAGATCTCATTCAAAGGCAAAAGAAAGAATTAAACAACCCTATACAAAACAAAATCTGGCTAAAATATTTATAGGACACTACTCTCCCACAGAAGCACAAATGTTATTTGTACCCAGGTCTCATGATGCCCTGCATCCCTGCACAGACTGTACAGAATTATCTGTTGGTACAGGCATCTATTATGTCTCATCTCTTTGCTATTAGATCAACGAAGTTCTGATTCATGTTTCACAAAGTTATATTTTTGAGGCATGCCTACAATAGAGTCTGCATAAGTGAAGGAGATGAATGTATCACATAATGTAATAACAGGTATGGACATCAGGCGACTGCAATACCCCTGCTGACTTCCAACACTATCAATGACATACTTTGTTAACAAAATATTCATGATGTCATGGTCAACCTGGATGGCTGCCCTAATCCTTTCCAACTCCCACCCAGAGCATTTAAAAAGTAATTCAACAACTTGGACAACGTAGTCAATACAGAACGTTATCAAAACATGTTTTGTATGCTCCCACAATGGCATTTGTTCAGCCAATGGCATAGACATGGATGAGAAAAAATGGAAGGCAGGTATGGAATGCATACATCCCAGAATCATAAAGAAGTGCAACATTTATTTTTTCAGGCAATGCAATCAATCTATTTGTTTAGCATATATGGGGAATTTTGTTAGCCGTTAAATGCGTGTTTGGCTATTGGAGGCACAATTTAAAAACAGCTAACCAAGCAGCAGAAGATCACAATAATCTTGGGTTACTTAGGTCCAGGAGATTGAAAAAAAATATATATATATATCACACACCTGCTCACTGGAGTTTGTTCTTTGCTCACTTGTATTTTTATATCAATTTGAGACCAGGAAATGCAGACAGTAAAGTAGATGCTTTATCATGAAATGGGAAAAAACACTGATATAACACCACCGCCTCCGATCCTTCCTGGTGTTCATACTAGATTTATCACACGAGACACCATCCTGGAAGCTTTAAAAGAAGCTCAACTAGACATTCAACACATATGGTTACTAGAAGAACAACAGCTGAGACATATATTGAACAAGACAAGCTGTAGAAACAAACTGTTCATTCAAACAAAGGAGTTCCAGAATAAAATAATTCACTGATGGCACATTGTCCCTTTGAGTTGGTCATCTTGGTTATCAACGCACTAAAGACTAGGCAACAAATCAACCTGCTCCAAACTATAAACCGGAGTATTTAGTTTGGCTCCCCACCCCTGATTTACTCTTTCTAGGATATCACTTAGATCTGCCTGTCCTTTTATTATCTCCCAGATAACCAATTCGGTTGCAGTGCACCTCTCCTTGCCACCTAATTGGCACATACGATACAGTTTGCTACGTCTCTTAACTAAAAAAAAAAATCCTCCTCTTTTCATCCACTTCTTTTCGGCCAATACAGAATAGTGAGGAAGCAGAGTTTAAAGTCTGCTCTAGGTAACAATGAATCTATGGTTCTCTCTAGGAGATGGAGGTTGGGTAACCATGCATGCAAGTATCAGCATCTGAACCACTCCAAGATGGTAGAGGTTCACTATGAAGAGAATGTCAGTTAGACATTTCCAAGATGGCAAAATGGTTCCTCCTCCAGGTGGCAGTAAACAAAGTAGCATACGAGCACTGAATTTCCCCATGGACTTCGTCTGGCAAGTATGCGTGCTGGAGGGCTCCCTCACTCTTCATTCTAGTTCAAAATCAGCTTCCCCTCCTTTGCACGTATGTTGCGTTTCTGAGGGCAGTTGCCCTTAGGGAGTATTTGTTTTGCTGTTGATAAATATGTCCCATTCTTCACATGCAGTTACATTCCAGGGTTACATATGTAACAATGATTTGAGTAGGGCAGTCCTGATGAAAGGGAATTCCCTTTAGAAGATTGGTTACCTTACACCATCATCTGAGTCGCCGGGACAGGTGGTCTCAACATGTTCTACCAGCTGTCTTTCCACTGAGTTAATGGATCTTCCAAGCATTAGGGCGGAGGTCTCATGTGAAGCCATGCCATGGATAGCAGTACGATTCAAGAGCGTATTAACCCCCAGAGGGAAGAAAGCTGACATACACAGGAAAAAGGAGTTATCCTCTTCCTATGCCTTTCATTTGAAAAAAAAGGTTAAGTACTCTCTCTGCCAAAGGATACACTTCTCTGTGTTTAATGCAGCTCCTATATACAGGGAGTGCAGAATTATTAGGCAAGTTGTATTTTTGAGCATTCATTTTATTATTGAACAACAACCATGTTCTCAATGAACCCAAAAAACTCATTAATATCAAAGCTGAATATTTTTGGAAGTAGTTTTTAGTTTGTTTTTAGTTTTAGCTATGTTAGGGGGATATCTGTGTGTGCAGGTGACTATTACTGTGCATAATTATTAGGCAACTTAACAAAAAACAAATATATACCCATTTCAATTATTTATTATTACCAGTGACACCAATATAACATCTCAACATTCACAAATATACATTTCTGACATTCAAAAACAAAACAAAAACAAATCAGTGACCAATATAGCCACCTTTCTTTGCAAGGACACTCAAAAGCCTGCCATCCATGGATTCTGTCAGTGTTTTGATCTGTTCACCATCAACATTGCGTGCAGCAGCAACCACAGCCTCCCAGACACTGTTCAGAGAGGTGTACTGTTTTCCCTCCTTGTAAATATCACATTTGATGATGGACCACAGGTTCTCAATGGGGTTCAGATCAGGTGAACAAGGAGGCCATGTCATTAGATTTCCTTCTTTTATACCCTTTCTTGCCAGCCACGCTGTGGAGTACTTGGACGCATGTGATGGAGCATTGCCCTGCATGAAAATCATGTTTTTCTTGAAGGATGCAGGCTTCTTCCTGTACCACTGCTTGAAGAAGGTGTCTTCCAGGAACTGGCAGTAGGACTGGGAGTTGAGCTTGACTCCATCCTCAACCCGAAACGGCCCCACAAGCTCATCTTTGATGATACCAGCCCAAACCAGTACTCCACCTCCACCTTGCTGGCGTCTGAGTCGGACTGGAGCTCTCTGCCCTTTACCAATCCAGCCACGGGCCCATCCATCTGGCCCATCAAGACTCACTCTCATTTCATCAGTCCATAAAACCTTAGAAAAATCAGTCTTGAGATATTTCTTGGCCCAGTCTTGACGTTTCAGCTTGTGTGTCTTGTTCAGTGGTGGTCGTCTTTCAGCCTTTCTTACCTTGGCCATGTCTCTGAGTATTGCACACCTTGTGCTTTTGGGCACTCCAGTGATGTTGCAGCTCTGAAATATGGCCAAACTGGTGGCAAGTGGCATCGTGGCAGCTGCACGCGTGACTTTTCTCAGTTCATGGGCAGTTATTTTGCGCCTTGGTTTTTCCACACGCTTCTTGCGACCCTGTTGACTATTTTGAATGAAACGCTTGATTGTTCGATGATCACGCTTCAGAAGCTTTGCAATTTTAAGAGTGCTGCATCCCTCTGCAAGATATCTCACTATTTTTGACTTTTCTGAGCCTGTCAAGTCCTTCTTTTGACCCATTTTGCCAAAGGAAAGGAAGTTGCCTAATAATTATGCACACCTGATATAGGGTGTTGATGTCATTAGACCACACCCCTTCTCATTACAGAGATGCACATCACCTAATATGCTTAATTGGTAGTAGGCTTTCAAGCCTATACAGCTTGGAGTAAGAGAACATGCATAAAGAGGATGATGTGGTCAAAATACTCATTTGCCTAATAATTCTGCACTCCCTGTAGTTGAGAATTTGCCTTTAGTCTTAGTTCATGCAAAGGTCCAGCCGGTCCACTGATGTTAAAGTCCTGACATGCCTTTTTTGCACAGTGGGCTTTTATGAACCAGTCATCAAGACAGAGAAAGATGTAACTATTGTTTGGGAAGGTGAGCTGCTTCCACAGATATGCACTTCAAAAGGTTTCAAGCCGAAGGTTAAGAAATTTGCCTACTGTCAAACTTTGGACTTTTCTGTGCTTCTTCGTCACTGGAATAGGAAATTAAGCATCTAGTAGGTCCACAGAGAAAATCGTGTCCCCTTTCATAAGCTGTGATTTTCTCTAATGCACAGATAAGATTCTGGACTTCCATTTCTTGATCCATATTTTGGCTTATCTCAAGTCCAGAAGGCTTTTTTTGTGAACTAGAAACATCTTAAATAGACAGTTGTTCCTATCAGAGAGAAATAACAAGCTCTGTTGCTCATTTGTATAAGTTATGGAAGATCCATTCTCCGCTGATGTTTTGGCGCATAATTTGGAGGGATTGATGGATTTGGTTGAAATAGAAGGGAGTAACCATTTTGTAGCTCTTCAAGATGATTTGAGTCACTACTTTCCACCCAGATGGTGAACAGAGAAAAGGAAGTGGGGAACTCAGTCACAAATGCAAATGGGACTTCTTCGAGATGGGATGCTGGTCTTGTGGTTACCCCATACCTTTGCAAGGTCTTCTGTGTTATGAGATTTGTTGTTTTTCTTGCACTTGCCGATGTAGCTGACAGAAGTGAGGGGATTGAATCCTGTGCCTCTGATGGGAAGGGTGATCCCTGAACATGTACTGAGATCTAAAGAAATACTTGTTCTCCTTCAAGCCTACAATTTTCAGGGTGTCTGCCTCCTTCATTCTTTCAAACTCATCATCTACATGGGATTCATAGAGATCCTATCCAGTAATTGGTAAGTGCATGATCCACAATCCTAACCGTATGCAGTGTCAACTCTCTGGGTCAGACGTGTGACTCTTTATAACTTCCAATTCTAAGAATCTGATTTAGGATCTTGTCTTAAATTCAACATCTCTATCACAAGGGTTTACATAGAGGTAAGCCCTGGGAATCATAAATGTCTTGTTGAAAACAAGAGATACATGGAATTTATCCCCCTACAGAAATTATAATCCTAAGGAGGTGAACCTGAGAATCCAAATACAGTTGACTGCTTCAAGTTGTCCTTCTCACAGCAAGTATCTGATGTCAAATATTTAAGGAAGTGCCTTGACATCAATTTTTTGGGCCTTCAGCGCTTTAACATCATGCGTCTTGATGTCGATGAAATTGAGTGCATTGACCTCACTGCTAACGACGACGGGTGGGCTGAAATGGAGGTCTTGCCTGGTAGAGTCTGCCCACTTGGCATCTATGTCTTACCTGCCAGAGAGATGGTCTTCGGTCGTGAACAAACTAGTGTCAACCCATGCTTCAATGTCGGCTGGTGCTCTTGGTAGTGTATGGGACACTGGTGATTACAACGTCTCTTGTTCTCTCTGGCCTCTCTCTCTCTGGGATCTCGCTCTGTGAGAATTATTCTTCTAGAAAAGGCCTCGATTCAGTAGATGAAGCACCTCTTTGGCCAGCTTACCAATTTTTTCTTTCAAACTCCAACTGACCAAGGGTCTTCCAGTCGATGATCTGGTGATGTCAGGGCGTTGGAGTCATCAAATGCAGCTGGCGATACGCTCGAAGCCATTTGCTTCCAGCGCATCAAGAGAGGACATGTATTTGATAAGTCATGCTCCAGGGAGGTTTTGTTTTGGGGAAAACAGAAAGAGCTTTTCCTTTTCCCCTGTGTCTGTTTGAAGTGGATTCCTGCTCTACAATTACAGGGAGGGCCACGATCATGGAACAGGGATCCTATCCCTGGACCACCAGGTTTTTTTTTTTTGCGTTGGAGGAGTGACCCCTTGGGCAAGGGTTGATCCCCATCTGGGCATAAGATTTATCTAGGTTTCATCCTCTCCCCCCTGGGTGTTAGATTGGCCGTTATTACTGGCCGATCTGCTCCCAGGGGACCAAATCCCACTAGACCACCAGGGATTGTTCTGTTGTTGGGAGAGCGACCCTAGGTCAAATGGGCCGCTCCCCTCCGCTTCAGGGGCATTATATTTTATTTCCCAAGCTACACACCTCCAGACAGCAGACTGACTGCTTTTGCGGGGGTGGGGGACAGAAGCCACTAGACCCCACGGATTTCGCACAATTCAGGGAGCAGCCGCTTAGGCAAGGGTAGCTCCTCTTTATTCTGGGCATGCATTTTGGCCGTTTCAGCACCCCTTGGGGCAGACCCATCTGCCCCCAAAGGGTTGTGGACTTGCGCTTAGTTGGTGTGTGTGGACTTCCACTTGGCTTGCAATTTGTGTGTACACTGGTGATTGCCTCACAGTGTGTGTAGACTTTCGCTTGGCTGGTAGCATGTTTGAACTGGAGGTTTTGCTGGCAGTTTGTGTTAATTAGCTTCCAGCTGACTATGTGTGTAGCTGGCATTTAAGTGGTGAGGGGCAGACTTCATAGTGTTTTATAATCTTAATTGTTTGATTTTGTCATTATTTGCATTTGTGATCGCAATGATTTATTCCCCTGTTTTATTCCTGCTTGTGGTTTCCAAACTGGTAAATCTGCAATTTGGCAAACATTCTTTACCACTCATGCCTTTACGAGGAAGGCTTTACATGCATACGTCTTTACAAAGCAAGCTTTTACACCGCATTCTTTTTCAACGAATATGCCTTTAACACGGATGCCTTTACAACAAGTTTCATTGTAAAGGCATGAATGGGAAAGGAATATGCCTTTTAAATGCAATTAAGAACAAGTCCTCCTGTCCTCTGCCAACCAAACTTTGCTCGGTTGTTACTCTGGTGGGCAGCAGTTCCCAGTTCATTAGATTCTAATATTTAGGAATTTGGAGTCTCCTCCCACCAAGCGTTGATTTGGGGTTTTATCGCTCAGGGGCATGTCCCGTTGCCACCTGTGAACTTTCAGATGTCTTTATTCCAAGAATAAAAGGTCTGTGAATTACAGCTGACCGGGCCCTTCCCTATTTGCAATAATGTTGCTTTAACTGGCTCCTCTCCTCTGCCAAACAAACTTCAATCAGCTATTACTCTGCAGGGCAGCAGTTCCAGGCGTACAGTTACACTAAATTTAGGATTTAGTGGGCTCCTTTCACCGAGCATTGCTTTTGGGTTTCGGAGCTCCGGTTCATGTCCTATTGCAGACTGTGAACTTTCGGGTGTTTTTTTCAAAGGAGATTGTAGGAAAATAGCATCTTTCTAGCTTGGTTACACCCGCTTTTTGCTTATTTGTCAGTGTGTTTGACTGTGTTCACTGGGATCCTGCTAACCAGGAGCCCAGTCATTATGCACTCTCCTTTTAAACTTGGTTGCTAGAACCTTTTCCACCCAACATTTGGCATACTGGTACCCCATGTAAGTTCCTAGTATATGGGACATAGATACACAGGGCATTGAGGTACCAGGGGATCCCTATGGGCTGCAGCATGTATTATGCCAACCATAGGGAGCCCATGTAAAGTGTTCTGCAGGCTTGCCACTGCAGCCTGCGTGAAAGGGTGCTTGTACTCTTTCACTACCAGGTCATTGCACCATGTCACTGTGTGTGAGAGCAACCCTGCACTAGCAAAGGTGCCCCCACGAACTCCAGTTCCATTTTCCTGGACTTGGAGAGTGTGGGGACGCCATTTTATGGGTGTACTGGACATACGTCACTACCTATGTCCAGCTACATAATGGTAGCTCCGAACCTAGGCATTTTTGGTATCAAACATGATGGAATCATACCCCAATACTGATGCAAGTATTGGAAGTATGATTCCATGCACTCCGAGGGCTCCTTAGAGCTCCTTGCTACCACCAGTCATACAGGATTTTCCAGGCAGCCCAAGATACTGCCACCCCTCAGACAGGTTTCTGCCATCCTGCTGCTTGATCTGATCAAGCCCAGGAAGGCAGAACAAAGGATTTCCTTTAGGAGAGAAAGGTAACACCCTCTTCCTTTGGAAATAGATGTGGGTGGCTTGGGAGGGGCGCCCTCCATGCATAAACCAGTCAACACTGGTTCAGGGACCCTCAGTCCCTGCTTTGGCACGAAACTGGACAATGGAAACGGGAGTGACCACTCCTCTGTCCATCACCACCCCAGGGGTAGTGCTCAGAGCTCCTCCAAAAGGTCCCCGAGTTCTGCCATCTTGTTTACAAGGCTGGCAGGGAACTCTGGGAGCATCTGAGTGGCCAGGCCAGGCAGGTGACATCAGAGCCCCTTTTTATAGGAGCAATCCCCCTTTCAGGGCTATTAAGGGTCTCTCTCTTGGGTGGGTCCTCCGAATCGGCTTGCAAGACTCAAGCAGGATTCCTCTGCAACCTCCACTTCGACTTCTGACCACTGGAACTGCGACTGGACCCTCCAGGAATCGACAATGCTGCAATCAACGAAGAAGACTATTCTGTACCTTTGTTTCCACGTCTCCTGCCGGCTTTGCAACATTTCCCCAGCCGTGCATCCTCAGAAGACAGCAACTCTTCAACCTGTACTAGAAAAAGGAATCTCCTTTGGAGTAAAGGAGTCACAGCAAGCGGCAACCAGCTGCATGGATCTCCGCTCATCTTGAGCTGCATGGATCCTGCATCACGGGTGGTGGTCCGGAATAGTCCTCTTGGTCCTCTCTGCCAGCTGCCCAACTTTGGTGGTGGTAAGCCTCTGCCTTCTCACACAGGACAGTACCCCCGTGCAATGCGTCTCTTGCAGCTGCCAAGGCTGGTTTGTATCTCCTCCAAGGGATCTTCAGGTGACGTGTAGCTCCAGCCCCCAGCAGCCCTTCCTGCACAGCACAGCTTGCTGCGTGGTCCTCCGGCGGCGCGAAATGCTCTTTTTTAGTGCTGCGTGGGCTCTTTCTGCGACTTCTGTTTCCCCGTCCTGTGCGACTCCTGTGGGTGCTGCCTCTGCTCCTGTGGACTCCCTGCGACGCTGAGGGTCCCCTATGACTCCCACTCCTGGGGTGAGTCCTCCTGGACCTTGCTGGTCCCGGAGCACCACTTTTCAAATAACCTCTAGTTTGCCCTTACCAAGGTTTGTTGGTGTATTTCCTTCACAGACACCTGTCTGCAATCTTCACGCCAGCGTGGAACATCTGCTGCGTCCATCAGGAACTTTTCTCCGGCTCCAGGGCTGCAGTGCTGACCTGTTCTTCATCACCATCAACCAACGCCTGCAAGTACAGCTGGGTGGGTAGTAGCACCTACACCTCCTGGACTTCATGATGAATCTTGGACTTGGTCCCCTCTATCCATAGGTCTTCTTTCTTTAGGAAACCACCACTGTTTTCTTGCAGTCTTGTCTGGGTGTCTTCTTTTTCTTTTTTACCTCCTTTGGAGTGGTTTGGGGAAATCCAGTGATTTACTCTGGCCTTCCTGGTGGCTTGGGGGGGGGGGGGGGGGGGGGGGAGGTGCTACTTACATCTGTGGTTTACCCAGAGCTCCCCTCTACACATTCCACCTACGTTTGGATTTTTTTTTTTTTTGTATATGGGTTGTGCTCCCCCTAGGGTCACTACTGGTTATTGCTATTTACACTGTTTTCTATCCTTTTCTAAGCCTATTTCTGATTACTAGTGTATATATTTAGTATATTACTTACCTTCTATAGGAGCGTTGCCCTTCTAGTAATTTGTGGTATTGTGTTCCAAAAATTAAGTACCTTTATTCTTGTACAACTGCATGTTTTATATTATGTGTGTAAGTGCTGTGTGACTCCTATGGTAGTACTTGAGATTGGCATGTCACCTAGATAAGCCTTGGCTGCTCATCCACAGCTACCTCTAGAGAGTTTGGCTTCTGGACACTGCCTACACTTCACTAACAGAGGATACCTGGACCTGGTATAAGGTGTAAGTACCTTAGGTAACCACCACACACCAGGCCAGCTTCCTACAGAGATTTAATTAAAATGCTTTAGAGTAATGATTTTGCTATCAGCTAATCAAATTAGGCCAGAAAAAAAAGTTAAGGATTAACCCATGTATACTGTTCTAACATAATTTCTTTTAGTCACTAAATTAATGTGAAACTTGCAAACTTTTAGTGTTAAATATTAGCTGCCTTACGTGCACCAATAAATGTTGGATTGATTAAAACCCACCTACGGGCAAGGAGTGTGTCTTATTTGGCTACCATTGTTTGTCTAGCCTAATCAAAATAAACCTTTGTTTTTCCAAAAATAGAATCTATAGTGAACTTTGGATATGCCTCTTTTAGCCATTGACGTATTTTGCTTAGGGCAGAGGGCAAACACCTCCTCATTCACGGCTACTCAATTGCGTAATTAGCAAGACACTAGGTTTGCACGGATGTAATTTTTGAACGTGCTTTTTGTTTTTTACTGCTCGGTTCCTTTTTGAAAAACATTATCAAACAGTCCAGCGCAGAGTAACTGTGCTGAGATTGCCATGGTCATTAAACTTTTCCCACGCATATGTCTTTGCCAAGCATGCCAAAGGTACAAGCATGTCTTTGCCCAGTGTGCCCAAGGTACTAAATTTCGTTGTAAAGACATGCATGCTAAAGGCATATGCGTGGTAACAGTTTTTGTTCTAAAGGCATAAGTGCTAAAGACACATGCCTTATAAAGACGACATTATAACAACATGCGTTATTCCTTCGTACATCCCTGCAATTAGTGTAGTTGCATGTGTTTTGTAAGAAACTTGTTTGCACCATTTACTCCAAATGAGTATCCTTGCCTTGAATGAATGCATTTTTTGTAAATGGGATAATAATAGCAGCATATTTAGCTTCTGTTTTATTATGTTTCAAATTCTCCTTGAATCTGAAAAAGATATGTATTGTATTGTGTTACCTTGGGTGTAATTATGTTTTGTTTTTTATTCCTAGTGGGCTATCATTGGTGTTTGCTTTGTCTGTGCAGAATAGGTGCAGGTGATCATGAGTCTAGCTGTTTCTGGCAAACAAGTGGTATCATTTTTGAGGATATAGGTCTTTGTGTGTGTTTTGTATTGTTTGACTTTTCCTTCCAGATTACTATATGCTAGAAGTGTTACTTTCTGTTTGATAAAGCCACACTTTATTACTTATTTTACACAGTGTGGATGACTGTCAATTAATGTGTTGTGTTAGGTTACTTTTATTAGTAAGGATTATGGACGCCAACAGGATTACTGCTCAGCAGGTTGTTGGTTTGCTTTTCCAATCTTCCTCGGACCATGATTCGGAGACTGACTCTGCATCTGAGGCAGAGGAGGAAGCCCAAGATTCTGGCAGTGAATTTCCAAGTCCAAGAGGAATCAGCTGATGTAGCCACTGTCAGTGCAGTGGAAGTGCCTCTTTTAGAGGGAGACACTGGTGTGCAAGAGGCATCTGGATAGCAGCCTGGGGCTGAAAGGCTTCCCATTTTAAGTGCTAAACTCTAGGTTGCCCTAAGCATGGTGCAGTTTATGCTGCCTGCCTTTACTGGTGTTGCAGGGTGTAGAGTTAATACTGAAAACTTTCTGTCTATTAATTTATTTCAGTTGTTTACGGACGATGTATTTTTGGATAAGATTGTTGACCAGACTAATTTGTATGCTGGGCAATATTTGAGGGACAACAGTACCAGACTTCAACCCTACTCTAAAGCAAGCTGGAGGACTCCCACAAATCTTGATGAGTTATAATTATAAATTGTATTTGTTTAGAGCTTACTACACCTGACCAGGCATCAAAGCACTTTCTGGCGGGTAGCACGCTATTCGACAGCCTAAAGTTAGTGGTCAGTCCATTGGTTATTGGGATTAGGTTTGCATCCTCATTCCAAGTATTCAATCCAGTGTCTTGGTGCACGTTGTTGACATAGATATGATTATTAGAGGTGGCTATGTGAAGCAATTGTTAGCTGGAATTAATAGATATTATTATGGTTTCCAAAGAGCTTTAAGGCAGATAGGCATGAGATTGTAGAGTAACTTGCATACAGAGGAGGGAGACAGAAGGTAGAAAGAAGCAGAGGTCGATTAAAAAAACATAAGTGATGGAAGGTCAATTTTTCATGCAGGATTTTAAGTAATACAACAGTTTTTGCGTACAATTTGTAGGAGTAAACATTTTAAAAGAAGGAGTTTTAAATTATTCTCCAATGGAATGAAGCTTACACAATCTTTCTGGAGGCATGCCATGAGGTGACACAGAAACTTTTCACAGTAAAAAAGGAAGCACAGTGCTTGTTTTTTTTGTGTTGTGATTTTGTTTTTTTATTGAAGAAATATTACAATATTGAGGGTGCAGGTACACTGATCCGCTGAAAAGAACACAAGAAACAGAAACGAGCATCAATAAATACGAAAATGGAGAGAAATGTGGAGGGTAAGGGGCGAGGGGGAAAGTAAGGAAGGGGTGTGAGGTGCAAGATGCATGGTGCTGAGATACATTCCAAAGATGAGGACATAAATGCAGGTGAGAACTGAACATGAGTAAAGTCCTAGCATCAGTGGACGAGAATACTAAACACCTTGTCTGGAGGGCCAGGCTCAAAGATAACAAAGATGGGCGACGAGGGACGGTGGTATGGTAAAGTTGAGGGGAGGCCCAAACGAAGGGGAAACCAAAAAAAGGCTTTGTGTGGTGAGCTAAGGCATCTAGCAATAGCGCAGTAAGAGAGGGGTGGTGGGGAGCGTGCCGACTGAAGAGAATGGGGGTGGGGACAGACGTAGGAAAGGAGCAGAGTAATTGAGCAGCAGACCCAGAGTAGAATAAAATTGGATAGAATAGGGGGCCACAGCGCCCGGGTGAGTCATGGGAGGGGAGAGGGTATGGAGGGAGAGGTGTGTAGTGGGAGGGGTAGGGAGAAGGGGGAAAGGCCACAAGAGTATGTACCAAGAGAGGGGGTAGTGTGAGAGGGGATAGTGTGGGAGGGGGCAAAAATGTGTGGGTGGGGGGGGAGTAAGTGGAGGCCGTGTTAAGTGGGAGGGGGGGTAAGGGTGTTAGAGGCAGGGAAGACAGGGTGGTGGGAAGGTAAAAGGTAGATGAGGGTGATGCAGATGGGGCAGCAGAAGAGTCATTGATGCCTTTAGCAACTGTAGCATTGTCAATGAGGGGGTGGTGAGCACGCTATGGGCCACCAGTAAGGAAGGGCGCCCATGTCTGCATGAACAGGGCAGATTGGTCTTGCAAATGTTAAATGATGCATTCATGAGCGGTGGACCAAACCACTGCCACCGTCCACTCCTCCGCTGTAGGTGTAGCAGGGGAACTTCCATGGCAGAAAATGCAGATCTTGGCAGTCGCAAGGACTGTGTGCAGCAGACGGTGTTGCGGACAGGACACACCGGGTGAATCCCCCACATTGTGAAGGAGGATTGAAGAGGGAGACGGAGTGTCTCAAGGGTCATGGAGGAACTGAGAATGGAACTCACTGCCTCCCAGAAGGGTCCGATCGAAGGTCATTCACAAAGGATAGGAGTCAGGTCCCACCGAGTCTCCGTGCATATCCAGCAGTTTGCATGAGGTAGCAGACCGATTCTCTGCAGTTTCGCTGGGGTCCAGTAACAAGCGTGCATCATTTTAAATAGACAAAACTTCAGGTGGGCTTCCCGTGTGCCCCAACAGGGCCACCATAATGTCTGTCCAGTCCTCCTCTTCAAACTCCTTCTGGAGACGGGACTGCCACTTAGAGAGTTGATTGTCAAAAAAAGGGCTGCGAGAAAAGATGTTGTGTAAGGCCTTCATAGAGGTCTGACATCACGCCCTTGGAGCGGCACCAGGTCCTATGGCAGGAAAGTAGAGGTGAGGTCTGGAGGGTGCAGGGGCTAGCTCCCATGCAACGTCACAGGCAATGCTTTAGTTGCAGGTATCGCCACGCCTGTTGGGATTAGAGGCCATATTCCTCTTGTAGATATGCAAATGGTTTAGGTCCACCGCCTGCGACGACCTGGTCCAGGCTTTCAATATTGGCTGCGCTCCATTGCGCCCAGTTGAGGGTGTCCTCTACGATGCGAAGGCAGTCATTGCCCCAAAAGAGGGCACGTAACTGGAGACAGGGATGTATGTTGAGAAGGCTGTGGTAGGCGCTGACTCTGCACAAGGGACTAAAGCAGCCCCGGCTTAAGAGTAACAGTTGTTCAGTGGAGACCCATTGCAGTGGGTACGGTACCTAAGGGAGCATATATGCTAGTTGGGAGAGATGGACAGCGAGAGTGTAATGCTCTACCAACCGGAGCCCCATGCCTCCACATGAGCTTTGCAGGTGACAAACAGGGCTGGGAGGAACCTCACAGAAAGGCTTAAATCTATGAATTTATTAATCGGAGTGTCAAGAGGGGCACCTGGAGGGGTAGCATGCCTAACACATGTAAAGCGCAGCAGTGTGACCATCCGCACCGCTTGTACTCTGCTCCACATGAAGAGACCCAAATGGGACCACTTCTCGAAGTCTAGTTTCATACATGCTATGAGTGGGCTTAAGTTGTCCGCAATCATACATTCCAATCTTCTATTAACAAGTATCCCCAGATATTTAAGACTGGATGGCATCCACAGAAAATGGAAGCCATATATCGCCACCCACATGGTGATGGTGGAGAGGGGGAAGCGCTTCACTCTTGTCTCAGTTTACCTGATAACCGGATAGGATCGAGAAGCCTTCGATAATCTCTAGTAAGGCCGGGATGGAACGGCCCAGGTCTGCTAAGGTAAGTAGGATATCGTTTGCATATAAGTAGAGTTTGGACACACCCCCTTAGAGAGGTATCCCAGTGAGGAGAGGAGATTGGCAGATGGTAGCCGCTAGCGGTTCCATTGCCAGCAGAAAGAAGTGGCGAAAGGGGGCAGCCTTGCCTCATCCCTCTCTGTAACAGAAAGGGTCAGATAGGAAGCCGCCGCAGTTCACCTGCGCCATAGGACAGTCATACAACAGGCATACTTTTGTGATAAATTGGTCACCCATCCCGAATTTCCGTAGTGTTGCAAACAAATAACCCCATTCAATATTATCAAACGCCTTCTCTGAGTCAAGAGACAGGGCTAAGGCTTCATCCGGCAAGTCCCTGGCTTCCCATAGGGCATGTGAGAGGAAATGGAGATGGTTTTAGGAGGATTGTCCCGGAACAAATCCTAAATGGAGATGGTTTCTGGAGGTGTGTCCCAGAACAAATCCTACTTGGGTATGATGTTTTAAAGACGGGATGACTTTGTGTAGGCCGGCTGCCAGGATACTGGCAAGAATTCTGATCCCCATTCAGGAGGGAGATGGGGCGATAGCTGCCTCCAAAGGCCTCGTATATGGAGTCAACTACCTCCTTACTGGCCCACTTGTTAAATTCTGCAGGAAAGCCATCTTTCCCTGGTGACTTATGGTATGGCAGTTTAGATTTGGCCTGCTGTATCTCAGTCATACTGATCTCCCTATCCAGTAGGACTTGGCCCTCCTTTAATAGGCGGGGAGGCGAACGCCCTCCAGGAAGTTTACTATTTGGTTAGAGCCAGCCACTGTTTCTGGAGTATACAATTATCGGTAGAGTGCTGCAAACTCATTAACAATAGGCTGCAGTCGAGTGAGGAGCTCACCGGTTTAGGAATAAATAGCGGGGATGGCTTGAGCCGCTTCCCATTGGCGGAGTTGGGCTGCTGAGAGTCAACCAGCCTTTTCCCCCTGATCATAGTGGTTTCCCAGCAATCGTTGCAACGGGTATCCTGCCTAAGATGTATACAGTCAGTTGAGAGCCATGCAAGCTTACTCCAAACGCTGGCGCACTGCCAGTGAGGGATGGGCTGTGTGCAACTGAGATGTCATCCAATTCTGTTTGGCGAGCTATCTTTTGTTTATTAGCTAGCGCTGCGTCAAGCATCATTTTCCCTTGGATAAATGCCTTTGCAGCTGCCAAATGTACCCTCTGGGAGAAAACAGAGCCTTTGTTGTCCTGCATGTAGGTGGAGACATGTGTCTGTAGTTGTGAGTTGCCCTGAAATGTACGGTAGCAGTATATGGCTAAGCACCAGAGTTTGAGGCTCAAGGTAGTAAGGCCTATGTCTACAGATAGCAGGACTGAAGCGTGATCAGAAAGGGCAGATTCCAAGATCCAGGAGTCCCGGACATGGGGAATAGTCCAACCATGACTGGGTGCCGTGCACCGACTAGAGAAAAGTATATTATCTACCTGCAAGGTGCGTAAGCCTCTAGTGGTCCACCAGTCCATGGTCTGAGGTCGTCTCTCAGAAATGCCCTATCTGGGATATTGCTGGCATCTATGGGGCCAATCCTATCAAGGCTAGGTTTCAGTCACCCCCTATGAGGTAACGGGAGGCCCCAATCAAAACAAGGAGGTGGTTCATTTGGAGGAGGAACAAGCGTTTAGATCCAGGGGGCACATTGAGCGAGTTATCACTGATCTTCAGTTTGGCGAACACCTATCTCCCTTCGGGATCAGACCATGTTTTGGTAACAGTAATGGGTAATGTTTTAAACAGGATTGTCACTTCGCACTTACTGAGCATCCTGCCCCCCAACATCTGCAGTTTCGGGCAGTTACTGAAGATCGTTCTCCCTACCCAATCCTGGTGCAATTTACTCAATTCAATGTCATCAAGATTTGTCTCCTGTAGGAGGGCCACATCTGCCCATTTCGACTGGAGATAGGATATGAAGGCCGGTCAGCCTAGGTAGATGTCCGCGCAGGTCGGGGTGGAGCAGGTCCCGCTGAAGGCCTAGCTCAAGATATCCTGGGGATGGGGTGGGTATGCAGACATCCGCAGGGTCAAGGCGGATAATGATATTTTGGTCTGGCATCACATTGCGTGTTGAGACCCCTTTACTTCAAGCAGTGCGACAAATAAGGGCCTCTTTTTATATACCCACTACAGTATATTTAACATTATAAAAGTATTGTGAGTTAATGCTAATTATACACACCATAAACAATATATATGTTATGTAAACCCTGACCAACTTAAAAATATAACAAAGCAATTGATAGACACACACTGGAAACCACTAGTATATTCAGTGAATGTTTGTGACCCATTTTATGCCTGGTTTTGAAGATGCTGTCCCTGCATCCGCCTGAAGAGCACCCCCACAGAACAGACACCATGTCCAGCAGAATGGATGTGTCTGGGACCACCTTCTCCTTCCAGGATCAACCTTGCCTCATAGTTGAAGTTCTTGGTTTAACTTTTTGGATGGACTTGATAAGGAAGCCATTGCTGTCTTCATGCTGGTCCACTAGTTCTTTGATGGCAACGGCTATATTTCCTGGCACCATGAGTCATGATTGGTATTTGCTTTTGCTTCGGATGATGCATTATGCTAATAATGCTTCAGCATTGCCACATAATCACCTTGATTGTGACTGTCGCTTCAAGATTCGGCCTGCCCTTCATCACTCTGATCACTTTTCAGAGATCTATGCTCCAGTCTTTGGTCTTGTTCAAGGGCTGTGTGGTTTTTAGGCAGCACATTCCTTTCATGAGGGCACGTTATGGAATTAATATGTATATGTTGTCTGAGACTAGTACTGGATACGTCTATAATTTCAGGGCTTACACTAGTACGGATTCCACTATTGACCTCCCTGATTGTCAGTCCACTTTTGCAGTCAGTGAGAAAATTGTGTGGGAACTTGGGAGAGGACTGTTTAACAAAGGGCACTATTTATACATAGATAACTTCTGTGCAATTGTTCAAGGAATTGCTCAAAGTTGATGCTTTTGCATGTGGCACAGTCCACTCTAACCCTAAAGGTGACACTAAGGAGCTTTAGGTAAACAAAAACATCAGAGGGGACAGTGCAGTGCCTTGCATAGTGACAGGACAGATGTCTACATGCGGACTATCATTCATGATGAATGTACTCATCTGTGACTGTTTGGGGTCAGGTCACTGAAGTGCACAAAGATGTGTGCATTTTAGACTACAATAAGCACATGGGTGGTGTAGATAGAGTAGATTGAAGGTTGGAGCCTTACAGCGCTCTTTGTAAGTAAAACATTCGGTATAAGAAGTTGACTGTCCATTTGTTTCATTTGGCAACCTTCAATGCTTTTGTTGTAGTCAAGGATTGTTCTCCAGATCCGAAGATGGCTTTTGTTCAGTTTCAGCAGTGTGTGATAGCCAGCCTTGTTGTAGTGGAGCAGGTAAGTGTTCCTAGAGTTGGAGTGGTGGAGAATGACGCTAGTTTGAAAGAAAGATCGCCACTTTCCAGAAAAGGAAAAGGAAAGGGAAAAAAAAAAAAGCTCTCCCTGAAGGAGATGAAAAGTCTGTGTCCGAAAAAGCGTGCAGAAGGCGAGTCGTATGTACTGCCCTCAGTGTCCTACTCCTGGTCTATGTGTGACCGCGTGTAATAAATTGGACCACACGCAACACAACTGTGAGCCTAAAATCAAACTGACTGTATCTTTTATATGTTTTGTTCATATTTCACGGTTAGCATTAGAGTGATGTATTTAGAGCTCTTATGTTTGTAGTTATAGTTTTTCATCTACTTCCAATTGGCTTGTTTTCTTTTTTGTTAAAAAAAAATTTGATGGCGGTATGTATGGACTGGTGCTTGGCTGGCAGCATGTGTGTGGACTGGCGTTTGGCTGGCAGTGTGCGTGGACTGGCGCTTGGCTGGCAGTGCGTTTTAAGTGCCTTGCTTCTGGTCACTACACACTGCAAGCCAAATGCCAGTCCACACATTTGGTCAGCAGGCAGCCAGTGTGATTGCGGTGTCAGTCAAGTGGGTGGATAAAAGTGATGGGCCCTTGAATGGCATTGTTTTCTGGTGTGAATGTTGTAATGTGCTGGGGCCGCGGCTGGTGGTGTGAACCATCTTTTGTGTGTTATGCATGAAAAGTGTGTGAAAGGCCTGTAAAGTGGTTGGAGGCTTGTCGTGGCTGTACAGCTCATGAGCTGTGAGTCATTGGGTCAATTTTTTGACCTTTCACTTATGTACAGTGCATTTAATTTTTGTGAAATCGCTTGTTCATAAAATTACATTTTTGATCTTTCACTTAACCTTGTGCCAAATCCAACTAGAATGTGTGTACTTGAGAATAGATGCTTCTGCAGTAATATTTGTCTTTCGCTGACCGGGTGTACATTGTCTCTAGGGAAAATCTACCAACTCTAGATATTTTCAGAAACTAGACACCCAGGTGAGTACGGGGTGGTGTGCCCCTCGTGGATCCCAACACGTTTTCTTTCCAACAATGTCCTGCAAACCTCAAAATGTGAATAAAATCACACATTTTCCTTGCATTGCTGTGCCATAATCTTCTACATAAAAAGGAAAAACTTAACATTCCTACCACCCAGCCTTTCCCCACTTGTCTCAATAAAAATGCTGCTACACTTGTGTGGCTGGGCCTAGTGCCCGCAACAGGAAAGGATCAAACTAACGTCAAAGGAAGTCCTCACAAAACCTTGGTTTGATTTGTTCTGTTACAGACACTAGGCCCAGCCAAACAAGTGAGGTATCCTTTTTATGGAATTAGGGGAAATGCTGCGTGGAAGGAAGTTTCAGCCTACCTGCAGATTGCAGAACTTTCCACCACAGAAATGTGAGGAAAATGTGCTTTTTAGTCAAAGTTTGAGATTTGCAAAGGTCTGGGTAATACAACGTAGTGGGAGCCACAAAAGTCACTCCATTCTGGATTCCTCTAGGTGTTTAGTTTTAAAAAATGTATAGGTTTCCTAGGTTTCCCTAGGTGCGTCTGAGTCAGGGCCCAAAATCCACAACTTGGCACACTGCAAAAAAGGGTCAGTTTTCATTGGAAAAACATGATGTGTTCATGTTACGTTTTGGGCAGTTTCCTGTCACAAGCACTAGGCCCACCTACACAAGTGAGGGACCATTTTTAATCTGGAAACTTAGGGAAGTACAGAATAGAAGAACAAGTGTTATTGCCACTAGTATTTCTCTGCAGTTGCGCCTTCCAAATCTAAAACAGTGTGCAAGAAAGAAGCCATTTAGAGAAATGCCCTTTATTGCATGTTAGTATGGATGCTCACAAATTTAGAGATGTGCAAATATAACCACTGCTTCTAAACTCCATATCTTGTGCCCACATCAGAAAGACACAGGTTTCCTTGTTACCCTTTTTCACTATTTATATTTTTTCATACGAACTGCTGTATAGCCGGTACACAATGAAAAAACGTTTGCAAGGTGCAGCTATTATTGGTTCTGGCTACCTTGGAAAATCAACAAATCCTACATATCCCCGTAAGTAGAAGGGTCTAGCAGATGTAATGACATTCATTTTATAAATAAGCTATCGTGCCACAAAGTTACAAATGAACACACTGTCAAAAATTGCATTTTTTTCAATATTTTTTTTTAATTTCAACACTTATTTTCTTTGGGAAAACCATGAAGAAACTACACATATGACTTCTTGCTAAACTCAGAATTTTGTCTAGGTTTCAGAAATGCATAGCTTTCCGGGATCAACCATGGGTTTCACACCAGTTTCTACCACAAACTGGAAGGAGGTTGAAAGCACAAACAATAGGAAAAATGGGTGATCTGCCTATAAAGTGCCAAAACTGTGGTAAAAAATGATTTCCTCAAGTCTGCCTCTACCTGATAGCTGGAAAGATGGTGATTTTAGCACTACAAGCCTTTCAGTGGTGCCATTTGCAGCAACAACAAAAAATACTTTCCTCTGCAGCACTTGTTTCCCATTTTTCCCAATTAAACAAAATGTATCTATATTTTGGCATATTTCTCGGTCCCCTCCAGAGGAATCCACAAACCCTGGGTACCTTCAGAATACAAAGGATGTCGGATAAAAAGGATGTAAATTTGGCATAGATAGCTAATGTGAACAAAAGGTTATGGAGGCTTAAGTGTGAACTACCCCAAATAGCCCAATAACAGAGGCTTAGCACAAAGTGGGAGGGGGAATTGGGAGGGATTAGCGGAGGCCGAGCAGCAAAGGAGAGGAGCTAAAGGAGCTCTGCATATGTTTCAACCTTGTGTATTTTCAACCTGTAAGCCCCTTTTTCTTCGTTTCCTCCCTGTCATAATGGAGTTTAGAGGTTTGCACAGTTTCAGTCAGATGCTGCGTTTTTGTAGGGGAGAAAACAATTTGAAAAAAGAAAACATTTAGTTAAAGCTGACCCATTTATAGTATAAAGGTTCGATCTGCTCTTAAAATATTACAGCGTCTACGTGCAGTTCAAGACATAAGATATACTTTTGCTTGATAAAACAGAAGTGTTCGGTGTCCTACAAGCTGGCAGGACTATTCTACATTTAGGACTATCACACTGGATCATTCAATGCAGAATGATTACTACATTTAAGGATTGTGTTTTTGGGCTGACTCGGGGGTCCTTCAGTAATGGGGCAATTCCCTCCTTTCTAAGTTACTTTACATTCACATTTTAAAACAGAGCTATTCTTCAAATAATAATTCAAGGTTTTTATAGCCTTTAAACAAAAAGGTATTGGGGGATGAAATAATGGGGAAGGTAGGTGAACTGAATGTTTTGTTATAAATGCAATTTCCTTTTTTGGTGATAAATACAAGTCATTATGTTTTTGGAAATACTCCTTTGCTAAATGTCTGCAAAGCTGCTTGGATGCCTGCAAAAACATTCACAAAGTTCTGCTGTGTAGAGACTGAGGGCCTCATTTACAGTGTGACTTATGTTGGACAACTTCCCAAAAGCAGTAGGTGTTCTGTGCACCGAACGTATGGTTCACACTCTCTGTTTAGAGTCACAGGAAACACCAGGTTTCCAATTTTGGAGGCTTCACTGGTTTGACTAGCAGAAACCTTTGAATGATGGCTGGTCAATCAAAGTACTTCAGAACGTTTGCCTTATTAAGGAAAACAAATAAATTACCCCCTACTTCCCCCAAATAGAGAAAATACGCTGAGCACGTTATGCCTATTTGTGTTTATTTTTCAGTAACAAACCCCTGCATTAAACAAGGCATCTGCTCAGCATATCTTCAGTGACTTCAGCAGAGATTCCCACCTACCTAACAGGATCCCCAACTATGGGAGGTGGTCTTCCGTCAGAGAAGAGTAGGACATCCCTTGGTTTATGAGGCAGGCAAACTATTAGGCAAACTCCAACTAACCCTAGAGACAAAGGTTGAGGTCGACCAGGAGTGACAGCATTTGTGCCAACAGTCTTGAGCTAAGAACTGCTCACCTTTTCTTATATCAGGTTCTACACTATTGTGAGCGTAGTCTAACAGAAGGAACCCAAGTGCCCCATAAGGTAAAGCGGATGAACTTTGGGGAATATGCAAGTTACTACTGATCTACCAACACCTTTTACTTTGAAATACTCAGACTAGTCATTAACTTTATTGGGTTGGGTCAGAGGTTTAGACAGTATTTACTGAGTTCTATATTAGACTTAAATAAGAGTAACAAAACAGAAACAACATAACATACTTACCCTGCCACCTCAAAGGGTAAGCCAGATTTTAAAGACAATAACCTACATTGTACACAAGTCTCTGAGATCCACAGCTATAATCAACTTACTCTTACTTAAAAAAGAAACCACATTTGTGAAAAATTACCCAATATAATATGAATGCTATAGTGCCTACCAGGAAGAGCGAAAGCAGGCAAAGGTTGAATAACAGCAGGAGTTCCATTGGCCAAAGGCGGTACTGCTGCTGCTGGCAGAGACGACACTAAGGGTGGGGACATTCCTACGACTGTAATAGGTGGCATTGGCACTGGAGCTACAGTTGCAAGAGGAGGCATACTAGCAATACCTGCAGACAAACACAAACGACTAATTACAGGATGGATGCGAATGGAACGCACCTAATATAGGTGAATCATTTTGAACTTAGCAATCTCCCATTATTTGTACAGACCTAAATGTTTTTAATGAGGACTAGTTTAGTGTTTTAACAAGTAAAACTTAAGCAGAAAGCTCATGCATAAATTACAGTTAAGTTGACAGGGTATTTGAACACAAATTTAACAGCTTGAATGTGAAGGGCACTGATGAAAGGCATCATGCTGCAAAAAACAAGGATACATCAGCCCCCGACACGCGTATGTGTAGTGAAAATATAATGAATGCATTAAAAAATAGGTTGCTAAAATGTTTTAAAATTAACAGCAACTCCAGGCAAGCCCAGCTCAAATACAAAAAAGCCAACTACATGTTGCTCACCATTGACAAAGTATCCCTTTTGAGTGTGTATATCTTTCCTCAATATCGCCCCTTGATTGAAAAGCCTAAATGGTCATATACAAAACCTTATTAATCACCGCCCCCATTCTCAGACCTACCTATGTAAAGCAGATTTGAAACACCCTGAACTAAAAGGGATTGACTACTGAAAAAAACAAGGACAGACTGCATTGCTTCTGAGAAGATGATAAAGGGTTTCTCACCCTGCCACTTGTAAAGGAATCATGTAGATAAAACCACTAAACCCGCAAAACTGACAGATTTCCCCAAAACATTTCATACCCTACCGTTGACAGTGATTGATCTATTTATTTAACCTAGTGCCACATCTTGACTTAACTGTACGCCCTTATAGTACAATATAACTCAGAGTGTTTTCTTTCTTCTAGGTTACAACAAGAATTTCTCCAGTCTCTATTCTTTTTCTTACACCTTAGGATTCTTTAAGTCCAGAGGACACATTTTCAAACTTTCATTAACCTGTTTTTCTTTAGTGTTTGTTGAGCAAATTGTGCAAATTATTCCAACGGCGGATACACCCTTATTTAAAAAAAATGTGTATGAACTCTAAAATAACTAATGAATATGTTATTACAGCCTTTAAAAAAAACAACAATGTAATACGCCCCAATGAGTAAAACACATTTCAGAGCTTGGATGACTATTTATATCACGTATAACATTACAAAAGGAAACAATGAACATCTTTATGTACAGCGAACATTAGTACAATCACTGTACACAAATATTAAATGGAACAGTGAATACAAAAATAGCCAGTATTTTAGACTGTAACAAGGAAGGACGGAATGCCACTATTATTAAATTGATTCTGATGTTAGCCAAGACTGGTCCCAAACTTGGTCTAAGATATATATACCATACAATTACAAAAAGTGGCAGGTAAACCAGCTATCACCGCCCTGGTCCCAAACGTTATGTATGGTGAATACACTAATGGTATCAGCCGTTTCTAGCTACCTCTGCAATGCAAGTAACACATTTATAAATCTGCTGGTGCACCCGAAAATCAAAAGTACAATCAAATTATCCAATTCCCTTGTTTATTTTGCAATTATTTTCTATTTTTGTTTATTTTTTCCAATGTTCATATTTGAATTGTTGCAACCTCAGCCAATGCATTTAATTCACAACAGTGAACTTCTTCAGGACATTCTAATTCTAAGACTACAGTAATTCATAAATAAATCCAGAATCAACATGTTATCCAACTGAAGCAATAACTTGAAACCTTCCTTCATGTGGTGTATCATCATATAACACACACAGCCAAACTGTAGATACCTTGTGCTACCCAAACCCATGTCGGCTATGCCCACTGGGCATGACCTGTGACTATGCTATGTGTTCAGTACCTACAGTGACTTGGTAGCATTCACAGGACATGACCTTTAGCTCAGCTATGCCGGACCCAAAGGCCTACAGGTACTGCACATACCATGCCTTCAAGTTTGTTTCTTCTAAAACCTATAATTCAACCAATTAGAAAATTAAACCAGTACTTTGAAGTGAACTAACCGTATCCTGATGGAATGGCAATCGATGGCTGTTTCATGACATGGGGCAAAGAGGAAGGGAGTTGATAACCTTGAAGTTTAAGTTTGATCAGTTTCATGGCTATGGAAAATTCCAGCTTGTCCATTCTGCCATCGTTGTTCAAATCAGCCAGAGCCCTGAAACAAAAGGGGAGTCCATAAAAAAGTGCATATGAAACGGTTTCGTTCACCGAGGTCAGTCAAGTTTGTTATCTTAGTGTATTGAAAAATTTTCTGATTAGCAAGTAATTTGCTAAACCACAAAAGCTACACCATAGGAACTTGTTGAAGGCATTGAATCAACCACATTAAATAAAGAAACCGACCGATATACCCAAACACAGTCGTAAGCATTCAAATGACTGTAAAATGGACAAAATGTAAGACGCAATCTGACGAAAGTTATTGCACAACTAAAGTTTCAAGATTTCATTAAAACAAAATCTGTCCCTTCAGCGTTCTTGCGGCAGTCAAACACAACATACGCAAGAGAAAAGAACACATCCAAAAAAAATATTGGCAAAGCAAACAGGTCTCAATGAGAATCCCCCCACCCCCTTGATTTGCTGACCATGAAACTGACAACATGTTGTTGCAGACACTAAAGGACTCGGGCATGGTTCTCATTGGAAAGCACATTAGTGAAAGCCTGATTTGAAAGGTCACATAAAGTAACAGATTAAGGGTGATAATAGATTTCAGTCACAAAATAAATTGTTTATTGATGGTATCATTCATTTTAGCAACTGTGATGCGTTTTAAGTTGATTTCATGCTGTGAAACTATGCTAGTCTTCTACAAGGATTTGATAAACTTCTCATAGCGGTTATAAACGGTGCTCCAGAAGCTAATATGAGAGCACATTTTCTATACGTTCACACTATTTTCCTCAGTCATGTGAGAACTATTTCTGATTTCTGAGTAAGAAATGTAGTTTTTCAACAGCAGCAGCCTGTCCATTGATCCCCCAATGTTCTACTGCAGCTTCACTATAAAGTTCTAATGAGCAACGAGCTGTATTTATGACAAAAGTCTAGCACACGGAAGCAAAGCTATAAAACAGAAAGCATTTCTTACAGAGGATACAGCACCAAATTAACACAATGAGTCATAAAAAATATGGTTATTGCTCTAGAGAGCTAAAATCAGGACACATTTACAGAGTTCTTAAACATATTTCTTATCATGTTGGTAAAACATTCTGACATGCAGAGTTAAACATTTACTTCCAGCAACAGTCTGTTATTTAATTCACTAGTGCAGTGGTTCCCAACCTTCTGACTTCTGTGGACCCCCACTTTATTGCTCTTGGAATCCGAGGACCCCCAGTGAATCATTATTGGAGTCCGGGGACCGCACTGAGTCATTACTGGAAGTCAGGGACACAGGCCTAAACATTGTTCATGATTTGAAATGCAAAACAATACACAAAACATACAGAAACATGCCATCCATCAAACACATACACAAATTATCACACAATTTATTTATCTTCCAAACAAATATTTTTTTTAATTTATTTTAATAGGAAGGTTGGAACTTTTCTAAATTCAACTGAAGCCACATATTGTCCATACTACATTTTGTTTGATGCACCTGCACTGCTCACACAAATGAAGCTGTTAATACAAATCTAATTTTTACCCTCCAGTTTCATATTCCTTGACATTTAAAGTAAGTTTTAAAATGTTCAATTGTACATTTAGTTACTTTATTTGTATACACTTTATTAATCTGTTAATATTAGTTAATTTTCTAAGCACTCACGGACCCCCTGAGGAGGCTTTGTGGACCCCCAGGGGTCCCCGGACCACAGGTTGGGAACCTCTGCACTAGTGATTATCTCCAGCTTCACCACTGAGTTCTAATAAACAACTAGAGTGCTAGCAGTTCAAGACAAAAGTGAGGCACTTCTAAATGCAATTTTGTTGGAATAAGAATTGTTGAATTTAAGCCATTCCTGAACAGCAGATAGAAGTAAATGAGCATTGATATGTTAATGCGGGTATGAAACTGGCAGGTTAAAAATGTGAGGGAAGGTATGGGTTTTTTGTCATTTGAGGCATAATGTCTTTATAATGGGGCTAAAAAGTGCTTGAGGGAGACATCTGCATAAGTAGAGCATGCACTTTCCACTTCATTCCACAAATACAAATTCCTTCAGGCTTCTTCGTTGCTTAACAGCTCCCTTACAGTAACAAGCATTTGCAATGCAATAGGTCTACTATTTATTAGAGCTGAAGCTCTTGGCGTTGTTTATGTATAACTATACTTTTTTGCTACATAAATTGGTCAACTCTGCTGCATAATTTGGTTCTTCCTGACACACAATTCCAATGGCCCTGCAATTAACTAAAGGACTAGTAGGCCTACTGGAATATTTTTGCAAACAAGGAAATTAAAACACAAACTACTCCCAAATGCAAAACAAAAGTTCCAGCCATAAGAGAGCATAGAAATACATTAAATGGTGGGATGGGTTGTTATTTTAGGGTCCCAACTAACCTAGTGTGGGGACCCAGCAATACTCAAGACAGAAAGAGCTTGTTGTGGTGAATGTGTTGAAGGTGGTCCCATTTTCCTAGGACCACCACAGGCTGAGTTATGAGCAAACATGTTTTATAAAAGGAATGCCCTGCAAAGTACTATGGGGCGAGTTTCCAAGGGCGCGAATATTGTAGTATGTCGACTGTAATGCTCAGAACAGCCTCCTAGAGGACACAACTATAAACATAGCATTTCCAAGAAACAAGGTCATGTAACCATATAGTTAGCCCCTAGGGCGCATAATCACATGAAAACAAAATGGCAGAAAGTAACGCAGTGCAACCATATATTTGGCCCTTGGAGGACATAGTGTATTACATATTTTCAGGGCTAGCAAGCCTGCTGCAATGATATTACAAATAAGGCCTATAAAAAACAAAATACTCCTAGCTGCAAAACAAAAGTTCATGCTATAAGAGAGCTTTTGAATGGTGGGAGGGGTTATTATTTTGGGGTCCCCATTAACCTAGTGTAGGGACCCAGAGATGACCTAGACAGAAAGAGTGTTGTGCTGAACATTTTGGTGGTGATCTTATTGTGCTAGTACCACCACAGGCTGAGTTATGGTAAAAAAAAGAATTTGAATAAGAATGCTTGCAAAGCATTACGGGTGAGTTTCCCAAGTGCAGTGAATATTTTAGTACCGGCTTTCCCACTGTGCCAAGAGAGACGTTTTGATGATTTCTGTGTTTTTATTTAGGTAAGCATTTACCAATTACAAGGTTATTTTTTTTATTTTATTTTTTTTAAAAGCCATGGAGCACGAAGGGGAGAGACAAGAAAAAAGTAGTTTGCCCTCCTCAAATTATATCGGCAATCGTGCAATAATCCATTTTATGGGGTCAGTCTGCAGGGCGTAACAAAAGAGAGCCTCAAGGCAGGACAAAGGTAAAGCATTTATCAATGACATCAAGGGGTTGTTGAAAGGCGAGTCCAGAAACGAATGAAAGTGGTGGGCGGGAGATGGGCATGTCTAAAGCCCACAGAATAGATTACAACATATCGAAAAGCAGCGCTTGCGAGCTGCTATGCTCAACCTAAATAAATTTACTGCCTTGTAGTAAAACAGTAAATATTTTGTTAAATCTACTTGGTGCTCTGCAGGGGTTGGATACCAATGTACAGAGAACTATAGGGCATGGCAAAGACCTACGGGCAACCCATGCTATACAATTATGCACTGCAGTGCCTGGCCGCCTGCACCGGGACCCAAGCAGAAGATGGGGTGCAGGCCCAGTTGCCAAGTCCCACTGCATCTGGTTGGAGGCTGCCGAAGGTTGGGTGCAGGGCCTTGCTGTGGCCTTTGGCCATGCACAGCAAGGCTAGGTGCCAGAGAATGATTGTGCATAGCGCCTGGATTTGCAACCAACCCCCTTTCATCCACAGCCTAAGGCCGTGCACAGCATGTTGGGTGTTCGCAGAGGGATAAGTGCTTGGACAATTCAGAATATGAAAAATTGAAAAAAGAAAGTTACTGAAAAAAAAAAGTGAAAGGGATGTTATAGTT
The DNA here is from genome assembly GCF_031143425.1 of Pleurodeles waltl. Lineage (NCBI taxonomy): Eukaryota > Metazoa > Chordata > Amphibia > Caudata > Salamandridae > Pleurodeles > Pleurodeles waltl. The sequence goes on along the minus strand of NC_090447.1, from coordinate 1,404,292,675 downwards.
ATGTGTGGAAATGAGAGCTAACGTTAAACCCAAATACCAATGAAATGGGTTGTAGTTTAGGCAATTAACTATAACTTGCACCCCATCATGCACTGCTTATGACCTCATATATTACATCACTCATGACATGCTAGGTGACTTCAGTGATGTTGATAACATCAAGGATGACATCATGTAGTCACTGTGACAGCGTCCTATATGGTTTGTGGAGTTGAAGTATTTCAACAAGCTACACTTGTGCTCAATTTCCTATCACTAAGTGATAATGGAAATTACCTTTGACAACATGGACACATAGCTCCCACATTTGGTGGAAGTTTCCCTCTTTGTACGGATATTCAACCACCTAACAAACAAAATGCCACCACAGACTTTAACAATCTCCAAAATAAGAGTTCACACACTAATCACTTCAATGGGATCACCCTCTTAAAGACTTCATATGGCCCATGGTTTTAAAAAGTCAAGAGGGTGACAGATATGCATTCACCAATAAGAAGACATCTTCACACAATAACTACAGTCTGTATGTAACTATACACCCTTTACTCACAACTTCTTTTTAAAAAGGACTGGCTTATGGAGTACGCGTAGTTATTATAAATGTAAATGTTATTACAATACTGCAATATTGACTAAAACTGGCAGTCCCATTTCAGCAGCTGTAAATATTGTGTTGTATGTATATTTATCTTTATGGTAATATGCATGTCTTATGCTACAGAGACTTGCTAATGGAGAAGCCAATTATTTCACTGAGCAACTATGGTGACTTGTCATTCAACAGTGAGGTGTCAATAGAGTAATCAGTCCTAGTCCACACTGTAGTATAGGAACATCTGATACAAGAGAGAGGTATTGGCACAGAGGACAATGCATCTTTATACTGTACTATGCACTCCCATCAGGTGGTGGTTATGCGACAGTGAAGAGGGCAGTTGTTGTTTACGTTACTATACATGCCTGTGACTCTGACAATAAGGTTAATCAGCAGGTTTGTCCATATGCACACCCTATTACGTATGGCTATCCCTATTGGGAGGAGTCTGAAAGAGGGGAATATGTTCCCACATTCAAATACGTACACCAGTTGTTCAAGAAATAGTTGTCAACAAAGAGGACACTCCCTTTTATACTCTACTATGGGCATTCATCACCATGAAGAGAGGTATCAGCAGAGAGATCAGACTCTACCAACAACCTACTTACCAGATGTGTTACTCTGGCAAGATGTTGAGCTGGGAAGGCTGTGTGTCTCCATACCCTAGTCTCTATAATTGCTAGCATAGCGGTATCTTCATTCCCACATCTTACCTGTACATCTGTCATCCTAAGGAGAGTTCTGACCAGAGAGGTAAGCCCCTTTTCACACCTTAATTTGCAGACCCATCACCAACAGACAGGTCTTTGCCGGCTCAGTCACAATCTCCTTTCGCATCCGATGTGTACCTATTTGGCTATACTGGTTTGTTTATTTATTTATTAGCGACTCGTTTACTTGGCAGAGAACTTGAATCTCTATGTTCCAGCACCGGTGTGAGCAGCATTTACTGGTGATTTAATGGCCTTGACATATGTTTTTTTTCATTTTTTCAGCTAAATCACATTGCAACCTTACGTTTTTCAACAAAGCCTAATCATTTTCTGTGGCATGGTGCTTATATCTACGTTTACATTGACAGCTAGAGGCACGTTAACACAGTTGAGACTCGTTTTGGAGTCTGACTTAGTGACTTCATGTACATGGTGTACTTATAAACTACATTTGATCTGTTTACGATTATGGATTCTAGCTATGCATTACAACATTATTTTTCTACACCAAGTTTAGCTCCTTTGGTTTGAGGCTTGCGCGTTCCTAAGATGCCCTTTCTCTACTATGGGATGGTAAGCCATCTGTGTCTTGTTCATTGTGTCACATTTTGTTACGGGGTGACTGCGTTTTTCACTTTTCCTTCACTTTGTAGACACCAATGTATGTCTTTTTCTTTTTACATGCAGGGCGACCTACTGACCAATTGATGGTGACAAGTAGTCTTCGATCAGTAAGTGACTTTCCAGCACTTAGCTTTTTCTGTATAACAAGGAGAAGTAGTCATTACGGTCCTGATGAAGCGCCAAGGGGTCACTTTTTGACCGCCGAGGCGCAAAACATGTTGACCACACTGTGTTAGGACTAGGTACATCACTTTTTTTCCTTTCCATAGGAGTACAGTGGGACATTACTCCCCGTATTAACTCCTCTTGTTTCCTTTTTTAATCTTGGTCTGATCCTTTTTCTGAGTTATTAAATTATGATGCCTGAGGCTCAGAGTCAATTTTAACTTTTTTGTCTCTCCTTATTTCTTTCTCTTTGTCAGTACTTTCTGCAGACCTCACTATTTCTGCTATATTATTTTCGGCTGAGTGCCACCACCTTGTGTGGGGTGGCCCGCCAGACATTGCAGTGCTGGTCTGACGAGGAGATTACCCAATGATGATGCTTAGCATTCTAGTTGGATGCTTGAGGGCTCTCCTGACAATACTGACACTTCCTCTCCCTGCATGTATCTGTATTGGAACAGTGTAGTATTTCTATTGAACATATCTAGGTCTTGGGAGACTGTACACTGGACCACAACTCTCCCAGTCCCTCTCTTTTTTCAAAAGAAGCATTATACAGATAATAGTGCTCTGTTTTAAGCAGAAACATGTTATTGCATTTTCAAAAAGGTAACAGTACTTAACTGTAATGACCAAATAAGTCAAGACGTTTTTAAACAATGCCATCTTTATAAATTATTTGTGAAGAATTCTGAAGGGGAGGGCAATGATTTTATTGTTCAGCTGGAGGTGGGGGCAGCATTAAAAAGTTTGAAGACCACTGGTATAGACAGTGAGTGTCCTAAATAGAGTTCAACGTATACAAGTGAATTGTATCCTACATGCACCTCACTCAGACAAAATATATTTGCGTAACGAATGAATTAATTACTAAACTGTTTACCGCAGAGGTTTCAGCCTGTACAAAGATGTTTTGTAGAGACTGCCTGTTGAAATTAAAGTGAAGCATTCATAGCCTATAAAGTTGTATGATGAACACTCAAGGATTTGTCAAATTGTACTTAATGTGCACACTCTTGAAATGTGTTTTGTTCTTGGCTGTAATCATATAATATTGTGTTTTATAAAGCAATTATACACTTGGCTCAGTGACAGAAAAAGGACTTTGTAGAGGGACGGCTTTCTAACAAGTCTTTTACACCCATCATTTAACATGTGGAGAAGTCTCAGTAAAAAGGCCACTTAGTAACATTCAACTGGTACTGCTTAACTTTTAGAGGAGTCTTAGGAAATATGGTATGCTCTTGTAAAACTCAACCCATCACTTTGTATGGACTTGATTTAGCAGTAGTTACTTTTTAATGGAACACTACTTCAAGTAAAATGTACATGGTTTACATTTCATAGAAGGCATAGTGTTTATCTAAAACCTTCTACATTAACGCTTTACTCTTCAGAGGTATCAGTAGAGACCTTGCTGTCTGTAATCCAATTCGTACACCATATTCTGTCAGAAGAGATGCCTTTGAGCACAGATTAATTACTCACTAAACACTTTTACTTCTAACCTTTACCTTCAACAGACCTATCACTAAGTGGGAATGTTATAAAAGTGAGCCATTCAATCTGTATAGAATTTAATTATAAAGTTTACTTTTGCATCAAACTTTATTATCCCCCATCACCTCTATTACAAAATTTATAAGCACAGAGGCCTTTTACAAACACCCATTATTCTGTTCAGATATATCGGGAGGCACAATGCTGTTTATAAACCTATGTAACATAGGCAATACTAGTTCTCAAACGTCTTCTACACAAAACATTAGCTCTCTGTTGAACTGTCACTTAGAGAAACTGCTGTTACAGAGTAGTATGAGATCGAATCACTGTTTGATCAAACTGTACGATGCACCTTGCAAAGCATGCCGCAATATAGTGCACAGAGCCTACTTCATCTCTCAATGCTTCTACAGAGACTATTTTACTCAGAGGAATTATTAGAGAGGGTGGGCTTATTGTACTGAGCCGAAAACCCTATTCCTGCAGACAAAACATGTTTAGAGAGGTATGACTCTCTCAGTAAAGCTTTTCACACCTAGCTCTCACCGCAAAGAGATGTCTCAACGAGAAGCTATGTTGTCATAAAAAAAAGAATCATTCGGCATGTATCCACTTATAAGAAACGGAGCCCCGTCTCTCCTGAAACTGAACCATACATCATCTGCGGACTGTCAAAGTGTGATAACAGATGCCCCAGTGCTTGCATAGATCCTTCTACCTACACTCCTTATTCTCTTGAGAAGGGTCAGTACACAGATAGCTATTTTGATATGAACTAAACACCCTGTTCACTCTGAGAAAACATCTGTTGAGAGGCATGAGTCTATTACTAAATCTCTTCAAATCCTGACAAGCCAGAGAATTACAGACCTATCTTAGTGATTCCTTGGGGGACCCCTGGAAGCAACATTGCAAGCCAGGGACCCCCAAGCAATTTGTACAATCTAAATTTCAAACATTAAAGTAGTAACTTGCAAAAAATATACAAAAAAGTACATACTAAACAAATACTCAATTAACTAAAGATTCTATTATTTTCTATTGAAAAAATATGCAAAAATGTTAAACTTTTAATGGGACGGTTGGTGCTGCATCTCGGCAACTAACTTTTCAGTGTTTGGTTTTATTTCGAAAAGCTGAATCCTCAGGTCAGATTCTACATTTCCCAAGTGATTTCGGTATTTATTTATTAGGAACATAAGATCAGAGACAGATTTTTCACATAAATGCAAACACATACATGCCAACATTTTAGAAAAGGAAAGAGGAAGATAAAAAAAAAAAAACTTTCTGGAGAATGTATTTCTACAATTCGTGTCTATTGAAGCAGAATCAATATTAGACGGAAGACAACCTGAATGGGGTCATGTATGTATACCGTGGTCAATTTAGCGGTACGAGGCTTCTGCTGCTGCCAGGGAACCCAAAGAAGCCCTGGCAATTTTTGTCAGACCACCCCCTTTGCGGTACATAGAGAATGTAACGACACTACAAAGCAGGGGTTCGGGGGATTCATACCCTCCAAAAAATAATTTTGGAAAATATGGTGTATTCTACAATACATTTGCCACTATATATTCAATTGCATTAGCTTTTAAAGCACAGTAAATGACAATATTTGTTGGGGCGCTTCAATGATTCTCTAACTATCACCCTCCAACAGTGCCTCATCTCTCCATAGCCCCTATGTCACATGTATTTCATTTGTTTTATTGCAACTCTGTTAACAGCATAGGGTGATGGAGCACTTTACATCTCACACACACACACACACACACACACACACAGAAACGAGGAATCATACTTGTGTAAATCAGTGAATATAAAATGTTACATAAGGCAAAAGGGACTACAAGCAGTAGAATTCACATGTCATCCATACCACTAGGTATTTTTTTTAAAGAGTGCTTGGTCCATAGAAGCACAAACTCAGGATTCAGAACAGAACACAGTGCTTAGCACTGACTTTAATAATAAGAATGCATTACTACCCCAGCAGCATCAGGATAATGAATGACTGGGAAAAAAAATATAACTTTCCAACTTGTACAATGCAGTTTGCATGCAGCTCTTTGAGGGTAGTTCATAGCTCACTGTGCTACATTATGTGTTTTTAACTAATGATCTGCACAGTAACAAAAAGCAAACAAAAGCAGTAACCCACTGAGCTATGCACAAAAATACTGTCCTTTTATAAGCTTGGTACACGTTCTTTGCAGAAAGCATATTGAACACCTGAGAGTAGTCAAAACTGCCACTAGACAAAACTCCCATCTCTCTCCAGCAGGTACATTATTCACCTGAGTTATACTGATACTTTTATTTCTGCCTAAAACTGATAAATATACAAGGAACTTTGCAGTGCCTTTAAAACTGCTGCACAAATCAAATATGAAAACACTTGTGTTTCTTTTAAGACAACCCAGTTGGAGAAGCGCCGTCCTGCCGGCCCAAGGCTTGAGCTTCCTGAATGCTGTGTTGCCTCACAACAACACAAGGCACAGCTCTTCTGCAGAAGGCTTCGGTAGGTGCTAGAGGCCTGCGGACCCCCTTGGAATGGGTCATGGACCCCTGTGGGTCCACAGACCATAGGTTGGGAACCGCTGATCTATCCAATTTCCTAGAATCTAATAATCTCCTGCACCAGACATAAACATGGTTTAGATCAGGTTACATAGAGGTAAACCTAGAAGAAGAACCTACCAAAGAGAAAAGAAAATGGCAGGAGCTTGTGAGCACTGATAGGGTTAAATGAGCTTTGCAGTGCCTTAAATTATAAAATATGTTTTACAAGGATATTGATGTAGAGGAACACGTTACCTGTCATAAAACTGAAAATTTCACATCGGCTCCTTGTGGCCAGTTTGAAAACATTGACTTGGATAAAGCAGAAGAAATACATGAACATTACATCATTCACCCTTGACATTCCAGATATATGATGGGTAATGCTTTAGAATTGCACTAGATGAAGTAAGCAAAAGGAGAACCAATAAGTGTGTGAGAAAATAGCTTAGAAGCACAGTGTTCTCCAATGTTTCCCACAGGGGAAGTAATTCATTATGATGAACGTCACATACAGATTCTTGCATAAGACTATAGATACAATAGATTGTATTCTGAAGATCCCCACTTTAGTTAAAATATACCATACATTTTGCAACTTTTGTTTCAGACAGATATGTCAGTCTTATCTTATGCTGTAGGCTGTGTTATGAGAACAGGGACACGGTTTAATGACATCACTGCAAGGGATTTTGTGGAACAAGTAAATGGTAAAGAGGAGGTACTAGAATCTAAATTGATGAACGTTATGGCTTGCCAAAATGGTACCAATGAAAATTGGTTTTGTAGTCATGGTGAGCTAAAGTGTAAGTTACGCAATCTAGTTGCATCTACTGGATTGGTTACACTGAGTAGTGCAGAGTATGCTTGGGGTGATCATCATGACTTTCTCTGGCAGACTAACACAAACATTCCAGGGACTGATTTCAAGTATGCAGGTGAATTGTGTTCCATTGATTCTGCAAATGTTTGTAGCTACTTCACAGATTTGAAGCCATGCTTCATTTTATCTGCAACAAAAATAAACCAAGACTACTAGGTAAGGTTGTATTCTTTTCTCCAGAAGAAGTACACAAAGTCAGAGGAGTACCACATATCCAATGTTACTGTGAGTGAAAGGTGCACCAAATTTTGATCAAGATACTGATGACTCAGTGTTGTAATTCACTGAACAATATGTAACTTGTGACATTCTGGGAAAGTCTCAGAAGAGAACTCTTCGGCAACAAGTCTTGCAATTCCAGTCTCATAAATGTGGCAAATATTTTAAACGATACAGAGCAAAAGGGAAATAATACACTATGGCTCTCATTACGACCTTGGTGGTCTTTTGCAAAGCTCACCGAAGCCGCGAACACCAGAAGAAAGTCAGTGCTAGCAGTCTTCCGACCACCATGTTACAAGTACTGAAGGCTTTCTGCAACAATTTGGGTAGAAATCCTCCAGGAGTCGTGCTAGCGGTCGACTTCCAGCCCCGCCCTGCCCAGCCAAAAGGACTCCGCCAGCCATATTCTGACCTGTAATACAGTGTGGCGATGTCCTGATGGCGGGCACGGTTGGCGGTGGAACTGCCTGTTCCGGTCCCCTCAAGGAGGAGCACCTCGTCGGACGAGGAAAGTGTCCTCCGTAAGGGGAGTGGGAGTGAGGGGGGTGTGTGAATGGATGTGTGTGAGTATGTGTATGTGTGTCATAAATGGGGGAGGGGGAAGTGTTTGTGCATGCGTGATGGTGATGCTTGTGTGTGTATGGTGGAGGGGGGGGTTTTGGGGCAGGGGAGGTGTTTTGTAGTCTACAGGAACGCAAATTCCTGTTACGGGTACCCTTACTGCTAGGGTTTCATGGCGGTGCTACTGCCACAAAATGCCTGGCGGAAAAGGGACTCTTAATACCACCAGCGGTCTTTGGTGGACTGCCAGCTCCGAGATGCTTATGTCCGGCCCGGTGGTCCAACCACCCTGGCGGTAGGAATAAAGTGACGGTTTGGCACAGGCCAAACTGCCACACTCGTAATATGCAGTCTTCACCGCTGGCCCATAGGCGGTGGGACCGCCACCGCGAGTCTGGGGGTCAGTAGACCGCCAGACTCATAATGAGGGCCTAAGTGTTGTTTTAGATTCCCTGGGTCTGTCATCGCCAAAGAGAGTGAGTGGTTTTATGTCTGCAGTCAGGTACACTGTTACTGGGAAATCACCTAAAAATACATATAACCTGAATAGAAGTGAGGCTTCAAATGTTATCAATGATTACAATACAGTAATCCTGTCCATTTGGAATGCCAACATGGATATTCTGTTTGCAGCAGACAATTCTGTCGCTGCAGCTCAATACGTCATTTCATCTATAACAAAGTCATAGAAGACAAAAATGAAGGATGTATGGAAAGAGATAGCAGCAGCGAAGTCTTGAGGTAAAAGGCTTTACAGTTTCAGTTTAAAGATGCTCTCACACAGGGAAATTGGATCTTATGAAGCTTGTATCAAACATGGTTCTGCAAGCTTATACAGGAAGTCCAAATCAATAATTTGGGCTATTTTAGGCCTAGCATCAACACGAAAATGTGTGTTGAGACACTTTCCTGAAATTGAGTATCTTGTTCAGTTGGATTCAGAAAGCGCAGAGCTCCTTAAAACACATATGATGGACACTTATTACCCAAATTGAAGTGTCTTTCAAGAAAATGTATGTTTGTATGAAGTACTGCTGTGATTTACATACAGAAATAACAGGTGAGAACATTGAGGAAGGGAAGTATTGGGTGACTGGCTATAACTGATGTTTAGTGAGACATTCAAAACTAAGTTTCAATAATCGTTAATTGAGCTGTCACAGAGGTAAGAAAAGAGAATTATCTTACCTGGCTCTGATACATGAGAACTTTGAAAGCACTTGCAAAACATTCGAGCCAACACACACTTCTCTATTTTAGCCATCAGGCAAGTACAGAGAAAACGTTTTTGATTAAAATGGTGAATGCATTAGTTCACATAAAAACTAGCTGTGCTCGATCACGTGTAGTCCTACATGACTAGTAATTTTAGAGGAGTGACATTGCACAGACTACTTATGTTACCTGTGAAACATGCCAACAAACTAGAGTACCTAAAGTTATCTGTTGATAACTGTCATGAAGTGTCCAGAGGTCTCAAAAAATGTGAAAGTTCTCATTATTGATGAAGTTCGCATGGTAAAAACTTATACTGGCTTTCATTCATCCGAGGATGCAAAAGGTCCTCAGAACGGACTATGATGTTCGGTTTGGAAGTACACACATCAGTTTTTGGTGAACTTATACAGTTTACTCCTGTCAAAGGTCAACCAGTTTTTAAAAAACTTGTTCATGAACTAAAAAGTCATGAGGGAGTATTGGAAATGTTAACACATGGTTACATTTTCAATACGGGGACTTGACAGAAATTATGAGACAGGCAGAAGATGTAGAGTATGGGAATATATCAGAAGACATGAAAATAGGAATCATTAAACAAGCTATGAAAGCTGTCACTTCTTGCATGGTTAGATCTCAAAACCCACACAAGAAGTCATCAGCTTCTATAATGCAACACCTTGGTTGAATGTGCACAATTTAACTTAGAAATCCTGTATTTGAAAACAGTGACTCTTCGAAACAAAGATAAAATGAACATCAATGTTTAAACCTACCACAATGTTGATCAGTGGTAAAGAAACTGGAATCACTAGAGAAAACATTTTCACATACTGTTGGTTTAGAAAAGACTCTAAACCCCTCTAAAAAATAATTGTAAATAATTCTGCAACAAAATCTGAACATCAAGAAGGGATTCGTTTATGGTGCAATGGGGAATGTGATGAACTTCTTTACATAGCCCAACAGAACATACTATGAATGAGTTGTAATTAAATTTGATCAAAGTGAGGAAGGAAGAAAGATAAAAGGTGCACTGCCAGATTTCTCCTAGTAAAAGATCTGTGTAGGAAGTTGGCTCTGTATGCACTATTTCAAAGTAAGGAATAGTATGCACAGAGTCCAAGGGTTCCCCTTAGAGGTAAGATTGTGGCAAAAAGAGATAATACTAATGCTCTATTTTGTGGTAGTGTGGTCGAGCAGTAGGCTTATCAAAGGAGTAGTGTTAAGCATTTGTTGTACATACCCAAGCAATAAATGAGGAACACACACTCAGAGACAATTCCAGGCCAATAGGTTTTTGTATAGAAAAATATCTTTTCTTAGTTTATTTTAAGAACCACAGGTTCAAATTTTACATGTAATACTTCAAATGAAGGGTATTGCAGGTAGGTACTTTAGGAACATTGAATAATCAAAATAGCATACACAGTTTTCAAATAAATCACATATAGCTATTTTAAAACTAGACAGTGCAATTTTCAACAGTTCCTGGGGGGAGTAAGAGTTAGTTAGTTTTTGCAGGTAAGTAAACCACCTACGGGGTTCAAGTTTGGGTCCGAGCAACCCCAAAGTTACCACACCAGCAGCTCAGGGCCGGTCAGGTGCAGGGGTCAAAGTGGTGCCCAAAACGCATAGGCTTCAATGGAGAAGGGGGTGCCCCGGTTCCAGTCTGCCAGCAGGTAAGTACCCGCGTCTTCAGAGGGCAGAGCAAGGGGGGTTTTGTAGGGCACCGGGGGGGACACAGGTCAGCACAGAAAGTACACCCTCAGCAGCACGGGGCGGCCGGGTGCAGTGTGCAAACACGCGTCAGGTTTCCAATGGAAATCAATGGGAGACCAAGGGGTCTCTTCAGCGATGCAGGCATGGAAGGGGGGGGAGGCTCCTCGGAGTAGCCACCACCTGGGCAAGGGAGAGGGCCTTCTGGGGGGTCACTCCTGCACTGGAGTTCGGATCCTTCAGGTCCTGGGGGCTGCGGGTTCAGAGTCTTTACCAGGCGTCGGGATGTGGGAAGCAGGCAGTCGTGGTCAGGGGGAGCCTCGGGATTCCCTCTGCAGGCGTCGCTGTGGGGGGCTCAGTGGAGCCACTCTGGCTACTCACGATCTCGCAGTCGCCGGGGAGTCCTCCCTGAAGTGTTATTTCTCCACAAGTCGAGCTGGGGGCGTCGGGTGTGGAGTAGCAAGTCTCACGCTTCCGGCGGGAAACGCAAGTTGTTTTAAAGTTGCTCCTTTGAAACAAAGTTGAAGTCTTGGGAGAACAGAGCCGCTGTCCTCGGGAGTTTCTTGGTCCTTCTAGAGCAGGGCAGTCCTCTGAGGATTCAAAGGTCGCTGGTCCCTGGGGAAAGCGTCGCTGGAGCTGTGTCTTTAGAAGTGGGGAGACAGGCTGGTAGAGCTGGGGCCAAAGTAGTTGGTGTCTCCGTCTTCTCTGCAGGGTTTTTTAGCTTAGCAGTCTTCTTCTTAGGTTGCAGGAATCCGAGTTCCTAGGTTCTGGGGAGCCCCTAAATACAGAATTTAGGGGGGTGTTTAGGTCTGGGAGGGCAGTAGCAAATGGCTACTAGCCCTGAGAGTGGCTACACCCTCTTTGTGCCTCTTCCCAAGGGGAGGGAGTCACATTCCTATCCCTATTGGGGGAATCCTCCATCTGCAAGATGGAGGATTTCCAAAAGTCAGAGTCACCTCAGCTCAGGTTGCCTTAGGGGCTGTCCTGACTGGCCAGTGACTCCTCCTTGTTTTTCTCATTATCTCCTCCGGCCTTGCCACCAAAAGTGGGGCCGTGGCCGGAGGGGGCGGGCAACTCCACTAGCTGGAATGCCCTGGGGTGCTGTAACAAAGAGGGTGAGCCTTTGAGGCTCACCGCCAGGTGCTACAGTTCCTGCAAGGGGGAGGTGATAAGCATCTCCACCCAGTACAGGCTTTGTTACTAGCCACAGAGTGATAAAGGCACTCTCCCCATGTGGCCAGCAACATGTCTCGAGTGTGGCAGGCTGCTAAAACCAGTCAGCCTACACGGGTAGTTGGTTAAGGTTTCAGGGGGCACCTCTAAGGTGCCCTCTTGGGTGTATGTTACAATAAAATGTACACTGGCATCATTGTGCATTTATTGTGCTGAGAAGTTTGATACCAAACTTCCCAGTTTTCAGTGTAGCCATTATGGTGCTGTGGAGTTCGTGTTTGACAGACTCCCAGACCATATACTCTTATGGCTACCCTGCACTTACAATGTCTAAGGTTTTGCTTAGACACTGTAGGGGCACAGTGCTCATGCACTGGTGCCCTCACCTATGGTATAGTGCACCCTGCCTTAGGGCTGTAAGGCCTGCTAGAGGGGTGACTTATCTATACTGCATAGGCAGTGTGAGGTTGGCATGGCACCCTGAGGGGAGTGCCATGTCGACTTACTTGTTTTGTTCTCACCAGCACACACAAGCTGGCAAGAAGTGTGTCTGTGCTGAGTGAGGGTCCCCAGGGTGGCATAAGATGTGCTGCAGCCCTTAGAGACCTTCCCTGGCATCAGGGCCCTTGGTACCAGTTACAAGGGACTTACCTGGATGCCAGGTGTGCCAATTGTGAAAACAAAAGTACAGGTTAGGGAAAGAACACTGGTGCCTGGTTAGCAGGCCTCAGCACACTTTCAAATCAAAACTTAGCATCAGAAAAGTCAAAAAGTCAGGGGGTAACCATGCCAAGGAGGCATTTCCTTACAATCTGTAAGAAAAAAAGACACGTTTCCTCGGTGTTTGGCCTATGATGGCATACGTCGCAAGGATTAAGTTTGGATGCAGCAATGACAAATATAGGTTAAACAGTTTTTAAAGAAGGAATTTCTTATGTTCCTTTAACATAGGTCAGGACATATTCAGGGTTATAGCTTGTTGATTTTGATGACAGCAAAGTCAATGCTGATTCATCATGTTTGATAGAATACAATTGTTTGTGAGGGCTACATGCGCCCCATATCAGCTGTTGACAAGCATCCAACTTACAGAAAGCGAAAACATTTGGAGACGGTTCAAAAAGTTCAAAACAAAGTTATAAATCTCCAAAGAGTTCCAAAAAAGCTGAGAACTAATAAAGTCAGTAACATAATAGGTTTTCCATTTTTTAACACTTCTGGAGATTCATGTTACTGTTATGAAGTACTTAATATTGTATTACATCTAAAACTAGTGGTTATAAACAGGGTACAAAACAAAGAGAAACCCTTATGTCAAGTGTTGTAGTTGGACTCTTGCTCCTAGACTGTTGGTTTAGGGATGACAGCATTTTTGTTTGTAGGCGACCAAGTTACTCCTATAACAAGTCGTAACTGTCGGCCCAACCCTCCCGGTTCACAAGCAGTACCTCACCAAAAACCCAAATAGTAAAAGGTGATTTCTGCCAGCCTTACGCATGCACTCTAGATTGTAACATCAGGGGGTCATGGTGGAAAAGAAGTTACCCTTTTCTCACGTTAGTGATAAGTCTCAGTCACAGTCACTCACCGGCAATAAACGAGATGCAGGAAAGTTTTCAATGTATTTATTGAAAGGACTGCAATCTACGGTAAAATGCATGAGCTGCAATGAATAGATTAGCTCGCAATAAAAAGAAACTTAATTGTGAAGATGAAAGCCGTGAATGCAAAGACCCCCACAATCTTGCAATAAACATGAAATGTAAAATTCCTAGCATGGAGAACCTAATCTCTAACCTAATGAAAGCTAGGTATGATCAGCCTAATTGGCCAGTACCATGTCAGCCACCACATTATGGTGTCTCAAAAAGTGAAAAGAGGCATATATGACAGAAAATAATTGGGTTGTTTACATTAATAGGACAGCAGATAACTTATTTAGAACCACATGCAGCAATATTTGCCACAGAAGAAGTGAAAGAAATTACAATTCTTAAATTCAATTATTTAAGAATGACACTCCTAGAAATTTATTCTTTGCTTACTACATTCATATAATTAATTGACTATTGAAATTCTTCCAACTTACCATATCTGTGCCAAAACGGGCTGGGGTAACCCAGACTGAAGAAAAAAATTTCTTGCTTGGTCACCTACAAAATAAAATTGAATGGGTTATGGCATAGGTTTTCAGTAGTTACATGAAATCACTTTCACCATTCTAAATTTACATACCACTCACTCTTAACAAAATGAAATAAAAGTACAAGAGATTTTGCTTAATTTGCACTTGCATCAAAACGTATCAATGATATGAAAATGTCGACTCCAACAACAGCTCTCAAGCATTAGAATCCTGCATACATTTAAATGGTTATAGGAGATCCACCAATACATGGGGCAGAACTCTTAACCTTTCAACTAACAATTTAGCTTCAATAATAAATAAAACATCAAGTAAGGCATCATATTGTAAAATTATTTGATTTAGGAGACGTTCACGTCATCAGTAGCTACAAACCTCGAGCACAAACAGAATTAATAAGCTGACAATCTAAGGTGTCTCACTGTAAGGAAATGCCTCCTTGGCATGGTTACCCCCTAATGTTTAGCCTTTGTTGATGCTAAGTTATGATTTGAAAGTGTGCTGGGACCCTTCTAACCAGGTCCCAGCACCAGTGTTCTTTCCCTATACTATACATTTGTCTCCCCAATTGGCACAACCCTGGCACTCAGGTAAGTCCCTTGTAACTGGTATCCCTGGTACCAAGGGCCCTGATGCCAGGGAAGGTCTCTAAGGGCTGCAGCATGTCTTATGCCACCCTAGGGACTCCTCACTCAGCACATGCACACTGCCTCACAGCTTGTGTGTGCTGGTGGGGAGAAAATGAGTAAGTCGACATGGCACTCCCCTCAGAGTGCCATGCCAACCTCACACTGCCTGTGGCATAGGTAAGTCACCCCTCTAGCAGGCCTTACAGCCCTAAGGCAGGGCGCACTATACCACAGGCGAGGGCATATGTGCATGAGCACTATGCCCCTACAGTGCCTAAGAAAAACCTTAGACATTGTAAGTGCAGGTCAGCCATAAGAGTATATGGTCTGGGAGTCTGTCAAACACGAACTCCACAGTTCCATAATGGCTACATTGAAAACTGGGAAGTTTGGTATCAAACTTCTCAGCACAATAAATGCACACTGATGCCAGTGTGCAACTTATTGTGAAATACACCCAGAGGCCCTGAATATATACCGACTTCTAGTGTAGCCTGACCAGTTCCTGCCAGCCTGCCACACACCTGACATGTTGCTGGCCACATGGGGAGAGTGCCTTTGTCACTCTGTGGCCAGGAACAAAGCCTGTACTGGGTGGAGGTGCTTCTCACCTCCCCCTGCAGAAACTGTAACACCTGGCTGTGAGCCTCAAAGGCTCAGCCCTTTTGTTACAGCACCACAGGGCATCCCAGCTAGTGGAGATGCCCGCCCCTCCGGCCACTGCCCCCACTTTTGCCGGCAAGGCTGAAGGAGATAATGAGAAAAACAAGGAGAAGTCACCCACCAGTCAGGCCAGCCCCTAAGGTGTCCTGAGCTGAGGTGACCCCTACCTTGAGAAATCGTCCATCTTGAGTTTGGGGGATTCCCCCAATAGGATTAGGGATGTGCCCCCCCTCCCCAAAGGGAGGAGGCACAAAGAGGGTGTAGCCACCCTCAAGGACAGTAGCCATTGGCTACTGCCCTCCCAGACCTAAACACACCCCTAAATTCAGTATTTAGGGGCTCCCCAGATCCCAAGTAATCAGATTCCTGCAACCTGAAGAAAGAAGGACTGCTGACCTACAAGCCTGCAGAGAAGGAGGAAGCAGACAACTGCTTTGGCCCCAGCCCTACCGGCTGGTCTCCAACTTCGAAAACCTGCACCAGCTACGCATCTGACAGGGACCAGCGACCTCTGAAGCCTCAGAGGACTGCCCTGGACTACAGGACCAAGAAACTCCAGTGAACAGCGGCCCTGTTCAAAACCTGCAACTTCTTTGTAACAAAGAAGCAACTTCCAAGGACTTCAAGTTTCCCGCCGGAAGCGTGAGACTCTATACTCTGCACCAGACGCCCCCGGCTCGACCTGCAGAAAACCAACACCTCAGGGAGGATTTCCCGGCGACTGTGAGCCCGTCAGTAACCAGGGCCGACCTCCCTGAGCCCCCACAGCGACACCTGCAGAGAGAATCCAAAGGCTCCCCCTGACCACCACTGCCTGTAACAAGGGACCCGACGCCTGGATCCAACACTGCACCCGCAGCCCCCAGGACCTGAAGGAACCGAACTTCGACGCAGGAGTGACCCCCAGGCGACCCTCTGCCTAGCCCAGGTGGTGGCTGCCCCAGGGAGCCCCCCCCTGTGCCTGCCTGCACCGCTAAAGTGACCACCGGGTCCCTCCATTGTTTCCTATCTGAAACCAGACACCTGCTTTGCTCACTGCACCCGGCCGCCCCTGTGCCGCTGAGGGTGTACTTTGTGTGCCTTCTCGTGTCCCCCCCCCAGTGCTCTACAAAACCCCCCTGGTCTGCCCCCCCCCCCCGAGGACGCAGGTACTTACCTGCTGGCAGACTGGAACCAGAACACCCCTGTTCCCCATAGGCGCCTATGTGTTTTGGGCACCTCTTTGACCTCTGCACCTGACTGGCCCTGAGCTGCTGGTGTGGTAACTTTGGGGTTGCCTTGAATCCTCAATAGTGGGCTGCCTATGCCCCAAACTTGAGACATGTAAGTGTTTTACTTACCTCCAAAACTAACCTTTACTTACCTCCCCCAGGAACTGTTGATTTTTGCACTGTGTCCACTTTGAAAATAGCTTATTGCCATTTTTACAAAGACTTTATGTGATATTGCTTTCACTCAAAGTTCCTAAGGTATCTAAGTGAAGTACCTTACATTTAAAGTATTAACTGTAAACCTTGAACCTGTGGTTCTTAAAATAAACTAAGAAATGAAAATGTCACTTACCCAGTGTACATCTGTTCGTGGCATCAGTCGCAGTAGATTCGCATGTTCTGCAATAGCTCGCCATCTGGTGTTGGGCCGGAGTGTTACAAGTTGTTTTTCTTCGAAGAAGTCTTTCGAGTCACGGGACCGAGTGACTCCTCCTTTTGTCTCCATTGCGCATGGGCGTCGACTCCATCCTCGATTGTTTTTCCCCGCAGAGGGTGAGGTAGGAGTTGAATTGTAGTAATAGTGCCCATGCAATGGAGTGACTAAGTATGCACTTATTTAAGGTTGAGATGATACATATATAAATAATTGAAGGTAACTTCCAAACTGCTACAGGCTCCCGGGGAGGCGGGTGGGCACATGCGAATCTACTGCGACTGATGCCACGAACAGATGTACACTGGGTAAGTGACATTTTCAGTTCGATGGCATCTGTCGCTGTAGATACGCATGTTCTGCATAGACTAGTAAGCAGTTATTTCCCCAAAAGCGGTGGATCAGCCTGTAGGAGTGGAAGTAGTCTGAAATAATGTCCTTAATACGGCTTGACCTACGGTGGCTTGTTGTGCGGATAACACGTCTACACAGTAGTGCTTGGTGAATGTGTGAGGCGTAGACCATGTGGCTGCCTTACATATTTCTTGCATTGGGATGTTTCCTAGAAAGGCCATGGTAGCACCTTTCTTTCTGGTTGAGTGTGCCCTTGGTGTAATGGGCAGCTGTCGTTTAGCTTTAAGGTAGCAGATTTGGATGCATTTAACTATCCATCTGGCTATACCTTGTTTTGAAATTGGGTTTCCTGCATGAGGTTTTTGAAATGCAATAAAGAGTTGTTTAGTCTTTCTGATGTTCTTTGTTCTGTCAATGTAATACATTAATGCTCTTTTGACATCTAATGTATGTAGTGCCCTTTCAGCTACGGTATCTGGCTGTGGAAAGAACACCGGAAGTTCCACTGTTTGATTTAGATGGAACGGTGAAATAACCTTTGGCAAAAATTTAGGATTGGTCCTTAGGACGACTTTATTTTTGTGTAGTTGTATAAAAGGTTCCTGTATAGTAAACGCCTGAATCTCGCTTACTCTTCTCAGGGAAGTAATGGCGATGAGAAATGCCACCTTCCAGGTTAGGAACTGTATGTCGCAGGAGTGCATGGGTTCAAAAGGTGGACCCATAAGTCTAGTTAGGACAACATTTAGGTTCCATGAAGGAACAGGTAGTGTTCTTGGTGGTATAATTCTCCTAAGGCCCTCCATGAATGCTTTAATGACTGGTATTTTATATAGGGAAGTTGAATAGGTAGTCTGCAGGTATGCAGATATTGCTGCAAGGTGAATCTTAATGGAAGAGAAAGCTAGGTTAGATTTTTGTAAGTGAAGCAAGTAACCCACTACATGTTCTGGAGTTGTGTGTAATGGTTGTATTTGATTAATATGGCAGTAGCAAACAAACCTCTTCCATTTACTTGCATAGCAGTGCCTGGTGGATGGCCTTCTTGCTTGTTTTATGACTTCCATACATTCTTGGGTAAGTTGTAAGTGCCCGAATTCTAGGATTTCAGGAGCCAGATTGCTAGATTCAGCGATGCTGGATCTGGGTGTCTGATCCTTTGGTTGTGCTGTGTCAACAGATCTGGCCTGTTGGGCAATTTGATGCAGGGTACCACTGATAGGTCTAGCAGCGTTGTGTACCAGGGTTGCCTTGCCCAAGTTGGTGCTATCAATATGAGTTTGAGTTTGCTTTGAGTGAGTTTGTTTACCAGGTAAGGAAGGAGAGGGAGAGGAGGAAAAGCGTAAGCAAATATCCCTGACCAGTTCATCCATAGGGCATTGCCTTGGGATTGTTTGTGTGGGTATCTGGATGCGAAGTTTTGGCATTTTGCGTTCTCCCTTGTCGCAAACAAGTCTATCTGAGGTGTTCCCCAGAGTTTGAAATAAGTGTTCAGTATTTGGGGGTGAATTTCCCATTCGTGGACCTGTTGGTGATCTCGAGAGAGATTGTCTGCGAGTTGATTTTGTATCCCTGGTATAAACTGTGCAATTAGGCGAATTTGGTTGTGAATTGCCCAATGCCAAATTTTTTGTGCTAACATGCTTAACTGCGTGGAGTGCGTCCCTCCCTGCTTGTTTAGATAATACATTGTTGTCATGTTGTCTGTTTTGACGAGAATGTATTTGTGAACTATTATTGGTTGGAAAGCTTTTAGTGCTTGAAAAACTGCAAGAAGTTCTAGGTGATTGATATGCAGTTTTGTTTGATGTACGTTCCATTGTCCTTGTATGCTGTGTTGATCGAGGTGTGCTCCCCACCCTGTCATGGAAGCATCTGTTGTTATTACGTATTGTGGCACTGGGTCTTGGAAAGGCCGCCCCTTGTTTAAATTTATGTTGTTCCACCACAGAAGCGAGAGGTAAGTTTGGCGGTCTATTAACACCAGATCTAGAAGGTGACCCTGTGCTTGAGACCACTGTGATGCTAGGCATTGTTGTAAGGGCCTCATGTGCAGTCTTGCGTTTGGGACAATGGCTATGCATGATGACATCATGCCTAGGAGTTGTAATACCATCTTTGCTTGTATCTTTTGTGTTGGATACATGCGTTGTATGATGGTGTTGAAATTTTGAATTCTTTGTGGACTTGGAGTGGCTACTCCTTTTGATGTGTCTATTATGGCTCCCAGGTATTGTTGTACCTTGCGTGGCCGAATTTTGGATTTTGTGAAATTGACGGTGAACCCTAGTTTGAAGAGGGTTTGTATGATATGATTTGTGTGATTTGAGCACTCTATTAACGAATGGCCCTTGATTAGCCAGTCGTCTAGATATGGGAACACATGTATTTGCTGCCTTCTGATGTGTGCAGCGACTACCGCTAGACATTTGGTAAAGACTCTTGGTGCGGTTGTTAATCCGAAAGGCAGTACCTTGAATTGGTAATGTATTCCTTTGAATACAAACCTTAGGTATTTCCTGTGCGATGGGTGAATTGGTATATGGAAATAAGCATCCTTGAGGTCTAAAGTTGCCATGTAGTCGTGCAGCTTTAGCAATGGCAATACTTCTTGTAGTGTGACCATGTGGAAGTGGTCTGATTTGATGAAAGTGTTGACTACTCTGAGGTCTAGGATTGGTCTCAGTGTTTTGTCCTTCTTTGGTATCAGAAAGTACAGTGAGTAAACTCCTGTGTTTATTTGTGTGTTTGGCACTAATTCGATTGCATTCTTTTGCAATAGTGCCTGCACTTGTATCTCTAGGAGATTGGAATGGTGTGTTGTTAAATTTTGTGCTTTTGGTGGTATGTTTGGAGGGAACTGTAGAAATTCTATGCAGTAACCATGTTGGATAATTGCTAGAACCCAAGTGTCTGTAGTGATTTTCTCCCATGCTCTGTAATAATGACCTATTCGTCCCCCCACTGGTGTTGTGTGGAGGGGGTGAGTGACATGTGAGTCACTGTTTAGTAGTAGGGGTTTTGGGGCTTTGGAATCTTCCTCTATTTCTAGGGAATTGCCCTCCTCTATATTGTCCCCGAAAACCTCCTCTATACTGTCCTTGGTAACTGGACGGTGTGGCTTGTGAGGTGCTGGCTTGTGTGCTTTGACCTCGAAACCCCCCTCGAAAGGGCGTTTTACGGAATGAGCTGTAATTCCCTCTGCTCTGCGGGGAGTAGAGTGCGCCCATGGCTTTGGCAGTGTCCGTATCTTTTTTGAGTTTCTCAATCGCTGTGTCCACTTCTGGACCGAACAGTTCTTTTTCATTAAAAGGCATATTGAGAACTGCTTGTTGAATCTCTGGTTTAAATCCAGACGTTCGGAGCCATGCATGCCTTCTGATAGTTACAGATGTATTAATTGTCCGTGCAGCTGTATCTGCAGCGTCCATGGAGGAGCGGATCTGGTTGTTGGAGATGGCTTGTCCCTCCTCAACCACTTGTTTTGCCCTATTTTGGAAGTCTTTGGGCAGATGTTCAATGAGATGTTGCATCTCGTCCCAGTGGGCTCTGTCATAGCGCGCAAGTAGTGCCTGGGAGTTCGCGATGCGCCACTGGTTTGCAGCTTGTGCTGCGACTCTTTTACCAGCTGCATCAAACTTGCGGCTTTCTTTATCTGGGGGTGGTGCATCTCCAGATGTGTGAGAGTTGGCCCTTTTCCTAGCTGCTCCTACAACAACAGAGTCTGGTGGCAGCTGTGTTGTGATGAAAGCCGGGTCTGTAGGAGGCGGCTTATACTTTTTTTCCACCCTTGGTGTGATTGCCCTACTTTTGACCGGGTCCTTAAATATGTCTTTTGCGTGCCGGAGCATACCAGGGAGCATAGGCAGGCTTTGGTAGGAGCTGTGGGTGGAGGAGAGTGTGTTGAACAAGAAATCATCCTCGACCTGTTCTGAGTGGAGGCTTACGTTGTGAAATTGTGCTGCTCTAGCCACCACCTGAGAGTACGCGGTGCTGTCTTCTGGTGGAGATGGTTTTGTAGGGTATGCCTCTGGGCTGTTATCTGACACTGGGGCGTCGTATAGGTCCCATGCGTCCTGGTCTTGGTCACCCTGGCTCATGGTGGTGTGAGCTGGGGAGTGTGATGGCGTTTGTGCTGGTGAAACGTTAATCACGGGCGGAGGAGAGGGTGGTGGTGTAACTCTTTTCACCACTTTTTGTTGTGGTGCTTGTTCCGTCTGGAACTCCAACCTTCTCTTTCTCCTAATGGGGGGAAGGGTGCTTATTTTTCCTGTCCCCTGCTGAATGAAGATACGCTTTTGCGTATGGTCCGCATCAGTTGCTTGTAGCTCTTCCTCAAACCTATGCTTCTGCATTTGGGAGGTTAGCGAGTGCTCTTCTGTATAAGAGCCTGAAGCTGGGTCGCTTGCAGTTTGTTTCGGCGTCGAAACTTTGTCTGCGTGTTTTTTCGGCTCCGAGGTGACTTTTTTCCTTTTCGGGGCCGAAACCTCTCGGCGTCGATCTGTTTCGGTGCCGCTGTCTCGGCGTCGAGCCGTGTCCACACCGGCATCTCGGTGTCGAGGCTTGTCTCCAGCACTTTCTCGGTCCCGAGAAGGCTGCGTGCCGGTGTCTCGACCGGAGTCGGACGATCTCGGCACTGTTTGGGCCTTTTTCGGTGCCGACGGTCGGTCACCGATTTTATGGGTTGAGCCATGGCCTGGTGGCAGTGGCGTCCCCTGGGCCTTGTAAATGTTTCTTTGTGTGGTTTTCGACGTCTTACTCACGGTTTGTGTATCGTCGAATCCTTCGGAGTCTGAGTCTTGGATCGAGAAGGTACCTTCCTCTTCCTGTTCCTCGAACTCCCGTCGGGCTGTCGGTGCGGACGCCATTTGAAGTCTTCTGGCTCGACGGTCTCGGAGTGTTTTTCGGGACCGGAACGCACGACAGGCCTCGCAGGTGTGTTCGCTGTGCTCAGGTGACAGGCACAGGTTGCAGACCAAGTGTTGGTCTGTGTAGGGGTATTTATTGTGGCATTTGGGGCAGAAACGGAACGGGGTCCGTTCCATCGGCGTTCTTCAGCACGCGGTCGGGCCGACCAGGCCCCGACGGAGGATCGAAAAATTACCCCGAAGGGCACCGGAGCTCTTCGATCTTCGATGCGGTGTTGAATGTAAGTATGCCGATCCCGAACGCAACAATACCGACGAAAATCTTCCGAAATTAACTATTTTTTCTGTTCCGAAACTCGGAGCGACAGGAACACGTCCGAACCCGATGGCGGAAAAAAAACAATCGAGGATGGAGTCGACGCCCATGCGCAATGGAGACAAAAGGAGGAGTCACTCGGTCCCGTGACTCGAAAGACTTCTTCGAAGAAAAACAACTTGTAACACTCCGGCCCAACACCAGATGGCGAGCTATTGCAGAACATGCGTATCTACAGCGACAGATGCCATCGAACATATATTTTTCAATATAAAAACCTATTGGCCTGGAGTAAGTCTTTGAGCGTGTGTTCCTCATTTATTTCCTGTGTGTGTACAACAAATGCTTAACACTACCCTCTGATAAGCCTACTGCTCGACCACACTACCACAAAATAGAGCATTAGAATTATCTACTTTTGCCACTATCTTACCTCTAGGGGGAACCCTTGGACTCTGTGCACACTATTTCTTACTTTGAAATAGTATATACAGAGCCAACTTCCTACACTCACTGTAAATTCTATTTGTCCTTAAAGCCAGATGTAAAAACAGACTGGCTCTAACTAGACAAATCAATACATAAATCCAAAACAGACAGGCCTAAATTTTCTATGAAAGCCTCTCAGTAACTCTGGTTTCATGTCGCCATGCTAATCTTGGTAACACCCAGCCGATTTCCCTGGGCCCCCAGGCACGGCAGTATACCAACTTAACATTTGGAGCAAGAAAAACGGACAGGTTTCTCATAAACCTCTCCCAAATGTACAAGCAATGGATCCATCCTAAGATTAAAACACGCCTGTCAGAGGCAACATGTATATTTCTCGGAGGTCCCCCTCAATCGCTCCCAAGAGTGAACACATAAACAAGGCTTTGGACAAAAATGATTAGAGGCTTATTAGCAGCCCAACTAGGGCATAACAAATGTGAAATCATGGTAGCGACACCACAGATGTAGTGACAGCATTGCATGAACAGGACACAAATAATAAGAAAAGAGATAACATAATAACTTCCGGTCATTCCCCTTCTAAGTATCTGCCAATTAGAATTAACACCCAGTGGTCTACTAAATGGGGGACGTGCCGTGCATTATCGCATGCTTGTTTGGTATGGAGTATGGACATAACCGCAATCAGCTAGCAATGCCATGTTCTAAGTGCTATAGTCCAGCTAGCTGTCAGCATCCCTGGATGAGAAAAAAGACACCTGGACGCATGGATGTCTGACGCTCTGTCTCAGGGAGGTGAAGATGAGCTATTTGTTACTTTCTTCTATAAAAATCCTGAGTAGTATCCCGGTGATTAGTTACTGTCTTACATGTAAGTATCCTGTAGGAAGCTGGCTCTGCATATACTATATCAAAATGAGATATAGTGTGCACAGAGTCCAGGGGTTCCCCAGAGGCTAAAATACATTAAAACGAATGCTCTCATTTGTGGTACTGTGATCGAGCAGCTAGGTTTATCAAAGGGCTGTGCAAAGCATTTGTAGTACACACACAAGCAATAAAGGAAATACACACTCAATTACTAAAACCAGGCCAATTGTTTTGATATAGCAAAAATATATTTATTTCTAGAACCACAAGATGCAGCTTGCAGGTAAGTACATTTGCAAGTAAGTAGCAAGTAGATGTATCAACACCACTTTGTTTTAATTCAGCAAGTTAAACGATTTTCAAGAAAATAGCAAATATCAGCTATAAAAATTGAAAATGCAATTTTCAAAGACAGTTCTGAGGGGGAAAAAAAGTTAGTACAGTTTTGAGGTAAGTACAAGACTTACAGTGCCAGTCTCTGGTGGTTAGGGTGTGCACAGATTGGAGATCAAGTTAACCCAAAACACCCACCACAAGCAACAAGGGACAGGCCGGGTGCAGAGGTCAAAGTTGCTGCAAGATTTAAAATGGGCTCCTATGGCGACGGGGCACTCGGAAATATTTCTTCCAGCAGGTAAGTACCCGTGTCTTCGCAGGGAAGACCTGGGGGGTTTAGGAGAGCACTGGGGGTGGGGTTACAGGTCAGCACCAAACAAACACCCTTAGCCGCACAGGTGCAGGGTGCAAACTTCGGGTCGGGCTTCCAATGCTTTTGAATAGGAGGAGCCCGGGGGTCAAAAGTAGGCTGCAGGCTGGGTCCAGGGGTTTGGTTCCGGTAAACCACAGGTTGGACAAGAAGGGCCACCTGATGAACGCTGCTGGACTGGTGGTCTGATTCCCCAAGGCAAGGTGGCTGCGGGTGCAGGGGTACCTTTAGGCATTGGGTATCTTCGTCCGGTTCTCTTGCGGTCAGGAGGGTCCCCCGGATTTAGGCTGCAGATGTTGTTGTGTTGGCCAGGATGGGTCAACCCAGGGTGGACACCAGGTCAAAATCGCCTGAGGACCTGCTCTGTACCAGTGGACCACTTGGACACAGGCCCTGGGCATCAGGTGCAGAGTGGGCATGACTCACGGATCTGGGGCAGTTCTGGAGTCCTTTGCTGAAGTTTCTTTAAGGACAGGGCACATGTCCATGGGAGATCTTGGCCCTCTGGGGTGCATGCAGTCCTCTTGGGGCTTCCAAGAGGTCGCTGGTCATGCAGGATGCATCGCCTTTTTGTAACAGGAGCTGCAGAAGCAGGAGACAGGCCAGTAGGCCTGGGGCCAAATCAGTTGATGTCTTCAGTCTTCTCTGCTGGGGGTCAGCTTAGCAGTCCTTTCTTCTTCTGGTCTTCTTGAAGTATCTGGTGAGCTAGATTTAGGAGTGTTATAGTGGTCAGAGGGCAGTAGCCAATGGCTACTGTCCTGGAGGGTGGGTACACCTGTCCTGTGCCTACTCCCTTTGGGGAGGGGAACACATTCCTAACCCTGTTCTCCAAACCAAGATGGAGGATTCTGCAGGGAGGGGTCCCTTAAGCTCTGGACACCTTAGGAGTGGTCTTGGCTGGAGTGGTCACTCCTCCTTGTTTTACCTAATTTTCCCACTGGCGTCGCCACCAAAAGTGGGGCTTTGCCCAGGGGGCGGGCATCTCCACTAGCTGGAGTATCCGGAGGCACTAGAACAGGAGGCCTGAGCCTTTGAGGCTCACCACCAAGTGTCACAGTTTCTGCAGGGGGGAGGTGTGGAGCACCTCCAACCAGAGCAGGCTTTGTTTCTGGCCTCAGAGAGCACAAAGGCCCTCACCCCATGGGGTCAGAAACTGGTCTGTTAGTGGCAGGCTGGCACAGAGCAGTCAGCCGTACAGTAGAAAGGTTGGGCAAAATACAGGGGGCCTCTCTAAGCCCTTTTTAGAATAAATCCCACACCGACATCAGTGTGGGTTTATTGTGCTGAGAAGTCTGATACCAAATTTCCCAGCCTTTAATGAAGCTATCATGGAGCTGTGGAGTTTGTAATGACAAACTCCCAGCCAATGTACCCAATATGGCCACACTGCACTTCAATGCCTAAGAATGGACTTGGACACTGCTCATGCAGCTATGCACTCACCTCTGGTATAGTGCACCCTGCATTAGGGCTGTAAGGCCTGCTAGAGGGTTGACTTACCTATGCCACAGGCAGTGTTTTGTGGGCATGGCAACCTGAGAGGGATGCCATGTTGACTTTGCCTTTTTCTCCCCATCAACACACACAATCTGCAATGACAGTGTGCATGTGTTTGGTAAGGGACGGCACAAAACATGCTGCAGCCCATAGGGTCCCTCCCTGGCCAAGGGCCCTTGGTACCACTGGTACCTTTTACAAGGGACTCATCTGTGTGCCAGAGGTGTGCCAATTGTAGAAACAATGGTACATTTTTAGGGAAGGAACACTGGTACTGGGGACTGGTTGGCAGGATCAGAGCACACACTCAGACAAGTTAGAATTAGATATCAGGCAAAAAGTGGGGTGAGTGGTAGCTGCAACAAGGGCCACTTTGCTATATACCCATTATAGCAAACCCACAGACCTAAGCTAAATATTTTACTATATGTAAATTTATAAAAGAAAAGCACAAAATGATAATATGCAGAACATAAGCAATACATTGGTGTTTGTGATGGATTCAACTACCTGTGGATTCCTCACCTAATGAATTCTCCCCAATTCTGTAGCTCTGAACGTCGGCGAGGAAGTCACAATTGCCCGACTCCACGCAGCTCCGCCTGACATCATTGTGGCAATAAGAGGCACTCGCTGGCGTGCTGACATCAGTTCCCTTTTTTCCGTGCCTTCGATAACGGTTACTTTTCTAGCTACCTGTATCGTTCGCTCTTTGGAAGGGATACTATGTGTTTTTTCTCAATGTCGGCTCCAAAGAAGTCGGGTTTTAAGCCCTGCGGAGGTCGGATGTCGGTGACTGATTCTCACAACGACTGCCTTTGGTGCCTCAGTTTGGATCACTCTGGGGAGGAGTCAAGTTCACTGGCTTCTCTCAAACCTTCAAAGTCAGGGCCCATTTTGGGCTGACAATGAACATCCTCAGTGGGAGTGGCGTCCCGAGGTTTGGAGCCCCTGTAGATGCATTTGTCTCCTCTATCATCTTTGACCCTCTCTTCTAAAGTGGTGAGGCAGTAAGTGTGCGGAGTGCAATGCGGGTTGTGGCTGTAAATTTGCTGATTGTGGCATTGGAGTAGTCACCTGCGGTGCCAGTGGCTTCGCTTTTAATGCCAGTGATGCCAATTAAGAGACAGGTGAAAAATTAAGTTCTGGAACCAATGGTGAAGAGGATGGAAAAACAAGTGGAGGCACTGTTGTCTTTGGCATTGGTGTAATCAGAACCGGATCGTGGATGTTCAATTAAATTGTGGTATCTGTAGTATTGGCATGAAAGGCACTTAACGATAGGGCACTGATAAGCCTCCTAAAGAATAAGATATCAGTTCCATGGGACCAGCTGGCACACCAGATGGGAGCATGCCTCTTTCAAAGACAGAGAACAGAGAGTTCAGAAAGAAAGATGGATCCACCTTAGGTGCTGTAAACTCAGACTACGGTCGATTACCTTGTGGCCCAAGAGCCAGTACCACAGCGGGTATCAGATCTGTAATTGGAACCGCATCAGATGGAGCAGCAGTTCAGTTGGAGTGGACCACAGTGACATCAGGTCGACGACTACAAGCTCCTTGCCAGACAAGGATAGTGAGTCAAAGGCCTCTGTGAGTTACTTTTAAACGGATCACACTGGGTGTCACATCTTATCTTTTTCTTGTGCTTCTTACACAAAGACTTTGAAGACTTAGACCTTGATCTCGGATGAGATTTAACAGCCCCAAAGATCATTCTTCGCAAGCCATGAACATTTTGCCACCTCACATTTTTAGAGCTTTGGGGTGCACATTTTGGCACAACTGACATTTGGGGACATCATGGTTGAGTACAAGGCACCAGAGATAGACTTCATTAGTGTCAGTGATGGACATTTGACACCCACAGTCTCGACAGGACCCTATCAGTGGTGAAATCAGAAAAGATAACTGCACCCAATATAAAAAAAATATGAGAAATCAATGAACAAAACATCTTCTGGGGAGAGTTAAATAGCTCCTTATCATGTTGATGGTGTGGAAAAAAAGGGAATGGACATAAGCACACCAACGAGGGCACTTTATGGCTCCAGTGACGTCAGGCGATGCCACGTACGGAGATGTAATAAGTCAGTACCCCCTACCAGAGCTATCAAAAAGTTTCTCGATCCAGTTTAGTGCCTGAAATATTCAGAAGGTGAGGACTCTGCAGACGTAAGTATCCATCAGAACTCGGTGTTTAATCCTATGATATATTGTGTGTGTCACTGCGGTTTAAGCAAAAAGATTCCCACAGTGTGGGGAAACTCTAGAGAGTCGGGAAGTTCGATGAGTTGGTCCTGGCTCTTACAGCTTCCTTCTCGAGAGGGAAATGACATATTGCTGATCTGTATGTGATATCCAGGGGTAGGTTACTTAAACTTAATATTTCTAAGATGTAATCCAAGAGTTGGCCCCACTTGGCAGATGGAACTGGGGTAGCTTTTGAAATACATGAAATCAGAATGCTCGCTGTACCAAAAAGGATGTCTTGTGTACAGAGTGCATGCTGAGCTCATAAGAACGCTGAACTTGACAGGCTGCAGCTCTCCACATTAACCAAGTCTGCCCCGGTAGGCTCTGACCCTCATCTGCCGCACAACCAGTCAAAACATCACTGAACTAGCACTGGCGCAGGCTAATCTTTATGCAGTTACTTGAAACTAATGACTGACGTTGGCTATTGATGTGCGCATCCTGAACTCATGTATTTCAAGGCACAGCACCGGTCATCACAGTGCCTTGAAATATACAAGCTCAGTATGTGCACTTCACATGTCAGCTAATACGCTCACAAATCCGCTACTGATGGACACTGGATATTCATGTCCCTTGAGAGAGTTCAGAGGCCTACATTAGTCGTTAGCAAATATGAGAGTGGTAAATTTTCCAGGCCACGATATGCCCAGACCCCCAGGTGCGTCACAGACATGCCAAACTTCCCTGTGGCTGCTTGTACCAACCCACACAGATGCTTCTCTGTGTACTGTCACTTATTTTACTATTCGTTTCTCTGCTTGATTCAAGAGACATCACTAGCCAATATCAGTCATTAGCACATATGAAAGCACCTTGCAATACATGAGCTTAGGATGTAACACAGCCGGAGTTCATGTGTTTCAAGGCGCTCTCATATCTGTCAGTGGCTGATGCACATGACAATACATGAGCCCAAGATGTGAACAGAAACATTACTTATGCAGATACTTCTGACATTCTTACAGTGAACGCATCTCTCTTTCACGCGGACTTTTAATAAAGTCAAAACACCGCTTCCACTAAAATGGAAAGCATTGTGGGGAGGGCGCTGCTCAATGTGTGCTGGTGTCGGCAAATTACACTGGGACAAACTCAGCATGGAGAGCGAAACAAATTGCCGACGCTAATACAAGTTAATGAAGCGATGAAACAGATTGAGGATAGGTTTTCTGGTTTCATATTGTGCAGTTCCAGTAAGAAGATGTGTATCTCACTGAATCGTTCGTGTTTTTCCTTTGCATGGGGCAGTGGATCCACATTCATGCAACCTGTCCTGGTTGGCAGCCGGGAGAGGTCATGCAGCTCTTCAAACAATGCTTGACGTAGAATGGGAGGATCAAAGGGTGGGCTGACCTCGCCAACGAGAGTCCACAGGCTTTCTGCAGACAAAGTAGCCAAAGAGGGAGGGGCGAACGTTCCAACGTACAGCCCTTCCTTCATACACCAACAAACAATAGTATTTCTACAGATCTTTTTGGCATTTATTGGAGTCCGGTCTATTGTCTATACATTTCAACGGGAATCGCTCTGCTACATGCACAGAAGATGTACACTTGTTTATCAAGAGACTGCAAGGCATTGGCAGATAGAGGATGGTCCAGTCAAACAGATAAGAATACAAAGCCATTGATAAGCCGGTAACTGTAGAGGGGAGCGAACCAACTAATTACCATGAACAGCAGAGCCAACCAAGCCAGTGGAATAGGGGTGTCTCTAAAAGTCTGCGAATAAGCCAAGAAAATGTTTGGTATGAAAGAAAAAAGTTGTTTTCTTTAAGATGCAGAAGAATTCCACCTTAGGACAGCAGATGATACAACTGGATTTAGTGGCATTTGTCAGAACTATAACTTTTTAAAAATGAACTTGGGAAAATGTATGCCAACACACAAGTCAATTGTCATGTTCACCCTTTGTGTGCATAGTTTTTTTTTTAGTTTTTTTTTTTTTTTACTATACATGGAGCTAAAACCTATTCAAACAAACATTGTACTGGATCACAATTTGACCAAGAGCAGAAACCGGGAATGCTCCCAGGTTTCCTGGTTTCACATTGTGCAATTCAGCCAACCGATGGGTATAGCTTTCGCTTTCCTGTTTTCCATCAAAGGTTTATTCCTTGATTTGCCCCTATTTTAATCAGGGTACAGATTTAGCATCATACCACAGACCATCGTGATGCTCATGTTTTAACTTGATTTCTGGTTCCTGAAAGTCGTTCATTATTAGGTATATGAAGGGAAGTCTGCAAAGCTTGACACAGGGCCTGGGACAAGGCAGGCTAGGGTTAGAGACAGGAGCCCAGAATGGTACCAGGGCCTGCTTGCTTTGTTGGATGTCAGGAGCTAAGGAAGAGTGGCATGTGCAAGGAACTGGGGATTGGATGTCAGCTTCCCACATTTTAATATAATCAGGCTGACGGCTAAACAGCCACAATGAAGTGGAGGATGAAGGTTTCACCTGGAAGGTGCTGCATTTAATTCTGCAGAAGGATTACCTGCCCAGGCACCAATATACAAGTGGCCCTCTATTAGTGAATCGGATACCTATAAACCTACCCTACATTTGCAAACCAGGGCAGTATTGAAGTTGTAAAGACACGCTCATGAGGCGTAATCCACAGTATAGGACACTCAACGCATTTGTGCAGCCAATGCTCATTGTAATTTCAGGAAAATCATTAGTAGAAACAGGCCCATCAGACCATAAAACAGGCTCACAAACGTTACAACATCCATTGTTACTTTTTAATTTTGGAGCATAACAGAATCATTATAAGGTGAATACCGATGTAAATCATCTTTGCTGCTACTGCAACGCCTTCCACATGATTTGCTCATTCAAATGTTTTTCTGTCCATTAGACCGAGGGACGCAAGATATATCTTGAGCCTTGGATAAAGGAAGCTGGAATCTGCTCAGTGCTCAAGACACGTTTTGGCTCTAGAACTGAAGGAAGAGACATCACACCGGTATCTTTAATTTCTAATGCAATCGGTAAATAAACGTTTGGCTACTTATGTGTGTTACTGGAAATTCCCATTCTCTAAAACGAGAAGTCTAACAAACTAGGTTTTGATTTCGGACTTATAGATCAGAGCCCGGCTTACTGGAGAGGAATGTCATGGCAGCGCTCACTATCCATAAGCAGTCTACAACTTTCCCGAGAACACAGCTGATATCTACTTTGGGAAGGATCACTCTGTCGAAAATGATCCTGTTGCGGAAACTGCTATATTTTTTTTTTCGCTGCTCTTCCTATACAAGGACCCAAGTCAGTTTTTATGGGAGATGTATAAAATGGTGGTGATGGTGCTTTGGGGTACGAAAAAGTGCATGTTAGAAATGAAATCCATTGTGTGGTTACCCCAACCAAACATTTTGCTTTCTCTGCTCCTGTTTTCTGAAATTCGGTTTTGTCGGCATTAGGGTTCGGCATTAGGGTTCTGTGCTAACCAGTGCTAAAGTGCTTGTGCCCACTCCCTTAAACATGGTAACAGTGGCCTCCCCCTAATTGCCACAATTAATGTACTTTTAAGTCTCTAGTAAAGTGGTACATGTATCCAGGGCCTGTACATTGAATGCTACTAGAGGACTTGCAGCACTCTCCCTCAATGTGCCACCCACCAGAGTAGCACTTTACAACATGTTCCAGGTCTGCCACTGCAGCTTGTGTGCAGCTTTAAACTGCCAATAAGACCTGTCAAAATAACCATTTTGCCAGGTCTAAATCTTCCTCCTGAATACATATATCACTCCTACGGTAGGCCCTGAACAGCCACGTTAGGGTGCATTGTATTTTTAAAAGTTTACATGCCCTAGTAACGAAACACTCCTAAATCTATTTTTCATTGCTGTAAGGCCTACCTCTCCCATAGGACATCAGGGACCTTATTAAATTTAATAAGTGATCACTTTTGATTAGAAGCAAGTAGTTATGTCATGTTTGGCTTCAAATGAACTGTAATTTAAAGTACTCTTGAAAGATAAACTCAGATTTTAAGTCACAAGTCTGAAAACACCACTTTTAGAAAGTTGGCATGGTCTTTCATTACTCATTTGGTGCCTGCAGCCTATCTCCAGGGTCACATCACTGTGTGTAGCTCGGCAGTTGACCTCTGTGTATTCCTCCCAGACAGTGCGACAATGGTGGACTAGCTGTTGGCAGGATAGGCCATCCTGCCAGGATGGGAGGGGCGGAGCTGTACCCTGCCTCACTTACATATTTCAAAGAGATGCCGATAGCACACTCACAAAGGAACTTGAAACATGTCTTATCACCCTAGGCTACTAGGAGCCAAGGCAGGAGAAGAAAGGAACTTTCCAGAACCAGATGAAGGGGTAGCCTAGTAGCTTACCCTACTGCAAAGGCATAAATATTGGATCCTCAGATCAAATCTTCAGTACACTGTTGGACCTGCGGAGGACATCATAAAAAATGCCTTGGACCCTCAAAGGTCTGCCCTGATGCTTGAGGCCTTCCGTGTACCACGGAAAAATGCCCTGCTGCTACTAGTGGACTGCCCTGCTGCTACTAGTGGAATGCCCTGCTGCTTGAGGCTTGCCTTGTACCCTTAGAGGACTGCCCTGCTGCTTGAGGCCTGACCAGCTGCTTAAATCCCAAACTACCAAAGTGGGCTAGTTTGCTGGCCTCCTGTGTAAGCTACTGGGACATTACCCTCCAAGACTCTCTCGCTTGAATCCATACCAAATAAGGCTTTCTTGCACCTATCAAACACCAATCACAAACAATTCAAAGAAAAGGAAAAACAAAAATCACCTCCCTCTACTGCTTCTTCCTGTTTTTCGTCCGTCTCATTTGGGTACCTGCATTGTTCTTCTTGCAGAGCTGGAGGGACCGATGTGTTGGATTTCATTCTGTCTGCATTCAGGGCAAGGCGGAGCGGGGCTCCTTTCTGATCCTGGAAACTGTGCTGCTCTTACTGGTGTTAGCCATGAGATGGTTGATTGGAGGATGACAAAGTACGTCATGATGGAGTCCAACAGTCCTGAGCAACTGAGGCGGTGCTTCTGGGCAGGGCGTGGTTTGGGGGAGGGTGCTGAAAAGGGGGGTTGCTTGTACAGCAGTCAGCGAGCAGAGATCAGCCTTCAGGCCCTGCTAGTCCTAATGAGTAAATGCCAGTGTTTAGGCATATTCTTAATAATTTGCCACGCATTATTTTGCCTGCATTAGACTGGCAAGTTATGATATATTTTCCATTGGTGTATTATGATTCTTCAAAACAGATCCAGCCTCATGCCTAAGGAGATTCAGTAGATGACTGAGACAGCGGTTTCTAAAGCTATGGGGCCGCAGTCTACTCAGATTGAAATGGGCTCCAAATATTCAACACTGGGGAATATTGATGACTCCTAAGCATTGATCTGGATGCTCCTTCAACAGCTTCTAGCAAATAAGTGAAGAGAGAGGAGATGTGGGAGATTCTCTGCCATGTCAAAAGTGATTTGAGTTTCCCTCTGTTCCAAAAAGAAAGGAAAGGTTCTGCCTATCTTCCACAATACGTGAAGCCTGCGATGTTGGCAGTTCCACTTCATGGATAGATTAGAGACATGGTGATGGGTACGGTAAGATCTGGATAGGGTTCAGGTTCCTCATTTCTTACAGAAACTTCATTTGATGGGTTGGGAGTATGTTTTGCCCTCATCTGTTAAAATGGATACAATGCTGGCCACTGTTTGGAAAGACAGCAATAAACCCTGATGATTGCACACCAACTGATTCTACAGATAAAGGGCTTCATTAGACCTTCAAAAAGGATTTTTCGGCTGAAAATCTGTCCTTAAAGGAGACTGTCTATGCAGCGTATTCTGCCCACTTTATGGTTCAAGACTTCATAAAGCTGGATGCTGCTATCCAGGAGGGGCTGGAATGTTCTGATCTATTGGCTGCAATAGAGTTATTAGCTGACATATCTTTGGATATTATCAAGGTCTCCGTTATGTCATCTGAGGCACTGATTACAACCAGGAGAGTAGGCAATGGAACGCAGACCCTTCTAAAAAAATGAATCCGCCTTAAGATCCTTTTTGAGGCACATTCGCTTTTTAGAGACCAGTTGAACGTAATGATTTAAGGCATTCAAGGAGCACAAGCATGCTCTGCCTTGCAAAGGAGAGTCCTATGGTAGAAAGTTTTGATGACAATCAGCTAAGGCTTCATTGCTCAGGAGAGGAAAATCTCAACCCAGATTATTCTCCCTGGAAAAAAGGGTTCACCAAGCAAAAAGGATTAGCTAAAAACAGATCCTAACAATTACCATCATATTCTCTTCCGGTAGAGGCAGGATTCTGCAATTTCGCTGGATGTTACATCTCGTTGGATCTTGAACTTAGTGGAAAAAGGTTATACAATAGACTTTGTGGAACGGCTCATACAAACCCACTTGCCCTCAAATGGTCCAAAACTGGCACCATTATTGTTAGGAGTCAAGGCTTTGCTCTTAAAAATGTCACTTTGCAGAGTGCCAACCGACAGCAATAGGCAAAGGAGTTCATTCCATTCTATTTCTGGTACAAAAGGCATCACTGTGTTCTGCCTGAAGCTAGATTTAAACTAGATGAATTTTGGGGCAGGTCAAACTCTATTCCTCATGGTGACGCTCCAATCAATAATTCCTATTATTTGCCAAGAGGATTTTTTTTCAGCATCTGTGGAACTTCAAGACTCATATCCTCATGCACCTATCAGAGATGTCTTCATTCTGTGGTGGCAGGCAAGGAATTCCGATTCTGCGTTCTTCCCTTTGGTTTGAAGTCTACACAGAGGGTCTTTACAAAAGAGTTAGCAACTCAGGTAGCAAACCTCTATTCAAAGGAATCTTCATTCATCCTTATCTCCATGACTTGCAAAGTGGGGAACAGTTTTATAGACCTGGCCTTGGTACTAGCACGGCGTAGGATAGCGCTACCTTGGAAAATGCCTGAGGGACCCTGAGTTACCACATGGGCACGCAAAGTCATATGCTGGGATGGGGTGGAAGAGAGGACTTTAAGGAGAGAGGAATCACAGGGGCTTCGACGCCAACCCATAGCACATCTCTGGGCAGAGATTACGGTAGAACGGGAGGCAATTGACCTCCCTGACGATACACATGCAGAATCTGGCACAGAAGAAGGCGAGGGGTAGGACCCTATCATAAATAACACAGATATATTGGAGGCTGCTGAGCCTCCCGGACCCATCCTGGGGTTCCCATATCAGCAGGGCACGTTTGCGCTCTGCCCATTTGGTTAGTCTGCACCTCCAACCCTGCAGTGAAGGACCAGTGGGGGATTTCCAAAACTGGGACAGACTTCGGCGAGCCACGAGAACAAGGTCAGTGAATTTAGTGGTGACCTCATGTAACAAGAAGAGCAAGAAGACAGCCAAATATTGTAGAACAGTAGGATGTCACAAGACACAAGGACACTGTTAACCACTTGGTAAAGTTATATTTTAAGATAATATTGTGCATATCCTTAACAGTTGTGGTTTGAACTGATATGGGTTTGGATCGGATGGCAAAAAAAAAAAAAAAAAAGGGCCTTCCCCTGGGGCACGAGATAGTGTACTGGAAGAGCCTAATACAGGTTACATGTACTGCCACAGAACACGAGGACCAGAGCTTGGGTAAACCAGAACTGCTCGGAAATAGCAAATTCGACTAGATGTATCCGGGCATTTAGGAATATGATAACCTATGTATGTATAAATTGCCATCATTCTAACAATGTTTATATAGTGTCATAACTGATGCCAAACTACAAAACACCAATAAAAATATTTAAAAAAATATATATATTCTTGACGACTTGCTTCCTCAGGAGGTTGGTCCAGGAACAAAGATTCCTCATCAAGTGGGAGAAGTCACCTCTGTTTTCCTCCTACGATTTGTTGTACATAGGTCCCCAATTTCAAAAAAGGACTTTACAGTCTTCAGGCTCATGTTATGGACTATCTAATAAACAAAAAAAACAAAGTCCTCAGAGTGGTTTAAAGTTCAGGGCCATTTCGCATTGCCAATTTTTCTCAACCTTTGGGGCATGTTTCACCTACACACATGATTTGAGGTGGATCCTGGGCAATTGGTCTCCAAGCTCCCAAAATCCTTTGGGTTCAGAGCGTTTAATCAAGTTCAGAGGGAATCTCTCCTGGTGGTTTGTTCGGGATCACCATCTGAAAGGAAGAGCTTCTGGCTTCCCCTACTCCAAAGGGCATGACTACAAACACCAGCCTCTCAGGGTGGGGAGTTTGGCTGGGACATCATCAGGTTCAGAGAAGTCACAGAAGTCATCCAACCAAAGAGAACTGAAATCAGTTTATTTGGCTCGGTTGGTAGTTGATGACCAGATGACTTGGAAGATGTTTTGATCTGAACAGACAATATGATAACAAAGTCCTAAATCAACCAGATGTGGGACAGGCCCCATGCATTTAACTCAGTCATTCAGAACATTTTAAGTTGGGCTCAGTCTCCTGCTAATTCGGACAGCTGTTTACACCCAGGGGGTGTCCAACGTGAGGGCAGATGTCCTCAAGAGGGCGATTCTTTCATCCCTGGCATTTTTTCTTCATCCCACCTTGTTCAATCTATTTGTTCTTCATTGGGGGCACCCAGTGTTGAATCTCTTTGCCTCTCTGGGGAATGTCAATCTTCATAGGTTTTTATTGAGAGGATGGGGTCCTTGGGCATGGGGGATAGATGGTCTAACATGTCCTTGGCTTCAGGGTCTAATGCTGGAGTGTGACATTTGCATCTTGATGGCCCATTACCAGGCTGATGGGTCTTCATGGACTATATGGGAGGGAGGGCTGAGACTTAACACCTAAATAAGGCTGTGCCTCTCCCCACACAATGGGCTGCATAACGCCCTGTAAAGTGTCTGGAGCCAGAGAGGGAAGGGCAGGGACCTTGTGTACTTTAAAGGCCTCTCTTTGAAGTCTCCCCCACTTCAAAGGCTCAACTGGGTATAATTACTGGGCACCAAATCCCACCAAATCAGAACTTTGCTGGAACCAAGGAAACTCTGTCTGGCAGAAGACTGCTGTGCTGCAGGAGGGACAGACACTTTACTAACTGCTTTGCTGTGTTGGCCTGCTGTTTGCTGTGCTGCAGGAAGGACTGCCACTTTGCTAACTGCTTTGCTGTGTTGGCCTGCTGATGTTTCTTTCCTGGGAGTGAGAAGGACTGGATCTGCTCTCTACATTGCTGACCCAAGTTTTTCCAAGGCCTTGCTGGATTACCCCCTGTTCTTGAAGTCTCAGGGCCAAAGACTTCCTGCAACTTTGCTTCAGCATCAGGACTCTACCAACTGCGAGTCCTCCCTTCTCTGAGGTGCCAATCCAGTCCAAGGCCTCAGAAGTGGGTTCAGCTGTTTTTCAACACAAAGCGACACAGAGGTCGTTGCACCGCTCAGAACTGACAGTGCCCTTCAAAGCATTGCTAATTTGATGAGGAAGCAGGACGAGACAGCAAGGTTCATCGATGATGCAGCACCAAACTGAGGAAACCACCTCACGACTCGACGACACATTGCATACATCTCAAAGGAGTCTGACATTGATGCAAGACCCGCCAACAAAGCATCTCCCCGATTGCGCAGATCAGAACAGACACATTGAGACTTCAACGCATGCGCTTGCTCCATCCAAAATACTGTTTTTAGCAGACGCTTAGTGGTTTCTGTAGACGGCCTGCTCCCCATTGTGGTCAGCCTGAAATTTGTATTCACCCTGTCTCCTGCGACCTCAAGTAACCTTTCAGGGCTAGTGACTTTAAAGCACTACACTGCAGTTTATTCTTTAAAAATTCATATTGTGAGTTTTTATTATTGGATTTTTGCTGTTTTGGACTTGTCTTAGATAAATATTCTCTATTTTTCTAAACTGGTGTGGAGTCTTTTACTGTGTTACTGTAATTTACATGTTGCACAAATACTTTACACGCTACCTCTTTACTTAAGTCTGACTGCTTTGTGCCAAATTGTTAGAAGGTGAGCACAGGTTAATTTGGGTTGTGTAATTTAGATTAGCAAAGATTAAATTATGTTGTGACTAGGACTGTGGTCTCCACTTAGACAGGGTGCATACCTCTGCCAACTTGAAACCCAAGTTCTAACAAAGAGCCATCGGGGTTTACTGGAAAAAAAAGAAGAGACTAGGATGGGTTAATGCCTTGACTTTTTGTAAGGGCTTGGAAACAGTTTTGAGGGTCTAGGTCAAAGATTTAACAAGTCTGAATTTGCTTGAGAGAGGGACCACCGACCTTAATCTGGAACTCACGGATTCAGACAGGTCTAACATTCTGGCCTACAACCCCTCGGACTATTTGCAATGCTCACCTTAATCTTATTCAATATTATTTTTTTTACACAGAGTGTACACAAGCACAGTCCTCCTGCACTAAGTGTCGGCTGGAAGATGGAGACCCTTTTCCACATGGTATGGTCCTGTCCGTCTCTGACCTACTGGGGCCTGGTTGTCCGCCTATTCAATGTGGCTACCGTCCATACTTTACATGAGACCTTGGCTGTCTTCTTGCTCTTCTTGTTACCTGAACACAGTATTAAAGAGATCACCACTAAATTCGCTGACCTTGCTCTGGTTTGGGCTCACCGAAGTCTGACCCAGTTTTGGAAATCCCCCACCGGTCCCTCACTGCAGGGTTGGAGGCTCAGACTAACCAAACAGGCAGACTGCAAACGTGCCCTGCTGAAGCTTGAGCAAAAAGAACAGATGATGGACAGAATGCTGAACAATGCAAACATTCACCCCTAGTCACAAACCTGGGTTTAATCAATCGTTTTTTGCTTGCCACTCCAGTTTGGACCCTGCCATATGCAAGTCAGTTTTGACCCTGCTCCCCACAGGAACAGTCCTGCCCGAACTGCAAGACCGGGTCCTCCCTGGACTGGAAACAAGCATCCTGGGACCGGGTTTGGGGTATCACCCATCATCACTCAAGCTAGCTTGAATCCAGTACTACAGTGAGCACCAGACCGACGCCTGGGCATACCTTTCCCACTTAAGGCGACAAAAGCAAAGAGAATAGATAATGGTCAATGCAAATATTCACCCCACGTCCCAGATCTGGGTTTAATCCATTGTTTTTTTGCTCACACCACCCCACTTTGGAACCAGCCATATGTAGATAAGTCTTGACCCTACTTTCCATGGGATCAGTCCAGCCCAAAATGTGGGAAGGGTATCCCCCCCGATGTGGGTCCTGTGCTCACTGTGCAACTGGATTCAAGCTTGCCAGGCGGATGAGGGGTGATAACCAGTCCCAGGATGCTTGTTTCCAGTTCCTGGAGGACCTGTCCTTGCAGTTTGGCCCACCCCCCAGGGCTCTGTAGTTGCAATATGTTATTTAACCCTTTTCAGAAATCAGAAGCTAGAATAGATGCATACTGATTCAGATATTCCTGTTTGTCTGGTCACGTGCATGGTAGAGAATGGATACATGACTGGCACACAGTAAAAAAAAAAAACTACCTATGACATCCCTAATTGCTTGGCCACATCAGGGAAACTGGAGAAGAATGCATAAATGTGGTGAGAACAGCCTCACAGTTTGCAGAGAGCACTAGCATGGATTTCCATAAGGAAAATGATCAACACAAGGGACACTTTCTTTTGCATGGTGCTCTAATGGGGATGGTACAGAAGTGGAGAAACAAGAGTTAAGAAGAACCTTCTGAACGTCTACACTACGTTTAAATCATTAATGGCAGGATCAGAGCAATGACACTCCTAAGCTGCTCACTCTTGGGAGCTGTGGAGAGACCAGTTAGCACTGTGTGATAAAGGGCGACAGATATGGGAGTACAAATTACTGATAGGTCAACGATATTAAACAACTCCTATACATTCTCCAGAAATGCATGGTTTAAACTGATTTAAAAAAACTTGACCTTCACTGTGTGTACATTATCCCTAAAAAAATCAATTACATGGTTACGGATGCAAGAACAGGGTGCCCTAGATGTGAGGATGGGACAGCAGACTTGTACAAAATTGTTTGGGATTGTGCACTAGTTGGAATGTTTTGGAAAACAGTGCTCTGGATTGTTACTAGCGCTACAGTGCATTTCTCTTACATTGATAGTGTGCCTTCTGGGGCATTTCCCCAGAACCGCGGCTAACTTACTAAGTAGATTTATGCATCCGCCACTGGTTTGAGCTAGGCACTAGATAGCTATGAATTGGGAGACCATGACAAGCCATGACAAGGGAATGTGGAGAAGGGATCTCGCTACCTGGGCGGAATGTGAGAGTGCGATCCTTAAAAGAGAGGAGGAAAAAGGACTGCACCAACTTGCCATTGCATAAAGTCTAGCCCAAGCTTAGATCATTACGTCGAACTGCAGCCATTACAAAATACTAATCTGAGTTCAACATAACCAGAGTCGATTGAAGTGACCCCTAGTTGGGGGTGGTACTGGCCTTCACATTTACACATGTGTGACATCGCCATGAATCTTATCAGATATTTTAGTACATTGTAGGACAAACATGTTGTAATAAAAGAAACAGCATAGAATGTGAAATGCCTGTATGTATGTGTTTATGCACACACACACACACACACACACACACACACACACACACAAATAAATTGCTAGGTTTGACAGGACATTTCTCATATCCTGAATTGGTGAATATCTGGAAATGTGAACTGTAGAGAAACTGAAAAGGATGCTATTCTTATGCTTATGTTTTTCAATATTATTTAGAGAAGATGATTTAGCTAGGGTAAGCTTGGGGGCATCTCAATGGGAGTGTAGTTATGAAAGGGAGTATCCCTTTTATCATAAAGAAGTTGAATTACAA